>NC_060148.1:175599028-176826968 GCF_021461385.2 Schistocerca piceifrons | reverse complement strand
TTGATGCATGCATTTCATCTTATGTCCCTGGATCTTATATTAGAGTTTATGAGCACCTGTGTACTTTCAGAGGACAGTGTCCATTCAAGGTGTACATTCCTTTGAAACATGGAAAGTGTGGGATAAAAAGGTGGGCTGCTGTAGATTGTGAGACCAACTATGTCATAACTGCACAAGTGTATATGGGGAAATCAGTTGAATGAAGGGAAATAAATCAAGGGAAATAAGTGGTACACGATTTAGTTGATAATCTGAAGGGAAGTGGTAGGAACATTACCATTGATAACTTTTTGACAAGTTTTTGTGTGGGACAAGAACTTCTTGCTAAAAAATTGACACTTGTGAGAACTTTTTGGGCCAACCACAAAGAGATACCAAATGAAATGTCGCCATCACAACAGAGTCATCCATTACTGACCACTTTTGGGTGTGGACAGAATACTGTTTTAGCTTTATATATTCCTACACAAAATATATCAGTCATTTTGTTGTCCACTTTACACCAAACATTTGATGAAAGTGAGCATTAGCACAAAAAACCTGTAATAATAATGTTCTATGACACAAAGTCAGGAGTTGGTACAGTTGATAAGATGGCTAGACATTATTCAGTGAAACATGGAACAAGAAGGTGAACACTTGCTGTATTTTTTGATACACTAGATTTAGCTTGTCTCAATGATCATGTTCAGTATTGTAAATTTTTACATGATATGAGAAGTAAAAATGCAAGAAAAGAATTCCTCCCAGAACTAGGAAAAGAAGTAGTCAAACCTCACAGTGAATGATGAATCCTGTTGCCCCAGTGCAGAACACAACACATTCATTCAGCAATAATATCCTCAGGCTTTGAGGATCGCCTAAAGGAAAAAGAATACGATACCCAGGAAGATGATGTTCCAAATCTGAAAAGAAAACGGTGTGATTCTTGCCAAAGATCAAAGGAGAAGCAAGTGAGTCAACAAAATGATGGGTGTCAGAGTTTCTAAAGAACATGCTGGGGTAAGTCTGTTGTGTAATGACTGTTCATCATATGACATGGCGAGCAAGTAGAGGCATATTTCTAATAAAATTCCATGTAAGTGTTATTACACATAAATTAATAAATTACAGTATTGATACTAGTATGTGGGTCATGAATATTTTGTGATAAAATAAGTTTTGGAACTAAACAAACCAAACAATATATATTTCACATTTCAAACAAATGCAGTAGCTAATTACACCTTATATGTAACTTACATATAAAAACAAAGATGAGGTGACTTACCGAACAAAAGCGCTGGCAGGTCGATAGACACACAAACAAACACAAACATACACACAAAATTCAAGCTTTCGCAACAAACTGTTGCCTCATCAGGAAAGAGGGAAGGAGAGGGGAAGACGAAAGGAAGTGGGTTTTAAGGGAGAGGGTAAGGAGTCATTCCAATCCCGGGAGCGGAAAGACTTACCTTAGGGGAATAAGGACAGGTATACACTCGCACACACGCACATATCCATCCACACATACAGACACAAGCAGACATATTTAAAGACAAAGAGTTTGGGCAGAGATGTCAGTCGAGGCAGAAGTGTAGAGGCAAAGAAGTTGTTCAAAGACAGGTGAGGTATGAGTGGCGGCAACTTGAAATTAGCGGAGATTGAGGCCTGGCGGATGACGAGAAGAGAGGATATACTGAAGGGCAAGTTCCCATCTCCGGAGTTCGGATAGGTTGGTGTTGGTGGGAAGTATCCAGATAACCCGGACGGTGTAACACTGTGCCAAGATGTGCTGGCTGTGCACCAAGGCATGTTTAGCCACAGGGTGATCCTCATTACCAACAAACACTGTCTGCCTGTGTCCATTCATGCGAATGGACAGTTTGTTGCTGGTCATTCCCACATAGAATGCATCACAGTGTAGGCAGGTCAGTTGGTAAATCACGTGGGTGCTTTCACACGTGGCTCTGCCTCTGATCGTGTACACCTTCCGGGTTACAGGGCTGGAGTAGGTGGTGGTGGGAGGGTGCATGGGACAGGTTTTGCATCGGGGGCGGTTACAAGGATAGGAGCCAGAGGGTAGGGAAGGTGGTTTGGGGATTTCATAGGGATGAACTAACAGGTTACGAAGGTTAGGTGGACGGCGGAAAGACACTCTTGGCGGAGTGGGGAGGATTTCATGAAGGATGGATCTCATTTCAGGGCAGGATTTGAGGAAGTCGTATCCCTGCTGGAGAGCCACATTCAGAGTCTGGTCCAGTCCCGGAAAGTATCCTGTCACAAGTGGGGCACTTTTGTGGTTCTTCTGTGGGGGATTCTGGGTTTGAGGGGACGAGGAAGTGGCTCTGGTTATTTGCTTCTGTACCAGGTCGGGAGGGTAGTTGCGGGATGCGAAAGCTGTTTTCAGGTTGTTGGTGTAATGATTCAGGGATTCCGGACTGGAGCAGATTCGTTTGCCACGAAGACCTAGGCTGTAGGGAAGGGATCGTCTGATGTGGAATGGGTGGCAGCTGTCATAATGGAGGTACTGTTGCTTGTTGGTGGGTTTGATGTGGACGGACGTGTGAAGTTGGCCATTGGACAGGTGGAGGTCAACGTCAAGGAAAGTGGCATGGGATTTGGAGTAGGACCAGGTGAAACTGATGGAACCAAAGGAGTTGAGGTTGGAGAGGAAATTCTGGAGTTCTTCTTCACTGTGAGTCCAGATCATGAAGATGTCATCAATAAATCTGTACCAAACTTTGGGTTGGCAGACTTGGGTAACAAAGAAGGCTTCCTCTAAGCGAGCCATGAATAGGTTGGCGTACGAGGGGGCCATCCTGGTGCCCATGGCTGTTCCCTTTAATTGTTGGTATGTCTGGCCCTCAAAAGTGAAGAAGTTGTGGGTCGGGATGAAGCTGGCTAAGGTGATGAGGAAAGAGGTTTTAGGTAGGGTGGCAGGTGATCGGCGTGAAAGGAAATGCTCCATCGCAGCGAGGCCCTGGACGTGCGGAATATTTGTGTATAAGGACGTGGCATCAATGGTTACAAGGATGGTTTCCGGGGGTAACAGATTGGGTAAGGATTCCAGGCGTTCAAGGAAGTGGTTGGTGTCCTTGATGAAGGATGGGAGACTGCATGTAATGGGTTGAAGGTGTTGATCTACGTAGGCAGAGATACGTTCTGTGGGGGCTTGGTAACCAGCTACAATGGGGCGGCCGGGATGATTGGGTTTGTGGATTTTAGGAAGAAGGTAGAAGGTAGGGGTGCGGGGTGTCGGTGGGGTCAGGAGGTTGATGGAGTCAGGTGAAAGGTTTTGCAGGGGGCCTAAGGTTCTGAGGATTCCTTGAAGCTCCGCCTGGACATTGGGAATGGGGTTACCTTGGCAAACTTTGTATGTGGTGTTGTCTGAAAGCTGACGCAGTCCCTCAGCCACATACTCCCGACGATCAAGTACCACGGTCGTGGAACCTTTGTCCGCCGGAAGAATGACGATGGATCAGTCAGCCTTCAGATCACGGATAGCCTGGGCTTCAGCAGTGGTGATGTTGGGTGTAGGATTAAGGTTTTTTAAGAAGGATTGAGATGCAAGGCTGGAAGTCAGAAATTCCTGGAAGGTTTGGAGAGGGTGATTTTGAGGAAGAGGAGGTGGGTCCCGCTGTGACGGAGGACGGAACTGTTCCAGGCAGGGTTCAATTTGGATGGTGTCTTGAGGAGTCGGATCATTAGGAGTAGGATTAGGATCATTTTTCTTCGTGGCAAAGTGATACTTCCGGCAGAGAGTACGAGTGTAGGACAGTAAATCTTTGACGAGGGCTGTTTGGTTGAATCTGGGAGTGGGGCTGAAGGTGAGGCCTTTGGATAGGACAGAGGTTTCGGATTGGGAGAGAGGTTTGGAGGAAAGGTTAACTACTGAATTAGGGTGTTGTGGTTCCAGATTGTGTTGATCGGAATTTTGAGGTTTTGGAGGGAGTGGAGCTGGAAGTGGGAGATTGAGTAGATGGGAGAGACTGGGTTTGTGTGCAATGAGAGAAGGTTGAGGTTTGCTGGAAAGGTTGTGAAGGGTGAGTGAGTTGCCTTTCCGAAGGTGGGAAACCAGGAGATTGGATAGTTTTTTGAGGTGGAGGGTGGCATGCTGTTCTAATTTACGGTTGGCCTGTAGGAGGATGCTCTGAACAGCCGGTGTGGATGTGGGAGAGGAAAGATTAAGGACTTTTATTAAGGATAGGAGTTGACGGGTGTGTTCATTGGCTGAGTTGATGTGTAGGTGAAGGATCAGGTGGGTGAGGGCAATGGATTGTTCAGTTTGGAACTGGTATAGGGACTGATGGAAGGAAGGGTTGCAGCCAGAGATGGGAACTTTGAGTGTGAGGCCTTTGGGGGTAATGCCAAATGTCAGACAAGCCTGAGAAAATAAAATATGCGAGCGTAATCTGGCTAGGGCGAAGGCATGTTTGCGGAGGGAATGTAAATAAAACTTAATGGGGTCATTGTGGGGGTGTTGTGAGGGTGGCATGGTATTAGAAGGTGGAAAGTGTAACACGAGGTGAAATGAAAATGAAAATAAAAATATATGGGGAGAGATAAAGGTGAACCGGAAAGAAACTGGAGATCTGGAATGAGAAAAGGCGAAAAGGTGTTGGTTACAGCTGGGCTATGTTGGACTTGGGTTGGTAGACAACGATGTGCATAAAGGTTAGGTGGTTGTGTTGCCGCCAAAACACATTAAAGGACGGAGAAATTCGGGAAAATTTGGAAAAAACTGCGTGTAGTATATTAAAAGGAGTGGTATTGTGGTGGCAGATTATGAAAATGAGGCTAACAATTGTCTGACGAAGAAATAATGGCGTTAAAACCCGTGGGAAGCGGCTAAAAATGATCAGTGATGTGGGAAAAACGGAAATGGAAATAAAGCGAAAGTTATTAGAACTGGCCGAAATGGTTGTTTAAAAGGTGAAAGGAGCTGTTTGTGAACTAGAAACGGTGGATATTATAGCGGCGGTAGTGCTGAAAGCGGCAAAAAAAATATCTGCTATACTATTTTATCCCACATATACTCAATAATACGTAACCCACTTCCAAACCATAACCAAAAAAATCCATCGTCATTCTTCCGGCGGACAAGGGTTCCACGACCGTGGTACTTGATCGTCGGGAGTATGTGGCTGAGGGACTGCGTCAGCTTTCAGACAACACCACATACAAAGTTTGCCAAGGTAACCCCATTCCCAATGTCCAGGCGGAGCTTCAAGGAATCCTCAGAACCTTAGGCCCCCTGCAAAACCTTTCACCTGACTCCATCAACCTCCTGACCCCACCAACACCCCGCACCCCTACCTTCTACCTTCTTCCTAAAATCCACAAACCCAATCATCCCGGCCGCCCCATTGTAGCTGGTTACCAAGCCCCCACAGAACGTATCTCTGCCTACGTAGATCAACACCTTCAACCCATTACATGCAGTCTCCCATCCTTCATCAAGGACACCAACCACTTCCTTGAACGCCTGGAATCCTTACCCAATCTGTTACCCCCGGAAACCATCCTTGTAACCATTGATGCCACGTCCTTATACACAAATATTCTGCACGTCCAGGGCCTCGCTGCGATGGAGCATTTCCTTTCACGCCGATCACCTGCCACCCTACCTAAAACCTCTTTCCTCATCACCTTAGCCAGCTTCACCTTGACCCACAACTTCTTCACTTTTGAGGGCCAGACATACCAACAATTAAAGGGAACAGCCATGGGCACCAGGATGGCCCCCTCGTACGCCAACCTATTCATGGGTTGCTTAGAGGAAGCCTTCTTGGTTACCCAAGTCTGCCAACCCAAAGTTTGGTACAGATTTATTGATGACATCTTCATGATCTGGACTCACAGTGAAGAAGAACTCCAGAATTTCCTCTCCAACCTCAACTCCTTTGGTTCCATCAGTTTCACCTGGTCCTACTCCAAATCCCATGCCACTTTCCTTGACGTTGACCTCCACCTGTCCAATGGCCAACTTCACACGTCCGTCCACATCAAACCCACCAACAAGCAACAGTACCTCCATTATGACAGCTGCCACCCATTCCACATCAGACGGTCCCTTCCCTACAGCCTAGGTCTTGGTGGCAAACGAATCTGCTCCAGTCCGGAATCCCTGAATCATTACACCAACAACCTGAAAACAGCTTTCGCATCCCGCAACTACCCTCCCGACCTGGTACAGAAGCAAATAACCAGAGCCACTTCCTCGTCCCCTCAAACCCAGAATCCCCCACAGAAGAACCACAAAAGTGCCCCACTTGTGACAGGATACTTTCCGGGACTGGACCAGACTCTGAATGTGGCTCTCCAGCAGGGATACGACTTCCTCAAATCCTGCCCTGAAATGAGATCCATCCTTCATGAAATCCTCCCCACTCCGCCAAGAGTGTCTTTCCGCCGTCCACCTAACCTTCGTAACCTGTTAGTTCATCCCTATGAAATCCCCAAACCACCTTCCCTACCCTCTGGCTCCTATCCTTGTAACCGCCCCCGATGCAAAACCTGTCCCATGCACCCTCCCACCACCACCTACTCCAGCCCTGTAACCCGGAAGGTGTACACGATCAGAGGCAGAGCCACGTGTGAAAGCACCCACGTGATTTACCAACTGACCTGCCTACACTGTGATGCATTCTATGTGGGAATGACCAGCAACAAACTGTCCATTCGCATGAATGGACACAGGCAGACAGTGTTTGTTGGTAATGAGGATCACCCTGTGGCTAAACATGCCTTGGTGCACAGCCAGCACATCTTGGCACAGTGTTACACCGTCCGGGTTATCTGGATACTTCCCACCAACACCAACCTATCCGAACTCCGGAGATGGGAACTTGCCCTTCAGTATATCCTCTCTTCTTGTCATCCGCCAGGCCTCAATCTCCGCTAATTTCAAGTTGCCGCCACTCATACCTCACCTGTCTTTCAACACTTCTTTGCCTCTACACTTCTGCCTCGACTGACATCTCTGCCCAAACTCTTTGTCTTTAAATATGTCTGCTTGTGTCTGTATGTGTGGATGGATATGTGCGTGTGTGCGAGTGTATACCTGTCCTTTTTTCCCCCTAAGGTAAGTCTTTCCGCTCCCGGGATTGGAATGACTCCTTACCCTCTCCCTTAAAACCCACTTCCTTTCGTCTTCCCTCTCCTTCCCTCTTTCCTGATGAGGCAACAGTTTGTTGCGAAAGCTTGAATTTTGTGTGTATGTTTGTGTTTGTTTGTGTGTCTATCGACCTGCCAGCGCTTTTGTTCGGTAAGTCACCTCATCTTTGTTTTTATATATAATTTTTCCCACGTGGAATGTTTCCTTCCATTATAATTATATGTAACTTAATTATATTAATAAACTGTTGTTGTTGTGGTCTTCAGTCCTGTGCCTGGTTTGATGCAGCTCTCCATGCTACTCTATCCTGTGCAAGCCTCTTCATCTTCCAGTACCTACTGCAACCTACATCCCTTTGAATCTGCTTAGTGTATTCATCTCTTGGTCCCCCTCTACGATTTTTACCCTCCACGCTGCCCTACAATACTAAATTGGTGATCCCTTGATGCCTCAGAACATGCCCTAACAACCGATCCCTTCTTCTAGTCAAGTTGTGCCACAAGCTCCTCTTCTCCCCAATTCTATTCAATACCTCCTCATTAGTTATGTGATCTACCCATCTAATGTTCAGCATTCTTCTGTAGCACCACATTTCAAAAGCTTCTATTCTCTTCTTGTCCAAACTAGTTATCATCCATGTTTCACTTCCATACATGGCTACACTCCATACAAATACTTTCAGAAATGACTTCCTGACACTTAAATCTATACTCGATGTTAACAAATTTCTCTTCTTCAGAAACGCTTCCCTTGCCATTGCCAGTCTACATTTTATATCCTCTCTACTTCGACCATCATCAGTTATTTTGCTCCCCAAGTAGCAAAACTCCTTTACTACTTTAAGTGTCTCATTTCCTAATCTAATACCCTCAACATCACCCGACTTAATTCGACTACATTCCATTATCCTCATTTTGTTTTTGTTGATGTTCTCAAAATTCCCATTACAAACTTTGAGAACTTTTAGAGGGTATTGAGTATGTAATATTTTGACTAGGAGCCCATGTCTGGAAATGTACTGTTTCTGTTGTGCAATAGTCTCATTTCAGATGTCTAGCTCTTCTGTTTCTGGTAGAGGAATTTAATTAGGTGTGATGCAGTATAATTATTAGATAAAAATTCAAAAGGAAACTTAGCAAAACATCCATTTATCACTTTAGCACATTTGTATTAGCACTTTTTGCATTATATGTTTACCTTATTCCGAAACGAAAAAGAACCCAGCATAATGTACTTACAGGACAGTACCGATGCATTACGACAGCAACTCAATGTCGTGACCTCTAATGTTAGTGACATTGTACTTCTGAAGCACATTGTACACTCCATCCCACTAATGTCTCTTCAGTTTCTGGTGCAACAGCCAGAACTCATGCCAGTAGATCCTCCTCCTGTCTCTATGGGAGTCGGAAACTTTGCATATGACTGCATGCAAAATAGTCCACAGGAGTTAAATTTGTCAATCGTGTCAGCTAGGGACCAACTCAGCCTATCCATTTTTCACTATACCATATTGTCTGTTGATGTGTGTGTGAACTGCATGTCTGACATGAAGTGGTGCCCATCATGCTGAAACCACATTTCGTGTCAGACATTCAGTGATGCAGCTTTCAAGAACTGGTCTCACACGTTTTTAAAAAGATCGAGGTTGCAGGACCATTGTCGGTTATGATGTGCTGCACTTCCTTCCACTCAAGCTGTCTTAGAACAGAAACAATATGTTTCCTGACAGGTTGTTATTCAAAATATTGTGTATCCACTCCCTCTACAGGTCCTTGAAGTTTGTCACAGGAATTTCTGAACAGCCTGTAGATGCCAATTAGCTGCCAGTGAGACAGGGTGGCAGTAAGTATGCCTCCGCATGGAGACCTAGGGCAGTAACACTTTGTGGATGAGAGAGCAAATAGAATTCTGCTGGGTCACAGAACAATGTTAATTTATTAACATGCTTCAACAGAACTTTGAAGGATCAGTACAGTTTGGCCAAAGTATGCCTAGAATAATTCACATCTGGAAGAGCAGCCACAGTTAACATTAATGTGCTGAGCTAATACACGATGCCAGGAGCTTCACAGTAATACTAGTCCATTTCAGACTCAGTTCTGTGAAAGACTTTCTATCCTCCTGGGAGTTTTTTTGGACAAAACAGTTGTACATAATGATTCTTCTACAGTTGCTACTGATCCACGTAACTTACCACAACCAGGGTCGACATTCTGTTATCCTTAACACTGATAATCACATCAGCTCCAGAAACTTCAGTCTGAGAGAAACTTAGCCTTACTCTCTGGCAGTTATGGTAAGTTGAGAAACAATTTCTTGTTGATTAATCAAATTCCCTGTGCAAATATTTTACTGCAATCAATTTTACTAACTTTTGAAAGGAACACTTCATAACTGTCAAAATTATTGAATCTGGAAGAAGAGTTTACTTTAACTCTCAGCCAAACATACTAACCATTTTTATGTGTCTTGGTAAATGTAAATATCAGTGTCTTTGTATTCTGTTGATTTGTCATCAGTTGTCATTATCAAATTACACTATACGGTTGTATAGTCTCAAACATTTTAGATGCATATACACAGACTGAAGTGACAAATGAAAATTTGTAGAGAGGCCAAAATTTGAGCCCAGTTCTCCTCACTGCTTCACTATGCAGATGCACTACCACTACACCATCCTTGCACAGTGTCTTTGCAGACCTTCACAGGCTGAACAGGAATTTCAATTGAGGAGACATGTGCAAAGCCACTGTGCAAGTGTGGTGTAGTGGTTGGTGCATCCACCAAGTGAGCGGCAGATGTGGGTACAAATTTTCATTCGGCACTCCTGTCTGCACATATAGATTGATATTTATGTCCCCAACACTGAATTTTAAGTATTTTGAACAGTTCCTTTTCCAAAAGGAGTAACAGTTAAGATAACTTTAACAATACACTTATAACTGTGCCACACTGCAGTAATTCAGTTTTGATCTTAAAGAGCTTAATGTTGAGTGCTCACTATGTACTCCAAGTTTTGTAATGACTTGTCAATACAAATCAGCTTCTTGTGAGCCATGACTTGTTGCCCATACCCATATTATTAATTTTTATGTACACTTAACTTTAATCAAGTGTAAGTGGTTTCAGTAGTGTTCCATTGGTAACCTTATTTCTCTGTATAATTGAAGTTTCATTTAACTGCAGTTTCTTTAATAACTAATTCAACTATTCAAAATTTATTTCTAATTATGAATGTTTCCACTCATTAGGATATAATCCACTTGTGGAGAAGTGTAGAACTAATCTTCACATTTCTGTTTGTTTCCTTTGGAATCTGTGCCTTTCTGATAACTAGGTAAGCTTAATCATACTCAATATCAAATTAAACTGAAGGATGTGGGTGGGTTACTATGTCACTCAATACTGACTCCATACCATTCAACAGCAGTCAAAGCTCCAAATTGATTATCCTGTCTTGCACTGAATTTTGACTATGCTAAGGCTTTCTACATGGTTATATGAACTAGGCTGTGGGAAATATCCTGAAGTACGGTTTTCTCACTACACCCAGTGAAGGTTGTATAACGGTTATTCAAATTTACCTCCATTCCCTTTGCCAATGCCAATGTTTTGACTATAACATCCAAGATGTTAGTCATAATCCAGTATCCTGATGACACAGAGAGATGTAAACCAGTGTTTTTAATGTTTTTTGAACTTTCTGCTCTGTCCTGACTTGCTCCAACATTTGGATTATCATTTTAAGGTAACATGCATCAAAAATTAGCTAAACAATTCAGGACTATTTTTTACAATTTTTAAATTATTAATGCCTGAACAATGAAGCTCAGTTTAGACCTGAATTTGGTGAAAGAGCACCCACCTACATCAACTACAATTGTTAAAACAAATTCAAAGGAGTTTAGTGATTTCTCATTGCACTATTTCTTCACTGCCCAAGAGTTACTGTTACTGATGAAAATATTGCCATTGTTTGAGCAATGATTTAGTAATACTGACATTAGTATTACTGAAACATTGGGCATTGGTGTGATAATGTAACATCAGCAGTTCAATTTGAAAAGCTTTAATGGATTATCCATAAACTGACTAAACAACACCAATAGGTGGAGAAAAAAACTGCAAAGATGCCACAGTGGCACAATAAATTTATTTGTAACACTATTACTGGTGGATTTTCACTGTTGTGATCCTGAAAAGAAGTCCATCAGCTCAGCACACAGTTTGAACAGAATCTAAGCCTACCAAGCTACTGATTACTGACGACAGGAAAAAGACTTTGCTGAGACCTATGTAGTGGAGGAATGGTGGATCACAACATGCTGGCAACCTAATCTATGAAGCAGAGGCAATTTTATAACCTTGAATATAATTTTCATGCAGTTGCCTGGCAAACTTCCCATAGTTATTACACTGAGACTCAGATTTTGGATATTTTAAGTTTTGCACAAAAATATAATGCTTTGGAAAAAGGAAAATTGTGCTGAATTTTTTTTTTTTACGAAAATTATAGGAGAATTTGGAAACTTTCGTTTTTACCACATTGTGGTCATCTTCGGTCAGTCAATAGATGAAGGACTAATGCATACAAAACCTACACAATATGCATGTACTTAAGAAAATCCTACCCTAAAGCACATGGTGAAGCAGTTTATTTTGCTTATAGTGTTGGCAATAGACTAGAAAATTAAAACACTGGCAGAATTAAATCCCTCTACTAGCAGTTCAATATCAACAAAAAAAATCTAAATCAAAGGTAATGTAAATAAACTTAAATCAAGCAATGCTGTAGAGTTTATTTCTTAATCTAGTCTATGTACTGCCAGAGTTATTTGGGCAGTGGGTATGGCCAAAGCAAAGAGAACAAAGCACAGACTGCCAATAGCTGGAGAAGTTTCTCTGAAAAACTTGGGGCAAAATCAAAAATTTAAGTAATAGGAACTCCTTCTGAAGGAATTTATTTGGAGTGTAGCATTTTGTGCTAGGGAAACACTGACAGTGCAGAGAAGAATAGAACATTTTTGAAATACAGTCTCACAGAAGAATGCTAATGATTAGATGGCTACATCTGATAACTTACGAAGTATTTATATGGGAAACGGGAAAGCAAAGACACAGTGAGGCATGCAACTGCTCTTCAGACAATATTACAGTGCAAACCATAGTGACTGAAAGAATTACAGCAGCACTTAGAAACTGTAACAAAAGTGCTAAAGCATGCAACAAAACTGCTTAAATATGCAAATCAATGTAATTAATGCTTTTATATAAAAATTGAAAATCTGGCACAATTTGCTTTCTTTCAGCTATGTCCTCTTGGACTATGTTTTACCTGCCTTTGTCTACATGTGTCTTTCTTTTAGGATAAAATTTTTTACTTTTTCTTTGCTCCAGGAATATGGCATATCACTGCTGCACAATAGCACTATCTGAAAAATATCCTTAAAAAATTTCCCACCAAATTAAGTGGAAATAACATGGTCTCTAATTTAGGTGGTTAGATCAGAAAGTCTGCCTAGTTGGTTATTGGCTAAACTCTTTAGATGCTGTACCATGTAAAAAAATTACTGCTAACAGCAAGTTTTTACTAGCATTTTTGTACATCTGATGTGTTTATGCTAGTTGCATGAACTTTGTTTCATGTTTGTGTGAGGTTAATTCCTGACAAAGAGTATGTTAAAAGCACGTGATTAATACTACATTAATATACATCATACTCGTCATGGAGAAGTCAAGTTGATGCTGCTTCATCATGTGTTTTGGGTCAGTCTACTGCGATGAGTGGACAAGATACAAAATTTTCTTCCCCCAACTCACTGCAAACAGCATGTATAATCCAATGTTTACTGTTGTGTAAATCTTACTTTGGAAGAAAATTTAAACTGTCATGTTCTTAGCATAAGACTAAATTTTCTTCACAATTCATACAAATTGAAACAAGCATTAATTCAATGTAAAAATCCAAATAAAGGAACAATCCATTTTCCCCTAATATCAATAATGCTTACACATTAATTTACTTTTCAGCTACTTACAGGTTTAAATGTAAGTTCAAGGTAAATCAAGTATGTCTGCATAAAATTCTTACCTGTAATAGTAGAATTGTGTTATAGTGAGTACCATTAAAATATGAGAAACAAAATGACAGTAGCTGTACCACTGCCTTTTTGTTTCATGAAAATGAGTCCATTTTATCACTTCCATAGCAGAACGATGCATTGTGCATAATTTGACACACTACTGCATCATCTGCATGTACGTGATTACTCTGCCATTCGCAATAAAGTGTCTTCAAGCTGTCTCTCTACCGTTCCACTCTCGAACGACGCGCGAGAAAAATGAGCACTTAAATTTTTTTGTGCGAGCCCTGATTTCTCTTATTTTATTGTGATGATCATTTCTCCCTATGTAGGTGGGTGCCAACAGAATGTTTTCACAATTGGAGGAGAAAACTGGTGATTGAAATTTCATGAGAAGATCCTGTCACAACGAAGAACTCCTTTGTTTTAATGATTGCAACTCCAATTCACGTATCATGTCTGTGACACTATCTCCCCTGTTTCGCGATAATACAAAACAAACTGCCCTTCTTTGTACTTTTTTCATGTCATCCGTCAATCCCATCTGATGTGGATCCCACACCACACAGCAATACTCCAGAATAGGGCAGACAAGCGTAGTGTAAGCAGTCTCTTTGGTAGACCTGTTGCATCTTCTAAGTGTTCTGTCAATGAATCGCAGTCTTTGGTTTGCTCTACCCACAATATTATCTATGTGATTGTTCCAGTTTAGGTTATTTGTAATTGTAATCTCTAAGTATTTAGCTGAATTTACAGCTTTCAGATTTGTGTGACTTATCGCATAATTGAAATTTAGCTGATTTCTTTTAGTACTCATGTGAATAACTTCACACTTTTCTTTATTCAGGGTCAACTGCCACTTTTTGCACCATATAGATACCTTATCTAAAACATTTTCCAAGTCATTTTGATCATCTGATGACTTTACAAGATGGTAAATGAAAGCATCATCTGCAAACAATCTAAGATGGCTACTCAGATTGTCTCCTATGTGGTTAATATATATCAGGAACAACAGAGGGCCTATAACACTTTCCTGGGGAATCCCGGACATAACTTCTGTTTTACTCGATGACTTTCCACCTATTACTATGAATTGTGACCTTTCTGAGGACGTTAGTGATACAGGCCTGTAAGTGGATTACTCCTAATCATATTCTGAACTGAAGCTTTACTGCTGAATAAATAGGTGTGTCCTTATAAATATCACCTACCAAATTTGTATGAATCAAATTTCACTTAATTTCCTGTTTTAGAAAACATTTACTGATCAGTCTAACATTTACTGATCAGTCTAACATTTGCTATAACAAAGTGACATAATCAGGGGATGGTGTTTGAAGAGATAGGGAAGGAAGTTATAGGAAAAAAAAGGTAAAGAAAGATTGATTAGATATAATAGAACTAAACCACACAGTCTTCTACCGTATATGGAAAATAGGTAATGGCCGAACCCCCCCCCCCCCCCCCTCCCAAACACAGACACACACACACCATCTCAACATTTACTGACAATCTGAAATTTTTCACTGTGTTCATTCTACTTTAATTTTTTTGTCTTCAGTTTCTACATCTACATATGTACTCCACAAGTACCATACATTGCATGTCAGAGGGTACCCTGTATCAATACCAGCCATTGCATTCCCGTTCCACTTGCAAACAGAATGAGGGTGAAATAATTGTCAATATGCTCCATATGAGCCCTAATTTCTCTTATCTTATGGTCCTTACAAAGAATTTTTGCTGGGGCTGTAGAATCGTTCTGCAATCAGCTTTTAACTTCTTTGATTGGGGGAGGATCCAAGCAACCTAGCTTCACTCAAAAATAGGTCATATGAGCACCCTATATGCAGTCACTTACCTGAAATTCTCCAATTATATGGGTTTCAGACACATGCAAGTGTTTGAGTCTTTGTATGGCTGCACACCAAAGGAAGTTGCTACTATGCCAATAAGGGCTTATCAACGTCCATCACCTTTCAAAGTACTGATCAATTCTTTTACCTATTAACTAGGTCACAACAGGAATGTTAAGTAAATTTAGGCTGTAATGCAGTAATGTAACCAACAAGTAAGACCTGCAGGTTGTTTTACTTCACTACAGCTACTGTATTTCATGCACTTTGGCATGTATACATTCACATTTTGCTTCATGTCCTTAAGGACGCTCTAGTTTAGAATCTGTGGAGGCAATATCAGTTCACTTGTCAGTATTTTCCCAAAATCCTCTGCATCACTGAGCATCTCATCAACAGACATCCAACAGAGAAAGAAGAAAACTAGCAGGAAGATCTGTCTGCCATACTTGCCAGAAGATACAAGCACATCAGTAACGGAGCTGTAGTGGCTGCTCCAGACGACGGACACTTCTGCGCTGTGGACGCTCGCCCAGTAGACATACGGCCCATTGTGAGCTACTCCTGCCATGTGCTGCTGCCCATCTGCCACCAACTTTTACACCTCTTTCCTCATGAGGTACACCTGAACTTCTGTCTTTGTTGACAAAAGCAAAACAGCTTTCCCTTCTGCACAACAGAAAGAAGTAGTACAATTATTTCTCAAAGTATTACGACAATAAGGTATACAGAGCATACTGCCATCTTACTACTGGTTAGATAATCTGTACCATAGATCCTATTCAACATACCATATTTACACGAATAATCTGCACATTTTTCCTGAATTCAAGGACAAAAACTGGGGTGTGTGGAGGCAATTGTAATGAGATTGGTACTGCTCCACCAACAATAGATCGTGTTATATTGTAGCACTGCGGCTTCAGTCTGACATGTCAGGTGCACATTAAAAGAACACAATAACACTGGAAACTGTGGGAAGAAAGTACAGTAGGAGTGAGGGTCGTATTCATGCCTGGCTCTAAGGACTCCTATTACGGCTGCACGGTTACTAGTCAAATGTGCCTACTCCAGCACTTGCTTCTGCTGAAGAACTAGGCATCTCTGGTTTCAAAACTAGCCAGGGCTGACTATCGGGATATTTGAATTGAAACTGATGAGAGAAGCTGAAGGACTGATTTGATTTGTGCCACAGCTGGGACTAACCTGGTCTCCTGCTTATAAGTCAGATGTGCTGACTACTACACCTCTGTATCAGCAGGTTTAGCGCAGCTCCACGCACTACACTAGTCCAGTGCCCTCCATAACATTAACATCTACTCACAACTTCAGCCCATTAATGCCTTCTCAAATAGTCAGCGAAGGTATGAATTTAAATTTGTGTTAGGGAGACACTGGACTATGGCAGTCCGTGCACCTGTGTTAGCCATACTGCTACAGTGATGTAATGGTCAGCACATCTGCCTAGTGTGGCAGCAGACCAGGGTTCAAGACCCAGCTATGCCACAAATGTTAATTCGTTTCTTCAGCTTCTATCATTATTGAAGATAAAGTTGAAATTGATGTAAGAAATTTTTATTTCATCAGATCAATGAAATGGATTAGATCCATGGAGGAAAACTACTGTAACTCCATAGCATCCAGGTGATGAAGAGAAGTGATTTTTCATCACTACATGATAAATTTGCACTGTGAACATTTCTGTGTTTGGTAACTCAGATCAAATGCCTGTCCATTCTGAGATGCCGCTCTACAAGGAACAGGTAAGTGAAATCCAGCATCATGATATGAACTGGTGGCAATGAGAAGCAAAGATGAATAGCTATGTTTGTAACTGGTGATGGATGAAAGCTACCACCTTACATTATATTTTAAAGGAAAACTACTCCAAAAATTTCAGTGAAAGGCATACTGGTGAGAGCAAAACTGAAGGAGTGGATGGAAATGACTGTGGTCGACAGGGTGACCCATGTTTGGCAACATCACCCTGGAGTTACTGAATTCATGGAACTTGTTGGTCCTGGACAGTTTTCACAGACTTTAACAGAGAAAGTCTTAGTTAAGTTATGGAAAGTGAAAACTGACTACCATTATGCCCGGATGCCTAACAAACTCCTGTTGCACTTCATGAATTTTGTAATGAGTCATCCAAATCTGAACTTAAACAGCAATACACATAATGGATGGCTGATAAAAACAAGTTCACACCAAGTTGAAACTCAAGCAGCCAGATTTGTAAGTGGCTGAAACGTGCATGGGACTCCACATTCCACAAGCACTGGTGGAAAAGATTCTTAAAATTTATCACATATTAACAAGCTGGAACTGAGAACTATGCTCTATGGGAAGACGGTGACAATGATTCTTCCACTAGTGATTAAGAATAGAAACTTGTTAGGATAATTTTCTGTAAATAAAACAAATTAAAGCTGATATCTCTTTCCTCCCTTAAAGTTAGGGTGCATATTGGATGCCTCATTATATAAATGTGCACTATTTTAATTTTTGTGTAATGCTGGCCCACATAAGCTGCAAATTTTCCCCAAAATTTGTCCACAAAGAGTTTATATTTGTGATTCTGACATGTTTTTGCATATCAAACTGGTGCTCATTTCTTAGAAATAGTGTAAAAATGTGGACAGTACCTGGAAATTGTACATGATGTAAAGATAGAATCATTTTGACATTTCAGTTCTAATACTGAACAATGTAATCAGTCAGTTATTTCACATGACAAGGGATGTACAGCATTTCTGCAACTAGACAGTTTAACCAGTGGGTTGGAAGATCAGAATAAAATCAATGAACTTAAATTCAGCATAGTTATGCAAATATGAAACTTGAATTTAATTGTTACATTTCTAACACAGATGCCAACAGAATGGTTTTGACAAATCCAGTGTGTTCAGTATTGATTCACTGAGCTGTAAACAGCTGTTTCACCACCACTGAAATGCAACAAAAGGGAGAAAGTTTGGACAGATCTTTAATTCAAGCTACAGTCAATTTCTTTGCATAATGTAAAGAGACAAAATGCTTATTTCTTGACAAGCTAATCAAGCCTTGGAAATTGCTTGGACATACTACAGACATAATGCAAACTGAAGTATTGGTTGGCAGCTTAAGATTTTGTGTAACAGATTAAGTACCTCAATATTTGGCCTGCCATGAGATTTTACTAAGTGTTCACTTAATCCCAATTCAACATGAACAGTCACCATGTAAACCAGACAGTGGAGTTAATTGAATGTGCTGCCTTTTGGGAGATTCCAAGCAATACCATCGTGGACTATGAAGGGACATGTACCTGATTAACTGTGTACAGGAAACCAGTGACTACAGTGATGTCAGTTACTACAGAGGAAAGAGAGCAACATCTTATGTTATAAGGATGTGTCTATCAATTCTCAAACATAACTTCATTAGGCAATCAGTGACTTAAAGCAGAAGACAGGATGAGAACATAACTGACTGGCTAGCAACTGTTTGGTGCACTGTTCAGTAAGAGGGTGATGCGTGGCCAAGTGCAAATAGTTTGACACAGGACTTCAAGCCTGTAGGTAATCAGAGTTGTTGCAGAGAAGTTAGTTTAACACCTCAAGAAACACTCCAAGTTATTTATAAATTGATCAAGCATTCACTTCATCTTACAAGGTTAAAAACCATCAGCTAACCTTACATAGGAAGAGTGAAGCACAAGTTTCTGTTGAGTAAATATGTGGGGAACACCTTTCTGCAGCTGTCGATTTTCCTCTCTGCTAGTGTAAGATCAGTTGCATGCAAACTGCTAGTGGGAGGGTGTGTCACAGGTGCTCATCTAATTATGATTTCTATAAGTTTTAAAACAACAAAAAACTGAGCAGCAATACTGCATCAAGTTTTGCCGAAAACTTGGCAACAGCTAAGTAAGAACCAATAAGAAGCACAAATGTGGTTCCGATGACAATGCCACGAGCAACTAAAGGTGTGGCATAACTGCTTCAAAATGGCCAAAAAAAAACAGGACAGAACCACATTATGGCAAATAGTGAAGCTGAAGGAAATGGCACTGACTAAGTGTGAGCTATGGTCCAAAAGTTCATTGTATCATTCTAAGAAGATCTTGTGACCAAGACAGGAGTAAGCACTGGATTTGTGCAGGGTGACACTTATTCATCTAAATGAAATAAAAAACATTGTAACTTCTGAACTGCACAGTTGTCTGCACGGCATGATGGGAATTAGTAAGCACCTTGTCGTTTGGTTTAGCAATGGTGCCCACTTTCGTTTGTACAGGTTCATCAGTAAGTGAAATTGGTGCACTTGTGGAACTGAAAATCCTCATTTTGGGATCAATATGTCTCTTCACTCTCAATGGGTGACTGTGTGGTGTGCAATGTCCAGCCACGGAATAACTCCTCGATGGCACAGTGACTACAGAATGGTATGTGAAGGTTTTGTAAGATGACTTCATCTCTGTTATCCAAAGTGACGCTCATTTCAACAGGATGTGGTTAGTGCCTGATGAAGCTCAACCCCATTGAAGCAGGAGAGAGTTTGAAGTCCTGGAGGAGCACTTTGGGGACCACTTTCTGGCTCTGGGGTACCCAGAGACCACTGCCATGGGCCTCAATTGGCTGCCATATTCTCTGGACCTGAACACATTCTTGTGAAAATACATTATAAATCCATGTAGGACATGCTATTGTATTTAAATACAATATTCAACAGTCACCATTATGAATATATGAACTTATTTACTTTACCTATATGAATGGATGCCTCTTTATTTTCTGAAAGCAATGTCATATATAATATATTTTGTCCATGTTATACTAGACAGAATTTTGATCATAGTCGCATATTACACAAGCAAAATGGGCTTAAAATAGAGTTAATTTTGTATTTATATGTCTGATATCCTCCAAGGCATTAATTTTTTAACACAGACAAAATTGCCTGTATTCTGCAGACGTGAATAAGTAATGGGCTGGTACTGAAAGTGTTAAACTAATATACTGGGAACAAATATGACACTGTACTATAATTCTGGGGACATCCTTGAAAATAATAAAGCCTCTCTTTGTTGCCATCAAAAATGAGTATGGGTGTTTAGCGCAAACAGGAATGAGTTCCTCCAAACAAGTGACACACATGAAATATAACACCTAGGAATACATGTCCAGTATTCATGAAAGAGTAACAGGACATATTTTACAAGAACTTTGTTGCTAGATATTTGCTTTCATTTGCCATCCATACCCACTAGAGGTCATGCACATTCTTCACATTGGTGATAAAATGAAATTTCTTTATGTCTTCCATATTCTCAATGCGCACTGCCAACAGATTTTTACTCAATTGAGTTTCAGTGATTAAGAAGCACTTCATGTTCAACTAAGGTTAACCAGAATAATGCAATTAGACATTTAGTAACAGGGAAACATGACTCGTATGTACAGTTTATCATATATCTGACAAGTGACATTTTTATACAGCTCTCTAGACTACTTCTGTTGCGCCGTGACATTCAGCATTGTCACGGTACAAGCATTTTCTCTGTGGTGCTGTGCATTACTCCAAACTCGGTCACTGATTAATGTAGGTTATACAAACCCATCACAGGTACTGCTGCTTGTGGAAAAAAAACTGGCCAATCTTGAAAAACTTGCAGTGTCCAACAGTACAAGAATTACATGCATCACAGATGACAACCTCACAGACAGAATATCATTGTTCTTTGCTGAAGTATTATATAGTTTCATCTATCATGACCATAAGTGTTGGCAGCTAGTTACATGTAGAGCTACATACTACTTTGCTGCAGTTAAGCCTCAACTTGTACATACAGGTGGAGATACCCATTCACTGCACTGTTGGACACTGAGCAGTTGATACAAACACAGACAAGCATTCAGCCATTGTAGATTAGCTTTACATTAAGGAATTGTTTTAAAAAGATCTCATGTTTTAACAGTCTACATATATTGGTAAAATTTGTCTAGCAAAATGTCAAATATTAAGTTTTTTAATTTTGCAGTCTATCATATCTGCTGTGTAGTCATGATTTCAATTAATTTATTGGACCTCAAGGGGAATCAATAGGTTCTTCCAACTAGCCACACAAGTTGCTGTCACATCTAAAGACATTGGATGCTAATTGTCTAGGCCATTCTCACAGGGTCCTATTGGAGTGCCACAAACAGGGGTTTTGGTATGATGTGTTCCACTCAACAAACTGTCACCCTGCTGATATGTGTATCAAATTTTACCCAACAGATGCGTCACAGTGCCTCTAGACTGTAACATGTTCACTTGACAATGGACTTCACATATAACAGGGATGGATGCTCAAAGAGAGCTGCAGTGTGTTCCAGCTACTAAATTGGTCACATGTGCAATAACTCTGTTGTATTATATCTACAATCTTTCCACTGTACAACTGTGGGTGAGCAGATGACCTCACCTGTGGAATAGATCATATGTATTTGTGTATTGATATATTACAGAATGGCAGTTCTCCCACATTCAGCTGTTGTGGCATATACGTTATCACACATGTCCTCATCCTTTGATGTCAGAGGCACCACCAAGTTGTGGTGCAGAACCGTAAGTGGCCTTCCAAAGCTGGTGGAGACATCCACTTCATTCTGCCTTGTCAGTATCCTGAGTTGATGTTTTGTACACCCAGTCTGCATGTATGGGAAACCAGAACGTGCACAGAGGATGGTTCTGCACTTAACTATCTAAATGTTCCTTGCTTCTACAAATATTTCTAGTTGGGGCCTTGGAACACTTCACGTCGACTTCTGTTTTTTTCATTTCTGCAAATGTCAGCAACGTAGTAGTTGTAGTGTCAAAATTGCCTGGTGAATCTCGTTGGAGTTTCTGTTGGTAGTGCAGATTATGTCTGCATTTCGCCTCGCACATCTCTGCCTACTGCAATGATCGATCTTGTCATTTAGATTTTTGTTCATCACTTTTAGTAACTGTTTCTTAACACTGGAAATCTTGTTATTGCATTCACACCACCACCCCCCAGTGCAGTTGGAATTCTTCTTTAGTGCCACATACACTTGTTTCACACACTCAAGAGAAAGACTGGATGTGATGAAAGCTCAGAAAGTAATAAGACTCCTTAACACAATGAAAGTAAATAAAATCATGTCCTAATACAATTTCAAAAGAGCAAGTTCAAATATTTTCTGAAAAATTGTGAAAAAATATAAAATAAAAATTATGGCACTTGATATTGCTGTTTTGATATCGACATTTTTATCAACAGCCATAATTTACACCCTAATGAGTACATCACATTAAGTGGCCAATGTACCTGTCAGTGAATTATGAAAACAAACACATTAACACTCTAGAAAACACTTGATTGAAAAGCGGGTCACATCCAATGATTCATCAGTACAATATTATTTCAACTACAAATTGAATTGTTTGTGTGTCTACCAGTGCATGGAAAGCAGTTTGAAGGCAAAATATGTGTATGCGAATCCAAAAATAAAGGACATCACATACTTCCAGAATGCCATACTCAGCTCACATACATAAGCGTCACATTGCCACATAAATAATGTTACCTGATGGGCATCCATGAGCAAAAGACTATGAAAACATCCCTGCATGTTCTCAGCTCTGATAGTCAAGTGATGACTATCTTACTCAAAACTCCATCTCCGACCAACTACATTTGGTCACAAATGGTTGTTTATATTTAGCATTTAAATCATATTCATTAAAATTATTTATTGCAAAATTTAAAATTTCTTCAGTTCATGATTGTCATAAAATACAGTTTTTTTTTTTACATCATCACATCCTTGGAATCTTTATACCCTAATCAAAAGTCTTATTATATTTACAGCTTCCAATTCAACATTGTGTTATTCAAATGTTATTTTTTGTTTTTAATACTGATTGCTAACTTCTCATTCAAAAGACAGTTAAATCTTATGTGGATTAAAGTAGAATTGTTTGATTGTGGATGTTATTTTGTCTAAATGATTTTTCTCTGTAAAATTTTCCACAGTACATAGCCACAGCTATGATATGTATTATGATGCAACACTGCCCTCTGTTATGTTATAGCCTCAGTGGTTACAAGTGGGGCATGTTACTCCGCAGCCATTATGCCACATCTGCAATATTTCAGGATGCTGCACAAAAATAGAAGGACCGTCACTCTTTCTTGTGAGAAATATCACAAAAACAGAGCATTCTGCATCTCAATGTGTGATTGTACATTGAGATATAGTGTAAGCACCTGTCAAAAGACGTATGTTTTCCTTCAGAGTGAGCTGAAATCACTGAAAACTTTAAGATTTAAGTGCAAGAAGAACTGTAGGGGTGGTTAAGTGTTGAGCTGCACTGACATTGTCCACAAAAGAATTTAGTTAACAGTCACAGCAGCTTAGAATTGCAAGTTAACAACAAAGTCAAATCTGAACACATTGCAGTCTACACTGATCACCTGTGCAGACATCCTCCATAGCCTGAAGCACCACCTTAGAAAAGTGGCTGATAAGTTGGTGGTGAAAGTAGGATAGTGTCAATAATTTAGTCCTCACGAAAACTAAGCTCGAACACTTTAATAGCACTTATCTGAACTATTGTTCATGGTCTGTTTGGGTCTCTATTACTTCAGTTTTATACAGAAATAGGTAGCTACTTACCATACCTGGTAATGGTTCTATAGTAGCAGTTCAAGTGCAGTAACCAACCACCAACAGTTTGCAGTGCTTGATTTGTGGAAAATATTCAATCAACATATGTCAAAACAGATTTCTGTGTTCATTATGTGAAAATTTTAATATATCACAATGTTTGTCACACTGAATAATCGCCAAAATAACCACAAGAGCACAGCAAGGAAGCAATTTTGTTACTTAACATTTTCATTACAAGACAATGTTATAATTTAATTCAGTCATTAACTTCTGTGGTGAATTTGGGTGAGGTTAATCTGTTTCAGCCATTACATAATTATTGTATGAACCTAACTGAAGAAATTACTTCTAGAATTTTAATCTGTTCTAGACCAACACAAATAGGTTGAACTATTATGAGCTCACTATATTCTATCTCTTTCAGCATGTATGATGGTCATGGCAGTAAAGGGATTTTGCAAATGACATAATGCTTTAAAAATATGGCCACATTGGATTTAATGGTTTTAAAATAACAACAAGGACCATTAGAATTTTAGATTACAGAAAATTTTGTTAAATACAAATGTAGAGAAATAAATGGACACTGTTTTTCCATTTGAAATGTGTATCCCAGTTTACAATAATGAACACCATATTGCAAATCTTAGTAAATTTCATTAAATTTATTGTTAACACACTAAGAGTGCTATATGCCCTACTATACAGAAAAATTAAGCTAACTAAATTGTGTACTCCAAATCTGGAATCTCACATTAGTTACCACAGAATTTACAAAGATACCTGGCTGCCCCTCGGAATTTTAAATTCAATTAATATGGAAGACAATTTCAGCAAAAATAAAATGCATCACTTGAAAATCTTATGAGTCTTATCACTGTTCACTTCATGGAAGAAAATGCAACTTGTCCACCTCTCCTCCAACAGGGAAGCCTACCTCTGATTCATATTCTGTTTCCAGCTTTGAGGGAGTGCTTATTATTTTTTCCATTGGTTGTGACATGGAACATCCAGCAACATATGAATCAGTAATTCTCTATAAAATATGAGAAAGCCACTAGCCAAATGACAACTCACAGTAAGATTTTTCATTTAATTTTTGTTAACTTATTTTTGCACCCTTGAGAAATTCTCAGTGTCATCACCTGTTCAGCTATGAAATACCAATTACCACAGTATTCACAAAAAAATAGCTAATGCTGAAGCAGTCTCAGGAAGTCTGATTCATCTCTTCAGATATTTTACAATTTCACATTGTTCTACATATCAGAACACTTTGTACCACAAAAACAACTGAGAAAAGGTTTTCTATAAAAGGAAAAACCATCCATATTCAGCTTAGCAGTCTGATCATAGTATTTCAAAAATAGTTATTTACATATAGTAGACATATGGAAACATAAACTTCATTGCCAGGTTTAGCTCAGTGTACCTTTGTTCAAAACAAGGAAACTTTGCTTTCTTCACTTGAGCACTGTCACTTGGTTGAAGTCCAGAGAAGACTGCAGAGAAAATAAAGTTCCTAGAAGAAGTATCCTGGATTTGCTCAAGTTTAGGATGGCCATTGGACAGGCACTGATAGTGACACCAGAGAGAAAGAGAAACTGTGCAGAAAGTGACAATCACGAAAATTGAACAACTTGAGAAGAAAGAAATGAAAATTTACTCTCCATCAGCAAAACCAATTGTAGATAAGTGTTATGATGGTTATGACAATTGATCCACAGTGGATGATGTATCTTTACCAAGATCTTGCAGATACGAACACTGCAAAAGCAGGACCCAGGCATGTTGCATCGAGTGACCAATATTTGTTCATGTCCAAGGAAGAAAATGGTTTCATTTACTCCATATTAAAAATTACTGTGTGGGGTGGGTGGGTGGGTGGGTGGAGGGGGGGGGGGTAGGATACATGCAACATGTATATGGTCATATCACTTCTGTCATACTACTGGACTCAAAGTCCTTGAAAGAAAGCCAATGTGCACTCCATATGCACACAGGAGGGAGTCATCCAAGATGCGGAAAGGGTCCTTCCAGAGGCCATGAATGGTACAGGGTGCAGCCAACTGCAGGTGGTGGTTCATGCCGGTACTAATGATGTGTGTCGCTATGGATCGGAGGAGATTTTCTGTTTCCAGCAGCTATCTGAGTTGCTGAAGGCTGCCAGTCTTGCTAGCGAGATGAAGGCAGAGCTCACCATTTGCTAATTAGGTCAGGTGTCCACTACATGCAGGAGGTGGCTACACAGGTAGAAAGGGCTGTCTCAAAGGGTACAGGGCAAAGAAATGACAAGAATTAACCAAGAATCAGTCAGTATTGTATTTGTAAATTGTTGTAGTTGTGTTGGAAAAGTACCAAAGCTTCAAGTGCTGAAAGAAAACACTGAAGCTGAAATCATTAAAGGAACAGATAGCTGGCTAAAGCCGGAGGTAAATTCTGCTGAAGTTTTTACAGAGGCGCAAACTGTGTTCAGAAAGGATACATTAAATAACATAAGTGGTGGTGTGTTTTTGTCCATTGGTAGTAGTTTATCTTGTAGTGAAGTTGAAATAGATAGTTCCTGTGAATTATTATGGGTAGAGGTTATACTCAACAGCCATACCAAAATAATAATTGGGTCCTTCTATCGACCCCATGACTCAGATGATATAACTGAATGCTTCAAAGAAAACTTGAATCTCATTACGAATAAGTACCCCACTCATAGAGTTATAACTGATGGAGACTTCAATCTACCCTCGATTTGTTGGTGAAAATACGTGTTCAAAGCCGGTGATAGACGGAAAACTTCTTCCAAAATTGTACTAAATGCTATCTCTGAGAATTACTTTGAACAGTTAGTTCATGAGCCCACACAAATTGTAAATGGTTGCGAAAATACTCATGACCTCTAAGTCCCAAATAATCCTGATCTAATAGAGAGTGTCATGACAGATACAGGAACAAGTGAAGATAAGGTCATTTTAGTGTGGTTCAAAACCATATCAACCAAAACCACTAAAAATAAATGCAAAATAAATCTGTTTAAAACAGCAGATAAAAATTTGCTTGATGCCTTCCTAAGGGAGAGTCTCCATTCCTTCCAAGCTAATTATGTAAATGTAGACCAGATATGGCTCAAATTCAGATACAGTATCAACAGTAAAATAGATAGATTCTTACCACATAAGTCAATAAGAGATGGAACTGATCCACCACAGTACCCAAAACATGTGAGAACACTGTTTCAGAAGCAACGAAAAAAGCATGCCAAATTCAGAATAATGAAAAATCCCCAAGATTGGCTAAGTTTCACGGGAGCTCAAAATTTTGTGCAGACATCAATGTGAGATGCTTTTAATAGTTCCCCCAATGAAATATTGTCTGAAAATGTGGTAGAAAACCCAAAGGGATTCTGGTCATACGTAAAGTACATGAAAGGCAAAAAACAGTCAATACTGTCACTGCATGATAGCGATGGAAATGTTACCAATGATGATGCCACTAAAGTGGAGTTACTAAACACAGTTTTCCATATTTCCTTCACCAAAGAAGACGAAGTAAACATTCCAGAATTCGAAACCAGAATAGTTGTTAGCATGAGTGACATAAAAGTAGATACCTTAGGTGTTGCAAAACAACTCAGATCACTTAAGAAAGGCAAGTCTTTCATTCCATATGGTATACCAGTCAAGTTCCTCTCAGAGTATGCAGACACAATAGTGCCTTTCTTAGCAATCATATGCAACTGCTCGCTTGATGAGAGGTCTGTTCCTAAAGACTGGAAAGTAGCACAGGTCACACCAATATTCAAGAAAGGAAATAGGAGTAACCAGTGAATTACAGACCCATATCACTGACCTCAATTTGCAGTAGGGTTTTGGAGCATATACTGTACTTGAACATTATGAATCACCTTGAAGAAAATGCCTTATTGATACATAACCAACACGGATTCAGAAAATATTGTTCTTGTGCAACACAGCTAGCTCTTTATTCCCATGAAGTAATGAGTGCTGTCGACAAGGGATCTCAGATCGATTCCATATTCCTAGATTTCCAGGAGGCTTTTGATACTGTTCCTCACAAGTGACTATTAATCAAATTGGGTGGATATGGAGTATTGTCTCAATTGTGTGACTGGATTCACTATTTCCTCTCAGAGAGGTCACAGCTCGTAGTGAGAGAAAGTAAATCATTGAGTAGAACAGAAGTGGTATCTGGTATTCTGCAAGGTAGTGTCATACTCCCTCTGCTGTTCCTGATTTGTATAAATGATCTAGGTGATAATCTGAGCAGCCCCCTTAGATTGTTTGGAGATGACACTGTAATTTACTGTCTAGTAAAATCATCAGATGATCAATTACAATTACAAAATGATCTAGAGAGAATTTCTGAATGGTGTGAAAAGTGGCAATTAGCACTAAACAAAGAAAAGTGGGAGGTCATCCACATGGGTACTAAAAGATTTCCGATAAATTTTGGGTACACGATAAATCGCACAAATCTAAGGGCTGTCAATTCGACTAAATACCTAGGAATTACAACTATGAGCAACTTAAATTGGAAAGACCTCATAGCTAATATTGTGGGGAAGGTGGAACAAATAATGCACTTTGCTGGCAGAACACTTAGAAGACGCACCAAACCCACTAAAGAGACAGCCTGCTGGAATACTGCTGCGCAGTGTGGGATCCTTACCAGGTAGCACTGAGAGAGGACATCAAAAAAGTGCAAAGAGGGGCAGCTCATTTCGTGTTATCAAGCAATAGGGGTGAGAGTGTCACTGATATAATATGCGAGTTGGGGTGGCAGTCACTGAAACAAAGGCAATTTTCTTTGCGGTGATATCTATTTATAAAATTTCAATCACCAACTTTCTCTTCTGGATGCGTAAATGTTTTGTTGACACCCACCTATGTAGGGATCATCATAATAAAATAAGAGAAATCAGAGCTCAAATGGAAAGATTTAGGTGTTCCTTTGTCCCACGGGCCATTTGAGAGTGGAATAGTAGAGAAGTAGTATGAAGATGCTTCGATGAACCCTCTGCTAGGAACTGAAGTGTGAATTGCAGAGTAGCATGTAGATGTATATGTAGATGTAGCAAAATAAATAAAAGCACTTCTTGAACAGCACAGTACATTTTATTTGGACTGGGATAAAACCTAACTAGCACAATTGTGCTACCGACATTTTGAAAAAACAATCATCCCGAGAATTTCAGTATTTTTACCTGATTCCACAGGTCATATTGCATGGGACGTGGCATATTTCAGATAGAGGTGGAAAGGGATAATGCAGTCAAATCTTCCACCAGAAACTTCCTGGCAGATTAAAACTGTGTGCCCGACTGAGACTCGAACTCGGGACCTTTGCCTTTTGCGGGCAAGTGCTCTACCAACTGAGCTACCGAAGCACGACTCACGCCCGGTACTCACAGCTTTACTTCTGCCAGTACCTCGTCTCCTACCTTCCAAACTTTACAGAAGCTCCCCTGCGAACCTTGCAGAACTAGCACTCCTGAAAGAAAGGATATTGCGGAGACATGGCTTAGCCACAGCCTGGGGGATGTTTCCAGAATGAGATTTTCACTCTGCAGCGGAGTGTGCGCTGATATGAAACTTCCTGGCAGATTAAAACTGGTCGGTCGGTCGGTCGGTCGGGCACACAGTTTTAATCTGCCAGGAAGTTTCATATCAGCGCACACTCCACTGCAGAGTGAAAATCTCATTCTGGAAACATCCCCCAGGCTGTGGCTAAGCCATGTCTCTGCAATATCCTTTCTTTCAGGAGTGCTAGTTCTGCAAGGTTCGCAGGAGAGCTTCTGTAAAGTTTGGAAGGTAGGAGACGAGGTACTGGCAGAAGTAAAGCTGTGAGTACCGGGCGTGAGTCGCGCTTTGGTAGCTCAGTTGGTAGAGCACTTGCCCGGGAAAGGCAAAGGTCCCGAGTTCGAGTCTCGGTCAGGCACACAGTTTTAATCTGCCAGGAAGTTTCATATCAGCGCACACTCCGCTGCAGAGTGAAAATCTCATTCTAAATCTTCCACCTCTTTATGGAAAAGAAGGATTAAGGTAGTTTTTCATCACATTTAGCCAGCACACCACTTTGTGGGTCTGCAGTCCAAGTCGTTGGATGTGACCAGCTGCCTCTTGTACATGTGGTACACAGCGGCTGGCAGGCACCCCACCACCAGCCCAGTGACAAGCGATATCACCACAGGGGAGGTATCCACCCCCTCAAGACTCTCTGCTCACACAGTCAGCAACTGTACTGGTTTTCCAACCACCCACAATTCCCACGAGGTCTTTGCACCCTGTAAATGCTCAAAGTTTTCAGTGATGAACCATTTCAGCTAATAAATTTCTTTAGAGATGAGGCATCAGCAGGACTGTAAATACTTAGAAGCTAAATATTAAGTAGTGCCAGGCAATATCAAGAACTGGAAGTAATCTAGAAACTGTTCCTGAGAACTGGAGGGAATCTAGAACATGTCCTATGGCTGACAACACAGTGGAACCAGCAGTGGTTGTGTTTTGCCTGCACCTGGTACTCTCAATGTGAGCCAGCCTTCACAGTGGACCAGTAGGACTTGTTCTCTGATGTAGTATACCAGCACTGTAGTTACTACCAATGTGCTGTCAAAGACACGTATCAGCTCTGACTGCTTCACACTATTGTAGACTACTGTGTCTGGGGAGAGTGCACTACAGAAACCTTACCTCGTTCTTGCAGGAGATGTTTTCACCTGCTATCTGCAGCTCGGCACACGAGCACATGGCACCTCGAGGAGCGATTATGCGTATGTGGGAGCAGCGCAATTCACAATGGCAGTTAGCATTTCTATATTCTATGTTTGCATTGGTACATTACATATTTTAGATTTTCAGGGTACAATTCTTAAACTATATGAATTAAATTGTCATGACTTGTGAACAGTTTGCATTAGGACTTTCAAACTGCACGGTTGGTCACAAGGCACAATGGGAATTAGTTCACACATAGGCATGCACCTTGTTGACATTTGCACATGAAAATGTCACGGTACAGCGTGCCTGACTGTATAGCTCTTGTGAAGGCCTATTATGTGAGCAATAACAGCCCAACAGCAGCTCAAAGGAAGTTTGCGTCTATGTTCAGCTCTAAATAACCAGTCCAAGTGTGGCAACAATCAAGGATTTGAATCGCAAGTTTGAGAGAAGAGGTTGTGTTTGTGATGACAGTATTGGCAATGTCGGTCATCCAAAGAGGGACAGCAAGAGGAAATTAACTGACAGGGACTGCAACAAATTGTTGTTCAATATGTGCATCTCCTCCCACACAAAATTCAAACCAATCAGCCATTAAGCCCCAGGGCCGTGGAACAGCTTTTGAGTTTTGCAAACACTCTTGTCCACAGAATTGACGAACAGGACTTTGATGTGAGTATGGTTTGGTATTCCACTTTCATTGGGATGATTTCAGGGGACTAAGAATCCGCATTTTGTGATCGAGAAGTCTCTTCAACCTCAGTGGGTGACTGTGTCCTGTGCAATGTCCAGTCACACAATAATATGTGTGATATTCATTGATGGCATGGTGGCTGCCGAATGGTACATGAAGGTTTCATAAAATGATTTCATCCCCATTATCCAAGGTGACCCTGATTTTGACAAGAGGTTTTTCACACATGGCAGAGCTCAACCCCATTGACGCATGAGAGGGTTTGATGCCCGGGAGGAGCACAATGAGAACTGCATTCGAACTCTGGGGTACCCAGAGGCCACTGGCATGGTTCTCAATTGGCCACCATGTACTCCTTTTTGTGGGGCTATATTATAGACATGGTGTACAGCAATAACCACAAAATAATTGCTGAGCTGAAAAGAGATATTCAGGTGGTCATTGACATCTGCAATGTTCTGACACTTCGGTACATCGGGTAGAATTTCTCTACTCGTCTGTGCCAAATCATCGCCAATGATGGCAAGCATATCTAACGTGTCATAACCTAAATCCAAATATCTGTAGTAACATTTACATGTTGAACAAAATTATTTTTTTTCATATAATTCAATAATTGTCACCGTCTTTTTGTTCTATAGATCCAAGGATGGAGAACATGTGAAGCAGGAACACAGTACCTTTACAGAAATAGAGAAATGCTGTTGTTCCTTCTAAGTATCTTAAAATGTGAAACATCAGGTGGAATGGCTATATTTGTTTTATCACCACTCATATATTTCTGTTCTGTTCCATATAGAAAAATGATTAGTACTAACTTGGTCAAATAATGAAAATTGCTTCTGAATTGCTTTGTATTTGCTTGAGTGTATTAGGAAACAAAACAGCTACTTCAAAGAAGCTGCTGCTCTTACATTAGTCAGTTGCTGTCTAACGCATTAAACAAAGGTTTGGGAAAAAACTTATAGTTGTCCAAGTCACACCATCCGCTTCACATAAACACTCCAGTTACAAAATGTTCCAAGGTCTAAGTATTACAGTAAATAAGATGTTAACAAGGTATTTATTTTGTTTCTGAATCTTCAATTCCTCCTTGATAGCTACTATGAACATGTTACAAACTTTTGCATTGTAATGTAAATTATATTCCAAATTCCAGATACAGATGCATGTTCTATATGAAAATTCATTTAGGTCTAGTGTTGTGGTTATGAATTTCACAGCCCATCTTAAATTCACACACAATTCCAGAGATAACACATCTGTGCAATTCACAAGCTGTTTAGAAGCCACCCATGTCAGCTCCCTGGTGCACTCTGGTGAGCCAATTTAGGAACAGTATTGTTTATGTGACCACAGAGGACTGCTCGGCCTATTCTGTAACCTGTATTACTAATGTCCAGTCAATGTGTTCAGTGCTACACACAACCTGTACATTTTATCTTACGTGTTGGTCTATAAAGTACTGAGTTCCACAAATTGTGTGTGTCCTTAATATAACAAACTCGGCAACAAGTGAGGGTTACGTTTCCTCCGTGTACGAGTGCCAGTGCTGAGTCACCTGACAAACATCTAAATGGAAGAAATATTTGAACACATCACTGCCCAGCAGCACACTTTCTCAGAACAGCAGGCTCTCGCCACTGCTCTCAAGTGGCATCTGCTTGTTTGCAACAGGTTACCCTCCCACCAGCGAAACTGTTGCACATTCTGGCATATGATGAAACACCTGAAGACTGGGACTCCTATGAGCCACTGTTACTACAACATTTCTAGGTTTTTTCATGGGGGCAGTACTAACCCGTGCAGAGCTTTCTTTCCTGGTTTTCACTAAACAGTCATCAGTCGTGCCAACTTGAACTTTAGCAACAACTGGCAGGCTTATTTGATAAAATGTGTCAACTTCTCTCAACATGTTACTGTGACAGAACACTGTCATTGTGTTGCATGTAGAAATTTTACACTTTGTCAGAAACACCCAAACCAATCCTACAAAGCCTGGGCTGTGGAATTACACAGGTTGAACAATTGTAACAAATTTGTCACTGGTACCCTTCCACTCATTACATGATGCACAATAGTTGTTTCGATCAGAAAGAGAAGACTCTGAAAACACATATCATCAGAGAATCTGACCCCTACAGATGTTTTCAATACAGCACAGCCCTGTGAAGTGTCACATGCCACAGGCGATCAGATTGGTGTGTGTGTGTGGGGGTGGGGGAGGTTTTTGAACTAACTCAGTTGTCCCCTATTAGCTACATTGCAAGTGTTCAGGGTGATGGGGAGCCATGGCAGCTGTACAACCTTCGACACAGCATCACACAGGGCAGTGTCAGTTAAGACCACGGCAGCAACAGGCCACATTACAACGGCGGCCGTGTGCCCCCTTTGTCTCACCCTTACTGTTTCGTCTGACACAAGCGTGCTGCATGCCCTAGGCATTCGGCTGTTTGTGGCAAGTGTCTAAGGCAAGTCCAAATTGCATTGGTGAGAAACTTCTTCAAATTTTATCATCGCTGGTTTCCAGAATGTCAAACTATTAACAGACATTACTACCTTAAGATTCTTGCTCAACTCCATGAGAAAATAAACTACCTGAATTGTCAAATTACAGGTTCTGCATCAAGACAATGCCACATGCTCATACTGCATTGTTTGTTAAACAGGTTTGTAGCAAAATACCTCATCTCAGTTTTAGACCACCTACAATATTTGCTGTACTCTCCACACTGTCACTTATCCTTTCCCAAGATCAAATCTGCATCAGAAGAGACAAAATTTCAGTCTGTTTTAAGCAGTGAAAAAAGTAGCACATGTCGAGGAGCTCACAGATGAGGACTTCTATCACTATTTCCCATTTACATCAACAGAAAATTCCCTTTGAGTGTTGTTGAAGGAGAGAGGAAGAGAGTGTATTCAGGATGACAACTAAATATATATCTTTTTGAAACCAGATGTATTACAGTAATAGTCACATTACTTTATAACCACACCTCACATGTTCACAAATCCAGCACTGATAGCTCACAACTGCTTTCTAATTCATAAATTCTCTATTTGTAATGGAACGTCATGCAGATTGGAAAAAGCAGAAAGAATGAACACAAATCCACTTTTCCCGCTATGATGATAGAAATATGATATAGAATAACATTTTTACCTACTGTTTCTATGTGCTGTTTGTGTTATTTCACAATGCCTTTCACTAAATGCATTGAAAGTTGTATAGTGTAATACTCACTTTTTGAGAAATGAGTGAGTGGAAGAATTTAACTATTGCACCAATCATATACAAATCTAAAAGTTAAGGAAATATCTCTGTACCAACAAGATATTGATAGCAAAAATATTGCAATCTTCTGAAAACTCTCAAAATCCAGACCTAAATCGTGGACGTGGGAATCACAATGAAACATGGAAAATCCAAGATGGAATAATAACAATATTATGGAAGGGGTAGGATGCTGCTCTGTGCATGTCAGAAATGTTGAGTCACAGGTATGAACAGCAAGGACTACTGAACATGTAGGCTTGTGGCCAGAATGAGACTGTAGTAATGTTTTGTTACCTGTGTGAAACTCTGAAGAAATTTTTTATTTCTTGAGGTTACAGAAATTGTGAGACCTGACAGCTCACTTACCCTTTCTTCTCATATACTCACAAACAAGTGTATCGACTGTGTCGTTGCCAATCCTGCTGCCACATTCAGCCACCACGATGACAGCACCGAGCTTCTCTATCAGGTGGCACACCTGTGGGAAGGAAATATATATGTAACTAAAACTACTTGTCACCTAACTCATTTCATACAGTGCTGGAGTGTCACCACATCGGTTGTCGCCTGCACCTCTCAATGCTTTGGCAAAAGTGGGCTGCAGTCACAGAGGAGACCACTGCAACCAATAGGAGTTAAATTAGCTGCTAGAAATGCTATATAATTACCCATGCCTACTGCACTACTTACAAACTGCAAGTCAAGTGACGCATTGACGTGACACTCGACAGCCTTATGGTGGGAGCTCCAATCCGAGAACAACTACGAGGAGATGAGTCAACTGACAAGCAGTTTTAACCAAACTGAGTATCAGTTCCACCCCCTCGCACCCACTTGTACGTCACTCTGCCCAGCCGGCACATCATTCACGTGGTAGATGTTCTTTGGGATCCAGTCTACTGCCACCGCTGTTGAGTTACCTATCCCTTCTGTGACGCAGTAAACTGTTGCTGTTTCTCCTGCATGTTAAGGAGTTTCAGTGCTCCTTCACACTGTTTTAAATCTTTCATTTCGTATCTCTCAGTAGTGAAATAATGGTTAAACATATCATGAGGAATCAGCCAACTTAAATAATGACCTAAAACTAACAGCAGTAAACATTATTAGTTAAAATTCAGTAATGAATCGGTGGAGAATGTGAAACTTTAGGAACATTCAAATTTAGTCACAGTTTGAACTGAATTGTTATATATACAAATACTTTTTATCAACAACTGCAGAATCTATTGAAGGGAAGGGTAGGTGAAAAAATGGTGGAAGAAAATAGTATTTGTTCATTATGCTCAGCCTGATAGCTTCTTAAAACTTCACAGCATCTATAGTCCTATATGTTATGGATAGGGCATTTTATACAAAAATTAGTTAATGTTACAAGAAGTACATGCTGCACAGCAAAAGGAAAATACCATTTTATAAGGAATCTCAACAATGTAATTCTTCAGGCTTTCCCGGCGATCTAATGACATCTTGGGTTGTCGGGTGTTCTGCCGCATATCAGCGTCATACTTGCATGATATTTCGGTCACGTAGCTCGTAACCTTCATCAGGTGCGACCTGAGACTGCTCCTCGAGTGGACCTGGTTCAGTATTTATGCCTATGGCCTTCCCCCTCCACCAATGGCTGCAGGCGCTTCCTCTGTGGTCCGCGCCCATTCCCTGCGACCTGCTGGAGTGTAGCTGCTCCGTTTTCTGTCCGCTGCGGTTCTAGGTGTTCCCTCTGCGGTCTGCACCCACCAAACCCGCTCCTGGGGGTTTCATCTATGGTCTGGGGTACCAAGCGTTCCCCCTGTGGTCCGCGCCCGCTCACCACGACCTGTTGGAGCGTTGCCGCTCCATTTTTCGTCTGCTGCGGCTCTGGATGTTCCCTCTGCGGTCCGCGCCCACCAGTCCCACTTCTGGGTGTTCCATCTTCGGTCTGGTGCGCCTGGCAGTCCGTCAGGGGCTCGTTTTCCATCTCCATGTCTCTGGTTCTTCTGTTTGTGTAGTGTTGCAGCTGGCCCCGTTGCTCCTTTAATAATTCCAGAGCCGAATCCCAGGCTCTGCTTAGCTGGTACCCTGTGTCACGGTTCATAAGATCGTCAGCCATTTTAATTTCTATTGATTCTCTTATAACACTGTCCCAAAATCTGGGTGTTTGTGCTAGAATCTTGGTATCCTCATACTTCATGGCATGATCTAGCTCTAGACAGTGTTCAGCAATGGCTGACTTAGTCACCTGTCTTAATCTAGTGTGCCTCTGATGTTCTTTGCACCTGATCTCCACAGTTCTTGTCGTCTGGCCAATGTAGGACATGCCACATTGACAAGGTATATTGTAAATCCCTGGTTTTCGTAACCCCAGGTCGTCTTTGACACTCCCCAGCAGTCCCCCGATCTTGTTGGATGGACAGAAAACACACTTGATATTGTGTTTACGGAGGATCCTACTGATTCTGGCAGAAATAGAGCCAGCATACGGCAGATATGCCACCTTCTTTGCTTCATCTTGGTCTTTTTCAGGAACCTGTGGTATAGTGGCTGGTTGGAGTGTCATCTCAATTTGTCTGTCCGTGTATCCATTCTTGGAGAAAACTGTTTTGAGACGTTCTATCTCTATAGGTAGATTCTCTTGGTCTGACAGGTCACGTGCTCTGTGGACCAAAGTCTTCAGAACCCCATTCTTCTGTGCAGGGTGGTGACAGCTGCTGGCCTGCAGATATAAATCAGTGTGTGTTGGTTTTCGGTACACACTGTGGCCAATTGATCCATCTGCTTTCCTCTGGACTAGTATATCCAGAAATGGCAGCTGGCCACTCTTCTCCAGTTCCATGGTGAACTTGATATTAGGGTGGCATGAGTTAAGATGTTCAAGAAACTCATTGAGCCTGTCCATCCCATGTGGCCAGATCACAAAGGTGTCATCCACATACCTAAAGAAGCATGTGGGCTTAAATGTGGCTGTCTCCAATGCCCTCTCCTCAAAACTCTCCATAAACATGTTGGCAACCACAAGGGACAGTGGGACTGTCCATAGCTACACCTTCAGTTTGCTCATAATAATGGTTTCTGTACAGGAAATACGTGGATGTCAGTGTATGACTGAACAGGTCCAACAGAGCACCATCAAATTTATCTGCAATCAGTTCCTGTGAGTCCTTCAGTGGGACCCTGGTGAACAGCGATACCACATCAAAACTAACCATGATGTCCGAATCTGTGATGTGCAGTTGCTTGAGGCGTTGCAGGAAATCTTCTGAGTTGCGGATGTGGTGAATACATTTCCCCACATATGGAGGCAGGAGACCTTTCAAGTACTTGGCTGTTGTGTACGTAGGTGCCCCAATATTACTGACAGTTGGACATAGAGGCACGCCCTCCTTGTATATTTTAGGCAGACCATACAGTCTAGGTGGCACTGGCGTTCTTTCCTGTAGTTGTCTGATGATCTTATCGGGCATCCCTGTTTCCTTCAAGAGAGCACTAGTCTTCTTGGCCACCTTGTCCGTGGGGTCACACTCCAGAATTCTGTATGCAGGGTCCACCAGAAGTTGGCGTACTTTCTCATCATAATCCACCCGCTGTAAGATGACAGTGGAGTTCCCTTTGTCTGCTGGCAGTACCACAATACTGTTGTCTTCCCGGAGTTTCTTGAGTGTAAGCCTCTCCTCGGTTGTGATGTTCGATTTTGGCGGCCTGGCCTTGGTGAGGGGCCTGCAGGTCTCTCGGTGGACTTCGTCTGCCACATTAGGTGGAAATGTGGCTGTAACTTGCTCTACTGCACTGACGAAACCTGAAATGGGTACGTTTCTAGGGGTCATAGCGAAGTTGAGACCCTTGCTGAGTACCTTTAAGGTTGTATCATCAAACTGTATGCCACTCAGATTCGTCACAGTGCGTGTCTCTTCCATATGCTGCGCTTTCTTACTCATGCGATCATGCTTACTCAGCTGCAGGCCAGCAGCTGTGACCACCCTGCACAGAAGAATGGGGTTCTGAAGACTTTGGTCCACAGAGCACGTGCCCTGTCAGACCAAGAGAATCTACCTATAGAGATAGAACGTCTCAAAACAGTTTTCTCCAAGAATGGATACATGGACAGACAAATTGAGATGACACTCCAACCAGCCACTATACCACAGGTTCCTGAAAAAGACCAAGATGAAGCAAAGAAGGTGGCATATCTGCCCTATGCTGGCTCTATTTCTGCCAGAATCAGTAGGATCCTCCGTAAACACAATATCAAGTGTGTTTTCTGTCCATCCAACAAGATCGGGGGACTGCTGGGGAGTGTCAAAGACGACCTGGGGTTACGAAAACCAGGGATTTACAATATACCTTGTCAATGTGGCATGTCCTACATTGGCCAGACGACAAGAACTGTGGAGATCAGGTGCAAAGAACATCAGAGGCACACTAGATTAAGACAGGTGACTAAGTCAGCCATTGCTGAACACTGTCTAGAGCTAGATCATGCCATGAAGTATGAGGATACCAAGATTCTAGCACAAACACCCAGATTTTGGGACAGTGTTATAAGAGAATCAATAGAAATTAAAATGGCTGACGATCTTATGAACCGTGACACAGGGTACCAGCTAAGCAGAGCCTGGGATTCGGCTCTGGAATTATTAAAGGAGCAACGGGGCCAGCTGCAACACTACACAAACAGAAGAACCAGAGACATGGAGATGGAAAACGAGCCCCTGACGGACTGCCAGGCGCATCAGACCGAAGATGGAACACCCAGAAGTGGGACTGGCGGGCGCGGACCGCAGAGGAAACATCCAGAGCCGCAGCAGACGAAAAATGGAGCGGCAACGCTCCAACAGGTCGTGGTGAGCGGGCGCGGACCGCAGGGGGAACGCTTGGTACCCCAGACCGTAGATGAAACCCCCAGGAGCGGGTTTGGTGGGCGCGGACCGCAGAGGGAACACCTAGAACCGCAGCGGACAGAAAACGGAGCAGCAACGCTCCAGCAGGTCGCAGGGAATGGGCGCAGAACACAGAGGAAGCGCCTGCAGCCGTTGGTGGAGGTGGAAGGCCATACGCATAAATACTGAACCAGGTCCACTCGAGGAGCAGTCTCAGGTCGCACCTGATGAAGGTTACGAGCTACGTGACCAAAATATCGTGCAAGTACGATGCTGATATCCGGCAGAACACCCGAGAACCCAAGATGTCAACCTTAACAATGTTTTTACTGTATAAAACGTTTCTGGATCATAGACAAATATGTAAGTGTGAATAAATCCAGGTTGTGAGGTTTAATACCACTTGAGGGAAAATGCAAGATGGTTGTGTTGTTCAATACCTCTTTTCATTAATTCTCAAGCTCTGGACAACACATTTCCAGAGAAATTGATTTCTAATCATGTTCAGGTAATTCAAGATCAAAATGTAATATCATTATCACAGATATTTGGATCTAAATAGTGGTGATAGGACTAAACCTGAGAACAATTTATGTATAAAGCAGGTTAATTATATTGGTGTTGAAAGAAGAAATACTCAACAGTAGATCAGGATTTAGAGGTATTCCAGCTTTATTTCAGCCTTTAGCTCTGAAGACAGTGCAAAAGAAAAATGTGCCAGCAAGAAAAGCACGTTCATCTGGTACTCAATAGCCGGCCCGGGTAGTCAACTTTATGAAATTTATTACCACATAATATACTGCCAGTAGGGCAGAGTAAATAATCTCTCCATTTTGCCTGAGTTCCACAACCAAGACTGAGAACTTTACATTCCAGTTTTAATTTTTGGGCTCCAACCCTAGGAGATTTGCTTATGTTTATTTCACACGTTAACACTGTCTCTAATAATTCTTGTTTTCAATAACTCAGATTTGATACCAGATTCTATATTTATTAATGGTTATGTATTAGTTGGAGTTGTTTCTACAACCTTCAGAAATCTTCACAAATAGGTTCAAGGTTTCTAACAAGCCCAACATGCCAGAACACGGGATGCAAGTCCTTTAAGGAATTCTATTACCAGATATTGTGTTCAAGTGGTTAATTTTGATGTAAGATGCAAAACCATTTAGGGGAATGCTGCTGCCTCAGACAGACTCAGACAGTGGCAGCTGGAACTTAAATCAGCAGGAGCCCACCGCAGCTTCAAAGCCACATCCACATTAAGCAAGACAGCTCCACAGCAGTGCAGTAGAGGACCCACACTGCGACCTGTTTTGGTTCCACTTTCAGACAGCAGTGCCTGGTAGCAGCACCAGTGCCTCTGAATATCTGCTTAAGGTTCCAATTATTCCTAGTAACTGGCTCCACACAGTTACTAAAATCTCCTCTGGAATCAACTCCCTTTCACGTACTTGACTTCCGGATAGTGGATCTCTAAGGAGATGGCTGCAGAGTGTATAGTGACAGATGCCCTTCACCCACAGAAACCACCTGAAGATGTCTAGCAGTTGCCACAAGTAAACAGTATACAGTTTACACTAGAGCAATACAGTCCTCTTACCAGGAAAACTTACATATTCTGTTTTGTATTTCAGAATCATACTTTTAACCTGTTTCACAGTAACAGATCACTTGAAAACTTCAGCAGGATGATAAACAACACTCACTTTCATCCTTTATGAGATTACAGCAGCTACATAAGAAGTAACTTACATACCATTTGAAAAAGCAAATTGAATAACATATATGCATCTTTAATAAATTAACAGTGATTGCTTACTCTTTGTATACATTTAATCACCTAATTAGGTTCTAGGGGACATTTTTGGTAATTTATCTATTATATTTTTGTGAAATCTTTGAGTTTATCCTCTCATGGCACAAATAGAAAGCTTCAACATAATATAATCTTTCTACTTACTGGAATTGTCATGTTCATCTGTGTAGTCTGGGCGGTTTACTTCCCCATCACATTCCCACATGTCCAGTATACAGGTTCTGGAATGGCACCTGAACTCCCATTCTCCACATTTAACTGCAATGTTGCAGATTACAATTTAACAAAAGCTTCCAGTAGACAAATGTCAGATGACTGCAGGAGAAAGTATTTGATAGATTTGTGGCCATTGCAATGCATGAGTGTCTTATGTGGGAAGATTATTGACTATGTCTAAAAAATCGACTGCTACCTTTGTGTAGCAAATTCTCAACCATAACAAATTGTCCTAAAATGAATCTATGGATCAATCTGATCGATGACTGGTGGGGAACCTGCCTACACAGACAATATTCATCCTATTGGTGTTATTTCATTAATAATTGCTTGCCAACAGTCTACAATGTACACATTCTTTGGACATCCACACAACACATGGACCAGGGATCTTATGACACACATGTAAGAGGTATAGATTACAGCTACAAGATATTTCTGTAATAGGGAGGTTAACTTTGTAAAGGAACTCAAAGAGCAATCTTAACCACTTTGAATCCCAAACCGAAGCATAGCTCTGGCTATAACTGTAGCAAACTGGAGCTGAGTACTGGTCAGGATGTGAGTTTCTCTATGTACGAGCCACTGGTCACTTAAAGTTTACTCATTTCATATGTGAGCTATGTGCAGACATCTCGCAATTTGCCTCTTGACAGGTGCTGCCTTCTGTTAATTTATAGTATTATTTTTTAAGAAACAGTGGACATAACAGGTGCTGTTGATGACTGAGTCAATATGATGGCATTGATGTAATTTTATGTGTGTACTCTTTAGGTTTCACAGTTTGCTGAAATTCTACTACCAATACACCAAGTATGTTTAGTAATCAAGAAATTTTGGTACCTCAAAAAGAACAGTTATTCATTAACTCACCTCTCACTTTCCTTGGGAGGAAAATTATACTCTGTCATTTTAAACTTTGTAATATGTCAAATAACTAAAGTAGACATGCTAAATCTTTAAGCTTGGCTCCTTTTTAGTATCCATTACTCTTAAAGATTCATCAGTTACATATGAGTCAGTAATACTTAGAAAACAGGAGAAATGGCCAGTTTCCTTGGTCCCACATTCTTCCCAGAAGCCTATCTGCAATGTGTTAATGACAAATTTGAAGTAATTAATAAAATCATGTTTGTCTTAGTAACTTTCTCAGTCTTTTTTGATGTACTTCAATGAAGCCAATATAAAAGAGTTCAGCATACATTGCAACTGACAATATCTATAATAAGAAGTGCATCTCTGGGAATGCACTACAATACTGTCATCAAACCAATGTACATCAGTGAATGCCATGTAAACTATAGCTGGAAAATCCAGACATCTTGGAAAGGAGATGTCCAAGAAAACTCATGGTTACTGTTTGGGCTGAAGATGGCTTCAGTTTCCATCAAAGTCTACTAGAATACAGAAAGGTGATCTTATTGATGGTAATATAGTGGAGATGTTCCTTTGATACTTACAGAGAATGAAGTAAACGTTAACCAAACAATTAAGAAGGAAAACCATAACAGATTAACAAAGTTGGGGAATGTTGGAAAAGTTAACCATCATACAGTCCTGAACATTATATGTGCATTTATTAAAAAGGGTATGTATAAAATAGATCTAACCTAATGTTGCTTTCAGTATGTACTTTTTCTTTCAATTTCATGAATGTGAAAATGTAAGATATTTAAGACTAAAGTGACTCATATAGATTACCTTTGTTACAAATTCCTTCACCAGAGCCATCATTACAGTCATCTGCAAGAACACACCATTAGCACTTTGCTACACATGTTCCATTTCAACACTCAAAGCTGGTCTCTGCAATAGGTGATACTTGTTAAAGAATTTAACAATCTTATAAAAAGGATACCTGCAACTCAGCATATAGCAGAGATGCTGAGGCACAAATAGGAACAAGAAAAATGCTATATAAAGTGGGCTTTCAGCCAACAAGCTGAAAATTAACCCCCCTCCCCCCCTCCCCCCCCCCCCCCACACACAACACAAAACCATTCCTACATCAGGGTGGGCCGACACTCAGTTGCTGACCTGTGTCACACGTCCCGACTTTGCAGGCCTGCTTGTCCAGCCCATCTGAGCACTTCACAATGCCATCACATTTCCCCTCCAGGGACACACACTGCCTGTTGCTGCAGGCAAACTCGTGCTCCCAGCACACCGTGCAGTTTTTCTTGTCCTCTCCGCTCTGGCAGTCATTTACACCATTGATCTGTTGTACAGAAAATGACATTGTACAATATGCTCTGCTCTTATTTATTTATGAAAAGCAAAACAAACCACTGGAATAGGGTTGCCACTCTTATCTATTTCATCCAGGCATGCAAAATGTGGACATGTTAAGATTTTCAAGTTCAGAGACCTCTGCATTGAAATTAACATTATACATCATTTGACTGTGGATCAGCCAAATGCTTCACACCTAATTCAATTTGCTCTGTTCTTCCTGGACAGAGATGATTGTTGTAATCAAAGGGATTTAACTGTGTTTTTCGCCATTCAGTCTTCTCATGGCATCCAAAGATGTACCTAGGAGACTAATATTGTATCAATTAAACTTGTTTGTACCAATTATATGAATGGTTAACTATCAAATTGAACTATCAAATGAGAAACTCAATGTATAAAAAAGCAGTAGCCAAACATAAGTATTTTGTTTTATATTCAGTTATAGAAATAAAATTTTGTTTTTTGCATTGCATTCAGGTGCTAAGCACAGTGAATCCACCACATTAGTAGAAACACAAGAGCTGAAGAGAAAGTATGAAACTACTTAGTTCAACTTTATGGAAATGCACATGTCATGTAGGTTTGAGTGGGAAGAACAGAACTTTAAAGATGATGGCTACATTGTATATCTTCAAAGGGCGTCCAGCTACAGAGACCCTTACGTATCCTGTAAGATTGGACATGTGGAACAAACCCTACATTTGTTTCCAGAATGAGATTTTCACTCTGCAACAAAGTGTGTGCTGATATGAAACTTCCTGGCAGATTAAAATTCTGTGCCAGACCGAGACTTGAACTCAGGACCTTTGCCTTTCGCAGGCAAGTGCTTTACCATCTGAGCTACCAAATGGGTTAAATGGCTCTGAGCACTATGAGACTTAACTTCTGAGGTCATCAGTCCCCTAGAACTTAGAACTACTTAAACCTAACTAACCTAAGGACATCACACAGATCCATGCCCGAGGCAGGATTTGAACCTGCGACTGTAGCGGTCGCGTGGTTCCAGACTGTAGCACCATCTGAGCTACCCAAGCAGGACTCACACCTCATCCTCACAGCTTCAGTTCTGCCGATACCTTGTCTCCTACCTTCCAAACTTCACAGAAGCAGACATTTGTTGTTAAAGCTGTAAGAATGTTAGACCTAAGTTATTCTGAAGTTTGCACCACATCTCATGGTGACCAGTTCTACTAAAATGTGAAAGGAGGTTAGCGTTCCAAAGGAAGAGTTCGATATCCTGTGTTCTGTTTAATGTTTTTCTGGTACTGGACTACCACATGTTAGAACAGTCTCATAGCAGCAAGACACTGTTTTCAAACAAGACATAATGTTCCAAAAGAATGCCAGAGAGGAAACTACTCACAAGCTCTTCAACAAATGCCAGCATACAGACTGTGTGGCTGATCTCATGGGGAATGTTGGCCACAGGCTAACTGTGGCTACTCCTTACAATGTCTCCAGTTAATGGAATTATTCAGCAAAATCTGTCAAAATCCAGTGTAATAATTTCAGCATAAACAACTCTGAAGGATTCCAGCATGCAGAAAATATCGAGACCCTATACATGTTTCCATTCAAAATCCAAACCCAACAGGCCATACCTGTACAAGCTATGTGGCAGGGCCAACTGTCAACAAGACGCTCTCAATGATTGGTAAGAATTTTATGTTGGCTGCATCCAGTTCATAGATGAAGCACACTTTCACCTGACTGGACTCAAGAGTAAATCAAACTGACCATTTTGGCATCCCAAGAAATGCCATTTCTGAAGTGAAACCATTGTATTCTCTTGGAATTTCTGTTAGCACAATGGATGTTCCATTATTGTTTATTTTTCCACGTGTAAAACTATCACTAACATTATACTGCAATTTTGGAACAACATATCACCACACAGCTAGTGTTGGAGTATCAACCAAGCACCAAGTGGTTCATGCAGGATGGGGGTCAGACCATATTGCCCCCAACAGTTGTTTCATTTTGAGAAATACTTTGTGAAAAGTCGCTGCATTGGATTACTACAAATATATGGGGTCAGTGATGGACTTGCCTCAATATTTGCCCACTCTGACTGACAGCTGTGGGATACACTTTAAGAATGTCTACAAGAACTGTCTCGACACACCTGATGAGCCCTAATCAGCAATCTATGTGGTATCTCAATTCCTTTCCACTAGGACACTGCAAAATTTAATAATAAATTTCACTGCTCATTTTTGTTCCTCCTTATTGTGAGTGGCAGACACTTCAAAGATTGTCATGTGACAGCAAAGACTGCTTGCAAGTGACAAGTGCAATATTACTGATTCTCTTCCTAGTCTATTCTAACATTGTCAGTGACATTGTTCAATATTGTGTTTTGCATTACACTGGGGCTGTTGTGATAATTGTTCTAATTTGTTGCAGAAGAAAGTGGATGAAAAATTGGGTCGAGGAGCATTGAGAAAATCAAAATATTTAGATAATTTATTCTGAATGAGGGAAAGGTAACTGTGTTTATGGTCAAAAATACATCACTGAAGATGTCTGTCAATGGACATAGGCTACAGCTTTACTAAAAATTTGAGAGACAGGTGGAAGTTGTTAAATCTTGCCGCAGTATCAGCTCTTATTTTGTGGCAAATTTGTTCATGTACAAGCTCTCCCAGTACCTACAATTGTATATAAACATTTACAATGATACACTCCTGGAAATTGAAATAAGAACACCGTGAATTCATTGTCCCAGGAAGGGGAAACTTTATTGACACATTCCTGGGGTCAGATACATCACATGATCACACTGACAGAACCACAGGCACATAGACACAGGCAACAGAGCATGCACAATGTCGGCACTAGTACAGTGTATATCTACCTTTCGCAGCAATGCAGGCTGCTATTCTCCCATGGAGACGATCGTAGAGATGCTGGATGTAGTCCTGTGGAACGGCTTGCCATGCCATTTCCACCTGGCGCCTCAGTTGGACCAGCGTTCATGCTGGACGTGCAGACCGCGTGAGACGATGCTTCATCCAGTCCCAAACATGCTCAATGGGGGACAGATCCGGAGATCTTGCTGGCCAGGGTAGTTGACTTACACCTTCTAGAGCACGTTGGGTGGCATGGGATACATTCGGACGTGCATTGTCCTGTTGGAACAGCAAGTTCCCTTGCTGGTCTAGAATGGTAGAACGATAGGTTCGATGACGGTTTAGATGTACCGTGCACTATTCAGTGTCCCCTCGACGATCACCAGTGGTGTACGGCCAGTGTAGGAGATCGCTCCCCACACCATGATGCCGGGTGTTGGCCCTGTGTGCCTCGGTCGTATGCAGTCCTGATTGTGGCGCTCACTTGCACGGCGCCAAACACGCATACGACCATCATTGGCACCAAGGCAGAAGCGACTCTCATCGCTGAAGACGACACGTCTCCATTCGTCCCTCCATTCACGCCTGTCGCGACACCACTGGAGGCGGGCTGCACGATGTTGGGGCGTGAGCGGAAGACGGCCTAACGGTGTGCGGGACCGTAGCCCAGCTTCATGGAGACGGTTGCGAATGGTCCTCGCCGATACCCCAGGAGCAACAGTGTCCCTAATTTGCTGGGAAGTGGCGGTGCAGTCCCCTACGGCACTGCGTAGGATCCTACGGTCTTGGCGTGCATCCGTGCGTCGCTGCGGTCCGGTCCCAGGTCGACGGGCACGTGCACCTTCCGCCGACCACTGGTGACAACATCGATGTACTGTGGAGACCTCACGCCCCACGTGTTGAGCAATTCGGCGGTACGTCGACCCGGCCTCCCGCATGCCCACTATACGCCCTCGCTCAAAGTCCGTCAACTGCACATACGGTTCACGTCCACGCTGTCGCGGCATGCTACCAGTGTTAAAGACTGCGATGGAGCTCCGTATGCCATGGCAAACTGGCTGACACTGACGGCGGCGGTGCACAAATGCTGCGCAGCTAGCGCCATTCGACGGCCAACACCGCGGTTCCTGGTGTGTCCGCTGTGCCGTGCGTGTGATCATTGCTTGTACAGCCCTCTCGCAGTGTCCGGAGCAAGTATGGTGGGTCTGACACACCGGTGTCAATGTGTTCTTTTTTCCATTTCCAGGAGTGTATTTATACAAAGCCAATAGTAAAATGTGGATGTATTGTCCTTAAAGGGAATACCTGACTCAGTAAAATTATATTCATAGATTATGATTTAATGAGTACAAAATGCGCATTTCAATCCCTTTAGCACATCATTAATGGGTAAATAAGTTACCCTACATTAATCAGGTTGACAACAAGATGGTTAAATTCAGGTGAGAAAAAGGTGAGAAAATTAAATGGGAACTGGATACGCAATGAAATAAATAAAACGAAAGATACTACTGGTAATACTGACAGACTACAGCATCAAGACCCACTATGGATATGCAGAATCAAATGACACTGCTAGGCCCCAGGACATGTGTTACACTGAGCTGTGACTGCAATTGGCATCACATGTGACTTTTATCTGAAAAGATACTACAGTTTGTGGTTGGTTGGCTATTTTTTGTCACCATAATACATCAAGGGCCTTAAGACCCCATAGTGATAATACCAACATAAGTATGGACTGCAATCCGAAGGTGAAGCAGTGAGATTTCCTGATCTGTGATCGCTGCTCCAGTTCTCTGGGTGATATTTTAACTCAGCACTAAATATCTGCAGACATCAATTTTTCTTTGTTCCAAGCACATGACAAGGAACTGAGTGAGAAGTGTCAGATGGCTGTGCCCAAGGTTGACAAGTTACACAGTGCAAGCTCACAGGCAAGCCTTAAGGTAACGCAAAGTAGTGACGGAATCAGTGGAGTGTAGCACAGTGCCGAGCACGGCTGCCACTGCCGACAGCAGACTGACCTGTCCAAGACACGCTCACAGCCAGAATCTTCTGCGTTGCACCCTGCTGGCACGAGGCATGAAAATTTTTCATGCAGCAACGTGCCCTCGGAACAGCCACACACCTGCAGTCCAAAGCTGCATTCAGTTTCTTCACTGTCTGAACTATTACACTGACAAAATTTTCTAAGCCAACAGATTCAGTCCCAAGTCGTAGCAAGTTGCCTGGAGTACAGAACATTCCCTAGCAATTTTTGAGATAATATAACCGAGTCGATGTAACTCGATTCCTGACAGTTGCTGTGGGCTGCACACAGCAGCTTAATGGGTGTACCTCAACCAACAATGTAACACGATTTTAAATAAAAGTTTCTTGGTATTTGAGCTGCATCAATTTGAAAAAAAATTTGAGCTTTTAATGGTTATTTCTGCCATCATCATGAGGAGTAAAATTACTGACTGCTGGGGCTGGCACCATTTTCTGCTTATATACCGACGATGACGACCACTGGCACCATCACAGAGCGCCAAAATAATACGCCTGCAGAAGGTGAGCTGGGCAGTTTGTAGCAGCTACGGCCTGCCGTGGAACCAAATGACATCAGGTGTCATGAGGGGCCAGTGCTACGTCTGAAACTGCCACTCCCACCTCCCTCTGAGCGTTAAGCATCTGCCATTGCTTCCTTTCGACATCCAAAGCCCGTCCCCCCTGCCCCACTCAGTGTTTACCCCTGGTCTTCACTGGAATCTCTGCTGCCTCTTTTATAACAGAATCCTGCTATGTTGACACAGTAGCCAAGACTATCATGTTGTCAGACTGTATTTTATGTTCATTTACCAGGCAATACTCAGCTACAACTGACTTTTCTAGCTCCCTTTCCTTAATATGTGTCACGTGCTCAGTACAACACTCTCCGACTGTGCAAATTGTCTGGCTTATATAGATGCTGCTGCACTTCCAAACAAACAGCATTCACACTGGGCACACAAAGAGCTGCATTATCTTTAACAGGGCGCAACATATCTCTTACCATGGGGGTGGGCCGTAACACAGGTCTCAATCCGTGTCTCTGCAGTACACGTCCTAACTTGCTACTCATTGCCCCACAGTATGGCAGGAAAGTCACTGGTTCAGATTCCTTTGCCATTTCACAAAGAATCTTTTTTTGGTGACATCTGAAAGTGTTTTCAGGGTGTCTTTTGCTATAAGCATTTGCTCTGAACACGTCTCATAAGTGCTGCAATTCAGAATGTAGATGGTTGTCATCAGAGATAACTTCCACACTGTGTATTAATGTGTTCAGTTGCACTTTCTTGTGCACAGGGTGATGAGAACTAATTGTGTTCAAATATATATCAGTGTGCTATGGTTTCCTGTACACTGAATAACTGACCTGGCCGCCTACCTTCCACTTAACCAAAACATCCAAGAGCGGTAGCTTGCCATCCATCTATGGTAAATTTAATGTTGGGATGGACACTATTCATCTAATTCACAAACTGCTGCAGTGTATTTTCACCACCAGGCCATATCAGGAAGGTTTCATTGATATACCTTAGGAAGCAAGATGGATGCCACACCAGAGTTCAGAGCCTCCTTCTCAACATGCTCCACGAAGAAATTTGTGACTGTAGGAAGCAGTGGTGAGCCTGTTGCTGTGCCATCCATCATTTCATAATATTCATCATGGTACAAGAAGTACTTTGTTATTAGTACATGACCAAACAACTTGACAAATTCAGGTGGAAATTGTTGGGCATAAAGATCCAGCGTGTTTTGTACTGGCACCCTCGTAAAAAGTTACACCATATCCGGATTATCCATTATGTCAGTATGGCCTATTTTCATTTTCTTGAATATTTCAACAAATGTATGCAATTTTCAACATGGCACAATAGTCATTGAAAGCATGAGAATTTTATTCTAGAAGATTTTATTCAGATGTGCCACCGCAATATACTCAGGATACTTAACAAATTTGTACATTTTCATGGCGATACCTCAGTGTTGTCAGCTCTGTAGGCTGCTACTGTTTTTTCCTGCAGCCATTAGCACTCCAGTTTAAAGCTAGCGACAGCACTGCAAGCTCTCAGAGATCTATTTATGCTGTCTCAATTATAGTGAGAGGCAAATGTGACAGAACTACTCAACATGATATGCAAACACAGATATGTTTAATACCATCACACTTGAAGAAGAATTAATTATTTCTGTTCTGTAGAAGGCACGTGCTATCAAGTGTCATTGATCAACTATCAGTTTAATGAGCCATGGTTGCAAAATACTGACATTTGCAGAAGGATAGGGAAACTAGAAGAAGCTGATCGCAGGGAAGATCAGTGTGGGTTCTGGAGAACTACAGGAACATGAGGCAACTATCAAATCTATGTTCAAAGTGTCTGTAGCTTCTTACAATGTTTACCACACTTTTTGAAACTGAGGATAACCAGGGGAAAATATAGGGAATGAGATGTTTTAATTTTTACAGAAACTGGAATTTAGTTTTTAGAGTCAATGGATATTAAAGGGGAAGCCGTGGTCTTGAGGGGAGTGAGAGGCTTGTGGCCTATCCCTGATACTCAATCCATACACTGAACAAGCTGTAAAGGAAGCCATGGAAGGTGTAGTCCAGAGAAAAAAATTGCGGTTTTCAAATGGCATTTTAATTCTGTCAGACAGCAAACAACTACAGAAGATACTATCCACTACGTCCAACAGCTCTTTGAAGAGGTAAGATGAACCTCTTTTTAGAGGTTCAAGGATAATAGAATGTGGTCTTAAATTGCCCCTTGCCACAGGGAATTATCTTAGAAAATGAGAAAATACACTAGTTTTGCTATTTGGGTAGCAAAAGAACTGACATCAGCTGAAATAGAGCGAATACAAAATGTAGATTAGCGACAGCAAGAACACTATTTCTGGAAAAATATCTATATAGCATGTTAAAAAGTGTCGTAGGTATTACAAAGTGATATATTTTCCCTCTGAGTTTTAAAACTTTTTAGTCCTTTATTTTACACAATGGCACAGAACTTCCTTGTACTTTAGGAAACTAAATCCAGTAAAAAAACATTCTGGCATGATTTCTGATGCATGGCAACATGAACACAGCATCTTTTCATATTGCAAAAGTAAAAATATGAATTACTCCTGATACAGCACAGAAGCTTCTGGAGCATTGTGCAAAAACAATGGCAGAAAGTATAATTTATGCAAGAACTAATAAAATGAATGAATAACCTTGAAGCTTCATCTTTTCTAGCATGCTTTATATACTTTATTATATCCCCAACACAATAAATGCCAATAAAATGTAACTAATGGCGTAAGAGCTGTCTTCTGCATCCAAAATCGTTCTAAGTAACTGGTCCTCAAAGCATTAACTTTTGAATGAGAGTCAGACACACTGATTTAAGAAATTCATTGAGCATCCTCACATGCCACATAATTCCTTTTGCATGAAAGGAAATCACTTTTTAAGTACCACTTCTCAAAACAGCATTCACAAAATTTTCCCGTTCCCTGTCAGAAATGTAAACAGATGTGATGTCAGTCTCACAGCAAGCAGTTTGTTGTTACTAAGTATTGTGTAGTGTTTCTCACAAAGTGTCTGACATTTTGCTGTCAGCAGATACTTTTGTGTGAACTGTGTTTAGTTGCAGAGACATTGTGCCATTTATGACAAGAAAAGTTTTATTTTTGTGTTATTCTATTGCATTTTATTGCTACAATATTATTCTGTGGTGGGCTAAAGTAATATTTTTGTTGAATAAACACCAATAAAGAACAATTTGACTGGAAATTAAATGAAAAAATTTAGATTTTTTCCCATATTTCATGGTTGTCTGAGTGTATAGACCCTGGATTAACATGCCACTAAGTTCTCTTTCTTACTGCTACATGTACTTTGTGGGTTTATAAGGTTCTTGGGTAGTTTTCATAATGAAATTTCCGTTCATATATAATTTTATGGGGAATGTTTGCTACTCATTTTTATTGACCACTCATTTCACATAATGTGTCAATGAGACACTACTCAACCTTAAAACTGTTTCTTTCTAACAAAGATTTTCTTTCTGCACCAGCCCCTGTGCACTGTTCATAAAAGGCACCCATTAAATTTTCCAAGTAACTTTAGGAAGGAGACCTAGATTTTAAATCCTGCTCAAGGTCAAAGTCTCAGAAGCTGTCTTCCCACAAAGTTCACCTGCTTCTGCCCCCTCATTAGGCACAGGTGGCTGCAGCCACCACTCCCCTGGTGGCAAGGGGTTGCTCGGCAGCAGCGCGACTCCCCTCACGGCTGTCAGCCCTTGTGGTGTCACAAGGCTTAGTTAGGCCTGTCCCACCCCTCATTAAATCAACCAAGACTTATACGAATAATTGTAAGAACAGTTATTATTATTATGTTCTTTAAGTTTGTTTTTGTGTTTTCAGAAATACTGTGGGAAGAAAGTTTATTTATGTTGCAGATAACGTGGAAGACGTTGCCCAACGATCACCACAAAAGTTCGACGTAGTGGCAAGTGGGCAAGGAATAAAACGAATGCTGCAAACTACCGTGAGCCACAGAAGAGCCTGGGCCACGAGGGCATTGAGCTTCCTAGGTCGTTGTTGGACAACGTCAAAGGAAGAGATATTCTGCTTTCTCTTTGGAAACAGATCGATCGAGCCTTGAAAGGTTCATGTAAAACCTATAGGCGGGTGACACATTAGGTGGAACCTGATCACTGTAATACTCCCACAGTTATTAAAAAGTTGTTAAATTACAAAACTAGTAGTTCATCATTTATATAGATAAAAAGTAGTAAAGATATAGGAAAGGAAGAGTTGCGGCATCAGAACGAAAAGTGATACATAACTCAGCAACAAAGAAGGAGGTTAACAGCGGGCGTTACGTGGTGAAAACTGAGGAGCACATGGTGGGCCACAGTTAATTTTCAGAAGTTGAAATGCTGAGTTTCACAAATCCAAACTTAAATGCAGAGAAGAAACTGCCAATTTTTATCAATTTCATATGTTTTTATTGACAGTAGTTACCATTTTCACTCCTCGTCCTACATAATGGTCAGCTGCTCTGTTCATTTTTCATGTAAACTTTGGTGTGTATATAAGTACACAGTTTTATTACTATATTACAAAAAAGTTGCCGAAATATTACAGTTTACTGTTTACTCAAATTTACTCCACAAATGATTCACACAAATAAAGGACTATGGATATTTTCACTTTCAGACAACTTAGCTCAGTTAACATTCGGCTGCTCTAGGATTTTACCGTATTGAAGGTGGCATGGGAGGAGGGGGCGGGGGGGGGGGGGGGGGCGGGGGAGGGGAGAGAGACAGAGACAGCGAGAGAGAGAGAGAGAGAGAGAGATAATACCAGAAGTAATTTACACGACTATACAATAGAATGACCATATGTATGCTTGATAGGGACTCAAACCTGCAAGCACGGCTGAAGGAATACACCATACTTCTGAACACAGGCATTGCGATATTGTAAATATGTTGGGCTGTGAATCATTTTTATATCAAAATTTTCAATTTCACTTCTGATTATAAGCATGGTGTGTACTGCACTTGCTAGCACAGTCATAAGCATTTATTTGAAAATAAAACCAGGTTATTAACAGAAATTCTACACCTTGCATTTAATGTAAAATTTCACAATATTTCATTCTCATATGACACATTTATAGTGACAGATTAAGGCAACACCTATATCAACACCAAACTTATTACTCACTAGATGAGTCACCCAAAAAAATAACCCACAAGCTGACCATAATCTCTCAGAAGTTAATTCCATATTCCAAGAAATTGTCTGTTATATATTCTTTACACAAAACTCATGTTATAATGTGTGCTATAATATGTCATTTAGTCTTGGCAAGAGGAGTGGGCAAAGATGATCACACTACAGTAAAAAGTACATAGCAGTCATACACTTAGCCGGTAAACAATAAATTTGCCCTACTTACCAGTCGTAGCTCTGAGCTTTAACAACTTACTAACAATGAAATACTAGGAATTTGTGGCAGCTTTTAAATGTTTCTCTGAGCACAGAAAAATCAAAATTGACCACCAGAAATATTTCTTCATGTTTCCAACACGTGCACAGCACCAGGAGTGTATACGTTAGAGAAGAGAAAAAGTAACAAGCTTAAGCTCTTGCCCATTGGGTGTGCTCAAATGGCACTGTATGGTTGAGGTACACATTACAGTAACCTTAAGTGTGGAGCAAAACTAATTTCTGCCAATCCAGAACTGAGCCAAGTTAATTTGCAGTCAAAGATAACTGGAGATGTTACTTTTTCCAAAGTAAATGAATATGACATCTGCTGCATCCATGGCAGAGTGGCATGTAAGTGAAACATGGCAGTGGATAAAGAATCATTTGCCAATACATTCCTCAGGTGTGTGCAGTTAAGACCTTAAAACTTCTTAAAACTTTCATAGAAAGGAAATCAAGTATATATGATGCACCTTATGTGGTACTTTTTACCACTAGATCTAAGTGGTTTGGTGGGTACATGACATTCAAAAAATAGACACTTTCACTGTCATGTACACAATAGTATGTGGTTTATGAAGCATTTTAAGATTTTCACAATTTATGGGCTACCTGTCCCACTAAAGTAATATTGTTTTGAACAATGGGACGTATCTATCTCGTATTTAATGAGTAGCTTTTTGAACCGAGGAAAATGAGATTGGCTAGCAGTTGAATCTCTGGATGGCTGTGAGGAGTAAAGTTGGGCACCATGTCTGGCAATGTGGATCTATCTCTGGAAAATGTCTGTCATCCAAGAGTGAAGCAATTGTGTTTCCTTTTACATCAAAGACCCTTTTGAAACACTGCTACTCCTTAGTCATGCTTTATATTAGTACATTATTTTTTATTATTGTGATGTGGTGGCCAACTAAACTTTGTATACTGTAAAAATGTTTGTATGTGTTACATCAAAGTTGTCTCCAAATTACATGTTGAAAATTTGTGCGCAATGTTTCATGGGTTTTCATTCCTGTGAGAGTGTTTTGGTACTGTCAAACCAAGTAAAGTTGACTAATTTGGGCTTCAAATTTATTGGTTTCAGAAATATTACTGTATTGTTTTTCCTTTCTGAACATTGGTATTGAGCTGTAGTAGCATATTCTGTCTTAATACCATCTGATCCAACAGATCAAAAGTAAAAAATTTGTATCTTAACTTGACCCATTATCTTTTCTGGTAACTGTGGATTGTTTGAATATGGTGATTTCTGAAAGTATAAAAAATTGTGAAGGAAATATTGAATAATTAATTTTCTCTATTTGTCATCCTCATGAGACTTCCCAACCAACATTTTGCTTTGAAAACCCAGGATTCAAACAAAAACATGGAGCTGGTCAAATTTGTAGGACTTTGGTTCCACCTTACCAACTTTCTGAATTGAACATTATTTTTGCTGGTGGAAGTGTATTAACCATGAAAGTGTTTTCAACATTATACGTTGATAACAGTATAAAATGTGTTGACCAGGAAAGGCTTAACACAGTCCCAAGTTTTATTATTACAGCCTAGTGCACTTCCAAACCCAAAGGGGAGACATGAAAATAATTCCTGTGTATCATTTGCACACCATACAGCTTAAATTAAGTATAATGGGCTCTAATGTATTACTCAACAAAGCAAATCATCAACCTGGCCGTAGCAGGAACTGCAACAGCTAGATGCAGCCACATTACACTTGACACAGTAAATGCACAGATAGCAATCCCAAAATTTGCTCAGCGAGGATCTGTAATAACAATGTCATTAAATTTGTTGGTAGGAAGGAAGTCACAACTGACAAAATGTCATCAAAACAAAGTAAGCAAAACAATATTGATGTTCTTATGCACCAATTTTGAAGATTATTTGTACTTTAGAGTGTTTTGCCAAGTTTCTGTTTTGTGCATGGTATTTTGTTGACAGATCCAGCTGTCTTTCAGGTGCTTCAAGTTTTCTGTTGTGCACTCACTGCTTGGACTCCAACCAGACTGAATTATTGTTTGGTCTCTCACTTATTTGTAATGGAGCTACATTCCTGAACCCCACTATGTCATTTGTTATATATACAAATTTTTTAAGAGCTACTGCCGATCCTTTCAACTGAAAATTCAGAATATTTTAACTATGGAGAATGTTATGGCCACTGACACTAAAAAACTGACTGTTGGTTACCAAGTATTAGATAAATTATTCATCCCACTGTCTAGTGTAATAGGTTTCCTGACGTCTTTATTTAAATATGTAAACTATGTTGTGCCAGAGACTGTTCACACCACCATACTGGTTCCATATTTTGTTTCACAATTATAATCGAGGCAGTGCTCGGTGGCTGCAGCCTTGCTCTGTTTTAGTCACATATATCACTGGTGTTCCTTACATCTCTCCTTGACTGTTCAGACAGCCTGCCCCAGATAAAAGATGCAACATTCACATGGGATATAATATACATCCAGGTTTTGAAGACCTAGACCATCAACATTATAAAGGATAGTTATTACCTTATGAGGAGAACACAAGGTGCCATGCCCTGATTACCCAGAAACTTCATTCATTTGAAGAGGGATGAAAATAAGCCAACTCTTCATTTATGTGTATATACTCACCATTTATGAATAAATGTTGGTCAGAGTTTGAGGAACTTTAAGTGACTTTTAGTGGATATGTAGTGCAACTGAAGCACATAGGTGACATGATGACTAGCGTCACAGCTTTACATTTTGAGTCCTGTGTTTGAAACACCACTTATTTCTATTTTTGTTCTTCATATATCTCCCCTCACCCACAGAAGTTTACTACATAAATGTTTTCCAGTGCATATTGAAATAGTGTTGGTCATGTTTGTTTAGTAAGTGAATTTGAGGAAGACGAATAAATCAATGAGAAAATTGTTAGAAACTTTTCAGTGAAAATCCTGTTATGTATCTTTACTGAAAACGAATAACAAGTGGAAGTCTCTAGAAAAGAGATGATCCATTACACATGATTTGCAGTCAGTTTATTGCCAATGTGTGAAATCTTCAATCTTAATCATGTTTCCCAAGTGAAATTCGTTTGGAGAAATGTCACTGGCAGGCCTGCCTCCTTGCAATGCTCATGGTGCTCAAAATCTGTTTCAGATTTTTCTATGATGAGTGTCATCCAAGGGAATGCTCCAAGAGTTCCCAAAAACTAGACATGAGAATAAAGCATATCATTCGTATTTCATTCTTATGTTATAAGAGCAAAAATATTGTATCCCCTGCAAATACAGTACACACATTTAATTGCTTGTTACTGCCTGTTACAATATGTCTTTGTTCGGTACACAGCCATGGAGGCACATGAAGTAGTCCTTTGTTCATTATGCCTGAGGAATACAATGCTGAGAATGGGATTTCCAATTAGAAGTTAATACTGGCCTGTCCTACCCTAGCAGCATCGTGGTGGCATGACATGGCATGACATGTGACATTGAATATCCAAGGGCCACTGAGTAGCATGTTATAAATTGTGATTACACATTCTTATCCTTCTGATCACACCACCATCTGTGGCAAAATAAAGAATATGCTTAAGACAAAACATATGTAGATTTTGCTTTAGAATCTTAACCTGCTATAAACTGGTGTTCCCACTGAATGTTTCAAAGTTGCCAACTGCCATCCACACACAGTAGGGTGGCAGACTGAGTGTGGTATGTTTGGATGTTCCCTCTCATACAAACTAGAATTATAATTTTCTTGATTTGAAGTGTAGTTTGAGATATTTGAATGTCATCAGTTGAAATGAACACCCTGTATAGCAAATGTGTGACACAAACCCAATTGAATTATATAATTAATAAACCTCTTGTATCCACAAATGTGAACCATTCATGTAGTAACTCATGGACATGCGGAAAAATGAAGAAGTAAAGAAAATGCCTGGTTTCGCTCACAGGGTGCAAAACGGGCTGCAATAGATGTAACTGTGTCACTGTTTTGGCTGAAAATAGTGTGCTTAATGACATTTAAATTATATCTACAACTGTCATTTTTCAGAAACTTTAGGTATCTACAGATAGGCCAACACACATTCGCTTATTCTGACTCCACTTACACCAAGCAAAGTTTTTGGTAAACTTCATTACGGCACTTGCCATATTCTCCCCATTAGTTGAAGGGAGCAACTGAACCCAGAAGTAGAAGGGTTATAATGAAAAGAACAGGTGGAACTAACTTACTAAGGACCAGAGGTTTTAACACCAGAACCTACACTGGGGGAAGTGATGCAAGCCATTAAGACCTTAAAAAACAACAAGTCACCTGTAGAAGACCAGATCCAGGCCAAATTTCTCAAGTATGGTGGGGAAACGCTGTGGAAAACAAGTCATAAAATAATACTGAATATCTGGCAAGAGGAGAGAATGCCAAAGGAGTGGAAAAAAGCTATAATGTGCCGCCTACATAAAAAAGGAGCTAAATTAAACTGCCAGAACTATCGAGGAATCTCGCTACTAAATACTACATATAAAGTTTTCTCCAAGATTCTAACCAGCAGGCTTACTCCATATGTGGTAGAGAGAGTTGGAGACTACCAGAGTGGCTTTAGAAGAAATAGGTCAACAACTGACCAGATATTCACATTGTACATACTACTTGAGAAACATTATGAACATCAAATTAACAAACACCAGCTTTATATCAACTATAAACAACCTTATGATAGCATCTCAAGAGTGGCATTGAAGAATGTACTGGAAGAGACTGGAATACCTAAGAAGCTCATTAAACTTTCTGTGATGACCCTCAGTGAAACCAACTGTAAAGTAAAGACACAGGGCGAAATCTCCAGAGAAGTGGAAGTGAAGAAGGGACTTAGACAGGTTGACAATATCTCCTGATTGATATTCAACCTTTGCCTAGAAAAAGTCATAAGCCAGATAGAGTTAAATAAAGGAGGAACCTTCTTAAATCGTTCACTACAGTACCTAGCCTATGCTGACAATGTGGCATTACTAGCACGAAACAGTGCTGTGCTAGGCAAAGCCTATCGACAACTGGAGAAAGGTCCAAGGGAACTTGGCCTGACAGTCAACATTGAAAAGACCAAGAATATGGAAATGACCATCCACCAAAACCTACCAAATCTCAGGATCGCTGACAGGGAGTTTGAAAGGGTGAGAGACTTCAAGTACCTGGGGTCGACTATCACTGAGACAAATGACATTGGCAGTGAAGTGAAAGTCAGAATAGCAGCAGGTAACAGATGCTACTTTGCCACATTACCCATGCTTAGGAGTTTGCTTCTATCACGGAAATACAAAATCCTCACTTACAAAACAATTATAGGACCAGTTGTTATGTATGGTGCTGAAACATGGACCATGACTGTAAATGAGGAAAGGACGGTTAGCATATGGGAGAGAAAGATGCTACCTAAAATATATGGCCCAGTATATGAGCAAGAAGGTTGGCGCATTTGTACGAATGCAGAACTACAACACCTTATTGAAAAACCTGACATTGTTCCTACCAATAAACTAAGAAGACTATGGTGGGCAGGGCACGTGGCCAGAATGGAAGAAGACAGAGCATGTAAGAGGATTTTTGATGGCAAGGCTGGAGGCAGATGGCGGAGGGGATGCCCCAGAAAGAGATGGGTGTATGGAGTTGAAGAAGACATGAAAAAGCTGGGTGTCAGAGGATGGAGACAGAAAGCAACGGAATGGATAGAATGGCAGGATATTGTGACGCAGGCCAAGGCCCTTCAAGGGCTGTAGAGCTGAGGAGTAAGTAAGTAAGCTGAAGGGAGGGAATTACACTAGGTGCCTTGTTTCCACAAATCTCTTTCCTCTCTTTGGCAAGCTTAAGACGGACAAGTTATTTTTGGCTTCTCTTCCTCATCTCCTTCTCTTCTTTCTCAGGCATTCTTGCTTTTGACTGTATTGCCTGTTCAATAGTTCAGCCTAGCAGGAATCCAAGTGGCAAGTACATGTAACAGCCAAACTCCCAGCACCTGAAGAAGATGGCTATGCCATCAAAATATTGTGCACAAAATTGTACGTAACAATTCTGTCAAAAATAAGGCTGTACACAATTAATCCCACTGAGGAGACGAGATTAGAGTTTCTATGCTGTTAAAAACAATACAAATCAATAACTCTACAGTTCTTCATAAATAACTCCCAGTGAGGATACAGTAAAATTATTTATATGGGATTTGATCTTTGAATATGCCAGGATAAATGAGTTGTGTGAACAAGATGACAGTTTCAAGAATAGGATCCACCAACATTTATGAGAAAATAATCATAACTGAGGGATCCATAATGTGGAAAAACGACAAACTTATTCATCAATTTTAGTTACATCACAGTCATTGCTGAACCAGAATATGTGAGTGTTTATTCTTTGACCTCTGCTTTACAAGTTGGTCAGCCTGGTGCTAAGTGAGTGTAGGTAACAGCTGAGCATCATTACAGCACTGTTTTTATTTTACTCTTCATGATCTGAAATAGGGTAACACTCATTTCACAAGACTTTCTGCAAATATGACATTTTGACAACAGACTCAACACTGACAAGTGAAGGAGCTGCAATCTATTTCGTAACTAGGAAGAATACAAATTTTATTGCTTTTGCTTTCACTCACACCAATTGAAACTGTCCTCAGGTTCCTGCCTAACCCCACGCTCTGAAATTGCCAAATATTTACTTCCTTATCTGTTCTCAAACCAGATGGAAACATAAATAGCATTTAATATTGCAGAACATACTTTATTACTCTCCTAATGAAGTCGCAGAATGTTTTAACACTAAGAAAAATTATTTTTATGTAGAAGGAAAAGAACATACAACTTCACAAACTACAACATTATCCAATATGTTAGCACCTCATCATGTGATATTAGTGTCCTGTGTCATCATACCACCTTTTGAAGGCTTAAATTAAAGCATTCTGAAAGAAATTTAGTAATAATGTTTACATGTCTAAAATTTTCAGTGCACTGTTACCTTGACACAGGGCACTGCAAATATTAATACACATATGTTCCATGCTCTCCTATCAAAAAGTCATATGATGTTTAGCTATAATTATTATTACAGTAAGCTGTACCAAGAATAGAGTGTTTTTATAAATCATACACATGCATGAGCTCTTGTGAGAGGTTCTCATGCTAATTACAGTTTACAGCAGTTCCTGCTACTGTTAACAGAGGATCTTTTCATTCTCTCTGTCCAGAGGCCACCAGTTGCCACATACTGGAGAATTAGTGTAACTGCCGATGAATATAGACAACCCCCCCCCCCCCTACCAATGTCAATGGCAGATGGTATAAAATCTATCTATAGACAGATTCACAACACTAAATACTGGTATCACGGCTGGAGTGATGTGTTTCAACGGTGGGTTGGACAGCAACTTGAAAGTTTTCAGAAGTATGGACATAGAACCTGGTGTGAACATCACAAATGCATATGTCAGCTGACCAGCTGAAGGTGCAGGAAGCTGAGGAAAATGCCCTCCAAATGACAAGACCAGGATTTTAAAGAATAGTTCCAAATTTATGCTGGAGGATACAGAAGTCTACAACAATGACAGCTATTGACCTGATGAGTTTAAACTTTTCATGTAGGCTGAACACATTTTATCAAAAATTTTAAATGCATTTTCCTCAAAAGTATTGCATTTTTAGCTTTAAATGCAATTTTCTTTGGAACTACTATGTCTATGTCAATGAAACTTGGTCCAGTCACAGCAAGATCAAATGTTCCACTGGCATTCACTACATGGCACACTTACTAAGCTCAATCTTCTTCACTTTGGAAGCACCATCAAATTTGTTGGCTAAATGCAATGTGCACTGGCCATAATAGTGCAGAACAGATCATGCCCCAGAGAAGTTACTGATGTGGATCCTGCGAGCCTCTTGAAGACGTCGTGGTCAATACCTGCAGATGTTCACACTCTACTACAATGTGTTTCTGCATGTAGAACTTCTGCCACCCAACACTAAATATTTGTTGGGGCAGAAATATGACTGATAGAAAACTTTCACTCTATGCTGTCTTACAGCATTATCCTCTGAGACAATTCAACTGAGATCAGAAGAATTTATTCTACATAACTATGCATATTTGATTGTATCTTTCAGAAAATCTTCAGGAAACTAGAGATTATTACATTTGAAATGTCTGCTTGTGTCTGTGTATGTGTGGTTGGATATGGGTGTGTGTGCGAGTGTATACCTGCCCTTTTTCCCCCCTAAGGTAAGTCTTTCCGCTCCCGGGATTGGAATGACTCCTTACCCTCTCCCTTAAAACCCACATCCTTTCGTCTTTCCCTCTCCTTCCCTCTTTCCTGATGAAGCAACCATTGGTTGTGAAAGCTAGAATTTTGTGTGTATGATTGTGTGTCTATCGACCTGCCAGCGCTTTTGTATGGTAAGTCACAACATCTTTGTTTTTAGATACAATGACATACATTGTCACATAGTGGAATTCTATGATATTATTAACAGAGCTTCTTCCTCTGTTTCTGCAATTCAGTGTCTGCACAGTAAACTGCTGAGCCATCAGTGCTTTGCCCATGTGGATACTATTTTGAATTAACAAATCTCCAATATTTTGGAATAGCAAATTTGGTTAAGATTTAGCTACAAAATTTGCTGTGTGAAACATTTTTAATACTTTTGAAAAATGCCTTTCTGCTGTTCAGCTACAAGGTTCACAACAACATTTTTTTTTGTCTGCATGCAATTAAATGGACTTTGGAATTCCTACAATTATGAATCTTAATCAGTGATGTTAAATGAGCTTGTTTACTTCCACAGATTGAACCAACCTAAGTACACTACTCTTTAGACATGGATACTCCCTGTGATTTACTCATTCTTTCATTCTGTTCATATACGGTGCAAGTGTGCTGTTACTAGTTTCATTCTTTGAACTGTGCACTCAGTTTTCTGCAGCTGAGACTCAAACTCACTGAAATAATATGCTATACTGTTTCATACTGAAAAATGACACCTTTCAATTACTAGGACATTGTATACACCTATTTAAAAATGTAATACATTGGGGCTGAAAACAGGGAAGTTACACATAGAGCCATAGAGGTAAACAGAACTGTTTTCTTCAGTGACTATCTCCTTACTGGCAAGAAAATTAAAACAATACTCATCCCATCCTGCCATGACAGATGACTGAAGCTCTTAATCAGACTATAAATACACAAATGACAGACACAATGACTGAAAATAAATAGCTCAACTGCTTACTGCAAAATATTGTAGTAGGGGATTAATATGTGATATTTAATGTCCTGTAATTTCAGATGCAGTATCAGCATATGGATGCAGGAAATCTTGTTATATTACGAGGTGAGTCAAATGAAAACCTTAAATATTTTTTATTGTGCAGAAGTGGTAAAAGCTGTATCATGTTTCAACACAATCTCACCCACGCTCAATGCAAGTCCTCGAGCACTTACAAAGTGCATAAATTCCTTTAGAAAAAAAAATCTTTTGGTAGTCCGTGCAACCACTCATGCACCGCATGGCGTGCCTCTTCATCAGAATGGAACCTCTTTTTCCCATTGCGTCTTTGAGTGGTCCAAACATATGGAAATCACTTGGGGCAAGGTCTGGTGAGTATGGTGGAAGAGAAAGACACTCAGAATGCAAGTCTGTGACTGTTGCAACTGTTGTACGAGCAGTCATGGGCCTTGCATTGTCATGTTGCAAAAGGACACCTACTGACAGCAATCCACTTCGCTTTGATTTGATTTCAGGCTGCAGATGATTTTTTAGGAGATTTGTGTATGATTCACTGGTGACAGTGGACCCTCTAGGCATGTAATGCTCCAAAATTATGTGTTTTACATCCCAAAAGAGAGTCAGCATAACCTTCCCTGCTGATCATTCTGTTCGAAACTTCTTTGGTTTTGGAGATGAGGAATGGCGCCATTCCTTGCTCAGTCTCTTTGTTTCTGGTTGGTGGAAGTGAACCCGGGTTCCATCTCCAGTAACAATTCTTGGAAGGAAGCCATCACCTTCTATTTCAAAGTGCTGAAGAAGTTCTTCACAAGCATCAACATGTCGTCATCTCATTTCAGGAGTCAGCTGCCGTGGCACCCATCTTGCAGATACTTTCTGAAACTGGAGCACATCATGCACAATGTAGTGTGCTGACTCAAGACTGATCTGTAAACATGCTGTGATGTCATTTAGTGTCACACGGTGATTTCCTTCTCTATGGCTTCAACTGCTGCAATGTTCCGTGGAGTCACAACTCGTTGTGCCTGATCTGAACGAGGAGCATCTTCCTCTGAAGTCACGCCATTTGCAGACTCCCTACTCCATTTGTAGACTTGCTGCTGTGAAAAACATGCATCACTGTACTGAACCTACATTTGTCAATGAATTTCAATGGGTTTCACACCTTCACTCTTCAAAAACCAAATAACAGAAGGCTGTTCGTTCCTGGTACAAGCCACAAGTGGGGCGGCCATCTTTATACTGATACTGCAACGGTATGTGTGCATCTGCACTATGCTGCCACCTACAGGTCATTCTGCATGCTGTTTGTAGCACAATTACCAACTTACAGGATAACGGTGCAAAATTTTGGTTTGTTATTACAAATTTAAGGTTTTCATTTGACTCACCCTCGTACTAACGTCTTCTTATATCTTAGGTTTCAGATAAGAGTGAAGTTAGATTACAGCATTATAGAATGCAACGTCAGTGTGAGAAAGCACTGAGAAGGCAGTTGTCACGAATTTTCTTGGATCATGTTACACGATGAGTATCAAAAGTGGTAATGTACACAAGCTCGGCACATACCCGACACCATGAACCTTGTGTTCATAATTTTTTGTTTGTCTGGGCCATTTACCAATGCTAAATTGACTGAACAGTTAACATTCTTAGAGTTAGAACCCAGCATTCACAATAATTGGACAATGAAACTAATTACTGTATTCACAAATGTTCTCTGTAGTAAATAACAATGGGATGGTGTACCCATTGGCAAAAGTGGGTGACAACATCCACCTACACTCCCTCCACTGATATGGTTCTGCTGATCTAATTCTGAAGGCTTAAGAAAACATACTGGATCTTGTGCAGTATTCATTCCACTCATTTGCTTGAACACTGATGCATATATCCCATCACAAAGCAGAGCCTTTCATTTTCCCTATCTCTTCTTTTGTACAAAAAGGTTTTGATTTTAAGGTAAGATGTGGTCGAGATTGTTGGAAAAGAAAGGAAAAGATATTTAATACACTGTTGGCATTGCATATATTCTGCACACTCATAAATCTGGTTTACAATATGCTGATGGTAATTAAGGTTGCCATGCAGGCACAAATATCAGTAAAAATGGGTACAGTTTTGTTTCTAATGGTGAAATTACATTAGCAAAACTTGTGGCTAGCTTAAAGATAATCAGAAGTAGCATGAAAATATTACTGTTATTGACCATTAAGTTAGTTGTTGCAAAGATATGATACAACCACCAACATAGCATAAGGATTTGCACTCACAATACGTAATTTCATTTATAGCAATCTGGCTTCATTTGAGGTTACACATTTCCTTGAGAGAAATAAATTCAATTGTAAACTCAAAGATATCGCAAAGCAAACCTAAAACTTGTTACCTACTGCAGTTAAATCTATCCATGCAGTTCCAAAAAAATTCTGATAAAATGAACTTTGCAAATACTAATGTTTGAAAAGTATTGATATTCTAAGCATTTATCATGTTAACTTAAAGGTGAAGTCCAATATTTAATATCTAATTAAATATTGTGTAATGGCTGCTTAAGCACCATTACAACAGAAGAAAGTCAGATGGACCATCTTCTACACACCTCACTTTAAATTATTTTTTACTTAAATATTTCCACAGGGAGGCAGAGGCTTTGAATAGGAAGAAGAGAAATTCACTTTTGGACATATATTACAAAAGAAAATATGTACATCAATACCTAGTGCATCAGAATAGCTGAACGACTTAATTCTTAAACAGCAGAGACAAACGTACCAAGCCCTTTTTTAATCTTAATGAGATGTCCATAATTACAAAGAATGTCTTTATATTGCATAGTGACTCTTTGATAGTAAAACACATCTTAGTAACATTTTTAACATGAATATAATTGAGTTGCAGGTTTCATAGTTATTGTTGTATTAGCTATGATTTTTATCCACAGAAATACAGTAGGCAAAGGCCACAAGTCTGCACAGTTTTTTAAATAGACTAAACACAAACTGATGATTGTAAGGATAATTTTAAAAATTAACAGTGGACTTCAGCAAATCAACTTGGCTGAGACTTTTAGAAAATATTTGAATGCATTTATGACACTACACAGAACAATATCATCTATCTACATACTGGAAAAGTCAAAATCAGTCTGTGTGGAACATTACAGGTTAAGAGGAATTTTCATGCCTAAGTGTTCTGGAAAATGGTAGAAAGAGAACCTAGTGAGATGATTTCTGAAAATTCATGGATACTGCAGAATGTTTCTGCTTCATGTTGTAGTATTGATAACTTTTCACATTTCATAGTTCTTGTGGTTCATCTTGAAAAGTTTTGATTCAATTTATTATCATCCATTTTATCATATACATGATATAGGAATTGTCATATAGAAAGGAAGAGAGAGAGAGAGAGAGAGAGAGAGAGAGAGAGAGAGAGAGAGAGAGAGAGAGAGAGAGAGAGAGAGAGAGAGAGAGCATGATTTATATTTTTAACAATTACGGGAAATAACATTTTCTTAGTTACGCTTTACATATTTTGTCTTCTTTTTACATGCAAGATGAGAAAAAAAATACAAGGTTTATACAAAAAAATACATAAAGGGAAATAACATTTTCTTAGTTACACTTTAATATTTTCTTCATTAAACTTCACATTTTTTGTCTTCTTTTTACATGAAAGTTGGAAAAAACTAAGGTTTATGCAGAAAAATCAAAATATGAGCACTATCTGTTTAGATAGCAAAGAAATTCTTCAACATTATAGTAACTTTGACCTAATATTAGCCTCTTTAATTCTTTTTTAAATATATGTATGCTTTTTATTTCTTTTGGTAAGGCATTAAACATTATTGTGGGTAGATACATCTCACTATTTTTGTACAGGGATTTTGAATGTATGTTTCTGGTTCAATAGTTGTGTACTTCACCCTTTAGAGAAGATAATTCTTGATTTGACTTCTGGAAACATACTGATTCATATATTAATAAAGAGTCCTCTGCATGGATCTCTGTAGGCAACACCCTTCAGAATACGAATAGCTCTCTTTTGGAGCTTAAAACAACTTTTTGTGAAACCTGTATTCCCCAAAATATAATACAATGTCTTAGATTACTATGTATGTAAGAGTAGCAGGCACATATTACTGTTTCAAAATTGCAGTTTTCTTTAAGTTTTCTTAATATATAACAGTATTTACTTAGTTTTTTATTCAATAGTTCAACATGTTTTTCCCACCTCATAATCTGAGAGGATTAACATGGTTTCAATCTGGTAATACTAAGATACATTGCATACTGAATACCAGATTCAAACTCTCTGAAAACTGCATGTTTACAATTTCATTCTGGGGCACTGACAAGTTATGCAAAGAAACATGGATTGTGCATAAGTTCATTGCTTGGTCCTGACACATAGATTTGTGTATTAGCAACTGTGTGATGCTTTGTGCATGATGCCTATTTATAGATGCATGAATTACAAAAACTATAAATATGTAAAATACTCATCTACTACAATTTAGCTATTAAACAGAAGATAGCAACAAAGATATATTAGGTAAAGAAGTTTGACACTGAACTGTACAACTAATAAATGGCAACATTACAGGAACTATTTTACGGGATAACACTGTACTTGATTCTCAAAATCCACCAAAAGGTTTAGAGAAAGTATGCTTTAAACTTGTATAGTTAAATAGAAGTATACATTTAACAAACAGAAAAATGAGGCCTCCAAAACTATTTAATGAATTATGGAAATAATTGTATTTTGCTATTTGAACACTCTAGATAAAAATTATGACTATATAGTTTTTGGGAAAAGTGATAACTGACCATAGGAAAATGATAGCTTCTCAATGCTCTATAAGAATCTAAAAACAAAACATCTAGCAACACGGAAAATTTTTCATGGTTTGTATGTATAGTAAATCAAAAATAATTTAGATTCAAATGTAGACTTATCAGTAGTTTCAAATAGGCAGTGTGAATAAATTTGAACAGATGTTCAAATGAGATGAAAAAAATGAAGTATGAGGAAAGACTTCAACAGCTTGCAGAAAACGCTATCAAGCCCCAAGTTTGTGTGTAACAGTGTACTGCTTTCTGGAATTTTTTGGAGATTAGTATTTTCTCAGTACCTCTGAAAGGACATTCATGTACATTCCATCATATAGGGCAATTATGAGATCAGTAGAAGCCATTGAACAATTTAAGGAAAGGCAGGTGCTTGAATGAAGGAGCAGAGAAAGCTGTTTTAGAAGGACATTTTAAAAATATTTCACTGTTTCTGAGAAGAGAATCAAGCAAGATGGCTTCCCAAATTAATAGGAAACAGTTCTGTCAGAGCATTATTGACAATGAAGCAAAGGCTAATTTCAAATGAAAAAATTCAAGTCCTTCATGGAAGATATCAATATTTTGTACGTTAAGAAATGGCTCTGTGATATTGCAAGTCCACTGCTAGAAGTGCATGAAAATTAGGAATGTTTGAAAATATTCAAATTTTACCAAAGGTTTTAGACATTCTGCACACCATGGAGGGAACATTCCTGAAAACCTAAAACCAGTTTGTTTGTGGTGATGTACTTCCTGTATTAGATCGGAGAAAGAGCCTTCCATACAGTTTTGACAACACTGCATAATTCACTTTTTTGCAATCTACTCATGTTTATTTCAGTTGTGGGACCTCTGCTACATATAGGGAACCCCAAAAATTACATCAAAGTAGGGATGAAAGCAGTCATACTGAGGATAACCAATGCTAAAAGGCTAATCTACATGTGCAGCAGTGAGTGATACTTCACATCACGGGATCTTTTGGCGAGTCTTATTTTTGTTAGGAACACAGAATTGCAGACAAGGTACTGAATTAACATTAATAAGTGGTGCAGGTCTGAGCACAGCAGGAAACACACATTCTGTCATCTTTCTGTGTACGGAGGAACCAAGTTCCCTGGTATTAGCAAACTTGTGCTCACTGAATGTTACCCTTTGGGAAACGTTAAAACAGATGAACCACAGTCCCAGAGTCTGATACTACAGGTTCTTTACTGTAGTCATCCACCTGTTGTCACATGGAAAGTGCACTCAAACCTTCCCAACTGCTGCGACACACCTGGCTTACATGTAATCAATTTAAGCATATCGTAAGTCTCTGTCCCCTCCTGACATTTCACAAATATGCCAATGAATAGCTCTTTCATGGCTATACCCACACTGAAGACTAGGAGAAGCATTTTTGGCTTTACTGCAATGTGGGTTACTTCACTGTTTCAGCTATGAAGCCAACACATTTACACACAGCCAATACCGTTATGTTCTTTAGGAGTCACTAGTGCCATGTGTGTGGGTGCTCAAGCAACTACAGAAAGGGCAAATGAAGATAAATGCCTGTAGGTACTACTTTAGCAGGACGACATGAAAGTACCCCTACTTGATTTGGATAAGCCTGGTTTAGTTTCAGGCAGTGTCAAACAGACGATGTGGTTGACATGGGAAAGGAAACATATGCTACCATTGCTCGACCAACTGAGCAGTTACCAAAGAAATCTATTCACAATATGTCAGCTGAAACAGTAATGAGCTCAAAAATGCAAATGACAAAATATTTGAAAAATCTAAGCATAATGAGATGTGTTTTAGTTACCTGAGGGCAGCAAGTTGCAGCCTGCAGTGCTTTGTAGGCATAATATACAAATTCCCTGCATTGCTACATAGTGTTATTTTCTGACAAGTGTGTGACCTACTGCAGTTCACATAGGAGGAATGTTGTTTTCTAGCCTAAGGACAACCTTCATGATGTGCAAAAGTCAGAAAAGAACTCACTTCACATGATATGGACCAAGATGTCAGCATACTTGGACTTTTGAAGTCTATATAAGGGAAATTTTTATTCAGATATGCTATTAACTTTGTTGACTCCTCAAGAAATGACACAGGTGCCATGGCCCACAATTACAACAGCATACCTAACTATTCAGGTACAAGAGTTTCTGCTTGCAGCAATTTTGAGGCCAATGGATTGACTCTTCAGGTGCATTAAAATGGGCACCATAAGCCAGAGACCTTGCCACATGAAACATCTCATTATGGAGAACAATTAAGTTCTACCTAGTCCAACATCAGTGCAAGACTAAGATTCACATCAAAGTGTACAACTTTCAGAGTAACAGATTTTGTCCAACTTCATAAAGCATGACAAGGAGATGCACAGGTATCTAAAGCACAGTTGTGCCCATACAGATCCACTGGATATACAGCATTTTATCTAACCATTGCAGTATACAGTATACTGTCAACTTAGTGGTACAGAGGTTTATAACACCAACTAAGTATCCAGTTCTGGATCAGTACACACTAAAACTGCCCATGCAGTCAAATTAACTTACGAAATGAAAATTAAAACTGCTGCAGCCATCTCCTTTACATGTTAATTATGAAACTAGCTCTCATATTCCATTACATGATCTTCAGGCTTATTGACCAATGTAAACTGGGAGGAGTTTAATCCTGTGTGAAGTCACAACAGGAGCCAATATTAAATAATCCATGTCTGTCAATCTCTGGTTTACATGACAAGCTCTTCATCCATCAACGGACAACTTTCAGGACAACATTCAAACCTGAATGTCAGTTGTTAGTTGAATGAGGGGTAGTGTTGTGTAAGCCAGAGATCTATGGACACCAGTTATTTAACCCTTTCACAGTGCATTTACTCTCAGTGGCTCCCGCCCTGTGCGCATTATTTTCACCCAGTGTACTAGTCTACCATTTTATTCAGATTTAATTGAGGCGCAAAATCCAGTATTGCCAGTGTAAATCATTTCCTTTTTTTAAATCTGTTTATCAGTTTATCTGTTGACATAAACTCGATCTCGCCTTTTATAAGTTTTTTTGATAAAGCAGGCATGCCTCTGCAGTTTGTTCTCACAGTTCCACAGGCATTAGTCACCCTGTCACGCAAATAAGAAAATAACGTTGGGCTAGTGTACCAATTGTCAACATATAAAGTGTGATCTTTACCAAGGTGATGTTCAAGTAAAGTGAGAACAATGCTTCCACATATTCCAAGATTTACACCAAAGTAAGTTTCTTTTTTTACATCTGTTGCTGCACCCACATAAATAATAAAGTCAAGAATATAATCAGTTTCAGAATCACATAACACAAAAAATTTTACACCAAATCTGTGGCATTTGGAAGAAATGTACTGCTTGAAGAAGACACGACCTTTGAAGAGAATTAAACTTTCGTCAATTCACAAATTTTTAAAAGGAGAGAAAGCAGCTGGAAATACTTTTCTTAAGTGATCCACAATTCGACATAATTTCCAGATTTTGTCATCTCCAGGGTCCTTACTGTTATCAGCAAAATGTAACATTCTAAGTAACAGAAGATATCTATCTCTTGGCATGATTTGTTCAAACATTGGAGTAGACAGTAACTGATAATTGGTCCAATAACTGTTTATTTCATTTTTTCTCACTTGAGCCATCAAAAAATTTACAGCAAGGAAACAGTAAACTTCATCACTGTTTGTGTTTTTCCAATGTCACAGTCTTGATATTTCACTCGTATCATTGCAAAGCTGTTCATAATATACAGTAAATTACATTCCTCAGCTATGTACCTCACAATTTCTTGGCTAAAAAAAACTTGGAAGCAGTCGTATACAGTACATAAATCATCTAATTAGACGATTTTGCAACCGGAACCACTTTTATCAAAATTATACATATTAGGTTCCAAACCAATGTCTTTCTATCTAAAATCAACTGTTTTGTGGCTCTTAGGAGATTTTTCACGCACACGCTCAGGCTCTTCTTCGAAATCAGAGAAAGAATCGACGATAACATCAAAATCTGGATCCGCGTTTACTGGTTCAACGTTTGTTGGTTCACAAATATTTTTTATATTTGTAGTTCACAGATTTATCTGCCAGCTCGTCGTCGTCATTATCGGTCCACCCACAGTCAGCTGGATTGGGCATGATGATGTCGTCGTCGTCACTTTGGTTCAGAATACTCAGCAGCTCATCGTCTGTAAATGGACAGTAACATCGCGTCATTTTATTCGGAAATGTGGAAATGGCCACACACAAACTAGGTAATATAGCGATACAAATGAACTCAGCAGAAAGAGAATTCAGCAGTCAATAGTCGTTCAGGTATTTCCTTGCATTCCAACAATTAAACTGCATACTTGTGCAACAATTACCTCCGACTCGCTAGCCCGATTGTTGGCGTTATACGTAACTATACGACTGTAGCAGGGAACCGCTGTAAGTATGTTTTATAGCAAATAGTATATATACATCTGGAGCACTGAAAAGATCAGCGTGTATTTACATCTGGAGCAGTGAAAGGGTTAACTGCAGTTCCTGTTAGGACTATTCACAAGACTGGATTCCCCCCAATTTACACTGGTCAAGGGGCCTAAATATGAGTATTATGGAATATCAGGGCTGGTTGCATAAATAGAAACCTGCAATCATCTCTTACATTTAATTTTCATTTCATATTGAACACCTGAAGTCCTTATAGACGTCTTTTATTTATTTTATTTATTTATTTATTTATTTGGTCCTGTTGATTACATATTATACAGCCAGTGTACAAGTAATTCAGGACAAGTCAATTGATGCAATTACAGTAGTACATGAACATTTATACATTACATTGCACAGACATTGGTTTATTTGACAAGAACAATTACTTGCATGCAGTATTAAAGCCTGCATTACGCCAAAAACAGTTTAAGTGATTGTTTAAAATAGTAGAATATGTGACAGTGCATATTTTTATGCTACTGACATATATAAGGAAGTAAATTTCCTTAATGGTCGCGGTTTGAATTGAATACAAATTTTAACTGCATTCCTTAAGAAGAGGTTTAAGTGGATGCTCAAGAAAGTGGGATACATGGGAGTTCACATTTTCTCGTAATGAAACAGATAAATTTACATTTTATCACCACAATTTCAGTTAAACTACAAGTAACAGCATCACACTTTATCTTTAAGAGAGTGCTTTTCTTAGGCAGCTTCCTCCACTCTTATATTGTATAACTAAGTATTCATTCATTTTATAGAAAGTTTGTTTGATGAGGAATAATTTTAGTTTCCTTTTGAAAACCTGTACATTATTTATTTCCTTTTTTATATTGATGGGGAGCTTATTGAAGACCTTTATACCTGACTCAGTAACTCTCCTATGTACTTTAGTGAGAGTTGCAGAGCCTTGGTGAAAATTTTTCACCTGTCTTGTGTCATGGTTGTGGATGTCACAATTTTTCTGAAACTGTTGTTGGCTACAACACTTTGTTTGCTGCATAATTGTTGGTGGTTGGTTCATTCTTTTATGTTTCTGTCGAGTTTTGTTTTTATAATTTGTGTTTATTCATATTCTGATTTGAATATAATTAGAACTGAGAGATTTGAAAAGACCTCTGTATGATGTCCCATTAGGGACCCCACATATTAGCCTCACTGCTCGTTTTTGTATTCTGCAGACTTTTTCAACACCTGCAGCATTTCCCCAGAAGATTATGCCATAGGAGAGAACAGAATGGAAATATACAAAATATGACAACAACATTATTTCTCTGTCTACTAACTGAGGTGAGAACTCTTAGTGCAAAGCACAATGAGCTATGTTTCTTGACCAGCTAATCAATTTGTTCTTTCCATCTTAGGTACCTGTCTATCTGGATACCTAGGAATTTTGTGTGTGTGGTTTCATTAATTTTTTGATTGTTAACATGTATTTCAGGAGCTTTATTTGTTTTATTTTTTTGTCAGAAACTGTATCAAATTGGTTTTTGAAAGATTTAAGGTTAGGCTATTCGCAGGGAACCATTTGTGTACTTGAGTAGAGACTGTCATGCCTGTATCCTGCATTGTGGAGTTGGGTCCTTTTACGAAGATACTTGTATCGTCAGCAAACATTACAGTTTTTGCTCTGTTGTTAATTGTGATTGGTAGATCATTAATGTAGATAAGGAAATTAAGGGCCCAAGAGTTGAGCCCTGTGGGACTCGATACTTTATATTTTCCCAGTCTGATTTTAATGCTGTACCTGTCCCCCTTAAGACAACCCTTTCCTTCATGTTCTGTAAGTATGATTCTAATCAAGTCAAAGATTTGTCTTTAATGCCATAATGTGGAAGCTTTTTGAAGAGTGTGTTGTGAACTACACAGTCAAATGCCTTGGTAAGGTCACAAATATCCCCATTGGATACCTTTTGTAATTTAGTTCACCTATAACTTCATCTGCTAGGTTAAATATAGCTCTGTCTGTGGAGGAGCTCTTATGAAAGTCGAACTGTGTAGGAGCCAGTAAGCCATTTTGTGTAGTGTGGCTATAAATCCTATCATACACTATTCTATCAAATACCTTTGAGAATACTGGCTGCAGGGAGATGGGCCAATAGTTGGATATTTCATCCCTTGCTCCACTTTTGTGGATTGGCATCACTACTGCATGTTTTAATCTATCTGGGAACACACCAGTTTCCATAGATTGGTTACACAAATAGCACAATATATAACTGATTAAGTCTGCACATGATTTTAAAATCCTATTTGATATACCATTTATCCACAGGAACCTGAGTTTTTGAGTAATTTTATGGTTTTTTCAATTTCTTTAGGCGTTGTACTTCTGACATGAAGTGCTACTATAGATGTTATTGCATGTGGTTAAGTAGTTCACTAGCTTCTGTGTGAGACTGTTTATTATGGTTCACTGTTTTTTCAGCTACAGAGAGAAAAAAATTGTTGAAATCTGAGGCTGCAACTTTGTGTTTATTATTGTCAGGTTTTATATTCCTATCTGTCTCACTTTTTATGGTGTGCCATAAGGTTTCTATTTTATTCTTTGAGTTGCTAATTATTTGTGCATAGTGCAACTGTTTTGCCTTCTTGTTAGAATTTTACAGTATTCCTTGTAATGTAACTTTACTGCTGGCTTTACTAGTCCTCTGTTGTACATACAGATCTCTATTTTTGTTGCATGATATTTTTATGGCAGTAGTTAGCCACTCTCTCCTTTTACACATATGAGCACACAAAAGAATTACTTATATCCGGTTGAAGCATCCTTCAACTTTCAGATTAGCAGCATTGTGGCACTTAAAATACCAAATTCCTTCACCACAATTTTTTATAGGAATAGTGAATTGTTTATGTAGTTTGGAGAACTGAGCACTTTCCACAAAGTGCAGGCGTCTCTCACACTTACAGTGAGAGTGTGAACATTTTAACTAGCTGACTATTTCAGATACCTGGTGTAAACTTTCTTTTGGGACACAGAATCATGCTAACAGACACTGCTTTTCCTGTACCTCACAGCTGGGCCTCTCTCCTAAGTGACTGCTCATGAATACTTGAGAAACATTCTACAATATTACTCAAATGTGTGGGAGCCATACTAAACACCACTAGTGGGATATTAACATAACACAGAGAAGGTCAGCATGAACAGTTATTGGTTTACTTTTATCATCCAAGAGCATCCCAAAGATGCTGAAAAACTGGCAGGATCTTGAGATACCAGCTATCCCACAAAACACAGCTTAAGAAATTTCAAGAGTAAGGAATGATAAATTTAAAAAAATAAAAAATTACAGTCATACACATATTTCTCCAATGATGACCATGAGAACTGGATTATTTATTACAATATGTACAGAGGTGCTTAAGTAATCATCCATCCCAACACTGTATCAGAATACTACAGGAATAGCCAGAGTTACACAATGGGACATACTTTCTACCCTGCATTTATTAACAGAAGTTTGCAGACCATGGATGTAAATGTGAATAAAGTTCAGACACAGGAAACATCTACAAATTATTAAAATGTTATAGTCTCACTCACAGCATTTACAGTGAAGATAAACTCAGCTTTACACCTGTAGAATAAAGAGAAAAAGCAGTCTTGGCTGTGATGAAATTACTGTTAGTTTATTCATCAATGAATCATGCCTTGCATAATTCAAAGCCTCTTCAGATTGGCTGATGTTGATAAGCAAGATGACGGTATCTGTAATAAAACATCTACAAAAATAAATTTCCTTCATGGGGATTTTTTATTGATATCCACAACTTAACACATATCAGCAAATCTGAAGATGTCTTGAATGAGGCAAAACACACATCACTGATGAATAAATAACCAGTAATTTTGACATTGCACCCAAGAATATGCTCATTTTACATACTGGTTGCTGCATTGGTATGCCATAAATAGTGGACAACCTTTCGCACCTGTAGAATAGTTTTATCACTAATTTATGCAAGCCAAATTAACAGTTTAGCTATTATTACCATTATTTACCATCAGAGGTAAAACTTCCTACAGTGTTCTTCCCCATATCTGCCATGAAGACTCTGTCCAGGCTACTGTCATACCAGAGAGACACGTAAGGCCCTGACACTTCCTCCAGGACGTGGACCTGCTGTCCAGAACTGCCCATCAGGATCTAGACCATGTCCACATGTGAAGATCAACCGAATGTCACGAACATGTCCTTGCAGCAAAACACCATCAAGTTCATGTTACTCAAGTCAATTTCTTATTTTGATAGTATGTGCAGAATTCTCACCAACACTTGTGGACTTTACAGAACATTTGAAAAGTACAAATCATTTAAGGCAGTCTGCTTGAAATCTTTTCAAACATTGCCTGCCTAATCATTTGGTTTGTGCAATATTTCAAAATACATCAAAACAGCCTGCTGAATAACAATACAATACAGTAACAAGTACAGAGTGTTGATGCTGTTTGTATCTCATTGGATTGTGCTGATTTAGTACAAACAAAAATGTTGGAAAAGGAAACACTGAATCAAGGAAACCAAGCAATACCCTGTCCTCTTTATCAACCTCAAAATGGTAGACATTAACTTCTCATGGAATTTCAATGCACATAAAGTAAGCACTATGAGAATTTTAATGAAGCTCATGACCTAACAAATTGTCACCTATTAATATGAAGGACACCCTGGCCCAAGCTACAGATTTGTCACCAACACCTCCACTTCACAAAATACAGGGGGAAAATTATTATCAGGTATCTGTCCAGTTTAGCCTGCAGTGGTGGCTGAGAGGTTCTAGGTGCTTCAGTCCAAAACCGCGCTGCTGCTACAGTCGCACGTTTGAATCCTGTCTCGGGCATGGATGTGTGTGATGTCCTTAGGTTAGTTATGTTTAAGTCTAGGCATATGATGACCTCAGATGTTAAGTCCCATAGTACTTAGAGCCATTTGAACCATCTGTCCAGTTTCTGTTTGCGCAGATGAAACCACATGACCCAAATCAGGTAATGGGTTAAAGCTGAAGTTTTGTATCATGTTCAATCTACAAGAACAGTTCTGCAACACTACATTCACAAAGTAGATTAGTTGCTTGCAACATTTATTGCCAAACCAAATGAAAGTGCAAAGAGAGTTCCTGGTGCTACATCCTTACACACCTCCAGCACTTTATATTTTCCTTTAATTCAGATAACTACATCAGTTGTCCTATATGCCATATAACAGTTCTGACTTTTCTACAAGGACTGATCAACAAAGAAATTCTTTTCTGTTCCTTCTGTCACATTTTGCTATCTGTACTACAAATTGGAAAGAATGGGTTTTTATGTATAATGAGGTGCTGTATCTCTTTGCTGATGGAGGAGATGTGGGTCCAGAATCTAATATCACCAGTCACTAGTTATGACTCGGATGCATCACTATTATCTTGAAGGGAAATGAGAAAGCACAGTGAGAAAATTGCTCAGTTTTCCAATACTGAAAGATAGGGAGGAGGGCCATGGTGGGGATCCACCCATGACAGCTGTCTCAATCTTCAGGTTCTTGCCCCAGTCACACCAGAACACTTACCAGAACATTGACCTGCACAACAAACAATCATTAGCCTACATGTCACATCAGATTAACTATTCTGAAAATTAAATTGAAACAAAGCGGTGTGTAATTAGAAAACTGAAAAATAAGATAAATAGTTCTGTTAAAGATGTAGTAGTTTACAATGTCAAACCCACAGCAAGCTTCTAATCACTTCCTAGTGGAAACTAAGAAACCCAGCAGAGTTCAAAATATAAAGCATTACATTATATGCTACACTCAATATCACACATATTCAATCAATTCCATGTCACTCAAGCCTATTCAAGTGAGATTACTTAGGTCACCTGTCCTAAAAGCAAAACTTCCCACAAGTTGATTAAAACTATGCTAAATATTAAAAGCATGTTGTGCTGTTACAGCTACAAATATTTAATTCATCACACTCACAAGGTGTCTCTCCAGACTTAAGTATGTCTTTGCTGGAACACCTCAGATGTGGGACAGATAATAGACTTATGAACTAATACTTTGGGAAACTAAATGTTATGTTTTGAAAATGAGCAAACACATCTGCAACTAGATTCTAAGCCGGTCACAGTTTGTACTCTTGAAGGACCTCTCCAACGAATACACGATTTAAAATTCCAGTGACAGAATATTTCATTCATCAGAATTTGTGTAATGTGTCCATAGCAGTTAATAAAATCATCATCTTTTGAAAAAGCTTTAAGCTAGCGACTTTCAAGGCATAGTCAGTAAATGGTTCACTTAATATTTGACTGATCAGTAGTCTGAAGAGAGGTACTGTGGAAGTCTGACTTGTTTGGAAATGAGAAATAAAAGGACAGGCTGGTTCCAGCAAGAAGTTTTGTGAAACTCTCATCTTCAGTGTGATTTTTGATAATAGTGACCAAGGTGGCAGAAGAAACTGGAGAAGACAAGACAAAAGAAATACTGTTTAGACATAAGCAGTACTGTTTGTAGATGGATATGATCTGGGGAAACTGAGGATATTCAGGAACACTTGGATGCTTGGGAAGAAAAAGTATGGGATGAAATTTATTGTAAACAAATGCGAGATTCTGCTTCCAACTAAAAAGATAGACCAACTAGCAGGGTAAGGGTAGGAGGAACAATTGACAGTGGAAATTGTGAAGTACTTGGGAAGTGTGACAGAGGAAAATGGAAGAAATGACCCATCAGTGAATGTGGCAGAAGGGTTGAAAAATTCTTGCTAAGTGTTAAAAACCTGGTTTGGAACAAGGACTTCCCACAAAAGCAAACAAGTGAGGTATGGACGTCACTACCATCTGAAACATGGGTAATGAAGGTAAGATGTGAGCAGATTATGGGTGTATGAAATGGATCTTCTCTGAAGCAGGACAGCAGTAACAAGAAGAGATGATAAGGAATGGAAATAAAAGGAAAATAGTAAAACAGGAATGTTTGCAGAGCAGGATAGAAACATCAAGGCTATGATGGTGTGGGCACTTAAATAGAATGGAAAACAAGAGGGCTCCAAGAAGAGACACACAAAATGGAGATGCAAAAGAAACAACAGAGTGGAAGACCAGGGGATAGATGACTGAAAAATGTGAAGCAGTGCTGAAAACAAGAGACAAGGACTGGACCAGAGTAAACACAGACAGTGAGGACAGAGGACTAGATGATGAGGCTTATGTTCCAAAACAGATCCAGCCTGGGGCTGGAAAATGTTCAAGATAAGCAAATTGCGGTAGACAGCTCACACAGCTCTGGTGAATATTCTAATGGGGCAAATTGCTGTTGGCATTTAACAGGACCCACTCTTTCTTCTTAAAAAAATCACCTATTTATACCAAAAAGGATAAATTAGGCTCACTTATGATTCTTATGTGATCGGCAAAGCACACAACAGAGCTGCAACAGCACAACAAGATAGCTGTAATGGCACTACAAGCAATTAGTTAAGGTTTTCATCCTTAATAAATGGAGTTCCTCTTAAAAAGACTGTGCTCATTGATTGATTTATTGATCCATTTTCATCTACAGCTGCACAATGTGCAAGAGATATTTGGATTTTTTTGTTAATATTAACAGTTTTACATATAATAAACCTTTGTACATAATAATATATAAAAACAAATATGAGGTGACTTACCGAACAAAAGCGCTGGCAGGTCGATAGACACACAAACAAACACAAACATACACACAAAATTCAAGCTTTCGCAACAAACTGTTACCTCATCAGGAAAGAGGGAAGGAGAGGGGAAGACGAAAGGAAATGGGTTTTAAGGGAGAGGGTAAGGAGTCATTCCAATCCTGGGAGCGGAAAGACTTACCTTAGGGGGTACATATCCATCCACACATACAGACACAAGCAGACATATGTCTGCTTGTGTCTGTATGTGTGGATGGATATGTGCGTGTGTGCGAGTGTATACCTGTCCTTTTTTCCCCCTAAGGTAAGTCTTTCCGCTCCCAGGATTGGAATGACTCCTTACCCTCTCCCTTAAAACCCATTTCCTTTCGTCTTCCCCTCTCCTTCCCTCTTTCCTGATGAGGCAACAGTTTGTTGCGAAAGCTTGAATTTTGTGTGTATGTTTGTGTGTCTATCGACCTGCCAGCGCTTTTGTTCAGTTAGTCGCCTCATATTTGTTTTTATATATAATTTTTCCCACGTGGAATGTTTCCTTCCATTATATTGATATCATTGATTTGAATCCAACAATTACGTTTGTTATTGTCACTGTTGCATTTCGAAATCTTTTCTGTCGTCTTATTTTCCTCTTTCTGTTTTTGCCAGTAGTTTCACTTTGTATTCACCTTCTCCTTTTTCCCGTAATCTGCTATACTATTTTATCTCGCCTATATATATACTCAATAATACGTAACCCACTTCCAAACCATAACCAAAAAAATTTTTTTGCCGCTTTCAGCACTACCGCCGCTATAATATCCACCGTTTCTAGTTCACAAACAGCTCCTTTCAACTTTTAAACAACCATTTCGGCCAGTTCTAATAACTTTCGCTTTATTTCCATTTCCGTTTTTCTCACATCACTGATCATTTTTAGCCGCTTCCCACAGGTTTTAACGCCATTATTTCTTCGTCAGACAATTGTTAGCCTCATTTTCATAATCTGCCACCACAATACCACTCCTTTTAATATACTACACGCAGTTTTTCGAAATTTTCCCGAATTTCTCCGTCCTTTAACGTGTTTTGGCGGCAACACAACCACCTAACCTTTATGCACATCGTTGTCTACCAACCCAAGTCCAACATAGCCCAGCTGTAACCAACACCTTTTCGCCTTTTTTCATTCCAGATCTCCGGTTTCTTTCCGGTTCACCTGGTCTTCAAATATGTCTGCTTGTGCCTGTATGTGTGGATGGATATGTGCGTGTGTGCGAGTGTATACCTGTCCTTTTTTCCCCCTAAGGTAAGTCTTTCCGCTCCCGGGATTGGAATGACTCCTTACCCTCTCCCTTAAAACCCACTTCCTTTCGTCTTCCCCTCTCCTTCCCTATTTCCTGATGAGGCAACAGTTTGTTGCGAAAGCTTGAATTTTGTGTGTATGTTTGTGTTTGTTTGTGTGTCTATCGACCTGCCAGCGCTTTTGTTCGGTAAGTCACCTCATATTTGTTTTTATATATAATTTTTCCCACGTGGAATGTTTTCTTCCATTATATTTGTACATAATAACACACATTAATGTATCAATTAATGATGAATACTTAAGTAAATGTTGTTACACTATATACAGAGAGATAAAATACAAATGTTCTTCTGAATGAGACTACATTGGGTAAACACTCCAAAATTTAATTTTGTAGGTATTCATTTACTGTGTAAAAGCAGTGATCACCCAAGTACGACTTCAGTTTAGATTTGAAGTGACCAATGTTTTGTATGTGTTTAATGGTATCTGGTAAGGCATTGCATAGTTTGATACTAGGATGGATAAGGCTGTTTTGAAATAACTTTGTGTTGGCGCTTTGAACATGTACATCCAATTTTTGTCTTGTGTCATAGCTGTGTATTGTGTGATTTTGAGTGATGAGTGGTCTTTTCGTATGTAAGCTTTGCTTTAAATACATTATATTTTGAAGTATATGTATGCAAGGAAGTGGCAGGATTTTCCTTTTTTGAAACAATGGTCTACAGGACTTGCGATTATCTACCCCTTCCATTATTCTTATAATTTTTTTTTTTTTGGAATTTTGAAGGTTTTGATGGCATCTCCAGAATTTCCCCAAAACATAATTCCATACCAGAGGTGAGAGTGTACAACTGCATAATATACCCACTGAAGGGTGTTGTAGCTGGTACAATTTTTTAATGTATGCAGCACAAAACAAGAAGTACTTAATTTTTTGTTCATCTGCTCAATATGTGCTTTCCATTTCAAGTTGTCTTGTAGGTGAAGTCCAAGAAATTTGGTACAGGCTGTTTTGGCAATTGTCTGTCCATATAGCTCTAGATTGGGTGTTATCAGATTTTTTGTTTGTGTTGTGTGTATATCCATAGCTACAGTTTTTTCATTGTTTATTATTAAGTCATTGTCATCAAAGTAACATGTTAGCCTGTCAGTGGTTTCTTTTTATGTTTTTTACAAGAGTTTCTTCTGAGTTTCCTCTAATTAAAACACTTGTATCATCAGCTAATTGAAATATTTTACTGCTGTCATTGCTTATGTTTAGGTCATTTACATACAGTAAGAACAGAACAGGACCCATTACTGATCATTGTGGTACTTCATATTTAACAGTCAGTAGCTTGGAATTATATTTCCTAATGACATTATCCCTTTCTTGCCCTATTTCCACATATTGTTCCCTGTTCTTAAGATAAGAGCTGAGCCAGTTGTTAACTGTTCCCCTAATGCCAAGATTTTCTAGCTTGTGTAGCAATTTGTCATGATTTATGGTGTCAAATGCCTTTGAAAAATCTAGAAATATGCCCATGGTAAGTTTTTTGTTGTCTAATGCTATCAGTGCCTCTAATAGAAAGGAGTGAACTGCAGATTCGGTTGAGTGGTTTGCTCTAAATCCATGTTGAGATTCTGACAGAATGCCATTTACCTCTAAGAAGTCTGTTAGCCTCTTATTGAAAAGTCTTTCTAATATTTTTGAGAAAACAGAAAGTAGTACCAGTGGTCTGTAGTTGGAAACATCATCTTTGTTTCCTTTCTTGTATAATGGCTTTACTTTTGCTATTTTCAAACATGAAGGAAAAGTTCCTGTAGCAAAAGATAGGTTTCATAGGTGGGTTAAGGGTTCAGTAATCAAGTCCCGACACTTCTTTATAATGAAATCAGGTATATCATCTACACCTGCAGAGTGTTTCATTTTGAGACTTTTTATTGTAACCTGTATTTCTTCTACATTTGTTGGGTACAGAAACATTGATTTGCTTGAGACTTTTTTCCCTGTTTCTGTATGTTGTTTTCTATTATAAGTATGTTGTAGTAGTTTCTCTGTTACATTTATAAAATAGTTATTAAACATATTAGCTACTTCCTGTGGGTTATTAATGTTTTCCAAGCCAGCCTTTAATACTATATTATTAACACTACTTTTGTAAGATTTGGTTTCTTTTCTTACATCTTGCCAAACTGCTTTGGTTCTGCTTGAAGCATCTTTTATGTATTTGTCATTGTCTTGTTTCTTTGCTTCCTTTATTATTTTACTTAAGATAGATTTATATTTTTTAAAGTAACTATCAAATTCCTGAGTTGTGTAGTAGCTTCTTGCAATATTGTGTAGGTACCGTTTTCTAGCACAAGATTTCCTTATACCACTAGTAATCCACTTGTTGCTTTTAGTGGTTTGCGTTGTTTTGGCTTTCAATGGAAAAGCAAGATCAAAATAATATTTAAAAATATTCATGAATGTCTGAAACTTATCAGAAATATTTTCTGTACTGTACACTATCTCCCATGGTTCTTGTTCGAGATAATTCTGGAATGTTTGTACTGCAGTATTACTGAAAGTTCTGCCCATGTGTGTAGTCTTCCTCATATAATTATAGGATGGATTAGTGTTTACACAAAAGCTTATAGCCTGCGCATGATGGTCTGCCAGTCCAGCTTTAATTACAACTGATTTATATTTTGTTTTAGAGTTTATTATTATTTGGTCTACGGTGGTGCTAGAATGATTCGTTTCACATGTAGGGGAGTGGATTGTTATCTCCAAATTATTGGCTGTCAATACGTTTATCAGCTCGGATTTCGAATTGCTTCGCTTATTAAAGTCTACATTTAGATCTCCACACATAAGAACTGTTTTTCGATTTGTTACTAGTTTATTTAGTAAAGTATCAAGCCGAGTATTGAATTTTTTTAGGTGGGTATCTGGAGATCTATATAAACATATTACAATTAACTTTAATGCTGGAATTTCTATGCCTGATATTTCAAAATCTTTCTCAGTGTTTAAGGATTCAACACTGCCTAAGTTATTGAATTCGATATCTTTCTTTATGTATATGCAGTTCCCTCCACGTGTAAACTTATTTCTACAAGTTTGTGTTGCTAACACATAATCCATTATTTTCACTTTCTTTAACTCATTTTCTTTCAGCCAGTGTTCAGTTAAGCACAGTATATTAACGTATATGAGTTCACTTGATAGCAAGATTTCAAGCTCTCTTACTTTATTCCTAAGTGACTGTATATTCTGATGAAGAAGAGTGAACTGGTGAGATTTTAGGTTTGTTCTGATTGTACTTGGTTGACCACTTGCCTTTATTCCTGAATTTAAATTGTGTGAGAAATCTTCGTTCTCATCTAGAAGCTCGAGTTTGTTTTTTCCATTGGTCATAAGAAAATGTCCTGATGGTGAAAAGGGGCAGTTCTCCATCTCTCTGGTCATTTTACTTGTGTGGTCGATGTTGAGGTGGTTTCTGTTTTTGCTGCAAGGACTGCTACTGGAGGTGGTGTTGATAGGTGCACTAGTTATCCTAATTTGGTCTTGAGGCTTTTTGGGAATAAAAAATCTTGTACATGACATGGTCACCTTACATTTCTTCTCGCCGGAATTGCTGAACTTCCTCCTGTTGCTGGGGTGGTAGTAGTTGATTGTTGGTGTTCACTGATACATGTAAAATTAGATTGAGACTGGATCTGCTGATGTCCATAGTGGGTCTCTCGTAGGTACTGCTTCTGGTTTCCAGTGCCCAGTTCTTCTTGTTGTATCTTGAATATCTTCGGGTGTGGAACTTGGTCCTGCTGCTTTTTTGGGTTAGATGCTTTTGCCGGTATCACAGACTGGTTTAGTCGATGGTAGTTTTGTTTCGCTGTGCCTTCTTTGAGAGATGAAGGTGTAGTACAGTTCTTTTTCGCGCCTCCTCGTTTACCTTTCATAACTATCGAGTTGGATAAATCCGTTTCTGCTGCTGATTTTTCTTGTGTTTTCACTGTCATATTTGCTGAAAAGTCTTCACTTTGTATTATGTTAGAGCCGGTATTTGCAGATTGCCACCTACTGATAGTTGTAAATGTCTACATAATTTCTCTTTGTCTTTCATTCGCAAGTGAAGTCCATGCTTTGTATAATCGCTTCTACTGAGGAATGAATTGACGTCCATTACCATTACATGCTCATAATTTTTTGCAGTCCTCACTGAGAATTCGTTTGCAGCATAGATTCTGTTGTTCAGTTTTGGTACATCGTATCTGTACGAAATTGTGCACAAGATAACTTTTGTGTGGCTTGTCTTTTGAAGAGAACCTGTTAAGGCACACCTAGAATGATGACACTGTCATTTTTCGTATATTCTTTCGTCTTCCCGTCCATGTTACAAACCACGTCCTTTAACTGTCCGTTAGGTTTTATTACAGAAGAGATGTAGTGTTTTTGATTTTGAGAACTGACCATAATTTTGCACAGTGACGACCATGACTGTCAGAAAGAATTAATACATTCTGTCTCTTGTTATCACTGTGTATCATTTTTTAGGGCACTGGTCGATTGCTTTTTTTTACAGTTTTCATTTGTATTAACGCTGTTGGTTTTGTTAGGGCACTTCATAACACAAGCACTTGAGTCCTTCGCTGTAGTATTTTTGCTTATGATCCATTCATGCAGCATTTATTTCTCACTATTTACAGTTTTTGTCGGTTTTGTTTTGATTGGTGCACTCGATTTCAGATAACCTAACAGTTCGGTATTTTCCATTTCGAAGTTTCGTTAAATCATTCTTTTAAGGGTTAATCGCTGTTTGAATGCTTACGATACACTCTTTTAAATGTTCAATATCTGTTACACATTTTTACATGGTATATTTTCACTTTCAACGGCTGTATTTCCGTTTGGTAGAACATTGCGCACATCACACTCGTGAGCCATTTCATTTGACTTCATATACGTACCAGTAGTTCACTATTTCTAGACCGAATTTCCGGACACTTGAGTTATAATATCACGCACAATTCATTTACGATTGCAGTATTCACTGATTTTTACGTATGTCGTAAATTTTTTGTTCAATTTACCTTTATATTTGTAGAGCTAACACTCTCGCAGTTTACACTTTCCGCCATGACATATTATCAAATACAGGTGCCAGTTTCTGGAATAAATTTCTGAGAATGTTCGTTTGGGGCGCAGAATTTTTGTTCTTGTCGTGGTCTTCACTCTGGAGTCTTGTTTGATGCAGCTCTCCATGCTACCCTAAACTGTGGAAGCTTCTTGATCTCCAAGTAACTACTGCACCCTACATCCTTCTGAATCTGCTTGTGTATTCATCTCTTGGTCTCCCTCTACAATTTTTAACCTCCACACTTCCCCCTAATACTAAACTGGCGATCCCTTGATGCCTCAGAATGTATCCTACCAACCAATCCCTTCTTCTGGTCAAGTTGAGCCACAAATTCCTCTTCTCCCCATTCTACTCAGTACCTCCTCATTAGTTATGTGATCTACCCATCTAATCTTCAGCATTCTTCTGTATCACCACACTTCAAATGCTTCTCTTCTTTTCTAAATTCTTCATCGTCCATTTTGCACCTCCATACATGGCTACACTCCATACAAATACTTTCAGAAACGACTTCCTTACACTTAAATCTATACTCGATGTTAACAAATTTCTCTACTTGAGAAATGCATTTCTTGCCATTGCGTCAGCATTTTATATCCTCCCTACTATGACCATCATCAGTTATCATGCTTCCTAAGTAGCAAAACTCATCTACTACTTTAAATTTCTCATTTTCTATTCTAATTCCCTACGCATCACCTGATTTAATTAGACTACAGTCCAATATCCTCGTTTTGCTTTTGTTGATTTTCATCTTATGTCCTCTTTTCAACATACTGTCCATTCTGTTCAACTGCTCTTCCAGGTCCTTTTCTGTCACTGACAGAATTACAACGTCATCGGCAAACCTCAAAGTTTTTATTTCTTCTCCAAATTTCTCTTTTGTTTCCTTTATTACTTGTTCAATATATAGATTGAATAACATTGGGGATAGGCCACCAACCTGTCCTACTATCTTTCCAACCACTGCTTCCCTTTCATGCCATCTGGTTTCTGTAATAATTGTAAATAGCCTCCCTGTATTTGACCCTGTCACCTTCTGTCAAAAACTTTCTCTATGTCTACAAATGCTAGAAACGTAGGTTTGCCTTTTCTTAATCTGTCTCCTAAGATATGTGGCAGGGTCAGTATTGCCTCGTGTGTTCCAGCATTTCTATGGAATCCGAACTGATCTTCCCCAAGGTCGGCTTCTACTAGTTTTTCCATTCTTCTGTATGTATTGTATTGTAGTGGAATACCGACTACAGGAAAACTGTTACAGAAGAGAATGGGAACGTTTGAGATGTGACAGAGAATAATGTTGATAACGAGGTGGACTGGTAAGGTGTGCAATGAGAAGACTCTGCACAGAGTCTTCGAAGAAAGGAATATATGAAAAATCCTTACAAAAAGAAGGGTTAGGATCATAGGACCCGTGGTGAGACGTCAGGGAATAACGTCCATGGAAATAGAGGGAGCTGTAGAGGTTAAAAGCTGTTGGGGAAGACAGGGATTGGAATACACCCAGGAAATAATTGAGGAACCAAGTTGCACACCCTAAGAGGAAGACAGCTTAAAATGCACACAGAAGTGGCAGCCCTCGGCTACTGCCAGGATGCAGGAGAACTAACCATTTCACAGAACGAGTCACATACCAGAAGCAAGAGATACAGCATATCTTCTCCCGGTGAAGCCAGTGGTGAATTACCTTGTCCTATACAATGACTGTAAGCGACGTTGGACAACATATATCAATCAAGTAGGAGAAAAATGTGGTAGGAAAGTTCAAGTGTTAAGAGCAGTGACAGCCACAACATGATGTATGGGCAAGTCCACTTGTAAGAACATAATACACATAATATGAAAATTGATAAGGTGCAATACAAAGGGCTTCGGACATTGTCTTGGTGCCATGGAATGTATCCCACTCGATGACTTACTTGTGGAAAGTAGTACACCACTTCCACACTTGCAGCGGATAGACAGGCATGCTCTGAGCCTTTACCATTAAGAATTTTATGCTCAAAGAAACTTTCTGTTGGATTTTAAAATCTCTATCATGGCTGTAACAGCAACTATAACGACGGCGATGGAAAACACTGGTTTACCTGAACCCTGACTTAGAATTCGATAATTTTATAATTTTCTTCAGTTTTACATGAACCGTCTGTACCAAAGAGTAATTTCCAAGTGGCTCTGTTTCCTTCTGAAGTAGCAAATCCAGATAAAATAAATGATGGTGGAAAGGTACATTAGAAGAAAGTCGCTTGGTTGTTGTGAGGTAAACATTCACCTCCAAAACTATTTAATATTAAGTATAGGTCATCCGATAACACCAGTATGAACGTTAGGCATAAAACGTGTCGAAATGTAACTTAAACTCTTGTCCGCTTCTCTCTGTCTACCAAAACTTCTCAAAAATTACTGCCAAACAAAGCAATTCCGAACTTAAACTCTTGTGCTATGCAAAACTGTGACTATACTGAATTATACAGGGTGTTACAAAAAGGTACGGCCAAACCTTCAGGAAACATTCCTCACACACAAATAAAGAAAAGATGTTATGTGGACATGTGTCCGGAAACGCTTAATTTCCATGTTAGAGCTCATTTTAGTTTAGTCAGTATGTACTGTACTTCCTCGATTCACCGCCAGTTGGCCCAATTGAAGGAAAGTAGTGTTGAATTCGGTGCTTCTGTTGACATGCGACTTATTGCTCTATAGTGCATCAAGAACATCAGTACGTAGCATCAACAGGTTAGTGTTCATCCCGAACGTGGTTTTACAGTCAATGCAATGTTTACAAATGCGGAGTTGGCAGATGACCATTTGATGTATGCATTAGCACGGGGCAATAGCCGTGGCGCGGCAACGTTTGTATCGAGACAGATTTCCAGAACGAAGGTGTCCCGACAGGAAGACGTTCGAAGCAATTGATCGGCGTCTTAGGGAGCACGGAACATTCCAGCCTATGACTCGCGACTGGGGAAGACCTAGAACTACGAGGACACCTGCAATGGACGAGGCAATTCTTCGTGCAGTTGACGATAACCCTAATGTCAGCGTCAGAGAAGTTGCTGCTGTACAAGGTAACGTTGACCACGTCACTGTATGGAGAGTGCTACGGGAGAACCAGTTGTTTCCGTACCGTGTACAGCGTGTGCAGGCACTATCAGCAGCTGATTGGCCTCCACGGGTACACTTCTGCGAATGGTTCATCCAACAATGTGTCAATCCTCATTTCAGTGCAAATGTCCTCTTTTCGGATGAGGCTTCATTCCAACGTGATCAAATTGTAAATTTTCACAATCAACATGTGTGGGCTGACGAGAATCCGCACGCAATTGTGCAGTCGCGTCATCAACACAGATTTTCTGTGAACGTTTGGGCAGGCATTGTTGGTGATGTCTTGACTGGGCCCCATGTTCTTCCACGTACGCTCAATGGAGCACGTTATCATGATTTCATACGGGATACTCTACCTGTGCTGCTAGAACATGTGCCTTTACAAGTACGACACAACATGTGGTTCATGTACGTTGGAGCTCCTGCACATTTCAATCGAAGTGTTCGTACGCTTCTCAACAACAGATTCGGTGACCGATGGATTGGTAGAGGAGGACCAATTCCGTGGCCTCCACGCACTCCTGACCTCAACCCTCTTGACTTTATTTATGGGGGCATTTGAGAGCTCTTGCCTACGCAACCCCGGTACCAAATGTAGAGACTCTTCGTGCTCGTATTGTGGACGGCTGTGATACAATACGCCATTCTCCAGGGCTGCATCAGCGCATCAGGGATTCCATACGACGGATGGTGGATGCATGTATCCTCGCTAACGGAGGACATTTTGAACATTTCCTGTAACAAAGTGTTTGAAGTCACGCTGGTACGTCTATTGCTGTGTGTTTCCATTCCATGATTAATGTGATTTGAAGAAAAGTAATAAAATGAGCTCTAACATGGAAAGTAAGCATTTCCGGACACATGTCCACATAACATCTCGGGTTGGCCGAGCGGTTCTAGGCGCTACAGTCTGGAACCGAGCGACCGCTACGGTCGCAGGTTCGAATACTGCCTGGGACATGGGTGTGTGTGATGTCCTTAGGTTACTTAAGTTTAAGTAGTTCTAAGTTCTAGGGGACTGATGACCTTAGAAGTTAAGTCCCATAGTGCTCAGAGCCATTTATATTCTTTAAAACTGAGGGCCAACCTTTCTCTTTTACGAAAATGCAGATTATACTACCGTATGTTAATGGTAATTAGTCAGGCATGAGAAAACGAATTTTAAGGATACAGCTGGCAGGACAAGAGGGGAAGTAAAGTAATCCCAACTTGCGTCGTCACTAGTGCACACCTAACCACTGCATCTATTTTCCAACATTTTCCTGTATCACCATATCTCAAATGCTTCAGTTCCCCTCTGTTTCAGTTTTCCCAGAGTCCACGCCTCACTGTCATACAATGCCGTGCTCCGATCGCCCTTCTCAGAAATTTATTCTTCAAATCAAGGCCTATCTTCGATTCTAATAGACTTCTCTTAGACAGGAATGCCCTTTCTGCCAGTACCATCCTGCTTTTTACGCCCTTCTTGCTCAGTCGGTCGTGAGTTAGTTTGTTGCCTAAGTAATAGAATTCGTTAACTTAATCTATTTCGTGATCACCCGTCGTCATGTCAAGCTCCTTGCTATTCTTATTTCTGGTACTTCTCATTACTTTTTTTTCTTCAATTTCTTCTCAATCCATATTCTGTACTCATTACGCAGTTCATTCCACTAGACAGATTCTCAATTCTTCTTCAGTTGTACTGAGGAAACAACGTCATCCCGTGATCATCAAATCATCTCCTTTCTCCTTCAACCTTTCTTTTATTCCCTTCATTGCTTCTTCGATGTGTAGATTGAACAATAGGAGGGAATGACCACATCCCTGTCTTTCACCCTTTTTAATCAGAGTGCTTCGTTCTTGGTCATCATCATCATCATTTAAGACTGATTATGCCTTTCAGCGTTCAGTCTGGAGCATAGCCCCCCTTATAAAATTCCTCCACGATTCCCTATTCAGTGCTAACATTGATGCCTCTTCTGATGTTAAACCTATTACTTCAAAATCATTCTTAACCGAATCCAGGTACCTTCTCCTTGGTCTGCCCCGACTCCTCCTACCCTCTACTGCTGAACCCATGAGTCTCTTGGGTAACCTTGCTTCTCCCATGCGTGTAACATGACCCCACCATCTAAGCCTGTTCGCCCTGACTGCTACATCTATAGAGTTCATTCCCAGTTTTTCTTTGATTTCCTCATTGTGGACACCCTCCTGCCATTGTTCCCATCTACTAGTACCTGCAATCATCCTAGCTACTCAACCTTGTTGATAAGGTAACCTGAATCCACCCAGCTTTCGCTCCCATACAACAAAGTTGGTCGAAAGATTGAACGGTGCACGGATAACTTAGTCATGGTACTGACTTCCTTCTTGCAGAAGAGAGTAGATCGTAGCTGAGCGCTCACTGCATTAGCCTTGCTACACCTCGCTTCCAGTTCTTTCACTATGTTGCCATCCTGTGAGAATATGCATCCTAAGTACTTGAAACCGTCCACCTGTTCTAACTTTGTTCCTCCTATTTGGCACTCGATCCGTTTATATTTCTTTCCCACTGACATTACCTTCGTTTTGGAAATGCTAATCTTCATACCATAGTCCTTACATTTCTGATCTAGCTCTGAAATATTACTTTGCAAACTTTCAATCGAATCTACCATCACAACTAAGTCATCCGCATATGCAAGACTGCTTATTTTGTGTTCACATATCTTAATCTCACCCAGCCAGTCTATTGTTTTCAACATATGATCCATATATAATATGAACAACAGTGGAGACAGGTTGCAACCATGTCTTACCCCTGAAACTACTCTGAACCATGAACTCAATTTACCATCAAAACTGCTGCCTGACTACCCATGTAAAGACCTTTAATTGCTTGCAAAAGTTTGCCCCCTATTCCATAATCTCGTAGAACAGACAATAACTTCCTCCTAGGAACCCGGTCATATGCCGTTTCTAGATCTATAAAGCATAGATACAGTTCCCTGTTCCACTCCTAACACTTCTCCATTATTTGCCGTAAGTTAAAGATCTGGTCCTGACAACCTCTAAGAGGCCTAAACCCACACTGATTTTCATCCAATTGGTCCTCAACTAACACTCGCACTTTCCTTTCAACAATACCTGAGAAGATTTTACCCACAACGCTGATTAAAGAGATACCTCTGTAGTTGTTACAATCTTTTCTGTTTCCATGTTTAAAGATTGGTGTGATTACTGCTTTTGTCCAGTCTGATGGAACCTATCCCGACTCCCAGGCCATTTCAATTATCCTGTGTAGCCATTTAAGACCTGACATTCCACTGTATTTGATGAGTTCCGACTTAATTTCATCCACCCCAGCTGCTTTATTGCACTGCAATCTATTGACCATTTTCTCCACTTCTTCAAATGTGATCCTATTTCTGTCATCATTCCTATCCCATTCTACCTCGAAATCTGAAACATTACTGATCGTGTTTTCACCTACATTGAGCAACTCTTCAAAATATTCCCTCCATCTGCCCAAGGCATCCACAGGATTCACCAGCAGTTTTTCTGACCCGTCCAAAGTACTTGTCATTTCCTTCTTACCTCCCTTTCGAAGACTGCTAATTACACTCCAGAATGGTTTTCCAGCAGCTTGACCCATAGTCTCCAACCTGTTTCCAAAGTCTTCCCAAGATTTCTTCTTGGATGCTGCAATTATCTGTTTGGCTTTGTTTCTTTCTTCAACATAACTTTCTCTGCCTACCTGAGTTCTAGTATGTAGCCATTTTTGATAGGCCTTCTTTTTCCTTTTACAGGCTGCCTTGACTGTGTCATTCCACCAAGCTGTTTGCTACATCCTACCTTCACACACTACTGTTCCAAGACATTCTTTATCCACTTCTAGTACTGTGTCCCTGTACCTTGTCCATTTCTTTTCCAATGACTGTAATTGACTACATTCAACTAACTGGTACCTTTCTGAGATCGCTGTTATGTACTTGTGCCTGACTTCCTTATCCTGAAGTTTCTCCACTCTCATCCTCCTACATATGGACCTGACCTCCGGCACTTTCGGCCTCACAATCCCAATTTCACTGCAGATTAAATAATGATCAGTGTCATCAAAGAATCCCCTGAATACACGTGTTTCCCTCACAGCCTTCCTGAATTCCTGATCTGGTTCCCCTGCCTTCCCAAGTATACCGGTGAATGTTCTTATGTTTAAAAAAGGAGTTTGTGATTACTAAGTCCATACTGGCACAGAAATCCTGGAGTTGTTTCCCGTTCGTGGTTGTTGTTTCCCGTTCTTGGTCGTCTGCTCTTATTATTCTCTCCTGGTTCCTGTACATTTTACATATTACCTGTCTCTCCCTATAGCTTATCCCTATTTTTTTCAGAATTTCGAACATCTTGCACCATTTTACATTGTCGAACGGTTTTCTCTGGTCTACATATGAACGTGTCTTGATTTTTCTTCAGTTTTGCTTCCATTATTAGTCAGAATTGCTTCTCTGGTACCTTTACCTTTCTTGAGGCCATGCTGATCGCCATGTAATAGATCCTCAATTTTCTTTTCCATTCCTCTGTATTCTAGCTAGTAACTTGGATGCGTGAACTGTCAAGTTGATTTTGTTATAATTATCGCACGCTCACCACTGCAGTTTTCACAATTAAGTGAGTGTCAGATGGTCTATCGCCAAACTCATAAATCGTACACACCGTCGTGAGTAATTGGTATGTTGCCACTTCCGACAGCTATTTTAAGAATTCCGATGGAATGTTATCAATCCCTTCTGTCTTACATGACCACAAGTCTTAAAGCTTTTGCAAATTCTGATTCCAATACTGGATGCCCTATCAATATATCGACCTCTGTTTCTTCTTCGTCACGTCATCAGACCAATCTTGCCCAGTCATAGAGGCCTTCGGTGTGCGCTTCCCACATGTCTGCTCTCTCTCTCTTTCCTCTGCAATTAATGTGGAATTCCCATAGCACTTTTAATGTCACAAAACTTTCTTTTAATTTAACCATAGTTCGTTTTGACTTTTCTATATACTGAATCAGTCCTTGCGACAATCATCTATGTTCCGATTTTATCACATTTTCATGCACCTATTTCGTTTTAGGTTCGCTGGGCTTCCAATTTATTTCATTCCTAAGTGACTTGTATTTCTGTATTTGTCTGAACGTTTTTGTATTTGCTGCTGTCATCGACCAACTGAGGCAGTTCTGTTACCAACAGTTTCTTCGCAATTACCTTCTTTTTCCTGTTTTTCTTTCCAACTTCTCTGATTGCCCTTTATAGACCTGTCCATACCTCTTCAACCGAAATGCCTTCTGAACTATTCATTACAGCAGGATCCACAGTCGTAGAGAACTTCAAGCGTATCTCTTCATTCTTTAGTGTTTTCGTCTTCCAGTTCTTTGCGAATTGATTTTTCCTGACTAATCTCTTAAAATCCAACCTACTCTTCATCACAACTACATTGTGATCTGAGTCTACACCTGATCATGGATACGCCTTGTAATCCAGCAATGATTTCGGAGTCTCTGCCTGATCATGATTTAATCTAACTGAAATATTCCCATATCATCAGGCCTTTGCCATGAATACCTCTTCCTGTTGTGATTCTTGAACAGGGTATTCGTTATTACTGGCGGAAATTTATTGTAGATGTCTCCTTTCCGATTCGTCGTACCGAGCCCATCTTCTCCTTCAACCGTTACTTCTACTCCTTCCCCTACAACAGCATTCTATTCCCCCATGACTATTATATTTTCGTCTTGCTTCATATCTGTATTACCCTAATTGTTCATAGGATTGAATAGATTTACATTTGGCTCCGCTGCGCCAAATTGACTCCTGTGGTGATATTATTTTACAAGAAGGTCTATTCGCCGGTTTTGCTCCCCCTGGATTTTGGGCTGTTTTTTATGTTTCGCCTGAATACGCGATACGTGCCGCCCTTTTGTTTCCCATCGCCGAGACTGAAATACTCGATTTCGGTAGGGAGACAGGGTGTCGTGTTTCTGACCTCACCTCGATCGTTTTCTACGCACAGTCTGCTTCGCCGCGGATCCGCTGGAACTCTGTGTGCAGCGGCGTCAGTGTCCTGGTTCATTTCGTGGCAATAGCGCCTTCTTGGTATAGAGCTGAGAATAATTTGATACCCACTAATGAGCCTGTGCCTCGCATTTGCGTGAGTGGGATGGGCAAATGCAATAAAAGGGCTCTTACACGCACCGTCGAGCATCGATTTGTCTGCTGTGGACATTTGAGGAACTAGTATTGACTTCAGAAACATTTGTCTTTTCTTACCAGATCTGCTGAACCGCTTGCACCACTGATATTGTTCTGCGGCCTGCAACTTCGTTTCTTTCCGAAAACGAAGAATAATACAATATTGTTGTTGTCTGGTCATTTTGCAGACGATCGCTGGGTGTTCCGCCAGTATATGCATTCCATTCTGCACTACTGGCCGTTAAAATTGCTACACCAAGAAGAAATGCAGAAGATAAACGGTTATTCATTGGACAAATATATTATACTAGAACTGACACGTGATTACATGTTCACGCAATTTGGGTGCATAGATCCTGAGGAATCAGTACCCAGAACAACCACCTCTGGCCGTAATAACGGCCTTGATACGCCTGGGCATTGAGTCAAACAGAGCTTGGATGGCGTGTACAGGTACAACTGCCCATGCAGCTTCAACACGATGCCACAGTTCATCAAGAGTAGTGGCTGGCGTATTGTGACGAGCCAGTTGCTCGGCCACCATTGACCAGACGTTTTCAGTTGGTGAGAGATCTGGAGAATGCGCTGGCCAGGGCAGCAGTCGAACATTTTCTGTATCCAGAAAGGCCCGTACAGGACCTGCAGCATGCGGGTAACCGCAGAAGTGGTCTCCGAGCTGATAGTCCATGCTGCTGCAAAGGTCGTCGAACTGTTCGTGCAGATGGTTGTTGTCTTGCAAACGTCCCCATCTGTTGACTCAGGGATCGAGACGTGGCTGCACGATCCGTTACAGCCATGCGGATAAGATGCCTGTCATCTCAAGTGCTAGTGATACGAGGCCGTTGGGATCCAGCACGGCGTTCCGTATTACCCTGCTGAACCCATCGATTCCATATTCTGCTAACAGTCATTGGATCTCGACCAACGCGAACAGCAATGTCGCGATACGATAAACCGCAATCGCGATAGACGACCTTTATCGAAGTCGGAAACGTGATGGTACGCATTTCTCCTCCTCACACGAGGCATCACAACAACGTTTCACCAGGCAACGCCGGTCAACTGCTGTTTGTGTATGAGAAATCGGTTGGAAACTTTCCTCATGTCAGCACGTTGTAGGTGTCGCCACCGGCGGCAACCTTGTGTGAATGCCCTGAAAAGCTAATCATTTGCATATCACAGCATCTTCTTCCTGTCGGTTAAATTTCGCGTCTGTAGCACGTCAGCTTCGTGATGTAGCAATTTTAATGGCCAGTAGTGTATGTAGGGCGCAGCCGCCAATTGCCCCGCTTTCGGGACACCTTTGTCAGTACGTTCAGCGTCACGTTTTACCCGTAGAGCGTCAGCCAGATGCGGGTGCCGGATGCTTTTGGTGGCATGGTGTGTTATACAACTGCGTCAAACCACTCATGCGAGACAGGTCTAGCTTGCAATGATGGCTGATGGATAGTGGAAACGTAACGCTACAGAAGAGAAAGGAAAGGCAGCTGAACTTGTGGGTGCAAAGGTTCTGGGATCGAATCCCGGGTGGATCACTCTGCCTCTTCGGCTACCATTCACCTAGCATTCAGCTCTCAGTCGTGTAAGATACACATTTCAAAATAAACCTACCGTTTTAGACTGTCAGTCTCAGGGAAGTAGAAATTACCAGACACAATTTGCATTCTTTATTCAGTGAGTTATTCATCTTTGTGATATCGTAATAAATATAACCAATAGGAAAAAGATGACAACCTCATCACCAGGCTGTCATGTGAGATTGAGAATTTGAAATAATCAAATAGGAGGGTTGGAACTCAAATAGTGGCGACTATTTATTCACAACCGATACGAAAGAGTTACATATTTGCACCTGTTGCTGTCCTTCAAAGCCGGCCGAAGTGGCCGAGCGGTTCTAGGCGCTACAGTCTGAAACCGCGCGACTGCTACGGTCGCAGGTTCGAATCCTGCCTCGGGCATGGATGTGGTGTGATGTCCTTAGGTTAGTTAGGTTTAAGTAGCTCTAAGTTCTAGGGGACATGACCTCAGCAGTTAAGTCCCATAGTGCTCAGAGCCATTTGAACCATTTCTTGTCCTTCAAAGTAATCACCAGCGTTGTGTACACCCCTCTGCCAACGATGTGTAAGGCGTGGTATACGGTTAGCAGAGCCTGTTCTGTTGACGGTGCGAATGGAGCGGTCTACTGCCTGTCGAATCTCCGGAACAGTTACGAAGCAAAAGCCACGAAGTGGTTCCTTCAGCTCTAGAATCAAATCAAAGTCACAGGTACCGAAGTCTGGGGAGTATGGTGGACGGTACAGTACTTCCCAGTCCCATCGACCGAACAGAGCAAATGGTTCAAATGGCTCTGAGCACTATGGGACTTAAGATCTGAGGTCATGAGTCACCTAGAACTGAGAACTAGTTAAACCTAACTAACCCAAGGACATCACAAACATCCATGCCCGAGGCAGGATTCGAAGCTGTGATCGTAGCAGTTGCGCGGTTCCGGACTGAAGCGCCTAGAACCGCTCGGCCACAACGGCCGGCAAGAGAGCAGCCAGAGCTTGCGCTGTATGCGGCCGCGCACTGTCGTGCAAAATGGTGGGTGGTTGGCGCACAAAGTGTCGCCGCTTCTTTCGCAAAGCTGGTCGCAGGTGAACAGTAATACTGTGCAGTGACGGTCTGCCGTGGAGGAACGTAATCGGTTGTGAATAAATAGTTGCCACTATTTAAGTTCCAACTCTCGTATTTTTAACCAGTAGCTTCCTCGCAGTCCTTTGAGAAAAATTGCATAGCGAAGAAACGTGCGAATCCAAAATACGTGATACTTCATTCAGTCATGCTCAAAGTAAAACTTTTTCGAAAAACTTCTTCAGAAACTTTTCTTTATTTGCATACAGTACCTTGTTTCAGCAGCCAAGCCGATGACTTTACTTTCAGTTTTCTGCCATCCTTGAATCAAACCTAGATGTGGACACGACTTTTGTTTTGTTTTGGTTTTAGGGCGCAAAACTTCTATGGTCAGTAGCGCCCGGTCCGTGACTTAGGAAACAGTAAAAAAACCGAAATTGAAAACCAGCAGCAATGGGAACGAAAGTCATAAAATTGGAGAAACTAAAAGCAGAAGGAAGGCTTAAAAATCCACTACATAAAGGGGTTTGTTGTCCCCAAAAAAGCTTCAAATGACTGACTCACTGGCACTAATAAACTTGAGAACGCGGTCGGCTGATCGCGTGTCATCTGCTAAAATTGACGATATATCAGGCGATAGCTGTAGACGGGAGCGTAACGGATTAAAATAGGGGCACGCAATTAAAAGGTGTCTTACCGTCCACAGCTGAGAGCAGTGGGGACAGAGTGGGGGAGGATCGCCGCTTAAAAGATGTCGATGGCTAAAAAGACAGTGCCCTATCCGGAGTCTAGTTAAAATGACCTCCTCCCGACGACGCGTTCGGGAGGAAGAGGTCCAAGCACAAGGAAGAGCTTTTATGTCCCGCAATTTATTATGGGTAAGTGTCGACCAATGCGTGTGCCATAAATGAACAATACGTAGACATAGAACGCTCCGTAGATCGGCGAAGGGAATCGATTGAATAGCTGGCCGAGGAAGAGAGACTGCAGCCTTGGCCGCTATATCGGCCGCCTCATTTCCACAGATACCAGCGTGTCCCGGGAGCCAGAGGAACGCCACCGAGACGCCCCCCAGGTGGACCAAGCGCAGACAGTCCTGAATCCGCTGGACCAGAGGGTGCACAGGGTAAAGAGCTTGGAGACTGAGGAGAGAGCTGAGAGAATCTGAGCAGATAACGTACTGTATCCGCTGATGGCGGCGGATGTAGTGGACAGCCTGGAGAACAGCGTAAAGCTCCGCAGTATAAACCGAACACTGGTCGGGAAGCCGAAAGTGATTTGGGGTGTCGCCAACAATATAGGCACTCCCTACACCTAACGATGTTTTCGAGCCGTCGGTGTAAATAAATGTGACGTCCGTCATTTGTGCACATAGAGCAGCAAATGCCCGACGATAAACAAGTGAAGGGGTACCATCCTTGGGAAATCGACAAAGGCCACGGAGCAGGCAGATCTGGGGACGGAGCCAAGGCGGTGCTGTACCCCAAGTTGTCAAGAAGGTTTTAGGAAAGCGGAAGGAAAGAGAATGGAGCAGTTGACGGATATCTATCGAGCGAGCATGTTCTCAACATCAAACCGCGCCAGTCACGTGGTAATGCGATGTCGCTGCTTGTCTGCAATTTGCGGTAACAGCGAAACTTTTAATATTACAGGTATTTTTACATATGTTTCTACACGTTTCAGTAGTAATAACAGCCGTGGTGCAGTATTGTTGTTGCTACGGATGGAAAGAGAAGTACGTGAAAGTGAATATCATATTGATGTGAGGCGCTTTATATGTTTGTAAATTTTGCAAGTAGGCTGTTTAGGTTTTTATATTGGTAACGCCACGTAGCGCTCTGTATGAAAATCACTGGCTGTGCTGTGTGCAGTCTGTGGCTGGTTGGCATTGTTGTAATACTCGCCATTGTAGTGTTGGGCAGCTGGATGTGAACAGCGCGTAGCGTTGCGCAGTTGGAGGTGAGCCGCCAGCAGTGGTGGATGTGGGGAGAGCAATGGCGGAGTTTTGACAGCGGATGATCAGGACGCGTGTCCATCAGAGACAGTAAATTTGTAAGACTGGGTGTCATGAACTTATATATATATATATATATATATATATATATATATATATATATATATATATATATATATATATAATGACTTTTGAACACTATTAAGGTAAATACATTGTTTGTTCCCTGTCAAAATGTTTCATTTGCTAACTATGCCCATGAGTAGTTAGTGCCTTCAGTAGTTCGAATCTTTTATTTAGCTGGTAGTAGTGGCGCTCGCTGTATTGCAGTAGTTCGAGAAACGAAGATTTTTGTGAGGTAAGTGATTCATAAAAGGTATAGGTTATTGTTAGTCAGGGCCACTCTTTTGTAGGAATTACTGAAAGTGAGATTGCGTTGCGCTAAAAATATTGTGTGTCACTTTAGTGAATGTCTGAGTACGTTCAGTTTTGCTCAGCTGTTTGAAAATCGAATAACATAAGATGTTTATCAGCACAGTAATTCATTAATTTTTCTAAGGGGACGTTTCATATGTCGACCCTTAGCCGAGGATACCTCACTGGAATCTTCTGATTTTTTCTTGTAGTTTGTGTAATTTGTATAGCTTTTGTTTATTGCTAGCACGTAAATATAGAGAGAATCTCCTTTGTAGTTGCAGTCTTTCATTGTTGTACAGTAAAACAGTTGTGGCATGCATGTAGATTTGCACCAAGTATTTCGCAGCTGCGCTTGCGATTAACTAGATATTATTTTCAGTGCTATGTTAATGTGTTTTCTTATTTTGCTCTTAAAATTGTGCTTTTCTGTGTTATCGTGTGAAATATTGTGACAATAATGGCGTGTGAAAAACGTATACTAGGCTCCAAAGTAAACTGAGAAATAATAGTGAAGACAAAAGCAGTGTGTTAGCGCCACCGAGTAATGAAATAACTAATGTTCAAAGCAGTAATTTGGTAATTGTGCATAGGGAAATGGAGCAGGCTGCAAATAATGGTGTAGACAGTAAACAGGGAAGATTTATCTATCAATCGGTTTGCAACAGCTCGCCTGAGGAATCCGAAATGACAGGACACAATCTTGCAAATACTTTAGATTCAGGTTTTGGGTCCTCACCGTTTTCTCAAATAAGTCAAGACACATTTTCTGCTTGTCAAAATGTGAATGTTGCCGGTGCTAATGCACTGCCTAAAAGCACAGAGGAACAGATTCGAGACACTAACACATTATTATTGCAATTAATGCAACAAATGAAACAAAATCAGAGACAAACACAGCAACAGTTAGACACAATGGAACAAAATTTTCAAAAACAGTCACAGCTACAAATGGAACAAAATCGGAAACAAATTAAAGAAACACTTCAACAAACACGTCAAGATTTAACTACTGAGTTACATAACACCAAATCGAAATGTTACAAAGTCCGTAATGACGTAAAAACACCAATTTGTGAGTATTTTCAACCTATTTTTTCGCGGCATGAAAATGCATTGCAGAATCACGAAGCAGCCATAAAAGAACTGCAAGTTATTGTTCATGAAAATAACGAGACCTTGCGGGCTAAAACTGACTCAGTTGCATCTACCGATTCGGTTACACAACTTGCAAAAAGTCAGGAAAACTTAAAGGACACAGTAGATATTCTGAAAATTGGTTCAGAAAGACACATGGAGGAAATTGGTTCACTATCAGAGAAAGTAGTCGAACTTTCGGATAAGCTAAATAATTTATCTACGAAGGTAGATGATAATTTGAATGACACAAGACCGATAGGCTTTAATGATACAGAAGAGTACGAACAAATTAGGAATTTCAAACAAAATCAGAATCAAATTAATACGCAACACCAAAGAGAAATCCGGGAAGTACAAGATCAGTTGACACAGGTAATACAAGAATTACGTATTTCAGAGGACACTCGCGCTCCAATACGGGAAGAGGGACATAGAAATAGGGAACAGCCACAAAATAATAACACGGGGCACTTCGGAAATTATGAAAGAAATTGGCAAGGTACACCGAATTTTGAGATGGAATCGCCGAAACGAAGTAATAATGACCGATATGCGACTTGCCGACATGATGATTTTGACTATAAGCTGTTCATTAGTACATGTAAATTCAAAACATTTAAGAATTCCGGCAACGACATTCATCCACAAGCGTGGCTCCATCAATTCTCTCATTGTTTTCCTCCCAACTGGTCATTAGAGACCAGATTAGAATTTATGTGTGGCTATTTAGAGAATGAACCAGCTGTAAGAATGCCATCGGTCATTCACGATTGTCACAGTGAAGGAGAATTTTATCACGCCTTCCTCTCAGCATATTGGTCTCAAGCTACACGAGACCGAGTAAAACAAGGCATCATAATGATGAAACATTTCGAACAATCTGAATTTTCCAGTCTTATGAAATATTTTGAAGACATGTTGCACAAGAATCAGTACCTGTCAAACCCATACAGCCCCTCAGAACTCATCCGCATTTGCTTAATCAAATTGCCTGAACATTTACAACATATTATTTTGGCAGGACGTTGCAAAGACGACATTGAAGCTTTTCAGGGACTCTTACAAGGATTGGAAATCGACACTGACAATCGCGGGACACGAAAACAGGAACTCAACAATTACAGGTCACATCCGTCACAATTCCGCGATGAAAGAAATAATAACTGGACACGACAAGGCTATTCTTACAACGTAAATCGTGACCAAAACAGACACCACCCGTAAGACAACCGTTGGCAGAATAATAGTTACAGAGAAAGATCGCACTTCCGTAGTAATGAATATGACAGAGATAACCATAGAAACAGACAATATAGGAACCAAAACAATTATTATCAAGGGAGACAGAATAACTTCAGACGCAACAGTTCAGCGCGCAGCTACGATTCAGGGAGAAATTCTCCGCCACGTGACCGACAAGAAAGAAATTATTGAATCTACCGACATGACGACAGACGATATAGTCGTAACGACAGACCTGAATTGCATCAGAACTGGCGGGATTCAAACAGAGCAGAGCCCTCTCGACAAGGTGAATTTGTAGTAGTTAGGTCTCCTAATCCCAATAACGACGCGCGCCAACAAAGAGGCAGACAATGACTCGCACTGCAGGCAGCCACGTGCGCCGGCTGGCTCAGCGAAAAATAACATAGACGCTAACCTTGAGAAAAATTTTAGCATTTCTTACCGACGTATACAACATGATAATTACTTTGAAGTTGAAACTCTGCGTATTAGAAAGGGTAAAGGATGGCACCACATTTCACATGTAAAACCGTTTCTTGAGAGATAATCTGCTTTTTAACTTAGCCTCTGCCATAATATTTTTCACTTCACGTTACTAGCACTCTTTGTCACACTTAGAAATTGTTAACATGCAACTATGTTTTAAAGTTAACTATCCAGTCTAGAACCTAGGAAACATATGTAGACAGTATTTACGAGTGCATTGTTATAGTGAACAGACGTCATAGTGTTATTGTGTGTGTACATTCTTGCTTGTTAGTTGTACAATTACGTAACGACCGTAAGGGTCACATACTTAGAACATATACCAGTACTGCTAACAAGATTTTAACGCAACATTTTGGTTTACTTGAGAAGGCATTCTGGATTTAAAGTACTTTCTGTGAGATTAAAGATGACTTAGCATTTGGTTTCTTTGACAGCTACACGATTATATCACGACGCTACTAATGTGTGACACAATTGACATTGTTGCTTTTGCGGTGTATCTGTTTTATATCTACACAGTTTTTCTGAATTCTTCTGGAAAGTAAAACATGTTTTAGTAATAACTTTTGTGGTATAGTTACAATGAGACAGCCTTTTTCGTAGCACAACAATGCATTACAGTGTAGTACTTTCTTGATCACGGTAATGTACGTGATATCTACGATATCTATACGCATAGCATTTCACTTTAGTTTATGATGAGGTAAGTGCATTGACTTCTGCAGAACTTTGCTTACAGAGGACGATAACTACAACACTTCGACAGAATTATCTTCCAAGACGCACAGTTTAGCGCTACAGTACACGTATTTGAGTGATTAATTGTGTACTTAAAACATTTATTTTTAAAGATTATTGAATTACAAAGATACAAAGGTTTTCTGTGGATATATTTCATTCCATAGCTGTAATCTGTAACACCTGAGGGTATAATTACATTAATCCTCTGGGGGGATACACGCCTACTTTGTGTACCATGTGTTTGGCAAGCACAAGGAGCCCTAGCTAATATGGTATTTGCTTATACAACTTTACACATCGGTACCATATTTCTATAATGTATAAATTACACAGCTATCTGGTTATTTAACAGAGAAACAAACTTTTTTTTTACTACATCAGTGACAGATGTGTACGTAATTACACAGTTGGATAACTTCACACTTATGAAATTGTATTTTGTCTGTACTTTGTGAACTGTTCATATTTTTTCGGAACCATTGTGATACTATGAGAGCTTTGAATGATAAATTTGGTATGGGATCATGATTTTTAAAGTATGTCTGAGGTAGATGACACTACTGAAATGAGCAGAGAATTTTTTTTTAGGTTTTGACATTATTGTAGAAAGCTACTACGTTTTTGAGATTTGACTGAGGTATTATGATGTTATTTTTACGATGACGATGTGTATTATGCTGTTGAGGTATGTTTGTGATCAATAAGCTGATGCTATATGAGGAATTTGATTATGCTACATATTTATAATGATGAAATATTGAAGAATGTCGACGAATATGTATATGTGTAATAAGGTAAGGCATAATGACTACTGGTTAGGGACTCTGATTTGTGAAAAAGGATGTTGGAAACCAAGAATCGTACTTTAAGAGTTATGAAATGTGTATAAATGCGTGAATGTATCACAATGCCAACAAATATTTTTTGGACACTGTTATATTTATAGGATTCTGTTTCTACACATTTGTAACGCAAATTGTCGACCTGTAAATTTTTATATGAGACTGTCACTGTAGCAGAAACTGCTGTCGTAAATATTTCGGTAAGAAAGCTAAGTGACCTTGATGTAATGTGCTGTAGGCGCCAAGCTATGCGACAGAGGCACAACAAAAAACAGAGACACAACAAAAAAAAGGAGAGGCGATTAACCTCATTATTGGTATTTCTTTGTAGAAAGCATTTCAAATAAGACACGTTCATACTGGAAACATATGATTACAGTTTTGAGCTCATACTTTCTGATATTTACTGAAATGCCTAATGAAATGATGAGAAATATTTTATGTCTATACACCTCATTATGACTACTGTCTTTCTAGTTGAGAGATTTTTTTACTGCCTTATGAAATGCCATATGGCTAGTGAATGTTGTTTCATGCCGTCCTTTGTATATATATATACTTGCCTATCTTGTTTAACATCTAGTTTCTAGCTGCACTGCAGCATTGGTTAAAATAAAATTTAATAGATGTACTAATATAGATATTTTATGCCTACGGATCCAGCAAATAATAATTTTATGATCTACTTCCAAAAAAAAAAAAAAAAAAAAATAAATAAATAAATAAAAAATTAAAAAAAATTAAAAAAACGAGGGAGCACTAAAAGACATTTGCATATATAATTTTTTCAACGATTTGGTAACTTTTTAGTGGTGTAAGTTAAGGTGATGCATGACTTTAGTGTTAAGATGTGACATAGGTATTAAACATGGCCATTTTTACTGTAATATTTTTTCTGCTTGAGCTTTGTCATGCTTAGGTAGAAGTTGTAGCATTTCCTGGTGTTGTTTGCCAGGCATAGTTCTACTGTATTTTACATTGTATTAAGCCAGTTTTACTACTGATTTATTTTTCTTTTTGCTGCAAATTGCCTTATATTAGTTGTAATGTTGCATTTGCTTTGCTAATTGAGATATACTTCTACTTGCTTTGCCAATTTGCATTTTTTTTTGTCATTGCTGTTTGTGTGAATTGTTTGGTACTGCTTCATTGCCTCGTCCCTTAGTTTAGCATCTGAGCTCAGTAGATTTAAGTTAGCTTAAGAGGGGGTAGGCTATATAAGAGAATGAGTTGTGATGAATTGGAAGAAATGCATTGACAACGTATAAAAAACGTGAAATAAGAGGAAACACCTATGAAATGAAGTTTTGCGTTGGACTGCAGTACCACTGAAAACAAACCCAGTCCTTTCCTTTTCTGTTATTCCATTATGTGTGTGTCTACTCTTGTGTATTTCTGTTTTTCCTGTCTTTCTGTGTTTAGCTGATAAGAGTTATGTTGTAGAATTTTTCTAATAATATGTTATTTACTTTGTAAAGATGTTTAGACATTATTTATTCTGTTTTGTTTTAATGCTCACGTGTGAAGTTGATGATTCGAAAGTTATTCAGACCTTTTATGTATGTACTTATGTCATAATTCCTGTAACACTGATGTATATGTTATTTCGATTCTTTTGTAAAGCCCATATTACTACAAATGTTATCTGTATTGTTACGTTCTTTAATGATGTATTTTGTACCTTTGTTATTGTATTCTCATGTTATAAAATTGTAATTGACACCAGTTCATCAAATTAAGTAACTTGTAAGCATACATTTACTGCACACGTTTCTGTTGGTCATAATATATGCACAATATGTGAGAAGTTGGGACTGTTAGTGCTTGCACATGTGTTAATAATTCAGCAAGGGACTGGTTAACAGCATTGCTGGTTCTAAGGACAATTCCAAAAACTTTGTGGGTGCACAAGTGTTGGTTTATGGACTAGCTATATTGTCTGCAAGACTCTTCGAAGGTGATTGTGCACCTGCACAGTTGCTACAGATGAGTGCTGGCCGTCTCTACAAGCACTGCAGTGAATCTGCACCTCTGGTGGCCCACCAATACCATACTCTCTACCAGGACTACAGTGGGTTTGCTCTGTGATGACCTACCTACCAATATTCTTCAAAACTTCGACTGACTCTGCTGTGGGTTTGCTCTGTTGTGACCCATTGCCTGTCTGCATGTCAAGAGTCAGCATTGTCTTTCCGTTGGAAGGACAACACTACTTCTTCAAGACAGCATGGAACTCCACTACTTCCGTGTGCATTTTCTTTTACTGCTCAAACTTCGAGAAAAACACTGCAATTTTACTGTGATTAATGATCAGGACTGTCTTTATGGACTGTGAGAAAATTTTATCTTTTGACGAACAGTGTATCGATAAGTGTGTGCATTTGATTTCTTTGTTATTGTAATTATGAAAATTTTTTTCAAATCTGTATTGGCCACTGCCCAAAACAATTTGCAAAATTTTTTGTGGGGAGCATGGGGGCTATGTAAGTAGGCTGTTTAGGTTTTTATATTGGTAACGCCATGTAGCGCTCTGTATGAAAATCACTGGCTGTGCTGTGTGCAGTCTGTGGCTGGTTGGCATTGTTGAAATACTCGCCATTGTAGTGTTGGGCAGCGGCAGCTGGATGTTAACAGCGCGTAGCGTTGCGCAGTTGGAGGTGAGCTGCCAGCAGTGGTAGATGTGGGGAGAGAAATGGCGGAGTTTTGAGAACAGACGATCTGGACGTGTATCCATCAGAGACAGTAAATTTGTAAGACTGGGTGTCATGAACTAATATATATATATATGATGACTTTTGAACACTATTAAGGTAAATACATTGTTTGTTCTCTGTCAAAATGTTTCATTTGCTAACTATGCCTATGAGTAGTTAGTGCCTTCAGTAGTTTGAATCTTTTATTTAGCTAGCAGTAATGGCTCTCGCTGTAATGCAGTAGTTCGAGTAACGAAGATTTTTGTGAGATAAGTGATTTGTGAAAAGTATAGGTTAATGTTAGTCAGGGCCACTCTTTTGTAGGAATTACTGAAAGTGAGATTGCGTTGCGCTAAAAATATTGTGTGTCACTTTAGTGAATGTCTGAGTACGTTTAGTTTTGCTCAGCTGTTTGAAAATCGAATAACATAAGATGTTTATCAGCACAGTAATTCATTAATTTTTCTAAAGGGACGTTTCAAGTTCCGCGATTTTTTTTTGTCCATGTCTTTACGAGAGAAATGGTAGGCTAATTTGCAAGTGCGTTTATGCTCCCAGTGAGTTTTTACGTATTCGTGCTATGTTCATCTGCATATAAAATTTATATAACACAGTTTGATTAATTTCCTCCAGTTTCTTCAGGTCCTCTAATAAATAAAGCAGGTGGTGTAAATTGCTTATTTACAGTAACAATTTCATTGTTACAAATGCTCCCCTCCCCCCTTCCTGTGATGCATCAGCGCCCAATACAGTGAAACTGTGATGTAATTAATTAGAAAACACACTGCGTGATTGCTCCTACAGTTAGCAAATGTTGAGGCATTCACGTTCGCTTTGAAATTTCCAGTGGCTATCCTGCTAATAAAATACACTACCGTGTTTCATAAGGTCATCTCAGTCCAGAGAGGTAGGCAGGTTGTACAAAATTGCTATTTTTATTCTGTACTACTTAATCGTGGGCCAGCATTCCATAGAATCACATTATTAAGTAAAGCGAATGAATAATGAATATTTTCATGTTTTCTAGGAAATAAATGTTGTTGTTATATAAAATTATTGACTTGGTTTCTCACAGCACCATATTTCCCTTATCATTTCAATTATGTTAATATGACCCACACATGGGTGTATTTCCTTTTTTTATCAACACTCTGTAAGGTGGTATTAGAGCTCACTTAAATAATTTACTCTCCTTTTAACTTAAAGTGAACGACTAATCAGAAATTTTGTGTACTGATGTTTGCTCTTGCAAGCGGTCATAGACGTCTTTCACAAAAGACACAGTTGCCATTTTCAAGTTGAGGATGCCTGCCAGGCTTCGCAGAAAGCAAGTATCGTTCAGTGAAATGGTCATTGACACTAGCAACCTTTTCCTACATGTTTTATTGATTAAGAGTTACTCACCACTTTCCAGTTCACGATTTGTTGCAAAAAAGCAATTACAGTTAGGTTAACACACATAATCTTGTGGGAATGATAGTCTCCCAATGCTAGCACTGAACAAAAAACTCTCGGTATTCCAGCCATGTCAAGTGATCGAAATCACACGAGCTTTCGGCCGAGCATTCCTCGGCCGTCGTCTGGTGGTCTAGCTGTTAATGGGTGCCGGATGTGGCTGCGGCACCACCATCGCCAAATACAGGCGTGCGTTTCCTCATTTCTGTGTAGGGCGTCACCAGTGGTCTGTACTACAACGGTTTTTTCAAATCCGGCAACGGCCTTGCCACAGTGGATACATCGGTTCCCGTGAGATCACCGAAGTTAAGCACTGTCGAGCGTGGCTGGCTCTTGGATGGGTGACCATCCGGGCCGCCATGCGCTGTTGCCATTTTTTGGGGTGCATTCAGCCCCGTGATGGCAACTGAGGAGCTACTCGACCGAACAGTAGCGGCTCCGGTCAAAGAAAACCATCATAATGACCGGGAGAGCGGTGTGCTGACCCGACGCCCCTCCTATCCGCATCCTCATTGAGGATGACACGGCGGTCGGATGGTACCGATTTGCCACTTGTGGCCTTAAGATGTAGTGCTTCTTTAAATACACGTTGCAGAGACTGTTAGGGCGAGCCACTGCGGATGTCCTATCCGGTGCCCATTTCCTAATGCGTGCTCGGTTGAAGCATATTTCTCGGGGCAGTGTAGGCGATCAGGCGATAAGACGTCTCGTGCTCCTTGCTGCATTGTTGCGCAGTGCATACTGTTTGTCCGAGACGTAAGACGGGCCACAGTCGCAAGGTGTCTTGCAGACCCCAGGTGTTCTCAGACCTGCTGCGTCCTTAACAGCAACTCACGGATTTTCGTCCGAGGCCTGAAGAGCGATTTGATCTCGGTTTCCTGCCTCTCTGTGGCTGCTTGTCAGGCAAGGTAAGCCGCCTGCTGAAAAGACCCAAGTTTCCATTCCTGCTCGTCGAAGGTGGTGTTAATGTGATTCTTGCTTCAAATCACGAGGGTGGTTTGAAATGTTCTTGGAATCACCACCAGAGGTCAGCGCTAGTGCAACGAGTTGTTCACGTGATATTCACTGGACTGCTGCCTGTATAAGCACGTGCCACGTCAGTGCTCTTGGAAGAGAGCTGTGGCGGTGACGTGGCTCTGTTGCTCCCTCGTAGTGATTTGCGAAGATGGAGGAAACCGAGATTCGAGCAGTGATTAAGTACGTCGTAAAAAAAGGTATGAAGGCAAAGGACATTCGTGCCGATTTCCAGAATACACTGGGGGACTCTGCTCCTTCATATTCCGCTCTTGCCAAGTGGACAAATGAATTTAAATTTGGTCGGGAGAGCTTAGATGACGATCCGCACAGTGGTCGTCCAAGACGTGTCACTACTCCAGAAATCATTCCAAAAGTGCACAAAATGGTCATGGAGGATCGCCGATTGAAAGTTTTAATATTATTATCTGTTTCGATAGCTTAAATAAACTTACATTCGACAATCTAATCATACAGGCGCATAAAAGCCACACAATTTGTGTAAAAATTTATTAGATCGTCGCTGAGCAGCGACCACCTGATATTTCAAAGAATACCTTACGCGCCACGGCGCGAAATACGAATTGTTCATAAATTGTATGGATAGAGATCTTTCGTGTTTCTTATTTTTTGACAGCTGAAGAATTGTAATCCTCGTCTGTTACCACAGTCCTGATATATTTTTTACAGACGGACGACGCGTATATGGCGTGGTTCGCAATCACTAATTAGTTGTTATAAAATATCACTATTGTACAGTGCTAGGTAAGAATTTGTGTGTGCAGCTAAGATGAAATGTCGAAAATGCTAAAGGACTTTATTTAAAGAAACAGCCAGCAAGATATAAAACTGACATGTACGGAGCCTATTGTTAGCATTACTGACTAAGGTAATTAAATTGGTTATTGTGCTCTCAAATGCCGTAGTGCCTGCTTATTACTTAAAGTATTTCTATGCTATCCATCTCCTATTAATGGCAACAGAAATAACAGTGTTTTTATAGTTTCCATACAGCTACCAGGGACCGACCGCATGTCGGCAAACGTCGCAGTTAAGGCAGGACGCTCATTGCTATTTACCTTGTTTGTGATTTAAATCCAATTTCTTTTAACGTGTGGGGTAGTATAGCAAAGAAAATTTCCAGTTCTGTCTGGTCCCTTACGTTCTTTGCTCTTCCCGCCAAGAAGTGGTGCAAAGTCACAACATATTTCCGAATCTTCACATAATTTGATCAAAATATAAATACATTTTTTTTAAAAAACACCACACTTGGCGCCCGAACAGGGACTTGACTGAAATCACGAAAATCAGTCCTCTTATGTTTGCTGCTAATGTAGATGTATCTTACAATACAGTTGACTGCACAGCAGCAAGGAGAGCTCCACCTACCAACCCAAGGGACCAATGGGTCTGATGATGGTTTTATAGAAAAAACCGAAACCAGTTACTCATTAAAACAGACATAACGTGATCAAGACTGAACTTTAATCTAAATATATCTTACAATACATTAATTTTTCATGTGCACACTACGCGCTTAAGAAATTGTGGACGAAAATTTCAAACAGGAAAGATGGGTTGACGGCGGGAAACGGAGTAACTCTATACCCAGTTGCCGATTTTCAAGACATCAAACGTAAGTTACGAAAAAAATTTTCATGTGCAATTGTGACGCTTCAGTAGTGCAGTTGTCTTTCGAGCTACAATACCATTCTTCCTTTTATTTCCATCTGCACATTTAAAAAAATCTGCACATTTAAAAAAAATTAGCTTAAAATTACTTTTTTTAGTCAAAATTTAGTAGGATTTGCAACGTTGTGTCAAAATCCCTCTGTTGAGTCTTGATTTCAATGTGTAAGTATGGCGTCGTGTTACATGTAAAATGCTAACGCTGTGTGCTAATTCAGTTGTTCAGTGTTCAGTTGTGTAGTGTGCCCGTCTTCCATCGTGTCTTCTCCGCTTCAGTTCACAGTCGTTTGTTCGGTGAGTGCAACTGTCATACTTGACAGACACCACGTGAGCTGACGTCACATATAAAGGACAGACGAATCGCGTTGCAGACCACGTGTAGCTGACGTAGTACTGTTGACAAACAGACACCGCGAGATGGAGGAGGGTAAACAGAAATTAATCCCGACAGCAGGTGGCAGTGACGATATGAACAGCACTCAATATTCGTTGCGCTCACGTGCAATTAGCATGCGAGTAGAGGCGGAGGCTAACGCTGGTGATATGATTGACACACACCAAACAATTCAAACGGTTCCCGCGGGTAGCACCCCGACTGTGGATACGAATGCAATGCTCCTTCAGATCCACAATTGGATGACAAATAATGATAGGGAAGAGGAACAATTGCGGTTAGAAAAGGAACGAAAGGCAAGAGAGAGAGGAGGAAAACGAAAAAGAACTAATGCGAGCTTTTACCGATTTAAATAAACAATTTGAAGTGGTAAAAACTGAAATAACTACCTACTTGAAAATTGATCTGAACACCCTATTGGGCGAGGTCAAGTCGGAAATAAGTGGGCAAATCGAAGCAGTAAAATCTGAGATCCGTTAACAGGTTGAGGCTGAGATCAAGCAGGTATCTAGAAAATTTGGTGTCACGGTAGAAGCATACCATAGCGAAACTGTAGCATTAAAGGGTAATTGTGATACCGTGTCGAAGGAGGTCAGCTCCGTGAAACTGGTTGTCACTAATATGGGAGAGGAGATAGATGGTTTGACGAAACAAGTAGAATCACTTGACATAGAGGAGCAGGTAAAAATTACGATAAAGGCTCACGCCGAAGCGTTATCCGACCACTACACAGTGGATAAAAACCAAAGACCATCTGATAGAAAAGAAGGTAAAGACAGAACTGAAGGAAGTAGTAAGGGAAGTTACTTATGATCTTTTGGCGGAACCAAGAAAATCGGGAGACCGTGTTATCTGAGCTAGGACAGATAAGGCGAACTTTGGCACAAGACCTTCCTCGGTGGAAGCAGCAGGTCACTGAAGAGGTGCAGACACTAAAGAACAAAGTGGGAAGTCCCTCACATCTGATGGGTACTGAATGGAATCACTCCCCATTCCGAGATGACAATAGGCAAATTCATTACAGCACTCCACTTGATGACGTCATACCACAGTCCGACAGACGCAGTGCGTAACCACACTGAAGAGAACAGCCCACCAACACTCATAACCCAAATGCAGGAAGAAAGTGTATTGAAACACCTGCAAAAATGTGACACGCCCGATCGTATTTTTGGGAAACTCATCTGGAGTATTTTTAGACCAGTTGGACAGACAAGCAAACAATACAGTTTGTAACGTGGTATATAACAGGAGATGCCGCCTTATGGGGAATAGAAATGACAGACAAGTGCAGGACCTATAATGGATTCGAGCGGATGTTTCTGAACAAATTTTGGAGTGATGGTGTTCAGCAGCGCTTAAGAAAAGAAGTGTTCAATACGGAAATGTTCAATTCGAAACACGGCAGTCTCAGAAGATATTTCGAAAAATGTTTAGCAAAAATTAAATTCTGGGACTCGCCAATTACAAATAAAGACACGATCAAGATTTTGAAAAATAAATTGCCCATCTCTGTAAGGGAGAAATTAGTTAATGTTTCCGAGGACGATACCGAGGCACTTGTTTCCGTATTGGACTCATTGGATTCGATTCGCGACGACGCGGTAGCAAATGCTGGTGGCGCTCCGAATGGAGTGGGCAGGCGGAACAGTGGAGGTTGCGCGGCCAACAATGGCAGTGAGGGAAGAGCGCGCGGAAGCGACGCTCACTGCCGACCGTCCGGCGGCTGCAGAAACCAACAGGTGTCGACCGGAGGATGATAATAAACAGCGGTGCAGCCCAGTGGATAGCACACAACGGCCACAGTACGGAAACTCGACACACAATTATCCACAAAATCAGTACGGAAACAAACCACCACAGCAAGGAAATTATCAGTCTTTAACAGGACGCGCGAGTGGAAGTCAAATAAATGGCACGGGACAAGTGCAGGACAACAACATTTTGCTAGCAATGACAATACAATACACTACATGGCCCAGAATACATTTCGACCTCCGATAAACATAAATTTTTCCGGTCACTAAAATGATTATGCAAGACATCCGAAGCCGAAACGGCAAAGGACTTCACAAATATATTATGCGTAAAGTGGATCGAAAACGGGACAAGAACCTTGCCCACCACCCTTCGTACCACAGTCACAACACCAACACGAAACGGAGGAGACGTTAAGGGCGATATCCGATAGGGAGAACCACCATCAGGAAAACTAGAAACAGCATTTTTTAACCTCCACAAAAAGCTGGCACCAAAATCAGGCAGGCGTTGACTTAACTGACAACCTCTGCAAACCCCTTGTAAGAAAGCATTTGACAAAAAGGTAAATAAGGTTACAGAGTACACAGAAGGTCAGAGAATCTTACTAAGGACTCACTTTAAACCATCGTAAGTGGCAGCGCGTTTACGAAGGCCCATACGTTATTGTCAGGAAGCCGCACACAGGAAGCTACTTGCTAGCCGACACCGTGACTGGAAGGATTAAAGGTCTGTTCCACCATAGTGACCTAAGAAAATTCCAAGAAAGAAATTTGCAGGTGTTTGTAGTACGAGGCAATTTCAAAGCACCATCAGAGAACAAGGAAGTCGTCGACGTCGAATGATAACTCAAGAAAAACGACAAGCCAGCAGTTAGTACGTCTGAGGAAAGTTTGTTCCGATCTGTTAATTGAATACAGGTAAAGGAACATGGCAAAGAGAGAACTTAGTACTAGTTTTTAGTATGTAGGTATATGATGCATGCTCGTGTGGTAATCAGACAGAGGAAGGACTGATCAGTGCCCTTCTCTCAGCTTATAATGAAGGATTTATTTATTTATTTATTTTTTCAGAAACTAAAGTCTCTCGGAGGATAAGTTGTAGTCCTGTGTAAAATAAAGGGTCATAACTTTTCGTGAGTGGAATCAAAAAATAACAGGGGATATCGTAATGCGAGCGGCACATTATCTTAAAAAAAGGAGTTAATTATAATATACTAAAGAACATGTAAGATCCGATGCTTAGGAGAAGTAATGTATGTGGGAAACTTCATTTGGGACAGAGTTTTAAAGTCTATGGCAGATAAGTTATGGTGACGCAAATTCGAAGGTGTAGCAAATGGAAATATTATACTTAGGAAATGCCAGCCGCAAGACTAAATGTAGCGATTAATAACAGGAGTCTGCAGGCTACAGGGTCAAGTAACCAAGGAAACAATTGGTCAAACAAGCACATGCATGTTGTTTTTGTGGTCTTCAGTCCTGAGACTGGTCTGATGCAGCTCTCCATGCTATTCTATCCTGTGCAAGCTTCTTCATCTCCCAGTACTTACTGCAACCTACATCCTTCTGAATCTGCTTAATGTATTCATCTCTTGGTCTCCCTCTACGATTTTTACCCTCCACGCTGCCCTCCAATGCTAAATTTGTGATCCCTTGATGCCTCAGAACATGTTCTACCAACCGGTCCCTCCTTGTCAAGTTGTGCCACAAACTCCTCTTCTCCCCTATTCTGTTCAATACCTCCGCATTACTTACGTGATCTACCCATCTAATCTTCAGCATTCTTCGGTAGCACGAGATTTCGAAAGCTTCTATTCTCTTCCTGTCCAAACTATTTATCGTCCATCTTTCACTTCCATACATGGCTACACTCCATACAAACACTTTCAGAAACGACTTCCTGACACTTAAATCTATACTCGATGTTAACAAATTCCTCTTCTTCAGAAACGCTTTCCTTCCCATTGCCAGTCTACATTTTATATCCTCTCTACTTCGACCATTATCAGTTATTTTGCTCCCCAAACAGCAAAACTCCTTTACTACTTTAAGTGTCTCATATCCTAATCCAATTCCCTCAGCATCACCCGACTTAATTCGACTACATTTCATTATCCTCGTTTTACTTTTGTTGATGTTTGTCTTATACCCTCCTTTCAAGACACTGTCCATTCCGATCAACTGCTCTTCCAAGTCCTTTGCTGTCTCTGAGAGAATTACAATGTCATCGGCGAACCTCAAAGCATTTATTTCTTCTCCATGGATTTTAATACCTACTCCGAATTTTTCTTTTGTGTCCTTTACTGCTTGCTCAATATACAAATTGAATAACATCGGGGAGAGGCTACAACCCTGTCTCACTCCCTTCCCAACCACTGCTTCCCTTTCATGTCCCTCGACTCTTATAACTGCCATCTGGTTTCTGTTCAAATTGTAAATAGCCTTTCCCTCCCTGCATTTTACCCCTGCCACCTTCGGAATTTGAAAGAGAGTATTCCAGTCAACATTGTCAAAAGCTTTCTCTAAGTCTAGAAATGCTAGAAACGTAGGTTTGACTTTCCTTAATCTTTCTTCTAAGCACATACATAGAGGCATGTAAATGAATCAATTATATTTTCTAAGTGAATGACACGCAAAAAGCGTTTGCAGCAGCATAAGCCCTCGCATATGAATGTTTCTTGTTTAGTATGATAATTTTTATAATGCGCAGATTCTTTACATGCTGATTTTTGTGTTCCTTTATAAAATCTTATCCAAAATACCGACCCCTGATAATCCTTCAAACATCATATTCTAAGGATCACCTCGTAGATATTTACTTGTACTGTCTGGGCAAAGCAACTCATATGAAAAGCGTGTAGGTTCGTGACGAGATCAGTTAAATTTTGCTTGCTCAAGCCAATTAGAGTCGAGCCACTTTTTGGTAAGCAACTGAGTTTGTTGTCTTTGTAACGCGCGATTAGTTAGTCATCGCCCGTGTATTTTTAAGCGAATAGTATTCAGCATGCAAAAGGAGGCAGTCTCCTTGTCTGGAGGCTGTCCCCAATTTAAGTAACACAGTAAACACAATTAAATGGACATGTAAATCAAAAGAGTGATATAAAGAGGAGTGTTCTCAAAGAGGAAATAAATTAAAAAATGTAATAAGAATTTGACGGTAAAGAATAAATGAAACTGGTACCTTAGTTTATAAGAGGAGATTGAAAAATAGGTTTAAGTGTAAGACGTAAATTTTATTTGGCAAGCAAGAGAGAGCCGTAAAGAAAATGATTGACAGCAGTTCTGTACAGGACGTGACCATTAGATTAAAAATATATATATGTATATAAAAGCAAACTATGTAAATATTATTAGTCAAGATATCTTGTTATCCTTCTGTGAAAGTGTTATTTTTGCAAAGAGAAAGTGAGATGAAGGACGACTTTTAGTTCACGAACGCCTATCAAAAGTGAAACTTTGTGCGTCGAAAAGCGAGTCTGTGTCACGACTCTTTATACCACACCTTGTGTGTATCAGTTTTATTTTTAACGTGTGCAACGGCCAGTGAATAAGTATCGTTCGCCATGCAGCCCTCGCAAGCCAGCAGAATAACTTCTGCTCGCTCACCTGTGAGTCCTTCACGGACAGCTGACGAGTGGTACGACTAGATGACTTCGTCCAGGCTTCGTCGGCGAAGCAACAGCAGCGATCTTCAAACAACGCGCTTTAAACGCGGCACGTTATTGGCGGACAACACAACACACACCCACTCTACGATTGCGCGCGCAATTCTGGCCGGTGTTGGTCTGTCAACATTGCCGCGCGGCGGCGTATGACGAACTAATGGATACTTGAAACTTTAATGGCCGGGTCCGCGTGGCTCGCTCCGGCAATAACTGAGACTTCATACTACTTTGAAGGACATTGTTCTCTATGTACATAGAAAACATAATATTTTAGAGACTGAAAGAGAACGATTTCTATTAAGCAAAGAATAAAATGGTCACGACTACAATAAACTTCGGTCACGGTCAGAACGAGGTTGATATTTGCCTTAACCGCTGTCATAAACAGGAGCAGAAGTCATTGCGAAATGAAAGAAAGAAAGAAAGAAATGATCCTTACCCATCCTGAACCCACTGTAATTTTAAGTAATACTAATGCAGAGAATTCTCTATTTATGTTCCAGATTCCATGAGTTGACGGAGAATGGCAGATTCCATTCAGTGAAGTGGTAGAAAAGGGACTCCCATCGTGAGACATTCTTGACAAACAATTCGACGGCACAGTGTGATCCACGAACCAATGTACAATGTGTGTAAAATAAGAAAGAATATTACGATGAAATAAACACGAGCCTATCGAGCTTGTAGAGACATTGAAAATTTGGAAAGCGTGTGAAAGAATAATGAAAATGTCATGTCAATTCATAGCAAATTTTAGCATTTTAGGATTATATAGGTACTTCTATGTGTCTGTATTTTTTTTTTTCTCTGTGACAATGCCTGTCATCTCCACTTAATGTATACAGCTCTTTATAGTGAATAGTAATACTTTCCATGTTGTTGTAGATGTTAAGGAACCCTGTGACCAAAACACAGATGCAGATGAACTGCACAAAGACAATTTTTACTAATGATCTTAACAATGAATATTTTCTTTAGTATGGTAACTTTAAGAAACGTCAAGTGTATAGTACTATATGACTACTCAATTTAAGCAATAGAAGTGTATTAAAAGCCACTGATATTACGAGTGACATGAGGACGAAAGTAATACCTACGGTATTCCTCCCCTCCTCATGGGAGGCGGTGTAATATTAGTATCTGTTTCGATAGCTTAAATAAACTTACATTCGATAATCTAACCATGCAGGCGCATAAAAACCATACAATTTGTGTAAAAATTTCTTAGATCGTCGCTGAGCAGCGACCACCTGATATTTCAAATACCTTACGCGCCACGGCGCAGAATACGAATTGTTCATAAATTGTATGGATAGAGATCTTTCGTGTTTCTTATTTTTTGACAGCTGAAGGATTGTAATCCTCTCCTGTTACCACAGTCCTGATATATTTTTTAAAGACGGCGGACGCTTATATGGCGTGGTCCACAATCACTAATTAGTTATTATAAAATATTACTATTGTGCAGTGCTATGTAAGAATTTATGTGTGCAGCTAAGATGAAATGTCGAAAATGTTAAAGGACTTTATGTAAAGAAACAGCCAGCAAGATATAAAATTGAAGTGTATGCAGCCTGTTGTTAGCAGTACTGACTAAGGTAATTAAATTGGTTATTGTGCTCTCAAATGCTGTAGTGCCTGCTTAGTACTTAAAGTATTTCTATGCTATCCATCTCCTATTAATGGCAACAGAAATAACGTTGTTTTTATAGTTTCCATACAGCTACCAGGGACCGACCGCATGTCGGCAAACGTCATAGTTAAGGCAGGACGCTCATTGTCATTTACCTTGTGTGTGATTTAAATCCAATTTCTTTTAACGTGTGGTGTAGTATAGCAAAGAAAATTTCCAGCTCTGTCTGGTCCCTTAGGTTTCTCTGTTCGTAGTTGCTATGTCTCGTATCCGGTCGTGATCGAACATGATCACGACACAAGTAAATTAAGTGGCAATGCGAACTCTGTTGTTAATCTTATGAACGGTACGCCTTCTGCAAACGATTTCAGGTGTAACATAAACTATCACTTGCAGTACTTAAGTTTTTTGAGAAGTCTTTGTTCTTCCCGCCAAGAAGTGGTGCAAAACTCACAACACATTTCTGAATCTTCTCAAGAGAATAATAATTTGATCAAAATCTAAATACATTTTATTAAAAACACCACAAAGTGTGCGAAGTTGCTCACGCTTGCAGATGTCATCTGAAATGTCATAAAACATTTTAACTGAAGAATTAGAAATGACGAAATTATCTGCAAGATGGGTGCCGCGACTTTTGATGCTGGATCAAAAACGCGTGAGAATGGACATATCGGAACAAGGTTTGGCCCGTTTCAGGAGAAACGTAAAAGATTTTTTGCGCCGTTTTGTGACCACAGATGAAACTTGGGTGCACTACTATACCCCAGAGACAAAACAACAGTCAAAGCAGTGGAAACATGATGATTCTCCGCCACCAAAGAAAGCAAAGACAGTTCCTTCGGCGGCAAAGGTGATGGCACCAGTGTTCGGGGATGCGAAGGGAATTCTGGTTGTAGATTATCTCCCCAGTGGGCAAACAATTACTAAGCTAACCTCCTGGACAAATTTCTACAAAAGATACGCGAAAAAAGGCCCGGTTTAGCAAGGTAGAAAGTCATCTTGCATCAAGACAATGCGCGCCCACACACATGTGCCATCCCGCATGACAAAATTACGCGAACTAAGGTACGTATTGTTGCGATCCCCGGCTTATTCACCTGATATGGCTCCGTCAGACTTCCATCTCTTCCCAAAACTGAAAACCTTTCTTCATGGACGAAGATTCACTTCAAACTGATAGCCAGAGTTGACAACTATTTTGCAGGCCTGCAGGAAACTCATCTTCGAGATGGGATCAACGCACTGGAACATCGTTGGATCAAGTGCATTAATCTACAAGACTACGTTGAAAAACAAGAAAAGTTTCAATGATGTAAGTACTTTTTTTCTATTCTGTTCCGAGAAGTTTTGAAACCACCCTCGTATTTGACGAACGTTATAGTCGTCGTTCGCGAAGACCTCACGCAGGTGCCTCAGGTGGTGGGGGAGGCTGCCACGGTACACCAATGTTTGGGAAACAGTGTCGGCTGATGATGGCTGCTGGGGTGCAGCTGCAGGTGACTGTGGGTGGCTCTCCTGTGGACGCTGGGGCCAAATCGTCTGCTCCGTTTGCGGTGGACGAGGATGTCGAAGGAGGACAACGCATTCTCTTTTTTTTCTACCTCCATGTTGAACTGCACGTCGCTGTTAATGAAGTTGAGGTGCACAATAACTTGTCAAATTTCTCACGTCCGTGAGACCAAATGACGACCGTGTCGTCAATGAGTCGAAAAAAAAAAAAAACTAGGCTTCAATGGCGGCGTGTCCGAGGCAGTTTTCTTTACAAGGCCAGTATTACGATCAAGAGGATGGAGTTGCCATGGGTAGTACGAGCTCTAGCTCCAGCTGTTGTAAACCAGACCTCTTCATTGAGAATTTTGGGGATCTATGATAATGAAGGAAGCACAAGAAATGAATTAAAATTTGTGCTACAGCCGGGACTCGAACCCAGGTCTTCTGGCTTACCAGACGGACTTGCTGACCCACAGCACTATAGTCAACAGTATTGCACGAATTACCGAAGTAGAGTGCCTCTTCAGCTTCCCCCCCCCCCTCCACATTGTCAATATTGCAAGATAGATGACCCTGGTTCAAGTCCCAGCCGTGGCACAAATTTTGATTCATTTGTTCTGCTTCCATTATTATCGTAGGTAATTTGAGACTTAAATGTTCAAAAAAATGGTTCAAATGGCTCTGAACACTATGGGACTTAACACCTGTGGTCATCAGGCCCCTAGAACTTAGAACTACTTAAGCCTAACTAACGTAAGGACATCACACATACCCATGCCCGAGGCAGGATTCGAACCTGCGACCGTAGCGGTCACGTCGTTCCAGACTGAAGTGCCTAGAACCGCACGGCCACACAGGCCGGCTAGACTTAAATGTATCGGGGAAAAATTTAATTATAAGATCTATAAGATCACATGTAGTACAAGATTTCCCCACTACGTCCAATGGTGGGGTGCTACTCCACCACCAGAGAGTGCTGGCAATAGTGACAACGTAGGGGGGAAATAAGCTGAAGATATGAAGTTTGTGGTGGGGACGGCATTAGTCTTGGGTATTTCGTGCAGTAACGTTGACCAAAGGGCTGTAGTGGTGTAATGTGTAGCATTCCTGCCTAGTAATCAAGAAGACTAGGGTTTGAGTCCTGGCCATGGCACAAATTTTAATTGATTCCTCCTGCTTCCATCATTATCGGAGATAAACATGCCTCGGGGTAAAATTTAATTATAATTTTGAGGATACTGAGTACTCTTGATCTACACTTAAATTTCAACTAAAAGATAGTGAATAAGGGAAAAATCTTAAATGTGTTAACTTACCATTTACATAACTGTGCAAAGCTTCGAAAGGATTTCGTTGCACTTTCGTTTTCCTTCCCCCTCTCGCTGCTTACAGTTGCTGTCCGTAGGGGAGTGCCGTCTGCGAAGCAGGCAGGATTCGACGTGGGCCCCGCTCTGAAAGGCGAAAACGAGTCAGTGGTGGCCTATTCCACTTCAAAAAAGGCAGCGACGAAAGAGCTTTTGTTAACAGAGAGTCTCTGGTATCGGCAATTATCAGTCAAGACAGTACGAGTGTCATTTACTGAATATGAATGCGCAGTTCTCAGCGGAGGAAAACTTGTGGGATACTTTGCTTTGTTTTCACAACTTCTACCAAAGTTGTCATGAGTGTTAAAAGCGTTAGAAACACGCGAAATGCTTTAACGGTATCTCTGTTTGTTCAGCTGGAAGTCTCTCAGCATGTTTTTCCCTAAAATTTCTATTGTGCCGCGTCCCAGAAGCTGTAGTTCTAATTCTTTTCTCGTCAGCAGTACACAGATGTGTCACAAGCAAAGGGCGACGTACAAAACAGTCTTGTCCAGTACAGACAATCCCAAGTCTGTGCTACATAGAGAGTACAAGCCAAGTGAGTCACCGTCCCCAGTCTGGAACTGCGTACGAGCCTGAGTAGCGGTGTACCTGTACCGTTACGGAGTAAAGTCAAGCGCCGGCACGCCAGGAAGAGAAGGCTGCGAGATGAAATCAGCCAAACGCACCCTGACCGGACCTGCCACCAGGACGACAACTGTAGGCGCCCCGGTGGTCCGCCCGGTCGCCTACGGTGGACTGGAAGCCGAGCGCTGACCCCTCCAGTTGTCAGGATGCTAGGGAATGACTGTGGACGCGTCAGAAACGCCAAAGAAACATGATTAATTCGTGACACCCGTATTCCTGCCGAGTACAATGTGGCCCACGTAACGCAGGCTGGCTGAGCTCCGACCTTCCCCGAGTCCCCGCTGACTCGGAGCGGTGACACCAGCTCCGGGCCGCACCAGTCTCGCTGTGACGTAGCGGCGGAACGCTCTCATTACTTCGGCCGCGCGTGGCTGGCGGCGCGCGGCTGGCGGACAGCAGGCCGCTGCGCGTAGGAGGCTCCGGGTTGGAGTCCCGACGCTGTCGGCACCAGAGGCGTTCTCGTAGTGCGGGGTGTACCCTGTCGCACCCCGCCTTCTTCCCTGCTCCTCCTGGTGGCTCGTCCGCGGTGGACGGGCGGAACGGGCTGCAGTCCCCCGGCGTCGTCGGCTCACCCGGTTGTGACGGCGGATGCACGGGGCCTAGGCCCCGCACGATCTCGACGACGGATCACCGATGTGGTCAGCACTGGCGGCGAGCGAGGCTGCCGCGATGTCTGCTAATCCCAGGTCGACGATTGACAGCGGCAGCAGAGAGGACCAGAGCTGGTACTGTCCCCTCACGTCTGCTGCTGGATGGGCCGCCCTTACTGCAACATCTCCTTAACAATGATTAACATGTCGATCACCGAGCTGAGCGCTACGCAGCGTCCCAGTACACATCTAACTGTAACTGCAAGCGCGAGTGCCTTGTTGCTATCGAAGCTGGCGTATTTAAAGGAAGCACCAGCGACGTCCTGTCTTCATGCCCGTTTGCAATGAACGCATTCGTTCCACTTATACTGCTGATTCATCTGTCGTACTCGCCCCTTAGGTGTTCTTGTGACAGAGTTACGTGTCGTTACGGCAGACTTTCGCGAAGTTACGAAATGCAGTACAGCTGACGCTATACCTCTACCTTACACTCTACGAAAGTCTCCGTCCAACACAAACCCGCGTGCTAAGCAATTCTCTCTCACCTGTTGTGTGTATCCGGGCCACTGCCCCTGCGTGACGACACATTCCGATACATGTGCAATCCTCCTACCTCTCGGCTAACCTACTGCCTCTGGCTCTCGGCATAGGCAACGAAACTTTGACAATATTCCACGTTTCCAACTCTTTACTATTCCGCGACACTACACAACGCAACAGCAGCGGCCCCCACGTGAGGAGGACATAAGTGTCGTGACGGCCCAGCTCGATAGCAGCGTCAGCATTACTCACTTGGCTTGTACTCTCTATGTAGGACAGACTTCGGATTGTCTGTACTGGAGAAGACTGTTTTGTATGTCGCCCTTTGCTTGTGACCCATCTGTCTAACTGCCAAAGTTAAGTAATGTTTCTTATTGGAATCGTGTCATCCCGGCCTCTCGTCTAGCCTAGGGAGCTGTTTTCTCGGATAGCTAGACAACGTACAAGCAAATCACATTAATGGAGTTTATTACGAATTGACAATAGTGAACTTGCGTATGTACAAGGCGGGGTCGCAAGCAGTTACCGTGCAAGTAACTAGTACGGATCGCAAGCCACGCCTCTTGTAGTGCGGCTCTTCTGGTGCCCGACTTCCAGAGCGCCGAGCCATCGTATAGGCGCCGCTGCCGTCGTGGTGACGTCGTGGCCAGCGCGCTATTGGCCGACACCGTCCCACAGACCTCTCTGCTGAATCGTTCTTGATCTTCGTGCCGGCGCTTGTCCTTACGCTGGAGCAGTAATAAAACTCATTAATACGACTTGTTTGTTCGTCTAGCGAAGCGAGTATACATGTTTCCTAGGCATAACAGGATTGACGACGAGGCTGGACGAAACGTGTACATATGGCTATCGTGCCCAAACCCGGTTCTTTTATGATGTTCTCGTGTCCTGTCTGGATGGTAGTTACAGGCATACACCGAATTTGAAACAATTATAGCAGGACACCCTAAAGCAACATTTTATTTCCGCTTCAGACACACAAACATGGGAATAACTCAAATGTCTACCAACTGAGTTTTATCATTTCTGACTGTATCATCAGCATACTACCTCCGTGCAGCCTGTGTTAAATATTCATCTTATTTATTCGCTTCAGTATACTATGTATGTAAAAACTTGTTTTACGTCAGAATCTGTCCTACATAACTTCGTACCAATGCACGAATTGTACTGATGTACAGGGTGGTCCATTGATCGCGACCGGGCCAAATATCTCACGAAATAAGCGTCGAATTAAAAAACTACAAAGAACGAAACTCGTCTAGCTTGAAGGAGTAAACCAGATGGCGCTATGGTTGGCCCGCTAGATGCTGCTGCCATAGGTCAAATAGGTATCAACTGCGTTTTTTTCTTTAAATAGGAACCCCCACTTCTTATTATATATTCGTGTAGTACGTAAATAAATATGAATGTTTTAGTTGGACCACTTTTTTCGCTTTGTGATAGATGGCGCTCTAATAGTCACAAACGTATGGCTCACAATTTTAGACGAACAGTTGGTAACAGTTAGGTTTTTTTAAATTAAAATACAGAACGTAGGTACGTTTATTTCGATTGTTCCAATGTGATACATGTACCTTTGTGAACTTATCATTTCTGAGAAGGCATGCTGTTACAGTGTGATTACCTGTAAATACCACATTAATGCAATAAATGCTCAAAATGACGTCCGTCAACCTCAATGCATTTGGCAATACGTGTAACGACATTCAACAGCGAGAAGTTCGCCTTCCGTAATGTTCCCACATGCATTGACAGTGCGCTGACGCATGTTGTCAGGCGTTGTCGGTGGATCACGATAGCAAATATCCTTCAACTTTCCCCACAGAAATAAATCCGGGGACGTCAGATCCAGTGAACGTGCGGGCCACGGTATGGTGCTTCGACGACCAATCCACCTGTCATGAAATATGCTATTCAATGCCGCTTCAACCGCACTCGAGCTATGTGCCGGACATCCATCATGTTGGAAGTACATCGCCATTCTGTCACGCAGTGAAGCATCTTGTAGTAACATCGGTAGAACATTACGTATAAAATCAGCATACATTGCACCATTTAGATTGCCATCGACAAAATGGGTGCCAATTATCGTTCCTCCCATAATGCCGCACCATACATTAACCCGCCAATGTCGCTGATGTTCCACATGTCGCAGCCATCGTGGATTTTCCGTTGCCCAATAGTGCGTTTTATGCCGCTTTACGCTACCGCTGTTGGTGAATGACGCTTCGTTGCTAAATAGAACGCGTGCAAAAATCTGTCATCGTCCCGTAATTTCTGTTGTGGCCAGTGGCAGAACTGTACACGACGTTCGAAGTCGTCGCCACGCAATTCCTGGTGCACAGAAATGTTGATGTAACATCCTCATCACCGACGTTTTTGAGATTCCCGGTTCCCGCGCAGTTTGTCTGCTAATGATGTGCGGATTAGTCGCGACAGCGGCTAAAACACCTACTTGGGCATCATCATTTGACGTTTCACATGTGGTTGAACACTTTCTGTTTCCTTAAATAACGTAACTATCCGGCGAACGGTCCGAACACTTGGATGACGTCGTCCAGGATATCGAGCAGCATACATTGCACACGCCCGTTGGGCGTTTTGATCACAATAGATATACATCAACACGATATCGACCTTTTCCGCAATTGGTAAACGGTGCATTTTAACACGGGTGATTTTTCACGAAGCAAATACCGTCCGCACTGGCGGAATGTTACGTGATACCACGTACTTATACGTTTGTGACTATTACAGCGCCATCTATCACAAAGCGAGAAAAGTGGTCCAACTAAAACATCCATGTTTCTTTACGTACTGCACGAATATGTAATAAAAAATGGGGGTTCCTAGTTTAAAAAACACAGTTGATACCCGTTTGACTTATGGCAACGCCATCTAGCGGGCCAAGCATAGCGCCATCTGGTTTCCCCCTTCAAGATAGACAAGTTTCGTTATTTGTAGTTTTTTCGTCTGATGCTTATTTCATGCGATATTTGGTCCGGTCACTATCAGTGGACCACGCTGTCTGTATATCCAGAATTGTCAAAAATAACACTAGAAACGTCACACTGCAGTTTGAGATGGCGCGTGGCCACGCCCCGAAAGGAAATAATTTTTTTTTAAAGTTCTGGCTGTGAACCTACATCTGCTGAGAAAACCTCCGTCTCAGAACCGTTTGTCGCCGTCGTGTGACTAGGGTCTGCCGTGGGGTAGACCGTTCGCCGGCTGCAGGTCTTTAGATTTGACGCCACTACGGCGACTTTCGATTTGGACAACACAACACCCAGTCCACGAGCGGAAGAAAATCTCCGACCCAGCCGGGAATCGAACCCGGGCCCTTAGGACTGACATTCTGTCGCGCTGACCACTCAGCTACCGGGGGCGGACTCAGAACCGTTTGAGAGCCAGAGGCTCAGAGTGCAAAGTGTACTGTCAGTCGCAGAGGTGATGCTTCGTAACTCCCGTAACTGGAAGCTTCAATCTTTCAGAAGTGAAGCTTCACTCTGTCTTCAGGCCACGAGTGGCCTACCGGGACCATCCGACCGCCGTGTCATCCTCTGTGGAGGGACGTGGAGCCAGCACACCGCTCTCCCGCTCGTTATGATGGTATCCTTGACCGAAGCCGCTACTGTTCGGTCGAGTAGCTCCTCAATTGGCATCACGAGGCTGAGTGCACCCCGAAAAATGGCAACAGCGCATGGCGGCTGGATGGTCACCCATCCAAAGAAGTGAAGCTTCACAAGTCCTCTAATTCATGTATCACCATACGCTGTGTCGCTGAAGTTGTGTGGAGATTGACAAACATACGAAGCACAGCACTCTAAACTTGAGTTCTCGTCGAGGAACAAATGTAGAGTTGTTTGGAGCTGAACTGGAAGAAATATATTTTTACGTAGAACTCTCGTGCCATAACGGCCGACAATTCGGATATAAATTCTAGATACATAGAGTTTAATATAAAAATAATTTACTGAAAGTGTCTGACCTGTTTCGTCTGTTTAATACCACACTATTTTGACATGTCAACTGGAATTCATCTGCGCGCCAGGACTGGAGCGAACTTGCAGTGATACAGACGATACCAGCAGTGGCTGACTGAAGTGGATCATATCGAGAGACAGTTCGAATTTTCTGTCTCACTCAGTTTGGAAAGGGACACAGGACACCTCTTGTTAACAGAAACGTGAAACATCGGAAATCTTTCTAAGGTTAAAAAAATGGCTCTGAGCACGATCGGACTTAAAATCTGAGGTCATCAGTCCCCTAGAACTTAGAACTACTTAAACCTAACTACATCACACACATCCATGCCCGAGGCAGGATTCGAACCTGCAACCGTAGCGGTCGCGCGGTTCAAGACTGAAGCGCCTGGAACCGCTCGGCCACACCGGCCGGCCTTTTCTAAGGCTTCGATGGGTAGATAGACAGCTACGCGATAATGAATTTATGTATCTTTAAGATTTACATCGTAATGTGAAAAAAAATCTGCATTTTTTGTAGACAAAGACATTCCGAGTTCGTCGTGACGAATCTGCGCTCGAAGTAAGCGGGCTTTATCTGCGCAAGGCGCAGCTGGCAACGAGCGCTAACAGTAAACGATGAGCTGATAAGCCAGTCCCTGTTATCGGAAATGGACACGTGTTACATCTGCCCAGTAGTTTTCCGTTCTGCGTCGTTCGGGATCAGCCAAGGACGCACTGAGGGCAGCGGGCGGCGTTTGGCAGCGTCCGTGAGGCGTCGTCGGCAGCGGGGGCGGAGGCCGCGTCTGCACTGCAGCGCCGAAGCGAGGAGAGGGAGTTCTGAGCGCAAAGGCCAGCCAACGGGCCGGCGGGAACAAACCCGTGTGTGGGAGTCTGCGGGGTTCACGAAGTACCACTCGGGTGACACACCATCCCGCTCGGCCACATGAGTTACAGGTTAACGGGTACAGTGCATCGCCTACAGCTAAAACGAATTAGATGCTTACTATCAAAAACAGTCTTGATCACAATTTATTTATTACGGTGACCGCTTTAGACCACTACTGTGGTCATCTTCAGACCTACAAGTCGTATACAAAGCTTTAATTAGAGGGCTACATACATTAAAGAAAATACATGAAGCTATAAAACGATGAATTACCAATGAGTAAGGACCTCCTTCTGCTGGAGAATCACTACTGGAGAAACCAGTGCACGTCTTACTATATATAATAGAGGCTCCGCCCACTTCTGACGGAATGATGTCATTACTAACCAATGGGTTATAGGTCGAATAACAGTGTAAAGTTTCTTAGTTAAAAGAACATTGCCAAGAAAGGAAAATAAACATACACTAAACTTAGCTTGTTTAACAGCTATTGTAAAATAAGAAGCGTTAAAAATATTTAAACATATAGGATAAATGAAGTTCGTTTTGATGGTACATGGGTTACCCTCTCAAGGCCTGTTAGTGAACCATTTGGAACCACTGGTTGCCGTAGTGAAGTTGGACGCCGTTCCAAAGATGCGGCAGCAGGCTTCTTTCCACTGAAGTTGTTGTAGAGTGGATAGGTAAACAAGTGGTTGCCATGGTCAGGGTAAACGCCAGTGCAAAGATGTGGTAGGAGGCTTCTTCCTAAAGAAGTTGTTGCGCAAGTGGAATGGCAAAGAGTGTCACCTCAGGCGATGTACTATTGACCAGCCACATGTCTTTATTGAAACGATTTTCAATGAGTAGGCTGCAATAATCGTTAACTGACATGTATAGTACATGATGCACAGATATGATTTACTGGTGTAATAAGACACTTACATTTACATACATTACATAATAGTTGTCCGCAGCTCGTGGTCGTGCGGTAGCGTTCTCGCTTCCCGCGCCCGGGTTCCTGGGTTCGATTCCCGGCGGGGTCAGGGATTTTCTCGTGAAGACTGGGTGTTGTGTGATGTCCTTAGGTTAGTTAGGTTTAAGTAGTTCTAAGTTCTAGGGGACTGATGACCATAGATGTTAAGTCCCATAATGCTCAGAGCCATTTGAACCATTTTACATAATAGTTCTTACAGATCAACGCTAAAAAAAAGTCCAGAGGGCACAGTAGTTGTGCATATTTATGAAATATTATCTATGAAGTTCATATGTAGATTTTTTTATTTACATGTGACAATTTTTACAGGCATTGCTATGTCGTATGTTCCATCCCAGTCTTATAAACTAATAAACATAGTGAAAATGGAAGGAATTTATAATTACAATACTGTGAGCCGTAGTGTCAAAATGAAGGGATGTGAATTAGCAATATACGGTCTTAAAGCATGTCAGCAACCATTCTAAAAACAGATAGTTAGTCATAAAATAATGTCTGGCGAAATAAAATTACAAATTAAAGATAAAATATTTCCTACAGGTCTTAATAGGATCACTGTTCATTTTGACAATCTATTGAAAAGTAATGAATTAGATGCTGTCCTTCACTGCAGAGTGGTTATTGTGGGAAAGTCAGCTGGCGCATCCTTTCAGACGTGTGCGTAGCTCAGAAAATTTTACAGCTATGCAACCCAGTAGGTTATACTCACATCGCAAACTCAACGGAGAATAAACTTCGATCACGTGCTGGGCGACTAGGTGCAGTAGGGCGCTAACATTCTCAAAGCACTGAACGTGTTCCGGCGTAAGGACGAGGGCCGGAACGAAGATGAAGAACGCTAGAGCAGAGAAGGCTGTGAGGCGGCGTCAGCCAATAGCGGGCTGGCTGGGAGCGCGGGCGGCAGGGGCGGCCCCTACCAGGAGAGGACGCAAGCCCCGGCCAGAGAGTGGGAGGCGCGCACCGGCAGGGGCCTAGCTGACCAGTCATATTAACGGTGGCAGTGGCTCATCAGCGAGTCCGAATGCTCACGTGGACGTCGTGTACAGTGAAGGATGCCGACTGCTTGCATGTCGCCCATCGCTGAAATATTGTCAGTATTCTTCATTGTAACAAAAACTATTAATGTGATTTGCTTGAATTGCTGGATAGCTATCCGAGAAGGCACCCTGTGAGAGACGAGTGGGCGGGACCCCACAGAGCGGTTCAGCGGAGAGCACCGTCAGCTTCCTCCGATAAACGCCATCATCCGCAGGAAGGAGGGACAGCAGTGAACTGTGGAAAAGACTGTGGCGGAATTTCTCGCTTGGTTTACTAACAGAAAGCTGTACTTCAACATGTCTGAATGCATTTATAGCCGGTGTGGCCGAGCGGTTCTAGGCCCTTCAGTCTGGAACCGCGCGACCGCTACGGTCGCAGGTTCGAATCCTGCCTCGGGCATGGGTGTATGTGTCATGTCCATAGGTTAGTTAGGTTTAAGTAGTTCTAAGTTCTAGGGGACTGATGACCTCAGATGTTGAGTCCCATAGCGCTCAGAGCCATTTGAACCATTTTTTGCATTTGTAATACCTACGAACGGGAGAAAATCTCAGGTCCTGATAACGCTCTATCACATGAGTATGTCAGATCCTTAATGGCAACTGAAGGACATGGAGATGCTACACTGTTCGCACCGATTCCACATGTTACCGTGTGTGGCAACAACACTAAACACCAGCAAAACTAGTGTAGCCTGGTGGCGGCTCCATCTGTCATGGAGAACTGCAGTTCTAGAATCATTTACTTACTACCCGTAGTGCGTAAGTTTGCGAAGTTACATTCGCCACAGACCATGTCTTTTGGCTGCTTCACCTTTCTGTCAGACTGTGTGTGTGAGTGTGTGTGTGTGTGTGTGTGTGAGTGTGTGTGAGTGTGTGTGTTTTGCACCTTTTTATTAGAATATTATTAATTATTTCATCTCAAAGATGCGATGCTAGTTGCTGCAAGAGGGTGGCCGGTACCGTAGCCCACAGTCTATATTAAGTTTAAAGGTCTCAGTTCACTTCTCGTTGTGATACCTTGCTGGAGATATTGGACTGATCTGTAGTATAGCCTGACGTCCACACTATGTGATCAAAAGAATCTCGACTCCGGCCAAAAAATACGTTTTTCATATTAGGTGCATTGTGCTGCCACCTACTGCCAGGTACTCCATATCAGCGGCCTCAGTAGTCATTAGACACCCTGACAGAGCAGAATGGGGCGCCCCGCGGAACTCACGGACGTCGAACGTGGTCAGGTGATTGGGTGTCACTTGTCATACGTCTGTACGCGAGATTTCCACACTTCTAAACATCCCTAGGTTCACAGTTTACGATGTCATAGTCAAGCGGAAACGTGAAGGGACACGTACAGCACAAAAGCGTACAGGCCGACCTCGTCTGTTGACTGACAGAGAGCGCCGACAGTTGAAGAGGGTCGTAATGTGTAATGGGCAGACATCTATCCAGACCACCACACAGGTATTGGCTGGTTCAAATGGCTCTGAGCACTATGGGACTTAACTGCTACGGTCATCAGTCCCCTAGAACTTAGAACTACTTAAACCTAACTAACCTAAGGACAGCACACAACACCCAGCCATCACGAGGCAGAGAAAATCCCTGACCCCGCCGGGAATCGAACCCGGGAACCCGGGCGTGGGAAGCGAGAACGCTACCGCACGACCACGAGATGCGGGCACACAGGTATTCCAAACTGCATCAGGATACACTGCAAGTACTATGACAGACGGATTTCATGGTCGAGCGGCTGCCTAAAAGGCACACATAACGCCGGTAAATGCCAAACGACGCCTCGCTTGGTGTAAGGAGCGTAAACCTTGGACGATTGAACAGACGAAAAAGGATGTGTGGAGTGACGAATCACGGTACACAATGTGGCGATGCGATGGCAGGGTGTGGGTATGACGAATGCCGGAGAACGTCATCTGCCAGCGTGTGTAGTGACAACAGATGTGGTCGTGTTTTTCATGGAGGGGGCTTGCACCCCTTGTTATTTTGCGTGGCACTATAACAGCACAGGCCTACATTGATGTTTTAAACACCTGCTTGCTTTCCACTGTTGAAGAGCGATTCAGGAATGTCGATTGCCTCTTTCACCACGATCGAGCGCCTCTTCATAGTGCACGGACTGCGACGGAGTGGTTACAAGACAATAACATCCCTGTAAATAGACTGGCCTGCACAGAGTCCTGACGTGAATCCTATAGAACGCCTTTGGGATGTTTTGGAAGGCCGACTTCGTGCCAGGCCTCAGCGACCGACATTGATACCTCTCCTCAGTGCAGCACTCCGTGAAGAATGGGCTGCCATTCCCCAAGAATCCTTCCAGCACCTGATTGAACACATGCCTCCGAGAGTGGAAACTATCCTCAAGCCTAAGGGTGGGCCAACACCATACTGAATTCCAGCATTACTGGCGGAGGGCGTCACGTAAGTCATTTTCAGCCAGGTTCCGGGTACTTTTGATCACAAAGTATATCTAATCTTATTATAATTTCAGTAACAGAAACACTAGAACGCGGGGAAACACAAAATTGGAATTTATCCCATGATAAAAACAAATACCTCATTACTTTATCCGATATAAAATCAGTTGTTCAGACGTCGTGAACTGCCACGACGGATGATTGTACGCGTTACCATTATGTTTACAGAGGCTTGAGCACGAGTGCCAGCCAGAAAGTAGAGTTTGTATAGTTTCCCGTCCTATGTTATAATGTATCTCAAGTGAAAGAAAGAGTTCTGCTGGACCGCACAGTTGGACACAGTGGCAGCCGGCGGTGGTCTGCTGGTGTGCTTGGGTGCACTCTAAACATCGCACGTGAGTTACGCATTTTCTCTCCAAATACGAGCCACACATCACATTAAGAGTGTGCCATTTGTGTCCAAAAGTACGGATATGAATCGGACGAGACATGTCCTGTAGCGCTCTCTCCGTGGTAACCGTAAGCTAGTGTCGACCGCCGAAATGATAGCTACCAACGCTCCGATAAACTCGCACTTCTTGTGCTCTGACACGACTCATCGCTTCCCACACTAGGGATGCCATGTCGCTCACAGCGCCAGGTTAGCATTTCTCTTTGATCGCACTGTGCGAGCAACAACGCGAATTCCTTAGGTGATCCTTTAAGGAGGCCCTTTAACACTAGATCTTTGGAGGAGAAAGTGAGAGCTAAGAAGTTAGGAAGACCTACTCCAAATTTAAATGCAGTAAGAGGGGGTATAGGATGGTTATCATCAATTTGGCTCAAACTATTTGAGTACAAGACGGTAGATGCCCCTTCCAAATTCCTAGAACATTTTTGCCTCAATAGGCTAAATGAAAAGGTAAAGCACTCTCTGAAGATTTATGGGTACAGTATAAGCGATTTTTGGCAGCCATTGGTGCAGTGCTCACTGGTGAAGTGCACAGACTGGCCTTCTGCAGCTTCGGTTCCAATGCAGCTGCTACCATAACATTTTTTCCATTTACTTTATTCCAGTATTACGCCATTAATTATAAAATTTGAATACGTTTACAGTTTATATACATAAAATTAACACATTCAATGTAGGTATGATTACTACTATCGTCCCCCCACGGACCTTGCCGTTGGTGGGGAGGCTTGCATGTCTCAGCAATGAGGATAGCCGTACCGTAGGTGCAACCACAACTTGTGGCTCCTGAAGAGGGGCAGCAGTCTTTTCGGTAGTTGCAGGGTCAACAGTCTGGATCATTGACTGATCTTGAGTTGTAATATCAACCAAAACGGCCTAGCGTTACAGCTGAAAGCCGTAATTTTTCCGAGCACATCTGGCTCTACTATATGGTTAAATGATCTTCGGTAAGATATTCTGGAAGTAAAAAGGTCCCCGATTCGGATCTCTGGGCCGGAACTACTCAGGAGGACGTCGTTAACAGCAGAAACAAAACTGACGTTCTAAGGATTGGAGCCTAGAACGTCAGATCACTTAACAGAGCTGGTAGGTTAGAAAACTTGAGGGGACACGCCCCTCAACTGGCTGCATTTTTAGCATTAGCTTCACCCTCATATTGAAAATGATCTATAAATGAGAAACAGCTCAAAATTCTTACATACAATTAGGGTCATTAGTCACAGCACTTTCCAAAAAATCATTGAGATATTTATTATATTTTGGTACTGACAACAATATAATAGTATAAAAAACGGAACACTATTTCACTGCAGTACCATTTTCTTTCGAACCACTGACTGCATAGCTTGGAAAAAAAGTCAGGGTACAGACAACATTCACAAAAGTGTTTTACGCCTCCAGTTTCCTTCCCCCATGCTGATCTGTCAAAAAGACAAGTACTTTACTATACTACAACAAGAATATTTAAAAATGTAGCTCAAATATCACCGACATCATCATCGTGTTATAAATTTTTCAGGAGAGGTAGAGGAGGTAATTCTAAATATCTGTACCAATTTTTGTGAGTTTGACTTCAGTCATTTGAGAGGAAAGTGTACCTGCATGACGAAAATTTAAGTTTTCGGTAAATCGCGAAAGAAGATTTACCGATTTGTTGACTTACCACTATGTTCGTTTGGAACATTGCAGCTGGTTGTCCTCCTGTTTCCTTATCCTCCACAGTCTTTCTCTTCATTCTTTTCTTTATCCTTGACTTCTTGGCAGCAGCTTCTGCAGCTGTCTCTGCTTCGGTTACCCGCCGCTTATCAATAGCAGAACTGAAGCCATATTCCTTCCCATCTGGATGTTCAATTTCTTCATAACATTGAACCTTGAAATTGCACCATCATTGAATGTTATTATTGCATCCATTACACCAACCTTCAGCAGTGTCAGCCAAACAAACACAGTTTTTGATATTCTCTCCCATATACAGCTGTTGAAGCTTTCATTTGCATTCCCAGAGAGACCATGGATACATAGTAGATTTTTATTTGCCAGATCCCTACATACAGGCCTAATTGCCTCCATTACAGTAAGTGGTAGGGAATGCTTGTGGGTATATTATATGCCTGTAGCATTGCTCACTCAGTGCTTGCACCACGAATCTTCCCCTTTTGGACAAGCACCAAGCTGTGGGGTTTCATCTGTTGAGACTCTGTGAAGCCAAGTTGCCCAAACAGCTCGTCTATTGTTCTCCAAATCTCCTACATCTCTCCTCATCGCTAGTCCATAATATTGAGTCAAAGAATCAATTTCACTTTTTGTAAGGCGACCTGGACCACCTATGTGTTTTCCGTCTGACAGTTTTTTTATACTGAAGTCTTCTCATAATTTTCTCAGCTAAGCTCCCATTCCCTTTGTACATGCCCAACAAGTTCAAGCTTTTCTATCAGTGTGTCCCCATATGGTCTGTCATTAACAACAGTAGTGTATCCTTTACAGTCTCCATCCACAAGGTAGTCTACATACCTCACACCACAACTGACCTCTGATCTTCAAAAAATGTTTAGAACTCCTTTACTTTCCATGTTTCCACTTGGGCCACAAGCATGGGTGCCAATAAATTTACTTGAAAAACCCTGGTAGTGCTTTGTTAGACATTCATAGTCTAGTATCTTACCAGTTTCAATAAATGTGACAGTTACAACCCCATTCAGTGAAGTATGACCTCTCTTATGCCAAGATCCATCAAATACTGCTACAATGTCTGTATTCTCAGACAAGGCTACTGCTTCTTCAGCTGTTCTTTTCATTGAATGTTCAATTACACCACATAAAGCATTATGTATTAATTTACTGTAACTGCCAAACCTCAGTGGAGGTGGAGGCGCATCCATCACTGCACAAAAAGTCTGGGCAGCTCTCCTTCCCCTTCCATTACATTGCATTGCATAAGCATGCTGAATATTTACATTGTAATGTCGACTATCATTTACTGACAATGTCATAGTATCCTGTCTATCATACACGAGTTACAGGCAATCTCTAACCGACCTGAAATGTCCTCAGAAACATCAATACTATCTTCACAATCGCAGTACTTACATTTCACAGTACTCTCCAAATGTCTTGACGGCATATTTCGGTTCACAATAACATTTCCATCGTTACTGCTGCTCACAATACTACTAGGGTTGTTCTTGTCACATTCAGAAAGCGAAAGTTTACGTCTGGAAGCACTGCCTGTAGACACAGTTCCCACGGGCGACATTTGAAGCATCTGATGTGTAATATTCGGTTGTGTTTGGAACTGGTTGCAGCGGAACATTCATTTGGGGCTAAATTTCTTTACTCTTGGCATTTGTAGCACAAGAAACACATACATAAAAAAAAAAACACTCAATAACTACGAAACCACACGCATACGAAATATCGAAATAATGTATTCTCAGATCTTTGTTTACGTTCGAACCATAGCCTTTTAGACATGCCTGTGCTTTGGTTCCTGGAGTCAGTGCCTTCTAGAATACACCTGTGTTAACGATACGTAACTAACGATGGAAAAACAGAAGAACAAAATAATGCATCACGTATTCTTATGCACTTCAAACAGACAGATGGGTGTGGCTCCTGTGCAACATTACGTTCAACCTCAATTTTAGAACGAACGGAAAATGTAATGATAAAAAACTATACATTTTTGAAATCAGCATGAAATACTCTTTTCTATAGACCAAGAATTTTTTTTCAAATTTTTGGTCATTTTCACGAGCATGTCCCCTTAAAAAGGGAAACAGGTAAGTTAAAGTGATAGTGGGAATTAGAGAAGTTCGGTGGCAGGAGGAACAGGACTTCTGGTCAGGTGAATACAGCTTGATAAACACAAAATGAAATAATGGTATTGCAGGAGTGGGTTTAAAAATGAATAATAAATAGGAACACGGATAAGCTACTACAAACAGCATCGTGAATGCATTATTATAGTCAAGATAGACACGAAGCCCACACCTACCACAATTGTACAAGTTTGTATGCCAACTAGCTCCCCAAATGATGATATGATTGAAGAAATGTGTGATAAGATAAAAGAAATTATGCAGATAGATAAGGGAAACGAAAATTTGATAATCATGGGGGACTGGAATTCGTTAGTAGGAAGAGAAGGAAAAGTAGTAGGTGAACATGGACTGGAAGTAAGATATGAGGGGAAGCAGCCTGGTAGAATTTTGCACAGAGCACAACTTAATCATAGCTAACACTTGGTTTAAGAATCATGAAACAAGGTTCTATACATGGATGAATCCTGGAGACACCAGAAGGTTTCAGATTGATTATATAGTGGTAAGACCAGGTTTTAAATTTTAATACATTTCCAGGGGCAGATGTGGAATCTGGCCACAATTTATTAGCTATGAACTGCAGATTTAAACCTGAAGAAACCGCAAAAAGGTGGGAATTTAAGGAGATCGGGCCTGGATAAATTGAAGAATCAGAAGTTGTAGAGGGTTTCAGACTGAGCATTAGCGAACGATTGACAAGAACAGGGGAAGGAATACAGCAGAAGAAGAATGGGTGGCTTTGAAAGATGAAATAGTGAAGACAGCAGAGGATCAAGTAAGTAAAAAGACGAGGGTCAGTAGAAATCCATGGTTAACACAAGAGATATTGAACTTAATTGCTGAAAGGAGAAAATATAAAAATGAAGGAAATTAAGAAAGCGAAAGGTAAGACAAATGTTTAAAAAATAAAATCGATAGGAAGTGCAAAATGGCTAAGCAGGAATGGCTAGAGGACAATGTAAGGATGTAGTAGCATATATCACTAGGGGTAAGACAGATGCCACCTACTCGAAAATTAAAAAGACCTCTGGAGAAAAGAGAACCACCTGTATGAACATCAAGAGCTCAGGTGGAAAACCGGTCTGAAGCAAAGAAGAGAAAGCACAAATGTGAAGGAGTATATAGAGGGTTTATATAAGGGAGATGCACTTGAGGGCAATATTATCGAGAACATAGAGGAGGATGAGAAGGGAGATGTGATACTGCCTGAAGAAGTTGACAAAGCACTCAAAGACTGAAATCGAGACAAGGCCTGGGAGTAGACAGCATTCCGTCAGAGCTACTGATAGCCTTTCGAGAGCCAACCATGACAAAACTCTTCCCTCTGGTGAGCAAGATATATAAGACGGGCGAAATACCCTCATATTTCGAGAACAATATAATTATTCTAATTCCAAAGGAAGCAGGTGCTGACACAAGTGAAAATTACTGTACTGTCAGTTTAATAAGTCACGGTTGCAAAATACTAACACGAAGTCTTTACAGAGGAATCGAAAAGCTGGTAGAAGCTGACCTCGGGGAAGATCAGTTCGGAATCAGGAGAAATATATGAACACGCGAGGCAATACTGACCCTACGCCTTATCTTAGAAGGTAGGTTAATGAAAGAAAACTAGGTTTATAACATTTGTAGACTCTGAGAGAGAGTATTGCAGTCAATATTATCAAAACCTTTCTCTAATTCTAAAGTTGGCAGGGTAAAATACAGGGAGCGAAAGGCTACTTACAATTCGTACAGAAACCGGACGGCAGTTATGAGTCGATGGGCACGAAACGGAACCAGTGGTTGGGAAGGGAGTGAGACAGGGTTGTAGCCTCTCCCCGATGTTATTCAATCTGTATATTGAGCAAGCAGTAAAGGAAACAAAAGAAAAATTTGGAGTAGGAATTAGTCCAGGGAGAAGAAATAAAAACTTTGAGGTTTGCCGATGACATTGCAATTCTGTCAGAGACAGCAAAGGGCTTGGAAGAGCAGCTCAACGGAACGGACAGTATGTTGAAAAGAGGACATAACATGAACATCAACAAAAGCAAAACGAGGATAATGGAATGTAGTCGAATCAAATCAGGTGATGCCTAGTGAATTGAATTAGGAAATGAGACACTTAAGGTAGTAAAGGAGTTTTGCCATTTGGGAATCAAGATAAGTGATGGTCGGAGTGGAAAAAAATGGAAATGAAGTCCCATGCTTCTTTACAGAGCGAAGGGGAACGATGCGGGAGACTCGCACCGCCTTACTAGGCAAGGTCCTAATGGAGGTGGTTTGCCGTTGCCTTCCTTCGACCGTAATGGGGATGAATGATGAAGACGACACAACAACACCCAGTCATCTCGAGGCAGGAAAAATCGAATCCGGGACTCCGTGCTCGGGAAGCGAGAACGCTACCGCGAGACCACGAGGGGCGGACGATGGTCGGAGTAGAGAAGATATAAAATGTAGACCGGCTATGGCAAGGTAAACGTTTCTGAAGAAGAGAAATTTGTTAACATCGAGTATAGATTTAAGTGTCATGAAGTCCTCTGTGGAAGTATTTGCACGGAGAGTAGCCATGTATGGAAGTGAAACATGGACGATGAACAGTTTAGACAAGAAGAGAATAGAAACTTTTGAAATATGTTGCTAGATATGACTGCTGAAGATTAGATGGGTAGCCGGTCTTTGTGGCCGAGCGGTTCTAGGCGCTTCAGTCGGGAACCGCGCGACCGCTACGGTCGCAGGTTCGAATCCTCCTTCGGGCATGGATGTGTGTGATGTCCTTAGGTTAGTAAGGTTCTAGGGGACTGATGACCTCAGATGTTAAGTCCCATAGCGCTCAGAGCCATTTGAACCATTAGATGAGTAGATCACGTAACTAATGAGGAGGTACTGAACAGAATGGGGGAAGAGGAATTTGTGGCACAACTTGACTAGAAGAAGGGATCAGTTGTGGGACACATTCTAAGGCATCAAGGGATCACAAATTTAGTACTGAAGGGAAGCGCGGAGGGTAAAAATCGTAGAGGGAGACCAAGAGATGAATACAGTAAACGGTTGCAGTAGTTACTCGGAGATGAAGAGGTTTGCACAGGATTGAGTAGCATGGAGAGCTGCATCAAACCAGTCTCAGGACTAAAGACCACAACAACAACAACACTATTATTGTAGGAGGTAATAAAGTGAGTACATTAGAAAATTTTATTATGAAAGTTTATGATCAGAGTTGGATCTGGCAGGGTCATGTTTGCAGTGCATTTTCTTTGCTTTCGTTATTTGTTATTTGGTAACAATGATGCATGAGCTGGAGTGGAAGTGAAAGACGTAGGACACAACAGTGGATCAATATATGATCCAGTCACATTAATGTACCCACCGCCTGTGTTCGACATCACTCTACAAAGACGTCACCTGTTGGAAGGCGGAATAAAGAAGTAGGAAAACAAGTTTTAGGCTCCTCTGTAAAAATCCTTGCTGAAGGACGGCAGCCGTATCTGGGTTACAAGGTTTCTGTTCACTTGAGTATCAGGTACACTCTTGTCATCCATAAAAGTAGTTCGGTACGCAACACATCTGCGTCCCATGAGAGGTGACGCTGCCAGTGGGTGGTCTGTTTTTGACGTGTTAAGGGTGTGCACAGACACTGAAGTCAACGTGACATTATTTTTAAACGGTATAATACAGCAGCTTGCGTTTGTGGTCCTCACCTACCACTGCACGTATAGTGTTCAGCTGTTGCCCTGGCAAGTACACGCTTCAGATGCCTCACCCGCTGAAATCTTCTGCTCACGTGTTAACAAGAGACTGCTGTGTCAAAAGTCGGGAGCAACTACGCTTGGTGAAGTCTGGTATATTCGAAACAGGATGTAATTAAGTGTGTGAAGCCCAGATGCAGTTCAGCTTGCTGCCTAGGCAGGTTAGAGCCACTGTTGATGCCAGAGATCTGAGGTCTGTGGTCTACATTTCGAACTTTTTATATCCCCTGAGACCACGTCAAACCTACTGTTGTGGTTGGCAGGAGAGCCAACACCGGGTTACTAGAGGAAGCCGAAAGGCACGCGTTTTAGCTCACGCAGACATCATAATGTCGACTCCAGCGAAACAGAACTCGACAACAACCACCTGAAATACGACCACACCAGTTCCCCAGACAGACAGGTTGCTACTATAGAGGTTCAGATCCAGACAAAAATGTTCATCCGTGCAGTGCCGAGTTTGTGAGACGCAGGATGCCTTCTGACTTGTCGCATTCTGTGCAACGAAATGTCTGTGCGGCAGTCACCGTTGGCGTTACGTAAACCCACTCGTGTGACGCCCTCCTGATTTCACAGTGTCTCACCTGATGGAACCCACTCGAGATACGAGACAAGGAGATAAACGCCACTCCGTTACAATCACACGAGGTCACGCGATGGCGTCAGGTGTGAGAAGCTGCCCGCCTCCGGTATATGAGGGGAGGTCGGATGTCCCCGCGCACACTGCGACTCCGGCGCCTCAGAAACAAAGACCAGTTCGTGACGTCACTCTTCCCTGGCTCCAGGGTAAGTAGAGGCTCTGCGGGAGCTGCTTGTCCTGTCTGCTTTCGCAGTACCTCGATGTACTGAGCTGCCAACGGCATTGTCCCAGTGGCAGCACCGGTTCCTGTCCGACCACCGAAGTTAAGCGCTGTCGGGCTGGGCTAGCACTCGGATGGCTGACCATCCAGTCTGTCGAACGCTGTTGGCAAGCGGGCTGCACTCAGCCCTAGTGAGGCAAACTGAGGAGCTACTCGACTGAGAACTCTCGGAAACTTGAGACGCGGCCGGGAGAGCTGTGTGCTGACCACATGTCCCTCCATATCCGCATCCAGTGTCGCCTATGGGTTGAGGATGATACGGCGGCCGGTCGGTACCGTTCAGGAGGGTTTTTTTTTTTTTTTTTTTTTTTTTTTTTTTTTTTTTTTTTTTTTACGTACTGAGCAGGCTGCTCCGCTGTATTGACAGCCCTCAATTCCGCCTCCAATGTTTGACGGAATTTAGTCTGTATGTAGTGGCTATGTACTTAGCAAAGGAATACAGTCAAAGCCCGTACTACAGGCAATAGTTGCCACCAAACTGATGCCTGCAAGAAGTTGGTAATCATTATGTTCATGTTTGCGGAAATTTGCTGCTGCCCTCTCCTGCACTCGTACTATTACGTATGTTTCCTCTTCGACCACTCGTATAATCTTGCAAACTGGACATATATGTTTATTACAATAACAGCTTCCTGTTTAATCGTAAACTGTCGTACATGGACACTGGACACAATAAAACTGCATGTTATTCAGATGTAGATGTAGAGCTTCTCGATTTGCGATCTAATTTCTATACTCTTTCATTAAACGATTTTCCTTCATTTGAGTGACTTCCGTTTGCACTCTTGTCTTCCAGAAAATTAAATACAGAAAATTTTATCGTAAACTATCTCTGTTAGCCACACAGACACCAAGTAGTCTGTGTCATATATGCTTTCTTTCGCTCGCTTTCTTCGAGCACTCCTGGACTGCAGAACTACTTACTTCACAGAAACAGCTACATGATAACAGACCTCAGTTTATTTCCAAACAATTCCGCAAGTGTTTCGTGGCATCAATCAAACCGTTTAAAATAAATCAATTATTACACCAGGAAAGTCGTGAGTATCAAAAATAATCGTTTAGTCCAGTAATTGGAACACGTCTGTAGAGGTCGGAGGATTGCCCGGTGCGTAATCTAGGACGGGCAGCGATCTGTGGCAGATCTGACGACAGACTGCAGCTGTGGTGCAGGCACGAGAGCTTCCGAGCTCAGCACCCAAAGGACACCGTCGAACACTGAGCACGGCCTCCCCGTGTCCCTGTGTTGACCCGGCGACACCGACGGTTACGACTGCCGTCGGCACACCATCACTGAGTTTTCACCGTGCATCGACAGAAACGTGTCGCCTGTCGAATGAATGGCATTTCTTGCTACGTCAGGTTGAAGGTCGGGTCCCTACACGCCGTCATCCAGGCAAGGGGCTGCTTGAAACGTCCACTGTGCCACAGGCAGTGGCCAGTGAGAGCGGGATCATGCTGTGGAGCACGCTGGGTTGGGCTTCTGTGGGACCTGTGGCGGTACTCGAATAGACCGTGGCAGCAGTGAATCACTTGCATCCCTCCACGGCTGAGGCCTTCTATGGTGGTGATGACGTCTTCCGGCAGTATAACTCTGCGCGACACGAGATCAGAATCGTGCTGCAGTGGTTTGAGGATCGTGGCAGTGAACTCAAATTGATCTCTTAGCCGGCAAATGGCCCTGACCTGTACCCACTGGAACACGTATCGAGCGCCAGCTTTGTGCGCACGCACCACCGTCCCGTATCTTGCGGGAATTTGATGACCTGTGAGTAGGCTTCGGGTGCCACATACTTCTGGAGACCTGTCGAGGGCTTGTGGAATCCGTCTCAACAGAAATAGCTGCTGTGCAGCGTTTAATAGTGTGTTGCTCCACTTTTCAAACAGGTGGTCTTAGTGTTTTGGCTTGTCGGTGTACATTCCTGCAAGTTGGAAACGTTTGGCAGTAACATTGTCTATTCCTAGGGCTGTGTACTCTCTCAGGCTATTCAGAGCTACCTCAAATTCGGCCTTTTAAATCGATCCACCAATAGAAACTAGTTGTAGTGAGTGAATAGAATGTTATCCTCACACTTAAAGGTCATCCCGACCACCTAATTTGGACACTGTATACATTGGTAACGAGTAGTACTGTAAATCAGACTTATTTAGTGGTGCTGTGATATGAGTTACCTAATGATGGCTCGTAAGTAAGTTGGAACGAACACATGTTGTCTCTGAGGAACTCACATATCGTCTTAAATGTGGATAGGTCTTATCACATTGGGCTATGTAAGGAGTGTTGAGAATAATCTGTCTGCTACCTTTAAGTCATTCTTCCCAGAAAAGCACCCCCATTGACTTATTACGCAACCGAGTAAATCTGGTGGGTAAATCATTGAATAAAGCGTTAATATAGTTCATTCTGCCTTGGTTGAGTTTTTCTAGACTTTTCACATGACAATATGGAAATGAAGTTTCTACCCCTTCTGTGCCTTATTGTGCGAACGACGTGCACTGAAACCAATAGGGAATTCCTCAAACTACATTATTAAAGATTTGGGGCAGACCATATGTGGCATCATTCTCATGTGGGATATTAGACACTGATCAGCCAGTACATCATGAGCACCTACCTAACAACCTGTACCTTTGTCACAGATAACAGTGGTGACACACCATGGCACGGAAGTAATAATGCCTTGGTAGGTCGCTGGAGAGAGTTAGGTGACCTGCGTGTGCAGATGTAGTGTTAATTCTCAGAAATTCCGCGGACGGTGGTAATGAGATCTGATTCAAATTTATCCATGTTATATGCTAGTTGTCTGAGGTCTGCGATTGTATTATAATATTATGTGGAATAATTTTATACTGCTGCAGTCACTTTTTACTAATATTTTGCTAGGACAATGAATTTCGGCAGCATGCTGCCATCATAAGGTGCATTATACAGTTACTTATACATCAGCTGATAATGTAGGTAACCATCAGCTGATGTATAAGTAACTGTATAACGCACTTGATGATCTCAGCATTCTGCCGAAATGCATTGTCCAAATAAAATATTAGTAAAAAGTGACTGCAGCAGTATAAAATTATTACACATAATGAGATGTGATGTCACATTCAATCACATCCCAGATGTTTCAGATCAGGTTCAGATTTGGTGAGTGTGGGGGCCAGCACAACAATGGGAACTCTCCACTGTATTCCTTGAACCACTGCGTCACATTCAGAACCTTGTAACACGGTACATTATCTTGTTGAAAAATGCCAGTGGCATCGGACAATATTATCATCAACGGGTGAACAAGGTCTGCAACCAGTGTACATTACTCCTTGCCCATCAAGGTGCCTTGTCCGAACTCAATGGACCATTTGACGGCGACATAAATGTTCCCCAGAGAATAATGGAGCCACCGCCAGTTCGTCTGCATCCTGCAGTACAGGTGTTCAAATTGGTTCAAATGGCTCTGAGCATTATGGGACTTAACTTCTGAGGTCACCAGTCCCCTAGATCTTAGAACTACTTAAACATACTAACCTAAGGACATCACACACATCCATGCCCGAGGCAGGATTCAAACCTGCGACCGTAGCGGTCGCGCGGATGCAGACTGTAGTGCCTAGAACCGCTCGGTCACACGGTACAGGTGTGAAGGAGCTGGTCTCCTAGAGCACGACAGACTCGGGTCCTCCCGACAGCACGACGAGGAAGGTATCGTGATTCATCAGACTATGCAACACTGTGATACTGGGCCAACATCCAACACCGACAGTCACGTGCCTGCACCAGTCGTAGTTGCCCAAGCTCTGGTGTTAATGTCAGGACACGCATGGGTCGTCGGTTGTGGAAGAGTGTTCTGCGCAGCTTGTGTTCAGACGGGCAGAGTTGCCCAGCCTTAAAGTCTGATATCGGTTCCACCACAGATCGCTGCCTGTAGTGTTTTAACAGTCTGCCCAACCTATGATGTGTCTCATGTGTCACGAGGGTGACTGCCCAACCCCACGACATCTGAAGACCGCTTGATCTCGGTTTCACCACGGATCGACGACACTCACCACTCCTCGAACACCCGAGAAGTCTTGCAGTTTCCGAAACGTTGGTGCTGAGCCTCCGGGCCATCGCAATCTGCCGTCGGTCAAACTCCTTCTAAATAATGGTTCAAATGGCTCTGAGTACCATGGGACTTAACTTCTAAGTTGATAAGTCGCCTAGAACTACTTAAACCTAACTAACCTAAGGGCATTACACACATCCATGCCTGAGGCAGGACTCAAGCTGGCCGGAGTGGCCGTGCGGTTCTAGGCGCTACAGTCTGGAACTGGGCGACCGCTACGGTCGCAGGTTCGAATCCTGCCTCGGGCATGGCTGTGTGTGATGTCCTTAGATTAGTTAGGTTTAATTAGTTCTAAGTTCTATGCAACTGATGACCTCAGAAGTTAAGTCGCATTGTACTCAGACCGTAGCGGTCGCGCGGATCCAGACTGTAGCGCCTAGAACCGCTCAGCCACCCCGCCCGGCCAAACTCCTTCTACACGCAGACGGCACACTCACCGATACCGAGTGCACTGTGCGTGTGACTGACTGGTGGTCATTCCTTGCCGGTTGGCAGTGGACTGGTTTGTATCGATAGTAGGTCTGCGGTCGTAATGTCCTGGCTGATCAGTGTATTGTCGTAGTTTATATACAACGAACAACAAACTGTAGCACAGAGTAGGTGATCAGTACACAGCATCCTCCGTGCTTCTACGATCGACAGGCAGAACTGAATCGGGCGACAGTCCTCCACAATGGAGCCGGATCGGACAGTCTCGGAGCCTGCTCCTGCGAGTTTGGGCGCCCTGCTGAAGGCCGGGGACGGCGACATGGTGACTCTGGTGGCGGGCGACACGCGGCTGGTGGCTCACAGGGCTGTGCTGGCCGCCAGGAGCCCCGTGTTCGCCGAGATGCTGCGCCGCGACGCGCTGGAGGCCAGCGGGGGCCGGGCCTCCGTGCCGGACGTGGAGGGCGCCGTGCTGCGCCAGCTGCTGGACTGCCTGTACACCCTGCAGGTGCCGCCGCTGCCCGGCACTGCCGCCCAGCTGCTGGCCGCCGCAGACACGTACGGCGTGTCCGTCGTGAAGGCGGCGTGCGAGCGGCAGGTGGCCGCGCAGCTGAGCGTCCAGACAGCGGCCGCCGCGGCCGTCCTCGCAGTCCGCCACTCCTGCCACAGCCTCGGGCAGGCCGCCGTCGCCTTCATAAAGGACAACCTGGTCGCCGTGATGGCCAGCCCGGGCTGGGCAGACGCGATGCGCAGCCAGCCCGAAGACTTGATCGCAGTGAGTCGGCTGCTCGCTGAGCCACCGGCAGAAACCGGGTAAGCTGAATAAACGTCACATCTCTGTGTTGTCCATTTCCCTGTGTGTCTGTGTACATTATGTGGTCAAAAGTATCCGGACACCAAGCTGAAAATGACTTGCAAGTTCGTGGCACCTTCCTTCGGTAATGCTGGAATTCAGTATGGTGTTGGCCCACCCTCGATGACAGCTTCCACTCTCGCAGGCGTACGTTCAGTAAGGTGCTGGAAGCTTTCTTGGGGAACGGCAGCCCATTCTTCGTGGAGTACCGATGTTGCTCGCTGAGGCCCGGCACGAAGTAGACGTTCCAAAACATCCCAAAGGCCGTCTATAGGTTTCAAGTCAGGACTCTGTGCAGGGCAGTCCATTACAGGGATGTTATTGTCGTGTAACCACTCCGCCACCTGCCGTGCATTATGAACAGGTGCTCGATCCTGTTGAAAGATACAATCGCCATCCCCGAATTGCTCTTCAACAGTGGGAAGCAAGAAGGTTCTTAGAACATCAATGTAGTCCTATTCTGTGATAGTGCCACGCAAAACAACAGGGGTGCAAGCCCCCGTCATGAAAAACATGATAACAACATAACACCATCACTTCCGAGTTTTACTGTTGGCACTACACACGTTGGCAGATGACGTCCACCCGGCATTCGCGATACCCACACCCTGCCATCAGATCGCCGCATTGTGTACCGTGTTCCATCAGTCCACATAACGTTTTTCCAGCATTGAATCGTCCAATGTTTGCGCTCCTTACTCCAAGCGAGGCGTCGTTTGGCATTTAGCGGCGTGACGTGTGGCTTATGAGCAGCTGGTCTCACCTCTCGTCTAACTGGCATAGTACTTGCAGTGGATCCTGATGCAGTTTGGAATTCCGAAAGAACAGAAACCGTATCGATATAAGTATATAGTTCTGGCAACAACTGCCATGACCTTCTTCTGTGTGGATGCACACATATTCCCCGAACTCTTACGGGACTTGGTAAGAATGAGAGTACTGGGGTGAGACACTACGAATGTAGTGTGTGGACATACAAGGTGAGAATGTGGGTCTCGCGGGAGGCGGGCGTGGGATAATCCCTGCACTCGCGCTATCCTCTGTGCCGTCGGTGGCTCAGATAGATAGAGCGTCTGCCATGTAAGCAGGAGGTCCTCGGTTCGAGTCCCGTTCGGGGCACACATTTTCACCTGTCCCCATTGATATAGATCAACGCCCGTTAGCAGCTGAAGGTATTAATATAATTCTAATTTCGTCCTAGACGGCTGCAGGTCATCATGTTCTTTCGGGCAATGCATGAAGTCGGCGTTGCAAAACATACCACAGGTGTTGTATGCGATTCAGGTCAGGAACCTGTGCAGCCCAATCCACCACAGCGATATTTTTGTCGTGTAACTACTCCGCCACAGGCCGTGCAATATGAACAGGTGCTCGATCGTGGTGAAAGATGCTGTCGACATCACTCAGTTGCTCTTCAACTGGGGAGCAAGAACGTGCCTGAAACACCAGTGTAGGCCTGTGCTGTGATAGAGCCACGCAAAACAATGGCAGCTAGCAAGCCCCCTCCATGATAAACACGGCCAGGCCATTACACCACCGCCTCCGAATTTTACTGTTGGCACTACACACTCTGCCAGACGATTTGCACCGGGCATTCGCCGTACCCACTCCTGCGATCGGATCGCCACATTGTGCACCCTGATTTTTCACTGCACACAAAGTTTTTTCCACTGTGCAATCGTCTAATGTTTACGCTCCTTACACCAATCCAGGCGTCGTTTGGCATTTACCGGCGTGATGTGTGGCTTATGAACAGCTGCTCGACCATGAAATCCAAGTTTTCTCACCTCCTGCCTAACTGACATAGTACTAGCAGTGGATCCTGATGCAGTTTGGAATTCCTGTGTGATGGTCTGGATAGATGTCTGCCTATTACAAAATGGTTCAAATGGCTCTGAGCACTATGGGACTCAACTTCTGAGGTCATCAGTCCCCTACAACTACTTAAACCTAACTAACCTAAGGACATCACACACGTCCATGCCTGAGGCAGGATTCGAACCTGCGACCGTAGCGGTCTCGCGGTTCCAGACTGTAGTGCCTAGAACCGCACAGCCACTCCGGCCGGCCTGCCTATTACACATTACGACCCTTTTCAAATGTCAGTGGTCTCTGTCAGTCAACAGACGAGGTCGGCCTGTACGCTTTTGTGCTGTATGTGTCCCTTCTCGTTTCCACTTCACTGTCAGATCGGAGACAGTGGACCTAGGGATGTTTAGGAGTGTCGAAATCGCTCGTACAGACGTATGACGGAAATGACACCCAATCACCTGACCACGTTCCAAGTCTGTGAGTTTCTGCAGAGGGCTCCACTCTGCTCTCTCACGATGTCTGATGACTACTGATGTCGCTGATATGGAACACCTGGCAGTAGGTAGCAGCACAGTGCACCTAATATGAAAAATGTACGTTTTTGGGGGTGTCCGGATACTTTTGATCACATAGTGTAATTTGCCATATCTGACGTTCCCATGACGTAAATAATGACCTGTACAAATATTAGTTGCAGGGAAGCAGGTAGTCAGAGTAATCGTCATTCCCGTATCAGTACTACAGTTTTGTGTGTTGCGTATTTCTCTATCACTTTCTTCGAAGATGCATGCAGTATGCCTATAATAAATATAACAATGCTAGTTTGTTCTCCCCTAGTAGTACAGTGGAAACTGTACGACTTTTAAGAAATATCCTAGGCTCCACGAAGAACGTTCTCATTTGGAGCTTGTATGGAAGGCATCCAGCAAAGAAAATGATGTGAGCACATGTACAGAGGAATGTAGCTGCTTACACAACACGGCCACTTCACAAGACATAAACATAGTCCTCAGAGCAACACACGGTACTGGTGTTTGCTTTCCATTTTCTTCCTCTTTCTGTTCTCTTGTTCCTCAGGATGTGTGCCATACTTTGTTACACACCATTCTATTAGCGACAGGGAAAAGGTTTTAATTGATGGAACGATATACTTGCTTCTTGGAGGAGCAGCCATCAAATCTGTACCCACCTGCCTCACTTAAATTCATCTGTACTGGTATTAATGGCCGTCCGGTAATTAAACAATGTATCCTTCTCACAGAACTTTCCCCATTCTATCAAATACAGCTACTGATTAATATCCGACGTCAGTATTGGTCGGTCCTTCAAATCCAAGTACCTTTGTTGTATACCAGCTCACAGTATACATACTTTTTTTTAAGAATAGTGTCTATTAATTCTCACAATCGTTTTATGTCTCAAATATGTCTAAAAATTTATTCAGCACTTCATGAGCCCTGTAGAAAACTGGAATTTTTGTCTTTGAAACTCTGTTGCCTACAATGTGTCACCTATTTCTCATTTAGTTGTATCTTATCTTTTAATCTTCTGTCACAGTCTCTAATTTTGGCGTTACACTACAAAGAAAAGCAATGTTAAAAACAAAATGTATTAATAATAAGATATATTGAAAGGGGTGCCGTGGTGCTGTGTATTAACTTCAAACGGAGTTCTATCCTCATTCACAAATAACGTTTGGAAGTGATCTTGATAGTTTTAAACAGAATCCATATGGTAATCTGTAACGGTCATCTTCTTCAGTGCCTCAGCCTTCGCACACCACTGCACAGTAGTTGTCTTCCCGCTTACAACAACACCCGTCTCCTATAAAACTTCCCATTCACATTGTCTGCATGTCCACTCCTGGCTTTGTCCAGTACCAGTCATAACTAGCCTGCCAGAAGAAAGTGTCAGAAATCACAAACGATAAAACAGACACTCCCATATCACAATTTCAGACGTGAAAACTGAAAATTGCGGCACGTCCAGTAAGGTAATCGCCTTTTGACATGTGGACATCTCAAATGGATGCATGCATAAAATACTGCCCCTACACGACGCATGGTCCACACAGCTATTAAGACTTCTTTCCACAGCTACGTCTCCACGATGATTAGCCGCATTCGTAAATTCCATGTTTGATGCCAACGTCATCGAAAATTCTTTCAAAGTTCTTTCCACTTGTCAGCATTGGGCATACCAAGTTAGCAGAGTGACTTACTTAACATAACTGCTTAGTCCAATATTTCTGCTCTCTGTCTGGACTACATGCCAGTCCCGTATCTGATGTCTTCTCCAAACACAACACTAATGTCAATATAATAAACACACACACACACAGAGAAATACTGTCCATTGATTATCTTTCAGCTTCCTGGCATTGGCCTGTATTGTATCCTCATTGATTGGAATCACAGCTGACTTAGAGAACTCACATTGCGAGTCTTTACAGAAATACACTTTCCACGTTGCCTTGCGTAGCCTCTTTGTCATTATTTTCACTCACATTGACTCCCTCATTCTGCATGATACAGGCTGTTTCAAAAATGACCAGTATATTTGAAACGGCAATAAAAACTAAACGAACAGCGATAGAAATACACCGTTTGTTGCAATATGCTTGGGACAACAGTACATTTTCAGGCGGACAAACTTTCGAAATTACAGTAGTTACAATTTTCAACAACAGATGGCGCTGCAAGTGATGTGAAAGATATAGAAGACAACGCAGTCTGTGGGTGCGCCATTCTGTACGTCGTCTCTCTGCTGTAAGCGTGTGCTGTTCACAACGTGCAAGTGTGCTGTAGACAACATGGTTTATTCCTTAGAACAGAGGATTTTTCTGGTGTTGGAATTCCACCGCCTAGAACACAGTGTTGTTGCAACAAGACGAAGTTTTCAACGGAGGTTTAATGTAACCAAAGGACCGAAAAGCGATACAATAAAGGATCTGTTTGAAAAATTTCAACGGACTGGGAACGTGACGGATGAACGTGCTGGAAAAGTAGGGCGACCGCGTACGGCAACCACAGAGGGCAACACGCAGCTAGTGCAGCAGGTGATCCCACAGCGGCCTCGGGTTTCCGTTCGCCGTGTTGCAGCTGCGGTCCAAATGACGCCAACGTCCACGTATCGTCTCATGCGCCAGAGTTTACACCTCTATCCATACAAAATTCAAACACGGCAACCCCTCAGCTCCGCTACCATTGCTGCACGAGAGATATTCGCTAACGATATAGTGCACAGGATTGATGACGGCGATATGCATGTGGGCAGCATTTGGTTTACTGACGAAGCTTGTTTTTACCTGGACGGCTTCGTCAATAAACAGAACTGGCACATATGGGGAACCGAAAAGCCCCATGTTGCAGTCCCATCGTCCCTGCATCCTCAAAAAGTACTGGTCTGGGCCGCCATTTCTTCCAAAGGAATCATTGGCCCATTTTTCAGATCCGAAACGATTACTGCATCACGCTATCTGGACATTCTTCGTGAATTTGTGGCGGTACAAACTGCTTTACACGACACTGCGAACACCTCGTGGTTTATGCAAGATGGTGCCCGGCCACATCGCACGGCCGACGTCTTTAATTTCCTGAATGAATATTTCGATGATCGTGTGATTGCTTTGGGCTATCCGAAACATACAGGAGGCGGCGTGGATTGGCCTCCCTATTCGCCAGACATGAACCCCTGTGACTTCTTTCTGTGGGGACACTTGAAAGACCAGGTGTACCGCCAGAATCCAGAAACAATTGAACAGCTGAAGCAGTACATCTCATCTGCATGTGAAGCCATTCCGGCAGACACGTTGTCAAAGGTTTCGGGTAATTTCATTGAAAGACTACGCCATATTATTGCTACGCATGGTGGATATGTGGAAAATATCGTACTATAGAGTTTCCCAGACCGCAGCGCCATCTGTTGTTGAAAATTGTAACTACCGTAATTTCGAAAGTTTGTCTGCCTGAAAATGTACTGTTGTCCCAAGCATATTGCAACAAACGGTGTATTTCTATCGCTGCTCGTTTAGTTTTTATTGCCGTTTCAAATATACCGGTCATTTTTGAAACACCCTGTATCATCTAATTCCAAACCGGAGATTTTCATTTCATTAACTACAGACACACAACAGAACTTTTAATTACACTGGCGTAACAACAACTAAGTGAAACTTCCTGGCAGATTAAAACTGTGTCCTCACAGCTTTACTTTTGCCAGTACCTCGTCTCCTACCTTCCAAACTTTACAGATGCGTGAGTCGTGCTTGGGTAGCTCAGTTGGTAGAGCACTTGCCCGCGAAAGGCAAAGGTCCTAAGTTCGAGTCTCGGTCGGGCACACAGTTTTAATCTGCCAGGAAGTTTCATATCAGTGCGCAGAGTGAAAATCTCATTCTGGAAACATCCCCCAGGCTGTGGCTAAGCCATGTCTCCGCAAATATCCTTTCTTTCAGGAGTGCTAGTTCTGCAAGGTTCGCAGGAGAGTTTCTGTAAAGTTTGGAAGGTAGGAGACGAGGTACTGGCAGAAGTAAAGCTGTGAGGACGGTGCTTCCGTGAATTTCACACTCAAACCAGTGCAATGGCTACTGCAACACTACTTACTAACTGCACTTCTGATATCCCAGTCGCTAACACATCGGTATGAACACCGTTTGATAATAATGGCACCATATGAGGCAGATATAAATGTTATTGCCATTTAAATTTCTTGATGGATTTTGTCCTGATATATTTATCTGTGCTGTCTATTAGTTGCCATATCACCCTGACAAAGTGTTGATTCTTGTACGTACCTATCAGCTGTATTTTATTTTGTACAATATTTTGTTTGGTGTGCGAAGGACTGCAAGAGACAACCCAGCAGAAACTGTTTCTAAGCAGTTTAGCTAACAAGTAATTGTACCGTGTTACATTCTTGGTGAGGAGATAAATGAATACAACGTTTTTTATGCGTACTTGAAATGCTTTCCTATTATAGTAAAGAATTTGTTGACAGCTGAAATATTTATTCTCTGTGTCCAGAAAGATGCGTACTTACTCCATAACTATTCATGCTACAGGATGAATGAAACGATCACTGAGGCTGGTAACATCTTATTGGAAGAAATTTACCAACAAGAACTGACCAACGATAAGCTGGACATCACTGTGGACAATTCGACGCACATTGCTGGAAGTGATTCTGTGGGACAAGAATTTTGTGCTCGTGATAGCACATTTTGTATTAGAAACAACTGCGGTTTAAAGGAAAAGGAATTCAAAGAGTTCACCTGTAGTTCATGCCAGCAGACCTCTTCATCTGGACATAAGCTTGACGCTGACGGTGTTCATCCACCTCCACATACCTGTACACGGTGTGGTGAGGTATTCTCCAATAATGGTAGCTCAATCACGCATTCCACGAAGGCGCCAGAACTTAGTGAAAAGAGATTTCCGTGCGACAGAATCACTAATGTATTTCGTAACACCCAGTCTCATGAAGTAGTGTGTGATGCTGAGAGATCACACAGATTTGATTCTCCTAACAAATCCTTTTCTACTGCAGGTAACGTCAACCTACAGGCATCTGATAATCATGAGATACCCATTACTCAATCAGATCATCTCAAGAAACGAGCTGTAAAGCGTACTAGTCGAACTGTCCACAAATGTGATACTTGTGGGAAATCCTTTATTAAGTCTAGTAAGCTCAAAACTCATTTACGAACACACATTGCCAAGAGAACATACAAATGTGAAGTTTGTGACAAATCCTTTACCAACTCTAGTTATCTCAGAAAGCATACTTTAATTCATTCTGGCAAGAAACCATACAAATGCGACATTTGTGGAAACTCATTTACTAGGTCTGATAGTCTCAGGAGGCATTTCTTAAAACATATTGATGAGAGACCATAAAAAAGTGACATTTGTGGGAAATCCTTAATTAATTCTGGTAATCTGCAGTAGCATACCCTAATAAATGCTTGTGGAGGACCAGAAAAAATCCTGGAAATATATTTGGTTGAAATGCAGTTCAATGTCTCGTAATCTCAAGGTCAGTGCCACAGTTAATAAGAGAGACCCCACAAGAAGAACATATCAGTGACGTAAACCATGTCACTATCGTAGAGACAGGTGTCAGAAATAAGAATGTTAACTGCAATGAAAGATTTAATACTGGTTTCCGCAGCCTGTAGATCATTGTTCATTTTGGGGAAACCAAATAAAGCCTTCGATATAAATCCCATATTTAGGTTTGTAATTTGTGTGATAGTGCAATTCTTTGTAGTGTAGGAGATTAAGAGATTTGGTTGTTTGAAATATATTGTTTTGTTTGTGTTCTAAATGAAAAATGTGCTGAATAGTATTTACAGTAATGTATATGTCTCATATTAAATATGGAAAGGCAGACCATTGATTTAAAGATATTTCTACTTTAAGTCATAAAATTTTACTGCTTGCAGCATTTTAGAAACCTGAATTAACTATTTGCTTCATTCTTGAATGAATATTACTATTGCTAAACTATTAAGATAATGTCCAAGTTTTGTACAAGACATGCAAGCCCTGAAATATACCGATATGCTCAAAATTTACAATAATATATGGATATAGTTGCTTTGTACTTTAACAAATTATATTAAAGTTATTCACTATACAAATACAGATTCCGTTTATACCATAATATTAATGAAACGATGAGAAGATGATTTGCAGTAAAGTATAAGGGGTCAGATATAACACGAATTAAAATTTTTCTTGTTGTGGCATAGTACCCCATATTGATATTATCAGACTGTATTTTTTTAAAATTTTATGTATATTTTTATGTAAGTTTGTAAGTTCTGTGACCAATGTTGTGTATGTAAGTATTTTTATCATACCCTTTTTTATATTTTTGTAAATATATCTCCACATTATACTTCCAATGATAGTTTCACGAGTTTTTTTCACAGTTGCCATGACAACTTACTGTGATATGCACACACTAATTTGAAATATCAGGGCTGTGATGACATGAAAGGACTCCTATATTGTTGCCAATTTACATTAAGGAATGATAGACCTGTTCTTTTAATGTTGCTAGCATAAAGCTTAAGTAACTGTTCCTTTTGTATGTAATAAAGAAAAACATAATAATTGTCAGGATACTTTTTGTCATCTTTGGAAAAATAGAGGGAATTCAAAAATTCATTATGAAGTTTTAAATTTATTGTAATTTTCTAGTGGTAAGGTAGAAGATTTTCCTTCTCCTATTAAAATGAGGAAAGAACTGGTAATCACCTAAAGATTTCCAGTGGCAACAAAAAACAAAGAGGTTATTTACAGGTAAAGAAGAAATACAATGCCACATTTTTCTTCACCAAGATCCTGCCGTTTATTTGGAACAGTATTTAAGAATTACGACTTGCCATGTACTCTTCGGATTTACTGTACCATGTAAGAGTGCTTTGTATAAAAATGCTAAAGGCATGTCAGGTAGACAAAAGAAACTGCTCCGTAAAACTAAAGAGGTTTTCTAATAAAACTAGACAGTAATATAATAATTAGGTCTGTCAATATCAAACACACAATAATGAATGTCTGACTATTGCTGGTGTATTAGTTTTTATACAGTAATAGTTTCTTTCCTGTTACACACATTTCTTATTGTTGTGGTATGTGTTCAACATAGGTACCTCTCTCTACCTTGCTATAACAAAACTAACTAGACATGTGTGACTCTACAGACATAGCTGTCAGGTTATCCTGGTGCCTGTTCTGCAGACTCGTGGCTCATACAATCTCATAGCTGGCTCACAGTTAATCACACCTGCAAATTAAACACAAATCAAAAGTAATTCTCATTTGACAAGGACAGGCAGTTACGCAAGACTTTATTTACACACACTATATGTTGAATAAAAATTTAAAAAATGTGGAGGGAGGGGGGCGGGGGTTGTGGTGTCCACTGCACTGATTCGCCAGTGTGACGAGGAATATGCTTGGAAGCGTGGAAGAAAGTGCGTGTACGCCTGGTCTGCGTTGAAGTGTTCAGCGTGAGAGTCCGCCCCTCTCAGGAGGAATCACGTATGCTCCGGAATCTTCTCTGCGACACGAGACGATTTGTGTGCTTCAGTCACTGTAAGGGCAACGCTTGCCGTAGCTATTAACAGCTGCGTCAAATGTGAACAGGTCTTGGTAAAGGAGTGAGGTAAGTACTTCTTCTGTCTCAGAGTGGACATTGATCTGAACATGTGGTGAACTGAACTTCCCCAAAGGACTGACCCCTGGAACCAGGTCCCAACACATCACAAGCAGAAGTGCGGCAGGCCCGTTACTGGGCTTAAACGGCACAGCATGCTGGATAATTCGAAACTCAAAACCCACGAAACACGAAGATGATAAAGACTGGGAACAGACAGGAAAGCAGGGCTCGGAAAGGAAAAAAAAATTGGAGCTGATAGGTCACGTTGGGTGTCATTCATTACTGCTAAAATATATGTTACGAAGAAAGTAACTTGCAAATGGAACTGAAATATTTGAAGGCAATCTTGTCAGTAATATTGCATATTTGAAATAAATTAAAGGTACCTATTGAATGATCTGATTATAATATGAATGTTTTTCTCAAGGTTAATATGATGCAGAACGCTCAGCTGTATTGATTGAGGAGTAATTGTAAAAATAAGCAAATGGAAGTGAATTGCAACAGAGAAAACATGGGAAGGTGTTATCTGACACTATTAAGTATTGACATATCGAAAGATACTGACATCATGGATCAGACTTAACCCATTACTGGCCAAAACTCTATCGGATCATTATTTGCAAACTTTTATACATAAATACGTAACATTGAGTGATTAATTGAATCAAAAGTTGTTTTGAAAATTTTCAGTTTATTAGAACAAAAACTACAGCCCGTCCCATTTTTGGGACATTGGCCAAATGCAATATCCAAATTGACAACCTTATTCTCCGTGCATAATATTGTAAGAAACAACACAAACAATTAATAAAGAATGCTTTAATATTATTGAATGTGTATTCAGTAGGAAATGAAGCAAAACAACTGTCGTGTACACCAACATTGCACCTATCACAAATTTTTTTTTTCTTGCAGTAAGCACATCTCTTCTGTGTTATACTTGGCACAATGAAATGATTTCCTGGATCTAGTCGTACATCAGTGCTCACCCGTCCTCCCATCAATTTGCTTCCTTGTAGTCCCCTGCATTTTGGTAATGATCCTGTTTTCTTTGATAGGTAAAACATCACTATTCTCCGTCGGGCATCCAAAAGTGAGAGCTTCTCATTAGCGTTAGCAATTTGGAATGCACGCCATGTGTTTACTATGCAGATATCTATTATCTGTGTGAATAATGGCCACCACCATTTCTTCGACCTTATCTTCGTCCTATAAAGTGATATCTGCTTGTCCAGTAGATCTACGCCACCCATATGGGCATTGTATTCTTCAGTGAGATGTGGCATTGTAACAGATGTTTCCTTTTCCTTTGCCCTTGAGTATCTTTTAGTGGAACTCAGAGCAGTAACAGTACTGTAATTTGTCGCTACACATACTGGTTTGTTGTCACTTCATTTCACAACCAGAACTTCGTTCTCTTCGTCAAACATGTAGTCACAGAATCCTCGTTCCTTTTCTTTTGCCATTCTTTTCGAATCAATCAAAGGACATGCATTAGTTCGGATCTCTCTTATTGTTCCTGTAGCCTTCATTTTACTCTTTCCGACTGTGATCAGTGTGTCAATACTGGTGAAAAAGTTGTCAAAGAAAAGCTTATAATTCGGATACTCTGATTCTGGAATCATGCTGGTAAGTTCATTTATTACCCTCGCACCTAAAGGCTCCTGTTTGTCGTTAGTCTTGCCACAGTATGGCGAAAAATTATAAAGAAAGCCATTGGAACTTGTAAGACACCAAATTTTATATCCAAATTTGATGGGCTTTCCTCTCAGAAACATTTTAGCTGAATGTTTGCCATAATAACGTACCATCATTTCATCAATTGAGAGTTTTGAATGACATACGCCAAATTTACCAAATTCCTTTTTCAGCGTTTCAAAGTACAACCTCAGTTTGTACATCTTGTCATTTCTGTCTATTTTGAAGTTGTCATTGAGATAAATGAATGTCTTTATTTCCCGAAACCTATTTCTTGACATGCAGTTGAAGACTAAAGGAACGCCGACTTCAGGAGCCTGTTCCCAGTACATATTCTCGTGGGGAAGCTTATGATAACCACTCAGAAGTAGTGTGCCAATAAATGATTTTAGTTCTTCTTTGGTTAGCAGAAAATTTATTTTGTTGGGTTGGCAAGCATAGATTTCGCTTTGTTCAATAATAGCGTCCACTACTTTCTCAGAAAAAAAAGTCCTCAGACACCTGGGGCACTGTCTTATTTGCTAGACATTCCGCACCATAATGTTCGTTGCTCTTCCCTGGTTCACTGGTGTTTGTGTACGTTGGTTGACATTTATACTACTTACATATATATTTTTTTTGTAAATAACGTACCACTTTCTGCTCCATCTCCTAACGCTTTCCTTGTTTTGGCTTCTGGAGGTACAACTGTAGCATTAGCTTCATCTCGGCTGGTTATGAGCTCTAAAGTACCGGCTACATCGTGTACAACAGACTCATTGTTCAGTACATTTTCGTCAATGTCTTCTTCATCTGTTATTACATCTGCATCAGGTGGAATAATCGCCAGTTCTATGTCATCATTTTCATAGTCACTCTCTTGATGGTCTGCTAGAATTTCTTCATGTGTCTTCATATGTCCACGGGGCACGTTTTTATCCTGTTGGAATCGTAAAATTCTAATAGAATATGAAAAAAGCAGATATAAAGAATGTAAAATGCAATTCTTCTCTGTATAATACGTGTATACAAGAATAGGGCACATCAACAATAAAAGCGTTACATGCCATTGTCCCATTATTGGGACGCATAAACTATACCGATATTGCACTTACTTGAAAAAATCTGAAGTATACTTCATCCATATGTCCATAAAAAACACGCCCAGACAACTAAATCACACCTCATTGTCGTCCAGGAACTACCAGCAGACATACAGTGCTGCCAAGTGCGAGAACAAAAAAATCGGCAAGTTTATAATTTTCCTGACGTGAAGTACTTAGAAAAAAGATATTTATTTTAGATTTACAGGCATTATAGCAGTTAGTTGAACCTACAGGTACAACAATAAAGGCTAAAAAGCTCCATTGCTTACGTAGAAATAAGTAAAATATACGCGCCCTAAAAAAGGAACAATGGCCAGTAATGGGTTAAATTCTAAGGATTTTTCATTTGTTGAAAAGTGTATGCATATAAATACTCGATTTGTAAATTTCGTTACAGAATTTTGTGAAGATGAATGCTGCGAATGTCGTAAAATGGGATGGAGGCTGACTAATATAATTTAGTATTTTTGTGTTAATGAAGAATTATTAATGGCTATTTTGACACGCAAGATTCCTAAATGTGCATTTAAAGCAGTAATGACAATATTCTCTGGTATGCAGCCGGATTATGTAGTGATTTTGACGTAATATTTCTACGGACGAACCGACCGCCATCTTCAGGTGCGTATGCCGATGCACGGACTCGCCGGAAATGAGTTCTCATCAGAGGCCCCCGGCGCGCAGTGCGGCTCTCCTCAGACGCAAGTGAACTAGCAGCGCAGAAGTGGAGAAGTGGACTACAAGTAACTGACTAGAGAGCAATGATTTAGAAAGGTACGCATAAGGTACTACCCCCGCCACCCCCTCCCACCCCCCCCCCCCTTCCACCTTGGTGTTGTGAGGATTAATGCGCCACACAGTAACTGGGCCGTTCCTTATCGCTGAGCGAAATAGCTTACCTCGACATCTTGGAACATGGACGCACATCAGTTACAAGTATATCGTCAAGTTGGACCACCGCCACACTGTTGGCTATTTGTTAACCAGGTCCTGGATGGTACCTTTCCAGACAGATGGATCAAGAGAGATGGCCCGACATCACAGCCACCATGTTCACTGTGGTGTCACATGGTGAAAATATACCATGTAAAAAATGTGTAACAGATATTGAAAATTTAAAACAGTGTATCGTAAGCATGCAAACAGCGATTAACACTTTAAAGAATGATTTAGCGAAACTTCGAAATGGAAAATACCGAACTGTTAAGTTATCTGAAATCGAGTGCACCAATCAAAACTGTGGTGTCACCGCCAGACACCACACTTGCTAGGTGGTAGCCTTTAAATCGGCCGCGGTCCGTTAGTATACGTCGGACCCGCGTGTCGCCACTGTCAGTGATTGCAGACCGAGCGCCGCCACACGGCAGGTCTAGTCTAGAGAGACTTCCTAGCACTCGCCCCAGTTGTACAGCCGACTTTGCAAGGAAAGGTTCACTGACTACATACGCTCTCATTTGCCGAGACGATAGTTAGCATAGCCTTCAGATACGTCATTTGCTACGACCTAGCAAGGCGCCATTATCATTTGGTATTAATCTTGTGATGCATGTACCGTCAGACCGATGTTCACCAATTATGGATTAAAGTTAAGTATTCCAGAAGCTACGTACTTTTTTTACTAGACTCAACTCCTTTAACTGTTCCAGACCTCACGCCAGCCTGCGTGAGCTTAAACGCGTGCCTTTCGGCTATCTCCTAGTGGCTCGGCTGTCTTGCCAAGTCACAACATTCACCATATACAATCTAACTTGACTTTTTATGGGTTAATTTCGAGGATAGGGTTCAGTTCATCCGTTTGTGATGTTGCCGTGTGAATACAAGAAGCTATGGAGGTGGTGGTGGAAGAGTTGCTGACCAAAACATAGACGAATTGACTGTAGCCTAGATGTTCTACAGGCAAACAGCAGAACACATTGGGAAGTGTATCTTCAAAATAGCTTTACCTATGGGAATCCCTGCTAGATCAAAATACGCTGTTTGTAACAAATTATAGCTTATAAATACTTGTGAGCTTTTCCAGTATGTTTGAACAAAGACTTGAAAAGCTTTAGAGAAACCTCAACCACTGGACAATAGAACAGGAACCGAAAAACATCGAAGTTTCCACAGCGCAATGGAGTCCAGATGTTTCAGCAAAATCAAATGAAGCCTTTGAGAACGTGCTGTGCAGTTGGGATATTGTAAAAATACTGGAACAGGAGTGATACGTAAGGTAGTAGTAGGACGCCATAGCTGAAAATGTGACGTCCTATAAAAGAGAGACTGCAACGCTAAGAATGGTAGTTGAGGAAATGAATGAGGTTTGTTATCCCGCATAAACGATACAGAACGTGATCTTCATGACAGAGAAGAGAAAGCTTATTTCATACGAAGGGAGACGAACGACACGGATACGAATACTTGAAATGTTTAATGACCAGTGAACATAGAAGAGTCAAAGCCACCAAGTAGACCAAACAACAACTGGAGAGGTAAGTGAACGCTGAGAAGCATTTGTACTCTTCAGCTGGCTGTCACAGCTTCCGACGACGAGACGCATGGCGATGACGTGGGCCGCAGCACACCGCGGCAGGGAGCGAGCGGTGCAGCGCACGGAGGAGCAGCCACTGTGCGTTAAATGCTGCGAAATACCCCGCACTTCTGTCCACACGACATCACTCGCACTCAGGAGTTGCTCTCTGCGGCCCTGACTGCAAGACACAAGCTCTACACTACTGGCCAGTAAATTGGTACACCAAGACGAAATGCAGATGATAAACGAGTACTCATTGGACAAATATATTATAGTACAACTGACATGTGATCACAGTTTCATGCAATTAGGAAGCATAGATAATGAGAAATCAGTACCCAGAACATCCACCTCTGGCCGTAATAACGGCCTCGTTTCGCCAGGGCATTAAGTCAAACAGAGCTTGGATGGCGTGTACAGGTCCAGCTGCCCATGCAGCTTCAACACGATACCACAGTTCATCAAGAGTAGTGACTGGCGTATCGTGACGAGCCAGTTGCTCGGCCACCATTGACCAGACGTTTTCCATTGGTGAGAGATCTGGATAATGTGCTGGCCAGGGCAGCAGTCGAACATTTTCTGTGTCCAGAAAGGCCTGTACAGGACCTGCAGCATGCGGTCGTGCATTATCCTGCTGAAATGCAGGGTTTCGCACGGATCGAATGAGGGTAAGGGGCCACGGGTCGTAACACATCTGAAATGTAACGTCTACTGTTCAAAGTGCCGTCAATGCGAACAAGAGGTGACCGAGACGTGTAACCAATGGCACCCCATACCATCACGCCGGGTGATACGCCAGTATGGCGATGACGAATACACGCTTCCGATGTGCGTTCACCGTGATGTCGCCAAACACGGATGCGACCATCATGATGCTGTAAACAGAAGCTGGATTCATCCGAAAAAAATGACGTTTTGCCATTCGTGCACCCAGCTTCGTCGTCGAGTACACCATCGCAGGCGCTCCTGCCTGTGATGCAGCGTCAAGGGTAACCGCAGCCGTCGTCTACGAGCTGATAGTCCACGCTGCTGAAAACGTCTTCCAACTGTTCTTGCAGATGGTTGTTGTCTTGCAAGGAGACGTGGCTGCTAGATCCGTTACAGCCATGCGGATAAGATGCCTGCCATCTCGTCTGCTAGTGATACGAGGCCGTCGGGATCCAGGACGGCGTTTCGTATTACCCTCCTGAACCCACCGATACCATATTCTGCTAACAGTCATTGGATTTCGACCAACGCGAGCAGCAGCGTCGCGATACGACAAACCGCAATCGCGATAAGCAACAATCCGACCTTCATCAATGTCGGAAACGTGACAGCACGCATTCCTCCTCCTTACACGAGGCATCACAGCAACGTTTCACCAGGCAACGCCGGTCAACTGCTGTTTGTGTATGACAAATCGGTTGGAAACTTTCCTCATGTCAGCACGTTGTAGGTGTCGCCACCGGCGCCAAACTTGTGTGAATGCTCTGAAAAGCTAATCATTTGCATATCACAGCATCTCCTTCCTGTCGGTTAAATTTCGCGTCTGTAGCACGTCATCTTCGTGGTGTAGCAATTTTAATGTGCAGTAGTGCATATACAGACGAAGCCAATTCCAAGGACACGTCTGTACACAGAAGTCCAGAACTTGGGCTCGGAAAATCAGCACACACATCAACCGGTACCACTCCACTCTGCAAAGGTGACTATGTGCTTCCGGTTCACGGCATACTTTACCGTAGGGCCTGAACCGGATAATCGAGATTCAACGAAAACAGGAAGGACTGGGCCTACAAATCAACTGGCCAATATTTCATGCGAATAAAAATGTACTGCTAAGTAAATAAATGCCGTGTGGCGAGGGCCTCCCGTCGGGTACACCGTTCGCGTGGTGCAAGTCTTTCGAGTTGACGCCACTTCGGCGAGTTGCGCGTCGATGGGGATGAAATCATGATGACAAGGGCAATACATCACCCAGTCCCTGAGCGGAGAAAGTCTCTGACCCAGCCGGGAATCGAACCCAGGCAGTTAGGTATGACAGTCTGTCGCACTGACCACTTTTTTTTAATTTTTTTAATCACGGCCCCTGGTTTACTAGACCAGTGCTCTGCCACTTTGTTTTTCTTTTTTTAAATAGGTTATGAAACTGAATTGCATCTTGAAGACAATGTTAGAAAATTGTAATCCGAATTGATTACGGTGAAAATAACTCTCTCTATAATACTATTGACTGCATTAACGGAACACAAAATATTCTTCCATTAGAATTTAAACAAAAATGAGAGAGAAGCAAAAGTAAAAATTAAGAGAGGAAATTAAACGTCGTCAGTGATGTACGTCTTATGCATGAGAATAGTTTTTCCCTACTATTCTTATGCTGTGGCATGACTCCTGTTACTTCTTGGGAAAACATGCTTTTTCGGGGTTCTGTTGAGGTCTTCACGGCCACCGTTTCGGCCCCGGGGCACACGAAGTTCCCACCGTACTTCACCCTCAACAGCAATCCCCTACTTTGGCAGTCTATCTTGTTCGGTCGATTTCATATTATTTAGGTATTAACCGATGCCTTGTTTCTGAAACAAAATTTGCATCATATCCCCGAACTTCTTTTTATGATCTTTGTTCCGGTATATTTTGAAGTATTCGTCTTTCATATATTCTCGATATTCTTGTAGATTGTCATTGCCTTTGTTGTTAACAACATAATTGACAAAATTTCAGAATAGCCATAAGATGCTATTGTTTTTTGTGGTGGAAAGGAAATTTCTTCTGGGAAGAGTATATCGTTTAGTGTGATTTCTCTTTCATCGGTCCGTTTGAGAAAAGCCACTTGCAATACAATGTCATTCCAAATATTTTTGTATCCATTATAGATGAAGCGATGCTTTAAGGAGTCCAAATTGTGACATTTTTGGCACACATTGGTTGCATGTAGTCCTATTGAATACAGTTTTTCATTGGTACTAATGATGTTGTTGGCAACTCTGTACCATGACGCTTGCACTTCCGTAGTCAGTGTTTTGTTATTTATATTAGTCCATATTTTTTCCCAGTTTTTGTTGAGATACTTCAGCTCCATTTTATTTTGGTTTTCGCGTGATTGTAACTTCTCTACTATATATTTACTTGTCCTCTTATTTTTGTCTGTTAAAATGCATGTCAAGTAGCTTAATTCTACATAAAATTCGTTAATATGCTTTAGGTTGTAAATTATGTTGTGAACATCTACTGGCGGCTGCATGCTTCCGGATTTGAGAAGGTCAAATAGAGCGGCAGTTATGCTGTTCGGCTGCGTCTCTGTAAGTTTTAGCGTTCTTTCAGTGAAGAGGGCAGTGTTTTTCCTCCGAAGGTCTGTCAGCCCTAGGCCTCCGCTTTCGGGTCTCGATGTAGTCGTTCCTACTGCTAGTCTACAAATATGGCCTTTCCATACGTATCGACAGATTGTGCTCATTATAGATTTCGCTATGTCTGGAGGTCTTGGTAAAATCTGAGCGACATATGCAGCTTTCGAAAGAACAGCACAGTTTATTAGTTTAATTCTTTACTTGATATTTAAGTCTCTCGTTTCATGCAGTATTAAGCTGCCTCTGATTTTTCCTAACAACTGTTTCCAATTAGCAGCCGTTGTTGTTAATGGGCAACTGTAAAAAGTTATGCACAAAGTAGTGTGACGGTCCACCCTGATGGCCCACGGTAGCTGCACATTGTCAAGACCACGGAGATTTAAAAAGGAACTTTTCGTTTCATTTATCCTCGCACCACTTGCCCTGCTATAAAGCAATAACTTGTCCGTTAGCTGGGCACAGTCATCATCGCTCCTTACTAGAGCTCCCACATCGTCAGCGTATGCATTTGTAACATTCTTTAGCCCAGCTAGTGTTATGTCTTCTAAGGTTGTGTTCAAAAGCCGTAAAAGGGGTTCCAGAGAAACAACATAAAACAACATGGACAGGGGACTTCCCTGAGGAACTCCACTAGATATCAATACTTCATTAGTATGATTATAGTCCATTGATCGAGATTTTGGTTTGTATGCCTCTGACGATATTCATTAAAACCGCTAAGTTGCCATCATTGAAACCTATGTGTTTCAAGTTTCTGAATAGATATCCGTAGTTGACTCTGTCAAACGCTTTAGCAAAATCAATGAAGTCAATGCCTCCATTCGCTGACGATGATGAGAAAATATAAATAATGTCTCGATATTCACATACGGTCTTAAAAATGGTACGTCAAGGGAGACACGTCTGGTGGCATCCAATGACTTTTTCTAAAATCGGTCCCATCCGTTCTTTAATTACACCTGCAACCACCTTGTAATCTGAGTTCATTAGACTGAGCGGCCTCATTTTAGTAAGACCACTCAGCTACCAGGGGCGGACAGCTGCTAAGTTAAAATTTAACTTAAAATCAAAGTAACAGATACTGCAATTTGAATCTTAAGGCCACGTTTTAAAAGAAATTTAACATGCTTTTAATAACAATAATAATAATAATAAAAGGGCCAGCTACGTAAAACTTCAGATTAAATTTGCAATTTAAATCTAGAGAGCACAGTTTGGAGCAATATAACATGCTTTTAATAGTACACACTTCAAAAAAAGTTTTGCATTACCTCGGTTCCGAGAGTTCCGGAACCTGTACAGAAAATTGGAATACAAATCAACATAAACATCATTTCCACCCTTTTTATTGCTCATGAAAGCCACACATTGCATGTTGTACCACCATACAGCGAGACCTTCAGAGGTGGAGGTCCAGATTGCTGTACACACCGGTACCTCTAATACCCTGTAGCATGTTCTCTTGCATTGATTCGTCGAGGCATCAAGGCACAGTTGGCCCAGATTGTCCCACATCTCAACGGATATTCGGTGTTGATCCCTCAGAGTGGTTGGTGGGTCATATCCTACAAAAACAGCCCTTTTCAATCCCAGGCATGTTCGATAGGGTTCTGTCTGGAGAACATGCTGGCCACTCCATTTATCCTGAAGGAAGACATTCACAAGATGTGCACGATGGGGGCGCGCATTTTCGTCTATGAGGACGAATATCTAGCCAGCATGCTGCCGATATGGTTGCACTAACGGTCGGAGGATGGAATTCAGGTATTGTACAGCCGTTACGGCGCCTTCCATGACCAACAGAGGCGTACGTCGGCCCCACATAATGCCACCCCAAAACAGCAGGGAACCTCCACCTCGCTGCACTCGCTGGACAGTGTGTCTGCGGCGATCAGCCTGACCGGGTTGCCTCCAAACACGTCTCCGACGATTGTCTGGTTGAAGGCATTGGCATCATCGTGATGCCAATTCTGAGCGGTCCATTCGCCACGTTGTTGCGCCCATCTGTACCGCCCAGCATGGTGCCGTGGCTGCAAAGATGGACCTCGGAATGTACGTCGGGAGTGAAGTTACGCATCATGCAGCCTATTGCGCGCAGTTTGAGTCGTAACACGACGTCCTGTGGCTGCACGAAAACCATTATTCAGCATGGTGAAATTGCTGTCAGGGTTTCCCGAGTCATAATTCGCAGGTAACGGTAATCCACTGCAGTAGTAGCCCTCGAGCGACCTTACCGAGGCATGTTTTCTACAATTCCTGTCTCTCTGTATCTCCTCCATATCCGAACAACATCGCTTTGGTTCACTCCGTGACGGACACTTCCCTTCTTGAGAGCCCTTTCTGGGACAAAGTAACAATGTGGAAGCGATTAAACGGCGTCTAGGTATGGTTGAACTACAGACAACACGAGCCCTGTCGGACCCCGTCCGTCTAATAGGCGCTGAACATGCGTGGATGTTTACATCTTTGGGTGAGTTTAGTGACACCTCTGAACAGTCAGAGGGACTGTGTCTGTCATACAGTATCCACAGACAATGTTTATCTTCAGGAGTTCTGGGAAGCGGGGAGATGCAAGAGTTGTTTTGATGGTTCAAATGGCTCTAAGCACTATGGGACTCAGGCCATTAGTCCACTAGTCTTAGAACTATTTAGACCTAACTAACCTAAGGACATCACACACATCCATGCTCGAGGCAGGAGTCGAACCTGCGACCGTAGCAGCAGCGCAGTTGCGGACTGAAGCGCCTAGAACCGGTCGGCCACAGCGGCCGGCCTCTTGTTTTGATGTGTGTATTAATAACAAAAGGGCCAGCTACGTAAAAGTTCAGGCGAAATTTGCAGTGTAGATCTTAAAGCCACAGTTCGGAGAAATGTGACTATGAGGTTACTCTTTTTAGACTACTGTAGTCAACGAAGCAACACTTAAAGCTCATCTTATGTAAGGTGTCGGCGTTGCGTCGTTGCAAGAGGTGACTTGAGGTGGTAATTTTTAAACAAACAGTCGGATGGCATATCGGTCCAGGGTGAAGCAGGCTAAACAGGGTGCGAGCAAAGTGAAGCGGCAGTCCATACAATCGGATGAATTGCGTGGTCACTAACCAACGATCGGGCAGCCACAAAGTTGCCCCTTTGCACAGCCGGAGGCCCGCACTAGCTGGAGGACGCGGCGAAGCAGGCCCTGAGGTGTCAGGTCAGAGGGGTGTTCTGAACACAATTTCGACACAAAGCAGCTCAATAGGCTGCGGAGTGGAAGGGGTAGGCATTAATAGAACAGGGCATCACCATTGACTAGACACATTTATAGATCACATAAGTCAGGTATTACAAATCAGTACAAATTACAAAATAATATTCTTTTGCTTTAAGTCTCTCGAACATTCAAACAGGCAAATAGCAATCATTTAACTGAAAGCCTTTTAAGAAAGCAAGACTAGAAAATTTGAATGATGAGTTAAAATCATATTTAAATAGGCTCTGACCGAGCACATATTTTAAAACGAAATGCTTCCTTTAAGGAACCAGCGATCAAAATTAATTATATAATCCTCGACAACCATATTACATCCAAGACATTTAAGATTAAACAGAAATATATAACATCAGAGAGCTGCAGTCTCAAGTTTTCAGCAGCACGTTTCAGATGGACTGCACTGCAAAAGTCCCTCAGAGGATCTCCCCACACGGGAAGTTGTGGCCGCAATCGACAAAATATCAACATCATTCCATGTACAGACCTAAAACAAACTAAAAGCTCTCTTAAGTTTGGTACAGTTAATTCCCTTTCAACATAACATACATCACAAGTCTAGCCCTACGACGGCACCGACACCCCGCAGTTTAGCACGCGAGAAACTACAGCGATGCACTCGTCACGTATCCTTACAAAATCCAAGAACAGAGAGCCGGCTCCCCAATAGCAGAACATTTAACCACGCGCAGCGTGCTGGTTTGCGGGATGCTGATCTCGCCCTTAACCTCAACACCAGTTCAAATACTAGTCAGCCTAGAATCTTGAACCACCATACACATTCCTTCAGTTACTGCATAGAAAGCCAATGTGATAGGCAAACAGACCAGCATATGATAAAAGCTTAAGCAATTTCCTTACTAGACAACCCCTTATAAATAGTAGCCGTAAATATTTTTTAAGCGTGAGCACGCCTACAATCAAAAGACAAACAACGCCAATCATAAGGACAGTAGCACATAAGCAAGTAGCAATGGTAACATCTGCTTAGATTCGCTACAAATCAGCGCGTGATTTAACACACCAGAGAACAGTCTTTACAACATAACCATCAATACAATAGCAAATTACTCACACGTTTACTCCCCCACGATTTCGATTCGCAAAGCCACAGACAAAACGTGGAGAACGTATCACTTAGGCCAACATAATGGTGCTCCCTCAGTTACCCCAAGTAACTGACTCCCTTAGTTGCACAGAAAGGAACCAGACCTAAAGAAACCACCACAGTTTTCGCCTCTAAATTGTCACAGTACAAGTGAGACTCAATCGCAAATGTAATTTTACATCACCAGTTGCCGTATAGTCAATACAAGCGCCTGATTTTCACCCGTTTATAACGGCATGCAGCAACATCGTGCGGAAAAGAGCGTAGACACAAGCTCTTACCAATTCTTTTCTCCGAAAGCAGCCACCGCAACTCTCGGGAACCACTGCGACATCCAATGCAAAAATCGTTACTCCTTCACACAAATTACAGGACGCCCGCTTCTCGCTGGTTGCTACGGCGCCTTCCGTTCAGAGCGATAGGTCCGGTCCCACACGCGCTGCGTCAACCCGACAGCCGCCTTCCACCACGTCCCGGAGCACACCCCCACAGTACCTCGCCTCGTTACTCCTCGCGTAGGCCCCAGAGGGCGCTGCTTACCGCCCTGACCGTGGCAGGAAAGATGAACCACCAGAGCGGCACTGTCGATATGAGCCGCCACGGCTCAGGCCCCACCAGCCTACTGACACGCCCCACACACCACTCGTCAAACAGGTACTTCCGTGTGTGGGACGGGTGCGGCTATCGCAGACCAACGTGGCTCAAACAGCCCAACTCAGCTGTCACGTAGGAAGCCGATGTCACCAGAAAAACTCCGCTGTCTCAGACCGATCCCTCCCAGAAACACCACTCGGCCAGCACTCCCTCCTAGGCCGACTTCGACCAAAGATGCTCGCTGAACAAATAGTAAATCGATGGTGAACTCGAGCCGGTGGGGCCAGACAAGACCCGAGCAAAGGAAACTGTTGGCGCCACGGCTCGGGGTCCTATTTTCTCGAGGAGATGAGCCCTTCGGATTCTGTCACCTGTACCGTCTCCGGTGAACGCTACGACAGCCTTTAGTGCAGGTGTGGGTGGGACCAAGCGAGACGGCGCTGCGCCGTACATTGCATTGCCGGTGAAGCGGCCGCTGCAGGTGCTTCCCGGAAACTGTAGAGTCGTCAGCCGCTGTTCTCCACAGCCTGGCCGTCCACGTCGCCTAATTTTAACCCGCGTGACTTCTGGCTGTGCGGTTGTCTGAAAGATGCCGTGTCCAGTGCTCCAATTAGGAGCGCAGCTGAATTGAAGGCACGCACTGCGCAACGCATTCCTAACCTGACTCCCGAGATCCTTTGGCCTGTTGCGGAACATGCTGTTTGTCGATTTCAACGTGTGGCAGGAAACGGTGGACAGCGTATGGAACGTATCTTGCGCCAGTCTCACGACAACTGGACACCGATGCCAGTTTATATTTTATGCGGTATTCGGCCCAAGGACCATTAAAAACCTTTTTTTTCCTTTATTGTTATTTAAACACCTTATACAAAGGTGGGCCGGCAGCGGCAATGTTACGCCGCTCTTCGGCCACAGATAATTCAAATAGAAACAAGGGAGACACAGAAAAACAAAACATAATGCTGGACAAGAAACAGTAGACTCATGTGTAAGAAACACGGAGCCGTCCACAGGTGTGGCAAAATAAAAACCTTTAGCACTTGTACACGAACACTGATGACTGAAACGACACACGTGGAGCGTGGGCGGTAAAACACTGAAGCACTAACACGACGGCACACACAAAGAACCGCCGGCCCTTGTGGCTGAGCGGTTCTAGGCGCTTCAGTCTGGAACCGCGAGACTGCTACTTTGGTTCAAATTCAAATGGCTCTGAGCACTATGGGACTCAACATCTTAGGTCATAAGTCCCCTAGAACTTAGAACTACTTAAACCTAACTAACCTAAGGACATCCCGCAGCTCGTGGTCGTGCGGTAGCGTTCTCGCTTCCCGCGCCCAGGTTCCCGGCGGGGTCAGGGATTTTCTCTGCCTCGTGATGACTGGGTGTTGTGTGACGTCCTTAGGTTAGTTACGTTTAAGTAGTTCTAAGTTCTAGGGGACTGATGACCATAGATGTTAAGTCCCATAGTGCTCAGAGCCAGTCAGAGCCTAAGGACATCACACACACCCATACCCGAGGCAGGATTCGAACCTGCGACCGTAGCAGTCCCGCGGTTCCGGACTGCAACGCCAGAACCGCGCGGCCACCGCGGCCCGCAGACTGCTACTGTAAGATGGCAAGAACTATGCCCCTTACATGAAGTCATTAAGGATCACCTAACTCACGTTGAACGAGCAGTAGGGCTGAACAAAATGACTGACAAGGCACAGTACATCTTGTAGAGGGTATAGTATGGACGTATTGGAATAATTAATGTCGGGTGATGGTTTTAAAGTAAGTCACACGACATGAAAACTTTGTGGAAACGAGTCGATTTACTGGACGCTAGTTTACCCCAGGGAAGTATTTAGAGTTGACCATGGCCGGCCGGGGAGCGCCGAAGGGAAGCGACAATAGGCGGCTTAGGGCGGCTCGAGCTCCGAGAAAGCGGTAACGGAACGCAGCCTCCAGCCGCCTTAAGATGAGTGACAGTGAGTGGGTGGTTGACCCTGACTCCATGCTGCTGTACCAGGAAACAGACGGAGAACTTTACGCCTGTTGATAAATGTCCGTCATCCCGTTTTCTGTGAAACATGCGAGAAAGCCGCACAAAGCTACGGTGGAGCAGTCAACAGAGGTCAAAATATGCGTGTTCGTGACTATAGCAACTTCACGGTGAATTCACGGTCTGCAGAGCCTGAAGTAAATCAGGTGAAGAGCGACAGCATGAAATACGCCAGCCTCCGATGGGAACGTAGGACCGAGGAATTTGAGGTACTCTCCTGGGAGTCAGAATTCTGGAAAACTTGGTGTTTGTGCAGATGCTAACCTTGATGGGTGGCCTGGGGGGGGGGGGGGCTAAATACGAGGGTTATTCCAAAAGTAAGGTCCGATTGATTGCCAAATTGAAACCACAGTGAACATCAGAAATGTTTTACTTGTAACAATTAGCTACACCTTTCAGCTACTTCTCTACGTAGTCGCCGTTCTGACTTAGACTTTTGTCGTAGCGTTGTACCAACTTTTCAATAGCCTCATCATAGAAGGCAGCCGCCAGTGCTTTCCGCCAATTCTCCACGCTGGCCTACACCTCGTTGTCTGTGTCAAAATGTTGTCTTCAAAGACAGCGGTTCATGTGACCAGAGATGAAACTCAGGGGGAGACAATTGCGGACTGTATTGTGGGTAATCTCACATTTCCATTTGAAAACGATGCAGGAGCATCTTCATTGCCCCTGCAGAATGCGGCTGAGAATTGTCGTGAAGACGAAACAGCACGACAGTTATGTAATGTTGGCTGCATAGCTTCAGGCGAAATTTCTCACCAGGCCCTCGTACTTGGCGGCAGACACTATTTTCTAGACATCTTTACGCACTCACTGCGAGCTCAGAAATGAGAAGAGCGACGTGATGCTAACTGGGGTTATACTAGAGACACTACCCAACACATCTGTGCAAAGCTTTATCGGATTTTCATAGTCGTTTCCATTTCGCGACCGATCGGACCTTACTTTTGGAATAACCCTCGTAGAAGAAGTTGAGAGGAAGGGAAATTTTGTGGGAATTTGTTCACGTCCCAGAGCAGGCATTGGGCGGCGCTGGGAAGCGACGCATAATTAACGCGACTTGCGCTGCAATTGGCGTAAGTGATTTTGCTGGAGGCGAAACCGAGGCAAAGATCGGACTGGCAGAAGTCTCAGTAGAGGTCTTCCATTCCCAGATTGCCTAGAGTGCAGACGTGGCGTTCTTGACTCAGTTTGCCTGAGAAAGAGTGAGCATCTCTACAGTTTAGGACTTCGCAAAGGGAACGATTGGGCTTGGAGATAGGAAGTTTTGGTTCAGCTATGTAGTGAGCAAGATAGCTAGGAGTGAATAGACGAGTGCAGCCTTGCAGCACCACGAGGTCGGCCGACATCCACACAATGACGCTGCTCCGCCACGCTGAATTCGGCCACTGATTAATTTGTTGGATCACGTCGGCAAAGTTTCCACGAGGTTTTCATGGGCCGTGTACTGTAGAATTCTTCTCGCACTTTGCATTACGCCTGGGTCAGTTGATAGGAATTACTTTTGAGTTATTGAGCTTTACTCCACACAAACGCAATTTATTACCACTGCCTGGTAGGAGAGTCACGTAATGTGATGATTGAAGGTCATGAGTCAAAATAAATTTGTGATAATCGACTGCATCTGTTTTCAATCAAGTAGTGGAAATCGCAAATCACGTTCTTAATTAATTTTATGTTTAAAATTTGCATCTGGTGTCAATAGCTGCATATAACATCAATGTGTACCCCTTTTTAATTAAATATGATCAATTCTCAATCAATTAATGTGAACACTACCACCGCAGTTCAATCAGGAGTCACATGGCCTTATTAATTTCTTTGCGTTATCCGATATTGCGGCAGTTTTGCACTCTCTGTTGATCTGTTAGTCAATTAGCTGGGGTGAACACACGCCAAATGCAGATAAGTGACGGGTGGGGTGTTATACTACGGTCACAGGTTCGAATCCTGCCTCGGGCATGGATGTGTGTGTTGTCCTTAGGTTAGTTAGGTTTAAGTAGTTCGTAAGTTCTAGGGGACTGATGACCTCAGATGTTAAGTCCCATAGTGCTCAGAGCCATTTGAACCATTTGAACCGATGCTGATGATCTCAGGCGCGCGAATGTTCACTAGACGTGTATGAGTCCGGGGACCTGCCGAAAGGGGAAAAAATGGTGGAGGAGGGTGTAGATGCCAGTGGCAGAGGAGATGGGAGGGGGAGGGAAGAAGGTAGGGGATAGGGGAAGTCCAGGGGGGAGGAGGGGGGAGGAAGGGAGGAGGGAGAGAAGGGAGAGAAGGGAGAGAGGGTGCCCTAAGGAAAAAACACAGGGTGTGGAAGGGGAGGATCAAAGTGAATAGGAGGGGTAGATGGGGGGGGGGAGAGGGCATCATCAGGGAGGGGGAGTTGGTGGAAGCCACCTTGGGCGAGGGTGTGGAGGGTGGAGAGATGGAGAGCAGGTGGGATGTGGGAATACAGGCGCGGCAGCGGACGGGGGTGGGAGAGGATGGGAGAGACAAGCGGGTGAGGGGGATCAAGTTTACGAGAGGTGTAGAGGATCCGTATCCGTTCGAGGAAAAGGAGGAGGTGTGGGAGGGAATAAGGTCATACAGGATCCGTGTGGGGGAGGGGAGACGGATGCGATAGGCGAGGAGGACATTAAAAACCGATATCCTTTTCCTTTCTCCACTGCTTTTGACCTTGGCACAGTTAAAAATCATCTTTTCCCACCTGATGTGATTCAACCTCTCCGAGGTGGTACACGAGGCTGGCAGTCATGCAGACTGAGCAGCATGGACGGTGTAACGTGCAGCTCAATCTATATTAATCGTATTGCGATTCATCTGTCATTTGCAGCTCATCCCATTTACGTTAAGACGCTTACAGCGCCATTATTGGTAAAATTTACGTCAATTTTGTTCTGTGACTCCTCTCCCCCCACCGCCTCCCCCCTGCGTCAATAATATTCTGTTCAAATCTGACATCATTCCGAGCAGTCGTTCTTATACTACGGCGCTTTGAAACTACAAGTCTAATTATCGATACGCTGTGTATGCTGAGGATGTCTGGATGTAGCTCACAGTAGACAATGTTCGAATTTCGTGGAGTAATGGCAGTGTCAAAATTACGTCATTGATGGTAATACTGGACACTAATAAATCAACACAACATGGAGACGGAATTTCTTAGAACGCCGGCAGCATACGTACTGAAGGATAGTAAAAAATTTTCAAATGTGTGTGAAATCTTATGGGACTTAACTGCTAAGGTCATCAATCCCTAAGCTTACACACTACTTGTCCTAAATTATCGTAAGGACAAACACACACACCCATGCCCGAGGGAGGACTCGAACGTCCGCCGCGACTAGCCGCACAGTCCATGACTGTAGCGCCTTACACCGCTCGACTAATCCCGCGCGGCAAGGATAGTAACGGAGGCGAACGTAGCAGGTAGGAACTCTACGTGCTTAACATTGTTTCAATACAGTATAGAAAGAGATAGAAGGAATACGTGGTAGGCATGGGAAGAACGAGTGTACTGAAGACAGCATTGAACTATAAAGTAAGTCTTAGTTGTGCACAATAGCTATTTATTTTGTTTTCAAAAAATGGCTCTGAACACTATGGGACTTAACATCTGAGGTCATCAGTCCCCTAGAACTTAGAACGACTTAAACCTAACTAACAGCACACAACACCCAGTCATCACGAGGCAGAGAAAATCCCTGACCCCGCCGGCAATCGAATCCGGGAACCCGGGCGTGGGAAGCGAGAAGGCTACCGCACGACTTTTGTTTTCTTTGAAATTAATTGCAAACAGCTGTATCCCGTTATCCTTACTACTTAATCGATTACAGAGCTCTAAAATATTCATCATCCGGCACCTAGGATATTATCAGAAAATCAGTCCAGTCACATACATAACCATTAATGTGATAAACATAGATTCACAAAGACGTGCAGACAACAGCACGAAATTTTGTTTGGGCAACTATGTTACAATTTTTTGTACACATCAGATATTAAAAACTGAAATATAATCAGAACGAATTGATGTATAGTTACCTGTTAATACCACTGAAATTCAAAAATTAGGAAGGGTGAGGGGTGAGGAGAAGTGTAGAATGAGGATGGAGAACGTACCATCAGTAGTTGTACTAACTAGATGTGACTGGTCGTATACAGTCGCTTACTCTGAATAATTGATAGCCATAGGCGAGAGATAATCGTAATACTGTAACGTTGAAAAAATTGTGCCGCTACAGCGTCGGCCCCGGAGCTGAGTGGTCGCCGGCAGAGTAGCTCAGCGTGTTCGGTCAGACGATTGGCTACGCTCTATAATAACAAACTGAGTGCACGGACCGACGAACGACCTGAACGGGTGTCGTGAGACCTCAACCCCGAACATATACAACGAACAAAATGAGGTCAACAAAGTATTAAAAAAAGAAATGTGGTCAGCGCGACAGAATGTCAATCCTAAGGGCCGGGTTCGATTCCCGGCTGGGTCGGAGATTTTCTTCGCACAGGGACTGGGTGTTGTGTTGTCCTCATCGTCATCATTTCATCCCCACCGACGCGCAAGTCGGCGAAGTGGCGTCAGATCGAAAGACTGGGCGAACGGTGTACCCCACGGGAGGCCCCAGTCACACGACATTTACCATGGTTCTTGCTGTTATAGCGCGCTATAGTCGTATGATAAAACTTACCTCATCGTGGTAAATGCAACAAACGTCGACACAGAGTGTTGGTGTAAGCAGTGACCACTGCGCATGACTAGGCGAGGTTATCTTGGTGCAGTTGATTTTAAAACAATGATAAGGAGAAGGGACAGGATGAGAGGACATCTGTTAAGACATCAGGGAATAACTTCGAGGGTACAGGGTGGGGCAGCAAGGGCATCCGGCCACGCCTTCAAATTAACACGCCAAATCCGATTTAACCACGCCAATCCCGCGCAAAATGAGGGGCAAAGGCGCAAGCGATAGAATAAATGTGTTTGCTGCAGTTCTTGTTGCAGAGGGTAACGACTGCTGTGTTTCTCCAGTGGACAGAAATCTTTTTAAGTGAGTGCCAGTCTGCGTCGGAAAGTAAACACAAGTTACACACTGGAAATTTCTGCTGTTATGAAGCTTTCTATATGTACCCACCTCTGGGTTTCTGGCGCGGCTCATGTTTGTATCTTCCTGGTAAATATGTTTCTCAATGATTGCGAGCAGCTTCGAAGCAATCTCCTCCTCCATTCGAATCAAATTGCGAAACAAATCTCGATCTTGAAATGTCTGCGATGGAGCACGTTATTTCAGAGTGCTGGTAGCGAATTTAACATTGACAGTACGGACACTATGCATGTGCAAACTGACATTGGTCATAAGGACGTCTGCTCCGCTCGATAGAATTTGAAACGAGACTCGTCCGACCAGGCAACAGTTTCCAGTCATCAACACTCCCAATGTATGTGTTGATAGGCCCAGGCGAGGCGTAAAGCTTTGTGTCGTGCAGTCGTCAAGAGTACACGAGTGGACCTTCGGCTCCAAAAACCCATATCGATGACGTTTCGTTGAATGGTTTGCACGCTGACACTTGTTGGTGGCCCACAACTGAAATCTGCAGCAACTTGCGGAAGGGTTGTACTTCTGTCATGTTGAACGATCTCTCCAGACGTCGTCGGTTCCGGCTGCTGCGATGTCGCAGATTTGAAGTTTTGGTGGGTTGCTGATACTCACGGTACACTCGTGAAATGGTCGTACGGGGAAATCCCCACTCCACCGCTGTCTCAGAGATGCTGTTTACCACATTTCGTGCTCAGACACGTTGAAACCCACTTAAATCTATATAACCTGCCATTGTAGCAGCAGTAACCGATCTAACAATGCGCCCGACACTTGCTGTCTTACATAGGCCTGCTGACCGCATCGCCGTATTCTGCCTGTTTACATACCCCTGTATTTGATTACGCATGGCTATACCAGTTTCTTTGACGCTTCAGTGCAACAGGTACATCAACTTTCACAACGTAAAATTACCGTTATGTGGTGATACCCTAATTGGCAAAACCTTTACACACTGAAGTCGCCAGTGGAGGATAATAAACCATAGTCTGAACAAAGTGTTTTGCAGAGATTCTCAGTGCCATGTGAGCCGCAGCTGTGTCCGGCTGTTCGAAAAGCGCGCCAGGCGGATGGCTTTCGCTTCGCGCCTGGTGTTTGCGGTGGCGCTTTCGGTTTGGCGCGCTGTTTGGATCGCTACCGCCCTCTGGTGGAGCAAGTGTAGGGTCGCGTGACGATCGTGGAGTACGTACTGGGCTGTCACCAAGAGAGGTGGTGGCGCGAGCGGGGCCCTGCTGTTGGGGGTCGCCACGTGCTTTGCCCGGCCTCTCGGCTGTCAGGGGCCGAGTCTGCCTCACCCGCATGTAAATGGCTTTTGTTGATGTCCATCTTATATCCTCCCTTCAACACACCATCCATTTCGTTCAACTGCTCTTCCAAGTCCTTTGCTGTCTCTGACAGAATTACAATGTCATCGGCGAACCTAAAAGTTTTTACTTCTTCTCCATGGATTTTAATACCTACTCTGAATTTTTCTTTTGTTTCCTTCACTGCTTGCTCAATGTACAGATTGAATAGCATCGGGGAGAGGCTACAACCCTGTCTCACTCCCTTCCCAACCACTGCTTCCCTTTCATGTCCCTCGACTCTTATAACTGCCATCTGGTTTCTGCACAAATTGTAAATAGCCTTTCGCTCCCTGTATTTTACCCCTGCCACCTTCAGAATTTGAAAGAGAGTATTCCAGTCAACATTGTCAAAAGCTTTCTCTAAGTCTACAAATGCTAGAAACGTAGGTTTGCCCTTGCTTAATCTAGCTTCTAAGATAAGTCGTAGGGTCAGTATTGCCTCACGTGTTCCAACATTTCTACGGAATCCAAAGTGATCTTCCCCAAGATCGGCTTCTATCAGTCTTTCCATTCATCTGTAAAGAATTCGCGTTAGTATTTTGCAGCTGTGACTTATTAAACTGATAGTTCGGTAATTTTCACATCTGTCAACACCTGCTTTCTTTGGGATTGGAATTATTATTATATTCTTCTTGAAGTCTGACGGTATTTCGCCTGTTTCATACATCTTGCTCGCCAGATGGTAGAGTTTTGTCAGGACTGGCTCTCCCAAGGCCGTCAGTAGTTCTAATGGAATGTTGTCTACTCCGGGGGCCTTATCTTGTAACAACTGACAGGTGTAATATAAGTTATTAAATTGGCAAGAGACAACTATTTTAACTTTAGTAAAAACTTGGTACTTAAAGGTTTTTTTTAAGGAACTGATCTTATATATACAGGGTGTTACAAAAAGTTACGGCGAAACTTGCAGGAAACATTCCTCACACACAAAGAAAGAAAATATGTTATGTGGACATATCTCCGGAAACGCTTACTTTCCACGTTACAGCTCATTTTATTACTTCTCTTCAAATCAGATTAATCATGGAATGGAAACACACAGCAATAGAACGTACCAGCGTGACTTCAAACACTTTGTTACAGGAAATGTTCAAAATGTCCTCCGTTAGCGAGGATACGTGCATCCACCCTCCGTCGCATGGAATCCCTGATGCGCTGATGCATCCCTGGAGACTGGCGTATTGTATCACAGCCGTCCACAATACGAGCACGAAGAGTCTATACATTTGGTACCGGGGATGCGTAGACAAGAGCTTTCAAATGCCCCATAAATCAGGTTGAGGTCAGGAGAGCGTGGAGGCCATGGAATTGGTCCGCCTCTACCAATCCATCGGTCACCGAATCTGTTGTCGAGAAGCGTACGAACACTTCGACTGAAATGTGCTGGAGCTCCATCGTGCATGAGCCACATGTTGTGTCGTACTTGTAAAGGCACATGTTCTAGCAGCACAGGTAGAGTATCCCGTATGAAATCATGGCGGTTAATCGAGGAAGTACAGTACATACTGACGAAACTAAAATGAGCTCTAACATGGAAATTAAGCGTTTCCGGACACACGTCCACATAACATCTTTTCTTTAGTTGTGTGTGAGGAATGTTTCCTGAAAGTTTGGCCGTACCTTTTTGTAACACCCTGTATAATACGTTTAAAATCTTATTACTGGGAAGTTGTTAACGTCATACCTTGCAATATCCTTTAGATAGACAAAATTTGCCATCTATTTAAAAGATCTTTTATTGTTGTCTTTTGTATATATATATGAAGTTTAAAATCTTACTATTGTTGTTAACGTCATACCTTGCAATCTCCTTTACATAAAGAAAATTTGTCAGCGATTGGAAATTGTTTTGAAACTGCGTTTTTAAAAAAATACCAGACTTAAAAATTTATTATTGATAAGGTCTTTAAAGTAAAAATGGTATCTTTAGCAGTGTGTGTTATTTCACCAGCACCTCCTAGCCCCTACTTCCAGGATAACGTTTTGGATTAACATGTGTACTTGAGTTGTTGTTTGTGAACCGCCCTGATTGATGGTTCACGATGTATTACTCAAACTACATATTTTCTTAATACACTGTTATTTCGTAAAACTGGTGATTCCAGTGATTGAGGACAGGGTGTGAACTACGTGAAACGTTCTTTTCCAGACGGATACAGGCGATTCGCCATCTCATTAATAGCAAACGCCGCACTGGCGCGCTCGTCTCCAGGCACAGCGGTGTCAGAGTGTCCGTCCCACCCATGGAGGTTACAATCTAACCCACTCCGTACACAGACTGGATTCTAACCTCCAACTCCGCCGAAAGCGGACGGACGAGATGGGACGCACCGTGGCCGAGCTGTGTCGTCCGATGTTGTCGGGCGACTTCTGGCGGCGGCGTCCGACGACCGTTGTCGGTGGGACTGTGAACGCAGCCCGAGGTAGGAGTCAGTGGCGAACAGCTGCCGGGACCGCTGGCTGGCAGCGACACGCGTCCGTTCGCGAGACGGGCGGCGGAGGGTCCAGCCTCCGGCGTCCAGTGGCGGTTCTGCTTCCAGGCGGGCCCCGCTGGAGAGACTCCGGCGGCAGACAAGGGCAGCCGCGGAAATTGGCCGGTGTTCGCGGAACCGCGCACAAAGCGCTCCTTCTGGGAACCGCGCGGGGGGCCGTAAAACGCAGAGCAGAGGCGGCCACGCCCCCTCTGCGGTTTGCGCTCAGACCGCCCCCCCCCCCCCCCCACCACCCTGTCCACATCTAGTCTGATGAGTCGAAACGTTACGAGGTAACGCTGCCACAACCGACAGTAAGCATTTTCAAACTTTCTCTACTGAACATGCGCGGTTTCCTGACAGTTTCGACGGTCAGAAACCTTTGGATTTACTCGAACGCATACACAACTGACCATTAAAATTGCTACACTACGAAGATGACGTGCTACAGACGCGAAATTTAACCGACAGGAAGGAGATGCTGTGATACGCAGATGATTAGCTTTTTAGAGCATTCACACAAGGTTGGCGCCGGTGGCGACACCTACAACGTGCTGACATGAGGAAAGTTTCCAACCGATTTCTTATACACAAACAGCAGTTGACTATCGATGCCTGGTGAAACGTTGTTGTGATGCCTCGTGTAAGGAGGAGAAATGCGTACCATCACGTTTCCGACTTTGACAAAGGTCGGATTGTAGCCTATCGCGATTGCGGTTTACCATATCGCGACATTGCTACTCGCGTTGGTCGAGATCCGATGACTGTTAGCAGAATATGGAATCGGTGGGTTCAGGAGGGTAATACGGAACGCCATGCTGGATCCCAACATCCTCGTATCACTAGCAGTCGAGATGACAGGCATCTTATCGGCATGGCTGTAACGGATCGTGCAGCCACGTCTCGATCCCTGAGTCAACAGATGGGCACGTTTGCAAGACAACAACCATCTGCACGAACAGTTCGACGACGTCTGCAGCAGCATGGACTATCAGCTCGGAGACCGTGGCTGTGGTTACCCGTGACGCTGCATCACAGACAGGAGCGCCTGCGATTGTGTACTCCACGACGAAACTGGGTGCACGAATGGCAAAACGTCATTTTTTCGGATGAATCCAGTTTCTGTTTACAGCATCGTGATGGTCGCATCCGTGTTTGGCGACATCGCGGTGAACGCACGTTGGAAGCGTGTATTCGTCATCGCCATACTGGCCTATCACCCGGCGTGATGGTATGGGATGCGACAGGCTACACATCTCGGTTACCTATTGTTCGCATTGACGGCACTCTGAACAGTGGACGTTACATTTCAGATGTGTTACAACCCGTGGCTCTACCCTTCATTCGATCGCTGCGAAACCGTACATTTCAGCAGGATAATGCATGACCGCATGTTGCAGGTCCTGTACGGGCCTTTCTGGATGCAGAAAATGTTCGACTGCTGCCCTGGCCAGCACATTCTCTAGATCTCTCCCCAATTGAAAACGTCTGGTCAATGGTGGACGAGCAACTGACTCACCACAATACGCCGGTCACTACTCTTGACGAACTGTGGTATCGTGTTGAAGCTGCATGGGCAGCTGTACCTGTACACGCCATCCGAGCTGTGTTTGACTCAATGCCCAGGCGCATCAAGGCCGTTATTACGGCCAGAGGTGGTTGTTCTGGGTACTGATTTCTGAGGATCTATGCACCCAAACTGCGTGAAAATGTAATCACATGTCGGTTCTAGTATAATATATTTGTCCAATGAGTACCCGCTTATCATCTGCATTTCTTCTAGGTGTAGCTATTTTAATAGCCAGTAGAGTATTATGCGTAGTCCATTAAATTTCGGGCCTGCAGCTGAGCCTATAAAATTTCTTCGACTGATATTTCGACCGTGTATCGTCCGCCCATCGCGAAAGACCGACGGCAAGGTGCCAAGCGCGGCCTTATATGCTCCACAGCGGCAGTACAGCGCATGCGGGTCACATACGTTGGTCGGCACCAAGGAGATACGCTACACTCGCGCCGCCCATGGCGGAGGCGTACAGACATTCGATTCGTTTATCGATGCATGTGCGGCGGCGGTGATACCATGACGACTTCTCAGTACTTTAATTATGGCAAGAGCCGAAGTCCATGATTTTGTAATATTTTTGGCTTAGTCAGTCATCACATTAGGCTCCAGAGCAGTGGAGGTGCAAGAAGTATAGAGATGACGAAATGTGGTGTGAGGTACCTGTGACAGATGTTGGATTCGGTACCATTCCCGTGAGAAAGACCGGCTGCATAATGCTACTGCTCTGTGGTTGGCTGCTGTGTTCGGAGCAAGGGTGCCAAAACGATAAAGTATAGTTATTATTGCCGGCCGGAGTGGCCGAGCGGTTCTAGGCGCTTCAGTCTGGAACCGCGCGACCGCTACGGTCGCAGGTTCGATTCCTGCCTCGGGGATGGTTGTGTGTGATGTCCTTAGGTTAGTTAGGTTGACGTAGTTCTAAGTTCTAGGGGACTGATGACTTCAGAGCCATTTGAACCATAGTTATTATTATTAGTTAAACTGCACATTGGAATGACTTCACTTTTTAATGCAAATATCTCTTAACAGCTGACTATCAAAATTATTAAAAACAATTTAAATCATAAACAAAAGACTGACCAAATTGCTGACGAAGCACTTCGGAATCGTTCGGGTCCCGCCTTTTGTGGTATCGCGCGCGAAGTTTTTCGGGCTGTTCGTCACTCTGGATTGGGCAGTCGAGAAGAAGAGACATGTTGTCTGTCGTAGGATGTGTTTCCAATTTCTATTTAAGTTCCTGTTCGTCACTCTGGATTAGGTAGTCGAGATATACAGTCATGTTGTCTGTGGCAGGGTGTGTTTGCCAGTATTCAGTATTAAAAGATTCACTCCGGTAGTCTTGAGGCACAGACACGTGCCACAAATAGAGTAAAGATACATTTTCGTAAACACTGTGTTTGATCGTGTACTTTGCTGTATCAGAAGGTGTTGTATTAAGACCATGTAGTCTTTTCGTGTGCCTATATTAAAATACGCGAGGGGCATCCCGAAGAAGTGATGCATTATTTCATAACAGAACCTCGATAAAAGTCAGTTCCAGCTTGAAGATACAGAACCTACGACCCGCTTGCTGTTTTCTGCGCTGGGGACATCAACCTGAAGACAGCAGGTTAGTGAACTATAACAGAACCTTCGTATTCCACACAGTGCAGTGGAAACAACTGGGCGCCTGACGTGTACTGCATGCACAGAACACATGCGCTCAGTGACACGTCGTCTGCAGTAATGCAGAGGAGGTAAAGGAGGATCATCGTTATTAACACCAACAATCAATAATTTTTCCTTTCTTGCCGTACTTTGTCTAAATTAAAACCACTATCCCTTTTTATTTAATTATTAGCTCATCTAATCTCTATAGCTTCCTTGAAGCCAGAATCGCGAAAGGAAGAGGTGGATGGTAGAATGTTCACATTACTGTACTTCATGGGATGCCCTTTATCAATACAACTTTCGGCGACAGCTGACTTGTCTGGCTGTAATAAGCCTGGTGTGTCTTCGATGCTCCACACATCTCTCATGAACGGTGCGTGCTGTTTGACCCACGTACGACTTCCCACAGTTTCCGCGAGCAGCAAATCGTCCTTTACAGAGCCGAGTAACGCTGCAATCTTCGTGGGAGGCCGGAAGATCACCTTAACACAGTGTTTCTCGAGAATAGGGCGTATCTTCTAGGAAAGAGCACCCACATAGGGCAGAAACGCAGTTGATCTGAAGGACTTACTATCTCCTTCCCCGTCACATACCTGCATTCCACGTTTTACATCGAATTCTCTACGAATTGGTTGCGGAGAAAATCCATTCGCTTTAATCAATCAATCAATCTCTTTATTCATCCGTTAACAATATACATTGTATGTATGTAGTCAATTACACTACAGTTTCTTATTTTTAATTCGTTTCAAAAACTTGGATAATAAATACAAATATTTTTTATCAGTATATATAAATAATATTACTTTCCCGTATTTAGATATTCTTCAATGTTATAAAAACTATGTGTTAGTAAAATTTTTTTAAGATTTACCTTGATTTATTACATTCTTTAATTTTCTTTACTTTAGAAGGCAATGCACTAAAAAGTATTTTGGGCTGGTAGTTTACACTTTTTTGGTAGAGTGCTCCTTTGTGGGTGCCTCTCTGAAAATCATCCCTGTTCCTTGTTTCATGGTCATGAATCTGATTATTCCAGAATGAGATTTTCACTCTGCAGCGGAGTGTGCGCTGATATGAAACTTCCTGGCAGATTAAAACTGTGTGCCCGACCGAGACTCGAAATGGGGACCTTTGCCTTTCGCGGGCAAGTGCTCTACCATCTGAGCTACCGAAGCACGACTCACGCCCGGTACTCACAGCTTTACTTCTGCCAGCATCTCGTCTGCTACCTTCCAAACTTTACAGAAGCTCTCCTGCGAACCTTGCAGAACTAGCACTCCTGAAAGAAAGGATATACCGGAGACATGGCTTAGCCACAGCCTAGGGGGTGTTTCCAGAATGAGATTTTCACTCTGCAGCGGAGTGTGCGCTGATATGAAATTTCCTGGCAGATTATAAGTTTGGAAGTTTGGAAGGTAGGAGACGAGGTACTGGCAGAAGTAAAGCTGTGAGTACCGGGCGTGAGTCGTGCTTGGGTAGCTCAGATGGTAGAGTACTTGCCCGCGAAAGGCAAAGGTCCCGAGTTCGAGTCTCGGTCGCGCACACAGTTTTAATCTGCCAGGAAGTTTCAATCTGATTATTTAATGTTGAAAATTCCTGGTGAGTTTTCAGAAAGCATATACATTCGTAGATGTATAAGCTAGGAAGAGTCATTTATGCTCTTGAGGTATGTGACCTCTTCTTGCAAATTATCTTTATCTATGCACTAAGATCTTAAGGGCACCCCTGGTCTATGAAGGGTGGCGGCAGCTACTGGCATGTATACATGGATTCGTGTGTGTTTGTTTACGATTTACGGCACGTCCTAATGCGCCATCGACTTTAGGGCGAACGCTAACATCCAAAATGGGCACGCAGCCGTCTTTTTCTACTTCCACATTAAGTTTGAATCTAGCATGGATAGAATTCAAATGCTGAAGAAATCGATTAACTCATGCATTCCCCGCGGTCATACTACAAATGTCCATTATAATTATCCGGGCTGTTATGCCGTGGTCGGTTGATGAATTCTGTGTCAATTCCCAACGTATCGTGTTGAAGCTGTTTGGGCAGCTGTACCTGTACACGCCATCCAACCTATGTTTGACTCAATACCCAGACGTATCAAGGTCGTTATTACGGGGAGAGGTGGTTGTTCTGGGTACTGATTTCTCAGGATCTATGCACCCAAACTGCGTGAAAATGTAATCACATGGCAGTTCTAGTATAATATATTTGTCGAATGAACACCCGTTTATCATCTGCATTCCTTCTTGGTATAGCAATTTTAATGGCCAGTAGTGCATACTGTTAAGCAGTAGTCAGAATGCCCAACTCCTTAAACAGATGTCTACAAGATGATGGGTGGGTGAACACCACATATTATTCTTACAGAATGTTTTTGGGCAATTAAGACCTTTTTTCTTAATGATGAGCTACCGCAGAACATTGTTCCGTATGACAATACTGAATGAAAATAAGCAAAATATGTCAAGTTACTGATTTCCCTCGCCCCAAAATTTGTTCTGATTCCAAGTAAAAATGTGGCTGAACGTAGTTGTTTTAGGAGTTCCAAAATGTGTTTTTTCCAATGTAAATTCTTATCAATATGGACACCTAACATTTTCGGGGTTTCTACCTTACGTATTAGTTCATCACCACGTGTTGGACTTACGAGTGGTGCAGTACCTCTAGAGGTGCAGAACTGAATGTGATTCTTGTCTTTGTGAAATTCAGGCTGAGACAACTCTCAGAAAACCAGTCAATGATACTTTTGAGAACTTTGTTCACCATTTCTTCCATTTCTTTATGTATACTACGAGTGATTACAACACTGGTGGCATCTCCAAAAAGAACTAATTGTGTTTGATGTACGTTAGTCGGTAGACCATTTACAAATATGAGAAACAGCAGTGTATCTGAGATTGAGCCTTGGGGAACCCTATACAAGATTACTCCCCAGTCAGAATTATGTCCCTGGATTCTGTTGGTTGAATAACTACTAAGTTCAACTTTCTACATTCTTTTAGTTAGATAAGACATGATCCGTTGGTTGGCTATACCATCAATCCCATAAAACTTCAGTTTATCTTGCAGTATACGGTGAATCAAATGCCTTGGTTACGTCACAGAAAATACCTAGCAGTGCTGTTTTGTTATTTAATGCTTGTAATATCTGATGTGTGAACATGTAAATGGCATTCTCAGTGAAGCAACCCTTCTGAAACCCCAACTGTGATTTGCTTAGGATATTATTGTTGTGAGATACTATTCTAAAATACATCACCTTCTCAAAAATTTTGTAAAATGATATCAGCAGTGAAACAGGTCGGTAGCTACTGACGTCTCTCTCATCTCCTCTCCTTAAGAGGGGTTTAACAACGGCATGTTTCAGTCTCTCTGGAAAAACGCCTTGAGTTACTGATACATTACATATTTTGGGGAAACAAATCTTTAGTAATCTGTTGGAAACACCATCAAAACCAGGAGAGCTTTTATTCTTGAGAGAATATGACCCTCTCAATTTCAGAAGTAGATGTTGGTGGTACATTCGTGTGATGTAATTTTATGAGAATTACGTCTTCAACATATTGCTGTAATCTTTCTCTTGAACTGTTGGTCCTTAAGCTTCCTACTATGTGTAAGAAATCATTATTAAATACATTTGCTACTTGAGACTTGTCATTTATAACCCTTCCATTCCATTCAATAGTAATGTTACCCTCTTCTGTGGTTGGTTCTCCTGACTGTTGCTTCACTATATTCCATACTGCCTTAAATCTGTTGTCAGACATACTGGTTTCTGACATTAACTGCATGTTTCTTGGTTTTTTAACAATCTTTCTTAGTGATTTTGAGTAGCTTTTGTAGAAAGCAACTACCGCAGGGTCCCTACTTGTTCTTGCCAAAAGATACGTTTCCCTTTTCCTTTCACCAGATATTTTAATCCACTTAGTGATCCATGTTTTTTTACATGGCTGTTTAATGTCCCTTCTGATTAGCTTATGCCGAAAGCTGGTTTCAAGCACTGATATGAATTTATCATGGAATAGATTAAATTTTATATTGGCATTTGGTTCTTTATAAATTTCATCCCAAGTTGTTTCTTGTAAACTACACTTAAAAACATTTTCCTTGTAGGTGAATCCACACTGTAAGGCAATATGTCAATTATCCTGACTGCATCAAGATCATAGAGACCATTTGGTAGTGGGTAAACAGTTATTTTGTCGCTTCGTGGCCCATCAAAGAAAATATTATCAATTACGGAACTACTGTATTTATCCACCTGTGTTAGAAAGTTAACTACGGAGAGCAAATTGTAGGATCCAAATAAAGTTTAAAGACCATTTTTCCTGTCAGAATCCTTTGGAAAATCTACACTGAAGTCACCGCAGACTATTAACTGCTCGCTGATTTCTGAGAGGCAGAACAGTAAGGAATCTAGGATCCTCATAAATAATTCAAAATTTCCCAGTGGGCATCTATATGCTGTTACAATTAAAAGTGAACGTTTTTTCAGCATTAATTCACAAGCATACACTTCTATGCGCTGATCACTGTCAGTGCTTTTGAACTTGTGTTTTGTGTTGATATATGCAACCACTCCTCATTTTTCCGTATTAGTTCTGCATGAGTAAGCTGCTAGACTGTAATCTTTTATATATAACTTATCTAACCCTGTGGTTACGTGGTGCTGACAGGCACATCATGTCTATCTTTTCGTCTAAATTTTACAAGCGGGAAGAAGCTCTTTTAACTTATAACCCAACCTCTAATATTTAGGTGGAATAAGCTAACCTTACATTTCTGTGCATTTTTTGGGGGCTCTTCTGTTGCAGCGTTGCGGCGTGTCTGAAACTTGATTCTAACGTGAAAAAGGTGCCCCCCTGACACCAGGGACTGAACTGTGTGATGGTGGCCCCCCCGTACATTTCCAGCCAGAAGTTCAGCCAACCTGTCTTTCCCTCTCCTATTCACGTGCATGCCATGTCTAGCACAGGGTGACACAGAATGACGGTGACAGCACTGCGGGTTCGTGGCACTCAGCGAGTCAACAGTCCGCCATTTCACTAACCGTGGATCAGTGGAACGGACAACAGCGTGCGTTATCCCTAACAATGTTTTACAAAAGCAATGGTGGTTTGGTAGCGGCGCAGATGGAGTTTCCGACGTTTTTATAAGTAAGGAAATCATGATGCTGCGCCGGCCGAAGTGGCCGCGCGGTTCTGGCGCTGCAGTCTGGAACTGCGAGACCGCTACGGTCGCAGGTTTGAATCCTGCCTCGGGCATGGATGTATGTGATGTCCTTAGGTTAGTTAGGTTTAACTAGTTCTAAGTTCTAGGGGACTAATGACCACAGCAGTTGAGTCCCATAGTGCTCAGAGCCATTTGAACCATCATGATGCTGCTCCGTCTAAACATGCGAAAAAATGTTGGATTACTAACTTTGAAGAGACTGCGTCTGTCCTGAAGCAGAAACCGACAGGACGACCGAGAAGTGTGCGTTCTCCAGCGAACAGTGATGTACGCGAGTCTGTCTTACGGAGCCCACGGCGTTCAATTCGTAAGCAGGCAGCAGTGGTTGGATTGTCCCAGGAGAGTGTTCGCAGAATTCATCACCTTCATTTAAAATTTCACCCGTACAAACTATAGATGGCGGAGCAATTGAAGGACAACGATTACCGGTTGCGATTAGGATTCTGTCAGCAAATGATAACAAAAATAAACAATGACGACGAATTTCTAAACAAGTTGTGGATATCACATGAGGCACATTTTCATCTCACAGGCTGTGTCAATAAGCAGAACGACAGTTACTGGGCAAGCACAAGTTCTAATCACGTTCATGAGCGCCCTTTACACGCTAGTAAAGCATGGTGTGCTCTTCCATCACATGGGATTAACGGACCGTATTTTATCGCAGATGAACAGGGAAACACAATAGCTGTCAATGCCGGTCGTTACGTGGAGATGTTACGAACTTCCGTTACACCTGCGTTGAACAAGTTTCCAAACGTTTCATAAGCCTGTTTTCAACAGGACGGGGCGACATCACACACTGCGAGGCAATCAATGGCATATGTGCGAGAATTGTTTGGAAAACGTGTGACCTCACGATTCGGTAACATTCCCTCGCCCCCTAGACCGCCAGATTTATCCGTTTGTGATTTTTTTTCTTGTGGGGCTGCCTCAAGAGCAAAGACTATACGACTTGACCAAGAACCCTGGATGAGTTAAAACAGAGAATTCGGGATGAAGTTCACAGTTTCCGAGGTGAGATGTTGCAGCGGTCAATGAGGAATCTCGACAGCAGATTTCACGAATGTATTCGTACAGGAGGACACCCTCTAAAGGATGTAATTTTTAAAAAAATGATAAATGCCATTAGTGTTTCGTAAATGGCAAAGTTATAAGGTTTTAGGAACTATGAATGTAATTTCTTTCCTTCATCACTTCTAGTTTTATTGGATTATGGAAATGTTACCGTTTTCCTGACGGGACATGGATAAACTGAAAGAACCAGAGGTTGTAGAGAGCTTCAGGGAGAGAATTAGGGAACGATTGACAAGAATGGGGGAACGAAATACAGTAGAAAAAGAATGGGTAGATTTTGAGAGATGAATTAGTGAAGGTAGCAGAGGCTCAAGTAGGTAAAAAGACGAAGGCTAATAGAAATCCTTGGGTAACAGAAGAGATATTGAATTTAATAGATGAAAGTAGAAAATATAAAAATTCAGTAAATGAAGCAGGCAAAAAGGAATACAAATGTCTCAAAAATGAGATCGACAGGAAGTGCAAAATGGCTAAGCAGGGATGGCTAGAGGACAAATGTAAGGATGTAGAGGCGCATATCACTAGGGGTAAGATAGATACTGCCCACAGGAAAATTAAAGAGACCTTTGGAGAAAAGAGAACCACTTGTATGAATATCAAGACCTCAGATGGAAACCCAGTTCTAAGCAAAGAAGGGAAAGCAGAAAGGTGGGAGGAGTATATAGAGGATCTATACAAGGGTGATGTTCTTGAGGACAATATTATAGAAATGGAAGGGAATGTAGATGAAGATGAAGTAGGAGATATGATATTCCGTGACGAGTTTGACAGAGCACTGAAACACCTAAGTCGAAACAAGGCCCCGAGAGTAGGCAACATTCCATTAGAACTACTGACAGCCTTGGGAGAGCCAGGCGTAACAAAACTCTACCATCTACTGAGCAAGATGTATGAGACAGGCGAAATACCCTCAGACTTCAAGAATAATATAATAATTACAATCCAAAAGAAAACGTGTTGACAGATGTGAAAATTACCGAACTATGAGTTTAAGAAGTCACGGCTGCAAAATACTAACACGAATTCTGTACAGACGAACGGACAGACTGGTAGAAGCCGACCTCGAGGAAGATCAGTTTGGATTCCGTAGAAATACTGGAACACGTGAGGAAATACTGACCCTACGATCAAGGAAAGACAAACCTACGTTTCTAGCACTTGTAGACTTGGAGAAAACTTTTGAGAACGTTGACTGGAATACTCTCTTTCAAATTCTGAAGGTGGCAGGGGTAAAATACAGGGAGCGAAAGGCTATTTACAATTTGTACAGAAAGCAGATGTCAGTTATAAAAGTCGAAGGACATGAAAGGGAAGCAGTGGTTGGGAAGGGAGTGAGACAGGGTTGTAGCCTTTCGCCGATGTTATTCAATCTGTATATTGAGCAGGTAGTAAAGGAAACAAAAGAAAAATTCGGAGAAGGAATTAAAATCCATGGAGAAGAAATAAAACTTTAAGGTTCGCCGATGACATTGTAATTCTGTCAGAGACAGCAAAGGACCTGGAAGAGCAGCTGAACGGATTGGCTAGTGTCTTGAAAGGAGGGTATAAGATGAACATCAACAAGAGCAAAACGAGGATAATGGAATGTAGTCGAATTAAATCGGGTGATGCTGCGGGAATTAGATTAGGAAATGAGACGCTTTAAAGTAGTAAAGGAGTTCTGATATTTGGGGAGCAAAGTAACTGATGATGGTCGAAATAGAGAGGATATAAAATGTAGACTGGCAATGGCAAGGAAAGCGTTTCTGAAGAAGCGAAATTTGTTAACATCGAGTATAGATTTAAGTGTCAGGAAGTCGTTTCTGAAAGTAATTGTAGGGAGTGTAGCCATGTATGGAAGTGAAACATGGACAATAAATAGTTTGGACAAGAAGAGAATAGAAGCTTTTGAAATGTGGTGCTACAGAAGAATGTTGAAGGTTAGGTGGGTAGACCCCATAATTAATGAGGAGGTATTGTATAGAACTGGAGAGAAGAGAAATTTGTGGCACAAATTGACTAGAAGAAGGGATCGGTTGATGGAGCATATTCTGAGGCATCAAGGGATCACCAATTTAGTACTGGAGGGCAGCGTGGAGGGTAAAAATCGTAGAGGGAGACCAAGAGATGAATACATTAAGCAGATTCAGAAGGATGTAGCTTGCAGTAGGTACTGGGAGATGAAGAAACTTGCACAGGATAGTCTAGCATGGAGAGCTGCATCAAACCAGTCTCGGGACTGAAGACCACAACAACAACAACCGTTTTCCTTTGTCACCCTGCATAACCCCAACTCCTGATTGTCGCAACGGGCACAGCGCTCATATGAGAATTCATTTCAGTCGGCAGTAACCTGCTCTGATCAGAGTTAGCGAGGCTCACAGCAGCATTAACCCAGGGCCGGTAATGTCGCCGCAGGACCTACATGAAACTCACATCTGTGTGTGTAGTTGATGCTCCAGTGTCAACCCTAAAGCTGTAATTACTGTTCTTAGCCAGGCTGTTTCCTGCTCCACCTACTGTAACGACCTGACCCTCTTTGCCTAAGCCTTTGCACAATATTCCTATGTCCTCTGTCACGTGGCTGAGGCTAGCTCTTGGTTCCACAATACCTGTGACCTGGTCGGCTGCTCCTAACTTTTCCCGCGCCGCCTGGCCTACACCCTTCCCGCGGCTTCTACCTAGCACCAAGGCTCTTTGGCTCCTACTCTCTTTTGGTAGCGACCTACACTCAGTTTCCTGGCTAGACGCCCGCTGCACCCTACTGAAACCTACAGCTCTATGAGGTTGTTCCCGACCTACTTCAGGTAACAAGCCAAATTTATTCCATACTGATAGTTCAACCGCAGAAGAAGTTGATGAGCTTAGAATGAAGGCTTTGACGGCAGGTGTTGTCATTTCCGGGCTGAGATGCCGTGCTCCATATATAAGACTCTCCCCTGACGTTTCGCCTTCGACTGCGGAAGGTGAAACGTGAGGGGAGAGTCTTATGTTTGGACCACGGCATCTCAGTCCGGAAATGTTAAGTGATGAAATGGATGAGCTGTTGCCCTTTTCCCATTGCTAGGTACTCTTACCCAGTTCCCGCGACCTTTTACCCCCTTCAATCTATATAGTTCCAATTTCGCGTGATCTAATTCACCCTGAAGAGCACAAATCTTTGCTTGCTATTCAGCGGTTCTCTCCTTTTTTTTTTTTTTTTTTTTTTTTTTTTCAGTTCCATGGGAGAGACTCACTGAATTCCGCATTCAGTTAAACCACTACAGTCGCCCCAGTGAGATTCCATCCCACAATCTACACATACCACACCCTCTTTGAGTATCCTACGGTAACATTCACACTTATCACGCATTTGATGGCAGACTACACGCCTAAAAACAGAATTAAATCAGTCAACACGCTTCACATCACACGTATGTTCGTTATTTATAAGCAGCAAAAATTGGTCCCACCGTTTAGCGCATCAGTTGTTTTATAAAACGTAAAAAGTTATTTATTTCCGCTCACAAAAAGCACTCAGCAGTCACTTAAATTCAATATCAGTTAAATAACGTAATCACAACTGAATGTTATAACCCTCCCCCTCCCTCCCCCCCCCCCTCCCCCCCCCCCCCCCCCCGCTGTTCCTGATGTATATAAGCGATTTATGAGAGTATCTGACCAGCCGCCTTACGCCTCTAATTGTTTGCCGATGATGCTGTCGCTCATCGTCTAGTAAAGTCATCAGAAGACGAAAAGAAATTACAAAACAATTTAGGAAAGATATCTGTACCATGTGAAATTTGACAGTTGATCCTAAATAATGAAAAGTGTGAGGCCATCCACTTAATGCTTAAAATTTCGGTCACACGGTAAACCAGTCAAATCTAAAGGCCGTAAATTCAACTAAATACCTACAAATTACGAACAACTTAAATTAGAAAGAACACATAGAAAATGTTGTGGGGAAGGTAAGGCAAAGACTGCGTTTTATTGGCAGATCTACTAAAGGCACGGCCTACACTATGCTTTGTCCTTCCTCTTTTAGAATACTGCTGCGTGGTGTGGGATCCTTACCAGATAGGATTAATCGAGTACATCGAGAAAGTTCAGAGAAGGGCTGCAAGTTTTGTACTGTCGCGAAACAGGGTAGAGAATGTCAGTGACACGATGCAGTATTTGGGGTGGACATCATTGAAAGAAACGTGCTTTTGTCGCGGCGACATCTCCTCACGAAATTTCAATCACCAACTGTCTCCTTCGAGTGCGAAATAAAATAAGGCAAATCAGAGCTCGTACCGAAAGATAAAGGTGTTTGTTTTTCCCGCGCGCTGTGCGGGATTGAAATAATAGAAAATTATTGTGAAGGTGGTTCGATGAACCCTCTGCGAGGCACTTACGTGTCATTTGCAGAGTAGCCATGTAGATGTAGATCTCTGTTACCTTCAAAGTGACTACTTGCTGTGGGTTACATTCGTCTGTCCACCTGTAGTAGTTATCGAAGCTACCATGACAGCTGCGTGTTGAATGTACTATATTGCAGACCACGTGTATCAGTTCAAGCCTGACGCCTTGCCGATGGTCAGCAGTGGTAAAAACTTCTGTTTTGAAGAGCGCGAGGCAGCGCGCAGTGCAAAGCAGTCGTCCACCGCTTCTGGCGGTGGCGCCGCTGTGGTAGTCGCAGCATTGGTGTCTCCCTCTGTCGGGAAAGGGGAAAGGTTGCCTGTTCACGTGCATTTAAGGGACGCTACGAGCTCGCCAGTCGGTCAGTCTGGGTCAGTCTCTCGTCCCCAGCTTGCTAGTCTGTTTCTCGTCCGCATTTGTTAGGCAGTTAGCGTCTGTCTGTCGTTCGGAGTGCTAGTATGTCTGTCGTTCGGATCAACCTTTAAAGCTGGCAAAATGAGAGTCTTGCCACTCCGCCAGTAAGAGAACTCAGCGAGTGGTCACCCGGTCGGGGCTCAGTTCCTGCATCTGAGTCTGAGCGTTAGGCCGCCAGTCTGCTCGAGTTTGCTCAGGCAACGGTCATTGGCGGTTGGATCGATCGGTTGGTCGGTCGCGCACTGAGACACGAGATGACTTGTCCGTCTAGAGCGTCGGCGCGTGTGAGGTCGCCACGTGAGTCCAGTGGGCCGCGCCGTATAGCGAGGGGTAGTGGCTTCGCGGCCGACACGAGAGCAGCAGGAGTCAACCCACGACATCGGTCTGGCCGGCGCGAGCTGCGACGCCGTGAGGCGGGAGGTCGGCGCGCCTTCCTGCGTCCGCTGGAGCGGCTGGCAGCGGACGGTTCGGGAGAGCGATTTGGGGGGTTCTGCGCCAGGTCTTCTAGAGTTTATTAGAAGTTAAGTGATTGGTGATATGTTGTTTGATTTACTCTTGTTAAATTCTACTTGTTTTGTTCGTGAGGTCACCAGCCGCTTTCTTTTGTGGTAGTCCCACCATTCTTCTCCGTTTGCCCACCCGCGAGAAGGTGGTTGTTTATAAATTGGGTGGTCCGTTTTTCCCTTGTGGAGTAGAGGCGGGTTAGAGCAACCTGCGGTTCGTGTTGTTTGGTATTCTTCCTATCAATCTACTGTTCATTAGTAGCTGCCTCTGTCATGTTTGTCGGATTTGGTGTGTTCATGAATTTATTGCTTGGAGTGTGACGGTCTAATACCTGAAATATGTTTTGATCTTTGGAAACTTGATGTTGAGAGGCGGTATCTGTGTACTGCAGAGCATCTTTTGGCCAACCTTGTAGAATTTTATATAACATTGCATTTCATGGCCTTTTATTTAAATGACCAGTTTAGTATATAAAGTTGCGACGCCTTCACCGTAAGACTTTCCTTAGAAGTTAAAATCAAGTTGCACCTTCGGTGGCAAGGTTAATATTTTAATTGTTAGTGTTTTGTACCATTCCCATCCCTCCTACGGGGGGTGCATAGTTTGTGTGTTAGTGTAAATTGTTAAAACTCTTAGTTTAAAGTAATCTGGTGTGTTGCAGATTTGCACCAGTGTAGTCTTTCAGAGGCTGTTGTGAGCAGTCGTAACTACGGCCGTGTCAAAAGGGAGCGGCAAGGTTCTCTGCCCGAAAGCTCGAACAGTCAAAACTTGTTTCTTTCTGCCTCTGAATAAATTGTAACTTTGATATTTAGAGGGTGCTTTCTGATTGTAATTTTAAATATGTTTCTTTTAAAAAATGCTTTTAGGCACTATTGAAGTGAATAAAATTCCCATTTGTTAAAAGGAATTTGGTTATAATTTCATCAGTTACTCCCTGGCAACTACTTCTATGCTTACATATTGTGATTAAATATGGTAATGTTCTTAATGAATCGCTAGTAAATAAAATATATTCTTAAGAATATTCCTTGAAAATAAATCCACAGTTCAGATGGCATTGGCAATTTCCAGCAGGATAACTGACTGTGCCACAAGGCGGGAATCGTGCTACATGGTTCTAGGAGCGTGACAGTGAACCTTACGTTCACGTCTTGACCTCCAAATTAGCGCTGTTTTCACCCGATGAAGCTCATCTGGGACGCTGTGGGGTGCCTGCTCCGACCCCACAAGTGGCCGGTCAGTGATTTGCGGGGCATCTCGCGCCACGTACTTCTGGAAACGCACCGAGCTCTTGTCCTATCGGTGCCACGCAGAATCGCTGGTGTCCTACCTTGCGAAGGTGCACGAACACGGTACTGGAAAGGTGGTCACAGTGATATGGACCAAGAATCTACAGGCTGCCAACTATTGTGAAGTGGTTCTACCAGTTATTGACGTTTCTCATCCATTATCAGAAAATGTATCGCGAAATTACACTCCCGACAGCACCCCCTAAATCCGGTTTACACCGGTGCGAATGGAGGTAAACACAGCTAACGGGCATTCGTAGGCAATTCTCCAGTGTTCGCTAACATCCGCCTGTTACCGTGAACGAGCGTCTACGCCTGACGGAACGGCAGAGAACACGAGATAAAGAACATAGTCTATAAACACCGCGTTATTATTTTATAGCGCTAATAATCGCCACACAGGATACGATACTGTACACGAGGGCATCCTCAAAAGCAATCCCGCCGACTATTTTATGTGAGAACCCTTCAAAAATTTTGAATAAAAAACTTTATTAGCATTTTACATCTTTATTCTTCGTGTGTACATGTTTATTTCTCAGCATAGTCAACCTGTCGACTAACACATTTCATCCAAAGAGAGACCAGGTCGTTGATATCATCACCGCAGTGAGTTTGTTGACGGACGCTATAACCGATCTTTTAAGTGAGAACAAAATTATCACGATAATATCGGGAATAATAGCATTGAAAAAGTTTTAATTAAAATTATCGATATATGATCTCTCATCAGAATGGTGCCCGCAGCGAAGTAGCGCCTCAGGGAAGTCAAAGAGGGCTCGACGCGGCTATTTTTGTTTCTAAATTGCACTACATAAACCATCCGGGGGTGTAGTTGGTACTCTTGTCTTGTTTTCTGTGCTCTGAATAAGTCCACGCAGCTGAGGAGTGCGGTATAGCTGGAATTTCCGTGTGATATGCTACGGAAGACAGCAGGGCATTTTTGTTAAACTGCAAGAAAACTGAATATAGTTAATTCACACGGGGCAGACTTTTGCCGTAAGGTCACGGACTAATGAAAAGTAGCGCTCAGTATTAAGTTCTATTACAAGCCAAATAAACGATAATAGGATTTGTGCACTATACGAAGCGACGTTTAATTGAATATAAGAGCCGGCCGCGGTGGTCTAGCGGTTCTGGCGCTGCAGTCCGGAACCGCGGGATTGCTACGGTTGCAGGTTCGAATCCTGCCTCGGGCATGGGTGTGTGTGATGTCCTTAGGTTAGTTAGGTTTAAGTAGTTCTAAGTTCTAGGGGACTTATGACCTAAGATGTTGAGTCCCATAGTGCTCAGAGCCAATTGAATATAAGAATGGAATTGGAAACTTAGCTTTGTGAAAGTAAAAGCGTAAGAGGTTCGATTGATTGTATCGAAGTACAGTAATCGACCATAGTCCTTGCTATAATGTTCTTGAGTGATGAGCTATAAAAATCACGGGCATTTTAGTTGACGTAATTGCTGAGAGTAATTGTAAGATCAGCCCTCCTTTTCCCTATATACAAAACGCAATCATTCGTGATCAATTAATCATTATTAAATGGTGTTAATAAAAATACTAAAGAGATTTCCACCATAGCGGGTGTATTAGTAAACAATAACTAACATCCGAAGACGTTATTAAGTACCTTGCCGCGCGGGATTAGCCGAGCGGTCTGAGGCGCTGCAGTCATGGACTGTGCGGCTGGTCCCGGCGGAGGTTCGAGTCCTCCCTCGGGCATGGGTGTGTGTGTTTGTCCTTAGGATACTTTAGGTTGGTAGTGTGTAAGCTTAGGGACTGATGACCTTAGCAGTTAAGTCCCATAAGATTTGACAAACATTTGAACATTAAATACCCTGCCCTCGGTAACGCAGCAACAAATGAAGGGTGATAGACTGTGCAAAGAGTGAACATGAATTATTATTATGAAAACCCGAAATTTAGTCGTCGTTACAGTGAAGATGTTTGTGGCTGCTCCATCTGATGTGAGATATAACGAAAAGTCGGGCGTGTACAATTGATAACGACGGCGGTATCTGATGTCAGATAAGTCGGGCAGAGTGCATGGACAGATGGCGGCTACGAGGCACCGCTTCCATCACTGTCAGTCTCAAGTTCTCCAAGATATTCTTCATGTTTTGTGAGCAGATGAAAATCGGTTGGGGGTCACGTTGGGGCACTGTGTAAGCTTTCTACAAAAATTTATCTACAAATGAAAATAATGACTATTCTTCTTTCAAAGACTTTCTCCTAGCGTAACGTGTGCTTCAGATGTCGTATTCGACCGCTGAGCAATACAGATTGCTGGTTCGCCCTGCGGTGCCCATGTGAACAGCGTCACGAAACGGGAATTTGAACATTACTGAATTTTGAAATAATGAAAACTAATCTAACTGAATGCCAAAAATAGGTAACTAACTGCACACTCAGTGACAAATATTTTACTAAAATTCACTACTGACGTACATTATGAAAGCTACGTGGCGTGATGTGCAATTCCTGACTCGGGATGACCACAAAAATAAAATACTGCTCCACTCAGGAGAAAACTGACTGTTTGAGATTAACTACACAGTGTCCGCCCCCAGTAGCTGAGTGTTCAGCGGGAGAGAATGTCAATCCTAAGGGCCCGGGTTCGATTCCCGGCTGGGTCGGAGATATTCTCCGCTCAGGGACTGGGTGTCGTGTTGTCGGAATAGTCATCATTTGATCCCCATCGACGCTCAAGTCGCCGAAGTGTCGTCAAATCGAAAGACTTGCACCCGGCGAACGGTTTGCCCGACGGGAGGCCCTAGTCGCACGACAAATCACCTCCACAGTTCACTGTAAATTCATCTTCTTGCTTAGCACAACACCTGATAATTCCGGCTCCAAACTGTTCCCTCATACGAATGTAAAGTAATATCTGGCCTGAAATAAAACTTATTTACCTCACCCCAGCATGTTGTTTTGTGTCTGGTGCAGTGACGTTCTGGAAGGCGTTAGAAATCATTAGATGCGGCGGCTAAAGAAAAACTAAACTGCACACTACAAAATGTGTTTGTCGCTTCTCACAAACAATCTGTGGCTTCGTCTGGCGTCAGGTGCAATGCACACACTACGAAATATTCACAACTTTACTAACAAGGGAACCTCCCCATCGCACCCCCCTCAAATTTAGTTATAAGTTGGCACAGTGGAAAGGCCTTGTAAAACTGAACACAGATCAGTAGAGAAAACAGGAAGAAGTTCCGTGGAACTATGAAAAAAAAAAAATAAGCAAAATATACAAACTGAGTAGTCCATGCGAAAGATAGGCAACATCAAGGATAATATGTACTGAGGAGCGCCGTGGTCCCGTGGTTAGCGTGAGCACCTGCAGAACTGGAGGTCCTTGGTTCAAGTCTTCCTTCGAGCGTGGAATTTTATTTTTTATTTTCAGACAATTATCAAAGTTCACGCACTGACACATAATCAACTTCGCTCTCCAAAATTCCAGGACCTGTTCAGATCTGCTTGGAGTTATGCAGGATTTGACGCTCTACACACGGAAAAATTTGAAAACGTTAAAAACATATGTTTTGACGGAGCACAGGGAAAAGTGTGGGACTGTGAAACTGTTCGATCCATTTGTTGCTGTTTATGTGACAAACTCTTTATGTTTTCATCACTTTTTTGGGAGTAATTCTCACATCCACAAGAAAACCTAAATCGGGCAATGTAGGAGAATCTTTTTACCCATTCGCCAAGTGTACAAGTTAGGTGGGTCGACAACATATTCCTGTCATGTGACCCACGTGCCGTCACCAGTGTCGTATAGAATATATCAGACGTGTTTTCCTGTGGAGGAATCGGATGACCCATGACCTTGCGATCAAATGTTTTCGGTTCCCATTGGAGAGACACGTCCTTTCGTCTACTAATCGCACGGTTTTGCGGTGCGGTCGCAAAACACAGACACTAAACTTGTTACAGTGAACAGAGACGTCAATGAACGAATGGAGAGATCATAACTTTGCGAAAATAAAGAAAAACTTTTCACTTGAGGGGAGACTTGAACCAATGACCTCTCATTTCACAGCAGCTCGCGCTAGCCACCTGACCACGGCGCTCCTGAGTTCAGGTCTTCCTTGATGTTGCCTATCTTCGCATGGACTATTCAGTTTGTATATTTTGCTTATTTTTTCGTAGTTCCACACAACTTCTTCCTGTTTTCTCGATTGATCCGTGTTCAGTTTTTCAAGGCCTATCCACTGTGCCAGCTAAATCTGAGCGGGGTGCGATGGGGAGGTTCCCTTGTAAGAACGATAGCGGAGGATTTTACTTTAAAGAAAGTCGTTCCTGGAAAACTGAAACTCTGCTCATTGTCAAAAAAGTCGGTGCAACATAACGAGAGTTCAACAATGACGAAATTCTCTCAACACAAGAGTCACAGACATCCCAACCAGTTGCGTTTATGCGACGTAATGAAAACAAAGAGATCATATTGACACTAATAGTGACTGTTATTAGTTATTTGGGAGACAACGTATCCTGCAATTAATAGTTCTGAAAAACCAACGTTTCATTATTGAGCATGCATACGTATACCTTGAACAATTCAGCCAAGAAATGTTCGCCATCAGCAGAATTAAAAAGAAATAATTCCAAACAAGTTTTCAGGTCTACAATGAATGATTTCTCTCAGATTCACAAATATCGAATCTTCTTCTCTAAAAACGCAACTACTCGCTACTGCGACTCAAATAAGACTGTACCATGGCTGCACAACCGACAGGCGAACCACAGATAAACTTGAACACACAGTCAAGGATGTTACACACTACTCGTTCACCTCTGTCCCAGTGCAGTAAAGGTGAATTGTTTACTATGGCAGAAAACGTACGGAGACCTTGCAGCTGTACGGAGGACGATCGGTGGCGTCGCAGTGCTCGTGTGTGTCGTCTGCCACTGTCATGCGAGGGCGCTCCGGGTGTCGACCAACTCTCCGATTTCGCGCTTTCAGTTTTCTGAGGGTCTCCCGCTGACCAACAACTGCCGTGTCACACGCTACACAGTGGAGGGTTGCAGCGAAGCGGGCCAGCCGACCCAGTACTGTGCATCCACATCTAATACCACAAACGATGGCCTGAGGACAGAACAAAAAAGTTCGGAGGCATTACTTTTCGGGACTCCTTCGTAATTAGAGCCACAGTGCAAAACCTCGATATTCAGACAGGATTATTTTGCACAGCATGCGGACTGGTTTCTACGAAATGCTCAAAGAGTAGTAGGAAAAGAAGAATTTAGGTGTCTGAGTTTGTATGCAGATGTGAAATTCGTGATTGTAGCTCCAGCTTTCCTCAGTTTTATTCCAGAACTTCGCACCTGTGTAGGCTGACGCTTCTCGCTGACTTCTCAGTACAGCTGAACTGGCAGTTTAACAGCAGATGCGAACAATATAACCTGAAGGACGGCTAGCATTTAGCCTCTCATTCCTGGCAGGTGGAGACATCTGCATTAGTGATTATTTCGCATTTCAGAAGCTGCTTTATATCGGATGCTTTCTGATATCCCCGGCAGCATAGGCGAAACACTTCAAGGATATTGTTAAACGACCTACCAGGAGGATAACGCCAATAAAGTATGATTAATGAAATGTGAAATATCGGTACGAGCTGACACACACGACTTGCGCCACTTCATAAAATCTGCTACACTACTGGCCATTAAAATTGCTGCACCACGAAGATGACGTGCTACAGACGCGAAATTTAACCGACGGGAAGAACATGCTGTGAAATGCAAATGATTAGCTTTCCAGGGCATTCACACAAGGCTGGCGCCGGTGGCGACACCTACAACGTGCTGACACGAGGAAAGTTTCCAACCGATTTCCCATACACAAACAGCAGTTGACCGGCGTTTCCTGGTGAAACGTTGTTGTGATGCCTCGTGTATGGAGAAGAAATGCGTACCGTCACGTTTCCGACTTTGATAAATGTCGGATTGTACCCTATCGCGATTGCGGTTTATCGTATCACGACATTGCTGCTCGCGTTGGTCGAGATCCAATGACTGTCAACAGAATATGGAATCTGTGGGTTCAGGAGGATAATACGGAACGCCGTGCTGGATCCCAACGGCCTCGTATCACTAGCAATCGACATGGCAGGCATCTTATCAGCATGGCTGTAACGGATCGTGCAGCCACGTCGCGATCCCTGAGTCAACAGATGGGGACGTTTTCAAGACAACAACCATCTGCACGAACAGTTCGACGACGTTTGCAGCAGCACGGACTATCAGCTCGGAGACCGTGGCTCCGGTTACCCTTGACGCTGCATCACAGACAGGAGCGTCTGCGATGGCGTACTCGACGACAAACTTGGGTGCACGAATGGCAAAACATCATTTTTTCGGATGAATCCAGGTTCTGTTTACAGCATCATGATGGTCGCATTCGTGTTTGGCGACATCGCGATGAACGTACATCGGTAGCGTGTATTCATCATCGCCATACTGGCGTAGCACCCGGCGTGACGGTATGGGGTGCCATTGGTTACACGTCTGGGTCACCTCTTGTTCGTACTGACAGCAATTTGAACAGTGGACGTTACATGTCAGATGTGTTACCACCCATTGCTCTACCCTTCATTCGATCCCTGCGAAACCCTACATTTCAGCAGGATAATGCACGACCGCATGTTGCAGGTCCTGTACGGGCCTTTCTGGATACAGAAAATGTTCGACTGCTGCCCTGGCCAGCACATTCTCCAGATCTCTCACCAACTGAAAACGTCTGGTCAATGGTGGCCGAGGAACTGGCTCGTCACAATACGCCAGTCACTACTCTTGATGAGCTGTGGTATCGTGTTGAAGCCGCATGGGCAGCTGTACCTGTACACGCCATCCAAGCTCTGTTTTACTCAATGCCCAGGCGTATCAAGGCCGTTATTACGGTCAGAGGTGGTTGTTCTGGGTACTGATTCCTCAGGATCTATGCACCCAAACTGCGTGAAAATGTAATCACATTTTAGTTCTAGTATAATATATTTGTGCAATGAATATCCGTTTATCATCCGCGTTTCTTCTTGGTGTAGCAATTTTAATGGCCACTAGTGTACTCGTACATTAGAGAGTAGATAGCGTGATCCAAGGTCGACCACTGTTCTTTAACATCAACGACGTACTGGTAATAACGGTAGGTTTGTTACGTAATACAGCCACCGTGAAAGCAACCAATGAGAATGATAAGGTATTCGCTATATTTTAATCAGAATAATAGATACTGGGTGATTATAATTGGAGAGCATCTACTCAACGAAGTCCAGTGTTGGCTATAGTTATCGTGTGGCAGCTAAACTTGCTAGGTATTCTAATGCATTAATGCGGAACGGATATACGCTGGAAAAAATAGTTCGACTTTTGGCCACCGGGTGCCATTCTGCCGCAGTGAATACAAGAAAGTCGTATAGAAACGCTGCTGTATGTAATGCACTAGGATCGGGATGTGTGCAGAAAAGGTCAAACAAGTAGGAAAGGCATAATGTTGACGTCACTATCAACAGTTTGTTCAGTATGAGCACTGGAGACGTCGACAAAATGTTGCACACTAACGCGAGGTGATCGGCGACTGCTCGCAAAGAGTTTCAATGCAATTCTGTACACTGGCCTTCAGATCAACTATAAACCAATCGTGTCCCTGGTACACGCGTTCTTTCAGATGTCCTCAAAGCCAGAAGTCATGTGAGCCCACATCAGGTGATCTTGCAGGCCGTGAAACTGCAAAATTTCTGGAGATGACAGGTTTGTGAAAGCTTGCACCAAGCATACCTTTGACTGAGCGAGCGAGATGAGGTGTTGCCACATCTTGCATCAAAACAGTGGTTTCCACACAGTTGCGCTGCCCCAAAACGGGAATCACAATCTGTACATGGACGCCGCGATTACCTGCATATGTCACGGCACGTCTGGCTGCCCATGTGGGTGTTTTCTCTTCGGAGGAGAACGGACCCAGAGTGAAGCTGTTTGTGAACACAGTCACACATGGCGACTGGAATAGCTCTTCGAGCACAACACGCGGCTTGACAACCCCAAACTGGGCAGTTCTGTCCATTGACTGCTACCTGCAGTGTGAAATGTGCCACGTCAGCTCCACAGAGTATTGCTGGCCACACGCCATCGACTACGATCGACGCCGGAAAGAGAAGAGCAAATTCAGAACGTTGCTGCGGACCTGAGGTTTCACCTGCTGCACCGTCTGAACCTTGTACGCGGGGTTTTAGCGCTTTGTAATATTTATTACATTAAACTTACAGATATGAGCATGAAAGCCAACTCAAAAAGTTTTACCACGGCCCTTATAAGCGTTCAATGTGAGCACCATTTGTCACACGGCACACACCAGGTCTATAGCCGAGTTCTTCCCAAACGTTGACAAGTGTGTTTTCAGTGATTGTAGCAACAGCTGCTTCAATCCGGTTTCTTAATTCAGGGACGTCTGCTGTTGGCCAGAGACACGTACACACGATCCTTGATGAAGCGCCAAAGGAAAAAATCGCACGGCTTTAGGTCGGGTGAACGCGGAGGCCCTGTCACTGGGCCTATCCAGCGCTTGGGTACAGTCAAGTTCAGCGAAACGCGTATTTCGCTATGCCAGTGAGGTGGCGCACCATCTTGCTGGAAAATGAAGTTCTCTGGCTCATCTTCTTCCAACTGAAGGAACAGCAATTGCTCTACGGTAACACTTTGCGGTAATCTCGTTGCATTTGTACCACCTCGTGAGGATTTTCTGAGCCCCAGATGCCCACATTGTGAGTGTTAACAAGTCCACTAAGGTGAAAAGTCGAGTCATCACTGAAGACAATATGATCCAGAAAATCTTCATCGCCGTGAAACAACATTTCGTTTGTGAAGTTGGTACGTAATCCATGCTCTGCTGGCCTTAGAGCCTGTAATAATTGTAAACGGTGAGGACATAGTTGTAAGCATTTTCTTCAAACTTCCCAAGCAGTCGACACGGGAACTTGTAATTGACGACTAGCCTTCCGGACTGACTTCTTTGGGCTACGAGTGAACGACGCTCTCACTCGCTCAACAGTCTCTTCACCAACTCTTGGTCGTCCTGTGCTCTTCGCATTACAAAGGCAGCCAGTGTCTTCAAATTGATGATACCATTCACAAATGTTATTATCACTTGGTGCATCACAACCGAACTTCAGCCGGAACGCACCTTGCACCGTAACTACAGGTTCGGTCTTTGTAAACTGCAAAACACAAAACGCTTTCTGTTCACTAGTCGCCATCTTCGCTACTTGCGGCGGAAACATTGCGCGCTGCACATGCGCGCTGGTGCCAAACACAACTGTTTGGTTTGCTCTATCATTTGACACATCATTTATAACTGTAAGTTTGATGTAATAAATATTGTAAACCGTTAAAACCCCGATATTCATTTATTAAACACCCTTTACAATACAGAGCAAAAAACCTTCCGTACTGTTGATTAAGGGTTGGACATAGCCCAGCCGGTTGGCCGTGCGGTCTGACGCACGGCTTTCTGGAGTGGGAATGAGCGCCTGGTCCCCAGCATGAATCCGCTCGGTGGACTTGTGTCGAGGTCCGGTGAGCCGGCCAGTCTGTGGATGGTTTTTAGGCGGTTTTCCACCTGACTCAGCGAATGTGAGCTGGTTCCCCTTATTCCGTCTCAGCTGCACTATGTCGGCGATTGCTGTGCAATTAAGTTCTCCACATACACGAACAAACATAGGGGTTACACTCGTCTGATGTGAGACATTTCCTGGACGGGGGGAGGGTCCACCGGTGGCTGAATCGCACATTAACCCTGGGGTCAGTGTGGAGTGGCAGAGGGGTGAAGTGGACCGCGGTAGTCGTCGTGGGACTGTGGACCGCTGCGGCTGCAGCGGGGAAGGAGCCTCTCTGTCGTTTCTAGGTCCCCAGTAAACATACAACATAACAACAACATACCGGGGATGGACAATACTCGTGACACTGCATCAGCACTAGTTCTACACGGGGCACATGCTGCTTACAGTAACAACAACCCTGTCAACATCTTCCACCGGGACAGGACGCCTTCATCTTCCAGGTACCACACCAACCTCACCCGCGCTTTCTAATGTCTTTGTCATCTTCTTTAAAGAGGTTAATGACGTCGGACGTCGGACGTCGGAGCACCGAGTCGGCGATACTCTCTCAATGCAGTACCGTAATTGCTGCCGTTCACATAAATCAGTTACACTAACAGATGTGGTAGCTTTCTTCGATAGCCATACTGTTCATTCATGTTATAAAAAACCCGTCCAAAAAGGCCTTGGAAGGCCCAACGGCACCGACCGACCGCCGTGTCATCCTTAGCCCACAGGCGTCACTCGATCCGAATTTGGATGGGCATGTGGTCAGCTCACTGCTCTCCTGACAGTATGTCAATTTACGACACCGGAGCCGCTGCTTCTCAATCAAGCAGCTCCTCAGTTTGCCTCACGACGGCTGAGTGGACCCCGCATGCCAACAGCGCTCGGCAGACTGGATGGTCACCACCCAAGTGCTAGTCCAGCCAGACAGCGCTTAACTTCGGAGATCTGACGGGAACCGGTGCTACCACTGCGGCAGAGCCGTTGGCTCATTCATATTATGGCTTGTCAAATAGCCGCGCCGTTGCCAGAGGGAGACACGGCGCTCGGTCAGTACCGATGTGCGCGCCTGGTCCTGTGGATGGAGTGCCTTTTCAATAACGACAAATAGTTTTTCGTTTCGTTCCCACCTGATGTAAGCATCTAACGGATGTATTGTCCTTTTCCAGTGCTCGGTTGGATTTCTCGGTGCTTTGGAGTTTCCATATTTCTTTGCCTTCAGCACTTGCGCTGTACATCTCTTGCATCGCTGAAGCACGTGAGATACAAGGGGTATTCAATATGTAATGCAATACATTTTTACGTCGACCAATTTCTGTTGGAAAGAAGCAGATTTGTTGTGGAGAAATCGTGGAATATTTCCGCGTTAGGTCCTATCGTTTCATCAAGTTCCAGTAGGTGGCATCTGAAATGGAAGAGTGTTCCAGGCAGAAACCTGTCATTGAATTTCTCTTGACGAAAACCGGGGCACGGCGGATATTCATAGGCGCTTGCACAATGTATATAGAGAGCTGGCAGTGAACAAAAGCGCGGGGAGTCATTGGGCTAGGCGTCTACGATCACCGGAACAAGGTCGCGCAAGCCTATCGAATGTCCCGTGTGTCAGCCCACTGCACACAACTGCGACTCCTGCATCGTTTGAATGTGGGGACACTTTCATTCGAGGTGGTCGACATGTCACAATCAGGCGGTTCTCAGCTGCACATCTCTGTTGGTAGTGCTGACACACTCGCCCACCAGTTGAAGCACTGACAGGTGTGTGCCCTCTGGAAGACTGTAGTGAGCAACGAATGACCATCTGTGTGGAGTTGTTTGCGTGCAAAGATGTTGATCATGACAGTTTTTTGACGAACATCGTCACTGGTGATGAAACATAGGTTCACCACTTCGAACTGGAGGCAAAAGGGCAGCTCCAATGTCCACTGAAGAAACAGTTCAAAGCCGCACACTCAGCTGGTAAAGTCATGGCGACGGTCTTCTGGAAGTCTCAAAGCGCTATTCACTTTGATGCCAACCCTGGTGGTGGAACCATCAACTCTGAAGTGAAACTGAATAAACGGCTCCAGCCTGTTTGTCACTACAAAACTGCAAACTGACTTCTCCTTCTCCATGACAACGCAAGGCCTCACAATAGTCTGCACATTTGAGAGAAGCTGACAAGACTTCATTAGACTGTTCATCCTCCTCCATCCTACAGCCCACACCTCACACTTTCCAACCTCCAACTGTTTGTAACATTGAAGGTCGCAGTCCACAGGTAGCAGTACGTGGATGATGGGGAGGTCACTGATGCAGCGAGACGTTGGTTCCGACATCGACCAGTAGAGTGGACATCGACCAGTAGAGTGGTATTGTATGGACATATAGGCCCTCCCAACAAGGCGGCCTAAGGCAGTCGTACTCAATCTGGATTATGTTGAAAAATTGAGTGGGGAATAAAATTATGTACTGCAATCCTGAATAAAAACAACTTCCAGAAAAAAGTGGTGCATTACCTATTACTCTTGTTTTGTTGTCACAGAGCTGGTCAGTGGAGGTTGTAAGTAGCCAGTTGGATGAAGTGTTCAGAGCTGTTAGTGAAGGACAGATTCCAGTCTATTGTGCGGATATTGGAATACTTCTGACGGTGGTTGCACTGCTGGGCATCTAATTATTGACGTTGACTGTAGTGAGAATCTAACCCTCTCTCACCGTTCGAAGCGAGGCTGCCCACCCTTATTTACAATGTGTAGTGTGTGTCGGTGTGTGTGTGTGTGTCCGTGTGTGTGTGTGTGTGTGTGTGTGTGTGTGTGTGTGTGTGTGTGTGTGTGTGTGTGTGTCAGTGCAAAGTGCAGCAACGCGAAAAAAAATCTATGGAGCAACAGATCGCATAGTTTGTCTCGTGAAACAGGTCGCCAAAGTTCGGTTTACACTGAGAAGAACACAAGTGAACCAACGTAGCCGAACGGTTATTCTAGCTGGTGTTAGCGGTAGACGAGCGCCAGCGAATGGCGTACTTTGGCATTCGCTTTGGTTCCCTCGTGTGACTTATCCTGCTTTTAGCGAAACCTCAACGGAATTTCTCGTCCTCTCCACATAGGCTCTTGCAGTACAGACAGCTTTCTTCCACTTCTTTGTCCACTCGTACTTTGCTGTTGTTGACCTGAGTTGCGTGAGCGATGGAGCGATCGGAAGAGAATGTAATGTTGCTGACATGAGAACTTGGCGTTCAATAACTAAAGCAACACTTTTTTTCTGAAAGTAAGTTGGTTTTATTCAAGATTTCAATACACGACACTATTTCCTACTCTTTTAGCCATAAGATTCGAAATTTGTATAAATTACTAAAGGTACTCATAACGAATGACAATATTTTCCAAATTCAATTTTTTCACCTTCTACAGGCAATCTCTTCCTATTTCTTTATCTTCTTTACAATCGTTTTTCTTGAGAATAAAACTACTTTAAACATCTATCACAAGAATAAATTTGAAGTATATTTTTAGTTAATTGTTAACTAATTAATCTAGATACATTTTTATCAAACAATAATGAAAATTACTTTTATCTCTAATTAAAAGAAGATTAACATGTTTTTCTTGTTTATTTTTTCTATGGTAAAGAGGATAAATTTTTCATCACATGCATAAACACTAATTGTAATACTTGCTTATTTTCAAATTTGGAATTGAACAGGAAAATAAATTTTTTCTTTTTCAAAAATTTCATCTAATCCTTTTCTAATATTTTTAAATTTACTTAATCTTTCTCCATCACTATCTGCTGGATATGAAGCTGATTTTATTGAATAAAGAAAATATTTTTGATGTATATTTTAAAATTAATTATAGGTTTTTGTCTTCACTTTCTTTTGGTGAATCGATATAAGCAGAACCAAAAACTGGATTGTGTCTATTAACATTTAATTCTAAGTTATTACATACAATAAAGGCCAACCAGGATTTTTCTTTGTATTTCTTCCATTTCAGTTAATATTTTAATTGTCGGTTTTTGACAGTAATCATGTAAATTAATTAATCTTAACAAAACTTCATTACTTATTTTAAAATTCAGTTCTTGAGTTTCGATTTTATTTTTAAAATTGCAATCAAATCAATTTAATTGCTCTTCACTGTATTAAAATGTTCTTTAATCTGTTGATTACTTATTTTATTTGATTAAAAAATTGTTGTGGTTCAACAATATTTGTTCCATAACTTATTATTCTCGAATTAAAAACAGAAGCTTTTCTAGAAATTCGTTTAGGTGATTTTAAAAAATCGTCATCATCAATTTTTCAGATAATTTTTTATTAAATTTCCTTGATATTTATCTACTACAAGCTTTTGAAAATAGATCTCAATATCTGTATTATTAATATTACCCTAAAATCTATTGATAAGATCGATGAATTGTTGCTTATTAGGTTTAGAACATTTTTTATCTTTTATAGATTTTATGAAGTTACTTTAAATATCTCTTATTCAATTTGTAATCGCTATTATTAGTATTGCAAGCAGGATTTAGAATAAGGTATTTTGGAATAATTCTGTAAGTTTTTTGTTTTTTAAATTCATGGAAGTTCTTTTATACTTTTATATCTTCAGTCTCTCTTCTTCATTTCTTTGAAACTAAAATAATCAATACTTCCTAGAAATCTTATTTAGTTACATTTGGTTAACCAATTTCTTCACAATAATTTTCTGAATCTGTATAACTCAATCCCTGATTTTAACTACATTAGTTTTATAAGTTTTTAAATAACTCAGCTTTGGAATACATTTTGTTTTAAATTTTTACTTATATAGGAAAAACTTAGATTTTTTATTTTTAAACGGTTATGGTTGAAATGAACCTTTGAAAATTTCAATTAGTGATGTACATTGCTCTGCTATGGGATTTAACATCTGAGGTCATCAGCCCCCTTGACTTAGAACTGCTTAAACCTAACTAAACCTAAGGACATCACACACATCCATGCCCAAGGCAGGATTGGAACCTGCAATCGTAGCAGCAGCATGGTTTCCGATTGAAGTGCCTAGAACCACTCTGCCAGAGTGGCTGGCAATGATGTAAATACATGAGGTTTGGCAGAGCTTATTTGACAAATAGAAAAATCTATTAGCGTTTTATTTTTTAAATAAATGATAATTTGATATGTGGAGATAGGTACACACACTCTTATAAAGCTTATTTACAAAGAAAAAATTTATTAGATTATTATTTTTGAAATAAATGGAAATTTGATTTGTGGATGTAGATGAACATAATCTCATGAAGTTTATTCATTAAGGAAAATTTTATTAGATTTTATTTTTTAATTAAATGAAAATTTCGTTTGCAGATATATGTACTTTTTATTTGGGGAAACAACATAACTAAAGTCTTGGTTTCATATCGCATAATTTTAAATGGGTGAAACAACAAAACTAAAATCTTGGTTTTAAAGTGATAAATTTTAAAAAATATGCTCTTTGCACCAGAACCAGCATACATATACTACTTGCATGATATGTATGCTATTTAAATAAATGATGTGCATATATATAATCTCAAACTGTGTTTGTGTTCTATTTCATATCTCTTTCATTCAACTATTACACTTATTACAATCGTGATTTCAATGATGCACCTATAATCATGCAAGTGTGTGTATGTGTTTCTGTATATGCCTGCTACTTGTCAGTACCTGACTCAGTGTCCTGACATTGTGGATGAAATGTCCTCATCACAAGGACTTTATATTAGGTGAGAAGTTCTGTGGAGATATAAAAGAAGACCTGAATGAGAAGAATGGAGTACTCCGTCCTGATAAGTAGTTATTGTTGGGCCATCCAATTGTGGCAAGACTAATGTTCTCATGGTGCTGCTAACACACATAGATGGAGCCAGACTTGAACATGTTTGTGTATTTTCAAAAATACTGTTTCAGCCCAAGTATAGCTACACTGAAGCACCAAAGAAACCGGTATAGGTATTCGTATTCAAATACAGATATATGTAAACAGGCAGAATAAGGCGCTGCGGTGGGCAGTGCCTATATAACACAACAAACGTCTGGTGCAGTTGTTACTTCCGTGACTGCTGCTATAATGGCAGGTTATAGAGATTTAAGTGAGTTTGGTTCAAATGGTTCAAATGGTTCTGAGCACTATGAGACTTAAATTTAAGTGAGTTTTAACTTGGGGTTATAGTCGACGCACGAGCGATGGGACACAGCATCTCCGAGGTAGCGATGAAGTGGGAATTTTCCTTTATGTCCAGTTCACGACTGTACCGTGAATATCAGTAATTCGGTGAAACATCGCTGTGACACCCACAAGTCCAGCATTGCCCTAGAGTGGCTCCAGGAACACTCATCTGAGTTAAAACGCTTCTGCTGCCCACCAAACTCCCCATGCATAAACATTGTTGAGCATATCTGGGATGCTGTGGAAAAAAAGTTCAAATTCTAAAATATTTCTGTTTTGGTTGCCAAATGGGAGCTGATGTGTTTTACGTAAGCCATACATATTCCTCAATCCCATGTCCGCCTCCATAGAGTAGCGATAGCGTTACTACCTATCAAGCAGAGGACCCGGGTTCAATTCCCGGGAGGGGATTAGGTGTTGTGTGCCCTTCATCATCATTTTCATCATCATTGACTCGCAAGTCACCGAAGTGGCGTCAACTAAAGAGGACTTGCGATACGGCGGCCGAACTCCCCCGAATAGGGTGTCCCACCCAACAATGCCATATGATCATTTCATTTTTTTTCATTTCAATCCGAAATCAGTTGGTCAGATATAATGTAAACCTCATTATTGTTTTCAAACAAGAAATCTGAATTTAAAACACATTTACCAAGCCTGTCGTTCAGTGATTTTGTAAAGATATGTGCTGAATGCTGGAATTATTCACATGTGGGTGTCTTGTTATTGATAAAACAAGAAAACAATCTGAATTTAAAACACATTCACCAAGCATATGTAAGAACAGACAGTTCATTCAGTGATTTTGTAAAGATATGTGTTGAATGCTGGAATCATTCAAATGTGGGTTTCTCGTTATTGATAAAAAAAAAGTCAATGATAGTAGGCAGAGGCGAAAGTTGCAAGAATTTCTAGATTATCTCCTGGTAAGGGAGATGAGAACATTAGACTGTGAGTAGATCAGTATACGCTGCATCGTGGACAAATTTGCAGGCATGTTTAGTTCTCAACCCGAGAGAATGGGTGTCCATAGACAGGCTTCTTAGCATGAAAGTGCTGAAGGAGGGGAATGTCTACTCAGTCTACAGAAATTCAAGGATCTGCCGTCAATTATCATAACAGACTGCTCAAAACAGATCGAGTTAATTGAATCTGGACTTACAGATGTACGAACTGAATTTGAATCTTCGCCAAATTTTCTGGAACACACTGCAATGTATGCTCTAGTTGTACATGACCGTGTGATTAACTAATGCCCACTGACTGGTGATGTGGATTGACCGGTACAAACGAACAGGTGCTGCGCCATACCCAGTGCATTCCACATATTTCAATATGTGAACATCACTACAGACGCCCAGGTAGACCGTTCACATTTAAAGCAGGTGCCTTCGTAATGTACACAGAAGATATTGAAATAATAGTGATATTCTCAGCAAACCGCAGCCTTTCAAGGATGCTGCGTGTGCTAAAACATGGAGGAGTGCAATGTGGTTAACACGTTTCTACCATGGAATTCACTGAGATGATCCTGGCATACCCTATAAAGATATGGTGACGGCCCTTCGTTTATTTGGCCACATGGGTACCACCAACTACTGTGAAGCGGAAGGACAAGATTTCATAGATGCATCGAATCTACAAGTTTGCTGCTATTAAAGACCTGGAATTCTAAGTGTGTCCTGTTCTCAATCGACTCAAGAAGAGGATGTATGAAAATAATGTTGCTGTGTCTGCTGACGAAAATTTAAAATTACTTTTATTTTGGATGAGATAAATGAAGTTTTACATCATAATATGTGTGCACTTTTGTTTCTTTACTGATGTCGCCCTGATCTTGTAATTTAGTCCACATTTTGCGCCTGTGATTTTGCTCAAGCACTGGCAATATAATTTTAGACGAGGTACTGGCAGAAGTAAAGCTGTGTGGACGGGGCGTAACTCGTGCTTGGATAGCTCAGTTGGTAGAGCACTTGCCCGCAAAAGGCAAAGGTCCTGAGTTCGAGTCTCAGTCCGGCACACAGTTTTAATCTGCCAGGAAGTTTCATATCAGCGCACACTCCACTGCAGAGTGAAAATCTCATTCTGGAATTTTAGACATGTTTGCTGTATATCTCAGAAACGGACATGGTCACTTGCTATCTGCTCCCATAACCAAATACGGGCAGCATGGTAGGCAGAGTCCCATGTCAGCAATTCATGTATTTTGTTTTTCTCTATCTTAGTGATCTCCCTCATGCTTCAGACTAATACCTTGTGCATCTTGCACAGCACTTTTATATATGTTTGTGAGGGTAGGGATTTGTGAAATAACAAAGACGTATGATAGTGAATAACAATTTTTTTTATTTAGACATAAATATTCACAGTGGTATTTACATTCACAAATCTTATTGTTTTTACAGTGTACAAATTGATACTGCTTTTATATTCACAGTTCTGGTTTTACTGTTTCGGTTTTTTACACACACACACACATTCAACGTTATTGGTTTTACAAGTAGTAGAAATAGCTGAATTTTTTTAAACTATATATTGCAATACTGATTCAGTATTCCTACATCACTAACAGTGCTAGGTGAAAATTTCTACATTACATTGCACTGATTACAGCTATTGAAAAGTGGGTGGCTCTAAGATGTCCATCCCAAACATTTGCACTAAAATAAAGTGGGTGGAGCTCACAATTAAAACTAGTAGGACTTGGACAACTTGAAAACTATTCTATTTACACAGGCACTCACACAATAACAAATTCATATCAAGTGCAAAAGAGAGAAATAGTGTAAAACTATGAAACTTCCTGGCAGATTAAAACTGTGTGCCCGACCGAGACTCGAACTCGGGACCTTTGCCTTTCGCGGGCAAGTGCTCTACCATCTGAGCTACCGAAGCACGACTCACGCCCGGTGCTCACAGCTTTACTTCTGCCAGTATCTCGTCTCCTACCTTCCAAACTTTACAGAAGCTCTCCTGCGCAACTCCGCTGCAGAGTGAAAATCTCATTCTAGTGTAAAACTGTATTTTTCCCCATTTACTATTTTTAAATTTTTGATAATCATTCTACAATTTTTAGCCAACTTGATACACACCAAACACATTTTTTAACCTTTTATAATTTGTTTTAAACTTTGCCAGCACATGGTGCTTATATATACTACACAGAAAGCTGCTTATTAAAAAAAGCTGAATGTATTTACATGCAGGCATACATATTTACACAGGCATCCACACTCAAACACACTCACATGCATACACAGACACACATAAGGAGTCACACATGTAGACACACCATCCATCACTCACATATAATACACTCCTGGAAATTGAAATAAGAACACCGTGAATTAATTGTCCCAGGAAGGGGAAACTTTATTGACACATTCCTGGGGTCAGATACATCACATGATCACACTGACAGAACCACAGGCACATAGACACAGGCAACAGAGCATGCACAATGTCGGCACTAGTACAGTGTATATCCACCTTTCGCAGCAATGCAGGCTGCTATTCTCCCATGGAGACGATCGTAGAGATGCTGGATGTAGTCCTGTGGAACGGCTTGCCATGCCATTTCCACCTGGCGCCTCAGTTGGACCAGCGTTCGTGCTGGACGTGCAGACCGCGTGAGACGACGCTTCATCCAGTCCCAAACATGCTCAATGGGGGACAGATCCGGAGATCTTGCTGGCCAGGGTAGTTGACTTAGACCTTCTAGAGCACGTTGGGTGGCACGGGATACATGCGGACGTGCATTGTCCTGTTGGAACAGCAAGTTCCCTTGCCGGTCTAGGAATGGTAGAACGATGGGTTCGATGACGGTTTGGATGTACCCTGCACTATTCAGTGTCCCCTCGACGATCACCAGTGGTGTACGGCCAGTGTAGGAGATCGCTCCCCACACCATGATGCCGGGTGTTGGCCCTGTGTGCCTCGGTCGTATGCAGTCCTGATTGTGGCGCTCACCTGCACGGCGCCAAACACGCATACGACCATCATTGGCACCAAGGCAGAAGCGACTCTCATCGCTGAAGACGACACGTCTCCATTCGTCCCTCCAATCACGCCTGTCGTGACACCATTGGAGGCGGGCTGCACGATGTTGGCGCGTGAGCGGAAGACGGCCTAACGGTGTGCGGGAACGTAGCCCAGCTTCATGGAGACGGTTGCGAATGGTCCTCGCCGATACCCCAGGAGCAACAGTGTCCCTAATTTGCTGGGAAGTGGCGGTGCGGTCCCCTACGGCACTGTGTAGGATTCTACGGTCTTGGCGTGCATCCGTGCGTCGCTGCTGTCCGGTCCCAGGTCGACGGGCGCGTGCTCCTTCCGCCGACCACTGGCGACAACATCGATGTACTGTGGAGACCTCACGCCCCACGTGTTGAGCAATTCGGCGGTACGTCCACCCGGCCTCCCGCATGCCCACTATACGCCCTCGCTCAAAGTCCATCAACTGCACATACGGTTCACGTCCACGCTGTCGCGGCATGCTACCAGTGTTAAAGGCTGCGATGGAGCTCCGTATGCCACTGCAAACTGGCTGACACTGACGGCGGCGGTGCACAAATGCTGCGCAGCTAGCGCCATTCGACGGCCAACACCGCGGTTCCTGGTGTGTCCGCTGTGCCGTGCGTGTGATCATTGCTTGTACAGCCCTCTCGCAGTGTCCGGAGCAAGTATGGTGGGTCTGACACACCGGTGTCAATGTGTTCTTTTTTCCATTTCCAGGAGTGTATTTACAATGTGATAAAACAGCAACACTATTCAGCATGAGCTCTCACTCAGTCTCTCTCTCCCTCTCTCTCTCTCTCTCTCTCTCTCTCCATCAGAGATTGCACACCCTCTCTCGTTCTTCAAGTAAATCAAGTAAATAGTGTAAGCAATATGACTTTAGATTGCAGCAGAGTGTATACTTCATGACCTCGGTACATGTGTAATTTGAATATGTCCAGCATACACATACCCAAATAGACAAGTTTCATAAACTTTACCGAAACCTTCGACATCTCTGCAGCAACAAAGTGAGTGAGATCATCCACGAATTTCATATTTTTACAATTTTCAACTCCTTTATTTACTTTACGATGATTCCTGGTCCTGAGAACCAAGGGCATCGATGGCAGGTAATACGATTTACCCATATCTCTATTGTAGACCTCAGCATGGTCCATCAGTATTCTCATTGAAAACAGTGACCCACTTAAAATTGCGTCTGGTAGTATAATTTCTTTCGCCCCAATACACCTCCCATTTGGTCCTAATCAAAATATTTTATGTCTTATATTGTGCATAGTGGTTCCTGTAGTCATGTCCTAGTTCATGAACCACGGGCAACGTATGAGTGGCCAAGTAAGTGGTCCCGACAGTCGGGATACCAGTTACTTTGGAATAAGGCTGGGCATCTCGGACATATTCTGAGTCGTGGTCACCTTTGTGCTCATACGGCAAAGACTACCAAATCCACCGGTTAGTCCCTCAGCCGTTAGGGGTAAAACCCAATGGGACTCGGGGCAAGTAAGGCTAGCAACCTGCTTCCCTGGTACTTTAAATATGATGCTGGCAACAATCAGAGCAAAATGCCTCGGACCTTTGGGGGTGACAGAGTCCCGCCTCTAACTGACAAACCAGGGACTCCCAAGATACGACTTGGCAAACAAATGGTAATGAGATGGGGAGCTATTAATATCAATGGGGGCTACTCTGGGAAGAAGGTAGAGCTGGCAGAGGCTGCAAGTAAGATGGGGCTGGACGTTTTAGCTGTTAGTGACATTCGGGTAAGGGGTGAGAAAGAAGAGGAAGTGGGAGAATACAAGGTCTACCTGTCAGGAGTCAAAGCAGGAATAGCACAATGGGGTGTAGGGCTTTACATCAGGAAAGAAATGGAACCCAGCGTAGTTGCAATAAGGTATGTAAACGAACGACTGATGTGGATAGATTTGACAGTGTCTAGCAAGAAAATTAGGATTGTGTCAGTATATTCGCATTGTGAAGGGACAGATCAAGATAAGATGGATAGCTTTTATGAGGCACTCAGTGATGTAGTTGTTAGAGTAAAGGACAAGGACAGTGTTCTGCTCATGGGTGATTTTAACGCCAGGATTGGAAATCGAACAGAAGGGTATGAAAAGGTTATGGGTAAATTTGGAGAGGATATGGAGGCCAACAGGAACGGGAAACAACTCTTGGATTTCTGTGCCAGTATGGGCTTAGTAATCACAAACTCCTTTTTTAAACATAAGAACATTCACCGGTATACTTGGGAAGGCAGGGGAACCAGATCTGTCATTGACTATATAATAACAGATCAGGAATTCAGGAAGCCTGTGAGGGACACACGTGTATTCAGGGGATTCTTTGATGACACTGATCATTATTTAATCTGCAGTGAAATTGGGATTGTGAGGCCGAAAGTGCAGGAGGTCAGGTCCATATGTAGGAGGATAAGAGCGGAGAAACTTCAGGATAAGGAAATCAGGCACAAGTACATAACAGCGATCTCAGAAAGGTACCAGTTAGTTGAATGTTGTCAATTACAGTCATTGGAAAAGGAATGGACAAGGTACAGGGACACAGTACTAGAAGTGGCTAAAGAATGTCTTGGAACAGTAGTGTGTAAAAGTAGGAGGAAGCAAACAGCTTGGTGGAATGATACAGTCAAGGCAGCCTGTAAAAGGAAAGAGAAGGCGTATCAAAACTGGCTACATACCAGAATCCAGGTAGATAGAGAAAGTTATGTTGAAGAAAGAAACAAAGCCAGACAGATAATTGCAGCATCCAAGAAGAAATCGTGGGAAGACTTTGGAAACAGGTTGGAGACTATGGGTCAAGCTGCTGGAAAACCATTCTGGAGTGTAATTAGCAGTCTTCGAAAGGGAGGTAAGAAGGAAATGACAAGTATTTTGGACAGGTCAGGAAAACTGCTGGTGAATCCTGTGGATGCCTTGGGCAGATGGGGGGAATATTTTGAAGAGTTGCTCAATGTAGGTGAAAATGCGATCAGTAATGTTTCAGATTTAGAGGTAGAATGGGATAGGAATGATGATGGAAATAGGATCACATTTGAGGAAGTGGAAAAAATGGTCAATAGATTGCAGTGCAATAAAGCGGCTGGGGTGGATGAAATTAAGTCGGAACTCATCAAATACAGTGGAATGTCAGGTCTTAAATGGCTACACAGGATAATTGAAATGGCCTGGGAGTCGGGACAGGTTCCATCAGACTGGACAAAAGCAGTAATCACACCAATCTTTAAACATGGTAACAGAAAAGATTGTAACAACTACAGAGGTATCTCTTTAATCAGCGTTGTGGGTAAAATCTTCTCAGGCATTGTTGAAAGGAAAGTGGGAGTATTAGTTGAGGACCAATTGGATGAAAATCAGTGTGGGTTTAGGCCTCTTAGAGGTTGTCAGGACCAGATCTTTAGCTTACGGCAAATAATGGAGAAGTGTTATGAGTGGAACAGGGAACTGTATCTATGCTTTATAGATCTAGAAAAGGCATATGACCGGGTTCCTAGGAGGAAGTTATTTTCTGTTCTACAAGATTATGGAATAGGAGGCAAACTTTTGCAAGTAATTAAAGGTCTTTACATGGATAGTCAGGCAGCAGTTACAGTTGACGGTAAATTGAGTTCATGGTTCAGAGTAGTTTCAGGGGTAAGACAAGGCTGCAACCTGTCTCCACTGTTGTTCATATTATTTATGGATCATATGTTGAAAACAATAGACTGGCTGGGTGAAATTAAGATATGTGAACACAAAATAAGCAGTCTTGCATATGCAGATGACTTAGTTGTGATGGCAGATTCGATTGTAAGTTTGCAAAGTAATATTTCAGAGCTAGATCAGAAATGTAAGGACTATGGTATGAAGATTAGCATCTCCAAAACGAAAGTAATGTCAGTGGGAAAGAAATATAAACGGATTGAGTGCCAAATAGGAGGAACAAAGTTAGAACAGGTGGACGGTTTCAAGTACTTAGGATGCATATTCTCACAGGATGGCAACATAGTGAAAGAACTGGAAGCGAGGTGTAGCAAAGCTAATGCAGTGAGCGCTCAGCTACGATCTACTCTCTTCTGCAAGAAGGAAGTCAGTACCAAGACTGAGTTATCTGTGCACCGTTCAATCTTTCGACCAACTTTGTTGTACAGGAGCGAAAGCTCGGTGGATTCAGGTTACCTTATCAACAAGGTTGAGGTTACGGATATGAAAGTAGCTAGGATGATTGCAGGTACTAGTAGATGGGAACAATGGCAGGAGGGTGTCCACAATGAGGAAATCAAAGAAAAACTGGGAATGAACTCTATAGATGTAGCAGTCAGGGCCAACAGGCTTAGATGGTGGGGTCATGTTACACGCATGGGAGAAGCAAGGTTACCCAAGAGACTCATGGATTCAGCAGTAGAGGGTAGGAGGAGTCGGGGCAGACCGAGGAGAAGGTACCTGGATCCGGTTAAGAATGATTTTGAAGTAATCGGTTTAACATCAGAAGAGGCACCAATGTTAGCACTGAATAGGGGATCATGGAGGAACTATATAAGGGGGGCTATGCTCCAGACTGAACGCTGAAAGGCATAATCAGTCTTAAATGATGATGATGATGATGATGATGATATTGTGCATAGCTTTATGAAAATTGGAATTATTCATTAATTTACAAAAATCTTTTTCCAAATAACTAATCACATCTGCCCTCTTTTCAGTATTCAATTCAACATACCCCTTCAACCAGGGGGAGTGATTGAAGAAGATAACATGGGTGATTCCACCTGGCTCCATCCATAACCTGAGGCGCTGCTGGAGGTTACGAAAATGAATTATGTACCTCTGCTTTTGTCCAACAGTGCTTGTGTTAGGGGTAGTGCTTCCTCATGGAACTTGTTGCTCTGGACATAAAGGGAAGTCGCTTATCATTTCATGCATACTAACAGAATATATGAGGTCTGCTTCTAACACATAGCCTACATCACAATCTGCCGCAAGTCCCATTATTTTTCTACCTAATCCCTCTAATTCATTTTCAGGCACACATTGAAACCCACCAACTGGCAGTGGCTGCTTCATTGCATGCCTGCATAAGTAATTCACATCCAAATGTAGAATATAACTTGAATTGAGGGATGCATTGAACCCGTAGATGGGTTAGTTGCCTTGATGTGTCTATGGATATTCTGACAAACTCACCCAGGGATCCCGTGTTCAAAGAAAAGAAGCATATCAACGGTGATCAAAAGTTGGATGCTACTCCTCATTTTCTTGATCATTGTGCTCCAGGACAACGAGATGATAAGAAATAAAAGGCAGAGTTCAGAGAGTAAGTGACCATGCATACACTGTGGAACTTTTCAAAAATATCAGCAAGAAAGTCCACATCAGTGTCCATGTATAGTCTTGTATATTCACCCAGACATTCACGGCATGCTGATAAAATGGGTATGTGTGACTAATGCATGTGTTGTGAGCTGCACCACAGAACTTTCCCATAAGATGACAGTGGTCACTAAAAGGAGTTTCAGCTTTTCTATCTTACGACAGCCCAGAAAGATGACAGGTAACTGCATCATTGTATAATTTTTTATCCTCCTCCAATTCTGTCTTGGGGATGTTGGTGCTGTAAAGCCTGTCAACGTCCCTTGAGAGTTTTCCAAACTCAGTAAGCAACCAAACTGCAGGATTATTCCTGACAGAAGATACATAGCGGTTAAGAATAATAGGGCAATACACTTTGGTATTCTGCCACATGCAGTCCGTGTTTTTGGGCGAAGGTGGTATGTGAGGCTAAGGGGTTCCTTCCAAAGTGGGTGATAGGGGCAAGAAGGCATTCGAAGACAGTGTATTAAAAAAAAGGACATCACTCATGGTGGTGAGCCTTCTTGAATTTAATGAAGTTGTTTTCTTCTGACGGAATAACAATATGTACCAATTCCTTCGATTCACAGTCCATCAGATGTCTTTTTAAACACTTTCCTTCTAAAAAGTGCTTAGACGCCAGAAGCACATATGTCCTTCACCCTTGTGTTGATTCATCTGGGAAGCGAGAAGGTGGAACATGCCTTTCATCCATACATAATGCTGATTGTCGCCTTCTGAGAAGAGCAGCATGTTCACATGAAGCTCATGCTCACCCACATATTTCCAAAAAGGAGTGGTCAACCACAGCACACTTTTTCTGCTCGTCTAGCCTGCCTTCCTTCTACGGGCCATAAACATGAATTAGTATTTCAGGATTTTGTGCCTCAAATTTTTGCACATCCTGAATCTTTATGGGAACTCCATATGTCAAACTTATAGCATCCACGAATGTTAAGACCTATTTGGTATCGAGGTGTGTGCTGTGCATGTTTTTGTAATTTCTCTGGCAAGACACAATTGACCATGGAAAACAAGCATTATCCTTTTCATTTTGGACATTAATACATGCCTTCTTATCGGCTATATCCTTAGACAGTTTGATATAACTGTATCCTCCTTTTAATGGATACTGGGCATGAATATGGATGTTGAGGTGCGTGAAACGCCCAGCTTAACCCGCAGGGCAGGACAGGTAGTTTAAACTGTGGAAAGGGGCCAAAATAAGAGGCTGTCCGTTGCACTCGAAAATACAATTTTATTATTTGATCAAATATTACAAGAGCCGAAAAAACAATTTTTTTTTAAAAAAACACAGCTTTAATCTTTGTAATTTAATTACCGGCTGAAAGCCACTTTAATTTAAAACGCAAGCATAATCATAAATTTAGAAGGCTAGCCTTATCTTACAACAGTTCCTTATTTATGCTGAAGGCCCAAAGAATCTGAGATTTTGAGAGCAAACAATTTAAATTCAAAATCGGCTGAAAGCCTAACACTTAAGCCTAAACAACATTAAATTGTTTTTTCAAAAAAATAAGGCCTTATGTAAAACGGTTCTTAATTAGACAAAACTCAACCAAAACAGAAATTTAAAAGGCAGAGCCTTATCTTGAAACAGTTCTTTAGTTAGCCATAAGGCCCAATGAATCAGACGCTTCAAGAGCAAACAAGTTAAATTCAAATCGGCTGAAGGTCTAACACAAAACTTCATAACATTAATTTTTTTAAATACCAAAGACCTTACGTGAAACAGTTCTTCAGTTTAGGCTGAAGGCCTTAAGAGCAAAACCACTCAAACTGAAAATCGGCTGAAGGCCCAACACTTAAAATTCAACAAACTTAAGACCTTTAAAATGGCAAAGGTCTTACGTGAAACAGTTCTTTAAATTAGGCTGAAAGTCTAAAGAATCTTACGCCTTAAGGGCAAAACAACCTTAACTAAAAAAGAAAAAAATATCAGCTAGAAGCCATACAAGTACAAACAATAAGAACAAATAAAAAAAGGCAGTACACACAAGGGCGCTCAGATGGTCTAGGGTCGGCCTGGAATCGAAACACTAACTCTCGCTCAGGTGACACAGGCAGTCGGGCCAAGCATTCACGATCCGACGACAACCCGGTCAACGGACCCACTGACAAGATAATTTCCGCTTCACCCGACCACGGCACAGCAGGGAGTTCAACGGAACAACGTAGAGGATATTGGTGCCCACAACTGTCAAACTACACATCGTGCTGGACAGCAACAACAGGATGAGGAAACTACACCGCCTGAAACTTACGTCAACGGCCACGTCAGGTAAACGGAACGTTAACGGCTACAAGGCAGAAGATTCCGCTGGCGCACTTCAAACGAAATACAGTGAAACTCCACCGGCAGGTGGCTAGAATTTTCCAACTTGAAAACCACGTTGTTACTCGCGGGACTATCCCAACAGCCGACAACGAACTCAAAACGACACAACGTGAACAGTCTTGACTTGCTGGTAGATTAAATCAAAACTCAACTTTCGTGTCCAGGGTCGGTGGGCCACGGACCTTATAGCGATGGCAACAGCGCCACACACTCTGACACTGCGCAGAGACCGCCAGCGGCTCCAGCCAAACTACGTCCCGCGGCGAATTCCTCGCTGCTCCACGTCAACCGACCGACTGCCCAGGCTCAGAAACGGTGAAAGGACAAAATATACGTCGGTCGATGAGACGACCAACCCACGGTCGTCCCACTCCAATCTGCCTCCGTCGGTCGGCGGGCACTGGCTGCCGGCGCCTCACCGGCGCTCCGCCCCCGACTCCACTGCTGCTGCGCCCCGACTGCACTGCTGGTCCGTCGCCAACTGACTGCCAGACACACGACCAACCGGAAATACTGTCGGTGGCTCTCAGCGATGGTACGGCAGTGCACTTATCGATACGTGCTGCTGCTGCCGCTCACGGGCAAGCAAGGCAGGAAGTTAGTGACGCCAGTAAATGGAATAAGAAAACGAGGCGGCAGTGCCGTAATAGAAGATGACAAACAATAAATGGCATGAACACGAGCCGTGCGCGGCTCATTGTGGTACTTGGCTGAGTGCTTTAGCGGACCCTCTAACTTCAACCTAGGAAATTTGCGCCAGTATGGCACCCACGGTGTATGCACAATACCACTCAACGATTGACAATGCCATTATCACCCCAGATGTAATGCATTTCTCTTTAACAGTATCGTGCTGTTTGGGTGGGTGAATCAACTCGCAGCAGAGAACTGTGGTACATTCAACGGCATTATATTTCAGATCATGTAGGGCTCTGAGAAGCTCCGTCTCCAGCAACAGGAAGCGTGCTTCTAGAATCGTGACTGGATCACAATACCCCACTGCCTGGACTCGAAATTCTAGAGAAAGAGATACGCTCCTCAAAGGCCCAAGTATTCAAGAAGGGTCATGACGCCTATAATGTGATGTCCTCCGTTAACTGGACAGGAGAGAGCACTACCACGGGTTCATTACTTTTGACACCACAACTAGGAGACGACTGCGTCCACCCAGTGGATGACGGTGTTGGAGAGGAGATGCCTGCTAGGGTGAAGGGTTTGTGCCAAAGCGCACATGCCTTTCGTTGCCGGCGAGTGTGAATAGTTGGAGCCGGGGTAGCATTAGGTGGAGTCGGTGAGGCCCAGTGGGGCGTGGGGTCCAGCAATGCTCGTGCTGGAGCCTTCACCATCGCCATTCTGGGAAGTGGCCGATCGTTGCTGTTCTTCTTCTTCTTCTTCTTCTTCTTCCTCCAACTACCGACGGACGCTAGAATGTACGCGGTGTACATGAAGTCCAGGAACACTTTCAATATTACTTATTGCACAAGAACCAAACATTGTACAGGTATCATACATACACTCCTGGAAATGGAAAAAAGAACACATTGACACCGGTGTGTCAGACCCACCATACTTGCTCCGGACACTGCGAGAGGGCTGTACAAGCAATGATCACACGCACGGCACAGCGGACACACCAGGAACCGCGGTGTTGGCCGTCGGATGGCGCTAGCTGCGCAGCATTTGTGCACCGCCGCCGTCAGTGTCAGCCAGTTTGCCGTGGCATACGGAGCTCCATCGCAGTCTTTAACACTGGTAGCGTGGACGTGAACCGTATGTGCAGTTGACGGACTTTGAGCGAGGGCGTATAGTGGGCATGCGGGAGGCCGGGTGGACGTACCGCCGAATTGCTCAACACGTGGGGCGTGAGGTCTCCACAGTACATCGATGTTGTCGCCAGTGGTCGGCGGAAGGTGCACGTGCCCGTCGACCTGGGACCGGACCGCAGCGACGCACGGATGCACGCCAAGACCGTAGGATCCTACACAGTGCCGTAGGGGACCGCACCGCCACTTCCCAGCAAATTAGGGACACTGTTGCTCCTGGGGTATCGGCGAGGACCATTCGCAACCGTCTCCATGAAGCTGGGCTACGGTCCCGCACACCGTTAGGCCGTCTTCCGCTCACGCCCCAACATCGTGCAGCCCGCCTCCAGTGGTGTCGCGACAGGCGTGAATGGAGGGACGAATGGAGACGTGTCGTCTTCAGCGATGAGAGTCGCTTCTGCCTTGGTGCCAATGATGGTCGTATGCGTGTTTGGCGCCGTGCAGGTGAGCGCCAGAATCAGGACTGCATACGACCGAGGCACACAGGGCCAACACCCGGCATCATGGTGTGGGGAGCGATCTCCTACACTGGCCGTACACCACTGGTGATCGTCGAGGGGACACTGAATAGTGCACGGTACATCCAAACCGTCATCGAACCCATCGTTCTACCATTCCTAGACCGGCAAGGGAACTTGCTGTTCCAACAGGACAATGCACGTCCGCATGTATCCCGTGCCACCCGACGTGCTCTAGAAGGTGTAAGTCAACTACCCTGGCCAGCAAGATCTCCGGATCTGTCCCCCATTGAGCATGTTTGGGACTGGATGAAGCGTCGTCTCACGCGGTCTGCACGTCCAGCACGAACGCTGGTCCAACTGAGGCGCCAGGTGGAAATGGCATGGCAAGCCGTTCCACAGGACTACATCCAGCATCTCTACGATCGTCTCCATGGGAGAATAGCAGCCTGCATTGCTGCGAAAGGTGGATATACACTGTACTAGTGCCGACATTGTGCATGCTCTGTTGCCTGTGTCTATGTGCCTGTGGTTCTGTCAGTGTGATCATGTGATGTATCTGACCCCAGGAATGTGTCAATAAAGTTTCCCCTTCCTGGGACAATGAATTCACGGTGTTCTTATTTCAATTTCCAGGAGTGTATATCATTTTGAAGAGAACCCCTGAAATTTTTTTTTCATGTATACCTCCACAGCATGCATCTACATCTACATCTACATACATACTCCGCAATCCACCATACGGTGCGTGGCGGAGGGTACCTCGTACCACAACTAGCATCTTCTCTCCTAGTTCCACTCCCAAACACAACGAGGGGAAAATGACTGCCTATATGCCTCTGTACGAGCCCTAATGACTCTTATGTTATCTTTGTCGTCTTTCCGCGAAATGTAAGTTGGCGGCAGTAAAATTGTACTACAGTCAGCCTCAAATGCTGGTTCTCTGAATTTCCTCAGTAGCGATTCACGAAAAGAACGCCTCCTTTCCTCCAGAGACTCCCACCCGAGTTCCTGAAGCATTTCCGTAACGCGTGATGACCAGACCTACCAGTAACAAATCTAGCTGCCCGCCTCTGAATTGCTTCTATGTCCTCCCTCAATCCGACCTGATACGGATCCCAAACGCTCGAGCAGTACTCAAGAATAGGTCGTGTTAGTGTTTTATAAGCGGTCTCCTTTACAGATGAACCACATCGTCCAGAATTCTACCAATGAACCGAAGACGACTATCCGCTTTCCCCAGATGCTTGTCCCACTTCATATCGCTCTGCAATGCTACGCCCAAATATTTAATCCACGTGACTGTGTCAAGCGCTACACTACTAATGGAGTATTCAAATATTACGGGATTCTGTTTCCTATTCATCTGCATTAAGTAGCATTTATCTATATTTAGAGTTAGCTGCCATTCTTTACACCAATCACATATCCTGTCCAAGTCATCTTGTATCCTCCTACAGTCACTCAACGACGACGCCTTCCCGTACACCACAATATGATCAGCAAACAGCCGCACATTGCTATCCACCCTATCCAAAAGATCATTTATGTAGATAGGAAACAACAGCGGACCTACCACCCTTCCCTTGGCGCACTCCAGATGATACCCTCACCTCCGATGAACACTCACCATCGGGGACAACGTACTGGGTTCTATTACTTAAGAAGGCTTCGAGCCACTCACATACTTGGGAACCAATCCCATATGCTCGTACCTTAGTTAGGAGTCTGCAGTGGCGGACCGAGCATAGTTTGGTAATTGGCCGACAGTCAGCGCTAGTCGCAAACATCGCGAGTTCAGGTGCAGAGCGACCTTTCTGTGTATTGGAGTTCGACGAAAACAAGTCTGCTACAGCTGTTCAACGGATGTTTGGTACCAGATACGGTAAGAAGTCACCAACAAGGAAGGCCATTTACCACTGGCACGACAAATTCGTTATGACGGGTTGCTTGTGCCCGGCAAAGAGAAACGGACGTCCCATTGTGAGTGAAGTGAATATGGAATGCGTACGAGAGACATTCATAAGGAGTCAAAGAAATCAGTGCGTCGTGTATCCCGTGAACTCGAAATGGCTCCAACGACAGTGTGGGAAGTCCTGCGACAGAAGCTGTCTGAGAAACCATTCAAATCTGAGTTAGTGCAGAAGCTCAATGGGGACGACAAAGGCAAGGGTTTCGAGTTTTGTTTGCAGTGGATGGGGATGGCATGGTTGATCGCTTAACTTTCCACACTAATGGGAAAGCGAACAGGCATAATTGTCGAATGTGGGGTGTAAACAATCCACACAAATGCGTTGAATTTGAGCGTGATTCCCCAAAGTAAATGTTTTGTTTTTTTTACCCTGTCATGTCGAATATTGTATGGGCCATTCTTCTTCGCCAGGAGCACTGTCACTAGATATTCCTACTGGCGGCAATGGCTGATACCGTGATACAGTTGCTGAAAGGTTCAAAGAAAACTTGAGTTTGATTTCAAACACGTACCCGAATTATACGATAATAGTTGGTGGTGACTTTAATTTACCCTCGATATGTTGGCGAAAATACATGTTTAATTCCGGAGGTACGCATAACGCATTCTCTGACAATTATCTCGAGCAATTAGTTCATGAGCCCACGCGAATAGTAAACGGTTGTGAAAACCTCTTAGCAACAAATAATCCTGAGTTAGTAACGAGCATCAAAACCGATTCAGGGATTAGTGAACACAGGGCTGTCGTAGGGAGATTGAATATTGTGATCCCCAAATCCTCGAAAAATAAGCGAAAAATATACCTATTCAAAAAAGCAGATAATAATTCAGTTGACGCCTTCGTAAGAGACAATCTCCACTCATTCAAATTAATAATATAAGAGTAGACCAAATGTGGCTTGAATTCAAAGAAATAGATTTATACCAAATAAATTAATAAACGACGGAGCTGATCCTCCTTGGTACACAAAACGGGTTAGAACACTGTTGCAGAAACAACGAAACAAACATGCCAAGTTTAAACACACGCAAAATCCCCAAGATTGGCGATCTTTTACAGAAGCTCGAAATTCAGGGCGGACTTCAATGCGAAATGCTTATAACAGTTTCCACAACGAAACTTTGTCTCGAAACCTGGGAGAAAATCCAAAGCAATTCTGGTCGTATGTGAAGTAAGTTAGCGGCAAGAAACAATCCATGCCTTCTCTGCGCGATAGCGATGGACATACCATCGAAGACAGTGCTGCCAAAGCAGAGTTGTTAAACACAGCCTTCCGAAATGCCTTCATAAAAGAAGACGAAGTAAATATTCCATAATGCGAATCGAGAACAGCTGCCGACATGAGTAACGTAGAAGCAGATATCCTCGGAGTAGTGAAACAACTTGAATCACTTAATAAAGGCAAGTCTTCTGGTCCAGACTGTATACCAATTAGGTTCCTTTCGGAGAATGCTGATGCATTAGCTCCATACCTAACAATCATATACAACCGTTGGCTCGACGAAAGATTCGTACCCAAAGACTGGAAAATTGCACAGGTCATACCAATATTCAAGAAAGGCAGTAGGAGTAATCCACTAAATTACAGGCCCATATCGTTAACCTCAATATGCAGCAGGATTATAGAACATATATTGTGTTCGAACATAATGAATTACCTCGAAGAAAACGGTCTATTGACACACAGTCAACATGGGTTTAGGAAACATCGTTCCTGTGAAACACAACTAGCTCTTTATTCACGTGAAGTGCTGAGTGCTATTCACAAGGGATTTCAGATCGATTCCGTATTTCTGGATTTCCAGAAGGCTGTACCACACAAGCGGCTGAAATTGCGTGCTTATGGAATATCAGTTATGTGACTGGATCGGTGATTTCCTGTCAGAGAGGTCACAGTTCGTTGTAATTGACGGAAAGTCGAGTAAAACAGAAGTGATTTCTGGCGTTCCCCAAGGTAGTGTTATATACGCTTTGCTGCTCCTTATCTTTATAAACGATTTGGGAGACAATCTGAGCCGCCGTCTTAGGTTATTTGCAGATCATGCTGTCGTTTATCGACTAATAAAGTCATCAGAAGATCAAAACAAACTGAAAAACGATTTAGAGAAGATGTCTGAATGGTGTGAAAATTGGCAGTTGACCCTGAATAACGAAAAGTGTGAGGTCATCCACATGGGTGATAAAAGGAATTCGTTAAACTTCGGTTACACGATAAATCAGTCTAATCTAAACGCCGTAAATTCAACTAAATACCTAGGTATTACAATTACGAACAATTTAAATTGGAAGGGACACATAGAAAATGTTGTGGGGAAGGCTAACCAAAGACTGCATTTTTTTGGCAGGACACCTAGAAAATGTAACAGACCTACTAAGGAGACTGCCTACACTACGCTTGTCCTTCCACTTTTAGGATACTGTTGCGCGGTGTTGGACCCTTACCAGATGGGACTGACTGAGTACATCGAAAAACTTCAAAGAAAGGCAGCACGTTTCGTACTTTTAAGAAATATGGGAGAGAGTGTCACAGAAATGATACAGGATTTGGGATGGACATCATTAAAAGAAAGGCGTTTTTCGTTGCCACGGAATCTTCTCACGAAGTTCCACTCACCAACTTTCTGCTGCGAATGATAAAATATTTTGTTGACATCGACCTACATAGGGAGGAACGATCACGACGATAAAATGAGGGAAATCAGAGCTCGTACGGAAAGATATAGGTGTTGATTCTTCCCGCACGCTATACGAGGCTGGAATAATAGAGAGTTGTGAAGGTGGTTGGATGAACCCTCTGCCTGGCACTTAAATGTGATTTGCAGAGTATGTAAGTAGCCTGTTTAGGTTTTTATGTTGGTAACACCACGTAGCGCTCTATATGAAAATCACTGACTGTGCTGTGTGCAGTCTGTGGCTGGTTCGCATTGTTGGAATATTCGCTATTGTAGTGTTGGGCAGTTGGCTTAAAAATAGAGATGGGGGCCCCTCCACGCCCGCACCAACGTGGTGACCAAACCAAAAGTTCTACTGTCACCTCCGTAAACATGTTAGTTGTCTAGTAAGTGGATCACAGGGTGCTGGGCTGTGATGTTGTCCGTGCGTCTGGGTAAGGCTACTCATTAACACGGTCCATCAGGTGATAGAAAGTGGACGAAACGCGAGTGAGGGTAGCGATTTGAAGAGCAGAGGGAAAAAAGTGCCATGGCTCGTGCCGTGGGAAAAAAACCTCTGCGACAGTGGGATGGGTAGTAAGAGCAGTAGTGGCTTACTAGCTGCGATAGTTGATGCAAGGCTGGGTTTGTTAGTATGGGAATCATGCATCATTACCGTGGCAGACGATGGCGATGTATCCCAGTTTCTGCAGCCGCTGCATTCCTGGAACAATCAAGATCGTTGTATAGTAGTGGGAGATCGGCCATAGATCATCTCACTGTGTGGGGGATGTGTGGAGCTTGTCTGCATGCAGTGTACGCTACGGCTTCCCTGTGTGGTGCCAGTTATTCGGCAGTGTATTCCAGCTGGATATCCAGTAATGGCGTCTGATTAACAGGGGCTCACTTGTACCGTTATGTTTGCGTATGCTTGGCCATAGATGTTAGGTCCTTACAAGTATGTCCTTTGGTCTTTTATGTTTCCATCTATGGTTGTGGTCGTAGTTCCCCAGATTCAGAATACACGGGTTCTGCGAGTGGTTCAAATGGCTCTGAGCACTATGGGACTTAACATCTATGGTCATCAGTCCCCTAGAACTTAGAACTACTTAAACCTAACTAACCTAAGGACGTCACACAACACCCAGTCATCACGATGCAGAGAAAATCCCTGACACCGCCGGGAATCGAACCCGGGACCCCGTGCTCGGGGAGCGAGAACGCTACCGCGAGACCACGAGCTGCGGACAGGTTCTGCGAGTGTCTGGAGTTTCTGTATAGTCTTCTGGTGAGTTTGTGGATTACCTCCGTGAGAGTCTCAAGTCGATATCCCCGGAGAAGGTCCGCGATGCGCGTTAACAGCGCGTAGCGTTGCGCAGTTGGAGGTGAGCCGCCAGCGATGGTGGATGTGGGGAGAGAAATGGCGGAGTTTTGAGAGCGGATGATCTGGACAGAGACAGTAAATTTGTAAGACTGAATGTCATGAACTGATATATATATATATATATATATATATATATATATATATATATATATATATATATATATATAATGACTTTTGAACACTATTAAGGTAAATACATTGTTTGTTCTCTATCAAAATCTTTCATTTGCTAACTATGCCTATCAGTAGTTAGTGCCTTCAGTAGTTTGAATCTTTTATTTAGCTGGCAGTAGTGGCGCTCGCTGTATTGCAGTAGTTCGAGTAACGAAGATTTTTGTGAGGTAGGTGATTCGTGAAAGTTATAGGTTAGTGTTAGTCAGGGCCACTCTTTTGTACGGATTTTTGAAAGTCAGATTGCGTTGCGCTAAAAATATTGTGTGTCAGTTTAGTGTAAATCAGAATAAGTAAAAAGAGAAATGTCTGAGTACGTTGTTCTGTCCAGCTGTTTGAAAATCAGATAATGTAAGGGGGTCTATCAGCACAGTAATTCATTAATTTTTCTAAGGGGACGTTTCAAGTATCCATGTGGATGTAGATGTAGATGCCTCAAATGCAATCTTCGACTCTCCGTTTGTCTTTCGGCGTGATAGTGCTCCACTCCATTTTTATCGTGAAGTTCGTGGGTACCTGAGCACGGAGCTGCTACGTCGCTGGATCAGCCGTGCTGTAGAAGGGGACAGCTGAAACGGCCACCCCGATGACCAGATAACACTCCGTGTGACTTTTGTCTGTGAGGATACACTAAAGAGCTGGTGCATGTACCGCCTCTACCGCGTGGTGTAGCAGAGCTCCGGGAGAGAACACGGGGAACGACTCCCACAGCCGGCGATGCCGTGCTGGGAATTCGGTTACCGTATTTACGTCTGCCTGGTCACTCATGGTTCGCATATCGAATTCCTCTTCAAAATGGAGTGTGTATGACATCTGCACAGTGTTTAGTTCTTGTGCAATAAGTAACTGAAGCCGACCTCAAGGAAGATCAATTTGGATTCCGTAGAAATACTGGAACACGTGAGGCAATACAGACCTTACGACTTATCTTAGAAGAAAGATTAAGGAAAGGCAAACCTACGATTCTAGCCTTTTTAGACTTAGAGAAAGCTTTTGACGATGTTGACTGGAATACTCTCTTTCAAATTCTGAAGGTGGCAGGGGTAAAATACAGGGAGCGACAGGCTATTTACAATTTGTACAGAAACCAGATGGCGGTTATAAGAGTCGAGGGGCATGAAAGGGATGCAGTGGTTGGAAAGAAAGTGAGACAGGGTTGTAGCCCATCCCCGATATTATTCAATCTGTATATTGAGCAAGCAGCAAAGGAAACAAAACAAAAATTCGGAGTAAGTATTAAAATCCATGGAGAAGAAATAAATGCTTTGAGGTTCGCCGATGACATTGTAATTCTGTCAGAGACAGCAAAGGACTTGGAAGAGCAGTTGATCGGAATGGACAGTGTCTTGAAAGGAGGATAGAAGATGAACATCAACAAAAGCAAAACGAGAATAATGGAATGTACTCGAATTAAGTCGGGTGATGCTGAGGGAATTAGATTAAGAAACGAGACACTTAAAGCAGTAAAGGAGTTTTACTATTTGGTGAGCAAAATAACTGATGATGGTCGAAGTAGAGAGGATATAAAATGTAGACTGGCAATGGCAAGGAAAGCGTTTCTGAAGAAGAGAAATTTGTTAACATCGAGTATAGATTTAAGTGTCAGGAAGTCGTGTCTGAAAGTATTTGTATGGAGTGTAGCCATGTATGGAAGTGAAGCATGGACGATAAATAGTTTGGACAAGAAGAGAATAGAAGCTTTCGAAATGTGGTGCTACAGACGAATGCTGAAGATTAGATGGGTAGATCACATAACTAATGAGGAAGTATTGAATAGGATAGGGGGGAAGAGAAGTTTATGGCACAACTTGACCAGAAGAAGGGATCGGTTGGTAGGACATGTTTTGAGGCATCAAGGGATCACCAATTTAGTACTGGAGGGCAGCGTGGAGGGTAAAAATCGTAGATGGAGACCAAGAGATGAATACACTAAGCAGATTCAGAAGGATGTAGGTTGCAGTAGGTACTGCGAGATGAAGAAGACTGCACAGGATAGAGTAGCATGGAGAGCTGCATCAAACCAGTCTCAGGACTGAAGACCACAACAACAACAACAACAAGTAATTGAAAGTGTTCCCAGGCTTTATGTACACCACAGCGGCCTCCATTGTCTCTCGGGGAGCGATGGGTGCTTCACCTGGCCGAGCACGCCCCTCAGGCTCGTCTCCCGTCTGCCCCCACGACCACCACTGTAGGAACACATGCCACAGCTAACTGTTGTGGTGCTGGTTGTGAATATGGTGCCTCTATAACGTAGGAATAACGAAAAAAAATTAAGTCCGAAGATCAAGAATTAAAAATAAAGAAACATAAGGCAATAAGGCATAAAAAAGCAACATTGAACTTACGATGTAAGCTTCACTTCAAACTTCCGGGCTGATAGGCCGTGGTCGAAGTATAAAACTCTCTCCTGACGTTTCGTCTCCGACTGCGGGAGACATCCACGGAGGTAAAGCTGTGAACTGCGAAGAGAACTCGAGGAAGCGCTGGTTATATAGGCAGTACAGAGGGCACCACTGTCGATCTGAACAGTAAGGACTATCATGGAAAAATCAATGATATTTTGGTTCCCTCCAATTACAAAAAACAAGATATGAAGATTTTAAGAATGACAAATCGACTGGTGAAAGCGTCTTCATTTGGCTCCGACGATAAGAAGCTGCTTTGTAAAACAGAGGCGTACCCACCTGGACTGTATGGCTTACCCAAAGTTCATAAACCTGGGATTCCGTTGAGGCCAATTGTCAGCGCTATAGGCGGACCAACACACGAGTCAGCTAGACACCTTCCCTCAATGCTGCAGCCTTATGTTGGTAGGACGGACATAAAAACTCAGCTCATTTCATTGACAAGGTAAAGGAAACGAGCGTGGGCCCGGATGATATCCTCGTCAGTTTTGACGTTGTGTCGTTATTTACCACGATTCCGGTAAACGAAGCTATCTTATGCATAGCGGGTATTTTTCCTACCGATATTGTGGCATTATTCCGACACTGCCTCGCCACAACCTACTTTCAATACAATAATAACTTTTATGAACAGATTGACGAGGTGGCTATGGGCAGTCCTCTCAGTCCTGCTGTGGCCAACTTACGAGCTGCATTCAAGTTCTAAGGTCTCCGATTTTTTTTCTCCGGACTGGAAAGAGATAGAAACATGCGCATTGTTTTAAGATGAGGCCGTGTTCATTGTCAATACGTCTCAGAGATGGCAGCACCATACGGCAGTTGGAATTTTACCGCCAGCGACGAGAATGAGAACTGTTTTAAATACTCAAAATGGCGACGTTTTCCTTACTTGAACAGCGTGAAATCATTCGTTTTCTGAATTTGCGTGGTGTGAAACCAATTGAAATTCATCGACAGTTGAAGGAGACATGTGGTGATGGAGTTATGGATGTGTCGAAAGTGCGTTCGTGGGTGCGACAGTTTAATGAAGGCAGAACATCGTGTGACAACAAACCGAAACAACCTCGGGCTCGCACAAGCCAGTCTGTCGACATGGTCGAGAAAGTGGAGAGAACTGTTTTGGGGGCTCGCCGAATGACTGTCGAACAGATCGCCTCCAGAGTTGGCATTTCTGTGGGTTCTGTGCACACAATCCTGCATGACGACCTGAAAATGCGAAAAGTGTCATTCAGGTGGGTGCCACGAATGCTGACAGACGACCACACGGCTGCCCGTGTGGCATGTTGCCGAGCAATGTTGACGCGCAACGACAGCACGAATGGGACTTTCTTTTCGTCGGTTCTGACAATGGATGAGACGTGGATGCCATTTTTCAATCCAGAAACAAAGCGCCAGTCAGCTCAATGGAAGCACACAGATTCACCGCCACCAAAACAATTTCGGGTAACCGCCAGTGCTGAAAAAATGATGGTGTCCATGTTCTGGGACAGCGAGGGCGTAATCCTTGCCCATTGCGTTCCAAAGGGCACTACGGTAACAGGTGCATCCTACGAAAATGTTTTGAAGAACAAATTCCTTCCTGCACTGCAACAAAAACGTGTACTGTTTCACCAAGACAACGCACCCGCACATCGAGCTAACGTTACGCAACAGTTTCTTCGTGATAACAACTTTGTAGTGATTCCTCGTGCTCCCTACTCACCTGACCTGGCTCCTACTGACTTTTGGCTTTTTCCAACAATAAAAGACAGTCTCCGTGGCCGCACATTCACCAGCGGTGCTGCTATTACCTCAGCGATTTTCCAGTGGTCAAAACAGACTCCTAAAGAAGCCTTCGCCGCTGCCATGGAATCATGGCGTCAGCGTTGTGAAAAATGTGTACGTCTGCAGGGCGATTACGTCGAGAAGTAACGCCAGTTTCATCGATTTCGGGTGAGTAGTTAATTAGAAAAAAAATCGGAGGCCTTAGAACTTGAATGCACCTCGTATTTATGGAGAGTTTTGAACAAGGGGAGTTGCAGACTGCCAGTCAGAGCCAGCCAGATGGTATCGCTATGTCGGTGACACGTTCGTAGTATGGACACACGGAGCAGACGAGTTGGATGCCTTCCTGACACATTTAAACAGCATTAATCCGAAAATCCAATTCACTATGGAGACGGAAAGGAATGGGCAATTCAACTTCCTGGATGTGTCTGTGATTAAACGACGGGACGGAACGTTGGGCCATAAGGTGTATAGAAAGCCCACACATACTGATCGTTATCTACACAAAGATTCAAACCACCACCCTAGACAAAAAAGAGGTGTAATGAAAACTTTGGTAGACAGGGCGCACAAACTTCGTGAACCTGTTTATTTAAAAGATGAGATTGAACACCTACGGTCAACTTTCGTGAAGAATGGCTATTCTAGCAAGGATATAGATCGAGCACTTCGCTCTAGGCAGAGAATCCGGAGTAACGACGAACAACAGTCGCCCAAGGGCAAAGTTTTTCTTCCGTTCATTAGTAAGGTCACAGGTCGTATTGGGAAAGTTTTACGCAAGTATGAGGTGCAAACTATTTTCAGACCCACCAGGAAAATAAAAGAATTTTTAAGGTCGGCAAAAGATGCACGCCACCCTTTAGCTACACCGGGGGTATATAAAATTCCTTGTAGTTGAGGACAGGTTTATATCGGTAGCACAAAGAGAAGTGTGAACAACCGTCTTGTAGAACACAAGAGGAATTGCCGCGTGGGTCACGCGAATAAATCGGCCGTAGCGGAATATGTTTACCAGGAAGGTGATCATGAAATAAAATACAGCGAGACGAGCGTCATATCAAAAACCTCGCATTATTATGCACGCTTGTATAGAGAGGTTGTCGAGATTGATAAACATCGTAATAATTTTAACAGGAAAGACGAAGGTGTTAAACTGGATAAAATTTGGGTGTCAACGTTGCATCGCAAGCGTGACGGTCAATTACTTTCAATCGTGGTTGGTTGGTTGGTTGGTTGGGGGGAAGAGACCAAACAGCGAGGTCATCGGTCTCATCGAATTAGGGAAGGACGGGGAAGGAAGTCGGCCGTGCCCTTTCAGAGGAACCATCCCGGCATTTGCCTAGAGCGATTTTGAGAAATCACGGAAAACCTAAATCAGGATGGCCGGACGTGGGATTGAACCGCCGTCCTCCCGAATGCGAGTCCAGTGTGCTAACCACTGCGCCACCTCGCTCGGTTTCAATCGTGAATGTTGGCGTTCCCAGAGACAATCTGATAGCCGACGCCACGTGATCAACTGTGGCGCCCTCTGCACTGCGTATATAACCAGCGCTTCCTCGAGTTCTCTTCGCAGTTCGCCGCTTTACCTCCGAGGATGTCTCCCGGAGTCGGAGACGAAACGTCAGGAGAGAGTTTTATACTTCGGCCACGGCCTATCAGCCCGGAAGTTTTAAGTGAAGAAAAGCAACATTCCAGGCTAATAATAATTACACGCTGCAACGATGGCGTTCCCGTTAAATTTCCTTTCCCACTTTGGGTCCAAGGACTGACCAGTTCAGTCGGGCTTTCTGGTAGTTCTCCCATCCAGCACAGTATTTCCTCATGGTCTTCCAAGAGGGCGAGATTGCACTGCCTTTCACCTTCCTCAACAACCGCCATCTTGTGCACCCACTCTGTTATTTCACCTTCGCCTTATGCCCATCCATCTTTCCCACTGATGCTACCCACAGCAATAAAGTATTGAATGTAATTATTTCTTGAATATGTTAGAGACATACTCAGAAAATCCTACTGAAATACAAACAGAAAATCGTATTCTTTAGCTGAGTTGTAGGTGTTTTAGCTGCTGTCGCGGCTAATCCGCACATCAGTAGCAGACATATTGCGCGAGAATCTGTCATGCAGTGAAACACCTTGTAGTAACATTGGTAGAACATTACGTAGGAAATCAGCATACATTGCACCATTCAGATTGCCATCGATAAAATGGGGCCAACTATCCTTCCTCCCATAGTGCCGCACCATACATTAACCCGCGAACGTCGCTGATGTTCCACTTGTCGCAGCCATCGTGGATTTTCTGTTGCCCAATAGTGCATATTATGCCGCTTTACGTTACCGCTGTTGGTGAATGACGCTTCGTCGTTAAATAGAACGCGTGCAAAAAATCTGTCATCGTCCCGTAATTTCTCTTGTGCCCAATGGCAGAATTGTACACAACGTTCAAAGTCGTCGCCATGCAATTCCTGGTGCATAGAACTATGGTACGGGTGCAATCGATGTTGATCTAGCATTCTCAACACCGACGTTTTTGAGATTCCCGATTCTCGCGCAATTTGTCTGCTACTGATGTGCGGATTAGCCACGACAGCAGCTAAAACACCTTTTTGGTCGTCATCATTTGTTGCAGGTCGTGATTGACGTTTCTTTGTTTATACATGCGAAGCAAACATTTCAAAACAATGTCAATCGGTAGCTTAAATTATAATTTCCTACTGTACATGTGTATATTCAGCCTGTGATATCCATTCCAGCAGATTGTTTACCAATTTATGTATGACACATGTTGAAGCACACTACTGTGCAGTAATCTTTCTGAAACTGTTCCTTAAATAACGTAACTATCCGGCGAACGGTTCGGACACTTGGATGATGTCATCCAGGATACCGAGCAGCCTACATAGCACGCGCCCGTTGGGCATTTTGATCACAATAGCCATACATCAACACGATATCGATCTTTTCCACAATTGGTAAACGGTCCATTTTAACACGGGTAATGTATGACGGAGCAAATACCGTCCGCACTGGCGCAATGTTACGTGATACCACGTACTTATACGTTTGTGAGTATTACTGCGCCATCCATGACAAAGCGAAAAAAGTGGTCCAACTAAAACATTCGTATTTCTTTACGTACTACACGAATATGTAATAAAAATGGGGGTTCCTATTTTAAAAAAACGCAGTTGATATCCGTTTGACCTATGGCAGCGCCACCTAGCGGGCCAACCATAGCGCCATCTGGTTTCCCCCTTCAAGCTAGACAAGTTTCGTTCTTCGTAGTTTTTTCGTTTGACGCTTATTTCGTGAGATATTTGGCCCGGTCAGTATCAATGGATCACGCTGTACATTCATATATGCGATGTACAACCTATCACATCATACCTAATAATGTTTGTAGATCACCGAAAAGTATGTGGACAGGTTCTTGTCAGGTGCGATTTTGTAGCCACAGTACAATGTATAATCGAGTGTATTTACATTCATTTACTTTTACGCGATGTCCATTCCACGTGCAGTTGCGAAAGTATTCTGTCTTGTGCGCGATTGTACTTAAGACAAATTGTTTAAAGCAACATTTGTGTGTGCATTGAGGTGTCAAAAATTCTAGCTTATTTGTTTATACACGCGAAGCAAACATTTCAAAACAATGTCAATCGATAGTTTAAATTATAATTTCCTACTGTACATGTGTATATTCAGTCTGTGAAATCCATTCCAGCAGATTGTTTACCAATTTATTTATGACACATCTTGAAGCACACTACTGTGCAGCGATCTTTCTGAAAGTGTATTTAGAGACATATTCAATTGTGCTTAACAACTCCTGAAGCAGCCAGTGCTCAAAGACCGGGGAAGGCTGTGGTATTTCCCACAAAAGCGCGCAAAGTGCCTAAGGGAGGAAGCCTGGATGAAGACTGAGAGACTTCACAAGTAGCCATGACCTTTTCGGAGTCTGTGTTCAAGTGTGGTGGTATTCCTCGGGATAAAAAGTTTAATTACATCCAAATTGTTTAAATATTCTTGCTTTATCTGCAAAGCTCTCTCTCTCTCTCTTTCATTGTGCAATGCTACGTTTAGTTACTGTGACACCTTCAATTTCTAAACTGTGTGAAGTATTTCACACAATGCCAAAATTGTTTAAACAATATACAATATACCTTGTTATTCGTTTGTTTCTTTACTATCCCAAACTAGTTTCGGCGACAAATATCGCCATCATCAGTGGGGTTTTTAAATCAAAAACATGCAGAAAATAGCATGGTTGTACAAACACAGTAAAATATTATTACATTTTTACTATTCGTCATTTGCAATATAGTTTTCTATGTATAATTTCATACTAAATTGTTTATTGTATGTTACAGCACGTTTCAAGCAATTATTGGCGCTCTTTGCAACATATTTTCTGTGCTCTTTTTTCTTTCTTTTGCAGTTTTTTACTTAGCGAAGATGGTTGCAGATGACATGATGTTCGCTAAGTAAAAAACGGCAACAGAAAAAAAGAGCACAAGTAATACGTCGCAAACAGCGCCAGTAATTGCTTAAAACATGCTGTAACATACAATGAATGAGGTAGTATGAAAGTATACATAGAAAACTATATTTCAAAAGACGAGTTGTAAAAATGTAATAATATTTTACTGTTTTTCTACAACCATGCTATTTTCTGCATGTTTTCGATTTAAAAACCCCACTGATGATGGTGATATTTGTCGCCGAAACTAGTTTGGGATGATAAAGAAACAAACGAATAACAAGGTATTTTGCGTTAAGGTGGGCTCAATTTCTGATATTTTTGTTTTCCTATGCAAACACGGACCAAATGGAAGAGTCCCATGATAAAATGATTGACTATCCAATATAACTGCAAATTGTTTAAGTATTCCAACTACAGTGCTCAGTGTTTTGTGTGCAACTGTATTTTGAGCAGTTTTGTGTTACATATTCAGTTTGTGAAACGAATTGTTTAGTTAATATTTCCTGAGGCACATCTTCCGAAGCAACCTTTGCAGAGTCTTGTGACATTTCCGAAATATGTGTGTGACAATGTTCCACACATTGCTTAAACACCAGCTTACTGAAGCACTTCACGTCCAATGGCAAGGGGTACCTGCGTGTCACAGAGAGAGAAAGTGCTGCACCGAGTAGTCGGAAGGCTGAGGTACTGCCCCGCTCGACAGGAGGTGCTTTGGACAGCCCTACGGCTGCATGGCTCTGGTGGACGGAGCGCGTGGGAGAAAGTTTTCCACATATGCTTAGCGCAGTCTGTGACAGTGTAATTACACTATACAAAATAAAAAACCTTTTTTTCGGGTACAGACATAAAACATGGTGGACGTAACTAATTTGGACTCGCTGAATCTGAAAATGCAGTTATATTTTCGCCATCACCCTCCAATTTTTTGTAAGGGAGGTTTTTAAATGCCTATATCTAAAAACAGAGACTAGGGTGGTCTACGCTAAATTCAGACAATACCCAACATACTTTACACCGTAAAACTATCTTACTCTAGTGTCATGGGTCTAATGTACATTTTTACAAGAAAAATTGCAACATTCATGTGCTCCATAATGATGCTGATGGTGGAGGGTTGAGTCGTTTTGATGACCCTTCTGTGGGACATATATATCATTCACATTTCAAAAACCAACAATAGTCACTTAACATTGAAGGGTTCCATCTACCTTTATAGCGGCTTTCCATTCGCAAAATGTCCTGATGGAACCTTTCTCCGTGTTCGTCACTAACCGCTCCCAAATTGGTAGGGAAGAAATCTAAATGAGAATGAAGGAAGTGCATTTTTAGTGACATTCTGCATCCAAGATTTTTATAGTCTAAGAGAGGAAGCAAATATTCAGAAATGAAAAGAGTGGCTATGGACAGACAAAAGTGGAAGAGGCTTAACCCATGACAAGACCAGCTGTAAGGGAGAATACCATACATACATAAGAGAGTCCCCACTGATACGTCATTGCTTTCTGCTCTTGTATTCCCTAGGAAACCTTCAATGACATCATTAAAAAAATGCCAGGCTGCAAGTTCTAACTGACTTAATTTTTCTTCGAAGTCCTTATCATGCATTAACTTCCTAATTTGTGGCCCAATAAAAATCCCCTCTTTCAATTTGACGTCACTTAATTCAGGGAACACTTCACGCAGATACATGAAACCATTAGCATTTTTGTCCATTCCCCTTACAAAATTCTTCACAAGGCCGAGCTTAGTATGCAATGGGGGAAGGAAAAGATTTTTAGAATCGACCAAAATTCACATGTTTCATATTTTTCTCTCCCTGGAGCCAATTTCCCTCATGGTGGCCACTTTTTCGCTGTATAATGTTTATCTGTTGCACGGCTGACCCAAAGACAAAGGAAACAGCAATACTTTGTGAAACCCCTTTGGAGACCAGTTAGTAAACCCATCACCTTAAGATCACCACATATTCTCCAGTTTTCTTCATTATAATTTACAGCTTCAAGTAACTCTGACAAATCAAGGTAGTTCTCTTTCATAGTCGCAGAGCACCCTGCAGGTACAGATGGAAACGTGTTACCACGTATGCAACAGTATAGCCTTCAGACTTATCTTGGAAGTGTCAATAAACCAGCGCCACTCAGCAACATTTTTCTGGATGTGTAACTGTTTCATTAATCCTACTACATCACTACAAGCACAAACGTTGCCCACCATTCCATAATACGTCATCAGATCTTTCTTACGTTGCCTAAAGTAAGTAATTCTTGTTTCTTCATGAAGCAAGTTCCATCCCTTAAGACGTGAAGATAAAATTTCTGCATGTTCCTTGGATCAGTATAAATCACGAACTATGTCATTCAAGTCTGCTTGTGTAATTGAATGTGGTGTTTGTTCTGGAAAGTGCTCCTCTTCACTTGATTGACATTGTGGTTCCCCAGTGTTTGTAGATTCATTGTCAGAACTAGGAACTTCTTCCCAGACTAGTGCAGGAGTCAGAACTGGCAGGTCTTCACCGCGGGGAACAGGTCTGATTGCTGAGGGCAGGTTGTGACGTGATCAGGGGGTGGGGTAATTAATTTGATATCAAAAGTGGGCCAGAATCCGCTTCATTGCACTACTTACACCTACCTGGTGCACATCCAAAGTTAGTTGATGGCTCTTCTTATTTTTTGGTGAAAAGTCAATTTTATTAGTCAAACAGAGGTAGCAATCATCAACACGATTTTGAGGCACTCGCTAGATCATTGGTATGCCAAATGGTAAGTGTTCTATTTTTCCTTTCAGCCATTGTGTTAGTTTAAAATTGCACCTAGTCTAAGTTATGTGAGGTGCCCAATCTTTATCCTCGTCTCCCAGTTGGCATTTGAAGTACAAATGATACGAAGTCTTCAGTAAGTTAGAAATTGGTCATCTTTGTTTCCTTGTCGTGAATTCACTACATATATAACAAAATGATTCGGGATGGTTTGTACATCCACGTTTTGACTTCTCGATGTTGTGTTTTCAACGCCTACAAAACATTTTTCTGTCGAATGAACTTAGCCAGCTTAATTCCTGAAAAAGGAAAGAAAAATTCAGAGACTTGCGTTAATATAGAAGGAAGAGTAAGCTAATTTATGTGACTGGAGGGTTTAAATACACAATGTAAAATACATGTTACATTTAAAAAGTAATTCACATTAAAGTTAAGAACAAAAAAGTTCACTGCACCAACTTTTATCACACTCCTTTCAACCACAAAGCACTTAAAAATCATACAGTAAATTCAACTATGTTATAAACTTGCAGGTCGTAACTTTTAAACGTGACGTGATGGACACTTTCTGATTTCACATTTTATGTCAATTTACAATTTAGAATTAAGTTTTATATGTGCTTTGTCTGTACCAAAACCACTGTTGGCTAGTGTTACTATTGGAAAAAAATGTACTGCAATTGTATAGCATCAGCTAAATTGTTTAAACACCAGCATCGATTTTGAGGCATATTGCGATTTCAAGAGTAAATAGGTCATGAGGTTCTCTCAGTGGAGCAGCTCGACGCAGGCTGAGCGGATTTCCTGCCACTTTTTCCTGGGCTGTCATTCTGAATTACGTCACAGCAGGGGAGGGGGAGGGGGGTGGGAAGTGAGGGGGCTGGGAGTTCTCTGAGGGAGAGCCATGTGCCGGTTGTGACATCATCAGGGGATGGGGTAATTAATTTGATATCAAAAGTGGGCCAGAATCCGCTTCATTGCACTACTTACCTGGTGCACATCCGAAGTTAGTTGATGGCTCTCCACCCAACATAACGTGCTGCATTTCCTCCCAACCAAAGAATCCTCAATCGAGTCACAAATTCCGGTTGATACCGCATGTGTCCATACTTCAGATAGTAAACTTACATGTGGTACTGAAGCAGATGATTTTCGGAAATCGAGAAAAACAGTATTTACCTGAGTGACTTGATCCGTGGCTTTCAGGATGTCATCTGAGAAAACTGTGAATCGGGTTTCACATGGTTGACCGTTTTCGTGATCCCTGTTAGGAAGTCATTCAGTTGGAGGTATCCCAGTACGTTTGAGCTTGGAATATGTTTTAAGATGGGGTGTCAAGGATAGCGGACGGTAGTTCTGTGGATCACTCCTGCTACGCTTCTTTTTGGAAATACATGATAGGCTCTGTCAAGTGTTGCTTTAGGAAGGTGCTTGGTCATTGTCAGGTGGATGAAGAAAACCTAAACACCATTTTGATAGGAACAGATGCTGCAGTAAGCTCAGGACCCATCATTCAAAGAGAGGGTGATACGGCACTGATGCCAGCTAATTTCATTAAATGGTGGCAAACCAGTAACTGTTCCGTGTGAGCCAGAACGAGCAACTTGCCAAGGAGTTCCGACTAAAACAAAAGGACAGTGAGAACATTCAGCATAGCTGGGAATACCTCACGCTGCTGAGAAGCTACCACGAAATGGAGGGATACCCCTCAAGAGGAAGGCCAGGACTTGGAGAAGTCGTTTTGCTTCAGGAGGATGTCAAACTACAGAGCAGTGGCGGAAGTGGTGCGTCCCGACCGAGCTGATAAAACGAGATGTGTCATTGTCCGGCAGCTGGATGGGACGAAGGTCTGCAGCTGGTGATGGCCCTCGAAACAGAGCAGGGTGGAGAGGGTCTCGGGGAATAAGAGGCTCGCACACCGTGTGTTGGTGCTACGTACACCTTCAACAGCTGTCTCTTATTCCCCATTCATTATTGTAGACGAGAGTGACCTGTGCTTCCTTCCAGTTGCAGGGCACGGTTATATTTTCAAGAGAGCCACAGCAGATTACTGTTAAATGATGGGCTAATTAAGCCACAATTTCACTACAGTATGTGACACATATTCCATGGAGGCCTTAAGATTTTTTTCAGTTTCAACGAGTTCAGCTGTTTCACTTTGCTGCTGCTGAAACAATGTTTTGTTTGTTGTCAACAGGGAAAAAAAAATCACGCAAAAGCGCCCAACTCATAGTTGTTAGAAAACAGACGAAGTTCGTTGCCGTGAGTCAACCCTAGGCAAGTCCATCATCATGTTTATCCAGCGCTAATTCCAATTGTAGTTAATGGCTGCGTCCTCAGTAATCACTGACCGAGAGAAAGAGTGCGTGCTTTCGGCCGCAGCCTCCAGTTGCGTCCAGGTGGCGAGATGCGCGTCCGAGCCTCCAGAGCTCCGGGCCTGCGGGCTCCAGGCTGCGGCGCTGGCCGCTCTCCAGCATGCAGATGGCGCCCCCCCCCCTCCTGCCCCCCCCCCCCCCTTTCTCCCTCCCCCTCACCAGCGGGAGCTGACCAGCGGCCGCCTCGCACCCCTTGCCTCGCTCTTGCCGCCTGCCTACCTAGCTAGCCCTTCCTCGCTAGCCCTTCGGCCCTTCCTTGCTGGCCCTTCCTCCCTTCCGTTCCAGCCGGCGCTGCTCGCCCGATCGATGGCGCCGTATCTCGTCTCTCCAGACCGCCGCGGCTGGAGCTGGAACTCTCCAGAGCCTGCGTCAGCCTTCCCGCCACCAGCCAGCCCGCGTACTGCTGGCTGGAGGTTGTGGAAGACAGTGGTCCGTCACCTGCCTACCCGTGCCCATTCTTTCTCTCGGTCATCAGTCTTCTGTCTCGAAGAAGCAAATCAAGGTGATTCAGAATGACGTTCTAAAAATTTAGGGACACTTCCTTACACGAAAATAAGAAAAAAATTCCCAGTAAACAGGGCCTCCAAAATACATACGCCGAGAGCGATGAGCACTTGCTCTTATTTGATACTCAGACACACATCTCCTCTGGTGCAAGCACTCCGTGTTTTGAGAAGAGGTAGTATGGACCAAAGCGACAAAACATGGCCAGTAAAGATGTGTTTCACAATATCGAAGATGAATAAGTGCTTATAGCTATTAAGGTACGCACTGTAGAGACCATTTTTGCTGGACATTTTTCTGTTTTTTTGTGCCTACTGCCTTCTTCCAAAATATGGAAAATAGAGAGCTTGCCGAAGCAGAGATGTTTTCCACAGCATCGAGGATGAAAAAGCGCTCGTTGCTGTTAAGATACATACATTAGAGCCTACGTTTAGTGCACTTTTCTTCTTGTTTTGGTGTAAGGAACCTGTCTTAAAATTTTTAAAACGTCATTCTGAAACACCCTATGTATATGCAATATTTTTTTTTTCTTTTTTCATAATGTAATACAACAATATAGTTGTTCAAAGTCTCCTACCTTTCCAATCTCCCACCTACAAATTCCTCTGACTCCCCCTTCCCATGTTGTTTTCTGCCGTCCCCTTATTCTTCTATTAGTTCACATCCACTCTATCATCGTATTAAGCAATCTGTCCTCGCGTAAATGCTTCGATTGTACCCATTACAGAGGCGGCTCGGTTGATTCCCTTACGCGCATCTTCGTTTTTAATTTTATCGCGTAGTGTCGACTTACGGCAACACCTCCAAAATTTCGCCTTCACTGGCAAGAAGTTCCTCTTAATTCTTCCAGTTACTTCCCACATTTCTGCTCTACTCGTCGCTATACTTCTTACAATACTTACAAATATCCTAAACTTCGTTTCTGATCTAATACCAATACTCCGTAAAATTCCATTCAATTGTTTGGTTGCTTGTCTGCCTTCGACAGGTCGGTGAAAGACGCAAGACACGCTTTTGTAACCTCTGCTAAAAAACTAAACTTCGTCCGAACAGGCCTGGGAAGGCCCAGCGGCACCGACCAGCCGTCGTGTCGTCACTGGATGGGGATACGGAGGGGCATGTGGTCAGCACACAGCTCTCCCGGCCGTATGTCACTTTACGGGACCGGAGCCGCTACGTCTCAAGTATCTCCTGTTTGCCTCACAAAGTCCGAGTGCAGCGCTCGGAAGACCGGATGGTCACCCATCCAAGTGCTAGCCCAACCCGACAGCGCTTGACATCGATGATTTGACGGGAACCAGTGTTACCACTGCGGCAAGGACGTTGTCTTTTGTAACGTATGGGGTGCATAAAATACCGTGTATTTATGGGAAGGTTTATATTGGAGCAACGAAAACAAGTGTTAACAACCGCCAAACCTATCCCAAAAGCAACTGTCGTCTGGGACACACTGACAAATCGGCTGTAGCGGGACAGATTTTTGAGGGCGGTGACCGTGAAATACAATTTAATGAAACGAGCGTGCTAGCTAAGGCGTGGCGTTATTACGCACGTATGTAAATCTACATCTACATCTACATCTACATTTATACTCCGCAAGCCACCCAACGGTGTGTGGTGGAGGGCACTTTACGTGCCTCTCTTTCCTGCTCCAGTCGGGTACGGTTCCCGGGAAGAACGACTGCCGCAAAGCCTCCGTGCGCGATCGAATGTCTCTAATTTTACATTCGTGATCTCCTCAGGAGGTATAAGTAGGGGGAAGCAATATATTCGATACCTCATCCAGAAACGCACCCTCTCGAAACCTGGACAGCAAGCTAAACCGCGATGCAGAGCGCCTCTCTTGCAGAGTCTGCCACTTGAGTTTGCTAAACATCTCCGTAACGCTATCACTGTTACCAAATAACACTGTGACGAAACGCGCCGTCTTCTTTGGATCTTCTCTATCTCCTCTGTCAACCCGACCTGGTACAGATCCCACACTGATGAGCAACACTCAAGTATAGGTCGAACGAGTGTTTTGTAAGCCACCTCCTCTCTTGATGGACTACATTTTCTAAGGACTCTCCCAATGAATCTCAACCTGGCACCCGCCTTACCAACAATTAATTTTATATGATCATTCCACTTCAAATTGTTCCGTACGCATACTCCCAGATATTTTACGGAAGTAACTGCTACCAGTGTTTGTTCCCCTATCATATAATCATACAATAAAGGATCCTTCTTTCTACATATTCGCAAAACATTACATTTGTCTATGTTAAGGGTCAGTTGCCATTCCCTGCACCAAGCGCTTACCCGCTGCAAATCTTCCTGCATTTCGCTGCAATTTTCTAATGCTGCAGCTTCTCTGTATACTACAGCATCATCCGCGAAAAGCCGCTTGGAACTTCCGACACTATATACTAGGTCATTTATATATATTGTGAAAAGCAATGGTCCCATAACACTCCCCTGTGGCACGACAGTGGTTACTTTAACGTCTGTAGACGTCTCTCCATTGAGAACAACATGCTGTGTTCTGTTTGCTAAAAGATCTTCAATCCAGCCACACAGGTGGTCTGATATTCTGTAGGCTCTTACTTTATCAGCCGACAGTGCGGAACTGTATCGAACGCCTTCCGTAAGTCAAGGAAAATGGCATCTAGCTGGGAGCCTGTATCTAATATTTTTTTGGTCTCATGAACAAATAAAACGAGTTGGGTCTCACACGATCGCTGTTTCCGGAATCCTTGCTGATTCCTACAGAGTAGATTCTGGGTTTCCAGAAATGAAATGATACGCGAGCAAAAAACATGTTCTAAAATTCTACAAGAGATCGATGACAGAGATATAGGCCTATAGTTTTGCGCATCTGCTCGACGACACTTCTTGAAAATTGGAACTACCTGTGCTCTTTTCCAATCATTTGGAACCTTCCGTTCCTCTAGAGACTTGCGGTACACGTCTGTTAGAAGGGGGCAAGTTCTTTCGCGTACTCTGTGTAGAATCGAATTGGTATCCCGTTAGGTCCAGTGGACCTTCCTCTGTTGAGTGATTTCAGTTGCTTTTCTATTCCTTGGACACTTATTTCGATGTCAGCCATTTTTTCGTTCGTGCGAGGATTTAGAGAAGGAACTGCAGTGCAGTCTTCCTCTGTGAAACAGCTTTGGAAAAAGGTGTTTAGTATTTCCTCTGTTTCAATGCCATAATCATACCACAGCGTCTGGGAATGCAGTTTCGAACCCCTTACTGATTTAAAGTAAGACCAGAACTTCCTAGGATTTTCTGTCAAGTCGGTACATAGAATTTTACTTGCGAATTCACGGAACGCTTCACGCATAGCCCTCCTTATGCTAACTTTGACATCGTTTAGCTTCTGTTTGTCTGAGAGGTTTTGGCTGCGTTTAAATTTGCAGTGAAGCTCTCTTTGGTTTCATAACTTTGTTGTTGAACCAAGGTGGGTTTTTACCGTCCCTCACAGTTTTACTAGGCACGTACCTGTCTAAAACGCATTTTACGATTGCCTTGAACTTTTTCCATAAACACTCACCATTGTCAGTGTCGGAACAGAAATTTTCGTTTTGATCTGTTAGGTAGTTTGAAATTTGCATCCTATTGCTCTTGCTAAACAGATAAACCTTCCTCCCTTTTTTTATATTCCTATTTACTTCTATATTCAGGGATTCTGCAACGGCCTTATGATCACTGATTCCCTATTCTGCGGTTACGGAGTCGAAAAGTTCCGGTCTGTTTGTTATCAGTAGGTCCAACATGTTATCTCCACGAGTCGGTTCTCTGCTTAATTGCTCGAGGTAATTTTCGGACGTACAGAGAAGCCAAAGAAATTTATAAACACCACAATAATTTTTACAGAAAAGAAGAAGGTTTAAAGTTAGGTAAGACACGGCGGTCCACTTTGTACCTCCGATGTGACAGTCGATTATCTTTGATGGGGAGTAATGACGTCAGTCAGACATAGTTTGACTGTCGAGTGGTGGAGCCCTACATGAACGGGCCCTCCACGGCCCAGCAGCCAGCCGTGGGCTCACCTCGGAAGAGGCTGCCCTCAGCTGGCAACGGATCGTCAGGACGGAGAGTTTCTGCTCTTCCACCACGGCCTCTTACCCTGAAGGTTTTAATCAGTCGCGAATTAGTGCCCAGCGATTATAATGAACCCACACCTGGGGTGTATTCATTTTTAAATCGGTAGCTTACATTAGACCATTAATAGACACATTAAGAAGTACCCGTGGTCTAGGGGTAGCGTTTTTCATTCATAATCAAAACGTCTTCGGTCCCGGGTTCGATCCCCGCCACTGCCTAAATTTTGATAAATAACCAGCATTGGCGGCCGAAGACTTCCGGCATAAGAAGTCAACCTCATTCTGCCAACGGCCTTGTCAAAGAGGGCGGAGGAGCGGCACTCTCTTGTCCTAGGGGTGGGAAATTGCCCCTAAAGGCGGAAGAATCACCAATGATCAACGACATGAGGATGCAGAAGGCAATGGAAACCACTGCATTAAAGACACGTACCGTGTATCCACAGGACATGTGGCCTGTAATTGAAGAAGTGTCATGATGATCTCTCCATTGGCAAAAGATTCCGGAATAGTCCCCCATAATAATCAACGAAAGGATAACGTTCTACGAGTTGGGGCGTGGAATGCCAGAAGCTTGAACGTGGTAGGGAAACTAGAAAATCTGAAAAGGGAAATGCAAAGGCTCAATCTAGATATACTAGGGGTCAGTGAAGTGAAGTGGAAGGAAGACAAGGATTTCTGGTCAGATGAGTATCGGGTAATATCAACAGCAGCAGAAAATGGTATAACAGGTGTAGGATTCGTTATGAATAGGAAGGTAGGGCAGAGGGTGTGTTACTGTGAACAGTTCAGTGACCGGGTTGTTCTAATCAGAATCGACAGCAGACCAACACCGACAACGATAGTTCAGCTATACATGCCGACGTCGCAAGCTGAAGATGAACAGATAGAGAAAGTGTATGAGGATATTGAAAGGGTAATGCAGTATGTAAAGAGAGACGAAAATCTTATAGTCATGGGCGACTGGAATGCAGTTGTAGGTGAAGGAGTAGAAGAAAAGGTTACAGGAGAATATGGGCTTGGGACAAGGAATGAAAGAGGAGAAAGACTAATTGAGTTCTGTAACAAGTTTCAGCTAGTAATAGCGAATCCCCTGTTCAAGAATCACAAGAGGAGGAGGTATACTTGGAAAAGGCCGGGAGATACGGAAAGATTTCAATTAGATTACATCATGGTCAGACAGAGATTCCGAAATCAGATACTGGATTGTAAGGCGTACCCAGGAGCAGATATAGACTCAGATCACAATATAGTAGTGATGAAGAGTAGGCTGAAGTTCAAGACATTAGTCAGGAAGAAGCAATACGCAAAGAAGTGGGATACGGAAGTACTAAGGAATGACGAGATACGTTTGAAGTTCTCTAACGCTATAGATACAGCAATAAGGAATAGCGCAGTAGGCAGTACAGTTGAAGACGAATGGACATCTCTAAAAAGGGCCATCACAGAAGTTGGGAAGGAAAAAATAGGTACAAAGAAGGTAGCTGCGAAGAAACCATGGGTAACAGAAGAAATACTTCAGTTGATTGATGAAAGGAGGAAGTACAAACATGTTCCGGGAAAATCAGAAATACAGAAATACGAGTCGCTGAGGAATGAAATAAATAGGACGTGCAGGGAAGACGAAATGGCTGCATGAAAAATGTGAAGACATCGAAAAAGATATGATTGTCGGAAGGACAGACTCAGCATACAGGAAAGTCAAAACAACCTTCGGTGACATTAAAAGCAACGGTGGTAACATTAAGAGTGCAACGGGAATTCCACTGTTACATGCAGAGGAGAGAGCAGATAGGTGGAAAGAATACATTGAAAGCCTCTATGAGGGTGAAGATTTGTCTGATGTGATAGAAGAAGAAACAGAAGTCCATTTAGAAGAGATAGGGGATCCAGTATTAAAATCGGAATTTAAAAGAGCTTTGGAGGACTTACGGTCAAATAAGGCAGAAGGGATAGATAACATTCCATCATAATTTCTAAAATCATTGGGGGAAGTGGCAACAAAACGACTATTCACGTTGGTGTGTAGAATATATGAGTCTGGCGACATACCATCTGACTTTCGGAAAAGTCCGAAGACGGCAAGAGCTGACAAGTGCGAGAATTATCGCACAATCAGCTTAACAGCGCATGCATCGAAGCTGCTTACAAGAATAATATGCAGAAGAATGGAAAAGAAAATTGAGAATGCACTAGGTGACGATCAGTTTGGCTTTAGGAAAAGTAAAGGGACGAGAGAGGCAATTCTGACGTTACGGCTAATAATGGAAGCAAGACTAAAGAAAAATCAGGACACTTTCATAGGATTTGTCGACCTGGAAAAAGCGTTGGACAATATAAAATGGTGCAAGCTGTTCGAGATTCTGAAAAAAGTAGGGGAATAATAAGAGTGGACGATCAAGAACGAAGTGCTCGTATTAAGAAGGGTGTAGCCTTTCGCCCCTACTCTTCAATCTGTACATCGAGGAAGCAATGATGGAAATAAAAGAAAGGTTCAGGAGTGGAATTAAAATACAAGGTGAAAGGATATCAATGATAACGATTCGCTGATGACATTGCTATCCTGAGTGAAAGTGAAGAAGAATTAAATGATCTGCTGAACGGAATGAACAGTCTAATGAGTACACAGTATGGTTTGAGAGTAAATCGGAGAAAGACGAAGGTAATGAGAAGTAGTAGAAATGAGAACAGCGAGAAACTTAACATCAGGATTGATGGTCACGAAGTCAATGAAGTTAAGGAATTCTGCTACCTAGGCGGACGGAGCAAGGAGGACATCAAAAGCAGACTCGCTATGGCAAAAAAGGCATTTCTGGCCAAGAGAAGTCTACTAATATCAAATAACGGCCTTAATTTGAGGAAGAAATTTCTGAGGATGTACGTCTGGAGTACAGCATTGTATGGTAGTGAAACATGGACTGTGGGAAAACCGGGACAGAAGAGAATCGAAGCATTTGAGATGTGGTGCTATAGACGAATGTTGAAAATTAGGTGGACTGATAAGGTAAGGAATGAGGAGGTTCTACGCAGAATCTGAAAGGAAAGGAATATGTGGAAAACACTGATAAGGAGAACGGACAGGATGGTAGGACATCTGCTAAGACATGAGGGAATGACTTCCATGGTACTAGAGGGAGCTGTAGGGGGCAAAAACTGTAGAGGAAGACAGAGATTGGAATGCGTCAAGCAAAGAATTGAGGATGCAGGTTGCAAGTGCTTCTCTGAGATGAAGAGGTTGGCACAGGAAAGGAATTGGTGGTGTGCCGCATCAAACCAGTCAATAGACTGATGAGAAAGGAACACGTTATCATTTGTCTACAGGAGAACGGCGAATACCGCAGGCATTGTCGGGTTACTGCGACGCCGGACATACGAGAGTTGCCTAGAAATTGACGCACCACATTTTTTTTTTCTCAGCCGAAAACAACGCTACGAATGGAAAACATTCTATTCTTTCGCTCGAGCCTTGTCCCACAATTACGCAGGGTTATCCATCGTTAATCAGGTTTGGCATGTTAATGTTTAAGGGGTGGCCGGTTGCCCTTCCGCCGCCACCACGTACCCCCCGGGACGGAATGAGTGTACCCCAACCGTCTGCGTCGAGTGTAATCCGTGGAATAGTGCGAATGTGTTCAGACGACTGCGAGCCGTGTAACTGAGGCAGAACATGGGGACCAGCCCGGTATTCACCTAGCGGGATGTGGAAAACCGCCTAAAAACCATATCCAGGCTGGCCAGCAGGATTCGATCCGTGGCCGGCGCGCCTACCCGAGTCAGGAAGCAACGCTTTATTTAGCCTTCTCGGCTATCTTGGCGGGTCTACGAATGCAAAATATTACGTATGTGTTATCTGAAGTCTCCTCAGCGAACGCGCCAAGTTCCCGTCACTTCCGACAGATAGCGTAGCTGCAGGACAGTTTCAGAATGGTGTCTTTTGGTGACGTACGTTAGAAGCAACGCGCCGTCATTGAACTTCTCATTGCAGAGAAAGGAACTGTGGGGAATATTCACGAGCGCTCGTGTAAAATCTGTGAGGCATGTGCTGTCGACAGAAGTACGGTTAGTCGCCGGGGAGCTCCACGAGTTGCAGCGGTCGGGGAGGCCGTCCACGGCCGTCACACCTGACACGGCAGATGTCGAGGTGAGGCCGGAATTCCCGACGCGCGGCCTCCTCACTCGCACCCTTGTAACAGCCCATCAGGGCAAAGGCACGCTGCTCGCCGTTCCATTGCTCCGTGTTTAGTGTCTGCCGAATGGCGAGGCAGTGCGAGCACCCATTCGGCACCACCCACCTCTCACGCCGTTGCCAAAATTCCCACTGATTTCAGTCGCCCTGTATTTTGAATACGAACCGGATTGCAGGCTGTTAACGAAGGCTTATCTTAGAAGCTAGATTAAGGAAAGGCAAATCTACGTTTCTAGCATTTGTAGACTTAGAGAAAGCTTATGACAATGTTGACTGGAATACTCTCTTTCAAATTCTGAAGGTGGGAGGGGTAAAATACAGGGAGCGAAAGGCTATTTACAATTTGTACAGAAACCAGATGGCAGTTATAAGAGTCGAGGGCGATGAAAGGGAAGCAGTGGTTGGGAAGGGAGTGAGACAGGGTTGTAGCCTATCCCCGATGTTATTCAATCTGTATATTGAGCAAGCAGTGAAGGAAACAAAAGAAAAATTCGGAGTAGGAATTAAAATCCATGGAGAAGAAATAAAAACTTTGAGGTTCTCCGATGACATTGTAATTCTGTCAGACACAGCAAAGGACTTGGAAGAGCAGTAGAACGGAATAGACAGTGTCATGAAAGGAGAGTATAAGATGAACATCAACAAAAGCAAAACGAGGATAATGGAATGTAGTCGAATTAAGTCGGGTGATGCTGAGGGAATTAGATTAAGAAATGAGACACTTAAAGTAGTAAAGGTGTTTTGCTATTTTGGGAGCAAAATAACTGATGATGGTCGAAGTAGACTGGCAATGGCAAGGAAATCGTTTCTGAAGAAGAGAAATTTGTTAACATCGAGTATAGATTTAAGTGTCAGGAAGTCGTTTCTGAAAGTATTTGTATGGAGTGTAGCCATGTATGGAAGTGAAACATGGACGATAACCAGTTTGGACAAGAAGAGAATAGAAGCTTTCGAAATGTGCTACTAACTAATGAGGAGGTACTGAATAGGATTGGGGAGAAGAGAAGTTTGTGGCACAACTTGACTAGAAGAAGGGATCGGTTGTTAGGACATGTTCTGAGGCATCAAGAGATCACCAATTTAGTATTGGAGGGCAGCGTGGAGGGTAAAAATCGTAGAGGGAGACCAAGAGATGAATACACTAAGCAGATTCAGAAGGATGTATGTTGCAGTACGTATTGGGAGATGAAGAGGCTTGCACAGGATAGAGTAGCATGGAGAGCTGCATGAAGACCGCAACAACAACATCGAAGGAAGGTACGACCATATGGAATAAGTTCCCAGGTATGTGAGTGGCTCGAAGACTTCTTAAATAATAGAACCCAGTGTGTTGTCCTCGACGGCGACTGCTCGTCAGAGACAAGGGTATCATCTGGAGTGGCCCAGGGGAGTGTGATAGGACCGGTGTTGTTCTGTGTATACATGAACGCCTCAAAAATGGTTCAAAGGGCTCTGAGCACTATGGGACTGAACATGTGAGGTCATGAGTCCCCTGGAACTTAGAACTACTTAATCCTAACTAACCTAAGGACATCATGCGCTTCCGTGCCCGAGGCAGGATTCGAACCTGCGACCGTAGCGGTCGCGCGGTTCAAGACTGAAGCGCCTAGACCCGCTCGGCCACACCGGCTGGCTCATACAGGATGGGCAGTACTCTGTGGTGGTTTTGGCGATGATGCCGTGGTGTACGGCAAGGTGTCCAAGTTGAGATACAAAACGATTTAAGCAAAATTTCCAGTTGGTATGATGAATGGCAGCTAACATTAGATGTAGGCAAAAGCAAGTTGATGACGGTGATCAGGAAGATGCAACCTGTAATGTTCGGATGCAGTATGCATAGTGTCCTGCTTGACACAGTCAAGTCGTTTGAATACCTGGGCGTAACGTTGCAAAGCGACATGAGATGGAATGAGCATGGCAGAACTGTGGTAGCGAAGGCAAATGGTCGACCTCGATTGATTGGGGCAATTTTAGGAAAGAGTGGTTCACCTGAAAAGGAGCCCGCTTGTAGCACGCTGTTGCGACCTATTCTTGAATACTTCTCCATTTTCTGGGACTCGTACCAGGCCGGATTGAAGGGAGACATCGAAGCAGTGCAAAGTACGGCTGCTAGATCTGTTACCGGGGGGTTCGAACAAAGTTGAGGTGTTACGGAGATGCTTCGCGAACTCAAACGGGAATCCCTGGGTGGAAGGCGGCGTTTTTTTCGGGAAACACTGTTGAGAAAATTTAGAGAACCACAGACTCCCGAACGATTCTAGTGCCGACAACAAACATCGCGCGTAAGGACCAAGAAGATGAGATACGAGAAATTAGGGCTGATACGGAGGCGTACAGACAGTCGTTTCTCCCTCGCTCTGTTTGCGAGTCGAACAGCGAAGGAAATGACAAATAGTGGTACACGGTACCCTCCGCCACGCACCGTACGGTGGCTTGCGGACTGTGCAGATGTAGATGCAGAACCATGTCCGGGATCGTACCACTTCCGCGCTACAGCCGTTTGAAAACATGTTTGCTAGGCAGGTATGCAACAGGGTAACAGGGTAGTCGTGGTGGGGGAAAGGAGGGGGGGGGGGTAAGTCACGTCGGCTGATGTCATCTGACGTCTGGCCGATGTCTATGACCTGGTTCGAGCCTCATTCACTTGTGTGTGAGAGTCAGGGGTTCGAGGTACGTGGTTGAGTACACGTTTGCGGAATACACCGACACGATCCTCCTTATGAATGGCGGAGCTCAGGGTAGTGGAAGAGCTACACGTCCCCTTCATCAAGATCGTCCTCCACAACGTCCGACTCCATTGCGTTCCCTTTCAGCCACAGTTACGCAGCGGCTTCTGGAAAGGGTGCCGTCACCGTCACCAGGCTGACTCTGGTGCTCCATGGAGCCCCAAACTGGAAGAGGCCACGTACTGCATCACGTTGAAGAGAACCCGTCAACGAATAAACGAGAAATTTCTTTGACTATTAAGGACCGGAACTGTGAAATGAGCGATATCCTGATCACACCTAATTAATTACACTACTGGCCATTAAAATTAGTACATCAAGAAGAAATGAAGATGACAGACGGGCATGTGATTACATTTTCACGCAGTTTGGGTGCATAGATCCTGAGAAATCAGTACCCAGAACAACCACCTCTAGCCGTAATAACGGCGTTGATACGCCTGTGCATTGAGTCAAACACAGCTTGGATGGCGTGTACAGGTACAGCTGCCCATGCAGCTTCAACACGATACCACAGTTCATCAAGAGTAGTGACTGGCGTATTGTGACGAGCCAGTTGCTCGGCCACCATTGACCAGACGTTTTCAATTGGTAAGAGATCTGGGGAATGTGCTCGGCAGCAGTCGAACATTTTCTGTATCCAGAAAGGCCCGTCCAGAACCTGCAACATGCGGTCGTGCATTATTCTGCTGAAATGTAAGGTATCGCATGGATCGAATGAAGGGTCGTAACACATCTGAAATGTAACGTCCAATGTTCAAAGTGCCGTCAATGCGAACAAGAGGTGACCGAGACGTGTAACCAATGGCACCCCATACCATCACGCCAGGTGATACGCCAATATGGCGATGACGAATACACGGTTCCAATGTACGTTCACTGCGATGTCGCCAAACACTGATCCGACCATGATGATGCTGTAAACAGAACCTGGATTCATCTGAAAAAATGACGTTTTGTCATTCGTGCACCCAAGTTCGTCGTCGAGTAAACCATCGCACGCGTTCCTGTTTGTGATGCAGCGTCAAGGGTAACCGCAGCCACGGTCTCCGAGCTGATAGTCGATGCTGCTGCAAGCGTCGTCGACGGCTGTTGTCTTGCAAACGTCCCCATCTGTTGACTCACGGATCGAGACGTGGCTGCACGATCCGTTACAGCCATGCCGATAAGATGCCTGTCATCTCGACCCCTAGTGATACGAGGCCGTTGGGATCCAGCACGGCGTTCCGTATTACCCTCCTGAAGCCATCGATTTCATATTCTGCTAACAGTCATTGGATCTCGACCAACGCGAGCAGCAATGTCACGACACGATAAACCGCAATCGCGATAGGCTACAATCCGACCTTTACCAAAGTCGGAAACGTGATGGTACGCATTTCTCCTCCTTACACGAGGCATCACAACAACGTTTCACCAGGCAATGCCGGTCAACTGCTGTTTGTGTATGAGAAATCGGTTGGAAACTTTCCTATGTCAGCACGTTGTAGGTGTCGCCACCGGCGGCAACGTTGTGCGAATGCTCTGAAAACCTAATCATTTGCATATCACAGCTGTTCCTCCTGTCAGTTAAATTTCGCGTCTGTAGCACGTCATATTCGCACTTTTCTTTATTCAGGGTCAATTGTCACTTTTTGCACCATCCACATATGTTGTCTGAATCATTTTGCAATTCGTTTTGGTCACCTAATGACTTTACAAGACGATAAATGACAGCATCACAATAAAGATGTGTTTTCGAAATATCTTTATTGTCTGAAGCAGCACGTATTCATGGAACATAGGTCGTATTTAAAGGCTATCAAATACGAGTTTCAACTATGTGGCGAAATCTAGTAGAGGTTCTCCCAGAACTCGGTACGAGCTCGAAAGTCGACAGTAGGTCCCACAATCCTTAGAAAACCAATTGGGCGTATACACGTCATTCGTCACAGGGGAGTGTGAGCGAAGTGATTCTATCAAAATGGCTCTGAGCACCGTGGGACTTAACATCTGAGCTCATCAGTCGCCTAGAACTTAGAACTAGTTAAACCTAACTAACCTAAGGACATCACACACACCCATGCCCGAGGCAGGATTCGAACCTGCGACCGTAGCAGCAGCACGGTTCCGGTCTGAAGCGCCTAGAACCGCTCGGTCACTGCGGCCGGCAATCTTGTGTGATTTCCTAATTTATGCAACATGGTACACTGACTTTTAGCTGTACTACAGTAAGTAATGTTGATTACATGTGTATTCTTATGTTCCAGAAGTGAAGGTCAATATTCAGAGACGTGACAAGAATGATCATTCGACACTAAAATGTCAAACAAACATGGGCTCTCAAACGTGTACCTTAACAACTATGAGCAATACTTGATCTTCGATACTGTAAGACAAAACGCTTCTACTGCAAGCTTTTTGCTTTCCATATTTTGGGAAGTAGTAGTACGGACCAAAACAATTAAAAAAAGTCCACTAACCATATGCAATAAAATGCGTATTTGCAAAGTTGTGAGCACATCTTCATTAGAAGACTTGTGCTTCAAAGTAGCGAAGATGGAGAAGTGATCATAACTTTTAAGGTATCCATTTTAGATCATATGTTTGGTGGACATTTTTTTCTTGTTTTGGTCGATACTGTCACTTCCCAAAATACGGAAAGCAAAGAGGTTGCAGTTGAAGAGAGTTGTTTCGCAGTATCGAAGATGAAGAATTTGTCATAGCTCTTAAGGCATGCGTTTCAGTGCCATTGTTTACTTGATTTTCCCGGGTTCCCGGGTTCGATTCCTGGCGGGGTCAGGGATTTTCTCTGCCTCGTGATGAGTGGGTGTTGTGTCCTTAGGTTAGTTAGGTTTAAGTAGTTCTAAGTTCTAGGGGACTGATGAAATGGTTCAAATGGCTCTGAGCACTATGGGGCTCAACATCTGTGGTCATAAGTACCCTAGAACTTAGAACTACTTAAACCTAACTAACCTAAGGACATCACACACATCCATGCCCGAGGCAGGATTCGAACCTGCGACCGTAGCAGTCGCGCGGTTCCTGACTGAGCGCCTAGAACCGCTAGACCACCGCGGCCGGCGGGGACTGATGACCATAGATGTTGTCCGATAGTGCTCAGAGCCATTTGAACCTTTTTTTTACCTGATATTTTTTTTGTTACGAATGATCATTCCTGTCATATCCCTGACTACTGACCATCACTTCTCAAACACCCTGTATTTATAACTCTATAACAGTTACGTGTGTACATATTCAGCAAATTGATATTCCCTGAACCGAATATTAATGCCAGATGGTATGACACATAAATTTGTGCCGTCACTGTTGTTGTTTGATCTCTGCCGCTCGATCCAAGATTTTCTTTTTTCTTTTTTTTTTTACCGTGTGTCGGTTTCTGTGGTGAAATTGTCTTCGTACAGGGACTCTCGCTACAAGTGTGCGTCGCTACCGCCCGCACACAATGCCGTGCGACTTTGTCGCTAGGTGCGTAGGACGCTTTAGATCTACATCAGCATCTGCATCTACACGACTGCTCTGCAAGTGCTCGCCAGAGAGTACGTAGAAGCACCGTCACTCTGTTTCTCTTCCGTCTCACTCTCGAATAGCACGTGGGAAAAGCGGACACCTCAGTCTTCCCGTGCGAGCTCTGCTTTCTCTTGCGTATTTTATCACTATGCTCGTTTGCTGACTGCGTAGGTGGGTGTCAACAGAGTATTTTCGCATTCGGAGGAGAAAGCTGGAGATCGAAATTTAGTGAAAATATCTGTTGGCAAAGAAAAGCGCCTTTGTTTCAGTGATTGCCACCCCGAGTCGCGTGTCATATCCGTGACACTATCTGCCCTGTTACGCGACAACATAAAACGAGCTGCCCTTCTTTGAACTTTTTCGATGTCATCCATCAATTCCGCGCGGGATTAGCCGAGCGGTCTCAGGCGCTGCAGTCATGGACTGTGCGGCTGGTCCCGGCGGAGTGTGTGTTTGTCCTTAGAATAATTTAGGTTCAGAAGTGTGTAAGCTTAGGAACTGATGACCTTAGCAGTTAAGTCCCATAGGATTTCACACGCATTTGAACACTTTTGATCTTCCATCAATCCTATCTGGTAAGGATCCCACACCCCGCAGCAAAACTTCAGAAGAGGACGGACAAGCATAATGTAGGCAATGTCTTTAGCAGTTTTGTTCAAATAAACTTAACTCCGCCCGAACAGACGATTAAGGCCCAAACGGTACCGACCGGCCGCCGTGTCATCCTCGGCCCACAGGCGTCACTGGATGCGGATACGTGGGGGCATGTGGTCAGCACACCGCTCTCCCGGCCGTAGGTCAGTTTACGGGACCGGAGCCGCTACTTCTCACTCGAGTAGCTCCCCAGTTTGCCTCACGAGGGCTGAGTGCAGCCCACTTGCCAACAGCGGTCAGCAGACCGGATGGTCACCCATCCATTGGCTAGCCCAGCCCGACATCACTTTGGTGATCTGACGGGAACCGGTGTTACCACTGCAGCAAGGCCATTGGCTTAGTAGATTTGTTGCATCTTCTAAATGTTCTGGTAATAAAAACGCAGTCTTCGGTTTTCCTTCCTCACGATATTTTCTATGTAACTGTTCCAATTTAAGTAATGGCTATGTGTTTGCTTGAATAGGCAACCTTTCAATTCGTATGATTTTTCCTGTAATGTAAATACAAAAAGATTTTTTCAGCGCTCACATAACAATGCCCCAAGGTCAACTGACACTTTTCGCGCCCTTCGGACATCGTGTCTAAATCATTTTGCAGTTGTTTTTGATCTCATGATGGGCTTACTAGATTTTATGTGACGGTAAATGACAGCACCATCCTACAAACAAACTAAGATGGCTTCTGAAATTGCCGCCTAACTCCTTCATATGGATTAAAAACAGCAGATGGCCTGTAAAACTGCCTTGGGGAGCGCCAGGTAGCACCTCTCCTTCAACCGATGACTTTCTGTCAGTTAGCTACTAACTGTGTCCTTTGTGACACGCAATCACGAATGCAGTCGCACAAAACTGAGATCGTATTCTATAGCCACACATTTTGATTAGAAGCCACTTGTGACGAACGGCGTTAAAAACTTTCTACAATAATAGAAATATTCAATCATTTTGACATTTCGTGTCCGTAGCACTCCTTACTTCGTGCAAATAAACAGTCAGATACGAATCAAAAGCAAGATTTTTTTTCTGAATCCTTTCTAGTTGTGTGTCAATAAATTGCTCTCTCTGAGACATACAGAATGTTGAAACATAATATAGGTAAGTTGCAAAATCTCACCGGAAACTGATAACAATGATGCGACGATCAGTTTGGTTTAGGGAAGGTAAATGTACACTACTGGTCATTAAAATTGCTGCACCAAGAATATATGCAGATGATAAACGGGTATTCATTGGACAAATATATTATACTAGAACTGACATGTGATTAAAATTTCGCGCAATATGGGTGTATATATCCTGAGAAATCAGTACCCACAACAACCACCTCTGGCCGTAATAACGGGCTTGATACGCCTGGGCATTGAGTCAAACAGAACTTGGATGGCGCGTACAGCTACAGCTGCCCCTGCAGCTTCAAGACGATACCACAGTTCACCAAGAGTAGTGACTGGCGTATTGTGACGAGCCAGTTGCTCGGCCACCATTGACCAGACATTTTCAATTGGTGAGAGATCTGGAGAATGTGCCGGCCAGGGCAGCAGTCGAACATTTTCTGTATCCATAAAGGCCCGTACAGGACCTGCAACATGCGGTCGTGCATTATCCTGCTGAAATGTAGGATTTCGCAGGGATCTAATGAAGGGTAGAGCCACGGGTCGTAACACATCTGAAATGTAACGTCCACTTTTCAAAGTGCCGTCAGTGCGAACAAGAGGTGACTGAGACGCGTAACCAGTGGCACCCCATACCATGACGCCGGGTGATACGCCAGTATGGCGATGACGAATACACACTTCCAATGTGCGTTCACCGCGATGTCGCCAAACATGGATGCGGATAAGATGCCATGCGGATAAGATGGCTGTCATCTCGAATGCTAGTGATACGAGTGCTTTGGGATTCCTGTTCCAAGATGGCCGCCGAGTAAGTGACGCCAGAAACCATTTCCAGAAAGTTAAGTGATTTAGACAGGAATATAATTTAGTTTAACGCCGACAACAAATTAAATACGTGCATTAGTGTATCGTTTAGTCTTGCCGTTAAAGGTTTGACTTTTCTTTGCGTATTTTTTCAGAAAACACGAAAAGATCGTAACTTCGCGAAGTCGCGCTTAGGCTTAAATTTTGTAAACGTGTTTGTTTCTTGTTTCACGGTAATTTAACTAGTTTCTCGGTAACAAATAAGTAAACTACCGTAAATAGCGTATAACTTCATTGTTTTAATACAGATTTCAGAAAAACAGCGTAACTTTATATCAGAAACTTGCCTATATACATTTGTTTATAGGCCTAATTCTCGTAACGTTTTTGGAGAATCAGTTAAAGTATCTCGTTTAATTGACCTTTTTTTCATTCCATCGAGTGAAATATATAATAAATAGCGTATACCTTCGTTGTTTTAATACAGATCTCAGAAAAACAGCGGAATTTTAAATCAGAAACTTGCTTATATACATTTGTGAATAGGCTTAATTCTTGTAACGTCTTTTTTGATTTTCGGTAATTTAATTGATTTATTCTAGCTAAAGTATTATTTTTGCCATGAGTGAGAAGTGCCTGACTTGCCGTAGAATTGTTAGTTCCGGGGTTTGGTGTGATGGATGCAGTAGTTTTTTTCACTGGGGGGGACTGCAGTGGCGTGGGTGTTGGGAAAGTGGATCAGGCTCATCAGTGGTTATGTAGGATTTGCAGCAGAGATAGGAAGATAGTGGAACAGGAGGGGAAAATTGCTGCCCTTCAGGCTGAGCTAGATCAGGCTAGGGAAGATCTGGACAGGTTAAGGAGGGAGAAGGGCAAAGAGAGGTGGGAAGTGGCAACAGGTAGCAGAAGGAACAGGCCTAGGACTAAGTCTGACAGTTTTGTGGTGAATGTCAAAAATAAGTTTGACCTGTTGCTTCAGTTAGAAACTGATGAGCCTCAAGCAGAGGTAGGTGTAGACAGGACACAACAAACTTTCAATAGGAAATTGAAAAAGAATGTAGGAAAGTCATCGAAAAAAAAGGAAGTTTTGTTGTTAGGCAGTTCTCATGCCAGAGGTGTAGGCCAACTTCTGCAGGAGGAATTAGGACCAGAATACCAGGTCACAAATTTTTTCAAACCAAGTGCTAGTCTGGATCAGGTGACAGAGGATTTAGGTTCACTCTGTAAAGGATTTACCAGGGAAGACACCGTGGCTATTGTGGGAGGGCCAGGGAACAGCATCGACAGAGATCCTGGGTACAGTATAGAGTGTGACCTGGTAAAGATTGCGTCAGCATCGAGACACACCAATGTTGAATTTGTATCTGTCCTGAGACGCCACGACCGGCCTCATTTGAATTCTTCTGTTGGGAGAGTTAATTTGGAGTTGGAACGGCTGCTTGGATCGGGTGCGGGGGCTCATATTGGTGTGGTTCCTGTTGATTATCTCAGTAGATGGGACTATACCAGGCACGGCCTGCATCTCAACAGGAAAGGGAAGGGGAAACTGGCTGGGGTAATAGCAGGAAATTTAAGGGGGGGAGGCACTGCCATGAATGGTAAAATACCAGTGGTTACAGGTGTTGGAGCAGCACCTTTTTTAGGATAGGTAAGACAGAAAGATGTCAAGTTCTACGAGAGGTCAGGATTGAAACAAATCTTCAGTTTAGGAAAGAAATTAAACAGCACAATTCTAGCACATTGGATCACCAATCACAGCTATCAATTATAAATTTTCACCAATCACCAGAAATTTTATCTCCACCAAGTTGTATCTCAGTCCTAGGTAATTCCATTGATGAATTAAAGTCACCCAACCCAGTTGACATAATCTGCCTCTCTGAACACCATGTGACCACTGGTATAGGAACTAGGCCTAAGCACAATGAGAAACTCAGACAGGAGAGTACTGCAAATGTTGGAATAAGGAAAGGGAAAGCCTACAGCAGTTAGACTGGGATGAGGTGTACCGTGAACCTGATGCCAATTTAAAATATAATTTATTTCATGACATTTTTGTAAATGCATTTGGAAACTGCTTCCCCAAGAAAATAGTTAAATATACTAGTAAGAAACCTTGTAACAAACCATGGCTTACTAAGGGTATAAAAATATCTTGTAACCAGAAAAGGGAAATGTATCTGACAGCAAGAAAGAGTAGTGACCCAGAAACTATCAAAAATTATAAAAACTACTGTGTTATATTAAGAAAAGTTATTAAAAAATCCAGGAGTATGTGTATCATGTCTGAAATCAGCAACTCTGATAATAAAATTAAAACAATTTGGAATATTATTAAAAGAGAAACAGGTCAACCAAGAGCAGAGGAAGACAGTATTACCATCAAATTGAATGAAAACTTTACGAACAAAAAGTCAGAAGTTGAAAATATTTTTAATAATCATTTTCTAAATGTTGTGGATATAGTAGGATCCAGGTGTTCATTAGAAGATGCTAGGCTGTTAATGGAAGAGGCCATACCTATGCAATTTGATACAATTGAAATCTCACCCACTTCTCCCTCTGAAATTAGGAAAATAATAAACTTGCTTAAAAGAAAAAACTCACATGGAATTGATGGCATTTCCAGCAAAATACTAAAAGCTTGTTCTCAACAGATAAGTAAGATTCTCAGCCACCTGTGTAATAGCTCTCTGGAACAGGGCATTTTCCCTGATAGACTGAAATATGCTATTGTTATACCTTTGCATAAAAAGGGGGATAGATCTGATGTCAACAATTACCGTCCAATCTCCCTTCTAACAGCTTTATCCAAAATTTTTGAGAAAGTAATGTATTCAAGAGTAGCTTCACATATCTGTAAAAATGAAGTACTAACAAAATGTCAGTTTGGTTTCCAGAAAGGTTTTTCAACAGAAAATGCCATATATGCTTTCACCAGTCAAATTTTGAATGATCCGAATAACTGAACACCTCCCATTGGGATTTTTTGTGATCTCTCAAAGGCTTTTGATTGTGTAAATCATGAAATTCTGCTAGACAAGCTCAAGTATTGTGGCATGAGTGGGACAGTGCACAAATGGTTTAATTCGTACCTAACTGGAAGAGTGCAGAAAGTTGAAATAAGTAGTTCTCGTAACATGCAAAGATCAGCACATTCCTCAAACTGGGGAACTATCAAGAATGGGGTTCCACAAGGGTCAGTCTTGGGTCCTTTGTTGTTCTTATTATATATTAATGACTTGCCATTCTATATTCATGAAGAGGCAAAGTTAGTTCTCTTTGCTGATGATACAAGTATAGTAATCACACCTGAGAAACAAGAATTAACTGATGAAATTGTCAATACTGTCTTTCAGAAAATTACTAAGTGGTTCCTTGTAAGCGGACTCTCACTGAATTTTGATAAGACACAGTACATACAGTTCCGTACAGTGAATGGTATGACGCCATTAATAAATATAGACCTTAATCAGAAGCATATAGCTAAGGTAGAATATTCCAAATTTTTAGGTATGTCCATTGATGAGAGATTAAATTAGAAGAAACACATTGATGATCTGCTGAAACGTTTGAGTTCAGCTACTTATGTAATAAGGGTCATTGCAAATTTTGGTGATAAACATCTTAGTAAATTAGCTTAGTACGCCTATTTTCACTCATTGCTTTCATATGGCATCATATTTTGGGGTAATTCATCACTGAGGAATAAAGTATTTATTGCACAGAAGCGTGTAATCAGAATAATAGCTGGAGTCCACCCAAGGTCATCCTGCAGACATTTATTTAAGGATCTAGGGATATTCACAGTAGCTTCTCAGTATATATACTCTCTTATGAAATTTGTTATTAACAACCAAACCCAATTCAAAAGTAATAACAGTGTGCATAACTACAATACTAGGAGAAAGGACGATCTTCACTATTCAAGATTAAATCTAACTTTGGCACAGAAAGGGGTGAATTATACTGGCACAAAAGTCTTTGGTCACTTACCAAATAGTATCAAAAGTCTGACAGATAACCAACAAGTATTTAAGAAGAAATTAAAAGAATTTCTGAATGACAACTCCTTCTACTCCATAGAGGAATTTTTAGATATAAATTAAGAAAAAAAATATTAAAAAAATAAAAAAAATAAAAAATAAAAATAAAAACACACAAAAAATAGAGTTGTTATATTAACTTAAGTATCTTGTTAAATTAACCTAATTATGTCATGTATTGGAAAATTCGACTCGTTCCACATCATTACGAAATATCGTATTCATGATCCATGGAACTAGTATTAATCTAATCTAATCTAATCTAATCAGCACGGCGTTCCGTATTACCCTCCTGAACCCACCGATTCCATATTCTGCCAACAGTCATTGGATCTCGACCAACGCGAACAGCAATGTCGCCATACGATAAACCGCAATCGCGATAGACTACAATCCGACCTTTATCAAAGTCGGAAACGTGATGGTACGCATTTCTTCTCCTTACACGAGGCATCACAACAACGTTTCACCAGGCAACGCCGGTCAACTACTGTTTGTGTATGAGAAATCGGTTGGAAACTTTGCTCATGTCAGCACGTTGTAGGTGTCGCCACCGATGCCAATCTTGTGTGAATGCTCTGAAAAGCTAACCATTTGCATATCAGAGCATCTTCTTCCTGTCGGTTAAATTTCGCGTCTGCAGCACGTCATCTTCGTGGTGTAGGGATTTTAATGGCCAGTAGTGGAGCAGCGAGGCGCTTCTAATTCAGGCATAGCTTAAGAAAAATCGAGACCTGTCGAAACACAGCTAGTGGTGTGACGTAGTCGGTCGCATCCCGTACACATCGCCGGACCTCTGGAACACTTAGAAGTGAGCATGCCTTTCCCAGCAGGACCCACTGTCTCGCCGTCTCGTTCAACCATGTCCAAGCGCTAACCCTCAGATGCCTATGAGGCTAAGGTAGTCGGTCAGATTTAGCTTGCAACGGCCGTATTCAGTCAGTTCACACCAAAAATATTCTAACAGTTCGCAGATGTTGATAAAGAATAATTTTGAAAATTTTCCGTCGAATGCTGGAACAGGAGTGACTCAATAGGCGTTTTTTTCGCTGCTGGTGTGCGCAATTATTCACACAAGAACTACGTTCGTTCTTAGTGGCACCCACTGGCGAACAATATTACTATATGAACTATTGTTAACGCCACCCATTAGAGTTGTTATATATTTTTGGTTTAGTTAGTAACAGCTACACAACAACGGCAAAAATCAATGTGAGCGTGGAACTACACTGAAGAACCAGACAGACTGGTACACGTGCGTTATACGTGTAGGGCCCCCGCGAGCACGCAGAAGTGTCGCAACACGACGTGGCATGGACTCGACTAATGTCTGAAGCAGTGCTGGAGGGAAGTGACACCATGAATCCTGCAGGGCTGTCCATAAGTCGATAAGAGTACGAGAGGATGGAGATCTTTTCTGAATACCACCTTGCAAGGCATCCGAGATATGCTCAATATTTTTCGTGTCTGGGAAGTTTGATGTCCAGCGTAAGCGTTAAACTCAGAAGAGTGTTGCTGGAGCCACTCTGTAGCAGTTCTGAACGTGTGGGGTGTCGCATTGTCCTGCTGGAATTGCCCAAGTCGCCGGAATGCACAACGCACATGAATGGATGCAGACGATCATACAAGATGCTGACGTACGTGTCACCTGCCAGAGTCGTATCTAGACGTATCAGGGGTCCCATATCACGCCAACTGCACACGTCTCACACCATTACAGAGCCTCCACGAACTCCAACAGTCCCCTGCTGACATGGAGGTTCTATGGATTCATGAGGTTGTCTCCACACCCCTACACGTCTATCCCCTCGATACAATTTGAACCGAGACGTCCGACCAGGCAACAGATTTACAGTCATCAACAGTCCAGTGTCGGTACTGAACGGCGCAGGCGATGCGTAACGCTGAGTGTCGTGCAGTCATCGAGGGTACGCGAGTGGCCCTTCAGCTCGCGAAGTCCATATCGATGATGTTCCACTGAATCGTTGCCACGCACTGAAATCTGCTGCAAATTGCTGAAGGGTTGCACTCATGTCTCGTTGAACGTTCACTTCAATCGTCTTTGGTCCCATTCTTGCAGCGATGTCGGAGATTTGATGTTTTTCAGTACTCCTCACATTCACGGTACACTCGTAAAATGGTCGTACGAGAAAATCCGCACTTCATCGCTACCTCGGAGATGCTGTGTCCCATCGCTCGTGCGCCGTGTATAACACCACGTTCACACTCATTTAAATCTCGATGACCTGCCATTGCAGCAGCAGTAACCGATCTAACAACTGCGCCAGACACTTGTTGTCTTATATACGCATTGCTGACCGCAACTCCGTATTCTTCCTATTTACGTATTTCTGTATTTGAATACGCAAGCCTATACCAGTTTCTTTGGTGCTGCAGTGCATAACTGCGACCACGAGCGTGGTTGGGGCTCGAAGTCAATAAACAAAGTAAACGGTATGGCTTCAAATGGCTCTGAGCACTATGGGACTCAACTGCCGTGGTCATCAGTCCCCTAGAACAGCTTTAAGTCCTATAGTGCTCAGAGCCATTTTTTGAAAGTGATGAAAAATTGCATGATGTGTTGAATGTAATGAACAATCTAATGGGCACGGAATATCGACTGAGAGTAAATGGAAAAACGACGAAAGTAAGGAGAAGAAGCAGTAATGAGGACAGCGGGAAACGTAACATCAAGGCTGATGGTCATGAAGCAGATGGAAAATGGAAATGTCGTGTGGCTAGGGCCTCCCGTCGGGTAGACCGCTCGCCTGGTGCAGGCCTTTCGATTTGACGCCACTTCGGCGACTTGCGTGTCGATGGCGATGAAATGATGACGACAAGGACAACACAACACCCAGTTCGTGAGCGGAGAAAATCTCCGACGCAGCCGGAGCCAAGAGAAATCTACTAGTATGAAACGTAGGCCTCAATTTGACAAGAAATTTATGAGAATATGAGTTTGGAGAACAGCACGCCATTGCTACACGGATTTTGGGAAAACCGGAAGAGAAAACAACGGAAAGATTTGAGATGTGGGTCGCGCTGCAGAATAATGTTGAGAATTAGGTGGACCAGTTAGATAAAGAATGAGGAGGTCCTTCGCAAAATCTGTGAAGAGAGGAAAGTATCGATAACACAGACAAGAAGAAGGGACAAGATGACAGGATGTGTTGAGGGATCAGGGGATAGCCTCCGTGTTAGTAGAGAGGGCTGTAGGACGTAAAGACTGTAGGAGGAAAAGAGAGATGGTACTACATCGTCTAGGTGACTTCTGTGCGGTTCACAATTGCGTACCTCGCAGATGGTTCACCGAACGACCTTCAAGCTATTTCGCTACCGTTCCACTGTCGAACACTGCGCGGGAGAAACGTGCACATAAGCCTTTCCGTCTGATTTATTTTGTTTAGATGACCATTTCTCCTTATGTTGGTGCACGTCGAGAAAATATTTTCACATTCCGAGGGAAATATTAGTGATGAATTTTGTGAAAATATCTCGCAGCATCGGAAACCGCCTTTGTTTCAATGCTTGCCACCCAAACTCGCGTACCATATTCGTGTCACTCTTTCCCCTGTTTCGCGAGAAGAAAAAACGTCCCGCCCTTTCCTGAAATTTTTCGATGTCCTATCTGAAATAGATCTAACACCTCACAGCAGTACTGCAGAAGAGGGCGGACAAGCGTAGTGAGAGCACTCTTTAATCGACCTATTGTACTTTCCAAGTGTTTTGCCAATTAACCCAATGTTTGGTTTGCTTTCCCCACAGCAATATCTGTGTGATCGTTCCAGTTTACGTTATACGTAATTATAATCTCTAAATACTCAGCTAAGGTTTTATGTTTTTTCTAGTAACCATACACATATCCTGCCTAAATCATTTTGCAATGAGTTTTGATCAACTGATGACTTTACGAGATGGTATATGACAGCACCATCTGCAAACATTCTCAGAGGGCTGTCCAGATTGATTCCTAAATCGATTATATATATAAATATATAAATATATATAAATATATATATATATATAGTAACACCCTATATATATATATATTGTAACACCTTTTTGTAACAGAGTGTTACAAAAAGGTACGGCCAAACTTTCAGGAAACATTCCTCACACACACAGAAAGAAAGTATGTTATGTGGACATGCGTTCGGCAACGCTTACTTTCCATGTTAGAGCTCATTTTATTACTTCTCTTCAAATCACATTAATCATGGAATGGAAACACACAGCAACAGAACGTACCAGCGTGACTTCAAACACTTTGTTACAGGATATGTTCAAAATGTCCTCCGTCGCACGCAATCCCTGATGCGCTGATGCAGCCCTGGAGACTGGCGTATTGTCTCACGGCCGTCCACAATACGAGCACGAAGAGTCTCTACATTTGGTACCGGGGTTGCGTAGACAAGAGCTTTCAAATGCCCCCATAAATGAAAGTCAAGAGGGTTGAGATCAGGACAGCGTGGAGGCCACGGAATTGGTCCGCCTCTACCAATCCATCGGTCACCGAATCTGTTGTTCAGAGAAGCGTACGAACACTTCGACTGAAATGTGCATGAGCTCCATCGTGCATGAACCACATGTTGTGTCGTACTTGAAAAGGCACATGTTCTAGCAGCACAGGTAGAGTATCCCGTACTAAATCATGGCGGTGAATCGAGGAAGAAACTAAAAGGAGCTCTAACATGCAAATTAAACGTTTCCGGACACATGTCCACATAACATCTTTTCTTTATTTGTGTATGTGGAATGTTTCCTGAAAGTTTGGCCGTACCTTTTTGTAACACCGGACCCGTAACACTTCCTTGGCGAACGACAAATATCATTTATGTTTTACTTGATGATTTTCCATCAGTTACTACGAACCTACACAAAAATCACCAATCCAGTCACACAACTAAAGCGATACTTCGAAGGGGCTCAGTTTGATCAGAAGTCGCACTGTGAGGAAAAGTGTGAAAAGTCTTCTGGAAATCTAGAATTTGAGATCCTCTGTTGACAGCACTCATTACTTCGTTTCACGAAAGCAATGTTATTTGAATCCGTGTTGAGTATTTGTCAATAAATCGTTTCCTTCGAGGTAAGCAATATATGTTATAAAAGTAGGTATAAAATGTGTATGCCGCTGAAACTTAAAAACGAGTCCCGGTACGATCAACGGAGGTATATGGACTGAGAGTTAACCGAGAAATGACGATAGTAAGATCTCCCACCCATGAAGATGGTTCGCGTTTTCACGGGCTAGGAAGCTTCACCCTCTAGAAATTTCTAGAACATTCCAGAATATTCGAGAGTACTCGAGAACAGCCGGCCGTTGTGGCCGAACGGTTCTAGGCGCTTCAGTCTGGAACCGCGGTCGCAGATTCGAATCCTGCCTCGGGCATGGCTGTGTGTGATGTCCTTAGGTTAGTTAGGTTTAAGTAGTTCTAAGTTCTAGGGGACTGATGACCTCAGATGTTCAGTCCCATAGTGCTCAGAGCCATTTGAACCATTTGAACTCGAGAAAATTACAGAACGTTCGAAAGTGTTCGAGAGTATTCCAAAGCATTCCAGAATGTTCCGAAATGTTCTGCAATGACCCTGGAGTTATGGAATGTTTGGCAATAGTCTGCAACATTCAAAAAGTTTCCAGAATGTTCGGGAACATCCCGTAACATCCCAGATCGTTGTGCAACATTCCAGAATACTCTAGAATGTTGTGAAATGTTCTGGAACATTGTGGACCATTCGAAGTCCTTTTGGTATGTTCTGGAATTCGTCACTGGTTGGGCTACCGACTGGTAGGGCACATAAAGCAAGACCCATCGTGGGTTCGAACGTCAGATTCTTGTCGGTGATGAAGGGACGAGCCGAAAAAGTAGTGCAGTGAATGGAAAAAAAGTCTTGATTATTTTGATGAAACAGCAGATATCTAGGTATTTCTGTGTGCTCTATATGTGACATACGTATATGTGGGCAGAGCCGTGGGTAAAACCTGGTGCACATATCACTCACAATCTGGAAAGATACATAGGACTGTGAGGCAAAGTAAAAGAGATTGGGAGAAAGGAGGGAGAGAGAGAATGGGAGAAATGGGGACGAAGATACACTGGAAAAGGTGGGATGGAGATATAGAGAGAAGAGGCAGGGGAGTAGGTATGAAAGCAGAGGATGAGTAGGAAAGCGATGTACAGGGTGGTCCATTGATCGTGACCGGGCCAAATATCTCACGAAATAAGCGTCAAACTAAAAAACTACAAAGAACGTAACTTGTCTAGCTTGAAGGGGGAAAGCAGATGGCGCTATTGTTGGCCCCTCTAGTTGGCGCTGCCATAGGTCAAACGGATATCAACTGCGTTTTTTTAAAACAGGAACCCTCATTTTTATTACATATTCGTATAGTACGTAAAGAAATATGAATGTTTTAGTTGGACCATTTTATCCGCTTTGTGATATGTGGCGCTGTAATAGCCACAAACATACGGCTCACTATTTTAGACGAACAGTTGGTAACAGGTAGGTATTTTAAATTAAAATATAGAACGTAGGTACGTTTCAACATTTTATTTCGGTTGTTCCAATCTGATACATGTACCTTTGTGAACTTATCATTCCTGAGAACGCATGCTGTGACAGCGTGATTACCTGTAAATGACACATTAATGCAATAAATGCTCAAAATGATGTCCGTCAGCCTCAATGCATTTGGCAATACGTGTAACGACATTCCTCTCAAAAGCGAGTAGTTCGCCTTCCTTAATGTTCGCACAAGCATTGACAATGCGCTGACGCATGTTGTCAGGCGTTGTCGGTGGATCACGACAGCAAATATCCTTTCCCCACAGAAAGAAATCAGGGGCGTGCGGGCCACCGTATGGTGCTTCGACGGCAAATCCACCTGTCATGAAATATGCTATTGAATACCGCTTCAACCGCACCCGAGCTATGTGCCGGACATCCATCATGTTGGAAGTACATCGCCATTCTGTCATGCAGTGAAACATCTTGTAGTAACATTGGTAGAACATTACGTAGGAAATCAGCATACATTACACCATTCAGATTGCCATCGATAAAATGGGGGCCAATTATCCTTCCTCCCATAATGCCGCACCATACAATAACCCGCCAAGGTCGCTGATGTTCCACTTGCCGCAGCCATCGTGGATTTTCCGTTGCCCAGTAGTGCATATTATGCCGGTTTACGTTACCGCTGTTGGTGTATGACGCTTCGTCGCTAAATAGAACGCGTGCAAAAATTCGTCCCGTAATTTCTCTTGTGCCCAGTGGCAGAACTGTACACGACGTTCAAAGTCGTCGCCATGCAATTCATGGTGCATAGAAATATGGTACGGGTGCAATCGATGTTGATGCAGCATTCTCAACACCGACGTTTTTGAGATTCCCGATTCTCGCGCAATTTGTCTGCTACTGATGTGCGGATTAGCCGCGACAGTAGCTAAAACACCTACATGGGCATCATCATTTGTTGCAGGTTGGGGTTGACGTTTGACATGTGGCTGAACACTTCTGTTTCCTCAAATAACGTAACTATCCGGCGAACGGTCCGGACACTTGGATGATGTCGTCCAGGATACCGAGCAGCCTACATAGCACACGCCCGTTGGGCATTTTGATCACAATAGCCACACATCAACACGATATCGACCTATTCCGCAATTGGTAAACACGGGTAATGTATCACGAAGCAAATACCGTCCACACTGGCGGAATGTTGCGTGATACCACGTACTTATACGTTTGTGACTATTACAGCGCCATCTATCACAAAGCAAAAAAAGTGGTCCAACTAAGACATTCATATTTCCTTACGTACTACACGAACATGTAATAAAAAATGGGGGATCCTATTTAAAAAAACGCAGTTGATGTCCGTTTGACCTATGGCAGCGCCATCTAAAGTGCCAACCATAGCGCCATCTGCTTTCCCCTTTCAAACTAGACGAGTTTCGTTATTTGTAGTTTTTTGTGTGATGCTTATTTCGTGAGATATTTGGCCCGGTTACTATCAATGGACGACCCTGTAGAGAGAAGGAAGAGGGGGAGGGAGATATAGAAAAAGGGCAGTGGAAGAAACATAGAAAGAGTGTGGAGGGAAAGGGAGAGAAACATAGAGGAGAAAGAGGAGGAATGATCTATAGAGAGCAGGGATGGAGAATGAGAGAGGAGAATGATAGAGAGACATGGAGCGATGGAGAAAGGAGGGATATATCGTTTATAATCAAGTTTTGAGTTGAATATTACAATGAATTTGTATTTTCAAATATTTTTCTTAGCCGGGCGCCGTGACCGAGCGGTTCTAGGCGCTTCTGTCCGGAACTGCGCTGCTGCTACTGTCGCAGGTTCGAATCCTGCCACGGGCACGGATGTGTGTGTTGTCCTTAGTTTAGTTAGGTTTAAGTAGTGCTATGTCTAGGAGACTGATGGCCTCAGATGTTAAGTCCCATAGTGCTTAGTACCATTTGAACCATTTGAATTTTATTTTTCTTAATTTCTATCTACATATACATGGCTACTCTGCGGATCGCACAGAAGTGCCCGGGAGGGTTCATCGAACCAACTTCACAACAATTCTCTCTCTAATTCTGTCACCTAAAGATTTGCACATATTAACGCATATTTATTTGCCTCACTGTTTCAGAATTTCTGCACTGTTTTCACAAATATATGTAAATGAATTTGTTTTCAGTTTTACATTGGAAGAACAGTTTGTTTTTATCGTTTAGTTTTCAGTAGGGGGATGGAATAAATGAGCGAACGGGCAACGCCGGGCGGGTTTCTCTGGCAGTTCACAATGTTTGAATACAGCATACCTGAAAGTTGCAGCGCGTAGTCAGAGACCCATGTTGTTAACCAATTGTAATAATACAAAGAATGTTTATTTTTTGTGCAAAGATACTCTTTTTAAATGGAACAATGCCTACTGACATTAACAGAGTAGGGTAAATTAGAAAGTCAGTGGTGTTTGCTGCAGGATTCTAGTATGAGTCGTTTACAAAGTATTGTATTTTGAAAAGTTTCCACACCGTCACTTGTACAGTACCTGCGGTAGCACACATTAAAGAGCAATACAAGTGCCTGCAATAGTAATGTGGGCTGTGACATGAACGAAACAATTCAGCTTCACAGGTTGTGTTCAAAATGACCACATGCAGCAACAATAGAAGCTTCCAGTCTGCTGTGGAACGACCGCTGCACGCATGCGGCGGGTATGTGTGAACAGGCTGCATTCATATGTCATTGCATATCGTCAGGTGTAGTTGGTATGTCCTTGTAGACAGCGTCTTTGAGCTCTCGCCACGCAGAAAAAGTCTGCAGGTGTCAAGTCCGGGGAACGCACTGCAAGTTGGGGATTGGGCTGGCCGAGGTACAGGTCCTCTGTGTCGAGTCAGACGATTCGGAAACAACTCCTGAAGACCTGCTGTAGTATTTTGTGCAGTATGGGCTGGGCAACCATTACATCGATATCACAGGTGTCCTCCTTGTCTGGAGGGGAACGTCTTCTATCATCTGTGGCCCGTTAGGGGGCTGCAGTATTTGTGAGCGTTCTGTGTTCTGTCTGTGAGGAACGGGCCTGAGCCATCTCTCTCTTTTACTGTGCTGCCACTGTTAATTCAGTTACTGGTGTCGCTGAGTTGCTGCCTTGTCTGCCCCTGAGCGGCAGCACCAGCGCTTATGGATACACGCCCTGCCGTATTATCTTTGCTGGACTGCTATTAGTTCCCGGCTGTCGTGTATTGGGGGGGGGGGGGAGTTCGTATCAGGCAGTGAGTTGGAACGCGCCAGTAGTGGAGTTCGGAGCTGGCAGTCGGACGGTTGGGACGCGGCAGGATTCGGTCGGGCTGGAGCGGCAGAGAGGTTCGGATAGCCATGATTCGCCCGACCGTTGCCGGCACACGTGGTTTCAATAGGGACGGTCTTGATTGATCGTCGGTTGGTCGTCTTCGACGTGGATGCTCGCCGATCATTTAAGGGTTGGCACTCTGTGTGTCTCAACTCGTGGGTCGTCCTCGTCACTCCATAGTCACTGCTTTTACCATTGGTACCTGTGATATTGCGTGTAGCTTGTGATGCCGGCTGCCCAGTTATTTCAGTGCTGTCTCGGTGCGGGTGTGCAGCAGGTGGTCGGTTGGCGCAGTCGCGTCACAGCACGCAGCGCCAGGGAGGCGCGGATAGGCATTACTTACGCGACGACTGCCGACACACGTGTTTTGCGTGGGGACGACTTTGGTTTACCGTCGGTCGGCCGTCTTGTTAGACGACGTGCATTCGGCTGGCGATTGGCTCTGAGAGCCGACTGGTGGTTCGTCCTCGTTATTGCTGAGTCACTGCCGTGAGCATCGTCTAGGCCTCGTCCAGGTGTACGTGGGGCTGTGTGCAGTTTATGTGATTTTCACTGACAAGTTTATTCAAGTGTTGCCGGCGCACTGCCTCTGAGTTAGTCGGTCGTTTGGTTAAACGACGTGGGTTTTCGAGTCGGCCACCCCTTATTGCTTGTCTGGGATACGTTCTCGTTTGGTTCCACGGTCTCTGCTGTCGGCATCGTTGGAAGTTTGGTGCAAGTGTGGAGCATTGGTCTGTTGACGGTCTGTCGGGTGGGTTGCCGTCGGATTGAGCGTGGTCGGGCCGACCGCCTGCCTCACCTAAGTGAACGTTACTGTTTCAAGCGCTGGCCGACCCCCGAAACTTCTGAGCGCCGTTCGTTGCACTGCCTTTTCTTTGTTGTGCGTATTTGTATGGCTCATAGCCGGTGGTTTTGAATTAAAGTTGAATTGTTTTAAGTCATGGACCTTCAGCCGCTTTAAAATTAAAATTCTTTGCTTGTCAAGTGTAAGATTGTTTGGGCTTTCTCCCTGATTAAAAAATTGTTTATAGATAATGCCTTGAGTCTTCTGCCTACTAAACATTATTTCAGTTGTGTTTTAAGTCATGGGCTTTGAGCCGTTTTGAAATTAAAGTTTCTTGCTTGTCGAGTGTTAGATTGTTTGAGGCCTTCAACCTAATTTAAGATAAGGCTTTGTTGTGTACATTTATTTTACTTTGAGTTTTAAGGCATGAGGCCTTGAGCTGTTTATAAAATAAAGTTCTTGTCTTTGAAGCATGAGACTGTTTGGGGCCTACAGCCTAATTGGAAATAAGGCTTTCTGCTGTGTGTTTTTTTTTCTTTTCTTTAAATTTCATTTTACCTTGAGTCTTCAATCATGGGCCATCAGCCGTCTTTAAATTAAACTTGTTTGCTTTTCAAGTGTCAGATTTGTTGGGCCTTCAGCCAAGTTATAGAACTTACTTGTGTGAGGCCTTCTGCCTGCTAAATATTCTGCTTTGGATCTTAATCTTAAGTTAATGGCTTTCAGCCGTTTTTAAATTTAAGTGGTTGTGCTCTTAAGGCATAAGATAGTGTGGCCTTTCAGCCGATAACTAAGTTCAAAGATTTGTGGTGTAATGTGTTCGAGTGTAACTGACAGCAGCTCATTTTGGCCCCTTTCCACAATTCCAACTAGCTGCCCTGCCCTGCAGGGTGTCTCAGGGCCTATGAGCTGATGGTTCACTGCCGCACACCACACGAATGCTGACGTTGCACTTGACGAAGCCAATGTGGATTGTCAACAGACCAATACTACGTGTTTTGGCAGTTTGCCTGGCTATGACTGGTAAATGTGACTTCATCACCAGACAAGATCAGCCTACATCATACGACTGGAGTATGCTGTTCTAATGCTTATGTGGAGAAGTTAACACGATTCTCATAATCGTTTCCGTGTAGCTCTCGATGGAGCCAGATGTGGCGGGCATGGGACCTATGTCTGTGGCGCATGCCTGACTGATGACACTTCATCCTACGGTTTCGCGAGGGCTAAAGTGAGGCTCAGCCGCAACAGCAGCAAGAACATTAATTTCCTCCTCGTCTGGTGTTACTTGTTTCCTTCTGTTACGTTGTCTAGATGTGAGACTTCCACTTTCAAGTAACTGGTTCAAGAGGTTGACTTGTAACTGCCGAGATGCTTGACGTCTGTTGGGATACCTTGGCGCATACACTGTACAAAAACGAACTGCATTATATCTACAGTCCCCGTATAACATGACCTTGTCGGCTTTTTCTGCATTGGTAAGTCCCAGCGACCACTCAGGACATACTGTTGGCCCCTCACTCAATAACTAACTATCAAATCGTTGTGCACTCAAGGAACACACAAGAAGCAAACAAATGTTGACCACGAAACAAACAATACTTATCCGAATCTGAGAAAAAAATTAATATTTGGGTCAACAATTGTAAAACTCTAATTCCTCTCTGTCAAATCTCACCTTTTGAGGCGAGAGGGAGAGTTTTAGCTTTAGCGAATGAAAATTTAAGAAATAAACAAGTATTTTTTGTTTATCCGTAACCATTTTCCACGCAAAAATGAGAACATAGATTTTCTTGAATTACAGGGCCAGCTACCAAGAATGAAAACAAATGTTTAAGACAATATGTACGCAGTCTTTTATGTAGAATCTGATTCTGCAATACAAAATGGGGGTTCCCATGTGAAATTTTAAAGTTGCCTCCCGCCGTACCCCCATAGGGCTTGGGTGGCGGGCTCATTTTAGCACCAGCAGATGTCCCCCTCGAAAATAATCAACTGTGCTTTCTACATTTACCTTATTTTTCGAGTAATTCTGGGTTGTCAACTTAAAATTTACACCCTGTATACAAAAGTAGAACTGAAATAATTTTGTAGTACGTAGTACTAAGAAAAAAGTAAACAAACGAAAAACACAGATAAGCTTTCTCACAGCCTTCTAGACTCAAAAAGGGTGCAAATGGCTCTGAGCACTATGGGACTTAAGATCTGAGGTCATCACTCCCCTAGAACTTTAAACTGCTTAAACCTAACTAACCTAAGGACATCACACACATCCATGCCCGAGGCAGGATTCGAACCTGCGACCGTAGCAGTCGCGCGGTTCCAGACTGAAACGCCTAGAACCGCTCGGCCACACCGGCCGGCCTTCTAGACTCATCAGCACTTCGTTTCGACTGTGGGAACGAAAAATTAACGCACGAAAATTTCTAGCCTATGGCGGCCGGCTTCCACTCGTCCTGTGTTTTGGGGAGGCACGGAGGCGCCGCACGTGACGTCACGGCGTGGACAGCCGTCGGCAGTCACCTCAGGCCGCGGCTGTTAGTGGCAGGTGCTACTGGGACGGCAGCGGTACTCCGTACCCATCCTACACTGAGGCGCCAAGGAAACTGGTACAGCCATACGTGTTCAAACTCAGAGGTATGCAAACAGGCAAACGTCTATGTAACACAAGTGTGTGGCGCTACAACAGAAGGTTATCAAGATCTAAGTGGGTTTCGACGTGGTGTTATAGTCGGCGCACGAGCGGTGGGAAACAGCATCTGCGAAGTGGCGATGGAGTGGGGATTTTCTCGTATGACCATTTCACGAGTGTACCTCGAATATAAGGATTCCGGTAGAACATCAGATTTCCGACATCGCCGTGGCCGGCCGCAAGAACGGGACCGACGACGACCGAAGAGAATCGTTCAACCTGACAGACGTGAAACCGTCCCGCAAATTGCTGCTGATTTCAGTGCTGGGCCATCAGTAAGTGTCAGCGTGCGAACCATTCAACGAAACATCACCGATATGGGCTTTCGGAGTCGAACGCCCACATGTGTATCATTGATGTCTGGACGACACTTACTTTACCCTCGCCTGGGCCCGTCATCACCGACATTGGACTATTGATGACTGGAAACAGGTTGCGTGATGGGACGAGTGTTGTTTCACATTGTATCGAGCCTATGGACGTGTATGGGTGTGGAGACAACCTCAGGAATTCATGGGCCCTGCATGTCAGCAGGGGACTGTTCTAGCTTTTGCAGGATGTGTAACTGTGTGGGGCGTGTGCAGTTGGAGTGATTTTCGGCCCCTGATACGCCTAGATACGAGTCTGACAGGTGACACGTAGGTAAGCATCCTGTCTGATCATCAGCATCCATTCGTGTCCACTGTGCATTCCGACAATGCCACACTTCCCACACACGCACAATTGCAACAGGGGGGCTCCAGGAACACTCTTCTGAGATTAAACAGTTCTGCTGGACACCAGACTCCCCAGACATGAACATTATTGAGCATATCTGGAATGTCTTGAGACGTGCTATTCTGAGATCTCCATCCCCTCGTTCTCTTGCTGATTTATGGACAGCCCTGCAGGATTCGTGGTGTCAGTTCCCCCCAGTACTACGTCAGACATTAGCTGAGTCCCTGCCACGCCGTGTTGCGGCACTTCTGTGTGCTTGCGGTGGCCCTACACGATATGAGGTGTACCAGTTTCTTTGGCTCTTCAGTGTATTTAAGGGTGTTACCCCCCATGTAACACCCAGTGTGTTACCTTCCATGTCCTCCCCCCATGAACCATGGACCTTGCCGTTGGTGGGGAGGCTTGCGTCCCTGAACGATACAGATAGCCCTACCATAGGTGCAACCACAACGGAGGGGTATCTGTTGAGAGGCCAGACAAACGTGTGGTTCCTGAAGAGGGGCAGCAGCCTTTTCAGTAGATGCAGGGGCAACAGTCTGGATGATTGACTGATCTGGCCTTGTAACACTAACCAAAACGGCCTTGCTGTGCTGGTACTGCGAACGGCTGAAAGCAAGGGGAAACTACAGCCGTAATTTTTCCCGAGGACATGCAGCTTTACTGTGTGGATAAATGATGATGGCGTCCTCTTGGATAAAATATTCCAGAGGTAAAGTAGTCCCCCATTCGGATCTCCGAGCGGGGACTACTCAGGAGGTCGTTGTTATAAGGAGAAAGAAAACTGGCGTTCTACTGATCAGAGCGTGGAATGTCAGATCCCTTAATCGAGCAGGTGGGTTAGAAAATTTAAAAAGGGAAGTGGATAAGTTAAAGTTAGATATAGTGGGAATTAGTGAAGTTCGGTGGCAGGAGGAACAAGACTCCTGGTCAGGTGAATACAGGGTTATAAATACACAATCAAATAGGGGTAATGCAGGAGTAGGTTTAATAATGAATAGGAAAATAGGAATGACGGTAAGCTACTACAAACAGCACAGTGAACGCATTATTCTGGCCAAGATAGGTACGAAGCCCACGCCTACGACATTAGTACAAGTTTATACGCCAACTAGCTCTGCAGATGATGAAGAGATTGATGAAATGTGTGATGAGATAAAGAAATGACTCAGATTGTGAAGCGAGACGAAAATTTAATAGTCGTGGGTGACTTGAAACTCGACAGTAGCAAAAGGAAGAGAAGGAAACGTAGTAGGTGAATATGGGATGGGAGTAAGGAATGAAAGACGAAGCCTCCCGGTAGAATTTTGCACAGAGCATAACTTAATCATAGCTAACACTTGGTTCAAGAATCATAAAAGGAAGAAGCCTGGAGATACTGGAAGGTATCAGATCGATTATATAATGGTAAGACAAAGATTTAGGAACCAGGTTTTAAATTGTAAGACATTTCCAGGGGCAGATGTGGACTCTGAGCACAATCTATTGGTTATGAACTGTAGTTTAAAACTGAAGAAATTGTTAAAAGGTGGAAAATTAAGGGGATGGGACCTGGATAAACTGAAAGAACCAGAGGTTGTAGGGAGCTTAACACTGAGTTATTGACAGGCAGCTCCACAGGGAAACCTTCGGTGCACTTAGGTGCGAGCCTCTGGCGCGCCTGCCACAGGTTGTCAGCAAAGCAGCAGCTCTTTCGCACGAATACAGTGTATTTATTTGAAGTGCTTTGGAGTGAAGTAATCTGCCCATATTCCTGTGGTAACGCATCCTTTGGGCACCTTCCATCCATATATCATTAGCTCCGAGGAAATAAAATTTGGTTCCTCGGAACATAACGCTTGCCGAATCGCAACGTAACACTACGCTACTTCTCGAATGATACACTAATTTGTTTCGTTCGTTTGCACTGCATGTTTGTGAAGCACAACATAAAAATGTTCGAAGCAAAGAGATCTCTGGCACCAGCTACGTGTTAGAAACCAGGCGCATCGACGGAGTGAACACCGCACCTTATTGTTGTTGTGGTCTTCAGTCCAGAGTCTGGTTTGATGCAGCTCTCCATGCTACTCTATCCTGTGCAAGCTTCTTCATCTCCCAGTACCTACTGCAGCCTACATCCTTCTGAATCTGTTTAGTGTATTCGTCTCTTGGTCTCACTCTAGGATTTTTTACCCTCCATGATGCCGTCTAATACTAAATTGTTGATCCCTTGATGCCTCAGAACATGTCCTACCAACCGATCCCTTCTTCTGGTCAAGTTGTGCCACAAATTTCTCTTCTCCCCAATCCTATTCAATACCTCCTCATTAGTTACGTGATCTACCCATCTAATCTTCAGCATTCTCCTGTAGCACCACATTTCGAAAGCTTCTATTCTCTTCCTGTCCAAACTATTTATCGTCCATGTTTCACTTCCATACATGGCTACACTCCATACAAATACTTTCAGAAAAGACTTCCTGACACTTAAATCGATACTCGATGTTAACAAATTTCTCTTCTTCAGAAACGCTTTCCTTCCCATTGCCAGTCTACATTTTATATCCCCTCTACTTCGACTATCATCAGTTATTTCGCTCCCCAAATAGCAAAACTCCTTTACTACTTTAAGTGTCTCATTTCCCAATCTAATTCCCTCAGCATCACCCGACTTAATTCGACTACATTGCATTATCCTCGTTTTGCTTTTGTTGATGTTCATCTTATATCCTCCTTTCAAGACACTCTCCATTCCGTTCAACTGCTCTTCCAAGTCCTTTGCTGTCTCTGGCAGAATTACAATGTCATCGGCAAACCTCAAAGTTTTTATTTCTTCTCCATGGATTTTAATACCTACTCCGAATTTTTCTTTTGTTTCCTTTAGTGCTTGCTCGACATACAGATTGAATAACATTGGAGAGAGGCTACAACCCTGTCTCACTCCCTTCCCAACCACTGCTTCCCTTTCATGTCCCTCGACTCCTATAACTGCCATCTGGTTTCTAAAATAATTGTAAATAGCCTTTTGCTCCCTGTATTTTACCCCTGCAACCTTCATAATTTGAAAGAGATTATTCCTGTCAAACTCTTCACGCAGTATCATATCTCCGATTTCATCTTCATCTACATCCTCTTCCATTTCTATAATATTGTCCCCAAGAACATCGCCCTTGTGTAGACCCTCTGTATTATCCTTCCACCTTTCTGCTTTCCCTTCTTTGCTTAGTACTAGGTTTCCATCTGTGCTCTTGATATTCATGCAAATCCTCTTTTCTCCAAAGGTCTCTTTAATTTTCCTGTAGGCAGTATCTATCTTACCCTTAGTGTTAAGTGCTCTCTACATCCTTTCATTTGTCCTCTAGCCATCCCTGCTTAGCCATTTTGCACTTCCTGTCAATCCCATTTTTGAGACGTTTGTATTCTTTTTTGCCTGCTTCATTTACTGCATTTTTGTATTTTCTCCTTTCATCAATCAAATACAATATCTCTTCTGTTACCCAAGGATTTCTGTTAGCCCTCGTCCTTTTACCTATTGGAGCCTCTGCTCCCTTCACTATTTCATCTCTCAAAGCTGCAACTAGAATTAATCTTGAACTAGGTCAGGCTACGATGACATATCCGGCTAATGTGACGTAGCAGGCCTATGGACGGAGCCGCCTGCACTGAGCTGTGTGGAAACGTCGGTTGCTCGACGAGCTGCCATCTTCCGTCTCGGTACTCTGAACGAAAATCTTAATAGCCAACTTTCCAGCTTTTTTACTTTTATTCACATTTATTCATTCATCAGTACTGTAGGTAATTACATGTTTGAGAAAAGTATAAGCTATCTTGTAGCGCATACTTTTAGCTATGTTGCGAGAGGTAGAAGGTTCTGCTAAACCACGCAGTAGTTGAACGTTTCTCGAATGAATCAAAGAAGGCGATTCAGGCCACAATGACATACCGTGTGTCACGGTAAGATGACACAGTATGTCATCTAACCCTCATGTGCGCACTAGTTATGTTCTGGGTGATGTCTGATATCAATTAAGCTATTTATTTTATGTATCTGTTCAAAATTAGCAGCTGTGGGTCACTCTATCATAAAATAAATAAAACATTAAACATGAATCGATAAATGTGCGATGATACACAAATGCAATGGATTTTCATGTGCCAGATATAAGTTCGTGAATTTCCCCTTTCAGATGGCAGGCTGTAAAATGAGGAAGTCGTCGATGCGGCAGGCAGAGGCGAGACGGGATGTCTGCGGGCGTCGAAAGGATTCGGAGTTCTCCAGGATTCGCCTGGAAGACGGACCTGCCACACGAAGAAAATCCTCAGTGGTGTCCAAAGTGAACTGGGTTGATTGCAGCCATCTTTTAGCACTGGACTGGACCGTGAACTGAAACTATTCGAGTCGCGCACTCAAATTTTAAACATTTTATTAGCTGTGATCCAGCTACCGTACGCTATTTAATTGCAGGGGCAATCTTCATCAGAATAAGAAGTTACATGTGGTACATGTAATCACACATTGGTTTAAAACGTCTGCTCTCGTCAAATGACCTTTCTGATTGACGGGAGCACTGTGACTACACGTGATATGTGCAACTTTTCATTCTGATGAAGATTCCGCTAGTGGAGTCGAAACAGTGGTCAACTGGCAAAATTTTGTACAACCGAAGTGGCTGTATATATATCCTGCAATTATATGGGTGTCGCCATGTTTCGTATGGCTGCGAAGTACAGGAGACCCCTTGCGTTCGAAACAGCCGCGAAAGTCAAAGCGGAAACTTACTTTTGGAAAAGAAAAAGATCATTTTAGCGACAACAGTGACACTTCCGAAGACTGTCGCCGTTTGGAACTTTACTCGCGTTCAAAACGCGGAGAACACTGGTTAAAGTTCCAGCAGAGTAATTTGTGGGCACACGTTGAATGTGCTGGAGCAATCCACGAAAAAAAACTTTATTTATGATGTCTGCAAAGATATAGAATTGGTAAGAATTACTTTTTTCGAAAACGGAACTGATTTTCTTTTTTCATCGATTAGCATTCGTAATTCTACTTTGTCTTCATTTTTTGTATGACTGAACTGAGAAATCCCAAGTGATGTTGTTGGAGAATTTTTACAGGAATAGTTTTCAATTTGTTCTTAAGTAAAATTTTATTAAAATATCAAATATGAGACTTTTTTTCAATTTATTACGTTGTCTTACGCCTATGTCGTTTCTGCTGACATCCGTCTACAACGGCACGTTATCCAGTATGTCAAAAACGTGTGGTTTATATTGCTTTAAAAACATGGCACCAAGATAGAGAAACCTACAAGTGAATCAATCGCGATCCTGATATAAATTGTATCCAACATCATTGTTTGTGAAGCAATAATGACCTAAAAACAAATTGGTTCGTCATTTAGGCGGACTTCCCCTACTTCCATCCGCGCCGCTTATATCGTCATCTTGGCGGTCTTCATTCATTAGTCAAGCTGGACCTGCATTCGAGAGAGCGACGGTTCAAACCGGCGTCCGGCCCTCCAGATTTCGGTTTTCCGTGATTTTCCTACATCGCTTCAGGCAAATGCAGGGGTGGTTCCTTTGAAAGGCCAAGGCCTACTTCCTTCCCCACCTTTCCGCAAGCCGATGGGTTCGCTGTCTGGTTCCCTGCCCCAAATAAAGCAACCAACCCTTCAGTGGTCGCGTCCTCCTATTAATGGGGATGTTCAAAGCGGCTCTCGCCGCCCCCGCAGCAGTCTTTGAGGCTACGATACTACACGTAGCGCGCTGTTTGATTACTAACAACGCTGTTCTGAGTTTTTTCTTGGGATTTTTTATCTGGTACTACACTGATGCGCCCAAGAAACTGATATAACTATGCGTATTCAAGTACAGAGACGTGTAAACAGGCAGAATACGGCAATGCGGTCGGCACCGCCTATGTAAGACAACAAGTGTCTGGCGCAGTTGTTAGATCGGTTACCGCTGCTACAGTGGCAGCTTATCAAGATTGGAGTGACTTTGAACGTGGTGTTATAGTCGGCAAACGAGCGATGGGACACAGCATCTGCGAGGTAGAGACGCTGAGTTCCTCGTACGACCATTACACGAGTGTACCATGAATAGCAGGAATCCGCTAAAACATCAAATCTCCGACATCGCTACATCCGAAAAAAAAACCCTGCGAGAACTGAATCAATGGCGACTGAAGAGAATCGTTCAAAGTAACAGAAGTGCAACCCTTCCGCAAATTGCTGCAGATTTCAGTGCTGGGCCATCAGCAACTGACAGCGTGCGAACCATTCCACGAATCATCATCGATATGGGCTTTCGTAGCAGAAGGCCCTCTTGTATAACCTTGATGACTGCACGATACAAAGATTTACGCTTCGTCTAGCCCCATCAACACCGACATTGGACTGTCGATGACTGGAAACACGTTTCCTGGTCGGACGAGTCTCGTTTCAAATTCTATAGAGCGGATAAACGTCTACTTGTACAGAGACAACCTCATGAATCCGTGGACCCCGCATGTCAGCAGCGGCCTGTTGAAGCTGGTGGACACTCTGTAATGGTGTGCAGAGTGTGCAGTTGGAGTGATGTGGGACCCCTGATAAGTCTAAATAAAACTGTGTCAGGCGACTCGTACGTAAGTATACTGTCTGACCACTTGCATCGATTCGTGTCCATTGTGCATTGCGACGGACTTGGGCAATTCCAGCAGTACAATGCGACATCCCACACGTCCATAATTGCTGCAGAGTGGCTCCAGGAGCACTCTCCTGAGCTTAAACGCCCCCGATGGCCACCGAACTACCAAGACATGAACGTTATTGAGCATATCTGGAATGCCTTGAAACGTGCTGTTCAGAAACCTCCACCCCCTCCTACTCTTACGGATTTACATACTGCCCTTCAGGGTTCATGATGTTAAGTCCCTCCAGCCCTGCTTCACAGATTAGTGCAGTTCACGCCACGTGAAACAGTTCTTAGTCAGCAATATCAGGAGTTGTGCTGAGGAAGTAGATTAATTTACAGAGAACGATGTAGTCAGTATGAAACAGTTGTTTTTCTTCTGAGTGGAGAAATATTTTACTTTCGTGAAGATTTCGAGTCAGAAATTGCACTTCAGGTCATGCAACTTTCATAACGTACTTCAGTATTGAGTTGCAGTTTAATATTTTTCGATGAGTACAAAGCTAGTTACTTCTGACATGTAATTAGATTACTTTTCATTATTTCAAATTAAAGTTTGGTTCACGACATTGTTCACATGCGCAACACAGAATCGAGCAACGGTCAGTATTGCTCAGCAGTTGACTACGATATCCGAAGCACACGTTCCGCGAGGAGAAAGTCTTTACAAAAAGGAATATTCAGTACTTTCACTTATAGATAAATTTTCATAGAAAGCTTACAAGCTGATCGAGATGTTGGCTTCACAATGATGACGTCATGCGGCGGCGTACACCGTGTACGGTCTAAGCGTGACGCGCGCGCGCAGCGAGTAGTGGTTTTCTGACCAGAAAGTCGCACGTTTAAAACGGGCTCGAGAGAATGGATTGCCGCTTTTTTTTTTGCTCGCAGTGTGTTTTTGTCGCGCCGTGTGAGTGTAGCAGCTTTAATAGCGACGGAGGGCGAAGCGGATGTTATGAAAAGTGCGCCGCTCTAGGTCAGGGGCGGCGTGCGGCGAGGGAGAAAGTGCCGGGGTCGGCGGGGGCGGAGGAGGGATGCCGCCCCCTGGCCGCCCCCGCGCTGGCGGCTGGAGGGGGGGGCGGGGGGCCGGGGGGCGCCTGCATGCAGATGAGGCGAGGGGGTGGTCGGCTGCGCTAGCTGACCAGCGTCCACCAGGAAGCGGAGGCGGAGGAGCAAAGGAAGAAGAGGGAAGGGCGGAGGGAAGAGGCGACGGTGGGCGAGGGGAGCGGGGGGGGGGGGGGGCCGAAGACGAGGCAGGGGTCGATGGCGGCGCCGGCCGCAGGGCGCGCGGTCGATACCGGACCACACCCCGCGGAGCCGAGCCGGAGGCCGCGCTGTTTACACCCCGCGCGCCTTCTTCTCGCCTCTCACTCTCCTTCTTCCTCGTCTCGACGTCACGGCACGGGCAAAAACACGCCGTCCCAATAGAGTTGCACAACTACGTAGGCTACCGCAGACTGCTGTACCGAGCGGCGACCACAGCAGTTTCCCTAGTAGCTCGCACCCGCATTACCTGTATGTTGCGCGTGTAGCATACCTATCAGGCGTTACCTCGTTACGATCGCTTTCTTTATCAATGCGATCAGTGTCTCACTAGACTCCCTCAAAAACAGAAAGTGGTGAACCATCTGGAAACTCAGTAAGGACATACGAGGGTTGCACAGAATGTAATGTGCTGTATTTTTTTCTTCAACAATTTCCTATTCAACTTAATAACATTTACACACACACACACACACACACACACATAGTGTTTTATCTACACACGCTATTTTTCCTCGTAATCTCCATCCCGTTGTACGGCCTTCGAAACAAGGGCGTTTATGCCCTGTCGGTACCGATCATTCTGCTGGTGGCAAAGCCAGTGCTCCACTGCGTGCACCATCGAAATGTCATTGGCATGTCTTTCACGAATGGCCCAAACAAGTGGAAGTGCGAGGGGGCCAGGTTAGGGCTGTAGGGTGGATGGGCTAACACAGTCCAACCCTGTTTTGCCATGTGTTCGGCAGCCCTCTACTGGTGAGGGGCCGAGTGTTATCGTGTTGCAGCTAAACATCTCCTGGGTTGGTGTGGCGTCGAACTCGCCTGAATCGCATCTCGACTTATGTTAACGTGTTGACGTGTGCTTGTGTATTAATAGTACCGCCTCTTGGCATCACATCAATGAAAATTACACCTTCGCAATCCTAGGACACGGTGATCGTGACGTTATTGGCAGAAGCAGTTGCTTTGACTTTTTTCCTTCTGTGGGAAGTGGGAATGGCGCCGATCCATTCACTGTCGCTTTGTTTCAGGCTCAAAATGGTGAACCCAGGTTTCGTCACCCATCGCAATTCGGGACAAGAAGGCCTCGCCCTCAGCTTCAAAACGTTGAAACAAATCGTGACAAATATTTTTTCTGTGCGATTTGTGATCCATCGTTAGAAACTGTGGGAGTCATCTAGCACTAACTTGTGAATATCCAAGAAGGTGGATACTTTCATCCAGACTTTCTTTGCCAGTTCGCAGATGCAGCGCCAACTGCCGAGTCGTGGCGCGCCCTTCCTCGCGAGTGACGCCACCGGCTGGCTGCGACACGTGAGGTGTGACAGCCGGGGGTGGCCCCGCGGAGCTCCGCCGAACCGCCTTCTGATCACCTCACCCTCCGAGCTCAGCGACTAACTGCGCTTCTGTCGACAGCAGGTGCTCCATGGACTTTGCAAAAGCGTTTGTCAATATTCCCTACACTTTCTTCCTCTGCAGTGAGAAATTCAATTACGGCTCGTTGTTTGTAACGTACATCACCTACAGACGCCATTTTGAAACTGTCCTGCAGCTACGCTATCTGTCGGGAGTGGCGCAAACTTGGTGCGCGCACTCACGTGACTTCAAATAACACTTACGTGACGTTTCGCATTCGTAGCATTGTTTTCGACTGAGAAAAAAATGCGATGCATTACTATCCCGACAACCCTCGTATGTAGAGGGCCAGGTAACGTACGGATCATTTTTCTTCTACATAGTTATTCTCCTGGCTGTGATATAAGAATAAACAGTATATATAGCAAAACTGAAACTGTGAATGTTTAATTCAGGTTTCATTCGAATATTGATTTGTAAAATGAAACAGAGGTATATTACAGTAATAAATAAATTTAACATTGCAGGTTTCTCACCTAGCGCTGGAAAACGCAATTTTCTCACCAAAAACGTAAAATACAGAAAAAAAACAAATATATATCATACATGCCTTCAGTACTTCGTCGAACTTATGTCTCTGCCTGTACACAGTATTTACATCAAGAGTAATTGAATTTCTCGCTTAAAAGTGTAGAAGTTACACGATAAGCTAATTTTTATTACTTATAAAACGTAATTTATGTTCTGTGAGGAAACTGAATAACACAATGGACTAAGGCCGAATGATGTGTCGTTCTAATACCAACCAAACAAACAAAAAACAAAGAGAAGTCGCCTGCTCCCATTTTCTCTCTTATGCGTTTATTAACGTTTCTTTCCCCACCAGTTCTACCAACACTGCCGGTCATCCTACCATTTATTACGTCATTTATTTGTGCCCCAAAACTACTAGACCATAGTTTTCACAGAGCGCAACTCGATGTGCGACTGAAATCTCCTTGGGCGTCAGGTCGAGCCATTATGTAAGACACAGCGTTCGGGATAGCTAGGACTAACAAGGACGAGCGGAGATTCGTGACGTCTTTCTCCACATCTACATCGGCGCGAGAATACTGAAGATTACTTGCGTAGATAGAACAATTAAAGAGGAGTTACTGTATCTAACTCGGGAAAGAAAGAAACCGAGCGGTCTAGGGCGCTGCAGTCATGGACTGTGCGGCTGATCCCGGCAGAGGTTCGAGTCCTCCTTCCGGCATGGGTATGTGTGTCGTTAGGGTAATTTAGGTTAAGTAGTGTGTAAGCTTAGGGACTGATGACCTTAGCAGTTAAGTCCCATAAGACTTCACACATATTTGAACAAAGAAAGAAAATTGTGGCGCAACTAGCTAAAGAAGAATAGATCGGTTTATGCAACGGATCCTGAGTCATCAACAAATCGTAAATTTGGTAACGGAGGGAATTATGTGTATGTGAGTTGAAGAAAGTGCTTGCGGAGAAGGAACTGCATCAAACCTGTCTTCGCGCTGAAAAATACAACAACAGCGCTTTTGTTAGATCCATTCATTCGTCTACACCTAAAACTAGGTTTCCTTCATTTGTTTTACAGGCTTCCAGTTTGTAAAGTAAAAATTCGTCTATGCAGTGGACGAATTTTTTAGGTTAGATTTAAAAACTTTGTTTGTTACTAGTCAGACATGATGAAAATTTTTTGTTGATGCGTACTGAACTCCTGCGTGAGGCACTGATAGCTTTAACAATGCATCATCTTTTCCTTTAGTGTTGTCACTATTTTGACGGATTATTCATGACAACTTTCATCAGCGAATGTACGCATATTGTGGAGGTGCAGTCAGAATGGGTAGCTACATACGGAGATACGTACAGCTAGTGAAAAGTAAATCTTACCATTACTGCTCGCTTTCATGAAATCAGTACGGTCTCAGCAAGTGAGGGAATGTTGTCTACTACAGGTATTTCGTTTCGTCTTAGTTCTTCCTGTGCTCTGTCAAATTCTTCTCGCATTTCCACTTCCGGCATCTCACTTTGATCTACTTCCAACTGCATTACGCCACCTTTAAGCCCATTTTCCTTTGCCCTTTCCATGTAATCCTTCCATATTTCAGTCTTCCGTTGTTTGGTTACAACTGGCTTACCATCTGAACTATTGCTATTCATAATTCTTCATTTCTTTTCTCCAAAGATTCCGGTATATGACATCTATCTTTCTCATAACCATGCGTGATTGTACAGTTTTTAACAATTCTTATTTTCATTTACGAACTTCCTGTCGATATTGTTTTTCTAGATGGAAGTATCATCTTTTGGTTGCTTCATTTACTCCTTTTGTCAATGACATTCAATATTTCGTGTGTCGTATAAGGATTTCTCGTGGTGCTTGAGTTTTTGGGTATTTCATCCCCCGCTACATTCATTTCATTCTTCAAATGCATCAATTCAATTGTATTCCTTTCGAGTTTTCGGTCGGTACTACCCTAATGCTCCCGTCAAAACTCTCATCAACCTGTGGCTGTTTGGATTCGCCCAGGTCCCACCTACTTCACTCCCTACTTGTCTGTAGTTTGTTCGTCCTTAATGCACATTTTATAACTGGTAAATTAGAGCGTATCTTCACTAGGAGATGACTACTGGTTTAAAATCTGAATTTCTTGGCTTTTCGAAAGGCATTCTACTGACAGTCATGATAAAATCATACGGAGTATCTTCACAAATGTATGTCTGTTTCGGTGAATGTTTCACCAATAAACTGAGCAGGTTATAGTGATTGGCATATTTTCAACAGACCTCGAAGTAGTGCTGTGTGTACACAAACGAAAAAGAAAGGCACCTTGTGATGGTTTCAGTACATAAGCAACAATTCATCAGGCAGGATCAGCAGGAGTATGAGGCGGTACACTGACGAGGTTATTGTGTGTAGGAAGGTGGCCTTCAAATATAATATATATATATATATATATATATATATATATATATATATATATATATGCGGCAGTATTTTGACACCTTACAAAGATTCCGTCCCACTCCTATACAAAAGATTATAAACTGATGAGGTATCTACTGATGGGACTGGAACCGTTTATTAAAGGTAATGAATATGAGTAACATCGTCAAGTAAACCTGCATGCTAATAGTTGCAGTTCACTTATTTGTTGGGTGACGAACTTTTATATGGAATAGCTGCGTAAGCTTACAAGGAGAGGTCCCCAGCGGTCGATGCACTTTTGGAAAATACCTACACGGTGATGTAGGTCCGGATCCCATGTATCACACACTGCAGCCTTTCGGCCTGGTAGTCCTCGTTTACGAGTAGTTGACGAAAAAAATTCGAAATTTTGTGTAATACTCAGTAGCAATAAGAAAATTGAAATATGTCGTCTGATTGCGTGGTTTAATGAATAGGATAACAGCCTTGCATGCAGTGGGTTATGGGTTCGAATGTTGTCAAAAGCAGTAAATCCCTTTTATTTTTAATTCTTTATCGAAATGACTTTGATTATCGTTTTTAATCACTTAATTGATTTAAATGTAATTTTTTAATTCCATTCCTTTCTTACATAATTTTAATCATAATATCTACTTTCTCATTTGCTCTCAGGTTTCGTCATATCACTCTTTCTGCACTAGAAATCATTCTTCATTTGTTTTTAGTTAATTTTATTTATTAATTTCGAAATAATTTCTTTTGTTTTATCATCCGATTTTTTCCATATTATTGAGTTCATTACATCTATTTCTCATTTTGCTTGAATATCGTTTTACTTATAAATTGTCTTTCATTTAAATATTCATGTGCGTTATTTTGTCCATAGTGCAATAGATATTTGCGATGGTTGCCCAGAAAGTAACGCATCGCATTTTTTTCTCAGTCGAAAACAACGCTACTAATGCGAGGTCTCCTGGGTGAGCGAGCCACGTTTCCGTCACTTCAGACATATAGCACATAGCTGCAGCACACTTTGAGAATGGCGTTTGCAGCTGATGTACGTCAGAAGCAACGTGTCGTCATTGAATCTCTCACTGCAGAGAAAGAAACAGCGGGGAATATTCACGAACGGTTGTGCACAGTCTGTGAAGCATCTGCTGTCGACACAAGGGCAGTCAGACGCTGAGCGCGGACGGTGAGGTGATCAGAAGGCGGGTCGGCGGAGCTCCACGATTTGCAGCGGTCGGGGAGACCGTCCACGGCTGTCACACCTGACATGTCGTCACTCGCGTGGACAGACGTATTACGACTCGGCAGTTAGTGCTACATATGTCGATCAGCAAAGGAAGTGTGGATAAAATTATCCGCATTCTTGGATGTTCAAAAGTGTGGGCAAGATGGGTCCCGCAGTGTCTAACGGTGGATCACAAAAAAAAAAAAAAAAAAAAAAAAAAAAATTGCTCTAGGCACTACGGGACTTAACATCTGAGGTCATCAGTCCCCTAGACTTAGAACTACTTAAACCTAACTAACCTAAGGACATCACACACATCCGTGCCCGAGGCAGGATTCGAACCTGCGACCGGAGCAGCAGCGCGGTTCTGAACTGAAGCGCCCAGAACCGCTCGGCCACAGCAGCCGGCGGTGAATCACAAATCGCACAGAAAATAACATTTGCCTCGGTTTGTTGCACCGCTTGGAACCTGAGGGGGAGGCCTTCTGGTCCCAAATTGTGACAGTTGCTGAAACCTGGGTTCACCATTTTGAACCTGAAAAAAGCGACAGTCGATGGAATGGCGCCGTTCCCACTACCCACAGAAGAAAAAGTTCAGAGCGACTGCTTCCGCCGGTAAGGTCATGATCACCATGTTCTGAAACATGAATGTGTGGTTTTCATGGATGTGATGCCAAGAGCCGGTACCATTAATTCAGAAGCGTGTGTCAAAACATCAACATACACGTCCTTGTTTCGCGCTGGAGGAAGGTCCTAGAACGGGATGGAGATTACGTGGAAAAATAGAGTGTGTGGATAAAACACCATTCTTTCGTGTGCATAATTCTCATTATGTTCAATAGAGAGTTGCTGAAGAAAAAAAAAAACGGTGCATTACTTTCTGGGCAATCCTCGAAGGTTATGTTTTAAATGTTTGTGTGACATTTACTGCGAACATTTTTTTTTTTTTTTACGTCTGGTAACAAAATACTATTTTTGCACCATTGCACAAATGTAAATAGATTATTTCCCCTAATGTTTTTTGACTCGTAGACCGGAATTTTCTTTTAATTGAGTATTACCAGGGACATTCAATAATTAAAGAGACAAACAATACTTTTTCTACTTTTCAACATTTATGCACTTGTTCTAACGGGCTACAAGCTTTTTTATTCCGGCTGCAAAGAACTCTTTTATCTTGATGTTTGAACCAGCTTCTCACCACCTATTTCACGTCCTCGTTGTCCTGGGACGTAATGCCTCCTTCTGTGCACCACACAAATGTAAATGACTAGGTGCTAAATCAGGACTGTGAGGGGGGATGAGGCAGTAATCCCCAGTCCATTTTGTCGATGGTTTCTTGGGTTAGTTGAGCAATTTGAGGAGGTGCGTTGTCTTGCTGGAGAATCACACCTCTCCTCTTAGATCCACGACATCTGTCTCTCATGGCTAGCTTCATCTTGTTTAAAAGCAAATCCGAGTAGTATTGGCTGTTCATTGTACGCTGCTCACAAAAAACTGGACCTTCAGCATTCCAAAACACCGTTAACGTGTTTTTTCCTGTTGATGCTTGCGTTTTGAATTTTTTCTTTACAGGTGAACTGCTGTGCTTCCACTCCATGCTTTGTCTTCTTGATTCTGGCTTATAGTAGTTTGATCGCAAGTTAAAATTTTGTTGGGGAAGTGCTCACCTTCTCTTTCATAACATTCCTTTAACTCCGTGGACACTCTCAACCTTCTCTCCTTGTTTAGCCGCATCAACCCCTTTGGGACCCGTCTTGCGCTTGTTTTGCTGTTCTTCAGCTTGTTACAGATAATGTTAGGAACTGTACCAGTAGTAACTAGAACCTAATCAACTATCATATCCAGAGTGACACTGCGGTCGGCAAACTAATGTCATCAATTCGACTTTCAAGTCAAGGAGTTGAAACCGCAACAGGTCGGCCTGAACAGTGTCCGTCAGTCGCTGAGTCGCGGCCATTTTTGAGCTGCTCCACCCAATTGTGAAAATTGGCACGGTTCATACAACCTTCACCATAAACCTTAGACATTCTACAGGATATAATCACTGGTTCTCCCCTGCAGCAAGTGAGAAACGAATAACAGAACGTTGTTCAAGTAATTTGGACGCTTCAAGCGCACTCGCCATCTTGAAATGTATTTTTGAGGTTATAAACAAAATAATGTTGATACATCAGCTGATCAGGGATCATGCCAGTGATGCCAACTTTTATAGCCATGAAAGTACCAAACATGCCCTACAAACAGTTTTTTTGCCCAGACCAATTTGTCCCTTTACTTATTGAATGACCCTCGTATAATAGATAAACATAATTAAATTCGTATTGACAAAGATTCCGATTCGAAAAGTAATGATGTAAATAAAAAATTAAATAAATGTAAGAAGTTTATAAGGTGACTAAAATGATGTGGCAAAGGTATGGAAATAAAAAAAATAACGCTTAAGCCAATTAACTGTATGAAAATAATGATCGAGGTAATTTCGATAAAGATTTTTAAAACAATATAGCTTAGCTCATGAGATTTGAAACCATACCATCGTGCATGCTAACTTGTCAGACTATCCATTACATAATATAGTGCAACTCTTTTTATCACTGTTGAATGTGTGTTTGTGTGTGTGTGTGTGTGTGTGTGTGTGTGTGTGTGTGCTGTTTAATCCAAGGACTGGTTTGATGCACCTGTCCATGGTACTCTATCCTGTGCAAGCTTCTTCATCTCCCACTACCTAATGCAACCTACATCCTTCTGAATCTGTCAAGTGTACATCTCTTGGTCTGCCTCTATGATTTTTACCCTCCACGCTGCCCTCCAGTATTAAATTGGTGATTCCTTGATGCCTCAGAATATGTCCTACCAACCGATCCCTTCTTCTAGTCATGTTTTGCGACAAATTTCTCTTCTCCCCAATTGTGTTCAGTACCTCCTCATTAGTTGTGTGGTCTACCCATCTAATCTTCAGCATTCTTCTGTAGCACCACGTTTCGAAAACTTCTGTTATCTGGTTGTCGCCGGCCGCGGTGGCCGTGCGGTTCTGGCGCTGCAGTCTGGAACCGCGGGACTGCTACGGTCGCAGGTTCGAATCCTGCCTCGGGCATGGATGTGTGTGATGTCCTTAGGTTAGTTAGGTTTAAGTAGTTCTAAGTTCTAGGGGACTGATGACCACAGATGTTAAGTCCCATGGTTTTCAGAGTCATTTTTAGCCCTAAACAAAGAAAAGTGCGAGGTCATCCACATGGATACTAAAAGAAATCCGATAAATTTTGGGTATACGATAAATCGGACAAATCTAAGTCAATTCGACTAAATACCTAGGAGTTACAGTTACGAGCAAACTTAAATTGGAAAGACCACATAGATAATATTGTGGGGAAGGTGAAACAATGTGTAATGTGCTGCGAATACATAGAAAGATAGATCCCCTATCATTTAGGTACAAAATACCAGGTCAGCAACTGCAAGCATTTAATTCCATAAATTATCTGGGAGTACGCATTAGGAGTGATCTAAAATGGAATGATCGTATAAAGTTGATCGTCGGTAAAGCAGATGCCAGACTGAGATTCATTGGCAGAATCCTAAGGAAATGCAATCCGAAAACGAAGGAAGTAGGTTACAGTACGCTTGTTGGCCCACTGCTTGAATACTGCTCAGCAGTGTTGGATCCGTACCAGATAGGGTTGATAGAAGAGATAGAGATGATCCGAGGGAGAGCAGCGCGTTTCGTTACAGGATCATTTAGTAATCGCGAAAGCGTTACGGAGATGATAAACTCCAGTGGAAGACTCTGCAGGAGAGACGCTCAGTAGCTCGGTACGGGCTTTTGTTAAAGTTTCAAGAACATACCTTCACTGAAGCAGTATATTGCTCCCTCCTACGTATATATCGCGAAGAGACCATGAGGATAACATCAGAGAGATTAGAGCCCACACAGAAGCATACCGACAGTCCTTCTTTCCACGAACAATACGAGACTGGAATATAAGGGAGAACCGACAGAGGTACTCAAGGTACCCTCCGCCACACACCGTCAGCTGGCTTGCGGAGTATGGATGTAGATGTAGATGTAAACTACGTTTTGTTGGAAGAACACTTAGAAGATGCGACAAACCCATTAAAGAGACAGCCTACATTGCACTTGTCCGTCCTCCGCTGGAATATTGCTGCGCGGTGTGGGATCCTTACCATGTAGGATTGACGGAGGACATCGAAAAAGTGCAAAGAAGGGCAGCCCGTTTCGCGTTATCGCGCAATAGGGGTGAGAGTGTCACTGATATGATACGCGAGTTCTGGTGGCAGTCGCTGAAACAAAGGCGGTTTTCTTTGGGGCGAGATCTATTCACGAAATTTCAATCACCAACTTTCTCTTCGGAATGCGAAACTATTTTGTTGGCGCCTACCTACGTAGGAAGAAATGTTCATCATAACAGAATAAGACAAATCAGAACTCGAGCGGAAAGATTTAGGTCTTCCTTTTTCCCACGCTCCATTCGAGAGTGGAATGGTGGAGAAGTAGTGTGAATTGCAGAGTAACCATGTAGATCTAGATGTAGTCAGCGTATACAGCTGCTGGCAGCGATATTCACGAGGATTTTCGGTCGCAAGAAGACCGGCCTCTGGACGGCACTTGGTACTACCGAGGGGAAAGACCATCGTGTTCGTCGCACGGCCCTGGCACATCGTACCCTGAGCAGCAGTTGACATCACAGCCGCGCAGCGAGCTGCTATAAACCCGTTATTGCAGGAGCAACTCCGAGCCGCAAGCCCCTAGCGTGCTCCGCGCTGAACCCAAACCAGCACCATTTGTGACTTCCGCGGTGACAAGTGAGAGCACATCGGAGGGCGGGGTGGAGGTCTGTTGTGTTTGGTGGTTCTGCCTCAGCGCCAGAGCTGGCGGTGTATTCGTTAGAAGTCGGCCAGTTGAGGACCTGTAGCCACACCGGACCTACGCCTGGAGTTACGGTACGGGGTGGGATTTCGTATGGCAGCAGGGGCGCTCTGACGCCCCCTCACTGCAGACCTGGGCGTCAGGCTGTTGTGCTGACACTCATCAACAGCATTCCAGGGGGAGTTCTCCAGCAGGATAACGATCGCCCACATACGCTTACATTCACCTGTCATCTTGTAATGTCACTCACTTAAATACTCTACACTAATTATTTTTTGGTGTTTCCATTTTCCTTCTGTCAGTGTATGTAAGGGCGCCCCCTCTATGCCACCTCATATGTTTCCAAAACAAAACAAAATGTCAAAAATGCAAAGGGCCAGAGTTCTTCTTCTTCACGGGCTCACACAGTGGGCAGCAATACAGAATTCATCAGTATAAACAAATACCACATTCCACACAAATTTGTGGTTTTTAAATGGCACATACATTTTTCTTTCTACGAAAATGAAAACTTGCGGTACAACTAGTGACAGCAGACTTACTTTACTGTCTCAAACTCATACATTCCGAAACACGTAGACTTGAAGAGTATGGAAATAGCGCAACAATTCCTGCTGCAGTGCACAGAACAAGGTTAGCATGTTAGCCGGCTTCAGGAGAGTCCAGGCAATTCGCATTACGGCAGGACTGTAGCTCCGTTTCCATTGTTTAAAATCTAAGTATTTCAGAACGTATAAGGTTACAGCAGTGAAACCAAGTTTGCCATCACTAACTGTACGTCTAGTTTTCATTTTGGCATGTATCGTTTTAGAAAATACGTATCATTGTGTTTAAAATGGCGTTTGTTCTTCTAGGAACCCTGCACCCCTGCCCAATTGTGAACCACTCACATAGGTGCATCCCTGGACAATTGCATTTTTCACATTTCGTTACACCGCCTCTCATTCTCCTCCTCTTCCACCCCTCCCCCTCTCTCTCTCCATTCCCACCACCTGCTCTGTGTCTCCTCCTCTTCCACACATCCCTCCCTCTCTCCATTCCAACCACTTGCTCTGTGTCTCCTCCTCTTCCACCCCTCCCTCTCTCTCTCCATCACCTCCTCTGCATCTCCTCCTCCTCCATCCCCCACTCTTTCCATTCCCACCACCTGCTCTGTGTCTCCTCCTCCTCCACCCCTCTCTCTCTCTCTGCATTCCCACCGTCTTCTCTGTGTCTCCTCCTCTTCCACCCCCTCTCTCTCTTCCCTTTCTCCACTCCCGGCACCTGCTCTGTGTCTCCTCCTCTTCCACCCCTCCCACTCTCTTCCTGTCTCCATTCCCGGCACCTCCTCCGTGTCTCCTCCTCTTCCACCCCTCCATCTCTCTCCATTCCCACCACCTGCTCTGTGTCTCCTCCTCTTCCACCTCTCCCTCTCTCTCTCCATTCCCACCACCTCCTCTGCATCTCCTCCTCTTCCACCCCTCCCTCTCTCTCTCTCTCTCTCTCCAATCTCACCACCTGCTCTGTGTCTCCTCTTCTTGCACACCCCCCTCCCTCTCTCTCTCCATTCCCACCACCCGCTTATGTCTCCTCCTCTTCCTCCCCTCCCTCTCTTTCTCTCCATTCCCACCACCTTTTCTGTGTCTTCTCCTCTTCCACGCCTCCCCCTCCATTCCCACCAATTCCTCTGTGTCTCCTCCTCTTCAACCCCCCACTACATCTTCTCCAGCCCCTCTCTCCGACCATCTGCTCCTCACCCCTCTCCCTGTCAATCTTCTCCTCCCCACTCTGTCCATCTGATTCTTTTCCCTTTTGTTCCTCTCCTCCTCCCCCCACTAATACCTCCTTTGTGTCCTCTTTTTGTCGATTTCCTGTCTGCTCATCTCTTCCTCCTCATCTCTGTTCATGTCTTTCGCCTCCTCCTCCTATCTGTGCCTATCTCACCTTTTGCCCTGGCTATCTGTCCATCTCCTCCTCCTCCTTTTATCTCTACGTTATCACACTCACCCCATTAAGAGGCAAGTGGTTCTCAACCCTACATTACTTCTTTCTAATTAATACATGAACCAAATTTGGCAGAAATTGTTCCAGGGTTTTCTGATGCTTTTTTCATCGTGGCTTTGCTGGCAGACTCATATGTCAAATTGTTTCATACATGTGTAGCATATTTTATGCTATCTGCAAACATGTTTCACCTATATGTCTAACGAATTTCGCCTTGGAGTTTCGTTTTCAAGAAGCTTAAACTTAATGACGCGATATCTCCTGATCTATGTGCTGTACAATGGTGTAGTTTTGCACGTACGTCCAGTGGTGTACGTGCCTACTGCCTGCAATATGTGTTATGAACGGAGTGTGTAATAAAGAAGTAATAAAATAAAATGCCATGCATGATGCTGCAGTTTTGACATCATATTTGCTGAACTATGTGTTGCACAATGACATATTTTTGTAGGGGCATTCAGTGGCAAGAGTGGGTTACGTCTGAGAAAAGTGTTCCGAATAGTTTTGGTAGTAAAGAAATAGTACATTTAAACATCTTGGATGATGCGGTAGCTGTTCACACATTCAGTCTTCATGGCGCCATATCTTTTGAATTAAGTGTCGTTCAATGATGTATATGTTTTTGTTTTTGGTACATTCAGTGGTATGTGTGAATACTGTCTGTAAACTGTGTCAGGAATACAATTAGTAGTAAAGTAGTTATAAATTATAAGGCCATGCTTCATGTGCCACTTTTTCTGCGTGAGCAGCGAAAATATAGTAAGAAACGACGGTTTTTCCTTTCTTCTTTTTGTAGAGGGAGTCCCCGAGAAAAACTTTCGTAAAGATTTGAAATTATGTGCAAAAGTTAGTTGCAAGTCTCATTCGCAAACACAGGATAACTTAAGTATGGGTACACTGGTGTCGTGGTCTCCACAGATTTTTCACCCCACACCCAACCCATTGACAAGTAATTGGTCCTTACCACCGCAGGAGGAGATGTGGAACATACATCCATATGTACATCCATTTTTATCATACAGGGTGCTTCAGAAGTGATGGTCAATTCACTCACGGATAGTACAGGGCAGAAATAGCTAGAAAGCTGCAATAAACATGAGTTTGCAAATCATCCATTGCCAGGGTATCGCATTAATTCGAGTTGGGAACCAACTGTAAACACTCCTAGATACACTGTATTTACGTTGGTATCTCAAGGTTTGGGATCGACTATATGTTTTTTTACGTATGTGAAGCTATTAGCCGAGCGGTTCTAGGCGCTTCAGTCCGGAACCATGCTGCTGCTACGGTCACAGGTTCGAATTCTGCCTTGGGCATTGCTGTGTGTTAGTTAGATTTAAGTAGTTCTTAGTCTAGGTGACTGATGACCTCAAATGTTAGGTCCCATAGTGCTTAGAGTCATTTGAACAATTTTTTGCAGCTCTTGCCTTTCCCCCTGTGTGCACTTTGCCGCACCGGCCTGGAATCAGTTACCAACGTGGAGGCAGCATGGTCAGAGGTTAGACCAATGAAGAGTATGCTGGCATGCCCTTCATGTATGCCAAAGCGAATGGTAATGACCTTGAGGCTGCAGGATTGTATGATGAAACTTTTCCTCTCTGCATGCAGCCCAACAGGCGTACATCACCACCTTTGAGAAACTGGGTGTTTCTCACACCATGTATGACAAGGTCGATCCAGAGCCATAACACCTGATGTTGAGGACGGGGTGTTACAAAAAATGGCTCTGAGCACGATGGGACTTAGAACTACTTAAACCTAACTAACCTAAGGACATCACACACATCCATGCCCGAGGCAGGATTCGAACCCGCGGCCGTAGCGGTCGCGCGGTTCCAGACTATAGCGCGTAGAACCGCTCGGCCACCCCGGCCGGCGGGGTGTTTCACTTTACCTTCCAAACTTTACAGAAGGTTCGCAGGAGAGCTTGTGTGAACTTTGGAAGGTGCGAGACGAGGTACTGTCAGAAGTGAAGTTGTGAGGAGCGGGCCTGAATCGTGCTTGAGTAGCTCAATTGGTAAAGGAAAAGGAAAAGAAAATGAGTTATACAAGGATACATGAAAAGAATAGTTCATAGAAAGTTAATACAGCAAGAACTAGGAGACAGTGGTACGTGATATTGACATATATATTCATCCATAGTTTTCTGACATCTTGTCAAAAACTTTACATAATTAAAGACTAGAAGTATTTGGAAAAGTGTGTGACCAAGGCACTAAGGTAAATAAATAAGTACATATACTATTTTATTGAAGTGAAAAAATAGGCTCAGCGAACCTAAGAGATTTAATATCTTGAGCAGATAGAAATTAGGTAACAACCAGCTAAGTCACCGTGCATTATGATTGTAATACAATACAGAGACATGAAAGAACAGGCTGACTGTTTCCAGTCATACCTGTTGGGACTTCCAGTAATCATCCCAGATCAGAAAACTAACAATGTTTTCACATCAATACCGATGGTACTATTTTTTTATAGGACTGTTAGAATATTATAGGACCATTATAAGAAGTGACAAATGAGGAACAGCTGTGCTATAAGGGGAAATAACAGTCCTGTGAAAGTAACTAATTTATCTGTGAGACTTTGTATTCTTTCCTGAGATTAATGTGATTACTGTGTAAATAAAGTTTGCATTTACACATTGGAATTTTATGTTAGTTTGTATAAGAATAATTTTGTCAGCTGTATGTTGTGCATATTTCTGCTCTTGCTCTATTTTATATGCAAAATGGTATTAAAATTACAGTCTGAATGGTTGAAATAAAGAAGTATTTAATAAAAATTTAAAAAAAAAAATGGTAGAGCACTTGCCCGCAAAAGGCAAAGGTCCCGAGTTCGAGTCTCGGTCCGGAACACAGTTTTAATCTGCCAGGAAGTTTCATATCAGCGCACACTCCGCTGCAGAGTAAAAATCTCATTCTGGAAGAAACTTTTAATTTTAAAATGGCTGAAGGCCCATAACTCAAAACACAACTAAAATAATTTTTAGTAGGCAGAAGCTCAAGGCTTTATCCTTAACCAATATCTTAATCAGGCTGAAGGCGCAAAAAATCTAACACTTGACAAGCAAGGAACTTTAATTTTAAAGCGGCTAAAGGCCAATGACTTAAACACCACTAAAAACAATTCAACTTTAGTTCAAAACCATCGGCTATGAGCCATAGAAATACACAGAACAGAAAATAAGAAAAGGCAGTGCAGCGAACGGCGCTGAGAAGTTTCGGGGGTCGGCCAGCACTTGAAATACTAACGTTCACTTAGGTGAGGCAGGCGGTCGGCCCGACCATTCTGGATCCGACGACAACCCAACCAGCAGACAGTCAACGGACCCACCGACAAGGTGACTTGCACTCCACTCGACCAGCACACAACCGGGAGTTCAATGCAAAACGTAAAAGGCACGAACACCACAACCAAGCACACATCAAGCTGCCAAAACTACACGCCGTGCTGGACAGCGACAACACGGTGAGGAAACAACACTGCCTGAATTTACGCCAACGGCCAGGCCAAGTTACCGGAACGTTAATGGCCACAAGGCAGAAAATTCTGCTGGTGCACTCGAATTGCAAATAACCAATTGCAGTTAGACTGCAGCGGACGGTGGCTAAACCTTCGCCAACTCGAACACACACGTTGTTGCTCGCGGGAACGTCCCAACAACCGACGACGAAAACCAAACGGCACAATGTGAACAGTCTCGACTTGCTGGTAAATTAAATCCAAACTCAACTTCCGCGTCCAGGGTCGGTGAGCCACGGACGTCGCAGCAATGGGAACAGCCCCACTCACTCCGGCGCTGATTAGAGACCGCCAGCAGAAGCGGCCAAACTACACCCCGCGGAGATTTCCTCGCTGCTCCACGCCAACTAACCGACTGCCACACATCAGCACGGAGACAGCGCTGAAATAACTGAGCAGAAGTCATGACAAGCTACACACAGTTTCACGGACACTTGCACGAAGGACAAGACAATACTAACGGCAGCGACTGTGCAATAACAAGGACGAATCACGAGTCGGCACACGCAGACAACCCATAAGCGATCGCCGGCCAACGTACACGTCGTCCGACAAGACGACCGACACGCGACCGACCGAGGTGGTCCGCACTCATGTGGTGTGTATTGGCAACCCTACGGTCGCAGGTTCGGATCCTGCCTCGGACATGGATGTGTGTGCTGTCCTTAGGTTAGTTAGCTTTAAGTAGTTCTAAGTTCTAGGGGACTGACGACCTCAGACGTTGAGTCGTGCTCAGAGCCATTTGAACCATTTTTTTGTACTGGGAACCGTCGGGTGAGCCACCGCTGTCCGGACCTCACTGCAGCCTCGCCCCACGTTCTAAGACTGCCACGTCCCAACTGCACTGCTACTGCCTCTCAACTCACTGGCAGATCCGAACTAACTCCCAGCAAACGACAACCGGGAAGTCATAGCAGTGAGCAAACATAATACACCAGGGCTTACATCGATAAGCGCCGCTGCTGCCACTCACGGGTTGGCAAGGTGGCAACTCAGTGACACCAGTATTTTACACTACTGGCCATTAAAATTGCTACACCACGAAGATGACGTGCTACAGTCACGAAATTTAACCGACAGGAATTAGATGCTGTGATATGCAAATGATTATTCACAGCATTCACACAAGGTTGGCATCGGTGGCGACACCTACAACGTGCTGACATGAGGAAAGTTTCCAACCGATTTCTCATACACAAACAGCAGGTGACCCGGCGTTGCCTGGTGAAACGTTGTTGTGATGCCTCGTGTAAGGAGGAGAAATGTGTACCATTACGTTTCCGACTTTGGTAAAGGTCGGGTTGTACCCTATCGCGTCTGCGGTTTATCGTATCGCGACATTGCTCCTAGCGTTGGTCGAGATCCAACGACTGTTAGCAGAATATGCAATCGGTAGGTTCAGGACTGTAATACGGAACGCCGTGCTGGATCCCAACGGCCTCGTATCACAAGCAGTCGAGATGACACGCATCTTATCCGCATGGCTGTAACGGATCGTGCAGCCACGTCTCGATCCCTGAGTCAACAGATGGGGACGTCTGCAAGACAACAACCGTCTGCACGAACAGTTCGACGACATTTGCAGCAGCATAGAGTATCAGCTCGGAGACTGTGGCTGCGATTACCCTTGACACTGCTTCACAGGCAGGAGCGCCTGCGATGGTGTACTAAACCACTCGACGACGAACCTGGGTGCACGAATGGCAAAACGTCATTCTTTCGGATGAATCCAGGTTCCGTTTACAGCATCGTGATGGTCGCATCCGTGTTTGGCGACATCGCGATGAACGCACATTGGAAGCGTGTATTCGTCGTCGCCATACTGGCGTATCACCCGGCGTGATGGTATGGGGTGCCATTGGTTACACGTCTCTGTCACCTCTTGTTCGCATTGACGGCACTTTGAACAGTGGACGTTACATTTCAGATGTGTTACGACCCGTGGCTCTACCCTTCATTCGGTTCGTGGGAAACCCTGCATTTCAGCAGGATAATGCACGACCGCATGTTGCAGGTCCTGTACGGGCCTTTCTGGAAACAGAAAATGTTCGACTGCTGCCCTGGCCAGTACATGCTCCAGATCTCTCACCAACTGAAAACGTCTGGTCAATGGTGGCCGAGCAACTGGCTCGTCACAATACGCCGGTCACTACGCTTGATGAACTGTGGTATCGTGTTGAAGCTGCATGGGCAGCCGTACCTGTACGCTCCATCCAAGCTGTGATTGACTCAATGCCCAGGCATATCGAGGCCGTTATTACGGCCAGAGGTGGTTGTTCTGGGTACTGATTTCTCAGGATCTATGCACCCAAATTGCGTGAAAATGTAATCATATGTCAGTTCTAGCATAATACATGTGCCCAATGAATAACCGTTTACCATCTGCATTTCTTCTTGGTGTAGCAATTTTAATGGCCAGTAGTCTAAATTAACATAACGAGGTGGTAGCACAGTAAAAATAGGATGTCAAATGAGATGTGGCACGAACACAAGCCACGCACATCTAAGGGTGCACTTTGATTTCTGTTAGCGCTGACATCTCGATGCAACACCATTGCTCTCAGTCGTTATGTGAACGCCGTCAGCCACTGCGTTGTCTGTGGTGAGAGGTAATGCCTGAAATTTGATATTCCCGGCATGCTCTTGACAATGTGGAACTCGGAATATTGAACCTCCTAAAGATTTCCGAAAGTGAGCGTCCCATGGTTGTAGCGCCAACTTGTAGTCCGCATTGAGAGGCAGTTAACTGCCGTCGTGAGGCTATAATCACTTCTGAAACCTTTTCACATTAGTCACCTGTATACAACCGACAGCTCCACCAGTACACTGCCCATTTGTACCATGTCCATGCGGTTCTACCGCCACCTGGAGCCGGCCGCGGTGGTCTAGCGGTTCTAGGCGCTCAGTCCGGAGCCGCGCGACTGCTACGGTCGCAGGTTCGAATCCTGCCTCGGGCACGGATGTGTGTGATGTCCTTAGGTTTAAGTAGTTCTAAGTTCCAGGGGACTGATGACCACAGATGTTATGTCCCATAGTTCTCAGAGCCATTTGAACCGCCACCTGCACCTGTGCACGGCTTTTGTCAGGTCAGTGTGAGATTCTCTTGGTGGCAGGATCTGTATTTATCCCTTCTGAAACAACTAGAAGATGTTTTGAGTGGATATTTGTACTGTATACATTATTGGGGACAGTAACGTATTGCGTTTGTCGCATATATTTTTTTGGGTGCCCAGCTGTAGATATCGTATACGAATGAAATACGTGGTATTAAGTATTACCAAGTTCAGATGTAAGTTCGTACTGAGTGCTGCATTTAAGACTGGTGTCGACTACTACGGTAATGGAATTGGCCACACACTATTCAGAAACATTTCAGATCCCACCCGGGCCTAACGACACGTAGAGGAAAGGTGCCTAATGTGAGACACACGTTTGTAAACCCTTGTGAAAGACCTAAAAGTAAGTGCAATTGTATTTTTTGTTGTGGTAATAATATCTTGCATTAATTAATTTTATCATACAATTATCGTATTTGCAATAATAAACAATCTTTCAGAGTAGTTATTAAATCTTCACAAACAAGGCATTTCGTAGAAATGAGATCGAGGTTTCCTGATATGAGACAGTAATAATATTCTGCATTACTTATTTTATTACAGAATAATGACATATGAATAAACAATTTTTACAAGCTCATTCATTTCTGTTATCCTTCACTAACTGCATAATACTTAGGTTTATATTTACGTCAGCCTACTGACTGGTTTGATGCGGCCCGCCACGAATTCCTTTCCTGTGCTAACCTCTTAATCACAGAGTTGCACTTGCAACCTACGTCCTCAATTATTTCCTGTATGTATCCCAATCTCTGTCTTCCTCTACAGTTTTTGCCTTCTATAGTTCCCTCTAGTACCATGGAAGTCATTCCCTCATGTCTTAGCAGATGTCCTATCATCCTGTCCCTTCTCCTTATCAGTGTTTTCCACATATTCCTTTCCTCTCAGATTCTGCGTAGAACCTCCTCATTCCTTACCTAATCAGTCCCCTAATTTTCAACATTCGTCTATAGCACCACATCTCAAATGCTTCGATTCTCTTCTGTCCCGGTTTTCCCACAGTCCATGTTTTACTACCATACAATGCTGTACTCCAGACGTACATCCTCAGAAATTTCTTCCTCAAATTAAGGCCGCTATTTGATATTAGTAGACTTCTCTTGGCCAGAAATGCCTTTTTTGCCATAGCGAGTCTGCTTTTGATGTCCTCCTTGCTCCGTCCGTCATTGGTTATTTTACTGCCTAGGTAGCAGAATTCCTTACCTTCATTGACTTCGTGACCATCAATCCTGATGTTAAGTTTCTCGCTGTTCTCATTTCTACTACTTCTCATTACCTTCGTCTTTCTCCGATTTACTCTCAAACCATACTGTGTACTCATTAGACTGTTCATACCGTTCAGCAGATCAGTTAATTCTTCTTCACTTTCACTCAGGATAGCAATGTCATCAGCGAATCGTATCATTGATATCCTTTCACCTTGTATTTTAATTCCACTCCTGAACCTTTCTTTCATTTCCATCATTGCTTCCTCGATGTACAGATTGAAGAGTAGGGGCGAAAGGCTACAGTCTTGTCTTAGACCCTTCTTAATACGAGCACTTCGTTCTTGATCGTCCACTCTTATTATTCCCTCTTGGTTGTTGTACATATTGTATATGACCCGTCTCTCCCTATAGCTTACCCCTACTTTTTTCAGAATCTCGAACAGCTTGCACCATTTTATATTGTCCAACGCTTTTTCCAGGTCGACATATCCTATGAAAGTGTCCTGATTTTTCTTTAGCCTGGCTTCCATTATTAGCCGTAACGTCAGAATTGCCTCTCTCGTCCCTTTAGTTTTCCCAAAGCCAAACTGATCGTCACCTAGCGCATTCTCAATTTTCTTTTCCACTCTTCTATATATTATTCTTGTAAGCAGCTTCAATGCTTGAGCTGTGAAGCTGATTGTGCGATAATTCTCGCACTTGTCAGCTCTTGCCGTCTTTGGAATTGTGTGGATGATGCTTTTCCGAAAGTCGGATGGTATATCGCCAGACTCATGTATTCTACACACCAACGTGAATAGTCGTTTTGTTGCCACTTCCCCCAATGATTTTAAAAATTCTGATGGAATGTTATCTATCCCTTCTGCCTTATTTAATCGTAAGCCCTCCAAAGCTCTTTTAAATTCCGATTCTAATACTGGATCCCCTATCTCTTCTAAATCGACTCCTGTTTCTCTCTCTATCACATCAGACAAATCTTCACCCTCATAGAGGCTTTCAATGTATTCTTTCCACCTATCTGCTCTCTCCTCTGCATTTAACAGTGGAATTCCCGTTGCACTCTTAATGTTACCACCGTTGCTTTTTATGTCACCAAAGGTTGTTTTGACTTTCCTGTATGCTGAGTCTGTCCTTCCGACAATCATATCTTTTTCGATGTCTTCACATTTTTCTTGCACCCATTTCGTCTTAGCTTCCCTGCACTTCCTATTTATTTCATTCGTCAGCGACTTGTATTTCTGTATTCCTGATTTTCCCGGAACATGTTTGTACTTCCTCCTTTCATCAATCAACTGAAGTATTTCTTCTGTTATCCATGGTTTCTTCTCAGCTACCTTCTTTGTACCTATGTTTTCCTTCCCAACTTCTGTGATGGCCCTTTTTAGAGATGTCCATTCCTCTTCAACTGTACTGCCTACTACGCTATTCCTTATTGCTGTATCTATAGCGTTAGAGAACTTCAAACGTATCTCGTCATTCCTTAATACTTCCGTATCCCACTTCTTTGCGTATTGATTCTTCCTGACTAATGCCTTGAACTTCAGCCTACTCTTCATCACTACTATATTGTGATCTGAGTCTATATCTGCTCCTGGGTACGCCTTACAATCCAGTATCTGATTTCGGAATGTCTGTCTGACCATGATGTAATCTAATTGAAATCTTCCCGTATCTCCCGGCCTTTTCCAAGTATACCTCCTCCTGTTGTGATTCTTGAACAGGGTATTCGCTATTACTAGCTGAAACTTGTTACAGAACTCAATTAGCCTTTCTCATCTTTCATTCCTCGTCCCAAGCATATATTCTCCTGTAACCTTTTCTTCTACTCCTTCCCCTACAACTGCATTCCAGTCACCCATGACTATTAGATTTTCGTCTCCCTTTACATACTGCATTACCCTTTCAATATCCTCATACACTTTCTCTATCTGTTCATCTTCAGCTTGCTACGTCGGCATGTATAGCTGAACTATCGTTGTCGGTGTTGGTCTGCTGTCGATTCTGATTAGAACAACCCGGTCATTGAACTGTTCACAGTAACACACCCTCTGCCCTACCTTCCTATTCATAACGAATCCTACACCTGTTATACCATTTTCTGCTGCTGTTGATATTACCCGAAACTCATCTGACCAGAAATCCTTGTCTTCCTTCCACTTCACTTCACTGACCCCTGCTATATCTAGACTGAGCCTTTGCATTTCCCTTTTCAGATTTTCTAGTTTCCCTACCACGTTCAAGTTTCTGACATTCCACGCCCCGACTCATAGAACGTTATCCTTTCGTAGATTAAGTTAGTTAGGTTTAAGTAACTCGAAGTTCTAGGGGACTGATGACCTCAGAAGTTAAGTCCCATAGTGCTCAGAGCCATTTATATTTATGACTTCTGGGGCAAACAAAATTGTCTTCTGTGACACCGCAATCTTCATGAGCCCAGCGATAACGCCCAGTACAGAACAGATACTCTGCGTCATCGCCATCACTGCTGTCTGAATCCCCACTGTCATCAAGATTGACATCGTATGCCGAGTCACTAGATGATTCTTCTGCTTTAGGTCTACGATTTTAAGGTTTTCCACTCTTTTCGCCAAATCACTTTCTGGGTGCTTTCTTAGTTTCAGCCTCTGATTTCTTCTGTTTAGATTCTTGCAATTGCTTCACATAAGGAGTTCGAGTTAGTAGCGCAGCAGAGCAATAATGCGGTGTTTGACGTGTTTGACTATCTCCAGGTGGTTTTGCGACGTGTGGGAGAAGTCTGGTGTCTGCCGGGCTGACAGCTTGACCATCACCGTCAGTAGTTTCATTTTTGTTTTGGCATCTCTTTCTTGAAGAACGTCAGCACGGCGATGAAATTTTTATAAGTACTGTGAACGGAGTACTTTGATTTTGGAGTAATACTGATCAAATTCTGAGCAAAATGCTGCCTTGGAAGAGAGTTCGAGAAAACATTCCAATATCCTCTTTATGATAATTTAATCGAATTAAAATAAACGCAGTTGCGAAAATTTTACTGCAATAAATGATAAAATATTCTTATCTCATGATAGTATTGCGTAAATTACATACAACAAACCGTGAGAGAACGAGTTCCCCCAATATGCGACAGGTATCGCAATATGCGACATTGTCGCGCATTTGGATCCCCATACTATGGCATATTAGGAATTTTGCCATCTTACACAAAGAATCGCGCACTTGCTAACAACTTTCGTTGGAAAATGAACCTAATTCCAGAATGAGATTTTCACTCTGCAGCGGAGTGTGCGCTGATATGAAACACCCTGGCAGATTAAAACTGTGTGCCCGACCGAGACTCGAACTCGGCACCTTTGCCTTTCGCGGGTAAGTGCTCTACCATCTGAGCTACCGAAGCACGACTCACGGCCGGTACTCACAGCTTTACTTCTGCCAGTCTCTCGTCTCCTACCTTCCAAACTTTACAGAAGCTCTCCTGCGAACCTTGTAGAACTAGCACTCCTGAAAGAAAGGATACTGCGGGACATGGGTTAGCCACAGCCTGGGGGATGTTTCCAGTATGAGATTTTCACTACGCAGCGGAGTGTGCGCTGGTATGAAACAAAGGTCCCGAGTTCGAGTCTCGGTCGGGCACACAGTTTTAATCTGCCAGGAAGTTTCATGAACCTAATTGTCAATAATTATAGATAATACAGTCACAAATAACACCGATGTCGCAAAAACTGCAAACAAGAAATTTTGTATCAACCTCTACGTACTGTGTCCGGCTCGACTATGGCGCCCTATTCGCTGTGTCGTCGTCTGGCTCGCAGTAGTGTTTAAGAAACTCTCCACCAGAGTGCAACCCCTAAGGTGAGCACAGTTGGGGTGCCTCATATCAGGGAACTACCTCATAGTAGGCACCTTTCCTCCGTGTTTTCGACACTTCCGGTCGCTTCCGGGCGCCAGGCGCGCCTGCTCCTTGGCCGACGTCAGCCTCGACAGCCGGGAGCGCCACCGCCCCGGGTGACCCGGCGCGCACGTGGCGGCCGCCACCCCCGATCGAGCGGCGCCGCGCCTCCGCCCCCGCCGCCCTCGCCGCCCCCGCCGCCGCCCTCGGCCGCCCTTCACACGTCCGCCGGATGCAGATCGCCCCTCGCCCCTTTCGCTCTCCCCTTCCGTCACCGGCCTCCCGCCCCCTGCCGCTGACCGCCCCTGCAGACGCCGCGCTGCGCAGTTCTCCGGAGATCTCTGCACCCGGCCTACCGACCGGCGCTAACCGCCGGAGCTGGCAAGTCGTAGCCTTCTCCCACATTCCACTCCACTCGTCTCGAACCCCGGCAGGCTGACGCCGTCTTTTATCTCTCCCTGACTTCCGTCTCGTCACGTTCCCCGCCAGCTCTGACTGAAAGTAACATCTGGTATGCTCCAGGGAACCATATCGCGACGCCGTTTATGTAACCGTGAGCGTTGTATCCTGCAACAAGTTTAAAATTTGCCAGCTCTGCAATAGCTTCCCGACACATTGCAAAATAAATGCATAGAGTGTACAGTACAGCCGGCCGGTGTGACCGTGCGGTTCTAGGCGCTTCAGTCTGGAACCGCGTGACCGCTACCGTTGCAGGTTCGAATCCTGCCTGGGGCGTGGATGTGTGTGATGTCCTTAGGTTAGTTAGCTTTAAGTAGTTCTAAGTTGTAGGGGACTGATGACCACAGATGTTAAGTCCCATAGTGCTCAGAGCCACTTTTTTGTACAGTGCCTAGACCGTATACACTGAAGGGCCAATGAAACTGGTACATATGACTAATATCGTGCAGGGCCCACACCAGCATGCAGAAGTGCCGCAACACGACGTGCCATGGACTCGATTGATGTCTGAAGTAGTGCTGGAGAGAATTGACACGACCAATCTCGCATGGCTGTCCATGAATACGTGAGAGTACGAGGGGGTGGACTTCTGAACAGCACGCTGCAAGGTATCCCAGATATGCTCAATAATTTTCGCATCTAGGGAGTTTGCTGGAGAGCGGAAGTGGTTGGAAGAGTGTTGCTGGAGCCAGTCTGTAGCAATTCTGGACGTGTGGAGGACCGCATTGTCCTGCTGGAATTTCCCACAATTGACCCGAACGGATGTAGGTGATCACACAGGATGTTTTCGTAGTGTCATCTGTCGTAACTAGACGTATCAGGGGCCCCACATCACTACAACTGCGACCGCCCCACATCATTACAGAGCCTCCACCAGCTTGAACAGCCGCATGCTGACATGCAGGGTCCATGGATTCATGTATTCCATACCTGTACACGTCCATCCGCTCGATAAAATTTAAATCGGGACTCGTCCGACCAGGCAACACATTTCCAGTCATCGACGGTACACGAGTGGTCCTTCGGCTCCGAATGCCCATATCGATGACGTTTCGTTGAATGATTCGCACGCTGAAACTTGTTGTTGGCCCAGGACTGAAATCTGCAGCAATTTGCGGAAGGGTTGTACTCCTGCCACGTTGAACGATTCTCTTCAGTCGTCTCTGGTCGCGATCTTGAAGGTTCTTTTACCGACCGCAGCGATGTCGGAGATTTTATATTTTACAGGATATCTGATACTCACGGTACACTCGTGAAATGGTCGTACCCCATGCTGTGTCCCACCGCTGGTGGGCCGACTATAGCACCATATTCAAAGTCAGTTAAATCTTGATAACCTGCCATTGTAGCAGCAGTAAGCCGTCTAACAACTGTGCCAGACACTTGTTGTGTTATACAGGCGTTGCCGACCGCAGCGCCGTGTTATGCCTGTTTACATATCTCTGTATTTGAATACGCATGCCTTTCGCGCGTCAGTGTATGTAATCTCTTACCGTTGGAGTAGCCAGCAGGAAATCTCCTGTTCTACCATCATACGATGTCGTGAGATGTTTTTCTGATGCTGTGTGGTCCTCCGTAATCAGGAAGTGGGGATGGTTGCGTACCCCATTTGTCCAAAAATAAATAAATAAATAAAAATAAATAATAAAATGCACATCTGCCATGTTGTGTTCTAATTGTTTAGTGTTGACCGTGTTTCGTGTGGCAATTCGAATAGCGGTGGTTTTGGGTGACACACGGCTTATTATTATTTTGTTTTCTAGGCTATTCTCGATTCTTAGCGTTAGTAAGGTTGAACTCATCTTGCACAGAGACCAGCGCTGTTATTATTCGTTACAATCTAGAGCGGACGTCTTGATCCACATCCACAACCGTATCTAGTAGATACATATTCGACAAGCCACCGTACGGTGCGTGGGGGTGGGTACTTAGTACCACTACTATTCATTTCCTTTTCTGTTCCCCCACAAACAGAGTCAGCGTGGAATGACTTTCCATATGCCTCTGTATCAGGCCTCACTTCTCGTTTCTCTTATCTTCACGGTCCTTACGCGAAATATACGTTGGCTGCAGCAGAATCGTTCTGCAGTCAGCTGCAGTCCACTAAATGTTCTCAGTAGCGTTGATTCAAAAGAAAGTTCTCTTCCCACCCCCCACCCCTCGGGGATCGAAATTTGGGTTCCCGAAGCATCTCTGTAACACGTGCGTGGTGTTCGAACCTACCGGTAACAAATGTAGCAGCCACCCTTTTAAATGCTGATACAGTAGCTCCCTACTTAGCAATCATACACAACCGCTCACTCACCGATAGATCTGTACCTACAAATTGGAAAATTTCGCAGGTCGCACCAGTGTTTAAGAAGGGTAGTAGGAGTAATCCATCGAACTACAGACCTATATCACTGACGTCGGTTTGCAGTAGGGTTTTGGAGCATATACTGTATTCAAACATTATGAATCACCTCGAAGGGAACGATCTATTGATACGTAATCAGCATGCTTTTAGAAAACATCGTTCTTGTGCAACGCAGCTAGCTCTTGATTCGCACGAAGTAATGGCCGCTATCGACAGGGGATCTCAGGTTGATTCCGTATTTCTGGATTTCCGGAAAGCTTTTGACACAGTTTCTCATAAGCGACTTCTAATCAAGCTGCGGGCCTATGGGGTATCGTCTGAGTTGTGCGACTGGATTCGTGATTTCCTGTCAGGAAGGTCGCAGTTCGTAGTAATAGACGGCAAATCATCGAGTAAAACTGAAGTGATATCAGGTGTTCCCCAGGGAAGCGTCCTGGGACCTCTGCTGTTCCTGATCTATATAAATGACCTGGGTGACAATCTGAGCAGTTCTCTTTAGGTTGTTCGCAGATGATTCTGTAATTTACCGTCTAGTAAGGTCATCCGAAGACCAGTATCAGTTGCAAAGCGATTTAGAAAAGATTGCTGTATGGTGTGGCAGGTGGCAGTTGACGCTAAATAACGAAAAGTGTGAGGTGATCCACACGAGTTCCAAAAGAGTTCCTCAGCATTTTCCCAATTTAATTTCTAAATCGCGATGGTCCTTACCATCCTTAATCCACATACTACACACGTCCTTGTCCAGAGCACGATTTACAATCTGCTTAAACTTTGTCAATAATTCTTGTATGTCCATCACATTGGAATAAAATGATGTCACTTGATTGTCTAAGTGAAATGCTAACAACTGCTTCTCCGCTCTTTCTAGCAGAAACAGTCTCCCTGCCTCCTTAACTCATTTATCAACTTTCGTAACGACAGTCGCTATGATCGCGCCATGATCACTGATCCCCGTCTCTATACTGGTTGTTGTTGTTGTGGTTGTTGCGGTCTTCAGTCCTGAGACTGGTTTGATGCAGCTCGTCATGCTACTCTCTCCTGTGCAAGCTTCTTCATCTCCCAGTACCTACTGCAACCTACATCCTTCTGAATCTGCTTAGTGTATTCAACTCTTGGTCTCCCTCCACGATTTTTACCCTCCACGCTGCCCTCCGATGCTAAATCTGTGATCCCCTGATGCCTGAGAACATGTCCTACCAACCGATCCCTTCTTCTAGTCAAGTTGTGCCACAAATACCTCTTCTCCCCAATTCAATTACCTCCTCATTACTTATGTGATCTACCCATCAAAACTTCAATATTCTTCTGTAGCACCATATTTCAAAAGCTTCTCTTCTTCTCCAAACTATTTATCGTCCATCTGGTTTCTGTACTAATTGTAAATACCCTTTCGCTCCCTGTATTTTACCCCTGCCACCTTCAGAATTTGAAAGAGAGTATTCCAGTTAACATTGTCAAAAGCTTTCTCTAAGTCTACAAATGCTGCAAACGTAGGTTTGCCTTTCCTTAATCTTTCTTCTAAGATAAGTCGTAAGGTCAGTATTGCCTCACGTGTTCCAACATTTCTACCGAATCCAAACTGATCTTCCCCGAGGTCGGCTTCTACCAGTTTTTCCATTCGTCTGTAAAGAATTCGCGTTGGTATTTTGCAGCTGTGACTTATTAAACTGATAGTTCGGTAATTTTCACATCTGTCAACACCTGCTTTCTTTAGGATTGGAATTATTACATTCTTCTTGAAGTCTGAGGGTACTTCGCCTGTCTCATACATCTTGCTCACCAGATGGTAGATTTTTGTCAGGACTGGCTCTCCCAAGGCTGTCAGTAGTTCCAATGGAATGTTGTTTACTCCCGGGGCCTTGTTTCGACTCAGGTCTTTCAGCGCTCTGTCAAACTCTTCACGCAGTATCATATCTCCCATTTCATCTTCATCTACATCCTCTTCCATTTCCAGAATATTGTCCTCAAGAACTTCGCCCTTATATAGACTGTCTATATACTCCTTCCACCTTTCTGCTTTCCTTTCTTTGCTTAGAACTGGGTTTGCATCTGAGCTCTTGATATTCATACAAGTGGCTCTCTTTTCTCCAAAGGTCTCTCTAATTTTCCTGTAGGCAGTATCTATCTTGCCCCTAGTGAGATAAGCCTCTACATCCTTACATTTGCCCTCTAGCCATCCCTGCTTAGCCATTTTGCACTCCCTGTCCATCTCATTTTTAAGGCGTTTGTATTCCTTTTTGCCTGCTTCATTTACGGCATTTTTATATTTTCTCCTTTCATCAATTAAATTCATTATTACTTCTGTTACGCAAGGATTTCTACTAGCCCTCGTCTTTTTACCTACTTGATCCTCTGCTGCCTTCACTATTTCATCCCTCAAAGCTACCCATTCTTCTTCTACTGTATTTCTTTCCCCCGTTCCTGACAATTGTTCCCTTATGCTCTCCCTGAAACTCTGTACAACCTCTGGTTTAGTCGGTTTACCCAGGTCCCATCTCCTTAAATTCCAACCTTCTTGCAGTTTCTTCAGTTTTAATCTACCGTTCATAACCAATAGATTGTGGTCAGAGTTCACATCTGCCCCTGGAAGTGTCTTACAATTTAAAACCTGCTTCCTAAATCTCTGTCTTACCATTCTATAATCTATCTGATACTTTCTAGTATCTCCAGTCTTCTTCCATGTATACAACCTTCTTTCATGATTCTTGAACCAAGTGTTAGCTATGATTAAGTTATGCTCTGTGCAAAATTCTACCAGAGAGCTTCCTCTTTCATTTCTTACACCCAATCCATATTCACCTACTATGTTTCCTTCTCTCCCTTTCCCTACTCTTGAATTCCAGTTACCCATGACTATTAAATATTCGTCTCCCTTCACTACCTGAATAATTTCTTTTATCTCATCATACATTTCATCAATTTCTCTATACTTACGCCAACGCAAAGGCCCGGCCTGTTTGTAACTACAAGGTCTAAGACATTTCCACTGCGTTGAGGTTGACGTACTACTAACTGCTCAAGACAGTTTTGGAAAACGTCTTCAGAAAGAACTTCGCAAGACTGTCCGTCTGCCCCCAGCAGTTAATCTATAGACGTCCCAGTCTACTCGGCAGGTTAAAGTCGCCTCCAACCAACTTCATAACCTGAGTGTTTAAGCGCTGTTGACAGTAGACTTCCTTTGGATGAGTCTAGAACTATCACACCGGAACCGGGTCACCGGTAAAAACATCCAACAATTAACCATACCTGTCATACGCGACTACATAATTCCACTGTCTCTTTCAGTTTCGATCTGAATAGAGACAACATTTTTTGCAATTGTAATGAACACTCACCCACCTATGGCGTCTGATCTGCCTTTCCGACATACATTTCATGACTGGCTAAATATCTCAGAGCTTTCTTCGGGTTTCAGCCAGTCCTCGGTCTCGAGAGTAATTTCAGCGCGAGAACTTCCCTGGAGGGCGGAAAATTCGGGAACTTTGTTACGAATACTTCGATAGTTTACGGATAAAATTCTGACAATGGAAGAGTATTTACTCTAATCGCAGTCTGATGTCTTCGCTATTCACGTAACGACTGGCGAGTGTTCATCTGAGTACCTCTAAGGGTAGCGCACACCTGACCAACACAGGTCAAACAAAGTTTTGAGTCAGCCCGGTTCCCAGAACTCATGAAGATAGACGTTGACTGTGGATATTGTATGACAGACACAGTCCCTTTGTTCAGAGATGTCACCACCCAAAGATGTAAACAAGCACGCATGAGTAGCGTCTATTAGACGGAGGGGGTCCGACAGCCCATCAGTTCCTGTCATTCAACCAGGAAGGAAGTACACGCCTCGTGTTATCTGTAGTTCAACCATGCCTAGACGGTCAATACCACGATTCGATCGCGTCCGCATTGTTACTTTGTGCTAGGCAGGGCTTTCGACAAGGGAAGTGTCTAGGTTGGTCTGAGTGAACCGAAACGATGTTTTTCGGTCATGGAGGAGATACATAGAGACAGGGACTGTCGATGACATGCCTCTCTCAGGCCGCCCTAGGGCTACTACTGCAATGGACGACTGCTACCTACAGATTATGGCTCGGAGGAACCCTGACAGCAACGCAACCATGTTGAATAATGCTTTTTGTGCAGCCGCAGGACGTCGTGTAACGACTCAAACTGTGCACAATAGGCTGCAAGATGCGCAACTTCATTCCCAACGTCCATGGCGAGGTCCATCTTTGCAACCACGACAGAATGCGGCGCTGTACAGATGGGTCCAATAACGTGCCGAATGGACCGCTCAGGATTGGCATCACGTTCTCTTCACCGATGAGTGTCGCCTTCAACCAGACAATCGCCGGAGACGTGTTTGGAGGCACCCCGGTCAGGCTGAACGCCTTAGACACACTGTCCAGCGAGTGCAGCGAGGTGGAGGTCCCCTGATATTCTGGGGTGGCATTATGTGGGGGCGACGTACGCCGCTGGTGGTCATGGAAGGCCCCGTAACGGCTGTACGATACGTGAATGCCGTCCTTCGAACGATAGAGCAACCTTATCGGCAGCATATTGGCGAGGCATTCGTCTTCATCGACGAGAATTTGAGCCCCCATCGAGCACATCTTGTGAATGACTTCCTTCAGGATAACTACATCGCTCAACTAGAGTGGCCAGGATGTTCTCGGACTTGAACCGTATCGGACATCCCTGGGATAGATTGAAAAGGGCTGTTAATGGACGACGTGGCCCACCAAACCCTGTGAGGGATCTACGCCCAATCGCCGTTGAGGAGTGGGACAATTTGGACTTACAGTGCGTTGATGAACTTGTGGATAGTATGTCACGACGAATACAGACATGCATCAGTGCAAGAGGATGTGCTACAGGGTATTAGAGGTACCGGTGTGTACAGCAATCTGGACCTCCACCTCTGAAGGTCTCGCTGTATGGTGGTACAACATACAATGTGTAGTTTTCATGAGCAATAAAAAGGGCGGAAATGATGATGCAAAACTTTTTTGATGTGTGTATTAAGCGGAGTTCTACAGATCCCCACCCAATAACGCACATCCAGAAAAGGATTGGTATATTTTTATTTTCTATGATATTCTTCTACTATTGATGAGAAAATATATGCGACGTAGTTGAGGATGTGGTATAAGGTTTGGATCTGGCAGACATTTTGTAGGTGTTGTTTTAATAACGCTAGCAATCATTCTCGTGGCGTTATTTTCTTGTGCATATGGTTTGTTTAGCCAAGTAGGGCACAATATTCAGCGGTTGCGAAGACCAGACCCAGGGCAGAGGATGGCGATGCTCTGCGCGCTGTACCACGTAGCTTTTGAATGACGGTTTTTGTTTTCAGTCTTTCGGCCATTTTTGTTAGATGCTCTGTGAAAGATAGAATACCTTGATTCTTTTTATTATGAGCGAATGCAGTGCCTTAAAACTGTATACCGACTTTTTTTTGGCAAGTTTATTATTTAGCGGAAACAGGAAACCTGATGAGAATAAGCGATAAAAATGGTCAAGTGTGTGTCAATTCCTAAGGGACCAAACTGATGAGGTCAGCGGTCCTAGACTCACACACTACTTAAAGTGACTTAAAGCTAAGGACAACACACACACACATGCCCGAGGCAGGACCCGAACCTCGGGCGGGAGGGGCCGCACGAATAAGAGAGAATGAAGCTCCATTTAACATATTCTCAGACGGAAAAAAGATAGGACAGAAAAAAAGCTTTCTGTATGTGGGAAATTTAATGACATGGAACAGAAGCTGCTCGGAAGAAATAAGGAGGAGTGTTTATGTGCGACGGAGAGCATCTGAAATGGTGGAGTGGCTAGTGACATCTGCAATGCAGCTGAGGGAAAGATCTGCTAAATGTTATGTCTGGAATGTAGCGTTATACAACTGTGAATGATGGACAGTTGAAAGAAAAGAAAAAAGATTCCAGAATAAAATTCAGTCGTCAGTTTCACACACATTTTTATTTCGCTTTACCGGTTTTGACAAATTAATTTGTTATCTTCAGAAACCCACAAAATTAGGGATATTGTAAAGCATTAGAACTTGGCCATACATTTATCTAGAACATTGGAAGTGTACTGCAGAAACTTTCTTAGTAATGGTTGAGAACTTACCAAACCTTCTTCACAAAAACGTAATACCATGGTATGTCCAAAAATGTACATGCTGTACGTTATTATTGAAAACACAGATTGGCAGACTGATAATTTGCAGTGAGTGAATCACATTTATGTACACGTCACTCGGTCGTGCTAGCAGTGCGAAACGTAGATAAAAGCATATGAAAAGTGTATGTAAGGTACGTAATGAAGTTCTGTGTAATACACGTGAAAAAATATGGCGCGTAGTTGTACCATCTAAAAAGAATCTGCTAATTTTCACATTTCGTACGAGATACTATACAGTCAAAATGGTAGCGTCTGCCGGCCGCGGTGGTCTAGCGGTTCTAGGCGCTCAGTCCGGAACCGCGCGACTGCTACGGTCACAGGTTCGAATCCTGCCTCGGGCATGGATGTGTGTGATGTCCTTAGGTTAGTTAGGTTTAAGTAGTTCTAAGTTCTAGGGGACTGATGACAACAGATGTCAAGCCCCATAGTGCTCAGAGCCATTTGAACCATTTTGGTAGCGTCTCTTTTTCAATGTAAGCTGATTATGCAACAAATCTTTTGTAGGAATGTTTATATATTTCAAATTCTTGTGAAAGATTCATTTTGTACCCACGTCAACTGACGACTGAATTTTTTTCTGAAATACATACTACAGCTGCTGAGAAATAAAAGCTATGAGTAAAGCAGAGAAGAAAGATATTCCGCAGATTTTAAAATGTGGGTTTGGAGAAGAATGCTTAAGGTGAAGTGCGCTGACAGACTCAATGAAGACTACAGGGGAGGAAAGCAGGTTATTCGAATTAATCAGAAAGAGGAGTGCAACTTAGTTGGCTCTATAATCTCAGCACTAAGGTGTAAGTACAATCGATAGTAGCAATTCTCATTAATTATATTATTCGCATTAATTACGTAAACGACCTGAATTTCCTAGAGCACACTTGAAATGTTCCAAGTAGGGGTACCTCTTTATATTGGAATGCCATTACAGAGAGAGTACGATGTAGCTATGCATTCCACCTCTCGAAAACATTATATGTTCGAAAATGCTGTCGCAAATCGACGTTAATGGTATGGGATCAGATCACCCCTACTTTCCTTCTTCAATACTGGTGTGACTCGTGCATCTTTCCAGTCTTTAGGTACAGATGTTTCGTCGAGCGAGTGGATGTATATGATCGGTAAGTATTGAGCTATTGTATCAGCATACCTAATTGGTATACAGTCTGGACCGGAAGACTTGCTTTTATTAAGTGATTTAAGCTGCTTCCTTACATTGGTAGTTGTTCTTGGTTCGAATTCCGGAATATTTATGTTGTCTCCTTTGGTGAAGGAATTTCGAAGACTGTGTTTACCGACTTTGCTGTAGAGGCGCCGCCATCGGTGATATGAGCGTTGGTATCGCACAGTGAGGGCGCAGACTGCGTCTTGCCGCTGCACCAGAGGTTCTTTAGATTTTCTTCCAGATTTCGAGTGAGAGCTCCGTTGAGGAAGCCAGTAAACGCGTCTCGCAATGAAGTCCGCGCTAAGTTTCCAGCTCCAGTAAAATCTTGGAGATTTTGTTTCAATTCGGTATGCTTCTGCAACACTTTTCTGACCCGTTCTGAATACCATGGCGGATCAATACACTCTCTTATAATTTCTTCGATGTAAATCTCTCAGTTGCAGCCGGTACTGTTTCTTTAAATTCAAGCAAAACCTAGTCTGCACTTACTTGGATTGGAAGGAATGGTTGAAGTCAAGCGAATTTTTATCCGCTTTTTTAAATAGCAACAGCAACAACTTTTTGGGACTCCATTATCAAAGAATCCGTTGAAATACGCATCGCGAGAAATCTGATGAACCGTGACAATGGTTACCAATTGAATATCGCGTGGAATCCCGTCATCTCCGAAATTCGCTCGAGACGAAGACGCCAGAAGACTTCGATAGCTGCGGCCAGCCACAATACCGGCGGCAGCTGACTACTGCAGTCCCACCAGCGAGGGCGCTGCCGTTGGGCGGTGGGTCCCTTCTGTCTCCGCGACTGGAACGCATGCGCGGCAGTACCATCAGCACACTATACAGGGTGTTACAAAAAGGTACGGCCAAACCTTCAGGAAACATTCCTCACACACAAAGAAAGAAAATATGTTATGTGGTCATGTGTCCGGAAACGCTTACTTTCCATGTTAGAGTTCATTTTTCACTTCTCTTCAAATCACATTAATCATGGAATGGAAACACACAGCAACAGAAAGAAGCAGCGTGACTTCAAACACTTTGTTACAGGAAATGTTCAAAATGTCCACCGTTAGCGTGGATACATCCATCCACCCTCCGCCACATAGAATCCCTGATGCGCTGATGCAGCCCTGGAGAATGGCGTATTGTATCACAGCCGTCCACAATACGAGCGTGGAGGCCATGGAATTGGTCCGCCTCTACCAATCCATCGGTCAGCAAATCTGTTGTTGAGAAGCGAACACTTCGACTGAAATGTGCAGGAGCTCCATCGTACATGAACCACATGCTGTGTCGTACTTGTAAAGGCACATGTTCTAGCAGCACAGGTAGAGTATCCTGTATGAACGTGCTGCACTGAGCGTCGGTGGAAGAACATGGGGCCCAATCGAGACATCACCAACAATGCCTGCCCAAACGTTCGCAGAAAATCTGTGTTGATGACGTGATTGCACAATTGCGTGGGAATTCTCGTCAGCCCACACATGTTGATTGTGAAAATTTACAATTTGATCACGTCGGAATGAAGCCTCATCCGTAAAGAGAACATTTCCACTGAAATGTGGATTGACACGTTGTTGGATGAACCATTCGCAGAAGTGTACCCGTGGAGGCCAATCAGCTGCTGATAGTGCCTGCACACGCTGTACACGGTACGGAAACAACTGGTTCTCCCGTAGCACTCTCCATGCAGTGACGTGGTCAACGTTACCTTGTACAGCAGCAACTTCTCTGACGCTGACATTAGGGTTATGGTCAACTGCACGAAGAATTGCCTCGTCCATTGCAGGTGTCCTCGTCGTTCTAGGTCTTTCCCAGTCGCGAGTCATAGGCTGGAATGTTCCGTGCTCCCTAAGACGCCGATCGATTGCTTCGAACGTCTTCCTGTCGGGACAGCTTCGTCCTGGAAATCTATCTCGATACAAACGTACCTCACCATGGCTATTGCCCTGTGTTAATACATACACCAAATGGGCATCTGCCAACTCCGCATTTGTAAACATTGCACTGACTGCAAAACCACATTCGTGATGAACACTAACCTGTTGATGCTACGTATTGATGTGCTTGATGCTAGTACTGTAGAGCAATGAGTCGCATGTCAACACAAGCACCGAAGTCAACATTACCTTCCTTCAATTGGGCCAACTGGCAGTGAATCGAGGAAGTACAGTACATACTGACGAAACTAAAATGAGCTCTAACATGGAAATTAAGCGTCCACATAACATATTTTCTTTCTTTGTGTGTGAGGAAGGTTACCTGAAAGTTTGGCCGTACCTTTTTGTAACACCCTGTATACGAGTAAGGCGTAGTGGAGAACGTCATCATACCCCCCATCTCCGGACGATCCAAGCTAAGGCACGTTCCCGACTCCACATCCTCAAACTCCTCTCTGACCGCACATCGGGTCTGCACCCTTCCATGATCCTCCACACTTATAAATCCCTCATCTGCCCTAGCCTCTGCTATGCCCGCCTGGATCTCCACCCCTCCCATCCAAATCCTTGAACGCCACATGCTCCGCTTCGCCTATCGCACCTGTCTCCCATCCCCCTGGTGGATCCTCTTCGACTTGATTCCCTTCCCGCACCTTCTCTTTTTCCTTTACGCCTCCTGCAAGCTCGATCCCCCACACACGCTTGTCTCTCCCATCCTCGCCCATTGCAGCCTGCTGCCGCGCCTGTATTCTTGCATCCCACCTGCTCTCCACCTTCACACCCTCCATACCCTTGCCCAAGGTGGCCTCCACCAACTCCCCCTCCCTGATTATGTCCTTGTCCCGTCCATCTACCCCTCCTACCAGCTCCTCTCCCGTTCCACCTTTTCCCCCAGGGCTCCCTCTATCCCTTCTCACCTTCCTTTTCCCCCTCCTCTCTCCCACATCTCCCACTTCCAGCCCCCTTCCCCAGGCTTCCAAACCCTCCCCTCTCTCCCCCCCTGCTCTCCCTTCTTTCTCCTACTGGCTCCACCCCACTCCTTCCCACCCTCCTACGTCTCCCTCCTTTGACCTGTTGGCAGCCCCCCCCCCCCCCCGCCCCGTTCGTCAGTGTGAGTGCTTCGTTGATGATTGTCGCCAGCAGTGTTTCCGTGCGTCAGCGTCTCTCCGCTTGTGTACAGTGTTTTCATCAGTATTCTACTACGCTCTGTTCTGGATGTCTTCGTCTGTTCAACTGGTGCCACCCTTCATGTACAGTGCCTTCCATCGAACGACTTCTAATTTATTGTGCACTGTTCATCATGCTTTTAACATGCTTTTTATGTTTTCTCTGTGTCTATATCTTGTGTCTCTTGGCCGAAAAGCGGCATATGTAGGCCGCTGCCGGCTCACCTCACCTGAGGCTAGAAATAACAATAGAGGAAAAAAAAGTCGTCGTCAGTCCTCGTTCGGCTCACCTGAAGATGGCTGGCAGTTGTCCAGCCGAAATATCGTGGAATGAAGTTTACGACGACTGGCTGCAAGCCCGAAATCTTTTTGAACAAGTCTTTCAGTTGTTAAAATCACACCTGAATTAGCTATAAATTAGAAAAACTGCAAGTTTGGACTCAATTTGGTTAGTGCCATTCCTGATGAGACTTAGGTGTTACTGTCAAACGTTAATAAAGCAGAGATAGGGACTTGTACAGTCTGTTTGCGTCTAACATCTATGTTTTGGCAGGACGCTACAAAAACGATTGACTACTGTTGTACTTCAGAGAATGGAAAACAAGAAGCGAGTTGACAGACAAATAAATAAAGAGGTCAGAAATGTGTTGAAGGTCATTTTGGAGAATGGATGCCGCACTACGAGCTAAATTCCCAAATGTGGCGTCAATGGACAGTCTCTAACAAATGTACAGCGACAGTACCAACTTACGTAACTAAAACGTGTACGTCGAATGCTCAAAATTCAGATTCAGTCTGAAAGGGCCTCGGAAGTTCAACGGTACCGACCGGCCGCCGTGTCACCCTTAGCCCACGGGAGGCACTGAATGCTTGTGGAGAGGGGCATGTGGTCAGGTCGTTGTCAGTTTTGGTGACTGGAGCCGCTGCTTTTGAGTTACGTTGGCCTCACAAGGGCTGAATGCAGTCTGCCTGCCGAGACCGCATGGCATACCTGGACGGTCCCCCATAGAAGTGGTAGCCAAGCGCAACAGCGCTTAACTTCGGTGATCTGGCAGGATCCAGTGTGACCACAGCAGCGAGGACGTTGGCACGAATGCTCAAACGATTCAGAGGAGGTGCGAACTTCCCGGCTGGTGGTGCAAAGATGAATGATAGGCATAATAGAAGGAGAAAGGCAGCCGAACAAGAGGGTAATGTCGGAGTTGAGGACGTGGCTACCACCCAAGGCAGGAAGAAATTTAACAGGCACCCCATTCGTACATCAGATACTGCTAGAGCTTCCTGAATTACTTGTTGAAAAATATCCCATTTCTGACAATCCCTACAGTTTTTACCCTCTGGAACTTCATGTAGTACCATGGAAATTATTTCGTTTATGTTTTAACAGACGTTTCTTCTCCTTACCAGTCTTTTACTTCTTTTCTTCGTTCGTAATTTTAATCTCTCTTCTGTAGCACAGCAGCTCAAACGATTCGAATCCCGTCTATCCCGGTTTTGCCGCAGTCCGCGATTCACCATCACGCAATGCCGTGATCCAGACGTACAATGTCAGGAATTTCCTCGTCAAACTAAGCCCTGGCTTTGATACCAGTCGACTCGTCTTGGCCGGGAATGCCCTCTCCGCCTGTGCTAACGCGATTTACATTTTCTCCTTGCTTCGTTCGTCAGTGTTATTTTGCTTCCAATGTAACAGAATTTCTTCACTTCATCTTCTTCGTGATCACCAATCCCTGACTTTACTTTAGTAATTCTTCTGTTTACTCTCAGTTCATATTCAGCGCTACAGAGACGGTCCATTTCGTTCAGCATGTCTTATAATTCTTCCTCATTTTCACCTTTTATAACATTGTCACCAGCGAATCTTATCATTGATATTCTTTCACCCTGAATTTTAATTCCAGTCTTGAACTTTCCTTTTATTTCCGTCCTCGCTTCGTCGATCCATAGACTGAACCACAGTGGGGAAAGATTTCATTCTTTTCTTACGGCCTTTTTAATCGGTATAGTTTGATGTTGGTCTTCCATTCTTTTTGTTTCTTCATGCTTCTTCTTAACATTGTACATTACTCCTCTTTCTCTGTAACTTAGTCCTCTTTTTCTCAGCTTTTCGACATCTTGTACCATTTACGCTGTCGAACACTTGTTTTAGGACGAAAGATCTTGTGAATGTGTCTCGATCCTTCTTAACTGTTGCTTCCATTATCACGTTAAGTATTTATTACGCAATACTATTTTGTGAATAGTTTGCGCGAAAGCGGCTGGTCAATAACGGTACAATATTATAGCACAATATTTATGTGCGGAGCGCGTCAGTCAGAATTCTGCCTTTGTAGTGAACATGTTGGCACGAAGATGTTGCAGCCGTGTGCATTGAGATTCGGTTGCTTGTCTTGCAAAACGCGAGCAGAAATTATGTGCAACGGCTGAAATAAGTGTGAAAGGTTTCCAGCAAATATCTCAGTGGACCAGGGACTCATTCACTGCAACATACATTTATAAACTACAACAATAGCTACTTACAAGTGAACTGAATAATGTATTGTGTACATGTACTGTTTAGTATGTATTTCTCTGCCGCAACAACTGTTGCAAACGGAATAAAACAACTATTTAGTGGTCACTGAATGAAAGCTTACAAATAACCCTATACCCACGGTGTGTGCAAGGAAGAAAAACAACACGTAATCTCCCTCGACAGTGGACCTGATCTTATTTGCCAGTTTTGAAAACACACCATGATCTTCAGATTCCTCTGCTATTGTCGACAATATCTGGCGTTTTCAAAAAGAGTCAGGTATTAAACATACAGGGTGAGCACAAAGTCGCCCTGATTATAACAATTTATTACAGAATAACCGTTTGACATAATAATTTACATTTGATGGCGTTACACAGGTTAGTGTTATTAGTTTTTTTTAGGACCACTTGCGTTAGTAAACCTCAACGTGTGCTCCCTTGATAGCTCGGAGAATGTCGAGGCGGTATTCCAGTTCCCGACAGGTGTTTCGTAACATGTGTTCGGTCACGTGGACGTCAGCAGCTGGTGTGACGAAGACTCTGCCCTTGACATAGCCCCAGAAAAAAAAGTCAGGGGGCGTAATGTCTGGAGAGTGAGGTGGCCAGGGTGTTGGACCTTTCCTTCCAACTGTGGGACTTTGATAGTGCATGATTTCCTGGATGAAACATTTCCGGATCGCTGTATTGGAAGGAACTGTCCAACACCCTTGCCACCCCGCTCTCCAGACATTACGCCCCTTGACTTTTTTTCTGGGGCTATGTCAAGGACAGAGTCTTCGTCACACCAGTTGCTGACGTCGACGAACTGAAGGCTAGGGTACAAGCTGCTGTGGGTGCTGTGACCGAACACATGTTACGAAACACCTGTCGGGAACTGGAATACCGCCTCGACATTGTCCATGTTACCAGGGGAGCACACGCTGAGGTTGACTAACGCAAGTGGTCCTAAAAAAACTAGCAACACTAACCTATGTAACGGCATCAAATGTAAATTATTATGTCAAACGGTTACTCTGCAATAAATTGTTTTAATCAGGGAAAGACTTGGTGATCATCCTACGTATCCTCCAGCAGACTCCACGATCGCATCATCATTCACTTTTTCCAGTTCCTTGACGAAATTTTGACGGGAGCGAATTGAGTCTCACCAGGACGTATACTGCACAGCAGTACCCTTACAATGTGAAACTTACTGCGCAATAGGTTCGAATCCTGCCTCGGGCATGGATGTGTATGATGTCCTTAGGTTAGTTAGGTTTAAGTAACTCTAAGTTCTAGGGGACTGATGACCTCAGAAGTTTAGCCCCATAGTGCTCAGAGCCATTTGAATCATTTTTAAGCTGACTCAGTTCAGTGTTTTAAAGCTCGGCAGCCTCCCTTAACACACTGCACGAACCGTCAGCACCGCCGATATTATTGCGCAATGCTGAGTATCGTGCAGTAAATATCGAGCGTGTGAGCGCCTCTTGAACTCACAGCTGTCTCTCTTGTGCCTTTAACTTTCCTAAAACCGAACTGGCCGCCATGTAACAGATCTTTGATTTTGTTTTTCAGTTTTCTGTACGCTCAAAACCTACCCTAATTTAAAAATAATTAATTAATATCCATTTCGATATGAAATAAACGAATATCGCGTTTAAAATGTCTACTTGGTTCTCACTCCCTTGAAAACACAGGAATTAATTTTACGGTACGAGGACAATTTTTAATGTTGGTCATTTCTTAATATCTCAAATATAGGATGTCAGCAATGAGTGCGCCATATTTTGCCCCTTGAGAACTCACCACGCTTACATAAACGTTCTTTGGTTATGTTTAAAGAACCTACGTGCTCTTCTGCCTCAGTACATTTTTGTCTTGGAAGTCCAATTTTCACAGGCAAATAAGAAATCAAGCACAAACTCTTATTAATCCCCGTGGGTGCATAAGACGTACCCATAACATAAATTTTCCTAAGAAAAATTTTTTTGCTTACGCTTCGGATTAAGATGCCACGAGAACGTGTTAATAGCGTGAATAAGTTCTGCTGTGTGCCCGGTGAAGTGACTTCAAATGGTTCAAATGGCTCGGAGCGCTATGGGACTTAACATCTGAGGTCATCAGTCCCCTAGAACTTAGAATTACTTAAACCTAACTAACCTAAGGACATCACACAACACTCAGTCATCACGAGGTCATCAGTACGAAAGTTAAGTAGTCGAAGGTGTTGTTCAAGTTTTAGAAGCAGATGAGAATCGGATGGGGCCAAGAGGGGCCTCTTTGGAAGATGATGTATGGCAGTGAACCCGAGGCGTCGGATTGTTGCAGACGCCGCAGCGCACCTGTGTGGTCCCGCGTTGTCGTGATGAAGGTGTGGGTGCTCCATGAGGTGGTCCAACTCTTCAAATTCGAAACTCGAATACAGCACGTTGTTTCTCACACACAGACACAGTATGCTGCAAATATTTACATTTTAATTCTAAAGCAAATGGAAGAGGACGTAGATGAAGATGAAATGGGAGATATGATACTGCGTGAAGAGTTTGACAGACCACTGAAAGACCTGAGTCGAAACAAGGCCCCGAGAGTAGGTAACATTCCATTAGAACTACTGACGGCCTTGGGAGGGCCAGTCATGACAGAACTCTACCATCTGGTGAGCAAGATGTATGAGACAGGCGAAATGCCCACAGACTTCAAAAACAATGTAATAATTCCAATCCCGAAAAAAGCAGGGGTCGACAGATGTGAAAATTACCGAACGATCAGTTTAATAAGCCACGACTGCAAAATACTAACACGAATTCTTTACAGAAGAATGAAAAAACTGGTAGAAGCCGACCACGGGGAAGATCAGTTTGCATTCTGTAGGTAATGAGAAGTAGTAGAAATGAGAACAGCGAGAAACTTAACATCAGGATTGATGGTCACGAAGTCAATGAAGTTGAGGAATTCTGCTATCTAGGCGGACGGAGCAAGGAGGACATCAAAAGCAGACTCGCTATGGCAAAAAAGGCATTTCTGGCCAAGAGAAGTCTACTAATATCAAATACCGGCCTTAATTTGAGGAAGAAATTTCTGAGCATGTACGTCTGGAGTACAGCATTGAATGGTAGTGAAACATGGACTGTGGGAAAACCGGAACAGAAGAGAATCGAAGCATTTGAGATGTGGTGCTAGAGACGAATGTTGAAAATTAGGTGGACTGATAAGGTAAGGAATGAGGTGGTTCTACGCAGAATCGGAGAGGAAAGGAATATGTGGAAAACACTGATAAGGAGAAGGGACAGGATGATAGGACATCTGCTAAAACATGAGGGAATGACTTCCATGATACTAGAGGGAGCTGTAGAGGGCAAAAACTGTAGAGAAAGACAGAGATTGGAATACGTCAAGCAAATAATTGAGGACGTAGGTTGCAAGTGCTACTCTGAGATGAAGAGGTTGGCACAGGAAAGGAATTCGTGGCGGGCCGCATCAAACCAGTCAGCAGACTGATGACCAAAAAAAAAAAAAGAAATGTTGGAACAGGTCGAGCATTACTGACCCTACGACTTACCTTGGAAAATACATTAAGGAAAGACAAACCTACGTTTCTAGCATTTGAAGACTTAGAGAAAGGTTTTGAGAATGTTGACTGGAATACTCTGTCTCAAATTGTGAAGGTGGCAGGGGTAAAATACAGCGAGCGAAACGCTATTTACAATTTGTACAGAAAGCGGATGGCAGTTATAAGAGTCGACGGACATGAAAGGGAAGCAGTGGTTGGGAAGGGAGTAAGACAGGGTTGTAGCCTCTCCCCAATGTTATTCAATCTGTATATTGAGCAAGCAGTAAAGGAAACAAAAGAAAAATTCGGAGTAGGTATTAAAATCCATGGAGAAGAAATTCAAACTTTCAGGTTCACCAATGACATTGTAATTCAGTGAGATACAGCAAAGGACCTGGAACAGCAGCTGAACGGAATGGACAGTGTCTAGAAAGGAGGATATAAGATGAACATCACCAAAAGCAACACCAGGATACTGGAATGCAGTCGAATTAAGTCGGGTGATGCTGAGAGAACTAGATTAGGAAATTAGACATTAAAGTAGTAAATGAATTTTGGTATTTGGGGAGGAAAGTACCTGATGATGGTGGAAGTGGAGAGGATATAAAATGGGGACTGGCTATGGCAAGGAAAGCGTTTCTGAAGGAGAGAAATTCGTTAGCATCGAGTATAGATTTAAGTGTAAGGAAGTCGTTTCTGAAAGTATTTGTACGGAGTGTAGGCATGTATGGAAGTGAAGCATGGACGATAAATAGTTTAGACAAAAAGAGAATAGAAGATTTCGAAATGTGGTGCTACAGAAGAATGCTGAAGGTTAGATGGGTAGATCACATAACTAATGAGGATGTATTGAATAGAATATGAGAGAAGAGAAATTTGTGGCTCAACTTGACCAGGAGAAGGGATCGGTCGGTAGGACATGTTCTGAGGCATCAAGGGATCTCCAATTTAGTATTGGAGGGCAGCGCGGAGGGTAAAAAGCGTAGAGGGAGACTAAGAGATGAATACAATAACACATTCAGGTGGATGTAGGTGGGAGATGAAGAAGCTTGCACAGGATAGAGTAGCATGGAGAGGTGCATCAAATCAGTCTCAGGACTAAAGACCAAAACAACAAGTCTAAAGGAGTAGAATGTTAGTAACGTTGCTTTTATTTGAAACTTTTAAGAGTTTTCACGTAAATTGTGAGGCATTACTCTCCACTACAACAGTGTACTTTTTTTACTTGCGCTGTAAAATGTATGAGGATAAACGTTGGGCACCAGATATTTGCTGTAATTCATGTGCAGTAAATCTCCGTTATCGGTTGAAGAAAACAGAAATAACAAAGAGCTGGAATAACAGTCTAGCTTTTGAGCATGTACCAAGGGCTAGGTCGTAATACGTCGCTCGAGATCTGCCTTTTGGTCTCACAATTCGATTTCTTTCCAAGCAAGTGTAGCGCCGTGAGTGATCAGCACAGAGACGGTTTGTGTCAAGACGTTTCAGCAGTGGACCGACGGTTTCAGGGCAAATGGAATTAATTTTTGCTCTCCGATTTTTTTTCAAAAAAAGGAAAAACAGTAATTCTCAAGTGAATAATTGAAAAGACAAGAGACAAAGGGAGAAATTCCATACATTATCTTCGAAGAAATAATGATAATAATAGCAATAATAATTCTGTTGTCATATTCTTGTACTGCGACCTCAGTTTGATTGGAATTGGCTATAGGTAGAGACACTTTAATTTTTTCGTAGGCCAGTCAGCTGTGTAGCTGAATCTACGATGAATTGGATCATAAAGGTTCGTGAGGAAAATATACGGATTACATTCCTTCAGGTCGAAAAAGTCTGAGATCGCCGTCGCCTTTTATGGTTCGTCCGTTTGACATCTGCCCCGAAGGCGCAGACTGGCTGACCAAGGGGGCTGGTCCGTAACGCACGGAGAACACGCGCCCATTTGTGTGTGTGTGTGTGTGTGTGTGTGTGTGTGTGTGTGTCGAACAGGAGAGGTGGATGTGGAGGTGGGGGTGGGGTGGAAGGGATCGATATTCTAGGAGCAGCGGCGGTCGCCAGAACTCCGTCCGCGGCCGGGGGCGTGGGGCGGAGCGGGGCAGCCGGACAGCCGGCCTACGGGGGCTGGGGGCGGCGGGCGGCGGGTGGCGCAGCTGGAGGCGGAGGTGGAGGTGGGCGCGAAGGAGGCGGAGGAGGCGGCGACGTGAGGAGGCGCTGGGCCCGCGTATTGATCTCGCCGGACCAGACCGCCTGGCAGCGGAGGACCACCGCCGCTACCCCGCGCTTCCACACTGCCCCCGTCTGCGGGGGGGGGGAGGGGGCTGCCGGTGACTCCTCTGCCTTTTCTAGCTATAACCAACCGTGTGTACGGTGTGAGCCAACAGTCTGCTACCATTTGAAAAGTAAATACTTCAATTATTAAGGTAGGCAGAGAGGTAAAAAAAATGACCCACGTGCTTAAAACGACATCGGGTTTTATTGAAACCAGGAAAGGTGCTCTAAGTGGGCAACAGACGGCGCTCCATGTGATACAACTGATTTTCAGAAAAGACGATCGTCTTTAAAACAAATGCTCAACATGTCGGCCGTCATTCCTCACCATTACCTGTAGTCGAAGGACAATGTTGTGAACAGCACTGTAGGCGCGGCGAGAAATACTGCCGCCGGATGTTGTCTTTAGGCATGCCTAATGACGTCGGACGATGGCGGTAGACTTGCGACTTCAGGCAACCGCACGACCAACAATGATACTGGCAGGTGGCTGGGGACCTGGCAGGCCGGCTGGCGGCTCAGCCCGCCGTCCCCACCAAGCGGTGCGCGCCGGAGGTCATCCACACGTGCAGCAGTGGGGATGCGCTGGAGCGGCTTCCTGCATGAGACTCGAACCTCCCGGCAGGTGTTGATCAGCGAGGATGATGCGGCTCCGTAACACGTCAACGTACGAGGTGTGTTTTTAAAGTAAGTACCGTTTTGAAATTAAAAAAAGACGTGCTAAGATATCTCAATAATTTCATTTTTGCATGAAAGCCTGTACCTTAATCTACGCACTGGCGCCATTGCAGTCTGGTTCTTCCTTGTTTACGTTGTGTACTGAGTGTTTAAGATGCCTCCGATAATCGTGAGTCCCGCCGACTGTGGAGTACGGGCTCTTATAAGATTTCTTAGTGCTAAAGGTCAAAAAGCGATCGATATTCATCGCGAGATCTGTGCAGTTTACGGAGAAAACATTATGATTGATGGAATGGTAAGAAAGTGGGTGAGAGCATTTAAAGACGGCCGCACAAATGTGCATGATGAACATCGGAGTGGGCGTCCTTCGGTCGTTAATGAAAGTTTGGTGCAGGAAGTGGACAATAAGGTGAGAGAAAACAGACGCTTTGCGATTTCCTCCATGCGGGATGACTTTCCTAATGTTTCTCGTAGTGTTTTGTATGGCATTGTGACCGAGCACTTGAGTTACCGAAAATTGTACGCACGTTGGGTACCGAAAATGCTGACGGATGTGCACAAAACCAAATGTTTACACAGTGCATGGACTGTCCTTGAGCGGTACCACGACGACAGTGACGATTTCTTAAGCCAAATTGTTACTGGCGGTCAAACACGGGTGGCCTACGTCACACCAGAATCAAAGCAACGGTCCATGGAAGTTGAGCAAGGGCATCGTTTTCCTGCAAGAGAATGCCCGTCCGCATGTGGCGAATCAGACCAAAGATCTCATCACATGGGAAACTCTAGATCAACCTCCGTACAGCCCCGACGTTACGCCCAGTGACTACCATCTGTTCCTGCACTTGAAGAAACACCTGGCCGGTCAGCGTCTTCAAGACGATGACGAAGTCAAAACAGTGGTGGTGCAGTGATTAACAAGTCAGGCGGCAGACTTCTATGAGGAGGGTATTCACAAACTGGTACAACGTTACGACAAGTGCCTCAATATTGAAGGAAATTATGTAGAAAAGTACAGGGTGGTGCAAATGTCCGGAAACACCCTCATAAAATTCAAATGGAGTTGCAAACAAGGAAACAGAGTCCCTACACACGAGGAACGGGAAGGGGGAAACTTTACAGGCTATGCCACCAAAGTGGCGGCCATCTTGAAAGCCACCATCTTGGATTCAACTCCAAAATTTCAAATGGGATGTTCATCAGGACTGGGTTCGGAGGATACCATTAACAATCCAACATAATGGAACCCATATCGAGCCATTCCTTTGACTGTTGGTGGTCTCTTGGGACTGTGTAACATCGGCGTAATGTCTCTTCGGCATATAACACACATGCTGCCAAGTGTCCCACCGCTGCCTCATGTAACTGGCTATAACCCGAGAATGAATAAAGCTGTGTTTAAAATAACAACAGCATTATTTTTCTGGTGAAATTCTCTATCTGTTTGATATGTCACATGACCACATTCCCATTTGAAATTTTGGAGTTGAATCCAAGATGGCGGCTTTCAAGATGGCTGCCATGTTGGTGGTATAAGCCTATGAAGTTTCCCCCTTCCCGTTCGTCGTGTGTAGGGACTCTGTTTCCTTGTTTGCTACTCCATTTGGATTTGTTTCCTTGTTTGCTACTCCATTTGGATTTTATCAGGGTGTTTCCGGACTTCTAGACCACCCTGTAGATTAAGGTACAGGCTTTCATGTAAAAATAAAATTCTTGAGATACCTTAGCAAGACTGTTTTTAATTTAAAAACGGTACGTACTTAAAAAACACGCTTTTTACCCCGCACACGTCACACTGACAGTTGAAAAGCAGCTCCCCGCTGTCCAGCGCCATCTATTGCCTGATTCTTGCCCTCGATTTTGGTTTCAGTAGAACCCCGTGTCATTTCAGGCATTTGTGTCAGTTTTTGCCTCTCTACCGACATCTTTCTGTGAAATATTCAAATGTTCATGGACTTTTACGTCACCCTGTAGATTGATTCAGATGTTTTTCGTATCATACCTTGCTCTTTAGACTATATGCGATAGCAATTGTGTAACACTCAGTTTTGTGCAGGTGTGAAGTTAACATGGCGCAAGAAAATAGAGCATTCACAATGAAAGAGAGTCGTGCTGTGATTGAGGACCTTGTTTTTCCTTCTTTTTTTTTCCAAGAAACAGGGTCACACGCAAATATTTAATACATATGGCGGTAACTGACTTTCGTACTCCACTATCGAGGATTGGATTGCTACATTTAAAACAGGGCACTGAAACTGAAAATCGCCCTGAAAGGTTATCTCAAGTGACAGTTAGCTGCAAACCGTGGATAATCCTGGATGTAGGATAATTGGTAAAAGGCAGGGGCCTTGGGAATGTCCCGTTAACGTGTGCGTCGTTATTATTTGTGCGATTCTGGACATGACAAAACTTTCAGCCAAACTGGTTTCCCACTGAGTTAACGAGGTCCAAAAGCATCACTGAGTGGTTGCTTCACCAGTGCATTTCTGTCCAACTTCGCAAAACGATTTAGAAAAGATATCTCAATGGTGCGAAAAGCGGCAGTTGACCCTAAATAACGAAAAGTGTGAGGCCATCCACATTAGTACTAAAAGGAACTCGTTAAACTTCGGTAACACGATAAATCGGTCTAATCTAAAAGCCGTAAATTCAACTAAATACCTAATTATTACAATTACGAACAATTTAAATTGGAAGGAACACATAGAAAATGTAGGGAAGGCTAACCAAAGGCTGCGTTTTATTGGCAGGACACTTAGAAAATGTAACATACCTACTAAGGAGACTGCCTACACTACGCTTGTCCGTCCTCTTTCAGAATACTGCTGCGCGTTGTGGGATCCTTACCAGATAGGACTGACTGACAGAGTACATCGAAAAAGATCAAAGAAAGGCAGCACGTTTTCTATTATCACGAACTGTGTGAGAGAGTGTCACAGAAATGATACGAGATTTGGGCTGGAAATCATTAGAAGAAAGGCGTTTTTCGTTGCGACGGAATCTTCTCACGAAATTCCAATCACCAACTTCCTCCTCCGAATGCGAAAATATTTTGTTCACACCGACCTACATAAGGCGGAACGATCACCACGATAAAATAAGGGAAATCAGAGGTCGTACCGAAAGATATAGGTGTTCATTCTTCCCGCACGCTATACGAGATTGGAATAACAGAGAATTGTGAAGGTGGTTCGATGAACCCTCTGCCAGGCACTTAAATGTGATTTGCAGAGTATCCATGTAGATGTAGATGTATATCCTGCGGGATTTTAAGGTCATCTCGACATCATGGATGAAACATGGATATACGTTTATGATCCAGAGATCAAAAAATAGACCTTTCCTGAATCCATGTAGTTCTTCCTCAAGCAAAGATTCTACTGTCCTTCTAAATCTCATTTCAATGATTTTTTCTAATAGTTCCAGGGTTTGTGACAGCAGCGTAATGGCCCTGTAGTATCCACATTTTCGCCGATTGCCCTTTCTGAACAAAGCGATGATGACTCCTTCACTCCAATCTTCTGGTATTTTGTTGTCTTCCCAAACCACTCATAACACTCAATATAGCCAATGTAAGATTTCAATTAGATTACATCATGGTCAGACAGAGATTCCGAAATCAGATACTGGATTGTAAGGCGTACCCAGGAGCAGATATAGACTCAGATCACAATATAGTAGTGATGAAGAGTAGGCTGAAGTTCAAGACATTAGTCAGGAAGAATCAATACGCAAAGAAGTGGGATACGGAAGTACTGAGGAATGACGAGATACGTTTGAAGTTCTCTAACGCTATAGATACAGCAATAAGGAATAGCGCAGTAGGCAGTACAGTTGAAGACGAATGGACATCTCTAAAAAGGGCCATCACAGAAGTTGGGAAGGAAAACATAGGTACAAAGAAGGTAGCTGCGAAGAAACCATGGGTAACAGAAGAAATACTTCAGATGATAGATGAAAGGAGGAAGTACAAACATGTTCCGGGAAAATCAGGAATACAGAAATACAAGTCGCTGAGGAATGAAATAAATAGGAAGTGCAGGGAAGCTAAGACGAAATGGCTGCAGGAAAAATGTGAAGACATCGAAAAAGATATGATTGTCGGAAGGACAGACTCAGCATACAGGAAAGTCAAAACAACCTTTGGTGACATTAAAAGCAACGGTGGTAACATTAAGAGTGCAACGGTAATTCCACTGTTAAATGCAGAGGAGAGAGCAGATAGGTGGAAAGAATACATTGAAAGCCTCTATGAGGGTGAAGATTTGTCTGATGTGATAGAAGAAGAAACAGGAGTCGATTTAGAAGAGATAGGGGATCCAGTATTAGAATGAATTTAAAAGAGCTTTGGAGGACTTACGGTCAAATAAGGCAGAAGGGATAGATAACATTCCATCAGAATTTCTAAAATCATTGGGGGAAGTGGCAACAAAACGACTATTCACGTTGGTGTGTAGAATATATGAGTCTGGCGACATACCATCTGACTTTCGGAAAAGCATCATCCACACAATTCCGAAGACGGCAAGAGCTGACAAGTGCGAGAATTATCGACAATCAGCTTAACAGCTCATGCATCGAAGCTGCTTACAAGAATAATATACAGAAGAATGGAAAAGAAAATTGAGAATGCGCTAGGTGACGATCAGTTTGGCTTTAGGAAAAGTAAAGGGACGAGAGAGGCAATTCTGACGTTACGGCTAATAATGGAAGCAAGGCTAAAGAAAAATCAAGACACTTTCATAGGATTTGTCGACCTGGAAAAAGCGTTCGACAATATAAAATGGTGCAAGCTGTTCGAGATTCTGAAAAAAGTAGGGGTAAGCTATAGGGAGCGACGGGTCATATACAATATGTACAACAACCAAGAGGGAATAATATGAGTGGACGATCAAGAACGAAGTGCTCGTATTAAGAAGGGTGTAAGACAAGGCTGTAGCGTTTCGCCCCTACTCTGCAATCTGTACATCGAGGAAGCAATGATGGAAATAAAAGAAAGGTTCAGGAGTGGAATTAAAACACAAGGTGAAAGGATATCAATGATACGATTCGCTGATGACATTGCTATCCTGAGTGAAAGTGAAGAAGAATTAAATGATCTGCTGAACGGAATGAACATTCTAGTGAGTACACAGTATGGTTTGAGAGTAAATCGGAGAAAGACGAAGGTAATGAGGAGTAGTAGAAATGAGAACAGCGAGAAACTTAACATCAGGATTGATGGTCACGAAGTCAATGAAGTTAAGGAATTCTGCTACCTAGGCAGTAAAATAACCAATGACGGACGGAGCAAGGAGGACATCTAAAGCAGACTCGCTATGACAAAAAAGGCATTTCTGGCCAATATCAAATACCGGCCTTAATTTGAGGAAGAAATTTCTGAGGATGTACGTCTGGAATACAGCATTGTATGGTAGTGAAACATGGACTGTGGGAAACCGGAACAGAAGAGAATCGAAGCATTTGAGATGTGGTGCTATAGATGAATGTTGAAAATTAGGTGGACTGATAAGGTAAGGAATGAGGAGGTTCTAAGCAGAATCGGAGAGGAAAGGAATATGTGGAAAACACTGATAAGGAGGACAGGATGATAGGACATCCGCTAAGACATGAGGGAATGACTTCCATGGTACTAGAGGGAGCTGTAGAGGGCAAAAACTGTAGAGGAAGACAGAGATTGGAATACGTCAAGCAAATAATTGAGGACGTAGGTTGCAAGTGCTACTCTGAGATGAAGAGGTTGGCACAGGAAAGGAATTCGTGGCGGGCCGCATCAAACCAGTCAGTAGACTGATGACCAAAAAAGAAAATGGCCTAATAATCCAGCTGCCTTTATCGAGTCTGAGCTGAGAACATCAAAGCCTGTCGATTTTCCATTCCACATTCTCTTTAATGCTGCTTCCACCTGATGCCATGTTAATTACTATACAGTAGCTGATAGTTGTGTTGTCCCCATCTCCGTTTAGCGGCTTGTTGAAGTACTTTTTCATTTCGTTCCTGATATCTTCCTCTGTTCGCATTAAGTTACCATCTGTCCCCATTCAAGGATATTTACATATTCATTTCGCATACTCATTAGTACTTCGTATAGTAATTTACTACTTCCTCTATCCTTGTAGTAAAGTCTTCCCAAAATTTTACCTCTTCTTCCGCGAACAGTATTTTTACAGCTAGATGTTCAATTGCTAATTCATTTCATCTATCTTCCGTTTTCTGATTCTCGTGGTCTAATTTTCTTTTGAGTACGTTCCTGTCTTTTACTGCTGTCTTTCCCCGATTATTCCACCAAGACGTTTCCTTCTCTTTTGGTGTAGCATTTGTTTTTCCGGGGATGTCCTTAGCTTCTTTAACAAGGGTTTCTTGGAATAAGGACCATTCTTCTTCTACATGGTCCGTACTAATATCCACTAAGAGGTGTCCATATACTGTACTTTGGTTATCTGATAGTGTAGATGCAGCATTTCTTGTCTTCCAAAATGCATTGCCTCAGTCTTACTACCCAAAGTACGGCGGTATGGGGCATCAAGCAAAATTTGTGATTATATTGATGATATTTTGATAGGAAGGACGCAGCATTTTATATTGCACGAAGATTCACGACAGACTCAGTAGTAACTTGTACTGTGCCGCAGGGGTACAGACAGGGTTCGTGTTGTATATTAATGGAGTGGTCCCAAACATCAGTCGGAGCCACCTGGGGTGAACGGACTAGGAGACATTTACGAAGGGGTAACGTAGGAGAAGAAGTACTTGAAAGACACAATTTTGAGGAGAAAGTTTTGAAACTGGAAGGATTTCGAAGCTGGAGGGAAACAAAAGTGGCGCAATGTGGTGCAAAGGCAGGTTCAAGAAACATAATGAAACAGTTTAAGAATACTGGAAGAAAGAGAAAGAACAACAAAGGAATAATAACTGAAACTGTATAAAGGTCGTAAAAGGCCTTAAAGTGGGAAGAAATGAGAGTAACCGCAGAGTTTCGGCACGTGGTGGAATTGTCTGGAACGAGGTAATGCCTGAAAAAAGCAAAGTAAATATTTACTCAGATCTTGATAAGATTTCGAAGTGGCCGGCCGGAGTGGCCGTGCGGTTCTAGGCGCTACAGTCTGGAACCGCGCGACCGCTACGGTCGCAGGTTCGAATCCTGCCTCGGGCATGGATGTGTGTGATGTCCTTAGGTTAGTTAGGTATAATTAGTTCTAAGTTCTAGGCGACTGATGACCTCAGAAGTTAAGTCGCATAGTGCTCAGAGCCATTTCGAGGTGCTGGAAAGATTGGCAGCTTGTTTGGGATGTTTACGAATGTAAAATAGTGCACTTCACAAAAGGAAAATAAGACGTTTCGTACGATTACAATATCAACGAGTTACGAGTGGAGTCAGTTTTCAGTTCATACAAATACCAGGGTGTATGAGTTTGTAGGGATACGAGATGGAATGGACAGGTAGGTGAAGCACGTGGCTGAGTTTGATTCGTCAGTAGGATGCTAGAGAAATGAAAATCAGTCTGCAAAGGAGATCCTGGCCAAACATTGATCGGAAAAACCTGGCAAGTTCTCGTCATACGTAAAATCAGTGATCACACGCACACCTTCCTTTCCACCTCTCGTAGGTCCGTCAGGTGTTGGAACTGGAGACACCAGAAGGTGAACGGATGTATTAAATTCCGCATTTAAAAACTTTATTGACGGAGGAGGTTAGTAACATGCCAATGAGTGATATCGACATTAGTGATCCCAGTATCGATTAGCAAAGAAAGACCGCTTAAGGCGAACAAGGCAGCAGTCACTGACGGTAACTTCGATTAGATTATACATCGAACACGCTACGGATTCAACTCCTTTTTCTATTCACATTTACCGAGAATATATTGTCCGCTGCGAGCAGTCCAGTGTGAGTGAAATAAATACGATCTACCCATCATCACACACCTTCTGTTGGCTTGTAAAGTATACGGAGTGTAAACGATAACTGGTCCAGAATTACATTTTCACTCAGCACCGGAGTGTGAACTGATACTAAACTTCCTGGTAGATTGGAACTGTGCGTCGGACCGAGGCTCGAACACGGGACCTATGCCTTTTGGGGGCAAGTGCTCTACCAACTGACCTACCCAAGCACGACTGCCAGGAAGTTTTAACCACAGTGGTGTAGGAGAAGTCGATAGGAACAGTTTGGTAGGGGACACTCTTGTGGTCTAATCAAGTCAGGGAACAGTCTCAAAATGAATTACTTTTGAATACATTGTGGTAGTGAACAGTGATCAATGTGTTACAAATATTTACTATCATAAACAGTCGTGATCACAATTTATTTACGTACTACGAAAACCGGTTTCGATCACTACTGTGGTCATCTTTAGACCAATGAATAACAACCTCCTTCTGGTGGTAAATCGCTACTCAAAATGCTCTAAATAAAACCGCCCAAGTTACAGCGCATGCACACTACATGAGATCATTTATTTTTGTCGCTAAAGTAGTCCTTGTATATTGAAAGCAACTTGTTCCCGCACTTACAAATTTTACAATTGACGTTTGTGTAGCTTTCATCTCGAAATGTTGTGAATATTCAAAGCATAAATCTGAAACTTAAATATTGGATTGCTGTGTAAGTTCGTAGCGGTTTTCCTTAAATTTAGTAATAAACACAACAGGTACTTTAGTCATTAATTATACATTCACTATTTCCAAGCCGGCCGCTGTGGCAGAGCGGTTCTAGGCGCGTCAGTCTGGAACCGCACGACCGCTACGGTCGCAGGTTCGAATCCTGCCTCGGACATGGATGTGTGTGATGTTCTTAGGTTAGTTAGGTTTAACTAGTTCTAAGTTCTAGGGGACTGATTGCGTGGTGTCTGTCTGTTCTATGTCGTGTCTCCCTACCACTTTCGCGCAACGACGCTCTGAGCGTGTTTTTTTAGGGAATTGACTAGTTTGAACCTGGGACCTGTTGCTGGTAAGGAGACACCAGACCACACGTGACATGTAGAGTTCAGAAGAGTTCAGTGAGACTAGCGATGATATAACCAAATACTTAATGATTTCAGCGTCAGCTCCACTGCACTCCCTGTAAAAGAATCTTAATAGTAACTAAATTTAGTGGAAGGGGTTCAAGGCTTTCCTATTTTTAGTTAGCTGGTAAAATAACGTCGAAAAAGCAGTTAAGTTTACCACTGGAAATTTTATTCTACTCACCAAACGTTGTTTATAAATTGCACTATTGATAAAAGGAAATATTTTAAGACAGGATGATAAAAACCAACTGTGTTCAACAAAAATGTTAACGAATATTCCCTGAATGGGTTTCCAAGTTCTGTAATGGATCGAAGGATGATCTATGCCATATCACATCTATAATCTAGGTTTAAATTAAGTTTCACAAAAGAGAAAACTATGAAAATGGTCTACAGTGACCCTCAATTATCTTTAATTACTTATTTAACTTGTCGCAAATTACAGTGGCTGATGTGGCTTCTCAATAATTATATAACAGAAAAATCATCGCGTTTCAGATTTTAACTTACGTAGCAAATGTGAATACCATAAGCTTTAATTGACGATCGACACTAGTATTACGCAAAAAAAGGGGGTGTAACAGATGAGACTTCTGCAGTTCTGAGTGAAGCTTTATGCGCTGTTATGCGGCATCGCTTGTGTTCATTACCTTGTCGTTGGTTAGGCAGCGTCAGGGGGCGGCGGGCGCCGCAGCTCCATACAGCTCGCCGTCTCGGAAGCAACTCTCTCTAACTTCTCCTTACTACAATTTACCGAAGTTGGTTTAAAAAAAAGCTATCTGGCTGTGTTTTCATCTGACCAATCAGGGTCTCAATGTAAACCTTAAGCTCCGCCTACAAAAATTCTGTCTATCCAATGGGGAACGTTATACTTTTCGTGGTGGGGCAATGTTTTTAAACGTGACAGAGACGCGAAAAAGTCTCACGCTAAAACTTGCAGCTGGTGTGGCCATTTTAGTGTTATCTTAACATCTATACTGGTCTTCTGGAGGGCTCTATCTTTTAACATGGCCTAGGGGGTGGTCCTGGCGGTTGGCTGGCGACGTGGGTGTCCGTCCCTTATCGTGGGGCCTTCTAGCTTAACACGGTTCTGCTCTCGGCTTCTGTTCTCGTTTCTCTTCACGGAACTGCGTCTGTTTCACGGTGGGAAGGTATGACATGCATTTAGGCATTATTGTGTTAGTCTGTGGTATTCCATTTACTCACTCGTATTACTTTGGTTAATTTAATGACGCGATTTATTAGGAGCTATGTGACATACTGCTGGATTTGCTTATCATGTCAGGGTTTTCATGGGAGGTGTTGGATTTGCCTGACACCTTACATGATGACCTCAGATATTAAGTCCCACAGTGCTCAGAGCCATTTGAACCATTTTGAACTATTTCCAAGTCTAACAATGCGTGGTAACTTTTCGATCACATTTGCCAGTTGTAGAATACATTAAAGTGGATCTTTGTGGATTAATACGCTTAAACGATCCTCAGGAAACCCCGAAAGTCTTCCTGAACGTGGAGAGTAACTTCTGTCAAAACGTTCGTCCTTAAAACGAGAAGACAATTTTCATGCCGTGCCCTGTCCCCACACACGATTCAAACGTTTCTGTTAGCCCTCTACTGAACTCAAACCGAAGAATATGTCTAAAATGTTCCGATTTCTCCACCTGGACTCCATTGTTTAGCTGCCAAACCTGCACTCCCTATCTCCAAATGACGACCCGACGATACGTAAACTCAAACAGCCACAGTGATCTGCAGAAAATGACACTCGATAAATAAACCCATGACAGCAGGAATACCAAGATGTAAAACAAAAATGCCGCGATCTTATGCACCAAACTAATAGTTTTGTTTTGTCTGCGTTCTTACAACGAAACTACTGTACTTGTAAGGATGTAGTTTAGGTGGAATTCAAAACGTAAATGGTTTTTCCGTAACGTATATAAAAGGATTTTCCTTTCACTAGTCACAGGGAAAAGTATAAATTACTAATGTTAACGTAATAGCTGACAAAGCAGGTGACGTAAAGCGACCGCCTGCCGGTCAGTAATGTTGCGCTGCACTTCTCGTTGCACACTAATATTGGAACATGTAGCGGTGAAGCTGAGACATCGTGCACTGACATTGAGAGCATCGAAAACTGCCGAAATGTACAGCCCTGCCTTGAATTACTGTGCCGCCTCCGGCCAGTATTGGCAGTATCCTTGACAGGCGCTCCCCGCTGCTGTGAGGTGAGGTTGCGTCACGTTTGTTGACGTTGCGTGGAAAACAAGAACAAAGATCGTTCTTGTTATAGGGCAGCGAAACGTATAAATCATTGCGGCGTTTTGGGATGGTACGACAGATGCCTACAAAAGAAGGCGTGTTAAAAAAGATGAATTCTATAATTTCATGCTTAGCAAATAACGGGAAAGTCCAGGAAGGTAGATAATTTCAAAAAAATTAATTACACGACTGGACATTAAAATTGCTACACCACGAAGATGACGTGCTACAGACGCGAAATTTAACCGACAGGAAGAAGGTGCTGTGATATGCAAATGATTACCTTTTCAGAGCATTCACACAAGGTTGGCGCCGGTGGCGACACCTACAACGTGCTGACATGAGGAAAGTTTCCAACCGATTTCTCATACACAAACAGCAGTTGACCGGCGTTGCCTGGTGAAACATTGTTCTGATGCCTTGTGTAAGGAGAAATGCGTACCATCACGTTTCCGACTTTGATAAAGGTCGGACTGCAGGCTATCGCGATTGTGGTTTATCGTATCGTGACATTGCTGCTCGCGTTGGTCGAGATCCAATGACTGTTAGCAGAATAGGGAATCGGTGGGTTCAGCAGGGTAATACGGAACGCTATGCTGGATCCCAACGGCCTCGTATCACTAGCACTCGAGATGACACGCATCTTATCCACATGGCTGTAACGGGTGGTGCAGCCACGTCTGGATCCATGATTCAACAGATGGGGACGTTTGCAAGACAACAACCATCTGCACGAACAGTTGGACGACGTTTGCAACAGCATGGACTATCAGCTCGGAGACCGTGGCTGCGGTTACCCTTGATGCGCATCCGATGGTGCCCTCAACGACGAACCTGGGTGCACGAATGGCAAAACGTTATTTTTTCGGATGTATCCAGGTTCTGTGTACAGCATCATGATAGTCGCATCCGTGTTTGGCGACATCGCGGTGAACGCACATTGGAAGCGTGTACTCGTCATCGCCATACTGGCGTATCACCCGGCGTGATGGTATGGGGTGCCATTGGTTACACGTCTCGGTCACCTCTTGTTCGCACTGACGGAACTTTCAACATTGGACGTTACATTTCAGATGTGTTGCGACCCGTGGCTCTACCCTTCATTCGATCACTGCGAAACCGTACATTTCAGCAGGATAATGCACGACCGCATGTTGCAGGTCCTGTACGGGCCTTTCTGGATACAGAAAATGTTCGACTGCTGCCCTGGCCAGCACATTCTCCAGATCTCTCACTAACTGAAAACGTCTGGTCAATGGTGGCCGAGCAACTGGCTCGTCACAATACGCCAGTCACTACACTTGATGAACTGTGGTATCGTGTTGAAGCTGCATGGGCAGCTGTACCTATACACGCCATCCGAGCTCTGTTTGACTCAATGCCCATGCTTATCACGGCCGTTATTACTGCCAGAAGTGGTTGCTCGGGATGTATGCACCCAAATTACGTGAAAATGTTATCATATGTCAGTTCTAGTATAATATATATGTCCAATGAATACCCCTGTATCATCTGCATTTCTTCTTGGTGTATCAATTTTAATGGCCAATAGTGTGATATACAGTTATTTATGTTTCTGTATACATTACTTACCCTTATAAAATGAAATCATATAAGTCGTGGGAAACTTCCTAATTTGTGTTGGACCTGGAGCTGTGCAGCGATTCTCTGTGGCATCGACTCTATAAGTCGTTGAAAGTTCCCTCCGAAAAATGTCTCCACAACCGTCCGTAATTGGGAAAGTGTCGCGGATGCAGCATACTGTGCACGAACTGACCTCTCCATTATGGCCCTTAATATTCGATGGGACTCAAGTCGAGTGATCTGGCTGGCTAAATCGTGCTCTCGATCTGTCCAGAGTGTTCTTCAAATCACTCGCAAGCAAATTTGACCCGCTGACATGTCGCATTGTCATCGATGAAAATTCCACTGTTGCTTGGGAACGTGAAATCCATGAATGCCTGCAAATGGTCTCAACAGTTTCCAGTCAATGATCGTTTCAACTGGATCAGAGGATCCAGTCTTTTCCATGAAAAAGCTTAGCACAGTAATATGGAGCCACGCAGTGGCTATTACACTGGACTCGCATTCGGGAGGACTGCGGTTCAAACCCGCGTCCGGCCATTCAAGTTTAGGTTCCCCGTAATTTCCCTAAATCGTTCCAGGCAAACGCCGGGATGGTTCCTCTGAAAGGGTACGGCCGATTTCCTTTCCCATCCGAGATTGTGCTCCATGTGCAACGACCTCGATGTTGACGGGACGTTAAGTCCAATCTTCTTTTCTTCACTCGTTGGGTGTGCGCGCACTCGAACTCTTCCATCGGCTCTTTTCTTTTTAGGGCGGCCTCACTAGTCTTGTCACTGGTTTGATGTGACCTCTCACAAATTCCTCTCCTCTGCCAGCCTCTTCATCTCAGAGTAGCACTTGCAAACCTGCGTCCTCAATTATCTGCTGGATGTATTCCAATCTCTGTCTTCCTCTACAGCTCCTTCTAGTATCATGGAAGCCATTCCGTGATGTCTTAACAGATGTCCTATCATTCTGTCCCTTCTCCTTGTCAGTTTTTCCGAATTATTCCTCTTCTCTCCGATTCTGCTCAGAACCTCCTCACTCCTTTCCTTATCAGTACACCTAATTTTCAACATTCGTCTGTAGCACCACATCTCAAATGGTTGGATTGTTTTCTCTTCCGATTTCCGCACAGTCCATGTTTCACTGCCAGACAGTGCTGTACTCCAGACGTAAATTCTCAGAAATTTTATTCCTCAAATTAAGGCCTATGTTTGATACTACTAGACTTCTCTTGGCCAGGAATGCCCTTTTTGCCACCTTCTGAGTCCTCCTTGCTCCGTTCTTATTTTGCTGCCTAGGTAGCGGAATACCTTAACTTCATCTACGTTGTTCCCATTAATCCTGATGTCGAGTTCGTCGTTGTTCTCATTTCTGCTACTTCTCATTACTTTCGCCCCTCTTCGATTTAATCTCAGTCCATATTCTGTACTGTTCATTCCATTCAGCATACCATGTATTTCGTCTACACTTCCACTCAAGATAGCAATGTCATCAGGGAATCGAATCAATGATATTCTCTCACCTTGAATCTTAGTTCAACTCCTGAACCTTTCTTTTACTCCGTCATCGCTTCTTCGATGTAGAGATTGAACGCTGGGATGGCGGAAGGCTACATCCCCGTCTTTATAACCTTTTTGATCCGAACGCTTCGTTCTTGGTCGTCCACCCTTATTATTCTCCCTTGGCTTTTGTACATATGTTACCCGTCTCTCCCTACAGCTTATCCCTTTTTCTGTCAAAACTTCGAACATCTTGCACCATTTTACATTGCTGAAAACTTTTTCCAGGTGGAAAAATGCTTTGAACGTGTCTTGAGTTTTCTTTAGTCTTGCTTCCGCTATCAAACGCGACGTCGGAATTGTCTCTCTGGCACCTTTACCTGTCCTAAAACCAAACTGATCGTCATGTAACACATCCCCAGCTTTCTTTGCCATTCTTCTGTATATCGGCTCTTACCAACTGAAATCGGGACTCGTCCGACCAGGCCACGGTTTTGCAGTCCTCTAGGGTCCAGCCGATAAGGTCACGAGTCCAGGAGAGGCGGTGCAGGCGGTGTCGTGCTGTCAGCGAAGCCACCCGCGTCGGTCGTCTGCTGACACAGCCCACTAACGCCGAATTTCGAAGCACTTCCCTAACGGATACGCTCGTCATGCGTCGCACATTGATTTCAGTGCTTATTTCTGGCAGTGTTGCTTGTCTGTTAGCACTGACAACTATGGGCAAACGCAGCTGCTCTCGGTCGTTAAGTGATCGCCGTCAGCAAAAAAATGTTCAAATGTGTGTGAAATCTTACGGGACTTAACTGCTAAGGTCATCAGTCCCTAAGCTTACACACTACTCAACACACACACACACACACACACACACACACACACACACACACACCCATGGCCGAGGGAGGACTCGAACCTCCGCCGGGGCCAGTCGCACAGTCCGTGACTGCAGCGACTCAGACCGCTCGGCTAATACCGCGCGGCTGCCGTCAGCCACTGTGATGTCCGAGGTGAGAGGTAACGCCTGACGTTTGCTAATCTGGGCACGCTATTGGCACTGTGGATCAAGGAATACTGAATTTGCGAAAAGAATGTCCGATAAGTGTAGCTCCCACTGCAATTCCGCGTTCCAGGTCTTTTAATTGCCGTCGTGCAGCCACGGTCAAGTCTGAAACCTTTCCACACGAACCACGTGAGTACAAATGACTGCTCCGCCAGCACACGCCTTTATGCCGTGTGTAAGCGGTTCCGCCGCCACCTGCATACGTGCATAGCTGCACATCGCTGGCCCATGATCTTGTCACCTCAGTGCATCATCATTTAGGGCACTTACTATTGCATGATGCGTTTCCGTAACTGTTTCTCGAATACCGCAAGGTGAAAATTCCAAGTCCTCGAAAGAACCACCAGTAGCAAAGAAACGTAGCGTAACTGATAAGCGCCGGTCGTAGTGGCCGAGCGGTTCTAGGCGCTTCAGTCTGGAACCGCGCGACCTCTACGGTCGGAGGTTCGAATCCTGCCTCGGGCATGCATGTGTGTGGTGTCCTTAGGTTATTTAGGTTTAAGTAGTTCTAAGTTCTAGGGGACTAATGACCTCAGATGTTAAGTCCCATAGTGTTCAGAGCCATTTGAACCATTTTGAACTGATAACGATTTTGAACTATCATTACAGTAATTTGTTTCTCGATGACGGGCTATGGGTGTGTGGGAAGGCGGGGGATGGGAGGGGTGGGGTGGGGGGGGGTTGGGGGAGGGGCAAGAGTCGGGGGGGCGGAATTGTATGACGAGAACCACCTGTAATAATGTACAAAATGTTGGACCATCAACACACAAGTAGGTATGACGATCTCCTGATTTTCGTTCTGTTCTGTTAAAAAGTTTTTGTGAGTGTTGACGCTCTTTGAACCAGCTTTTTATCCACCTTTTTTCTCTGCTCCAACAAAGTGGAGCAGTTATGACCGCAGTAGCGTCTTTAAGGTCCGACTTTCAGAATCACGGCAGTAGCGTCTTTAAGGTCCGACTTTCAGAACCACGGTAATATTTATTGCGCTATATTATTGGCGATGTCATTGTCAATAATGCGTCTAGGAACCGGTTAAGAGTGTGAGAGGATACTGAGGGTCTCAAGCGGCATGCATTACCGATGTACCGCGTGATCAAGAAGTCAGTATAAATTTGAAAACTTAATAAACCACGGAATAATGTAGATAGAGAGGTAAAAATATACACACATGCCTGGGATGACATGGGGTTTTACTAGAAAAAAAAAAAAAAAAGTTCACAAAATGTCCGACAGATGGCGCTGGACAGCAAAACGTCAGTAACTGCTACCGTGACAGGTGAGAAGTACGCCGATATGTTACAGAATCGCATCATCCCCAGCCTGGCTGATAAACACCTGCTGGAAGATGTTTATGCAGGATGGCGCTCCACCCCACATTGCTAGACGCGTGAAAGATCTCTTGCACGCGTCGTTTGGTGATGATCGTGTGCTCAGCCGCCACTTTCGTCATGCTTGGCCTCCCAGGTCCCCAGACCTCAGTCCGTGCGATTATTGGCTTTGGGGTTACCTGAAGTCGCAAGTGTATCGTGATCGACCGACATCTCTAGGGATGCTGAAAGACAACGTCCCACGCCAATGCCCCACCATAACTCCGGACACGCTTTACAGTGCTGTTCACAACATTATTCCTCGATTACAGCTATTGTTGAGGAATGATGGTGGACATATTGAGCATTTCCTGTAAAGAACATCATCTTTGCTTTGTCTTACTTTGTTATGGTAATTATTGCTATTCTGATCAGGTGAAGCGCCATCTGTCGCACATTTTTTTGAACTTTTGTATTTTTTTTTTTTCTAATAAAACCCCATGTCATTCCAAGCATGTGTCAATTTGTACCTCTCTATCTACATTATTACGTGATTTATTCAGTTTTCAAATTTATACTGACTTTTTGATCACCCAGTATATAGATATATCTATATCACCTTAGAGTATATATATATATATATATCAACATCATTGAGCGTGTCTGGGACGCCTTGCAACAAACTGTTCAGAAGAGATCTGCACCTTTCATGTTCTTACGGAGTCATGGACAATCCTGTAGCATTCATGGTGTACATTTCATCCAGCACTATTTCAGACATTAGCCGAGTCCTTGTTACGTCGTGTTGCGGCACTTTTGCGTGCTCGCGGGGCCCTACATTATATTAGGCAGGCGTATATATACGAGGTGTGGCTAGAAAAAAACTGGACTAGTACTGGTGAAACAATAAAACGAATGCAATAAGGCTGAAAGTCGCGTGGCTTGTCACGTGACTCTCGCTCCGCCTACTGCTCGAGTTTCATCTGCCTCCTGCACTCAGTCTGCCCGTGGCGTCTGTTTTAAGTAGTTGACGTTTTGTCTGTGCGTCGGAAAATGTTGAGTGTACAGAAAGAACAGCGTGTTAACATCAAATTTTGTTTCAAAATATAATTGTTTATCGCGAACACAAGTGTTTGAGTGGTTTAAACGATTTAAAGATGGCCGCGAAGACACCAGTGATGACACTCGCACTGGCAGACCATTGTCAGCAAAAACTGATGCAAACATTGAAAAAATCGGTAAACTTGTTCGAAAAGATCGCCGTTTAACAATCAGAGCAGTGTCTGAGTTAACAGGAGTTGACAAGGAAAGTGATAGGCAGATTCTTCATGAACAAAGTGTGTTCAAAAATGGTTCCAAAGTGTCTCACAATTGAACAGAAGGAACGCCGAAGAATGATTTGTTCTGACATCCTGGAAAACATTGAAAGTGATCCCACCTTCTTACAAAATGTTATTACTTGCGATGAATCGTGGTTTTTTACTTACGATCCCGAAACTAAACGCCAATCGATGCATTGGAAAACTCCTTGTTCTCCACGACAAAAAAAAGCACGAATGTCAAAATCGAAATTCAAGGCAATGATGATTTTTTTTTTTTGACATGAAAGGGATTGTGCACATTGATTGGGTACCAGAGGGACAAACAGTGAATCAGCATTACTACATTAGCGTCCTGGCTACCCTACGTGAGCGAGTACGGAGAAAACGGAACGATTTGTGGAGAAAAAGTCATGGATCCTTCACCAAGACAATGCTCCAGCTCACAGTGCGTTGTCAGTGAAGACGTTTTTGGCAAAACACAACATTCCCATCTTAGATCATCCACCCTACTCACCTGATTTGGCCCCCTGTGACTTTTTTCTCTTCCCTAAAGTCAAGTCAGCTTTGAAAGGAACTAGATTTGAGACTGTTGAAGCAGTAAAAGAAAAAGCGACGGAAGTAATGTATGGACTTACCGAAAATGATCTGCAGCATTGCTATGAACAGTGTAAAATTCGTATGGAGTGGTGTAGAGACCGAGGAGGAGAGTACATTGAAGGAGATAACATGAAATTGTAAATAATTGTAAATAAATGTTTTTTCCAGCATCAGTCCGGTTCTTTTCTAGCCGCACCTCGTATATATATATATATATATATATATATATATATATATATATATATATATATATATACATATTGCGAGCACGCAAAAGTGCCGCAACACGACGTAACAAGGACTCGGCTAATGTCTGAAATAGTGCTGGAGGAAATGTACACCATGAATGCTACAGGATTGTCCATGACTCCGTAAGAACATGAAAGGTGCAGATCTCTTCTGAACAGCTTGTTGGAAGGCGTCCCAGACACGCTCAATGATGTTGATGTCTTTGGAGTTTGGTGTTCAAACTCAGAAGAGTGTTCCTGGAGCCACTCTGTAGCAATTCCTGGAAGCGCAGTTTGTCGCATTGCCCTAGTGAAATTGTCCGCGTCCATTGGAATGCGTAGTGGACATGAAGGGATGCAGGTGATCAGACAGAATGCTTACGTACATGTCACCTACCTAGACGTGTCAGAAGTCCAATATCACTTCACGCGCCCCACACCTTTCAAGAGCCTCCTACAACTTGAACAGTCAGTCCCCTGCTGACATGCAGGGTCCACGGATTCATCCAATCTGAGAGGCGTCCGACTAGGTAACATGTTTCCAGTCACCAACAGTAAAACTTCGGTGTTGAGGGACCAGGTGAGGCGTAAAGCTTTGTGTCGAGCAGTCATCAAGGGTACACGAGTGGGCCTTCGGCTCCGAAAGCCCATATCGATTACGTTTCTTTGAATAGTTCGTACGCTGACTCTTCTTGATGGCCCAGCATTCAAATCTGCGGCCATTTTCTGGAAGGTTGGGCACCTGTCACTTTGAACGATTGCCTTCAGTCGTCGTCGGTCCCGTTCTTGCAGGATCTTCTTGCGGCATCAACGACGTTTGTTGTTTTACCGGCTTCCTTATGTCCACAGTACTCTCGCGCAATGTTCGTAGGGGAAAATCCCGACTTCATCGCTACCTCGGAGATGCTGTGTCCTATCACTCGTGCGCCCACTGTAACACCACGTTCAAACAAACTTAAATCTCGATAACTTGCCATCGTAGGAGCAGTAACCGATCTAACAACTGCGCCAGACACTTATATAGGCGTTGCCGACAGCAGCCTCGTATTCTACCTGTTTACATATATCTCTATTTGAATACGCACGCCTATACCAGTTTCTTTAGCGTTTCAGTCTATATCGGCATCGTATGCCACCAAGAGGTACAGCTGCTACCAGGCGGTCACTATATACAGTATGTTTGCTGTTGTTTGTGCAAACGATACACAGAGCGTTAAGGTCACCGGTCTCAGACATGGATCAAATGATGAGATCTACGTATTTATTGCTACAAAAGTCATCGCTGTCACCTTTCATTGTCACAATAATGGTTCAAATGGCTCTGAGCACTATGGGACTTAACTTCTGAGGTCATCAGTCCCCTAGAACTTAGAACTACTTAAACCTAACTAACCTAAGGACATCACACACATCCATGCCCGAGGCAGGACTCAAACCTGCGACCGTAGCGGTCGCGCGGTTCCAGACTGTAGCGCCTAGAACAGCTCGGCCACTCCGTCCATTGTTTTAGTTACGGTATTTTCTTTATACAGGGTGAACGTTTATAGCACCGAGGAATTGCAGGGACGAATTCCTGACTTGAAATGGAGGAATAAAGGTCTTGTGAAGATGTGTCTGGAAATGGACGGCATGCGTGCAACGACCAGAAATCGTTCTGGTACAGATCTGCATCGCATCCACCTCACATCACGTGTTCAAAGTGGCGTCCATGGGATTGGAGGGGATAGAGAGAGTACCGACTGTCTTGCAGGACACACGTAATCGTACATTGGCTTACACCATGTTGGCGGGTGACTTGCCAGGTTTTGTACTGGGGTTCATGTCAGTACCACGTAGAACCCGGTCCTCTAAATCTGGTGCACGCGCGGTCCCTGGCCTCCCTGCACGTTCTTCTCAGAGGACTCATGATCACAGAAACGCCCAAGAAAGGCTCGATATGTTGTGTGTAGCGGTTGGCGTCTGTGACGATACCTGTTTTGGTAGAGCCGTGTTGCCTCTCGACCGTTTCCACCTGCCTGACCGTACACAGACTGCTGTCGGCCGCTGTGGTCGAGCAGTTCTAGACGCTTCAGTCCGGAAGCGCTCTGCTGCTACGGTCGCACGTTCGAATCCTGCCTCGGGCATGGATGTGTGTGATGTCCTTAGGTTAGTTAGCTTCAAGTAGTTCCAAGTTCTAGGCGACTGATGACATCCGAAGTTAAGTCCCATACTGCTCAGAGCCATTTGAACCATTTTCGTACACAAACTGCTGCTTGTGTTACGCTGCGTCACTCACACAGCCTGCAGCACACAAAGAACACAGGACTCGTGGTGAGAGCGACTGTCATTTGTCAGCCCATTCTACGAAGGCTACGATGCATTTTAGGACACATGTTCATAGGATCTTTCTTCCTAGATCTCCAGTAGGGAATCCGTCCTTGCAGTTTGTCGGTTTTATTAATCGATATCATTAATGTCCATATGCAGCAAAATTTTGGAGCATATACTGTGTTCGAACTTTATGAATTGCCTCAGCGAGAATGGTCTATTGCAACACAGTCAACATGGATTTAGGAAATATCGTTCTTGTGAAACACTACTACAGTAGCTCTTTGCACACACAAATGTGTGTGATATCTTATGGGATTTAACTGCTACGGTCATCAGTCCCTAAGGTTACACACTACTTAACCTAAATTATCCTAAGGACAAACACACACACCCATGCCCGATGGAGGACTTGAACCTCCGCCGGGACCAGCCGCACAGTCCATGACTGCAGCGCCTCAGACCGCTCGGCTAATCCCGCCGCTGTTTGGTCGCTAATCCCGCACACAAAATCTTGACTGATATTGACAAGGTATTTCAATTTGATACCGTGTTTCTGGATCTCCAGAAGGCTTTTGACACTGTACCACACGGATTGTAGTAAATTGCTTTCATACGAAATATCGTCTCAGTTATATGACTAGATTCGTGATTTCCTGTCAGAGAAGTCACAGTTCGTAGCAACTGATGAAAGTCGTCGAATAAAACAGAAGTGATTTCTGGCGTTACCCAAGGTAGTGCTGTAAACCCACCGCTATTCCTTATCTATACAAACCATTTATACGAGAATCTGAGCAGTCGCTTAGGCTGTTTGGAGATGATGCTGTCGTTTATCGTCGAGTAAAATGACAAAACGATTGCTGGCCGCTTTGGCCGAGCGGTTCTAGGCATTCAGTCCGGAACCGCGCTGCTGCTACGGTCGCAGCATGTGATGTCCTTAGGTTAGTTAGGTTTAAGTAGTTGTAAGTCTAGGGGACTGATGACCTCACATGTACTTAGAGCCATTTGAACCATTTTAACAAAACGATTTAGAAAAGATATCTGTATGGTGCGAAAATTGGCAGTTGACCCTAAATAACGAAAAGTGTGAGGTCATCCACGAGTGCTAAAAGAAATCCGTTAATATTTCGTTGCACGATAAATCGAATCTAAACACCGCACATTCAACTAAATACCTATAAATTATGCACAGCTTAAATTAGAGAATGTTGTGGGAAAGGCAAACCAAAAGACTGCGTTTTATTGGCACACCTAGAAAACGGACTGCCTACTCTACGCTTGTCCGTCCTCTTTTAGAATACTGCTACGCAGTGTGAGATTTTTACCAGATAGTATTAAGGGAGTACATCGAGAAAGTTCAAAGAAGGGCAGCACGTTTTCTGTTATAGCGAAACAGGCGAAAGAGTTTCACTTAAATTATACAGGATTTGGGGTGGACGTAATTAAAACAAGGGCGTTTTTCATTGCGGCGGAATCTTCTCGCGAAATTTCCATCACCAAGTCTCTTCCTCCGAATGCGAAAATATTTTGTTGACGCCGACCTATATAGGAAGATACGATTGTCATAGTAAAATAAGGAAAGTCAGACCTCGCACAGAAAGATGTAGGTGTTCGTTTTTTTCGGGTCCTTTTCAGTCTGTCATCTCTGGAGGACATTCTTTTCACTCCACTCGAGGTATGTCGTTATGGTGAAGGAAGTCATTCACAAGACGTGCACGATGGCGGCGAGAATTGTCGTCCATATATGCTGCCATTAAGGTTGCACTATCTGTTGGAGGATGGCTTTCACGTATCGTACAACCGCTACAGCGCCTTCCATGACCACCAGCGGCATACGTCGGCCCCACATATTGCCACCCCAAAACGGCAGGGACCCTCCACCTTGGTGCACTCGCTGCACAGTGTGCCTAAGGCGTTCAGCCTGACGAGGTTGCCTCCAAACACGTGTCGAACGACTGTCTAGCTTCAGAATGAGATTTTCAATCTGCAGCGGAGTGTGCGCTGATATGAAACTTCCTGCCAGATTAAAACTGTGTGCCGGACTGAGACTCGAACTCGGGACCTTTGTCTTTCACGGGCAAGTGCTCTACCATCTGAGCTACCCAAGCGCGACTCACAGCTTTACTTCTGCCAGTATCTCGTCTCCTACCTTCCAAACTTTACAGAAGCTCTGCTGCGAACCTTGGAGAACTACCACTCCTGAAAGAAAGGATACTGCGGAGACATGGCTTAGCCACAGCCTGGGGGATGTATCCAGAAAGAGTTTTTCACTTTGCAGCGGAGTGTGCGCTGATATGAAACTTCCTGGCAGATTAATACTGTGTGCCGGACTGAGACTCGAACTCGGGACCTTTGGCTTTCGCGGCCAACTGCTCTACCACTGAGCTACCCAAGCACGACTCACAGCTTTACTTCTGCCAGTACCTCGTCTCCTACCTTCCAAACCTAACAGAAGCTCTCCTGCGAACCTTGCAGAACTAGCACTCCTGAAAGAAAGGATATTTCGGAGACATGGCTTAGCCACAGCCTAGGGGATGTTTCCAGAATGAGTTTTTCACTCTGCAGCGGAGTGTGCGCTGATATGAAACTTCCTGGCAGATTAAAAGTTTGGAAGTTTGGAGACGAGGTACTGGCAGAGGTAAAGCTGTGAGGACGGGGCGTGAGTCGAGCTTGGGTAGCTCAGTGGTCGAGGACTTGCCCCGCGAAAGGCAAAGGTCCCGAGTTCGAGTCTCGATTTGGCACACAGTTTTAATCTGCCAGGAAGTTTCTTGACTGTCTGTTTGTAAGCATATGTGACACTCATCTGTGAAGAAAAGTTGATACCAATCCTGAGCGATACATCTGTACTGCGCTGCACGGTGTCGTGGTTATCAAGATGGACCTCGCCATGGACGTCGGGAGTGTAGTTGCGCGTCATGGAGCCTACTGGGCACAGTTTGAGTCGTAACATGACGTCCTGTGGCTCACGAAAAGCGTTATTGAACACGGTGGTGTTGCTGTCACGGTTCCTCCGAGTCATAATCCGTAGGCAGCGGTCACCCACTGCAGTAGTAGCCCTCGGGCGGCGTGGGCGTGGCGTGTCATCGGTACGAAATGCACGTCCAGTCCTGGGGGCGTCTCCTGGGGCTACGATGGCGGCGGCGGCGGCGACGGCGGTCCACGTCCATCGGGTCGGAGGCGAGGGCTAGGCGTCCGTTGGCGCGTCCTGCGGTGCTGTGGCGTCGACAAGTGCGAGGCCGTTCTGTTCACTAGAGGACCGAAGGTGCTGCGCAAACATCAGCACTGCAACCCAGTAACACTACACACACGCCCAATACGTTTCCGCGAGAAGGTCAAATACCTCGGTGTCTGGCTGGACAGGAAACTACTCTGGGGGGACCACATTCAACACGTGACCGACAAAGCTAACGCGAGGTTCAAACAGTTCTATCCTATGCTTAACAGGCGTAGCACACTGAACAGGAGGGTGTCTAGGTCCATGTACATGACGCTTATTCGACCCCTGATGACGTACGCAGCCCGTGTCTGGGGAAACGCTGCGCCCACACGCCTGCGCCGTCTGCAGCTCATACAGAACAAAGTACTCGAAATCATAAGCAACGCTCCGCGCTACACACGCATCGCGGACTGTACAATAACACGAGACACTCGCGCAACCCGTTTATCCTTTCTCTGGGTAACTACGACCACAACCATAGATGGAAGCATAACAGACAAAGGACACTACTGGCTAGGAACTAAACATCTATGGTGCATAGAACGCTAACACGACAGTAGAGGCGAGCCCTTGCTACACAGCTACTACTGGTAACCCCAGATGCTTGACCAGCCGAAAAACAGGCCACCGCAGGGAAACCGTACTGTACACAGCACGCAAACCAGCCACGCGCACCCCCTACACCGTCTGTGAGCCGATCTGTGACCGATCGCCCACTAATGTACAACGACCTCGAACTGTTGCAGGGACGCAGCAACTGCAGCAAGCCCCACAACGAACTCCAACAACGACAAAGGTAACGGTGCACGGTACCTCGCACTAACACAACCACACCTTGCATGCCCTGTCGCAGCTAGCAAGCCGCTACTGCCCTTACTACCCGTCCTACTGTCGCAGAGGTTTTTTTCCCTTGGCGCTTGCCTTGCCACTTTTTTTCCTCCGCCCTTACAACCGCTACCCTTCTATCGCTTTCGTCCACTTGCTATCTCCTAATGAACCATGTTAATGAGTAATATTACCCACACGCACGGATAACATCACAGCCCGCATCCTGTAACTCCTGATTCAAAAACTAACATGTTATGTGGAGGGGACAGTAGAACTTTTGGTTTGGTCACCACGTTGGTGTGGGCGTGGAGGGGCCCCACCCTATGGAAAAAAAAAGCTGTGGCGGCACCAGCGTGGGGCAGTGAAGCTGGCGGAAGAAGCGCACCAGAATCACGGGGCAAACGGCAAATGCGAATTTTAGTCCGCTGACGGCGATGCAAACCATGGTGACCTGCAGTTAGACGCACACACGCGCCAATGCCTTTCTGCATCTCGCCTCGGTCCCAGCGCAGCCGTCGCGCAAAGCCGTACTTGTGGACCATCGGCGGCGCCAGATGCTGCGCTGCGTGGAGCAAGTGGAGCGGGCGTGCACGACACAGCACGTCCAGACACTCTGGGACGGCGAAGGCACTGAAACAGAGGACGACACGCGTAAAGCTGAAATACTCAACACCTTTTTCCAAAGCTGTTTCACAGAGGAAGACCGTACTGCAGTTCCTTCTCCAAACCCTCGCACGAACGAAAAAAATGGCTGACATCGAAATATGTCTCCAAGGAATAGAAAAGCAACTGAAATCACTCAAAAGAGGAAAGTCCACTGGACCTGACGGGATACCAATTCGTTTCTACACAGAGTACGCGAAAGAACTTGCCCCCCTTCTAAAAGCCGTGTACCGCAAGTCTCAAGAGGAACGGAAGGTTCCAAATGATTGGAAAAGAGCACAGGTAGTCCCAGTTTTCAAGAAGGGTCGTCGAGCAGATGCTCAACAGTATAGGCCTACATCTCTGACGTCGATGTGTTGTAGAATTTTACAACATGTTTTTTGCTCGCTTATCGTGTCATTACTCGAAACCCAGAATCTACTCTGTAGGAATCGACATGGATTCCGGAAACAGCGATCGTGTGAGACCCAACTCGCTTTATTTGTTTACGAGACCCAGAAAATATTAGATACAGCCTCCCAGGTAGATGCCATTTTTTTTGACTTCCGGAAAGCGTTCGATACAGCTCCGCACTGTCGCCTGATAAACAAAGTAAGAGCCTACAGAATATCAGACCAGCTGTGCGGCTGGATTGAAGAGTTTTTAGCAAACAGAACACAGCATGTTGTTCTCAACGGAGAGACGTCTACAGACGTTAAAACAGCCTCTGGCTGGCCACAGGGGAGTGTTATGCGACCACTGGTTTTCACAATATATATAAATGACCTAGTAGATAGTGTCGGAAGTTCCATGCGGCTTTTCGGGGATGATGCTATAGTATACAGAGAAGTTGCAGCATTAGAAAATTGCTGCGAAATGCAAGAAGATCTGCAGCGGATAGGCACTTGGTGCAGGGAGTGGCAACTGACCCTTAGCATAGACAAATGTAATGTATTGGGAATACATAGAAAGAAGGATCCTTTATTGTATGATTATATTATAGCGGAACAAACACTGGTAGCAGTTACTTCTGTAAAATATCTGGGAGTATGCGTGCGGAACGATTTGAACTGAAATGATCATATTAATTGCTGGTAAGGCGGGTACCAGGTTGAGATTCATTGGGAGAGTCCTTAGAAAATGTAGTCCATCAACAAAGGACGTGGATTACAAAACACTCGTTCGACCTATACTTGAGTATTGCTCAAGAGTGTCAGATCCGTACCAGGTCGGGTTGACAGAGGAGATAAGAAGGTCCAAAGAATAGCGGCGAGTTTCGTCACAGGGTTATTTGGTAAGCGTGATAGCGTTACGGAAATGTTTATCAAACTCAAGTGGCAGACTCTGCAAGAGAGGCGCTCTGCATCGCGGTGTAGCTCGCTGTCCAGGTTTCGAGAGGGTGCGTATCTGGATGAGGTATCGAATATATTGCTTCCCCCTACTTATACTTCCCGAGGGGATCACGAACGTAAAATTAGATTCGAGCGCGCACGGAGGCTTTCCGGCAGTCGTTCTTCCCGCGAACCGTACGCGACTGGAACAGGAAGGGAAGGTAATGACAGTGGCACGTAAGGTGCCCTCCGCCCCACACCCTTGGCTGGCTTGGGCAGTATAAATGTGGAATGTAGATGTAGATGAACTTCCGTCGGTGATGGTCCGTCTCGTGGGTGGGAGTGACAGCATTCGAGAAAGATTTGCAGCGCCTGCTACCGTGCGTGCGGGGTGCGAAGCTTGGCCATCTATTGTTTAGAAGGGCGTACGAAGCGTTGTGCTTCTCCGTTGGACTGGGGGTGAAACGGAGCACTTGTTGGATGAGAAATGCTGTTTCGTTCAAAGTCACGTGAAGTCAACTGTGGTCCATTGTCCGACACAAGTACTTCTGCAAACCTTCAACCAGAAAATGGAGGACAACGTTTCAATGGTGCTACGTGACACGGTAGAGTTTATAGTGGGAACTTGCTAAAAGACCCTCCCACTACGAGCTAAAGAGTGTTCCAAAATGGTCCTGCAAAGGCTATGTGCTGTCGTTGCCATCGGGATTGAGTATTAGGTCAAGCTCTGGATGTCTGCAGCGGAGCGGATTGGTTTTCCGTGCATGTGCGACACTGTGACGCCATCTGTTCAATGTGAGGGTGCATGCATTGCCCAGTACAGCGCCTGCGCGCTAACTCAAATGGCTCTGAGCACTATGGGACTCAACTGCTGTGATCATCAGTCCCCTAGAACTTAGAACTACTTAAACCTAACTAACCTAAGGACATCACACAACACCCAGTCATCACGAGGAAGAGAAAATCCCTGACCCCGCCGGGGATCGAACCCGGGAACCCGGGCGTAGGAAGCGAGAACGCTACCGCACTGAGCCCTAACTGTTTAGTGCGAACAGTTCCCCAATGTCCTTCGTGAAGCAGCTGTAACACATTGTTTTTCAGCACGGTGGGAATGAGCACACACGGTTGTCCACTGTTAGCTTGTACTGAGATCAGTCCCTGTTGTACGGAAAGGTTACGCCGACGAGCAAAGTATGGGCGTACAGCTGAGTTCAGGATACTGTTCAGTGAGCGAGGCCAAGAGGTGCGAATACAGCAAAATACTCAGATCAGAGTCCGCTTCAGTGGCATGCACAATTTTTCTGTTATTCAGCAATATAGCGTCCAGTGAATCGATCTGGCAACAAGATGCGTCAGAGGAAACTCGGGGCTGATCGGCAGTCGAGATAGTGAGTCAACACTGCTATGCTTTGCCGTAGGTCAGTACACAATTTCGTACTGATACTGGGATAAAAGCGAAGCCCAACGTTGCAATTTTACAGCAGTATGTGTACGTACCGGCTTTGACGGACGAAACAAGGACTACAAAGGCTTGTGATCTGTCACTAAACGGAACTTGCGACCAAATAAATAGTGATGGTGTTTTGTCACAGCAAAGCAATTGCGAGAGATTCTTTTTCGGTTTGTGAGTAATTGTGCTGAGTTTGAGTTAACAACTTTGAGGCAAAAGCAATAGGTCTGTCATGTGTGCCAATTCTGTGCGAAAGCACAGCGCCGATCCTACAAGAGGAAGGGGCACAGAAATTCATTCGCTATTGCATACCACAGGCTCCCTGATGACGTCCCTCCAAACACTAATGCTGCCCTCAGGGATTGCATCTACATCAGACAGGTGCTGCGCTATTGCATATGCCTTGACGACATTCTCCATGGCATTGTGTAACAGTGTGTTACAAAAGGTGCGGCCAAACGTTCAGGAAACATTCCTCACACACAAAGAAAGAAAATATTTTATGTGGTCATGTGAGCGGAAACGCTTGCTTTCCATGTTAGAACTCATTTTATTACTTCTCTTCAAATCACATTAATTATGGAGTGGAAACACACAGCAACAGAACGTGCCAGCGTGACTTCAAACACTTTGTTACAGGATATGTTCCAAATGTCCTCCGTTAGCAAGGATACGTGCATCCACCCTCCGTCGCACGGATTCCCTGATGCGCTGATGCAGCCCTGGAGAATGGCGTATTGTATCACAGCCATCCACAATACGAGCACGAAGAGTCTCTACATTTAGTACCAGGGTTGCGTAGACAAGAGCTTTCAAATGCCCCCATAAATGAAAGTCAAGAGGGTTGAGGTCAGGAGAGCGTGGAGACCACGGAATTGGTCCGCCTCTACCAATCCATAGATCACCGAATCTGTTGTTGAGAAGCGTACGAACACTTCGACTGAAATGTGCAGGAGCTCCATCGTGCATGAACCACATGTTGTGTCGTACTTGTAAAGGCATATGTTCTAGCAGCACAGGTAGAGTATCCCGTATGAAATCGTGATAACGTGCTCCATTGAGCGTAGGTGGAAGAACATGGGGCCCAATCGAGACATCACCAACAATGCCTGCCCAAACGTTCACAGAAAATCTGTGTTGATGACGTGATTGCACAATTGCGTGCGGATTCTCGTCAGCCCACACATGTTGATTGTGAAAATTTACAATTTGATGACGTTGGAATGAAGCCTCATCGGTAAAGAGAACATTTGTACTAAAATGAGGATTGACACATTGTTGGATGAACCATTCGCAGAAGTGTACCCGTGGAGGCCAATCAGCTGCTGATAGTGCCTGCACACGCTGTACACGGTACGGAAACAACTGGTTCTCCCGTAGCACTCTCCATACAGTGACGTGGTCAACGTCACCTTGTACAGCAGCAACTTCTCTGACGCTGACATTAGGGTTATCGTCAACTGCACGAAGAATTGCCTCGTCCATTGCAGGTGTCCTCGTCGTTCTAGGTCTTCCCCAGTCGCGAGACAGAGGCTGGAATGTTCTGTGCTCCCTAAGACGCCGATCAATTGCTTCGAACGTCTTCCTGTCGGGACACCTTCGTTCTGGAAATCTGTCTCGATACAAACGTACCGCGCCACGGCTATTGCCCCGTGCTAATCTATACATCAGATGGTCATCTGCCAACTCCGCATTTCTTAACATTGCACTGACTGCCAAACCACGTTCGTGATGAACACTAACCTGTTGATGCTACGTACTGATGTGCTTGATGCTAGTACTGTAGAGCAATGAGTCGCATATCAACACAAGCACCGAATTCAACACTACTTTGCTTCAATTGGGCCAACTGGCGGTGAATCGAGGAAGTACAGTACATACTGACGAAACTAAAATGAGCTCTAAGATGGAAAATAAGCGTTTCCGGACACGTGTCCACATAACATCATTTCTTTATTTGTGTGTAAGAAATGTTTCCTGAAAGTTTGGCCTTACCTTTTTGTAACAGCCTGTATTTGTGGTACTGGTGCTGGCATTGGGGTAGGGCCACTGCATGGTGCCTCTCCGTGGTGTCCAGTAGCTGGTAGTCGGTGCATGGCTGTCAGTTTTCTGTAACACTCCCACCCTCACATAGATGAATGGGAAAGAGAAAATGCTTCGCCATTGCATACTACAGACAGTAATGCTGCCCTCAGGAATTTTTTAGCTGTTGTTGATATCCCTGGCAGTTTTTTTTCAGTTTTGTTGTTAGTCACTTCTAGTTTTCTCATCAGAGCTGCAAATATTTCTTCCGTTTTGAATTCTGTGGCTTTACTTTTGTTACCTATACTTGGCTGTAGTTGTACACCCACCAACAACTACCTGAGTAAACGGTGTTTGATGTTGCTGACCTGCAGTCTACAGTAATTTTTAGATGAACATGCCGCCATTTGACTGTATTGTTCTTTATTTAATTACGACCCAATCTGAGTCTTTTATGCCATTTTGAAGTGACTGAGTTTATGTCATTAACATATATTGCAGGACGTCAAGCTCAAAATTGGCCATAAATTAAGAAAAATATGTAAAATCATGATCTTGAACAAAGATCAATTAATAGTAGTGGGAGCACGTCGTAGTTCATAAAACCGGGTTTGCTTCGGTATATGAAAGATGAAGACACGTTATTTAGTCTCCCACTGTTATTTGTTAATCTTTCTACACGATGATGATTTTACAACTGGCACTTCGTGGGAAGCGAATATTTTTCTTAATTTATGGCCAGTTTTGAGCTTTATGTCCTGCAGTATATGTTAATGGCATAAATGCGATCACTTGGAAACGGCATAAAAGTCCGAAACCTGGGTCGTAATTAAATAAAAAACAAGACAGTCAAATGGCAGAGTGTTCGTGTAAAAATTACCTGAGGGTTTGACTCGGCCATGTTTCCTGTTGGCTTTAAATTACCTACATGGTGTTTCCTGCTCCTCGTTTCCTGCAGTTTCGCTCATTCTAATTAGTGGCCCTTTCCCAGGTTTTCCAAGTGAAAACATATCACCAGTCTCTGACAAAGTCAAGTTTTATCGAGACGTCCTCTACACCTGGATGACCCGTCTTAATTTTTTGACTTACTCTAGCACTTCTAAGCAACGCTAATTACCATTACGCGATGTTGATCGGACTGAATTTAAACTTACTTGTCGTAAGTCTCAGCACTGTATTTGGCGACATAACACTCCGGTGTCTCGCCGTGACTCGAACGGCGGACCTCGGCTGTGCTGGGCTGCTCCCCGCGAGGCGCCGTCGGTCAGGCAGTTTGCGTCGCCACCCCAGGTGTCGTTATCTCTGCCCTTTATCTGCCACAGCGCCTAATCTAAGACCGTTCGATAAGAGTCGCGGAAGGTTCGTAGTCCTTGGACGCGATGCGCATTTCCCACTAACTGAACTTGTTGCGATAGGCGACGCACTTTTCACATTATTGGTCTCGCTCAGTTTTAATGCCGCTGCTTGCTAATTATAAATTCAGCCACTTTTTTACATTCGCTTCCCGCTCCCTTTTCTGTTGCACTCGATGCCGATCTGTACTTCCTGTTATTCACTCAAATTCGTAATACATAGTCTCTTCAATCTGTATACGGAGCAAGCAGTAAAGGAAACAAAAGAAAAAATCGGAGTAGGCATTAAAATCCATGAAGAAGACATTGTAATTCTGTCAGAAACAGCAAAGGACTTGGAAGAGTAGTTGAACGGAATGAACAGTGTCTTGAAAGGAGGATATAAGATGAACATCAACAAAAGCAAAACAAGGGTAAAGGAATGTAGTCGAATTAAGTCGGGTGATGCTGAGGGAATTAGATTACGAAATGAGAGACTTGAAGTAGTTAAGGAGTTTTGGTTCAAATGGCTCTGAGCACTATGGGACTCAACTGCTGAGGTCATTAGTCCCCTAGAACTTAGAACTAGTTAAACGTAACTAACCTAAGGACATCACACACATCCATGCCCGAGGCAGGATTCGAACCTGCGACCGGAGTTTTGCTATTTGGGCAGCAAAATAACTGATGATGGTCGAAGTAGAGAGGATATAAAATTTAGACTGGCAATGGAAAGGAAATCGTTTCTGAAGAAGAGAAATTTGTTAACATCGAGTATAGATTTAAGTGTCAGGAAGTCGTTTCTGAAAGTATCTGTATGGAGCGTAGCCATGTATGAACGATAAATAGTTTGGACAAGAAGAGAATATAACCTTTCGAAATGTGATGCTACAGAAGAATGCTGGAGATTACGTGGGTATATCACGTAACTAATGAGGAGGTATTGAATAGAATTGGGGAGAAGAGGAGTTTGTGGCACAACTTGACTAGAAGAAGGGATCGGTTGGCAGGACCTGTGTTGAGGCATCAAGGGATCATCAATTTAATATTGGAGGGCAGCGTGGAGGGTAAAAATCGTAGAGGGAGACCAAGAGATGAATACACTAAGCAGATTCAGAAGGATATAGGCTGCAGTACGTACTGGGAGATGAAACAGCTTGCATAGGATAGAGTAGCATGGAGAGATGCATCAAAACAGTCTCAGGACTGAAGACCACACCAACAACAGTTTCTTCTGTCGCAAGTTGTCCAATTGCCGTTACGTTTCACACTCAAAAGATGTCTGACACGTCCACTGCAATCCTTCCAAATGCGACCAGTTCATCTCGAACAGGGATGCCAAGTGCAAGAGCCCACCCCTTCCGGAAACCTCTGGCAATGAATCAGTTTAGTCAGCGAAATCCGCAGAGCCGTACAGTATGACTGACCACGCTTTTCTATCCGAGTTTTGCGCAGATTAAGAAGACCTTCGGTCCTAGAACTATCTCAGTGAGTCGCCGTTTCGCGGATAAGTCCTCGAAGTTTATATCCATTGCGGAAGCAGTATCGGCGCCATCGGGTTCTGTGTGATCACGCAGGTCGCAGTAGTTGTTGCACACGAGAGACAGCACGCGGCATTGCAGCAGCCGTGTGTGGACATGCATTGTCCTGCTGAAAAAGCACATGACCTTCCTGACGAAGAAATGGCAGCCTGTCTTGAACGTGCACCCTTTTCGACTTCCTCCCTATATTCCATGAATAGACAGTCGTATGCATGTCTGAAGGTGGAGTTACGTAACACTGAAATTGGTAACATACTGCACGTATAACGAGTAAAAATATAGCTTGCTGATCTTATCTAACATGCATTATTAATAAACACGGCAGAACCCTTTTCACAAAACTGATCACAGAAAGAAAGAAAAGGACAGAAGCGACAAAGAGTCTATATAAATTTCCTGAAAAGACGAACCGAGAACTTCAGATCTGGAAAACTTGGCAAAATTGTGTATGAAGGACCTATAAACCACGGCAAAAACTCACAATATTTTAATGGTAAATTTGGAGGATCTTGCGCTATACTGCCGCTACAAGAGAGGTTGCGGGGAAACTGGTTGTGAAAAGTTAACAGGAACTCATGCTTCTGTGAGCAGAGAAGACATGCCTGAAGCGTATATGAATTTTGATAATCAGAACACAGCAAAGTAATTATCAGAAAATTCTGGGATGTCCTGGTGAAAGGAAAAGTCAACGATCGGGTCCACGTGTTTCATTCAACGTGTCGTGGAGCAATCTTGTATCGAAACTGAATACACTGAAAAACAAAAATCCGTATTTAAAAAATGAATTCACGAAGGAAAATACTGCAGAACGAATGTCTGAAGAGCCGCACAGTCTCACAAATAATAAACATCGACATGACCACGAACGACATTGGGTACTAAATAAAACTACTTAGAACCGACAAAGGCAGCTGACAGTCACATTGACTACTATTGGTAATCAGCAGCTTCCTACTTTTTTTTTTTTTTTTCTTGACTCATCAGTCTTCTGACTGATCTGATGCGACCCGCCACGAATTCCTCTCCTGTGCCAACCTCTTCGTCTCAGAGCAGCACTTGCAGCCTACGACCTCAGTTATTTGCTGGATGTATTTCAGTCCCATTCTGTGTCTTCCTCTACAGTTTTTGCCGTCTACAGCTCCCTCTAGTGCCATGGAAGTAATTCCGTGATGTCTTAACAGATGTCCTATCATCCTGTCCCTTTTCCTTCTCAGTTTTTTCCGCGCAGCACCTCCCCATTCCTTGCCCTATCAGTACATCTAACTTTCAACATTCGTCTGTGGCACCACACCTCAAATACTTCGATTTTCTTCTCTTCCGCTTTTCCCGTAGTACGTGTTTCAGTACCATATAATGCTGTGCTCGAAACGTACATTCGCAAAGACTTCTTCAAATGAAGGCCTATGTTTCATACTAACAGACCTCTCTTGTCCAGGAACGCCCTTTTTTTCCAGTGCCAGTCTGCTTTTGCTGTCCTCCTTGCTCCTTCCGTCATCGGTTACTTTGCTGCCTACGTACCAGAATTCTTTAGCTTCATCTGCTTTGTGACCATCACACCACTTGCTCTAGAGCACTTGCCCGCGAAAGGCAAAGGTCCCGAGTTCGAGTCTCGGTCGGGCACACAGTTTTAATCTGCCAGGAAGTTTCATATCAGCGCACCCTCCGCTGCAGAGTGAAAATCTCATTCTGGTAATTACTTTTGCTTCAAAAGCCGGTGTGTTGAATTTTCTCGCTCTTTTTGACTCACAGTTTTCTTCTGTGATTGTAAACGATTTTACTGTTTTCGAAGTTTTATTAATACAGTATATTTGTGTAGTTTTCCCTTCAGCCACAGTCGAGATGGTTTTCTTGGTACGTTTGTCAACTTAGGTAGCTTAGTGGTCAGCGCGACAGAATGTCAATCCTAGTGGCCCGGATTCGATTCCCGGCTGGCTCTCAAATTTTCTCCGCAAAGTGACTGCGTGTTGTGTTGTCCTAATCAGCATCACTTCACCCCATCGAAGCGCAAGTCTGCAAAGTGGCGACAAATCGAAAGAGCTGCACCAGGCGAACGGTCTGCCCGACGGTAGGCCCTACTCACAAGACATCCTTCTTACTATACAATGAAGGCTTTCACGGCCGGATGGTACTGTTGTTGATAATTCTTCCGGGTTATACGGCCGTGGTCCATGGAATTCTTCTATTCCTAACGTTTCGTCCAATACTACGTTGGACATCCTCAGAGGTATATACACCGCTAGATGATAATGGTGGCCTTCTACCTTTAACAGAACGAAGTACTTCTCCTATTTTTCTGGTAGGTTTGAATACCGGTTTCACTTTATGTTTCAGCAAAATTTTGCCGATTCGACCTGTAACCTCACTAATGAAAGGTAAAGACACCGTGTTCTTCCATTGCTGTGTACCATCCTTGTCCTTTGGCCTGCTGTAATTATGTTCCGTGTACTTGTGGCAACGTCTATATTGGTACTACGAAAAGAAGTGTGAATACGAGGGTAAAGAAGCATAAAAGTCTTTGCCGACTGGGAAAAATAGATAAATCCGCCTTTGCGGAACATGCACTTCAGTCAGGTGACCGTGTAGTTAAGTTTTCTGAAACTGCAGTTTTAAGTGCTACCACGACTGTATAGGAAGGCTATTGAAATTTATAAACATGAAGATAATTTTAATAGAAAAGAAGAGGCCTTGAAATTAAGCGAGACATGGATAGTGGCGTTACAGAATCGATAAGTGATTTTTATCTATGACGGACTATTATCGATAGTTACATTTTACTCTTGACTAGTTTTCTCTCTGCTACTATGTGCGAGCTAGACCACGCCCACTCTCCTCGGTATTTAGGCCGCCCTCAGACGCCCGACTCGTCAATCGGCAGGACTCAGCAGGACCAGCCATACCTCTGAGGATGTCCAACGTAGTATTGGACGAAACGTTAGGAATAGAAGAATTCCATGGACCACGGCCATATAACCCGGAAGAATTATCAACAACATCCTTCTTATTGCATTCCATAGAAGTTCCCTACTGTAATAAAATTCTCGGAGGGCGCTTCGTGCGATCCGGCAAGAGGCCCACCAAGACTGCTTCCGGAAGTGGATACAGCGTTGGCAGCGGCGTACCAGTTGCAGTGGAGAGTGTTTCGAAGGAGACCAATGCACAATACGTAAAAGGTAAGGTTAGGAAAATTTTGTGCACAAGGTTCCAAAATTTTTCGAGCAGACGTCGTAAACACCGTAGTTTATGTTCAGGGTAACCTGAATGGATGAAGCCAAGTGATGGTGTGAAAAACACGAGCACAACATCGCAGAACCGCCTCCAGTGTAAGGTGCAGTTTTCCACGGACTGTGGGCTAAACACCTCGCTCGGCCGTCGCGTCCTGTGGAGACAGAGAGGCGAAATGGCGACTCTTCGGCCCGCACTGTAAGGCTAGTCGGTCACGCTCCAGCCGCTGTGTTGTCTGGCCCGTCGAACACTGCAGCCCTATCTGGCGCGTCCCTCCGCTGTCTTTCCTAGCTGCAAGTGGTACACCCTTCCTTGTAGAGAGGCTGTGCAGTCCTCGTTGATAAACCGACAAATCAGGGGACCTCACCGGCTGTGGGCTACAGGCAAGTCCGAGCACGACGAGACCGCCACTCCACCATTTCTCCAGGTACACTATGTGATCAAAAGTATCCGGACATCCCGAGAAACATACGTTTTTCATATTAGGTGCATTGTGGTGCCACCTACTGCCAGGTACTCCATATTAGCGACCTCAGTAGTCATTAGACATCGCGAGAGAGCAGAATGGAACGCTCTGCAGAACACACGGACTTCGAAAGTGGTTCAAAAAAATGGCTCTGAGCACTATGGGACTTAACATCTGAGGTCATCAGTCCCCTAGAACTTAAACCTAACTAATCTAAGGACATCACACACACCCATGGCCGAGGCAGGATTCGAACCGGCGACCGTAGCTGTCGTGCGGTTCCAGACTGAAGCGACTAGAACCGCTCGACCACACACGCCGGCTCGAAAGTGGTCAGGTAATTCGACGTCACTTGTGTCATACTTCTCTACGCGAGATTTACACACTCCTAAACAACCCTACGTCTACTGTTTCCGATATGATAGTGAAGTGGAAACGTGAAGGGACACGTATAGCGCAAAAGCGTACAGGCCGACCTCGTCTGTTCACTGACAGAGACCGCCGACAGTTGAAGATGGTCGTAACGTGTAGTAGGCAGACATCTATCCAGACCATCACACAGGAATTCCAAAATGCATCAGGATACACTGTAAGTACACTGCTGGCCACCGTAAATGCAACACCAAGAAAGACAAGAGGTAGCACAACAAAATTTATTTTGTAGATAACATGTTGACCAAGTATCAAATGATTACGTTTACAGACGTCTGTGACATGTGGTTCCTGCCAGAATCAGTAGCCAGAGTAGCCGCCATTGTTGGAGATCACCGCTGCCACACGTCTCGGCATTGAGTCAAAGAGACGTTGGATGTGTTCCTGGGGTACAGCAGCCCAAGCAGCTTCCACACGTTGCCAAAGATCATCTGGTGTGGCAGCTGGGAATGTAATCTGGGTCACTCGTTGAGCAACCATGGACCACATGTTTTCTATCGGCGAAAGATCCGGAGAGCGAGCCGGCCAGGGAAGCACTTCAATCTGGTTATTGACGAAGAACCTTTGGACAATGCGTGCCTCGTGTGGTCGCGCATTATCCTGTTGAAATATGGCTCTGGCCGAGCCCTGAAGGTAAGGAAGGACAACTGGCTCCGGCACCTCGGATATGTAGCGCCGGCTATTTAAAGTACCGGCAATGCGTACTAGAGGCGTGCGAGAGTAATATCCAATACCGCCCCATACCATAATACCCGGTGCAAGACCAGTGTGGCGGTGCATAATGCAGCTGTCCAGCATCCTCTCTCCACGGTGTCTCCACACTCGAATCCGACCATCGTGGTGCTGCAGACAGAAGCGTGCCTCGTCAGTAAAGACAACGTCACTCCATTCTGCCGTCCACATCCGTCTGTCATCACACCATTGGCGACGGAGACGTCTGTGGTTCTGCGTCAATGGTAGACGAAGCAATGGACGTCTCGCGGACAGACCACTCTGCTGTAAACGGCGTCGAATGGTACGCGCCGACACTGGATGATGCGTTACAGACGCAATGTGCTGTGCTATGGTTCGGGATGTCACTGAGCGATCCGTCACTGCCATGCGTACAATTTGCCTATCAGCACGTGCAGTGGTGCACCGAGGTGAATGCGATCGACCACGTCGGTCCGTCGTACCCTCCTGCATCCAACGGTCACATATCCGCATTACAGTTGTTTGGATTCGTCCAACACGACTAGCGATTTCTCTGTATGATAATCCACAATCTCGGTAAGCCACTATCCTTCCTCTGTCGAACTCTGATACTTGATTAAAAGATGTTCGCTGTTGTCTACGAGGCATAACTAATCGTCTTGTGAAACAACCACAAGGTAAACACACGTGCCGAACGTACACTCGTCGAAATCGCCAAGCCTTAAATGGCGCTGTGAGGTGGCGCCACATACGCGCGTGATGTGCGTCTGCGCTGAAATTCTAATCAGTTGCATATTTCATCGCTGCAAACTCATGGTGTAAATTTCACTTGATTCGGATGCTTCCTTCAGGGTGTTGCATTTACGGTGGCCAGCAGTGTATCACGACAGTTAGGCGCGAGGTGAGAAAACTTGGATTTCGCGCCACACATCACGCCAGTAAATGCCAAACGACGCCTCGCTTCGTGTAAATGACTTACAAGTTCGGGGCACCCTCCATCGGTACTGCTGGAATTCAGTACGGTGTTGGCCCACCTTAGCCTTGATGACAGCTTCCACTCTAGCAGGCATACGTTCAGTCAGCTGCTGGAAGATGTCTTGGGGAACGGCAGCGCATTATTCGCAGAGTGCTGCACTGAGGAGAGGTATCGATGTCGGTCGGTGAGGCCTGGCACGAAGTCGGGGTTCCAAAACATCCCAAAGGTGTTGTAAAGGAGCGTAAAAATTGGACGACTGAACAGTGTACAAACGCTCTGTGGAGTGACGAATCACAGTACACAATGTGGCGATCCAATGACAGGGTGTGCGTAAGGCGAATGCCCGGTGAACGTCATCTGCCATCGTGTGTAGTGCCGACAGTAAAATTCGGAGGCGGTGGTGTTATGGTGTGGTCGTGTTTTACATGGAGGGGGCATGCACCCCTTGTTATGTTGCGTGGCACTAACACAGCATAGGCCTAGATTGATGTCTTAACCACCTTCTTGGCTCCCATTTTCTTTTCTTTCTTTGTCTCTTTTGCTTGTGCCTTTTTCCCACAGTGACGACACGGTTAATCGGATTTGGCAAGGTTAATTTAGGGGCTGGCCGAACGCCCTTTCTGCTGCCACCCCGTACCCCACAGGACGGAACGAGTGTACCCCAACTGTCTGCGTCAAGTGTAATCCTTGGAATAGTGCGAATGTGGTCTGATGTCTGCGAGCCGTGTAACTGAGGCGGGACATGGGGACCAGCCCGATATTCACCTAGTGGGATGTGTAAAACCGCCTAAAAACCACATCCAGACTGGCCGGCACACCAGCCTCCGTCGTTAAGCTGCCGAGCGGATTCGATCTGGGGCCGGCGCGCCTACCCGAGTCCAGGGAGCAGTGCATTAGCGCTCTCGGCTAACCTGGCGGGTCCCGTACTTAGTTCCCACTGTTGAATTCGGGGATGGCGATTGCATCATTTAATACGATCGATCACCTGTTCACAATGCTGCGGGGTGGTTTCACGACAGTAACATCCCTGTAACGGACTCGCCTGCACAGTGTCCTGACCTGAAACCTATAGAACACCTTTGGGATGTTTTGGAACATCGACTTCGTGCCTGGCCTGACCGACCGACATCGATACCTCTCCTCAGTGCAGCACTCCGTGAAGAATGGGCAGCCACTTCCCAAGAAACCTACGAGCACTTGATTGAACGTATGCCTGCTAGAGTGGAAGCTGTCGTCAAGGCTCAGGTGGGCCAACACGATACTGGAAGGAGGGTGCCACGAACTTGTAAGTCGTTTTCAGCCAGGTGTCCGGATACTTTTGATCACATACTGCACCTCCGTCGATGCATCGTACTGCCCTGACTCCGCACTTCCTACCGTCACACACCTCGTCACTGCCGCGATTTACGTCAGCGGTGGACAGTCACGTGACCACCTACAGCCAGATTGACGTCAGTGGCGGAAGGTCATGTGACCACCTACAGCGCATACATACGTCGGCGGTGGAGGGTCACGTGGGCGGCTACAGCGCACCGTATGAACCGGTGTGCTCTTTGAAGTCGGCCACTAGGCTGGTGAACTTCGCCTAATATCACTCATTATGCCTACTGCGGTCGTGGTCAGACGTTCTCGCTCAGGAGCCAATACTGACACAGTGCGACGACACCTCTGCTGGCATATGTACCGTTCTTATCAATTAGTAACCTACATGAATTAGTGTGTCATTGAGCCGCCAATAGACTACCTACGGTAACGGCACGATAAATTGGCGTCCGCCTGCCAAGTGCTGATCGCTAGATACGTTAACCAATCGCAGCACTTAGTGTTGACTGTCGTCTGTTTTGCAATGCTGTGCCACCCTGAGCGGTATTCGAGTCGGTACCCCCCCTCCCCCCCCCACCAAAAAAACAAAACAAAAAACGAAGTATTTATTTAAAAGCTGTATGTTTTTCAGACTGTTTTCAGAACAATCTTGTCGCTTTCAAAATATTCTCCATTATGTTTGTCCCAGCGCTACTTTTCACTGGTCGAAACATTTCTGTACTCATCTTTAGAAATGGCAGACAGTTTCTCCCTCGTTTTTCTCTTGACTTGTTCAGTGTTGTCAAATCGCTGTCCTTTCAAGCCCCTTTTCATTTTTGGAAACAAGAAAAAGTCTCACAGAGCCAGGTCAGGCGAGTAAGGTGCATGGGGCAGCGGAGCCCTGCTATTTTTAGCCGAAAACTGTCTGACAGAGATGGCTGTGTGCGCAGGTGCTTTGTCGTCTTGCAAGAACCAGCCACCTTTCACAAGCTGCGACATGGTCGCGAACTAACCAGTAATCCGAATATAGAATAAATTTCCTATGGTCACAAATTGTTTGCCATTAGACTACCGGTTTCGGTCTATAATGACCATCATCAGATCTGTTTTATGAATACATGTCCTAATATACTGGAGCCATAGCGCCTCGTCAAATGATAAAAACAAAATCAGCGCCAGCATCGTCATAAGTGTATAAATAATGTGGTATGTACAAGACACATCTTGTCAACAGCACTACTGTTCAAAGCAAACCGCCTATGTCAAACTTTCCCAGATTAGATCTTAAGTTAAGACTCACAAAGATGGAAATCCGGTTCGTCCAACTATGGACAACGTCTCATCACTATGCTGTAAACTAAATTGGTTTCATAACAATGAATCAGTTTACACGTTCGATAGTTATTTTGGGGTCAAGAACACTTCTGAGCTAGCAAATGCATCAAGTATGTAGATATACCAATTAATGTGACATTAGCACCCTTGGATGTAAAAAAGCTCTACAGTAATTTCCCAGTAAATGAAACTATTGACATTATTAGACGTAAAATTGAGGAACACTGTTCTGCAATCTTGACCGTCTAACAAGGGGAAACAAACTCAGAATGAACTACGTCCTTGGCATCAAAAAAGCAAATCAGCATTGTTTTGATGTTAGATGTGACTTGGCGACGTTTTTTTTCCGAGGTGACGATGATGCCTTCCATCAGCCTGACTGTTACTTTATTTCTGGGTCACTGCTGAGCAGGAAAACTACACTCTTACGAAGCTATTGACGCTAGTCGACGTTTTAGGATTTACAAACATTGTTAACAAAATTCTCCAATGGTTCTTCACAAATTTACTTCAAATTTTACACGATTCTGTAATAAACGTTCAGACGGGAGTTACGGGCCACACTTTGACGACCGCTGGTCTATTGGTAAAATGTGGGGGGATTGTTCACTGAAGAATATGATGCGGTTAGAAAAAAAAAGGAAAAAAGTACACTATGTGATCAAAACTATCCGGACACCCCCAAAGTATATGTCTTTCATAGTAGGTGCATTTTACTGCCACCTACTGCCAGGTACTCTATACCAGTTACCTCAGTAGTCATTAGACATCGTGAAAGAGCAGAATGGAGCGCTTGTGGAACTCACGGAATTCGAACGTCGTCAGGTGATTGTCTGTACGCGAGATTTCCACACTGCTAAACTTCCCTAAATCCACTGTTTCCGATGTGATAGTGAAGTAGAAACGTGAAGGGACACGTACAGCACAAAAGCGTACAGGCCGACCTCGACTGACAGAGACCGCCGACAGTTGAAGAGGGTCGTAAAGTGTAATAGGCAGACATCCATCCAGACCATCACACAGGAGTTTCAGACTGCATCAGAATCCACTGCAAGTACTATGACAGTTAGGCTGCAGGTGTGAAAAGTTGGATTTCACGGTCGAGCGGCTGCTCATAAGCCACACATCACGCCGGTAAACGGCAAACGACGCTTCGCTCGGTGCAACGGACCTAAACATTGGACGATTGAACAGTGGAAAAACATTGTGTGGAGTGACGAATCAAGATACACAATGTGGCGATGCGATGGCAGGGTGTGGGTATGGTGAATGCCCGGTGAACGTCATCTGCCATCGTGTGTAGTGCCAACAGTAAAATTCGGAGGCGGTGGTGTTATGGTTTGGGCGTGTTTCTCATGCAGTAACCTTGCATCCCTTGTTGTTTTTCGTGCCACTATCACAGCAGAGGATTACATTGATGTTTTAGGCACCTTCTTGCTTTGCACTGTTGAACAGCAATTCGGGGATGGTGATTACATCTTTAAACACGATCGAGCACCTGTTCGTAGCGCACGGCCTGTGTCGCAGTGGTTGCACGATTATAACATTCCTGTAATGGACTCGCCTGCGCAGAGTCCTCACCTGAATCCCACAGAACACCTTTGGACTGTTTTGGAACGCCGATTTCGTGCCAGGCTTGACCGACCGACATGGATGCCTCTTCTTAGTTCAGCACTCCGTCAAGAATGGGCTGCCATTCCCCAAGAAACCTTCGAGCACGTGATTGAATTTATGGCTCCGAGAGTGGAAGGGTTGACCAACACCATATCGAATTCCAGCGTTAGCGATGGAGGGCACTACGAACTTGTAAGTCATTTTCAGCCAGGTATCCGTATACTTTTGATCACATAGTGTAACTACACCGTAACTGTAACTCTGTCGGAGTGTTTAGGAACTCTACTTAGGCTGCTACAAAAACGAATTGATACAGTTTTCATGCAGGGTGAAAATTAAGAAAACAGGCAAACTGCAGCGTCGGATTCCTCACTAGAACTGGAGGAAAAAAAGGTCCTATGAGTGTGTGTCCGGTATCGCAACGTTGTCACAGTAGATGGTGCTGACGACTGGAAGTTGCTCTGACCACGTGCCGTGTGCCGCTCGTGTGTCGCAGGCTGTGCGGTTGACGCAGAGTACTGTAAGCACCAGAGTGGCCCGGTATTGATGTCGGGAACGAGCCGAGATGGTGTTTGTGATGGAAACACTGGAGAGGCAGCCAGGCTATGCCAGAGAAGAGTACCCTCAGACAGCACACAACTCTCTGGTCGTTTACGTGATCATGTGTCCCTCCAGAGAGACGGACGTGGAGGAAGGCGGCCGACTGTGCGTACACCACACCTGGAGACCCGGATACTAAAGCATACTGAGACGAAACCTACTGCGAGTTCCGGCCAAGTGGCCCGCCGCCAACATGGTGTAAGCCGAAGTACGACTATGTGGGTCCTGCATGACAACCGCTACTATCCCTATATCACCTGCAACGATTATCGGCAACGGATTTCCCTCCACAGGAAGGATTTTGTTGATGTTTTTTGCATTACACATTTTTTTTTGGTCATCAGTCTACTGACTGGTTTGATGCGGCCCGCCACGAATTCCTTTCCTGTGCCAACCTCTTCATCTCAGAGTAGCACTTGCAACCTACGTCCTCAATTATTTGCTTGACGTATTCCAATCTCTGTCTTCCTCTACAGTTTTTGCCCTCTACAGCTCCCTCTAGTACCATGGAAGTCATTTCCTCATGTCTTAGCAGATGTCCTATCATCCCGTCCCTTCTCCTTATCAGTGTTTTCCACATATTCCATTCCTCTCCGATTATGCGTAGAACCTCCTCATTCCTTACCTTCTCAGTCCACCTAATTTTCAACATTCGTCTACAGCACCACATCTCAAATGCTTCGATTCTCTTCTGTTCCGGTTTTCCCACAGTCCATGTTTCACTACCATACAATGCTGTACTCCAGACGCACATCCTCAGAAATTTCTTCCTCAAATTAAGGCCGGTGTTTGATATTGGCCAGAAATGCCTTTTTTGCCATAGCGAGTCTGCTTTTGATGTCCTCCTTGCTCCGTCCGTCATTGGTTATTTTACTGCCTAGGTAGCAGAATTCCTTAACTTCATTGACTTCGTGACCATCAATCCTGATCTTAAGTTTGTCGCTGTTCTCATTTCTACTACTTCTCATTACCTTCGTCTTTCTCCGATTTACTCTCAAACCATACTGTGTACTCATTAGACTGTTCATTCCGTTCAGCAGATCATTTAATTCTTCTTCACTTTCACTCAGGATAGCAATGTCATCAGCGAATCGTATCATTGATATCCTTTCACCTTGTATTTTTATTCCACTCCTGAACCTTTCTTTTATTTCCATCATTGCTTCCTCGATGTACAGATTGAAGAGTAGGGGCGAAAGGCTACAGCCTTGTCTTACACCCTCCTTAATACGAGCACTTCGTTCTTGATCGTCCACTCATATTATTCCCTCTTGGTTGTTGTGCATATTGTATATGACCCGTCTCTCCCTATAGCTTACCCCTACTTTTTTCAGAATCTCGAACAGCTTGCACCATTTTATATTGTCGAACGCTTTTTCCAGGTCGACAAATCCTATGAAAGTGTCTTGATTTTTCTTTAGTCTTGCTTCCATTATTAGCCGTAACGTCAGAATGGCCTCTCTCGTCCCTTTACTTTTCCTAAAGCCAAACTGATCGTCACCTAGCGCATTCTCAATTTCCTTTTCTATTCTTCTGTATATTATTCTTGTAAGCAGCTTCGATGCATGAGCTGTTAAGCTGATGGTGCGATAATTCTCGCACTTGTCAGCTCTTGCCGTCTTCGGAATTGTGTGGATGATGCTTTTCCGAAAGTCAGATGGTATGTCGCCAGACTCATATATTCTACACACCAACGACAATAGTCGTTTTGTTGCCACTTCCCCCAATGATTTTAGAAATTCTGATGGAATGTTATCTATCCCTTCTGCCTTATTTGACCGTAAGTCCTCCAAAGCTCTTTTAAATTCCGATTCTAATACTGGATCCCCTATCTCTTCTAAATCGACTCCTGTTTCTCTCTCTATCACATCAGACAAATCTTCACCCTCATAGAGGCTTTCAATGTATTCTTTCCACCTATCTGCTCTCTCCTCTGCATTTAACAGTGGAATTCCCGTTGCACTCTTAATGTTACCACCGTTGCTTTTAATGTCACCAAAGGCTGTTTTGACTTTTTTGTATGCTGAGTCTGTCCTTCCGACAATCATATCTTTTTCGATATCTTCACATTTTTCCTGCAGCCATTTCGTCTTCCCTGCACTTCCTATTTATTTCATTCCTCAGCGACTCGTATTTCTGCATTTCTGATTTTCCCGGAACATGTTTGTACTTCCTTCTTTCATCAATCAACTGAAGTATTTCTTCTGTTACCCATGGTTTCTTCGCAGCTACCTTCTTTGTACCTATTTTTTCCTTCCCAACTTCTGTGATGGCCCTTTTTAGAGATGTCCATTCCTCTTCAACTGTACTGCCTACTGCGCTATTCCTTATTGCTGTATCTATAGCGTTAGAGAACTTCAAACGTATCTCGTCATTCCTTAGTACTTCCGTATCCCACTTCTTTGCGTATTGATTCTTCCTGACTAATGTCTTGAACTTCAGCCTACTCTTCATCACTACTATATTGTGATCTGCTCCTGGGTACGCCTTACAATCCAGTATCTGATTTCGGAATCTCCGTCTGACCATGATGTCATCTAATTGAAATCTTCCCGTATCTCCCGGCCTTTTCCAAGTATATACCTCCTCCTCTTGTGATTCTTGAACAGGGTATTCGCTATTACTAGCTGAAACTTGTTACAGAACTCAATTAGTCTTTCTCCTCTTTCATTCCTTGTCCCAAGCCCATATTCTCCTGTAACCTTTTCTTCTACTCCTTCCCCTACAACTGCATTCCAGTCGCCCATGACTATTAGATTTTCGTCCCCCTTTACATACTGCATCACCTTTTTAATATCCTCATACACTTTCTCTATCTGTTCATCTTCAGCTTGCGACGTCGGCATGTATACCTGAACTATCGTTGTCGGTGTTGGTCTGCTGTCGATTCTGATTAGAACAACCCGGTCACTGAACTGTTCACAGTAACACACCCTCTGTCCTACCTTCCTATTCATAACGAATCCTACACCTGTTATACCATTTTCTGCTGCTGTTGATATTACCCGATACTCATCTGACCAGAAATCCTTGTCTTCTTTCCACTTCACTTCACTGACCCCTACTATATCTAGACTGAGCTTTTGCATTTCCCTTTTCAGATTTTCTAGTTTCCCTACCACGTTCAAGCTTATGACATTCCACGCCCCGACTCGTAGAACGTTATCCTTTCGTTGATTATTAAATCTTTTTCTCATGGTAACCTCCCCCTTGGCAGTCCCCTCCCGGAGATCCGAATGGGGGACTATTCCGGAATCTTTTGCCAATGGAGATATCATCATGACACTTCTTCAATTACAGGCCACATGTCCTGTGGATACACGTTACGTGTCTTTAATGCAGTGGTTTCCATTGCCTTCTGCATCCTCATGTCGTTGATCATTGCTGATTCTTCCGCCTTTAGGGGCAATTTGCCACCCCTAGGACAAGAGAGTGCCCTGAACCTCTATCCGCTCCTCCGCCCTCTTTGACAAGGCCGTTGGCAGAATGAGGCTGACTTCTTATGCCGGAAGTCTCCGGCCGCCAATGCTGATTATTTTATCAAAATTTAGGCAGTGGCGGGAATCGAACCCGGGACCGAAGACGTTTAGATTATGAATCAAAGACGCTACCCCTTTTTTTTTTTTTTTTTTTTTTTTTTTTTTTTTTTTTTTTTTTTTTTGTATTCTTTATTATTGAACAAACGGAGAGTACATATATATATACACAAAGCAAAAGTTCTTCAAGGTACCAGTTAAACATATACAAATGAGTGTTAGGTAAACAAATTATTAGAATAACATGAAATACAACAAATTAGAACATATCCTGTTTTCCTTTTTTTTTTTGTTTTTTTTGTTTTGTTTTTGTTTAAAAATTTGTATTGAACAAACTAAAAGTACATATATATTCACTATGCAAAAGTTCTTCAAGGTACCATTTAAAAATATACAAATGACTGTTAGTTAAAAAAAAATTAAATACAACAAAATATAACATATTCTGTCTTCTTCCTAAAAAAAAGAAAAAAAAATTTTGTTTGTTTTTGGTCCATGCATGAGAACGTGGATAAGGGTGTTGCATCATGTGACAGGTAGGCATGGTACACCCCAACTTTGAGGGGGGTCAAGGAAGACGCTGCGGAGATAACCGGCAAAAGTTTGTCGGTAAGATGGTTTTCGGGTGAGGGTGCTATGCGCGGTCACAACTTTGTGCCAGAAGTCAAGGACTGTATGCGGACCACTCCGAAAGAGATATTCTAAAGCCTGTCCTCGAAACCAGATTAGGGTATGGTGCTTAGCAAGAGGGTAGTGAAATGTCTGGGGCAACAACAGGAAATCCGGGGTTACCGTCGTTGGCGGGGCACGGAGGTAAAAGCCCACGATTCGTTGGATGAGGAGCCATACGTTTTGTTTCAGGGGGCACGTAAGACGGTGCTCGTCGGTGTCTTCGAGCTGACAGTCAGGGCAGAGTGGGGAGGTGGCCAGTCCTATGTGATAAAGTCGACTATTAGTCGGGAATTTTCCATAGACTAAAACATACCAGAGTGCAGACACAGACGACGGTAAAAAGGGTGCATGCACACACCCCCAAACAGTGCGCCAGTGAATGTCAGGATGCTGTAGCACCATGGGGTCGCAAGGGTTGGACAGCATAAACAAACGATAATAATCTTTTGTACGGGGAGGACGGGTGACTGGAAGATCGGCCCGAACGTAGCTGAGTTCTATGAAACAATTCGCGACGTAGTACAATAATGGAGAAATAGGTGCCACATTGATCGGTGGATCGAGAGAAGCTGGTCGGAGGACATCTAAGAGGCTGCGTGTTAAGGACGGGACCGGCCCCTGCCAGTGCCGCAACAGAGTGTGGACAAAGAGTGCAGAAGAGCGTGCCCGCACGTTGGCGAGTCCGAGGCCACCTTTTGCAGGAGGCAGTGTTAGAGTGTTGTAGCGGACTTTGAAAAGTGCCCCTGCTGACACGAAATATCCAAAGGCTGATTGGATGCGGCGGCCAAGGAGTAACGGCATTGGGAGGATCTGGGCGACGTGTACCAGTTTAGGGGCGACATACATGTTGACATAGGACACACGTTGGAGTTGGTTTAAGTTACGGTGCACTTGACCGCGAACATGGTGCCGAATCGACTGCAAAAGCCGCCGGTAAGCCAGGGCCACTGTGCGGTGTGTGGAGCTCGTAAATTCGATACCCAAGTAACGAAGGGTGGCACTAACTGGGAGTGGGGTCGGCACCATAGCCGGGAGGCCGCGCCCAATGTGCATCATAGTCGATTTACTGACATTAAGAATGCTACCAGAATGACGTCCATACTGGTGGATCCATTGGATGGCGTCATTGAGTTCCGTGGAGGAGCAGGTGAGAAAGAGGAGATCGTCCGCATAAGCCCTACAGTGAAAGGTGTGGTCACGCAAAGTGAGGCCCTGCAGTCTAGAGGTAAGACCAGTGATGAGGGGCTCAAGTGCAATGGCATATAGTAAAGTCGACATAGGGCATCCTTGGCGCACAGAGCGGCGTATAGGAATCGGTCCTACAAGCCTCCCATTGACTTGTACCATCGAGACCGCGGGAAGTAGTAACCGGCGAATGACATCGACAAAAAGTAATGGGAACCCCATACGTGTCGCCACCATGAGGAGGAATGGGTGTCAAACGCGATCAAAGGCACTCGTGAAATCGACGGATACCAGTGCTGCACGAAGGCGACAAATCGACGCCAGTGCAATGAGGTCACGGCATTCTCCTAGGGCTGTTTGTAAGGTGGCCCCACAACCACGTGCAGTCTGCTCCGGTGAAAGGACCGTAGGTAAGACGGTGCGTATGCGCGCTGCTAAGAGGCGTGCATAGATTTTATAGTCTGCATTCATCAATGTAAGGAGGCGATATGCAGAGACATGAGACCCTCCCTTCGGCCTAGGCACAGGTAGAAGAATGCCAGTGACGAATTCAGGTGGAACTGGGAAGGACGGAGTAAAGAGTTCCTGAATCATTTCCGTCCAGCGAGGAAGCATTAACGTGGTGAACGCCCGGTAAAATTCCACTGGGAGACCATCTGGTCCGGGTGATTTGTTCTTGGCCCCTTTGTTGATCGCATCTACCACCTCTTCTGCGGTGATTGCAGACATCATGGACGTTGATTCCGCTACGGTGAGAGTCCGATCAGGGGAAGGACGGAGATCATCAGGAATGGGCGTCGCCATCGGTTCATCATCATAAAATTGGCGATAATGTTCAGCAAAGGCGGACACGACCGCCGCCTGTGTTGTGTGGTGAACACCATCGGAGGTCGTGATGTTGGGGACGAAAAGCCGACGTCGACGACTATGGTCGGATGCGGCATGGATTGTGGATGGGGTTTCGTCGTGGAGGAGGTCTTGTCGTCGGGAACGCACCACGACACCATGCAGTCGTGCACGTTGAAGAGAGAGGAGACGAGCTTTAGTACGTTGTCGTTCCCTGTGGGTGTCAGGTGATGGAGGGAGCGCATCGAGCTCACGGAGGACGGCGTAGTGAAAATTTGTGGTGTCTCGATGCCATGCTGCTGCTTCCTTGCCACATTGTATGAAGGCCTTTCTGATCGCAGGTTTGGCACATTTGAGCCACCAATGGAACGTGGATGTGTACTGCGCAAGGCGTCTTTCGCAAGACGCCCATGTAGTGGCAATACATTGTCGGCAGTGTGGATCATTAAGGAGGGAGGTATTAAGCTTCCAGTAACCTCTGCTGCGCCACACTGACTGAGGTGGCAGAGCCAGAGAGCAAATGACGGCGCAATGGTCCGAAAATGCAAGGGGCCATCGTTCAGCTTGGGCGACTTCATTGCCGAGGTGAGCAGAGACATAAAACCGGTCCAGTCTGCTCGCAGAATGTGCTGTATAATGGGTAAAACCGGGGGTATTGCCATGAATTTTCTCCCAAACGTCCACTAGATGAAAATCTTCGATTAAGGTGAGCAGCGCCGGGCATGGCGAATAACCAGGTACTTGGTCCTGCGGATGGAGGACACAGTTGAAATCGCCTCCCATGACAAGGCGATCATAGCGTCCAGAAAACAGGGGCGCCACGTCATGTCCGAAGAAAGTGGACCGCTGCCGACGGTTCGTGGAGCCAGACGGAGCGTAGATATTGATGACGCGCGTGTCGAAGATGGTAACAGCCATGCCTCTTCCACAGGGAAGGATTGTCGTGTCCGTGAGTGGGATTCCTTCGCGTATGTAGAAAGCCACTCCACGCCCTGATTGATCACATGTGGACGTGTATGAGTCGTAGCCGTAGACTGGTGGTAGTGTGGCAACGCGTACTTCCTGAAGAAGGGCGACGTCGACGTCAGAGGCCCGAAGCATGTCACATAGGAGTTGCAGCTTGGGTGCAGTGCCGATCATGTTGATGTTCAGTGTGGCAAACCGGTATGTTTGTTTCAGTGGTGGTGGACGCGCATCTACCATCACCAAGGGAAGTAAGAGGAGGGCACCGACAGGAAGTCCCGTCCCATCAGCTGCAATGCCTCGCTTTTGATGTTAACAGGTAGCCTCGTCCGGCGGAGGTAACTCATCCGGAGGAGGGGGCGTACCTTCCTCAATGTCGTCGGCCCATGCTCCTGTGCCGTGGGTCTGTCCAATGTCCATGGGAATTGCGTCGTTGTGAGAGAGATCTGGAGTTGTCGGCGGGGAGACAGGCGTCTCAACCGGCGCACCGATTGTTACATTGTGCGTGGCGACCTCCATAGTGGTTCCGTCCTGCGAAACGTCTTGTTCATCGTGAAAGTTGTCCGCCGACCTCTGCGTGGAAATGTCGGCTGCTTGGGTGTCGTCTTCGTCGTCGCGGGTGGCAACGCTCTGAGAGCCCGTGGGTGAACGGCGACGGCGCTTGCGCCTACGTGGCGAGCGTTGTTTGCGCACGTGTTCCTCAGTGTCGGACGACGGCAAGGAGGAGCGTCGACCTGGTTCGAAGGCGTCGGTGGGTACAATGAAATTGTCAAACAGATGTTGTGAAGATGTACTGGTCTCCTCAGCATCCGGTGCGGGAGCCTGTTCGGAGGCAAGGTTGTCAGGTGGGACGTCTGTACCGTCCGTTGGTGACTGGGACGGTGGGACGTGCCGATCGGAAGGACCGGGCGACGGACTGGACGAAACTGTAGACGTGGCAAGAGCCGCTGCGTAAGTGACCGGTAGGGCGGTCATCGTGGGTGTGACGGACGCTTCCGACAACGGGAGCTGCGCGACACGTCGTTGAATGCATTCAGACCGTAGGTGACCTTCTTTCCCGCAACCGGAACAGGTCCGAGGTTGGCCGTCGTACATTATAATGGCACGGCAGCCTCCGATACGTAGATAGGAAGGCACGTGTTTCTGCAACTCGATGCGGACCTGTCTAACACCGTTTAAAACTGGATAGGTCTGAAATTGGACCCATCGTTCGGCAACATGTTCCAGAACGTTGCCATAGGGACGGAGCGCCTCGATGACGACGTCTGCAGGTAGTTCGAACGGCAGTTCGAAGATCCTTATCGTCCGTGTGCCGAGACCTGCGTGATCGACGGTAACGGGTCCGACGTTGCCGTCGGAATGACAGAAGCGCAGTCCACGTTTTGCCTCTTGAAGCACCTTGTCGCACGCCGCATCGTTGATCATTTTGACGTAGACGGTACTGCTAACTATGGACAAGTGGATACCAATTAGATCCGTTGGTGGTATTTTAACTTCATCGCGTATAAACCGTTCTACCTCCAGGGCCTTGGGTCGGGCGAAGTCGGAACAAAAGTTGAAACGTAATGTCTTCTTCCGATAGTTGTGCGCCATGGTGGTCTAGAAGGAAAACGGCACTTACAGCGGCCGAAGTAAACACAAACACACCGTGCGCGCCTCGCCCGCAGCGCTCTGGCGCGTGACCGCCTCGCAGCACTGCCGGCGGCAGACTGTGTCCCCTAGACCATGGGTAATGGCCATTAAAACCGCTACACCAAGAAGAAATGCAGATGATAAACGGGTATTCATTGGACAAATATATTATACTAGAACTGACATTTGATTACATTTTCATGCAATTTCGGTGCATAGATCGTGAGAAATCAGTACCCAGAACAACCACCTCTGGCCTTGATGCGCCTCGGCGTTGAGTCAAACAGAGCTTGGATGGCGTGTACAGGTACAGCTGCAGATGCAGCATCAACACGATACCGCAGTTCACCAACAGCAGTGACTGGCGTATTGTGACGAGCCAGTAACTCGGCCACCATCGACCAGAGGTTTTCAATTGGTGAGAGATCTGGAGAATGTGCTGGCCAGGGCAGCAGTCGAACATTTTCTGTATCCAGAAAGGCGCGTACAGGACCTGCAACATGCGGTCGTACATTATCCTGCTGAAATAAAGGCTTTCGCAGGGATGAATGAAGGGTAGATCCACGGGTCGTAACACATCTGAAATGTGAAGTCCACTGTTCAAAGTGCCGTCAATGCGAACAAGAGGTGACCGAGACGTGTAGACAATGGCACCCCATACCATCACGCCGGGTGATACGCCTGTATGGCGATGACGAATACACGCTTCCAATGTGCGTTCACCGCGATGTCTTCAAACACGGATGCGATCATCATGATGCTGAAAACAGAACCTGGATTCATCCGAAAAAATGACGTTTTGTTATTCGTGCACCCAGGTTCGTCGTCGAGTACACCATCGCAGGCGCTCCTGTCTGTGATGCAGCGTCAAGGGTAACCGCAGCCACGGTCTCCGAGCTGATAGTCCGTGCTGCTGCAAACGTAGTCGAACTGTTCGTGCAGATGGTTGTTGTCTTGCAAACGTCCCCATCTGTTGACTCAGGGATCGAGACGTGGCTGCACGATCCGTTACAGCCATGTGGATAAGATGCCTGTTATCTCGACTGCTAGTGATACGAGGCCGTTGGGATCCAGCACGGCGTTCCGTATTACCCTCCTGAACGAACCGATTCCATATTCTCCTAACAATCATTGGATCTCGAAGAACGCGAGCAGCAATGTCGCAATACGATAAACCGCAATCGCGATAAGCTACAATCCGACCTTTATCAATGTCGGAAACGTGATGGTACGCATTTCTCCTCCTTACACGAGATATCACAACAACGTTTCACCAGGCAACGCCGGTCAACTGCTGTTTGTGTATGAGAAATCGGTTGGAAGCTTTCCTCATGTCAGCACGTTGTAGGTGTCGCCACCGGCACCAACCTCGTGTGAATGCTCTGAAAAGCTAATCATCTGCATATCACAGCACCTTCTTCGCGTCGGTTAAATTTTGCGTCTGTAGCACGTCATCTTCGTGGTGTAGCAATTTTAATGGCCAGTAGTGTAGGTTTGTGTGTTGGTGCATAGGTTGAAGTATGGATCTGTCCAGACTGTTCTTCAGTACTGGAACAGCTTGGTGATACTGGTCAATGAGTAAGTTATTCACTGTTGACTATGAAGTTGTTACATGTGGAAAGATAGCAAATGTACATGTGGGCTTCTTCTTAGACCATTTTCCACCAGGTTGGCTGCAAGCGGCTGTCCACGATTTTCTGTCTTCAGCATTCCAATTGAAGGTGGTATGGTATAGTTGATGTATACCAGTCTCAGAATCTGGTACCTCTTCAGTGACATTTTTAATGACACAATCATGTCTCGACAGGTGACCGACCCATGTGTCGCTTCTGCGCTGGGTGCTCCACCAAGGACACAACTTCTCTTCTGACTCTTTGTGGGACACTTATTCTCTTGATACCTTGTCTCGAAACAAACTGTGTCCGAGTTGGCCTCGGAATGCCTAACGGTACCGACCGACCGGCGTGTCGTGCTCAGCCTGTAGGCATCACTGGATGTGGGGGAGGATGCGACCAGCACACCGCTTTCCCAGCCGTTGTCAGTTTTTGTGACCCGAGCCGCTACTTCTCCATCAAGTAGCTCCTCAGTTGGCCCGAGTGGACACCGTTTGCCAACAGCACTCTGCAGACCCGGACGCCCACCCCACAGCCAAGCCGGACAACAAGTCACTGAACTGCCGGCAACTCGGTTCAACACTGCAGCCACGACACCTGCGTTCTGTGGGACTTCCAAATCTCAAAGGTTATTAGTCTGCGTTGTTCTGTTTCTCGTTCACTCCTGTACACATGTATGGACCATATGAACATGACCTGCTACATCCCTTCACGCTTGACGCCTTCCCCGACGTTGATATAATCTTCCAGCAGGCTGACTGCCCATGTCAAGCCCAGAAAAGTAACGCAAGGTTCTGATTGGTACAGAATGACAATGAAATCACGTCACTGTCTTGGGTACTAAATGCGCCAAATCTGAACCCGACAGAACACACTTGCTACGCTTTTGGGCGCCAGCTCCATCCTTAAAAACCTCCATCTGGTAAATCATGCGAACTGCTGCACCTCTGCATACACATCTGGCGGTACGTATCCTCAGGCAACTGCTTAGGATTTATCCTCAGGCAACTACTTAGGATTGTATCAGTGGTTGCACAGAGAACTTGAGCCTAGCCTGAGGCACAGTATAGATTTTTAGAGGGAGACCAAGAGATGAATACACTAAGCAGATTCAGGAGGATGTAGGTTGCAGTAGGTACTGGGAGATGAAGAAGCTTGCACACGATAGACTAGCACGGAGAGCTGCATCAAACCAGTCTCAGGACTGAAGACCACAACAACAAGAACAAAATCGGAACAGAAAAAGATAGCGTGACTTGTTTTGTATCTCTCTGAACACGCTGACTTCTTTCGCGGGGTTTTCGCAGGTAACCTCGGCGTATGCTGGGACGTTGTCTAGGGCTTATTCCATCAAAATCGGATCGCAGAAAAAAATACTGTTATTGCGAGTTTTATCCATGCTAACGCTATACTTACGAAAGTAACACTGCTACCATTTTCAGGACTATAGTCCGTTTATGATAATAAACCTCGTGTAAACGTTACAGTGTTTATTCTTCCGCGTTTGCTGGAACCTCGTTGGATTTCGTTTCACACGGAGCGGAAGCCAAGCTGTCTCGAGTACAGTCAGGTACGATAATGAGGAAGCGTTTTATGCTGTGCTTTACGCGTACATCGACTCAGCGATAACACGGTGCAACGGCTTTACCAGCGCATTTAACTTGGAGAGCACTGGCCAGGCAAGTGATCCAGCCAACCTGCAGAGGTGTGAACAGTTGCAGTTGTTGTTGTTGATGTGGTCTTCAGTCCAGAGACTGGTTTGATGCAGCTCTCCATGCTACTCTATCCTGTGCAAGCGTCTTCATCTCCCAGTAACTACTGCAACCTACATCCTTCTCAATCTGCTTAGTGTATTCATCTCTTGGTCTACCTCTACGATTTTTACCCTCCACGCTGCCTTCCAACACTAAATTGGTGATCCATTGATGCCTCAGAACATGTCCTACTAACCGATCCCTTCTTCTAATCAAGTTGTTGCACAAATTTTTCTTCTCCCCAGTTCTATTCAGTACATCCTCATTAGTTATGTGATCTACCCATCTAATTTTCAGCATTCTTCTGTAGCACCACATTTCGAAAGCTTCTATTCTCTTCTTGTCCAAACTATTTATCGTCCAAGTTTCACTTCCATACATGGCTACACTCTATACAAATACTTTCAGAAATGACTTCCTGACACTTAAATCTATACTCGATGTTAACAAATTTTTCTTCTTCAGAAATGCTTTCCTTGCCATTGCCAGTCTACATTTTATATCCTCTCTACTTCGATCATCATCAGTTATTTTGCTCCCCAAATAGCAAAACTCCTTTACTACTTTAAGTGTCTCATTTCCTAATCTAATTCCCTCAGCATCACCCGACTTAATTTGACTACATTCCATTATCCTCGTTTTGCTTTTGTTGATGTTCATCTTATATCCTCCTTTCAAGACTCTATCCATTTCGTTCAACTGTTCTTCCAAGTCCTTTGCTGTCTCTGACAGAATTACAATGTCATCGGCGAACCTTAAAGTTTTTATTTCTTCTCCATGGATTTAAATACCTACTTCGAATTTTTCTTTTGTTTCCTTTACTGCTTGCTCGATATACAGGTTGAAGAACATCGGGGATAGGCTAAAACCCTGTCCCACTCCCTTCCCAACCACTGCTTCCCTTTCATACTCCTCGACTCTTATAACCGCCATCTGGTTTCTGTACAAATTGTAAATATCCTTTCGCTCCCTGTATTTTACCCCTGCCTTCAGAATTTGAAAGAGAGTATTCCAGTCAACATTTCCAAAAGCTTTCTCTAAGTCTACAAATGCTAGAAACGTAGGTTTCCATTTCCTTAAACTATCTCCTAAGATAGGCTGTAGGGTCATTATTGCCTGACGTGTTCCAACATTTCTACGAAATCCAAACTGATCTTCCCCGAGGTCGGCTTCTACCAGTTTTTCCATTCGTCTGTAAAGAATTCGCGCTAGTATTTTGAAGCTGTGACTTATTAAACTGATTGTTCAGTAATTTTCGCATCTGTAACCACATGCTTTCCTTGGGATTGGAATTATTATATTCTTCTTGAAATCTGATGGTATTTCGCCGGTCTCATACATCTTGCTCACCCGAGTTTTGTCAGGACTGGCTCTCCCAAGGCCGTCAGTAGTTCTAATGGAATGTTGTCTACTCCCAGGGCCTTGTTTCGACTCAGGTCTTTTAGTGCTCTGTCAAACTCTTCACGCAGTATCGTATCTCCCATTTCATCTTCATCGACATCCTCTTCCGTTTCCATAATATTGTCCTCAAGTACATCACCCTTGTATAAACCCTCTACATACTCCTTCCACCTTTCTGCTTTCCCTTCTTTGCTTAGAACTGGGTTTCCATCTGAGCTCTTGATGTTCACACAAGTGGTTCTTTTTTTTAGAAAGGTCTCTTTAATTTTCCTGTAGGCAATATCTATCTTACTCCTAGTGAGATAAGCCTCTGCATCCTTACATTTGTCCTCTAGTCATCCCTGCTTAGCCATTTTGCACTTGCTGTCACCGAGCGAGGTGGCGCAGTGGTTAGACACTGGCCTCGCATTCGGGAGGACGACGGTTCAATCCCTGCGTCCGGCCATCCTGCTTTAGGTTTTCCGTGATTTCCCTAAATCACTCCAGGCAAATGCCGGGATGGTTCCTCTGAAAGGGCACGGCCGACTTCCTTCCCCATCCTTCCCTAATCCGATGAGACCGATGACCACGCTGTCTGGTCTCCTTCCCCAAAACAACCAACCAACCAACCACTTGCTGTCGATCTCATTTTTGAGACGTTTGTATTCCTTGATGCCTGCTTCATTTATTGCATTTTTATATTTTCTCCTTTCATCAATTAAATTCAACATTTCTTCTATTACCCAAGGATTTCTACCAGCCTTCGTCTTTTTACCTACTTGATCCTCTGCTGCCTTCACTACTTCGTCACTCAGAAATGGTTCAAATGGCTCTGAGCACTATGGGACTTAACATCTATGGTCATCAGTCCCCTAGAACTTAGAACTACTTAAACCTAACTAACCTAAGGACAGCACACAACACCCAGTCATCACGAGGCAGAGAAAATCCCTGACCCCGCCGGGAATCGAACCCGGGAACCCGGGCGTGGGAAGCGAGAACGCTACCGCACGACCACGAGATGCGGACTCGTCACTCAGAGCTACCCATTCTTTTTCTACTGCACTTCTTTCTCCCATTTCTGTCAATTGTTCCCTTATGCTCTCCCTGAAACTCTGTACAACCTCTGGTTTAGTCAGATTATCCAGGTCCCATCTCCTTAAATTCCCACCTTTTTGCAGTTTCTTCAGTTTTAATCTACAGTTCATAACCAATAGATTGTGGTCAGAGTCCACATCTGCCCCTGCAAATGTCTTAGAATTTAAAACCTGGTTCCTAAATCTCTGTCTTACCATTATATAATCTATCTGAAACCTGTCAGTATCTCCAGGCTTCTTCCATGTATACAACCTTCTTTTGTGATTCTTGAACCAAGTGTTAGCTATGATTAAGTTATGCTCTGTGCAAAATTCTACCAGATAGCTTCCTCTTTCATTTCTTCCCCCCAATCCATAATCACCTACTGCGTTTCCTTCTCTTCCTTTTCTTACTACCGAATGCCAGTCACCCATGACTATTAAATTTTTGTCTCCGTTCACTATCTGAATAATATCATTTATCTCCTCATACATTTCTTCAATTTCTTCATCATCTGCAGAGCTAGTTGGCATATAAACTTGTACTACTGTAGTAGGTGTGGGCTTCGTATCTATCTTGGCCACAATAATGCGTTCACTATGCTGTTTGTAGTAGTTTACCCGCACTCCTATTTTTTATTCATTATTAAACCTACTCCTGCATTACCCCTATTTGATTTTGTATTTATTACCTTGCATTCACCTGACCTAAAGTCTTGTTGCTCCTGCCACCGAACTTCACTAATTCCCACTATATCTAACTTTAACCTATCCATTTCCCTTTTTAAGTTTTCTAACCTACCTGCCCGATTAAGGGATCTGACATTCCACGCTCTGATTCGTAGAATGCCAGTTTTCTTTCTCCTGACAACGACGTCCTCTTGAGTAGTCCCCGCCCGGAGATCCGAATGGGGGACTATTTTATCTCTGGAATATTTTACCCAAGAGGACGCCATCATCATTTAACCATACAGTAAAGCTGCATGCCCTCGGGAAAAATTACGGCTGTAGTTTCCCCTTGCTTTCAGCCGTTCGCAGTACCAGCACAGCAAGGCCGTTTTGGTTAGTGTTACAAGGCCAGATCAGTCAATCATCCAGACTGTTGCCCCTGCAGCTACTGAAAAGGCTGCTGCCCCTCTTCAGGAACCATACGTTTGTCTGGCCTCTCAACAGATACCCCTCTATTGTGGTTGCACCCACGGTACGGCTATCTGTATCGCTGAGGCACGCAAGCCTCCCCACCAACGGCAAGGTCCATGGTTCATGGGGGAAGACAGTTGCAGTAAAGATGTAGAAAGAGGCGAGCAGAGAAACAATATAGCTTTGAATGTCACTTAATTTTTAAGCGGGAGAAGACAATATGTGGCAAAATTCAGGCGATACGCTTCTTAGGTGACCGGACGGAAAACAACACGCTCTCTATCAATAAAAACAAGAGTCATAAAAAGTCCTGACCTTACCAAGGGTAATTTTTCTGTATGAGCTCTGTGGGCGTAAAAACACACCGCTCATTTCCCTTGCAGTTAAATATTTAAGCCACTGAATGTGTTCCAGTCGCTCGTCTGGTAATCTCTGAAGTCCTTCCATATTGGACCCCGTGGAATTAATTTCAGTAGCTACGTTGATAACGAGGCGACCAGCAACATAATCCAAAGCCACCAGAAGATCCACACTTTTATGACGTGCTGTTGTGCACTTGGCCTTCGTTTGCCAGTGACGTGTGACATTGCTGCGTGCAATGGTTTCAGTACGTTTGGCAGCTTAAATGTCTTGTTATTTCTCGGTGCAGATCGCTTAACTTGGGCCCAGATCAATCCCACTGGGTTCAGATACTAGTTTTACGGTGACGACTATAAAAATGCGGCGGCTCTACTGTGTGTTCGACGCCGCGGAAATCATTGTTTTCCACATTTCTGCGACAATCATGACTTTGGCTCGTGTGAGATCACGCCCATCCTACAAAACAATGGGCATATTCAAATAAAGAGTATTTGATTTTTCATTTTCCTCAAAATATTTAATTATGTAATGTTTTCATAACTTCATCAATCTCTAACAATCTTTTATGCAATATCGATAACTAAGAATGTATATGTGCAATGAAAACCAGAATTTTGCGTGCGATATGTAATTAGAAACTAGAAGCCGTGCATTTTTCTTAAGAAATGTTGGTTAAGTATGGGTTAAGCTACATATATTTCATGAATTCCGCGTTAAACTATTTAGTCATTCAAATAAAAAAAATTATAGCCGACGAGTTCCAAACCACCGCACGCCGGCGTACACGATTACCATTCTACGACGCTACCGTTTATGCCACACAAGTAATTAAAATACCTTTCCTTATACACACATCAAAAAAAGTTTTGCATCACCTCGGTGCCGCCAGTTCCCGAGCCTGTTCAGAAAATTCTAATAGAGATCAACATAAACATCATTTCTGCCCTTTTTATTGCTCAAAAAATTACACATTGCATGTTGTACCACCACAAGTTCATCATGGCACTGCCGGTTCAGATTGTCCCACTCGTCAACGGCGATTCGGGCGTAGATCCCTCAGAGGGTTTGGTGGGCCACGTCGTCCATTAACAGCCCTTTTCAATCTATCCCAGGGATGTCCGGAGAACATGCTGGCCACTCTAGGCGAGCGATGTCGTTATCCTGAAGGAAGTCATTCACAACATGTGCTCGATGGAGGCGCAAATTCTCGTCGATGAAGGCGAATTGCCTCGCCAATATGCTGCCGATACCATTCCACTATCGGCCGGAGAATGACATTCACGTATCGTACAGCCGTTACGGCGCCTTCCATGACCAGCAGCGGCATACGTCGGCCCCACATGATGCCACCCCAAAACAGCAGGGAACCTCCACCTTGCTGCACTCGCTGGACAGTGTGTCTAAGGCGTTCATCCTGACCGGGTTGCCTCCAAACACGTCTCCGACGATTGTCTGGTTGAAGACATGTGCGACACTCATCGGTGAAGAGAACGTGATGCCAGTCCTGAGCGGTCCATTCGGCATGTTGTTGGGCCCATCTGAACCGCGCTGCACGGTGTCGTGGTTGCATAGATGGACCTCCTCATGGAAGTCGGGAGTGAAGTCGCACATCATGCAGTCTATTGCGCAGAGTGAATCGCAATACGACGTCCTGTGGCTGCACGAAAAACATTGTTCAACATGGTGGCTTTGCTATCAGAGTTCCTCAGAGCCATAAGCCGTAGGTAGCAGTCGTCCACTGCAGTAGTAGCCCTTGGGCGGCCTGAGCGAGGCATGTCATCGACAGTTCCTGTCTCTCTGTATCTCCTTCATGTCTGAACAACATCACTTTGGTTTACTCCGAGACGCCTGGACACTTCCCTTGTTGAGAGCCCTTCCTCGTACAAAGTAACAATGCGGACGCGATCGAGACGCGGTATTGGCCGTCTAGGCAAGGTTGAACTACAGACAACACGAGCCGTGTACCTCCTTCCTGGTGGAATGATCGGAACTGATAGGCTGTCAGAGGTGTACTCATTTCATGTACTCCATATGCACTGTCGCAACAATAAATCTTGACTGAAATGGAAATCTCCAAGATAATGTACTATCAATCCACAGAAGGAACTCGACGCAACTCATAAAAATTCTCTGGAAAATGGACTTTCAAGTTTGCCAAGCTCCTTTAATACTGGAACGTCAGCTGTTGTGTCACAGTGGTGCCAACTGATGCAGGAGGTGCAGCACGATGAGTCAGAGATATACGACGAACACTTTGGTTTTCCCTGTGGGTAGTGCCACGTTGGCGCCTGGACACCCTGTTCTTTCGTGGCCACCGCTGCCAGAAATCATGAACAGTGGCTGCATTCCTGCCAAGTCGTTCTGCAGTATCGCAGAAGGAATATCCAGCTTCTCGCAGCCCTATTACAACACTTCGTTTAAAGTCAGGTGTTGTCGTCTTGAAGGCATTCATGACTAACACCACTCACCACGCCCAACCTCAAAGCTAACTAACGCACACAACCGCTGTAGCGTGTATTTAAAACAAACCTTATTCCCATCCTCACATGGCGCTACTAGCGGCACTCGTATACGACTGGTGCTAAATTCGGATAGACATGTTTGAGATGTTGAAACACGCCTACCAACTTTCATCTACGTCGCACAACATTTACTTTTCCGTCAGTGTATTTATGGTAAGTGAAGTTCAGAAAACAAATGTCGATCCCCAAAAGGAATTGGATGCAACTCTCTAAAACGCTCGAGTAAATCGACTTTGAAGTTTTCCGGGCTGCTGTAATGCCGTAAGATAAGTTGTGGAGCTACCCAAGCACGACTCACGCCCCGTCCTCACAGCTTTACTTCTGCCAGTACCTCGTCTCCTACCTTCCAAACTTTACAGAAGCTCTCCTGCGAACCTTGCAGAACTAGCACTCCAGGAAGAAAGGATATTGCGGAGACATGGCTTAACCACAGCCTGGTAGAGCACTTGCCCGCGAAAGGCAAAGGTCCCGAGTTCGGGTCTCGGTCTACCACACAGTTTTACTCTGCCAGGAAGTTTCAAGAGCAGAACAGTTTCTTGGAGCACGACCCCACATCCAGAAAGCTTTACCAGCAGCTATGTTATCTGGCCGTCAAACCCTTCATTCTATGGTAACCACTTGGCTAACAATGGCGACCGCATGTTAGAGGCACAATAAAATGTGTCCGAAGGGTCCGTCGTTCGGTTTCATGACGTACCGGATTTGTCAGAAACACTTCATGTCGAGTTGTAACGTAGCAAGTTATTACCAGATAACATTCAGAAAATTGTAGCAAGCAGAAGTGTGTCACGGAGGCTGCAGGAAGAAGCCTCAGCTATGAATCTCGCGCAGCTGACTCTTGCCTCCGTGGGAACGATCGCAAGTAACGGCTAGTAGGAACGCAAACTCATGCCCCCTACGAATCTAAATAAAATATAATAATTATCAACTGATGTTGTTCACACTTGGTACAGCATCTTCTGTTATTTACTGAAGCGTCTCGACAAAATTCAAAATTTTTATCTATTATAGTCTCGGAGATTTACAAAATTACTTAAAAATCATAAAACCGACACTTAGGTTGCAAGATTCAGTTAGGAAAATAATAGTTTGTCGTTGGTTATCATTTAAAGTCATCCCAGAATTTTCAATGTATAAAATCACTTAAATGGAATTTCCGTTTCAAAACTTCGCAACTTTATGTTATGTAATAGAAAAAATCCATTCAAAATTATTTATTATTATTTTGTTGTGTGAATAAATGGGAATGAATGACAAACTGTATGTGGGACATACGTTAAAACTCAGTATTAATTTTGTAAAACACTATGAAATTGAGGCATTTTTCTCTGATTGTTGGCAGCATCATATTTAAAGTACCAGGGAAGCAGGTTGCTAGCCTTACTTGCCCTACTTCGAGGTAGAATGGGATAGGAATGATGATGGAAGTAGGATCACATTTGAGGAAGTGGAGAAAATGGTCAATAGATTGAAGTGCAATAAAGCAGCTGGGGTGGATGAAATTAAGTCGGAACTCATCAAATACAGTGGAATGTCAGGTCTTAAATGGCTACACAGGATAATTGAAATGGCCTGGGAGTCGGGACAGGTTCCATCAGCCTGGACAAAAGCAGTAATCACACCAATCTTTAAACAAGGAAACAGAAAAGATTGTAACAAGTACAGAGGTATCTGTTTAATCAACGTTGTGGGTAAAATCTTCTCAGGTATTGTTGAAAGGAAAGTGCGAGTATTAGTTGAGGACCAATGGGATGAAAATAAGTGTGGGTTTAGGACTCTTAGAGGTTGTCAGGACCAGATCTTTAGCTTACGGCAAATAATGGAGAAGTGTTATGAGTGGAACAGGGAATTGTATCTATGCTTTATAGATCTAGAAAAGGCATATGACCGGGTTCCTAGGAAGTTATTGTCTGTTCTACGAGATTATGGAATAGGAGGCAAACTTTGCAAGCAATTAAAGGTCTTTACATAGATAGTCAGGCAGCAGTTAGAGTTGACGGTAAATTGAGTTCATGGTTCAGAGTAGTTTCAGGGGTAAGACAAGGCTGCAACCTGTCTCCACTGTTGTTCATATTATTTATGGATCATATGTTGAAAACAATAGACTGGCTGGGTGAGATTAAGATATGTGAACATAAAATAAGCAGTCTTGCATATGCGGATGACTTAGTTGTGATGGCAGATTCGATTGAAAGCTTGCAAAGTAATATTTCAGAGCTAGATCAGAAATGTAAGGACTATGGTATGAAGATTAGCATCTCCAAAACGAAAGTAATGTCAGTGGGAAAGAAATATAAACGGATTGAGTGCCCAATAGGAATAACAAAGTTAGAACAGGTGGACGGTTTCAAGTACTTAGGATGTATATTCTCACAGGATGGCAACATAGTGAAAGAACTGGAAGCGAGGTGTAGCAAAGCTAATGCAGTGAGAGCTCAGCTACGATCTACTCTCTTCTGCAAGAAGGAAGTCAGTACCAAGACTAAGTTATCTGTGCACCGTTCAATCTTTCGACCAACTTTGTTGTATGGGAGCGAAAGCTGGGTGGATTCAGGTTACCTTATCAACAAGGTTGAGGTTACGGATATGAAAGTAGCTAGGATGATGCAGGTACTAGTAGATGGGAACAATGGCAGGAGGGTGTCCACAATGAGGAAATCAAAGAAAAACTGGGAATGAACTCTATATAGGTAGCAGTCAGGGCGAACAGGCTTAGATGGTGGGGTCATGTTACACGCATGGGAGAAGCAAGGTTACCCAAGAGACTCATGGGTTCAGCAGTAGAGGGTAGGAGGAGTCGGGCCAGACCAAGGAGAAGGTACCTGGATTCGGTTAAGAATGATTTTGAAGTAATAGGCTTAACGTCAGAAGAGGCACCAATGTTAGCATTGGGGATCGTGGAGGGATTTTATAAGGGGGCTATGCTCCAGTCTTAAATGATGATGATGATGACTATGAAATTGAAGGGTGGGAAATTGTGTCATAACCACGAACCTGATGACGTATGTCGAGGTGTGCTTGCTTTTGTAAGAAGGCAGCCAGGATGTCTGAAGTTAAATAAGTTACTAAATTAATTTAAAGATTAATTTTCATTTCGGTCTATTACATTAAACAATATATTAGTATTTGCGTTAGGAATGACGTCAAAGACTTTCTGTTTAGTGATTTGTTCAGGCAAGTTTTGCTGCGAGAATGATCCAGAAGGACCATTTTTCATCAGCGAATCAGAATTCAGATGTTCCCGCGCAACGAAAGTTAGATAAGCAGAGAGTGGGGTAGCATCGAGATAGTCGCTCGCCAGCTATCCGACGTATAGGACCATTGTAGATGTCACTGTACGAATTGTATATAAAATGAAGAATCAGTGAGTTTATTGCGTTTTGTACGAGTCCTGACTAAAGCTGTTGCAGTTACGCACATTTTGATGAAAGCGGGACATTTGTCGTTTGACTGGAAAGTTGCACAGCTCACACCAATATTCTAGAAAGGTAGTAGGAGTAATCCACTAAATTAGAGGCCCATATCGTTAACGTCGATATGCAGCAGGATTTTAGAACATATATTGTGTTCGAACATTATGAATTACCTCGAAGGAAACGGTCTATTGACACACAGTCAACATGGGTTCAGAAAACATCGTTCCTGTGAAACACAACTAGCTCTTTATTCACATGTAGTGTTGAGTGCTATTGACAAAGGATTTCAGATCGAGTCCGTATTTCTGGATTTCCGGAAGGCTTTTGACACTGCACCACACACGCGGCTCGTAGTGAAATTGAGTGCTAATGGAATATCATCTCACTTATGTGACTGGATTCGTGATTTCCTGTCAGAGAGGTCACAGTTCGTAGTAAATGACGTAAAGTCATTGAGTGAAACAGAAGTGATTTCTGGCGTTCCCCAAGATAGTGTTATAGGCCCTTTGCTGTTCCTTATCTATATAAACGATTTGGGGGACAATCTGAGAAGCCGTTTTAGATTGTTTGCAGATGACGCTGTCGTTTATCGAGTAATAAAGTCATCAGAAGACCAAAACAAACTGCAAAAGGATTTAGAAAAAATATCTGAATGGTGAGAAAAGTGTCAGTTGACCCTAAATAACGAAAAGTGTGAGGTCATTCACATGACTACTAAAAGGAACTCGTTAAACGTCGGTTACACGACAAATCAGTCTAATCTAAAAGCCGTAAATTCAACTAAATACCTAGGTATTACAATTACGAACAACTTAAATTGGAAGGAACACATAGAAAATGTTGTGGGGAAGGCTAACCAGAGGCTGCGTTTTATTGGCAGGACACTTAGAAAATGTAACATTTGGTAAGGAGACTGCCTACACTACGCTTGTCCGTCCTCTTTTAAAATATTGCTGTGCGGCGTGGGATCCTTACCAGATAGGACTGACGGAGTACAGCGAAGAAGTTCAAAGGAGGGCACCACGTTTTGTATTATCGCGAAATATGGGAGAGAGTGTCACAGAAATGATACAGAATTTGGGATGGACATCATTAAAAGAAAGGCGTTTTTCGTTGCAACGGAATCTTGTCACGAAATTACAATCACCAACTTTCTCCTTCGTATGCGAAAATATTTTGTTGATACCGACCTACACACGAAGAAACGATCACCACGATTGATTGAAATTTCTTGAGGAGGTTCTGCTGCAACGAAAAACGACTTTGTTTTAATGATGTCCATCCCAAATTCTGTATCATTTCACTGACACTCCCTCCCTCATTTCGCAGAAATACAAAAAGTGCTGCCCTCCTTTGAACTTTTTCGATGTACTCCGTCAGTCCTGTGTGGTAAGGATCCCACACCGCACAGCAATATCCTAAAAGAGGAGGGACAAGCGTAGTGTAGGCAGTCTCCTTAGTAGGTCTGTTACATTTTCTAAGTGTCCTGCCAATAAAATGCAGTTGCTTGTTTGCCTCCCCCACAACATTTTCCACGTGTTCCTTCCAATTTAACTCGTTAGTAATTGTAAATCCTAGGTACTTAGTTGAATTTACGGCCTTTAATTTGACTGATTTATCGTGTAACCGAAGTTTAACAGATTGCTTTGACCACTCATGTGGATGACCTCACACTTTGCGTTATTTGTGGTCCATTGCCAATTTTCACACCATTCAGATATCTTCTCTAAATCGTTTTGCAATTTGTTTTGATCTTCTGATGATTTTACTAGACGACATACGACAGCGTCATCTGCAAACAACCTCAGACGGCTGCTCGGACTGTCCCCTTAATCTTTTATATAGATGAGGAACAGCAAAGAGCCTATAACACTACCTTGGAGAACATCAGAAATCAATTCTGTTATCCTCAACGACTTTCCGTCAATTACCACTAAGTACAAACTCTGACCTCTCTGACAGGAAATCACAAATCCAGTCATATAACTGAGGCGATATTCCACAAACAGCCAATTTCACTACAAGCCTCTTGTGTGGTACAGTGTGAAAAGCCTTCCGGAAATCCTGAAATACGGAATCAATCTGAAAACCCTTGTCAATAGCACTGAGCATTTCATACGCGTAAAGAGTTAGCAGTGTTTCACGGGAACGATGATTTCTAAATCAGCGTTGACTGTGCGTTAATAGACAGTTTTCTTCGAGGTAATTCATAACGTTCGAACACGATATATGTTCCAAAATCCTGCTGCATATCGACGTTAATGATATGGGCCTGTAAAGTAACGGGTTACTCCTACTAGCTTTCTTCAATATTGCTGTGACTCGAGCAACTTTCCAGTCTTTTGGGTACGGATCTTTCGTCGAGCGAGAGGTTGTGTATAATTGTTAAGTGTGGGGCTATTGACTCAGCGTGCTCTGAAAGGAACTTAATAGCTATAGTGCCTGGACCAGGAGACTTGCTTTTATTAAGTGATTTAAGTTGCTTAATTATTCCTAGGATATCTACTTCTACGTTATTCATGTTGGCAGCTGTTCTTGATTCGAATTCTGTAATATTACTTCGTCTTCTTTGTGAAGGCATTTCGGAGTGCTGTGTTCAGTAACTCTACGTTGGCAGCACTGTCTTCGATACCATTTCCATTGCTATCGCGCAGAGAAGCCATTGACTGTGTGTTGTGTCTTTGGAGGATTGCCTACTCACTGCACGCAGCCGCAGCAGTTCTCGAAAATGGTTCAAATGGCTCTGAGCACTATGAGACTCAACTTCTGGGGTCATCAGTCCCCTAGAACTTAGAACTAGTTAAACCTAACCAACCTAAGAACACCACACACGTCCATGCCCGAGGCAGGATTCGAACCTGCGACCGTAGCGGTCGCGCTGTTCCAGACTGTAGCAGCAGTTGTAGCAAGTAGCATAGCTCCACACAGGGACAGCTCTACCTGGACTTTGCAGGTCTCCAGACAAAGTACATTCCGTTGACACTCAGTCAGCACTTGGGCTGCCAATATTGCAGCCAACGTTGGCTTGTCGCTACTGTATTCCCCTCACACATTATGTCACGCCGGCAATACCCTAAGTTTGAAAACCGGTAATTTTGAAATAAATGTTGCACTGCAGTCGACTTTGAGATCTCTTCTCCCTTTTTGGACATTTCGGGACGGTTTCTATACCCCTAAATCTCCACTCTCAGCCTATACCTACGTCTCAATCATATGTTATGCTCACTAGACTGTTAATTCCATTCAACGGGTACTGTAATTTGTCTTCAGTTTTGCTGAGGAAAGCAATGTGATCTGCAACGTGATCATTGATATTCATTTTATCATGGATTTTTATCCCACTCGTGAACCCATCTCTGATTTCCTTCACCCCTTTTTTGATGAACACTGAGATGACAAAAGTCGTGGGATAGCCACTAATATCGCGCCAGTGCAGCAACTCGACGTTGCACGGATTCGACAAGTCGCTGGTAGTCACCTCAACACTTATTGAGCCACCCTGCCTCTATAGCCATCCTTAAATGGGAGAGTGTTGGGAGTGCTGGATTGTGCGCACGAAATGATCTCTCGCTTACATCCCACAGGTGTCCGATGGGATTCATTTCAGGAGTTCTGGGTGGGCAGTCGTCCAGAATGCTCTCCAAACTAGTCGCGAACAACTGTGGCCCGCTGACATGGTGATGGTCATCCATAAAAATTCCACCGTTTCACGCCATGACAAATGGCTGCAAATGCTCTCCATGTAGCTCAACATAGCCACTAACAGTCGATGATCGAGTGAGTTGGACCAGAGAATCAAGCCCATTCCATGTAGGCGGTGTCCACACCATTATGGAGGCACCGTCAACTCGCACAGTGCATTGTTGATGGCTTGGATCCCTGGCTTCGTGCACCACATTCCAAGTCCACTATCGGCTCTAAACAACTGAAATCGGGACTCATTTTACCAGACCACTGTTTTCCAGTCGTTATGGTTACGAGTACTATGCAGCGTAACTTGCTGTGACAGTCCGAGGGAGAGAGAGAGAGACAAAGATATTGTTTATTACTCTGTGGCGGTCAGCGCTCACATAATTATTCTTAGGAGATAGAGCTTTTGTTCATCTTAAGAGTAAAAAAAATTGGAGAAGAGGATAGCCATTCTTGTGATGCAAAAATCGACGCCATTGCGAGTTTTTGATTCACATTGTAAAGTATAAGTGTATATGGAAGGAAATCAGTTAACAGAACAATAGAATATTGTTCATATCAAGAAGGTACGTGTTATTATACACCCAGCGATATACTTCTATTGTGATTTACTAATAAACACCAGCTTGAGAACAGTTCCGACGGGAGCGTTCAGTTCTAGTGAAATAGTTCGTTGTTTTCTTCGGAAAAGAAGTCACTTCATGGGTCATTCAAACCCACAATAGTACCTGGACATTTCTCAGAACTGAAAGCAATGTGATTGCTATGCAACAGAGCCCCGAAGAATATTTCTCCGTACTTTGGTTACCACTTTCAGCTCAACACGGTATCTGCGGCATCTGGAGCAGATTTCTACAACAGCGGAAGCGTTTAATGGCTATCAGTTTCACACATCGCCCTGTGTACGCTGTATGTATTTACCAACAACAGTGAACATACAAAAATTTTTTTTCTTTTTTTTTTTCAAAGGAGTCTTTATACGAGTCCACCAGAGGCGCTACAGGCGACGTCGTGTTGTTAGCAACGGCACCCACGTCCGACATCTGCTGCCATAGCCCATCAATTCCGAAATCCCGACCTAACGAATAGGTTCGTCGTACGTCCCACATTGATTTCTGCGGTTATTTCACGCAGTGTTGCTTGTCTGTTAGCACTGACAACTCTATGAAAACGCCGCTGTTCTCGGTCGCAGGTTCGAATCCTGCCTCGGGCGTGGGTGTGTGTGATGTCCTTAGGTTGGTTAGGTTTAAGTAGTTCTTACTTCTAGGGGACTGATGACCTAAGATGTTAAGTCTCATAGTGCTCAGAGCCATTTGAACCATGTTTGCTCTCAGTCGTGAAGTGGAGACAGTCGGCCAGTGCGTTGTACATCTTGAGTGGTGATGCCTGAAATTTGGTACCCTCGGCAAGCTCTTGACACTGAGGATTTCTGTGCAGTCGTAAAACATCGACTGCGGTGGCTGGCGCGCCAATGGAAGGAGCGGCCAGCGCCACACCTCCAGGAGGACAGTCTGGCGCCGCCCGTCGCCGCTGACTCATCCAGCCGCCCAGTTCGGTCGCAGACTTCACCAGCGTCTGTGCTAACAGAAAGGCGGCACTCTGCCTGCTTCCTGCGAGTATCAATAGAGAGTAAAGTACTCGAATGTACGAGGCACAGAAATCAAGGTACGTTTTCTTCGCTTAGCAGAAAGTCTTTTGTACAGGTGATTTTGGATCCTTGCCATCGGCTGTCGTAACTTCTCTACTTCCTTGTTTGTGTTGGTACTGACACCCACAGTAGCCGACTCACCGGTTTCCAAAATGGGATTTCCTGTGCGTCTAGCTGCACCTGCCATTTTGTGTTCAGTATGTGTTAATTCGAGTCGTGCAGGCAGAATCATGTCGGACACCTTCTCACATGACTCACCTGAGGACAAATGACAGCTCCGTCAAGGCACTGACCATTTATACCTTGTGTATGTGATACTACCGGTATCTGTATATGTGCGTATGGCTAACCCCGTGACCTTTGTCACCTCAGTCTGTAGATTGAACAGTAGGGTGAAAGACTACATCGCTTGGTTGATGCTCTTGTTGTTGTGTTCAGTCCAGAGACTCGTTAGATGCAACTCTCCATGCTACTCTATCCTGTGCAAGTTTCTTTATCTCTGACTAACTACTGCTACCTACATCCTTCTGAATCTGCTTAGCGCATTCATCTCTTGGTCTCCCTCTAAATTTTTACCCTCCACGCTTCCCTCCAATATTAAATTGTTGATCCCTTGATGCCTCAGAACATATCCTAACAACCGATCCTTTCTTTTAGTCAGGTCGTGCCACAAATTCCTCTTCTCCCCACATCTGTTCAGTACCTCCTCACTACTTACGTGACCTACCCTCCTAATCTTCAGCATTCTTCTGTAGCACCACGTTTCGAAAGCTTGTATTTTCTTCTTGACTAAACTATTTATCGCTCCGGTTTCACTTCCATACATAGCTACACTCCATACAACTAGTTCAGAAAAGACTTCCTGATGCTGAAATCTACAGGGTGTTACAAAAAGGTACGGCCAAACTTTCAGGAAACATTCCTCACACAAAGAAAGAAAATATGTTAGGTGGACATGTGTCCGGAAACCTTACTTTCCATGTTAGAGCTCATTTTATTACTTCTCTTCCAATCACATTAATCATGGAACACACAGCAACAGAACGTACCAGCGTGACTTCAAACACTTTGTTACAGGATATGTTCAAAATGTCCTCCGTCGCACGCAATCCCTGATGCGCTGATGCAGCCCTGGAGACTGGCGTATTGTATCACAGCCGTCCACAATACGAGCACGGAGAGTCTCTACATTTGGTACCGGGGTTGCGTAGACAAGAGCTTTCAAATGCCCCCATAAATGAAAGTCAAGAAGGTTGAGGTCAGGAGACCGTGGAGGCCATGGAATTGGTCCGCCTCTACCAATCCATCGGTCACCGAATCTGTTGTTGAGAAGCGTACGAACACTTCGACTGAAATGTGCAGGAGCTCCATCGTGCATGAACCACATGTTGTGTCGTACTTGTAAAGGCACATGCGTGCGGATTCTCGTCAGCCCACACATGTTGATTGTGAAAATTTACAATTTGATCACGTTGGAATGAAGCCTCATCCGAAAAGAGGACTTTTGCACTGAAATGAGGATTGACACATTGTTGGATCATTCGCAGAAGTGTACCCGTGGAGGCCAATCAGCTGCTGATAGTGCCTGCACACGCTGTACACGGTACGGAAACAACTGGTTCTCCCGTAGCACTCTCCATACAGTGACGTGGTCAACGTTACCTTGTACAGCAGCAACTTCTCTGACGCTGACATTAAGACTATGGTCAACTGCACGAAGAATTGCCTAGTCCATTGCAGGTGTCCTCGTCGTTCTAGGTCTTTCCCAGTCGCGAGACATAGGCTGGAATGTTCCGTGCTCCCTAAGACGACGATCAATTGCTTCGAACGTCTTCCTGTCGGAACACCTTCGTCCTGGAAATCTGTCTCGATACAAACGTACCGCGCCACCGCTATTGCCCCGTGCTAATTCATACTTCAAATGGGCATCTGCCAACTCCGCATTTGTAAACATTGCACTGACAGCAAAACCACGTTCGTGATGAACACTAACCTGTTGATGCTACGTACTGATGTGCTTGATGCTAGTACTGTAGAGCAACGAGTCGCATGTCAACACAAGCACCGAAGTCAATATTACCTTCCTTCAATTGGGCCAACTGGCGGTGAATCGAGGAAGTACAGTACATACTGTCGAAACTAAAATGAGCTCTAACATGGAAATTAAGCGTTTCCGGACACATGTCCACATAACATCTTTTCTTTATTTGTGTGTAAGGAATGTTTCCTGAAAGTTTGGCCTTACCTTTTTGTAACACCCTGTATACTCGATGTTTACAAATTTCTTTTCTTCAGAACCGCTTTCCTTGCCATTGCCACTCTACATTTCATATGCTCTCCGACCATCATCAGTTATTTTCCTCCCCAAATAGCAGAACTCATTCAGTACTTGAACTGTCTGATTTTCTCATACAATTCCCTCAGCATCACCTGATTTACAGAATGAGATTGTCAATCTGCAGCGTAATGTGCGCTTATATGAAACTTACTTGCAGATTAAAACTGTGTCTTGAGTCCTGCTTGGATAGCTCAGATGGTAGAGCACTTGCCTGCGAGAGGCAAAGGATTGAGTTGGAGTCTCCGTCCTGCACACAGTTTTAATCTGCCAGGAAGTTTGATCACCTGATTCAATTCGAGTACATTCCATTATCCTCGTTTTGTTTTTGTTGACGTTCATCTTGTATCCTCCTATCGAGACACTGTCCATTCCATGCAAGTTCCCTTCCAGGTCATTTGCTGTCTCTGGCACAATTACAATGTCATTGGCGAACCTCAAAGTTTTTATTTCTTCTCCACGGATTTTATTCGTACTCCAAATTTTTCTTTTGTTTCCTTTACTGCTTGCTCAATATACAGATTGAATAATCTCACTCTCTTTCCTGCCACTGCTTCCCTTTCATGCCTCTCGACTCTTATAGCTGCCATTTGGTTCCTGTATACATTGTAAATATGCTTTCGCTCCCTGTATTTTACGCCTGCCACCTTCAGCTTTCTCTAAGTCTGCAAATGGTAGAAACGTCGGTTTGCGTCCCCTTAACCTATCCTTTAAGATATCTCGTAGGGTGAGTATTGAATCGCGTGTTGCAACGTTTCTACGGAATCCAAACTGATCTTCGCCGAGATCGGCTTCTACCAGTTTTTCGATTCGTCTGTAAAGGATTCGTGTTAGTATTTTGCAGCCATGACTTATTAAATTGATAGTTCCGTAATTTTCACACCTGTCGACACCTGCTTTATTCGGGATTGTAATGACTGTATTTTCTTGAAGTCTGAGGGTGCTCCACCTGCCTCATCCATGTAGCTCAACGGACGATAGAGTCTTGTAATGGCTGGCTCTTCCGAGGTTATCAGTAGTTCTGGTGGGCCTTCCTTGTAGTTCTTGTATTGCAACCATTTCGTTCTTGATCTTCTATTCTCATTTCCCCTCTCCTTTCTTATTCATATTGATGCAGTGACTATGGCTTGGTACACTTGCACGGGACACTTAGAGAGGGCGTGTTGTCGCCAGTGGTCTGCAGCAGGCGCTACAACTGCTGATATTTTTAAAATTACGGGAATCCGATATATCGATATTTAGAGGATCGGTACGCGGTGCGTAGATAATAAATATCGATGTATTGACGGGAAGGATATCGACGTGTCGACCAAAATCAATATCAGCTGCACAAGTAAATATACTGCCAGTTTTAGAGCTGTATGTTTAAGTGTCAATTTATTATTAGATATTCTGTACATCAGCAAGGTATCAGCCTGCTCATCGCCGTTAGAGCAGCAATTGAAGCGAAAACTGTGCACCTCCACGGTTGGAGATAACCACATTCCTAACAATGCCAACAGCACTTAAGTGGCAGAATAAGAGATGTCCGATAGACATACCTGATTTGCCCAAACACTTGAAACTGACTTCCCTGTTTCTTCGTTTCTGCCAACGCCGGCGACCTAACAGTTGTGTTGTCAAAATTGCGTGCTGAAGCCAAAAGTTAATGTCGGTAGTGTCCAGCGCCGATTACGTCACCTCACACGCGTCTGCCCTCCGCAGACCCCAGTCCCGTCGTTTAGATTTTTATTCATCAGTTTCAGCAACTGTTCTTGAAGACTGTCGATGTGAAGGACTACCACTCTGCCTGCGCTAAAAATTGATTTTTAGCGCAACCGGTGTCTTGTTTCTGCACGTCGGAAATATTGTTATTCCATTCACACCGCCATCCCCCCTCACCCCCCTCCTCTTGTGCCACATATACTTGCTTAACGCAGACAGAGAAAGATCTGACGTGACGAGAGGTCGAAAACTCGTAAGACTACTTCGCACACTGAAAGTGAAATTATGTTCTACTACAATTTGAAAAGCACGACTTGAAATATTTATCGAAAATTGCGAAAAGAGTGTAGAATAAAATAAAAAAATTAAATGATCGTACGGCGTCGTTGGCCGGGAGGCCCCCAATCGGGGAAGATTGGCCGCCAATGCAAGTCTTCAGAATTTCACTCTGCAGCGGAGTGTGCGCTGATATGAAACTTCCTGGTGGATTTAAACTGTATGCCGGACCGAGACTCGAACTCGGGACCTTTGCGTTTCGCGGGCAAGTGCTCTACCATATGAGCTACCCAAGCACGATTCACGTCCCGTCCTCACAGCTTTACTTCCGCCAGTAGCTCGTCTCCTACCTTCCAAACTTTTCATATCAGCGCACACTCCGCTGCAGAGTGAAAATCTCATTCTGGAAACATCCCCCGGGCTGTGGCCAAGCCATGTCTCCGCAATATCCTTTCTTTCAGGAGTGCTAGTTCTGCAAGGTTCACAGAAGAGCTTCTGTGAAGTTTGGAAGGTAGGAGACGAGATACTGGCAGAAGTAAAGCTGCGAGTACCGGGCGTGAGTCGTGCTTCGGTAGCTCAGATGGTAGAGCACTTGCCCGTGAAAGGCAAAGGTCCCGAGTTCGAGTCTCGGTCCGGCACACAGTTTTAATCTGCCAGGAAGTTTCATCTTTGAGATAGCCCCACAGCCAGAAGGCACACAGATTAAGATCAGGGTGTACGGATTGGCGGCTGATAATTCTAGTATTTCCGAAATGGCGCTTCAGCAGCTGCTGAACTGGATTTGCAATGTGCGGAGGTGCGCCATCTTGCATGAAAATGATCCCATCCACACATCCACGCTGTTGGAGAGGTGGAATGACGTGGTTGCGCAAAAGAGACTGATAGCGCTTACCAGTGACGGTACAGGTAACAGCATCGGAAGCACCTGTCTCTTCGAAAAAAATGTGGATCTATGATAAATGATGCCGTCGCAGCGACCTTTTCAGGATGAACTGGTGGTACTGGTCGACTTGCGTGCGGATTTTCCGTTGCCCATATTCGACAATTCTGTGTATTGACATATTCTGTCAGAAGGAAGCGGGTTTCATGTGTCCACAAAATCTTCCACCGCCAGTCATTGTCCACTTCCGTGCGAGCAAGAAATTCTAAAGCAAAGCTCTCTCTTGGTGGCACGTCAACAGGAAGGAAGACATGCACACGGGTAATTTTGAATGGGTAGCAAAGAAGGATGTTTCGTAAGATTTTACCTGCCATGCTCATGGGTACGTTCAGTGTTCGGGCAATTCTCCATTCACTACACGTTTGCACCCCACCACTGGTCTCCTCCTGCATTGCTGTGGCCGCTGCTTCCACTGACGTCGAATCAATTCGTTTCCTGCTTCTTCCGGGTTGCACACCAAAACAACCCGTCTTTTCGAATTTCCTATTCATTCTCTCCAGACCCACGCCAGTCATCGAACTGACGCCTTTTTTTCATACCCTTCAGTGCCCGTTAACTGCTGTGTTGGCAGAAGAGCCAACACCGTGTTGCTAGAGGAGGCCGAAATGCACGTTTTTAATTAAACGCAGACTGGCGTGAGGTCTGGAACAGTTAAGGGAATTTTTAGTAACAAATAAAGTACGTAGTTTGTGTAATACTTTAATCCACAATTGGTGAACATCTCTCTTGACTATACATAATTTCCATTTCAATATAAACTGATAATGGCGCCTTGCTAGGTCGTAGCAAATGACGTAGCTGAAGGCTATGCTAACTATCGTCTCGGCGAATGAGAGCGTAATTTGTCAGTGTAGCATCGCTAGCAAAGTCGGCTGTCCAACTGGGGCGAGTGCTAGGACGTCTCTCTAAACCTGCCGTGTGGTGGCGCTCGGTCTGCAATCACTGACAGTGGCGACACGCGGGTCCGACGTATACTAACGGACCGCGGCCGATTTAAGGGCTACCACCTAGCAAGTGTGGTGTCTGGCGGTGACACCACAGTAACATCTGCAGAGCGACGTTTCGCACGCCCTGTCCACTGTATTCAGGCGCGTGTGGCTGTGCAGGTGTGATCGTTTGCCGTGTACGTCCTCAAGAATGTGTCAATAAAATTTGCCTCTGCTCAGTAGACGAATTCATGGCGTTCTGTTTTCATTATCCACTAGTGTTTTACTCGTCTTTCCCTATAGCTCACTCCTATTTCCCGAAGAATTTTCATTATCTTGCAGCATTTTAAACCGTCGAACGCGCCTAGATTTTTCATAAGTTCAGCTTCTATCATGAAGCGTAGGGTCGGGAGTGCCTATCTGGTGGCTTTGGCTTTCGTAAGCCCGAACAGATTGTCACCTAATAGATCTTAGCTTTTCTCCTCAGCGTACTAGAACATGAGCTGTTAAGCTGATTGTGCTCTAATTCTCGCACTCGTCAGCTCTTGCTATCTCCGAATTTGTGTGGATGACGTTTTTCCGGAAGTCTTATAATACAATAAAATAATGGAATAGATGATAATAAAATGTTACAATGCGTGGCTTTTTAAAATGTATTGAATTAATGAGATTAATGACAAGCACAATAAGCTGAGCTTTGCCTGGAAATAAGTTCGTATTAGTTCTTTTTATCTTTTCTGGGCGAACTAGTTTCTTCCTCCGCTGTAGATTTGTGCTTACCATTCTTTATAATGCTACGTTTGTTCGCCGCGCTTACCTTCGAAGTCTTGACTGTGTTCCCATTGAGCTTATCGGATCTTCGTAATTTTCCAAAGTACATAGGTGGACTTCAGTTCTTGTAATTATCGTACTATTTGAAATAACGAATCACCCGACCTTTCTGTTAATAAAACGATACCGTATTTTTCTAAACGGTGCACATATGAAATACTCACTTATTCATAGCGAACCCAAAATGGCGGTCTCCAATTACTCGCTTATAAATGGCGTGCTTCTCACTCGTTCACTAGCTGAGCGCGAATCCTTCCTACCTCCTACTGGTACAAGAAAAACTCCTCTGTTTTTTAACAACTGAAAATCAAAACTATCTGACGGTAGGCCACCGCTTCATCTTTTCTCTTTGCCTTTATGGAAGACGAGAACATAAAAGAAATGCAAAAGGTTTATCACAGTCTGATGTCGCCAGTATCGTAGATCTGACACACCAACTTCATTAGTCGTTTCGTTAGCACTTCCCCCAATGATGTCAAACCTTCCGAAGGAGTCTCATCTATCCTCTCTGCCTTATTTGCTTGAAAGGCCTCCAAAGCTGTGTTTGCTATATAGACTCCCGTCTCTTCCTCAATCATGCTATCAGACACGTCCCTCCACTCGTAGAAGCCGGCCGGGGTGACCGAGCGGTTCTAGGCGCTACAGTGTGGACCGCGTTACCGCTACGGTCGCAGGTTGGAATCCTGTCTCGAGCATGGATGTGTGTGACGTCCTTAGGTTAGTTAGGTTTAAGTAGATCTAAGTTCTCGGGGACTGATGACCTCAGAAGTTAAGTCCCATAGTGCTCAGAGCCATTTGAACCATTTGCACCACTCGTAGACGTCTTCGCTACACCTGTCCGCTCCCTCCATTGCCATCACCTGTGGAACTGCCGCTGCACTCTTAATCTTGACCACCTTGCTTTTAATTTCGTCGAAGCTGTTTTGGCTTCTCTTCGGACGACCATTTATTCCACAATTACTTTGCTTTCTTCCTACAGCTATTTCGCTTTGGCTACTCTGCACCCCCTAATTCTTTACTTTAGTTCTCGGCTGAGATACCGCCCACAGCCACAGCTCGGGGCACACCACTGGAGCACGTGCCTGCACTGGAGGAGTGCTGGAGGGAAGGTGGGGGTAAGTCCAGAAGACGGCGTCCGGCCAGCCGGTGTCGGGTATTGATCCGGCAACCCTTGCCGCACCGCACCGCCGCTCTTGGGGTGGTCCCACCCCCACGCTGGCCCCGCTCACCCCCAGGACACGGCGGCGGTCAGCGCGGCCGCGTCTACGCCGCGTCGTCGACGCTCGCACCCCGCCCACTGGCCAGCCACTGGCCTGTTTACGCCGCATCGCTGGTCCAGCGCTGTACTTGCAGTGCCGTGAGACGAAAACAGTGCTCTGCGCGTGCTGTCTCACACTCGCTACCAAAATGTCGCTACAGGCAAGGGTAGAGAAATCGATTTACGAACTACACCACCTGCGTCTGCAGCGACCACAACGCAAATACTTTCACCGGTTCTGTCAACGGCTCTAAGATTAGCTGCAGCACTTTTTCAGGTATTTAATAATGTAGCAACAAATTTACCACATTTTGTACACCCACACATATTATAAATGTGTGTGTGTGTGTGTGTGTGTGTACGTTCAACATCTCCTCCTAAATCAATGAACCAATATCAACCACACTTGCTATACGTATCACTGTCAGTCCACAAACTGTGTTAGAGTTATAACCAGCTGCGTGTCATAGTTCAAGAGTTATGACGTCATGAACAAAAAGTGCCGAATCACGCGTGCCGTTTAATTTATTACTTCTATATTATTAACTCTATTTGCAATAAATTTAGCTGACGTTGTCCACACACGCCACTGAATGTGCGTACGCCACTACACTGAACATCCAAAGAAATTGATAAACCTGCCTAATGTCGTGTAGAGCCCCCGCGAACTTGCACAAGTGCCGCAACACGAAGTGTCATGGACTCGACTAATGTCTGAAGTAGTCGTGGAGAGAACTGACAACACGAATCCTGCAGGGCAAGAGTACGAGGAGGTGTAGATCTCTTCTGAACAGCACCTTGCAAGGCATCGCAGATATGCTCAACAATGTTCATGTCTGGGGTGTTTGGTGGACAGCGGAAGTGTTTTAAACTCAGAAGAGTGTTCCTGGACCAACTCTGTAGCAATTCTGGACGTGTGGGGAGTCGGAATATCCTGCTGGAATTGCCCACGTCCGTCGGAATGCACAATGGACATGAATGGATGGTGGTGATCAGACAGGATGCTTACGTACGTGTCACCTGTCAGAGTCGTATCTAGATGTATCAGGGGTCACATATCACTCCAAGTCCGCACGCCCCACACCATTACAGAGCCTCCACCAGCTTGAACAGGTGCCTCATGACGTGCAGGGTCCACGGATTCGTGAGGTTGTCTCCGTCCGCTCGATACAATGTGGAACGAGACTCGTCCACCAGCCAACATGTTTCCAGTCATCAAGAGTCCAATGTCGGTGTTGACGGGCCCAAGCGAGGCGGAAAGCTTTGTGTCGTGCAGTCATCAAGGGTACACGAGTGGGCCTTCGGTCCCGAAAGCCCATATCGATGATGTTTCATTGAATGGTTCGCAAGCTGACACTTGTTTATGACCCAACATTGAAATCTACAGCAATTTACGGAAGAGTTGCACTTCGTTCTTGCAGGGTTGTTCGCAGATGATGCTGTAATTTACCGTCTAGTAAGGTGATCCGAAGACCATTCTCAGTTGCAAAGCGATTTAGAAAAGATTGCTGTATGGTATGGCAGGTGGCAGCTGACACTAAATAACGAAAAGTGTGAGGTGATACACATGCGTTCCAAAAGAAATCCGTTGGAATTCGAATTACTCGATAAGTAGTACAATTCTCAAAGCTGTCGATTCAACTAAGTACCTGGGTGTTAAAATTACGAACAACTTCAGTTGGAAAGACCACATAGATAATATTGTGGGGAAGGTGAGCCAAAGATTGCGTTTCATTGGCAGAACACTTGGAAGATGCAACAAGCCCACTAAAGAGACAGCTTACACTACACTCGTTCGTCCTCTGTTAGAATATTGCTGGGCGGTGTGGGATCCTTACCAGGTGGGATTGACAGAGGACATGGAAAGGGTGTAAAAAAGGGCAGCTCGTTATGTATTATCACGTAATAGGGGAGAGAGTGTGGCAGATATGATACGCGAATTGGGATGGAAGTCATTAAAGCAAAGACGTTTTTCGTCGCGGCGAGATCTATTTACGAAATTTCAGTCACCAACTTTCTCTTCCGAATGCGAAAATATTTTGTTGGACCCAACATACATAGGTAGGAATGATCATCAAAATAAAATAAGAGAATTCAGAGCTCGAACAGAAAGGTTTAGGTGTTCGTTTTTCCCGCGCGCTGTTCGGGAGTGGAATGGTAGAGAGATAGTATGATTGTGGTTCGATGAACCCTCTGCCAAGCACTTAAATATGAATTGCAGAGTAATCATGTAGATGTAGATGTAGATGTAGGGTGTTTTTCCGGCCGCAGCGAAGTCGGAGATTTGATGTTTTACCGAGTTCGTGATATTCATGGTTCCTTTGTGAAATGGTCGTACGGGAACATCGCCGCATCATGGCTATCTCGCAGATGCTGTGTCCCATCGGTCGTGCACCGAGTAAAACACCACGTTTAAACTCTCTTACACCTCGATAACTGGCCATCGTAGCTGCAGTAACCGATGCAGCAACTGCACCAGACACTTGTGGTCTTATATGGGCGTTGCCGGCCACAGAGCCGTATCCTGCCTGTTTACGTATTTCTGTATCTGGATACGCATGCCTACCTGTTTCTTTGGAGCTTCAGTGTATATCATTCTGCTTCAGATAGTTCAACGGGTATGACGTCATAAACACTGAGATGAATGAAAAAGTGCCACATCATGCCTGAAGTTTTACTACCAAGACACTCGTACAGTCGAGTCAGGTTGGGGAAATCCCTGACACCCGACACCGCTCCTGACAGTTTTCCACTACGAAGCGCAGACGGACAGCAGTCTGTAGAAGAATGAAGAGGCACTGCCATAGAGACGTTTACAAAATCGCGATGTAGACACCTCTGTCGCACAGAAACGGTCCGACATATTACACTACAACACAGCTGATTTTTTCCTTTTCGTTTCTAACAGAAAACTGTCAAAATGAATAACCGTGCAATGCCGAGTTTGTGAGCCGGTGTTCTCACAACTCACTTTATTTGTACAGTTTGGTCAGAAACAGTGTGAAAAGCTTGCAAGTGTGTTGCAAGGTAGATTTATCTGAGAACTAATTGTCAGAAAAAGAATTACCAAAGTTACACCGTTTTCGGTTTAATTAGCTTTGAAGCTACCCATTCAGCCTGCTCCAGGTGCAAACGCGAGAAGCTTGTCACAGGCGATGTTTCCAAAAGTGTCCTTCCTTTGGCTTCATCAAAGCGAACAGGAGGTCCTTGCTACCGTCGAATGTCCAGTGTTTGTACCGCTCTCGGTTTGAGGAAACGAAACTAGGAACTCTTTTGGCAGCAGCGTCTCTTGCAGGCTGCTTGAAATTGCGCGTACGACACCCTGACTGGCTAACTTCAATGCTAATTAACTCGGAAATGACACAACGTAACAGATTTTTTTCTAAACGATTATTTCTCAGCACAACCTATCCTGCATCGCCCTGTCGAACTTATCAGACTGTTTCTGATCACCCTCCATGCAGATGTATGCATGTTGCACGTCTCCTCCTAAATCCCTGTATCGATTTCAGTCAAATGTGATACAGAGACAAGTTACTATCTGCAAACAAACACTCCGGGGTTAGAGCAGTCTAATCTTTATAGGGGTGTGTGTGAGAAAGTAGCGACACAGAGACATAGCTGAAAACGCGTGGAGCAATTTTAACTTACTGACAGAAGCATGCCATTTATGTACTTTGGATCTAATTGTTATAACGTATCAGACTGAATATTTACAGATATAGACGCATACTGTGTGTAAAGGGTAAGATAGCCGGCCGAAGTGGCCGTGCGGTTCAAGGCGCTGCAGTCTGGAACCGCGAGACCGCTACGGTCGCAGGTTCGAATCCTGCCTCGGGCATGGATGTTTGTGATGTCCTTAGGTTAGTTATGTTTAACTAGTTCTAAGTTCTAGGGGACTAATGACCTCAGCAGTTGAGTCCCATAGTGCTCAGAGCCATTTGAACCATTTTTTTAAAGGATAAGAGCGCAGATACACTACTGGCCATTAAAATTGTGAAAGCACGAAGATGACGTGCTACAGACTCGAAATTTAACTGACAGGAAGAAGATGCTGTGATATGCAAATGATTGGCTTTTCATAGCATTCACACGAGGTTGCCACCGGTGGCGAGACAACAGGCATCTTATCCGCACGGCTGTAACGGATCGCGCAGCCACGTCTCGATCGCTGAGTCAACAGATGGGGACATTTGCAAGACAACAACCATCTGCACGAACAGTTCGACGATGTTTGCAGCAGCATGGACTAACAGCTCGGAGACCGTGGTTGCGGTTACCCTTGACGCTGCATCACAGACAGGAGCGCCTGCGATGGTGTACTCGACGACGAACCTGGGTGCACGAATGGCAAAACGTCATTTTTTCTGATGAATCCAGGTTCTGTTTACAACATCACGATGGTCGTATCCGTGTTTGGCGACATCGCGGTGAACGCACATTGGAAGCGTGTATTCGTCATCGCCATACTGGCGTATCACCCTGCGTAATGGTATGGGGTGCGACTGGTTACACGTCTCGGTCACCTCTTGTTCGCATTGACGGCACTTTGAACAGTGGACGTTACATTTCAGATGTGTTACGACCCGTGGATCTACCCTTCATTCGATCCCTGCGAAACACTACATTTCACCAGGATAATTCACGACCGCATGTTGCAGGTCCTGTACGGGCCTTTCTGGATACAGAAAATGTTCGACTGCTGCCCTGGCCAGCACATTCTCGAGATCTGTCACCAACTGAAAGCGTCTGGTCGATTGTGGCCAAGAAACTGGCTCGTCACAATAGGCCAGTCACTACTCTTGATGAACTGTGGTATCGTGCTGAAGCTGCATGGGCAGCTGTAACTATACACGCCATCCAAGCTCTGTTTGACTCAATGCCCAGGCGTATCAAGACCATTATTACGGCCAGAGGTGGTTCTTCTGGGTACTGATTTCTCAGGATCTATGGACCCAAATTCCGTGAAAATGTAATCACATGTGAGTTGTGGTATAATATATACGTCCAATTTCGTGAGATATTTGACCGGGTCATAATCGATGGACCACCCTGTGTACCGAATCGTATATTTATTGAGAGGAATAGACGAGTGTGTGGAAGGGACCTAGGGAAGAAAAGATTTCAAATCCTAGACAATGCGCTGGTCGCCTGCGTTAGAAAGGAACCAACGGATCGCAGGGAATGGAGACGCCAGAGGCGTGCTTGCGCAGCGGGGAACTGATGCCGGTGAGGATGGCGAATTCGACAACAGATCTGGCGACCGACGTAGGACCGCGCTCTGAAAACGGCATCGACCTGGCCGGTTTATTTATTTATTTATTTTGAAATCGGTTACTGCGCAGACCTCGGAAGATCTGCTGCTGGAAGCGGCGCAGGTTCATCCGGACAGCACGTGCGGCTCAGATGTACAGCGAGTCCATAAAGTCCCGTTACAACTTCAAAATTTTATTACACCGGCAGTTGCTGAAATATTTTAACAACATTTCCTTTATTGTAATCAGTGTTTATAAAAGTTTTTTTGACAGTGTTCAATAGACCTCTATATGAGCGCCTTTAGTTGCACGAAGCACATCAAGACGGTACTCGATTTCTTGCCGTGTTCGCTGTAGCATAGCGTCATCAATGGTGGCAACGGCATTACGAATCAGCAGGGTCTGATTCACGATATCTTTTACACACCCCCATAAAAAAAAGTCCAAGGGAGTGATATCTGGCGAACGCGGTGACCAAGGAACTGGCCCACCCCTCCCAATCCATCTGGCTGGAAATGTTCGATTGAGGAACCGACAGACATGCAGTCCCCAATGTGGTGGTACACCATGTTGCTTTGGTCTTAAGTCAAACAACTGTGGTGCTACATGTTCCGTCAGAAGGTCGAGGTAAACATCTGCAGTAACTGTTGACTCGTTGAAGAATAATGGACCAATTATTCGGTGGCACATGATTCCACTCCACACATTCACTTTTGGACTACCCTGGTTGAAGCTCCGTAGTCACAGGTCCCCAGATTCTCACGTTGTGTCTCTTTAACGTCCCAGAAACATGAAACATGAATGCTTCAACCTCCGAAAGGCGCTCCGGCATGTCGAGCGCAAACTCTGTCCGTTTTGGCTCGTCGTTTGGCTCAAGTGTCTGTAACAGTTGCACTTTGCAAACGTACTGCCGTGAGTTCTTGAGGAGGACTCTATGCACAGTGCAACGTGATAGCTGCAACTTATCTGGCAGCAGTGCAGAGGGACTTCGTAGGCGACCGAGTGAAGGCGTCTGAAACGCGATCGATGATTTCCTCGGATGTTCTCGGTCGCCCGCTCCTCCCTTTATCCAACACTGTCCCTGTCTCCATAATTTTTTTGTGCCATGCACGGATTGAAGGGCGCGACGGTGGGTCTTTTTCATACTCAATTCTTAAGTTCCGTTGAATCTGAAAATCCGATTTTGTCTCAATAAACCACGACACACATTGTGCCTTCTCTTGAGGAGTTGCCATTATATAGAGGTTCAGTTCCTTCCATCAACAGAGTATCTGAAACACAAAGTTTTAGTACATATACAAACTTTAGCAAACAGTGATTACAATAAACGAAATGTTGTTAAAATATTTCAGCAACTGCAGTTGTAATAAAATTTTGAAGTTGTAAAGGGACTTTATGGATACCCTGTATGTCATCAGATTAAATAGGCTGTGAGACATGGATGTAGTCCCACATCTCTACCTTACCACCTGCCCACTGAAGAAGCAGTGACGGAAATAAAAGAAACATTCAAGAATGCAATTACAACTCAGCGATGAGATTCGCTTGTGAATTTGTTATCCTCCGTGAAAAATGAAGAAGAATTACTGGACGTGTCAACAGGAATGAACAGCGTAATGAGCACAGGATAACGATTGAGAGTAAACCGGAGAAAGTGATGAGGAATGGCAGAATGAGGTTAGCTACGAACTTAAATCAGAATTGGGGACCACGAAGCAGACGAAGTTAAGGAAGTCTGCTACCTTTAAAGCAAAACAACACCCGACAAACGAAGCGAGGACAAGAGAAGAAGACCAGCACAGGAAAAATGGGCGTATCTGGCAAAGACGAGTCTGGCAGTATGAAAGATCGGCCTTAGAATTCTGAGAGTGTACGTTTGGAGCTCAGCACTGTATGGCAGTGAATGATGCACTGCGGGGAAACCGGAAAAGAAGGGAATGGAAGCCTCTGAGATGTGGTACTGGTTCAAAATGGTTCAAATGGCTCTGAGCACTATGGGACTTAACATCTGTGGTCATAAGTCCCCTAGAACTTAGAACTACTTAAACCTAACTAACCTAAGGACATCACACACATCCATGCCCGAGGCAGGATTCGAACCTGCGACCGTAGCAGTCGCGCGGTTCCGGACTGAGCGCCTGGAACCGCTAGACCACCGCGGCCGGCTCTGGTACTGTACGAGGACGTTGTACAATTACGTAGACTGACAAGATAACCAATGAGGCGGTTCTCTGCACAATTGGTGAAAAAAGGGACACATGAAAAACACTGACGAGAGGAGCGGACAGGATGACAGGACTATCAAAGACAGTGTTGCCAAAGCAGATTTACTAAACACTTCCTTCCGAAATCCCTTCACAAAATAAGACGAAGTAAACATTCCAGAATTCGAATCGACAACAGCTGCCAACATGAGTAACGTAGAAGTAAGTATCCTCGCAGTAGTGAAACAACTCAAATCACTTAATAAAAGCAAGTCTGGTCCAGACTGTATACCAGTTAGGTTCCTTTCGGAGTATGCTGATGCATTAGCTCCATACTTAACAATCATATACAACCGCTCGCTCTACAAAAGTTCCGTACCCAAAGACTGGAAAGTTGCACAGGTCACACCAATATTCAAGAAAGGTAGTAGGCGTAATCCACTAAAGTACAGGCCCGTAACGTCGACATACCGCAGGATTTTGGAACACATATTGTGTTCGAACACTATGAATTACCTCAAAGGAATCGGCCTATTGACACGCAGTCAACATGGGTTTAGGAAACATCGTTCCTGTGAAACACAACTAGCTCTTTATTCATATGAAGTGTTGAGTGCTATTGACAAGAGATTTCAGATCGAGTCCGTATTTCTGGATTTCCGGAAGGCTTTTGACACTGTACCACACAAGCGGCTCGTAGTGAAATTGCGTGCTGAAATTACGTGACTGGATTTGCGATTGCCTGTCAGAGAGGTCACAGTTCGTAGTAATTGACGGAAAGTCATCGAGTAAAACAGAACGGATTTCAGGCGTTCCCCAAGGTAGTGTTATAGGCCCTTTGCTGTTCCTTTTTAATAAACGATTTGGGGGACAATCAGAGAAGCCGTCTTAGGTTGTTTGCAGATGACGCTGTCGTTTAACGAGTAATAAAGTCATCAGAAGACCAAAACAAGCAGCAAAAGGATATAGAAAAGATATCTGAATGGTGAGAAAAGTGGAAGTTGACCCTAAATAACGAAAAGTGTGAGGTCATCCACATGACTACTAAAAGGAACTCGTTATACTTCGGTTACACGACAAATCAGTCTAATCTAAAAGCCGTAAATTCAACTAAATACCTAGGTATTACAATTACGAACAACTTAAATTGGAAGGGACACATAGAAAATGTTGTGAGGAAGGCTAACCAAAGGCTGCGTTTTATTGGCGGGACACTTGGAAAATGTAACAGACCTATTAAGGAGACTGCCTGCACTACGCTTGTCCCTCCTCTTTAGAATACTGCTGCGCGGTGTGGGATCCTTACCAGATAGGACTGACGGAGTACATCGACGAAGTTTAACAAAGAGCAGCACGTTTTGTATTATCGCGAAATATGGGAGAGAGTGTCACAGAAATGATACGGGATTTGGGTTGGAAATCATTAGAAGCGTTTTTCGTTGCGACTGAATCTTCTCACGAAATTTCAATCACCAACTTTCTCCTTTGAATGTGAAAATATTTTGTTGACACCGACCTACATAGGGCGGAACGATCACTACGATAAAATAAAGGGCCGGCAGGAAGTGGCCGAGTGGTTCTAGGCGCTTCAGTCTGGAACCGCACGACCGCTGCGGTCGCAGGTTCGAATCCTGCGTCGGGCATGGCTGTGTGTGATGTCCTTAGGTTAGGTAGGTTTAAGTAGTTCTAAGTTGTAGGGGACTGATGACCTCCAATGTTAAGTCCCATAGTGCTCAGAGCCATTTGAACCATTTGATAAGGGAAACCAGAGCTCGTACTGGAAGATATAGGTGTTCATTCTTTCCACGCGCTATACGAGATTGGAATAATAGAGCATTGTGAAGGTGGTTCGATGAGCCCTCTGCCAGGCACTTGAATGTGATTTGCAGAGTGTCCATGTAGATGTAGATGTAGATGTTAAGGCATCGGGGAATGACTTCCACGGAACCAGGGGGGCCGGTAGGCGGTAACAGCTGCTGGGGAATGGAATACACCCAACAAATAATTGCAAGCGCTACTCTCAGATGAAGAGGTTGGCTCGAGAGACGAACTCGTGGTGGGCCGCAAAAATCTCAAATCTGGGTGTCCTTCGTACGTTGCACTGTTTTAGCCGACTCTCCGTCCTGGAACCCGTAAGGTTTCGGTGTTCGTGCAGCGATCGTAAGGACGAACCGTACTACGATATTCAGTAAGGAAGCAATTACTCCTCCGAGGGGACAGGTTTGGTGGTTTGGTGGTACAGTCGGCGGCCGCTCGCAATGGCACCCTGCGTGTCTGAGTCACGCCGCCGTTCCCACGGGCGCCTGGCCTCAAGGTCAGTCGCCCAAGGACGCTGGAGGCGCAGCTGGAGCCGTAGCGCTGGAGCTGGACCGCACCGGACGTTCCACGGCCCTGGGTCACGCCACTCCAGCGCTCTCCAGCCGCCCGGTGCGTGACTCTACACAGGTACTGCCGCTGTTGGAGTAAACTCCTTCCTACGATACCGGCTGCCCTCTTATCACAAGTTTGTCTTATAAATACGCAACGTGGGTTTTTACTTCTTGGCTGAGAGTCTGCGACCGATGTGTCAAACTGTTCACTGACGTTTCGTCCCCTTTTCCCGTAGGCGTCTTCAGAGTTGCCTTTTCATCTCAGGAAAGATTCCCGCAAATAGGGACGAAACGTCGGTGCTCAGTTTCATGTGACGGGCAGAATCTCTTAGCCCGAAAGTTTTAACTGAAATCTGTCGCATTTCGCTACAGCTGCGAAAGCTCACGTCTTGATGATCTTCTTCCTCTTGTTCCGCGTTATGCCTGTCGATCTGTTCTTAACTTTTAACTGGCCGCCCTGTCTCCCTCTTCCCGTGGGTCTGTATTATACGGCCATCTTTTGAGTGCACACAATTACAGACGTATATCGTTGACGTCAATGTGTTGTAGAATTGTGCAGCATGTTCTGTGCTCAACAACTGTGACATTTTTGGAGAATCAAAATCTCCTCTCTGTAAGTCGGCATGGATTCTGCTGAGTTCCCGTGAAACTCAGCTCGCTCTGTTTTTCCGTGAGGTCCACAGCGCAGTGGACAAAGGCGCTCAGGCTGATGCCGTGTTGATTGACTTCAGGGAAGACACTTGACACCGCCCCCCACTGCCGTTTACTGAAAAAAAAAAAAAATTACCAGCTTACCGAGTATCGGACCGGATTGGCGGCCGGATTCGAGACTTCTGCGCAGACAGAACTCAACAAATGGCTCTTAACGGTACCAAATGGCCAGATGTTGAGGTATTTTCCTAGCACGCAAACGAAATGTCATGTTTAAAGTATATATCGAGTCGAAAATGTCGGAAGCTCTATTCGCAGATGAGGTGGTTTTTCCGCATGAAAGTAGTAACGCCAGAAGAGTGAGGCGATTTGCAAAGTGACGTACGTAGGATTGATGAACGGTGTACGCTTGGGCAGTTGCCTTTGCATGCAAATAAATATAACATATTGCACACGCATAGCAGAAGAAATGCACTGCTCTACAACTACACTATAGATTGAAGAGTTTTTAGCAAACAGAACACAGCATGTTGTTATCAATGGAGAGACGTCTACAGACGTTAAAGTAACCTCTGGCGTACCACAGGGGAGTGTTATGGGACCATTGCTGTTCACAATATATATAAATGACCTAGTAGATAGTGTCGGAAGTTCCATGCGGCTTTTCGCGGATGATGCTGTAGTATACAGAGAAGATGCAGCATTAGAAAATTGTAGCGAAATGCAGGAAGATCTGCAGCGGATAGGCACTTGGTGCAGGGAGTGGCAACTGACCCTTAGCATAGACAAATGTAATGTATTGCGAATACATAGAAAGAAGGATCCTTTATTGTATGATTATATGATAGCGGAACAAACACTGGTAGCAGTTACTTCTGTAAAATATCTGAAAGTATGCGTACGGAACGATCTGAAGTGGAATGATCATATAAAATTAATTGTTGGTAAGGCGGGTGCCAGGTTGAGATTCATTGGAAGAGTCCTTAGAAAATATAGTCCATCAACAAAGGAGGTGGCTTACAAAACACTCGTTCGACCTATACTTGAGTATTGCTCAACAGTGTGGGATCCGTACCAAATCGGGTTGACGGAGGAGATAGAGAAGATCCAAAGAAGAGCGGCGCGTTTCGTCACAGGGTTATTTGGTAACCGTGATAGCGTTACGGAGATGTTTAGCAAACTCGAGTGGCAGACTGTGCAAGAGAGGCGCTCTGCATCGCGGAGTTGCTTGCTGTCCAGGTTCCGTACCGCCGTAGAAGATACACAAGGAGGAGCAGACTTCCAGTGTATAAAACAGTTGACACTTTCAGTTTTGTTCCTGGCAATGTTTCTCAAGAGGAGCTGCTGACTGGACCTATCACGTTTGTTGGATGCAAGATTAACTTTTCATGTACTACTACAGAAGTTGTTCCCGGTAATGCATGGTTAACACTTGCCATAGTAAGAGGTAGTGATAAAGCATTACAAGGACTGGAATCGTACTATGACAGAGACATTGTTTGCTATCGTACATTTTCTATTGGTGTACAAGGTGATAGGGATTATGGTACAGCTGTAGTGCATACTGATAAGCCATTTTCATTATATACAAGAAACAGGAGACGTGTAAATGCTAATGAAAGAATTAATGTTTGGTGTAAGATTGATGGTGTGTTGTCAAGTTATATTAAAGTACAAGGTGACATTACTGTATATTATCTGGATGAGGTATCGAATATATTGCTTCCCCCTACTTATACCTCCCGAGGAGATCACGAATGTAAAATTAGAGAGATTCGAGCGCGAACGGAGGCTTCCCGCGAACCATACGCGACTGGAACAGAAAAGGGAGGTAATGACAGTGGCACGTAAAGTGCCCTCCGCCACACACCGTTCGGTGGCTTGCGGAGTATAAATGTAGATGTAGATGTAGATGACAAATTTCTGAAAATAGTAACTACCGCAAAATGTCTAGGACTGCCTTTCCGAAGCGACCTTAAGTGGAACGATCGCATTGAACATATAGTAGGAAAAGCATATGCCAGACTCAGATTCATAGGAAGAATCTTAAGGAAATGTGACTCATCCACGGAAGACGTGCCTTACAAGACGCTTGTTCGACTGGTTCTTAAGTACTGTTCGTCAGTCCGGGACGCTTGCCAGGTAGGACTCATAGAAGAGACAGGAAAGATATAACGGAGAGCGGCGCGTTTCATCAAGGGACCATTTAGCGGGCTCGAGAGCGTGGCAGAAGTTTTATATTTGAGTATGGAACATACACTCCTGGAAATGGAAAAAAGAACACATTGACACCGGTGTGTCAGACCCACCATACTTGCTCCGGACACTGCGAGAGGGCTGTACAAGCAATGATCACACGCACGGCACAGCGGACACACCAGGAACCGCGGTGTTGGCCGTCGAATGGCGCTAGCTGCGCAGCATTTGTGCACCGCCGCCGTCAGTGTCAGCCAGTTTGCCGTGGCATACGGAGCTCCATCGCAGTCTTTAACACTGGTAGCATGCCGCGACAGCGTGGACGTGAACCGTATGTGCAGTTGACGGACTTTGAGCGAGGGCGTATAGTGGGCATGCGGGAGGCCGGGTGGACGTACCGCCGAATTGCTCAACACGTGGGGCGTGAGGTCTCCACAGTACATCGATGTTGTCGCCAGTGGTCGGCGGAAGGTGCACGTGCCTGTAGACCTGGGACCGGACCGCAGCGACGCACGGATGCACGCCAAGACCGTAGGATCCTACGCAGTGCCGTAGGGGACCGCACCGCCACTTCCCAGCAAATTAGGGACACTGTTGCTCCTGGGGTATCGGCGAGGACCATTCGCAACCGTCTCCATGAAGCTGGGCTACGGTCCCGCACACCGTTAGGCCGTCTTCCGCTCACGCCCCAACATCGTGCAGCCCGCCTCCAGTGGTGTCGCGACAGGCGTGAATGGAGGGACGAATGGAGACGTGTCGTCTTCAGCGATGAGATTCGCTTCCGCCTTGGTGCCAATGATGGTCGTATGCGTGTTTGGCGCCGTGCAGGTGAGCGCCACAATCAGGACTGCATACGACCGAGGCACACAGGGCCAACACCCGGCATCATGGTGTGGGGAGCGATCTCCTACACTGGCCTTACACCACTGGTGATCGTCGAGGGGACACTGAATAGTGCACGGTACATCCAAACCGTCATCGAACCCATCGTTCTACCATTCCTAGACCGGCAAGGGAACTTGCTGTTCCAACAGGACAATGCACGTCCGCATGTATCCCGTGCCACCCAACGTGCTCTAGAAGGTGTAAGTCAACTACCCTGGCCAGCAAGATCTCCGGATCTGTCTCCCATTGAGCATGTTTGGGACTGGATGAAGCGTCGTCTCACGCGGTCTGCACGTCCAACACGAACGCTGGTCCAACTGAGGCGCCAGGTGGAAATGGCATGGCAAGCCGTTCCACAGGACTACATCCAGAATCTCTACGATCGTCTCCATGGGAGAATAGCAGCCTGCATTGCTGCGAAATGTGGATATACACCGTACTAGTGCCGACATTGTGCATGCTCTGTTGCTTGTGTCTATGTGCCTGTGGTTCTGTCAGTGTGATCATGTGATGTATCTGACCCCAGGAATGTGTCAATAAAGTTTCCCCTTCCTGGGACAATGAATTCACGGTGTTCTTATTTCAATTTCCAGGGGTGTATTTTATGCTCAAGAACTGTAACGTTTTTGGAGAAGGAAAATGTCGTCTATAAAAATCAACATGGATCCCGCAAACAGATCCTTCATTTAGAGGATCTCATTTAGATACCTGTTGCCTTACATTTAACACTGAAATGCCAAAGAAACTGGTATTCAAATACAGAGATATGTAAACAGGCAGAATACGGCACTAAGACAAAAAGTGTCTGGCGCAGTTGTTAGATCGGTTGCTGCTCGTACAATGGCAGGTCATCAAGATTTAACTGGGTTAGAATGATGTTACAGTCGGTGCACAAGCGATGGAACACAGAGGTAACGATGAAGTGGGGTATTTTCCCGTACGGCCATTTCACGAGTGTACCGTAAATATAAGGAATCCGGTTAATCATCAAATCTCCGACATCGCTGCGGCCGGAAAAAGATCCTGCAAGAACAGAACCAACGACAACTGAAGAAAATCGTTCAACGTGACAGAAGTGGAACCCCTCCCTAAATTTCTGCAGATTTCAATGCTGCACCATCAACAAGTGTCAGCGTGCAAATCATTCAACGAAACATCATAGGTATGGGGTTTCGGTGCGGCCGTCTGCACCTACATTGGAGTGTTGATGGCTGGAATCATGTTGCCTGGTAGGACGAGTCTCGTTTCAAACTGCATCGGGTGGTTGGATGTGACCGGATATGCAGAAAACCTCATGTATCCATGGACCCTGCATATCAGCACGAGACTCTTGAAGCTGGTGGATGCTCTGTAATGGTGTGGGGCGTGTGATGTGGCACCCCTGATACGTCTAGATACGGGTCAGACAGGTGACACGTACGTAAGCATCCTGTCTGATCACCATTCATGCCCATTGTGTATTCTGCCGGACTTGGGAAATTCCAGCAGGACAATGCGACACCCCACACGTCCAGAATTGCTACAGAGTGGCTCCAGGAACGCTCTTCTGAGTTTCAACACTTCCGCTGGCCACCGAGCTCTCCAGACATGAACATTGTTGAGCATATCTGGGATGCCTTACAACGTGCAGTTCAGAAGAGATCTCGACTGCTCGTACTGTTACGGATTTATGGGCAGTCCTGCAGGATTCGTGGTGTCAGTTCCCTCCAGCACTACTCCAGGCATTAGTCGAGTCCGTGCCACGTCGTGTTGCGGCACTCCTGTGCGCTCGCGGGGGCTCCATACGATATTAGGCAAGTGTACCAGTTCCACTGGGTCTTCACTGTTTAACAGGTCGTTCATTTTGCCTTCTCATGCAGATTACATTATATTACAAACAGGAATTATTATTTTCAGCAAATGCAAGGGAAGCAATAATAAATTAAAAGCACATTACAAACTGAAAGAAAAGAAACACAAAAGATATTCAAATTTTTAGAACATATGATGATAGGTAATACGAAGGACTTGAATAGAAAGAGCGAGAGAAATATTACCCTGTGTGAGCCAGTCTGGTCAGAGAGCTTCGGAAGTACTTGTAGCCTTGCAGTGCCGCTTCCCTACACTTTAATTTACCGATTAATATTTCTAAACACTATTTCCACAAACTCTATAACTATATTGTGGAAAGCGCAATGGTGCGTGAGTGTAAAGTATGTTTTTTGTTGTAGTATTTAACTAACTTTCAATTTCTACATTACCTGTCTTGAATTTTAGTTATTATGTTGCTTACATACTGGTGTTCATTTACAAGTGTTACATCACAACAGCGGTGTAATGACCGCGGAATAGATATGCCTGGTCTTTATAATTAAGGTAGGACAGGTTAACAGAGTAGATTGCATTACACTGTATATTCTAATACAGTTTAATTATTGAAGTGGCTCTGAGCACTATGGGACTTAACATCTGAGGCCATCAGTCCCCTAGAACTTAGAACTACTTAAACCTAACTAACCTAAGGACATCACACACATCCATGCTCGAGGCAGGATTCGAACCTGCGACTGTGGCAGCAGCGTGGTTCCGGACTGAAGCGCCTAGAACCGCTTGGCCACCGCGGCCGGCCTGTTTAATTATTCCAGATGCTGTGTAAAGTTGTCTGCAGTGCGCGTTGATGAAAGCGTTCGCTGGTTGAGTAAGTGTGTGTTTCGGTACTGCTGTCTGTGTTGGTGTATGAATTGGAACTGGTGTGTTATGTGCTTTGCGTGTGTTGCAGTATTCCGTTATACGGCCGCGTCTGTGTGTATTCGTCATGTAATGTCCTTGAGATACCGGCAGCGGTTTTATTTACTGCACTACTGGCCATTAAAATTGCTGCACCACGAAGATGACGTGCTACAGACGCGAAATTTAACCGACACGAAGAAGATGCTGTGATATGCAAATTATTAGCTTTTCAGAGCATTCACACAAGGTTGGCGCCGGTGACGAAACCTCCAACGTGCCGACATGAGGAAAGTTTCCAACCGATTTCTCATACACAAACAGCAGTTGACCGGCGTTGCCTGGTGAAACGTTGTTGTGATGCCTCGTGTAAGGAGGAGAAATGCGTACCTTCACTTTTCCGACTTTGATAAAAGTCGGATTGTAGCCTATCGCGATTGCGGATTATCGTATCGCGACATTGCTCCTAGCGTTGGTCGAGAACCAATGACTGTTAGCAGAATATGGAATCGGTGGGTTCAGGAGGGTAATACGGAACGCCGTGCTGGATCCCAACGGCCTCGTATCACTAGCAGTCGAGATGACACGCATCTTATCCGCATGGCTGTAACGGATCGTGCAGCCACGTCTCGATCCCTGAGTCAACACATGGGGACGTTTGCAACACAACAACCATCAGTACGAACAGTTCGACGACGTTTGCAGCAGCATGGACTATCAGCTCGGAGACCGTGGCTGTTGTTATCCTTGACGCTGCCTCACAGACAGGAGCGCCTACGATGGTGTACTCAATGACGAACCTGGGTGCACGAATGGCAAAAAGTCATTTTTTCGGATGCATCCAGGTTCCGTTTACAGCATCACGATGGTCGCATCCGTGTTTGGCGACATCGCGATGAACGCACGTTGGAAGCGTGTATTCGTCATCGCCATCCCTCGTGATGGTATGGGGTGCCATTGGTTACACGTCTCGGTCACCTCTTGTTCGCATTGACGGCACTTTGAACAGTGGACGTTCCATTTCAGATTTGTTACGACCTGTGACTCTACCCTTCATTCGATCCCTGCGAAACCCTACATTTCAGCAGGATAGTGCACGACCACATGTTGCAGGTCCTTTCTGGATACAGAAAATGTTTGATTGCTGCCCTGGCCATCACATTCTCCAGATCTCTCACCAATTGAAAACGTCTGGTCAATGGTGGCCGAGCAACTTGCTCGTCACAATATGCCAATCACTACTCTTGATGAACTGTGGTATCGTGTTGAAGCTGCATGGGCAGCTGTACCTGTACACGCCATCCAAGCTCTGTTTGACTCAATGCCGAGGCGTATCAAGGCCGTTATTACGGCCAGAGGTGGTTGTTCTGGGTTCTGATTTCTCAGGATCTATGCACCCAAATTGCGTGAACATGTAATCACATGTCAGTTCTAGTATAATATATTTCTCCAATGAATAACCGTTTATCTTCTGCATTTCTTCTTGGTGTAGCAATTTTAACGGCCAGTAGTGTATTTATGTCGATAGTGAAGGTTCCCAGCCCAACGCACAGTGACAGTGGTGTTGAAACCTCCTGACAGCCTTCTCTGGCCTCGCTGCCCGATCTTTCAATTCGTCACCAGACGTACTCGGTGGGCCCACGTACTGGCTGCAAAATGGACCACAGACTCGAAGAGTGCAGAATAGTAAGTTCTCAGTGTCTGCAATGGTACCCTCAAGTGAATCTAGCCAACTTGTGCCTCATCCTGGCAGCCCTGTCACTCGTCGCTCTGATGTATTCGTCAAGAGACAGTCGTCCGTCGAGATGGACGGCAGGATATCGTGTTTTCCGTTCTCTGCGTATGCGAAGGCCACCACCAGATGGTGAGCTGCGTATGCTATCGCCCCGTTCACGCGGTTATCCCGATCCAGCTGATGGAGGAGGGGTTCAAAGACGATATCCCAAAAGCTGGGGTCACAGATCGATCCTTGAGGGCAACCTTCAGTGACTCTTTGAATCACTTTCTGGTCTCACGCGCTCCAGTCGACCATCCTCTTTCTACAGAACTCCGAGAGCTCATCGTAGAGGGCCTTAGTTACCTGCGGTGGCAAGACGCAAATCAGTACCGTAACTGCAAGGTAACAACGGTGAAGTCGCTGACGACAGTGGCACTAAAGCAGAGTTATTAAACATGGTTTTCCGAGTATCCTTTATCAAAGAAGAGGAAGTAAATATTCCCAATTTCCAGGTTCAAATGGCTCTGAGCACTATGGGACTTAACATCGGAGGTCATCGGTCCCCTAGAACTTAGAACTAGTTAAACCTAACTAACCTAAGGACATCACACACATCCATGCCCTAGGCTGGATTCGAACCTGCGGCCATAGCAGCAGCGCGGTCCCGGACTGAAGCGCCTAGAACCGCTCTGCCACAGCGGCCGGCCCAGACACTATCAGAGGCATCCGAAATGTCTATAACACTAGCAACTGTGTATTTGTTTTGTATGTTATTAACAGTGCGTCATCTACAGATTTCACCGAACTAAAACGGAATTGATGCGGCGTAAGGCCGAGGAGCTGCCTGTGCGTTTGCAAGCGATCGCATAGAAGTCCTTCCTGGACTACACGTTCTTGGATCCGAGGCACCGCGTGTTCTTATTTTTTTATTACGACGGCATTTGTTGTTTTCCAGACAGCAGGTACCCGTCCCAGCCGTCTCGCTTCGTTGAGTACATCCGTCAGGTATGGAGCAGTCTGTGGAACGACAGTTTTCAGTGTCTCCGGGTGGATACCGTCTGGCCCGGACGTTTTTTTGTTCTTTGGTTTGGCAATCGCAAGCGTGAACACCTCACGTGCAAAGGGAGTAACGACAGCATCATTTCCATAGCAAGAGTTTATTAAGGACCGCCGTCCGGTATGAATCTGTTCATGCAGGTTGTTGTTCGTCATCGAGGAGGAGTTGGTTTAGGAGGAATTCCGCAGAACTTCTCGACCCCTCTGTTATGGTACCGCCATCTCGTGGCGTCTTCGGACGCTCCCTTTGTATTTTGAAGGGTTCCCCGCAAATGTTGGTCTGGAGCTGTTTCCGCACGTGTGTGTTCCAACGTTCTTCTCGTGTTTTTGTATTACTCTTGCTTGTACCTTTGTTTTGCTTCCCTGAACTGTCTGCGTCTGACATCTCCATCTCTTGCCGTTGACGCTATTTGATACCGTTTCCGCCGGCCGGTGTGGCCGAGCGGTTCTAGGCGCTTCAGTCTGGAACCGCAAGACCGCTACGGTCACAGGTTCGAATCCTGCCTCGGGCATGGATGTGTGTGATGTCCTTAGGTTAGTTAGGTTTAAGTAGTTCTAAGTTCTAGCGGACTGATGACCTCAGATGTTGTCCCATAGTGCTCAGAGCCATCTGAAACATTGATACCGTTTCCGTTTGTTTCTCGCTCCTTTGTGCAACCTTGTTAGTCTTCTAGTCCACGGCGTGTTCAGCTTTCGTCCTGTGTCAGAACACGCTACGAAGGAAGCGTGCTACATCACGCACACGTTTACTATCGAAATTTATAGAGACTGCTTTCCGGTAAGAGTCGCAGAACATACCGCTTCCCCCTCCCCCCCCCCCCCACTTGGGTCTCGAGAAGTGACCTTGAGGAGAAAATACGAGAGAAGATAGAGCCAATACAGGGGCTTAGCGACAATCGTTCCTCCCACGCGCCACTATCATTCTTCCCACGCGCCATTCGTGAGTGGAAGACGCAAGGGACGATCAGTTAGTGGTGCGAGAAGTACCCTCCACCACACACTGTCAGGTGGCTTATGGAGTACTGACGCAGACGTAGATGTTAATGTAGAGTCCTTGTTTCTTCCATTAGTTCCAAGTGTTCCCTCCAGTTTTGTCTCCTGTTATTTTGTGATTTACGGCAATATTCTATCCTTGTCAATTGTTTTCATTAGGAAGCACGTCCGTGTTAATGCAATATGTTGACTGGTCGTAAAAATTTCGTTTGAGGACTTGGCTAGAATCTTTTCTCTTCGTAGCACAGGATTCCCCGGCATTCGGTAGAACACGTACAACCATCACCTTACAGAATTTCATTTTGTGTCTCTTGGTGTATTTTTTTGATCTTCTGCTTATAGCTTCCTAGCTAACTGAGGTGGTGAACTTGCTCCAAAATTCGACCTTCAATTACGATTTTGTATCGCGCTGTGTATTTCCCGTGCAATACCATTGTCCTAGTTTTATGTACAGCTTCTTTAAAACTACAATAGTTTCCATTCAAGTTTAAAAGATTGATTAATTTTTGTAGTTCGTTTTGACAATTTTGTATTAATACACTGTCGACAGCATATAGAAATCTGTTAATACACATCTTATTATTTGTATGGATTGCTTCTGGCGCTCTTTCCTTCCATTTCCTTTCCCAAGGTGTCTGCGTTCCTTAAGTTCCTCCATTTCGTAGTCCCCACTTTTGATGGTAAGTTTCTCACCGGTCTCATTCCTGCCAATCCTCATTACTGACGTCTTTCTTCGGTGTACTCTTATGCCATATTCTGTGCTAATTATCTTCTTTATTCGTTTCAGTTTGTCCTGTTATTGTTACTCACCTTGACGGCGAGCAGAAATGTAATCAGCGAATATGTGCCCGGGAAGATTGTAAGGGATAGGAAAGACTCCCCGCGGATTAGTAGACGTGTTAGATAATTGCTACGAAACCTTCAAGAAAGCGATTTGTCACAGATGTAAGCGAAGTCAAACCATAAAACAGAAGCTGAACAAAGCGAAAATAACTGTAAAGAGAGCAACGCAAGAAACGTCATTGACTTTCAAAGTCAATCGATCTAACAATCCTAAGACGTTTCGGCTCTACTTATAATCAGTAAGCGGATCGAAATTGTGTGTGTCAGAGTGACAATACTGGCAATGAAGCAGAGGCGACACAGAGAGGGAGAAAAACTGAATACGATCATCTGGAAGCGTCCGACAGCCTAACATTGCAACACGGTTCCTCCTTTCATTCACAGCACGAACATCGAAATGGTAGCTATTGAAACAATTGACCGTGGAATAGAAAAATCAACACTCGCTGAATCGTGACAAGGCATCTGCTCTAGGTCAGATACCTGTGAGGTTCTACACATATTGCGTGAAACTAATCCCCCGCCTTCTCTAGCTGTAGTTTATCAGGGATCACCGGAGCAACGAAGGGTATTTAGCGAAAGGAAAAAAAAGAACGTGTCATTCACGATTTCAAAAGAAATTGTTCAAATGGCTCTGAGCACTGTGGGACTTAACTTCTGAGGCCATCAGTCCCGTAGAACTTAGAACTACTTAAGCCTCTCCAACCTAAAGACATCACACACATCCATGCCCGAGGCAGGATTCGAACCTGCGACCGTAGCGGTCGCACCGTTCCAGACTGTAGCGCCTAAAGCCGCTCGGCCACTCCGGCCGGCCACGATTTCAAGGAAAGAAATTATACCCCTATATCGCTGATGTGAATCTGTGGTAGAATTATGACCTATGTTTTATACTAGCACATTAAGATCTTTTTTTTTTATATACAGGAATTCCTCGTGGTAGCACGTTACGCTCATTATGGTTTCTGATCTATGGCACTAGCTTTCCCTAGATTGTTAGTGATAGTGAAAAAATTATCTTCGCTGATGGCAGAAATATTATAATCACGGAGAAAGTGAGAGAACTTCTAGCAGGGAAAACAAATGAAGACCTGAAGGAGACTTACAGTTGGTCGATATGCAATGAAGTTACATAGTCTACAAAGAAATCGAGTACCACCAATTTCAGTTTAAAGAGGTAAAATGATAGTGTTAAATGAACTCGTAGATGGTACTTCTATAGACTGTGTAACAAGTACGAAAATTCTAGATATGAATATTGATTCTCAGTGGAAAGACACACACACTTGCAAATAAAATGTCGACAGCGTGTAACAGTCGATGTCTTTTGCATGTTTGCTATTCATTCGTACAATCAGTTCATGACAGAACATGTTAGTAAACCCGGTCAGTGCAAAGTTCTGTCCGAAACAGTGGTGTTTTCAAACCACGCAAAGGGAGTGCACTTAGCAATCAGTTCCGATCATCACAAACTGCGTTGATAATTACTGCGAAAACAGCTCTGTCCACAACGGTGGGTCAACGTCTCGACTGAATGTACATTTACCGTGAAAGACTACACGTAAAACTGAAAACAGCTGTTTCTACCAAGGAATACAATTTTAAGATAAACTGCCGAAGGAGACTAAAAGGATCACCGAAGCTAACTTATTTAATACAAAGGTACAGTTCAAAAGAATGCGTTTAGCTGAACATCGTATGCGGTAAACGATCACTTATGTAACACATAGTAGAAATTCGGGAAATAAACCTGATGCAAATAAATAAAAATAAAGCAAGTGTTGATTTTACTTTTACGCTTCCCTTTTGTACTAGAATTTTTTTTCGAGATAACCTTACTGCCAGAGCTATACAGTGTATGACAGCAGTAGTTTAGCCTCCTGCGGTTCACGGAATGGAAACCAAACATCGTCCCTAGGGTCGCGGTGCCAGCCGACACTGCGTGTGGCGTTCGCGGTGGTCGGTACTGAGAAATGAACGAACAGTGTTGCGCTGGCGTTCTTCTATGCAAAACAGTGTTGTATACTAGAGGCAAACCGAATGAGGTTCTGCTGTTGAGGTGGGGAAGGTAATGGCTACAGGCTTTCCATCAAAATATGTCTGATTTACGTTTGCCGTGGTTTCCGTAAATTACTTCAGGTAAATGCTGGGATGGTTCCCAGGGTAATGCCACAACCGAGTGTCTGCCCCATCCTTGGCGAACTAGATTAGCCAGCCTGAAAATGCCTGTGTAAATGGCTTACATTTGTTTTCTTGTTCCTAATGTGTAATACCATGACACGTTCAGCAATCTTGTAAAACCGATGAATAACGATGAATAAAACAACACGGTGAGACAAGAGCACGGTACCCATTTCAGCAACAAATAATTGTTTGCAACCGAACCCTTCATATATATTTGCAAACTATAATCGGGGTTTATTTGCGAAAAACACGCGCTAGTATCGCGTACACAGGGTAGAAAAGGGCAGTGCATTGGCGAAGGTGTCATTTGTAGTCAGGTGAGTCATGGGGAAAGGTTTCCGACGCCATTGTGACCCCACGACGGGAGTTAATAGACCGAACGTGGAATGGTAGTCGGAACTAGAAACACGGGACATACCATTTCGAAAATCGTTAAGGAATTCAATATTCCGAGACCCAGAGAGCCAAAAGTGCGCCACAAATAGCAAATATCATTCAGTAACTCTCACTGCGGACAACGCAGTGGCGGAAGGCCTTCATTTAACGACCGAAAGCAGCGGCGTTTGCGAAGAGTCGTCAGTGCTAACAGACCAGCAACATTGCGTGAAATAACCGCAGAAATCAACGTGGGATGGACAATGAACGTATCCGTCGGGACGGTGCGGCGAACTCTGGCATTAATGGGCTGTGGCTCTCCTGGGCTTCGTTAGCGTTGCGCTTGCACCCTACACACCTGCAAACAGGGCCTGGTTACTTAGATAACAGATTTCAGCTATCAGTTGTCCTTTGGAACTTTTATTGGCAGTTCTAGGTTTAGCTGAAATCTAGATCTGCCAGTAACAATTCCAAAGGACTACTGATAGCTGAAATCTATTATTTACAAATCAAAATAACGGTCGGTGCGTGCAATAGCCTCTGAATGGAGGGTAACCTGAGGGCCTGGTTAGATAAGTCGCGATTTCAGTTGACAAGAGCCGATGGTGGGGTTGGAATGTGGCGCAGACTCCATGAACACCTGCACCCAATTTGCCAACTAAGCACCGTGCAAGCTGGTGGTGGCTCAGTAATGAACTGTGTCCTCTAGTCCAAGTGAACCCATCATTGGCTATAAATGGCTGAGTTCGGCTTCTAGCAGGTCATTTGCAGCCGTTCATGAGCTCCGTGTTCCCAGGCAATGGCGTGCCGTGTCGCCAGTAGGGTTCGAGAGTGGCGCAGACCCCACCCACGAAGCCAAGGACCCAAGCTGTTAACAAGGTACCGTGCAAGCTGGTGGTGGCTCCGTAATGGTTTGGACCGAGTTTCCAACGAGTGGACCTGGTCGTCTGGATGTTCGGCTACTTGGAGACCATTTGCAGCCTTCTGTGGGCGTCATGTTCCCAAACAAAGAAGCAATTTTCACGGAATACAATGCGTCATGTCCCCTGGTGTCAATTGTTTACGGTTGGTTTGAAGAACATTCTGGGCAGGTGATTTGGCCACTCAGATCGACTGGCATGAGTCCCGTCCATCATTTATGGGACATAATTGAGAGGTCAGTTAGTGCACAAAATCTTGCGCCGGACTTCTGCAGTTATGGAAAGAGGTGGTGTGGCTCAGTATTTCTGCAGGGGACTCCCAACGACCTGTTGAGTTCATGCCACGTCGGGCTGCCTCACTACGCCGGGAAAAGCAGGCCCGCGATAATGTTAGCAAGTACCCCATGACTTTTGACACTTGAGTGTACGTCCAGCACTCAAGATTTGACATTAAGTAATCAGTAGTACACCATGCTCCGTTACTTTCTGCACAGTCGCTTGTGAAAATTCGTACTGATTATCGTACCGATCTTGTCTTTGGATGCAACAAGTGTCCGTGCTTTATTCCTGCAGACACTGACATTGACAAAATACCAAACGAGAAAAATCAGGGGCCGAGAGATTCGGATGTCTCGGTGGCCAGCTAATATTTGCGCTACGAGACATGACCTGACCACGAAGCATCCCTTGAAGAAGTACGACTGACTGTCGAGATGTGTGGTAGGTTACACTGTTTCACTGAAACCACGGATCATTGTTTCCCATAGCTAATAAGGTTCTTGGGTACTTGTTTAAAGCGTAACTGTGACGTTCACCATTCACGGAGACACTTGCTCCTCCCGAATTTTCAAACTAAGAAGATAAATATAATAAAAACGGAAACTGGCAAACACACTATGTCACATCATCCCAACCCATACTACAACAAATTTCTCGTAGAGAGGCCTTACATTAGTAATTTATCGCTGTTCCGTGGCCCAAATGTAGCAGTTCAGCTTACTGCCAAAGTGACTGAGATCGAAATGAGCTTGGCAACTCTTTGTTAGTTTCTTGTGCAAACTGTGTTGTTGTACCGACAAGAGCCGGCCGCAGTGGCCGAGCGGTTCTAGGCGCTTCACTCTGCAACCACGCGACCGCTACGGTCCCAGGTTCGAATCCTGCCTCGGGCATGGATGTGTGTGATGTCCGTAGGTTAATTAGGTTTAAGTAATTCTAAGTTCTAAGGGACTGATGACCTCAGATGTTAAGTCCCATAGTGCTCAGAGCCATTTGAACCATTTTGTACCGACAAGAAAAATTCATTTGCAAACTACAGTATCTTTGTCAAATCAGTAATCAATACCGGTTGCGAAATCTGAATTTTTACGGATACGGAAATCTTGTAAACATTGTGTGTAACGAGGATTTCGGTACACCAAGTTCCTGAGGCTTGCAACGAACTGACTTTCAGTGAGTGCTTGCCACTGATGCACCGGCGTTTACAGTATTCGCCACGTTTCACATGGATTTTGGATGTCCACACATCGGCAACATTACCGGTGTTACGCAGTCGATTCAAGTATCCTCTTAAATCGTGTTTTGGTGGAGCAGTGCGAGCATTAATTCCGTTTTCTTTTGTGTGCCCAGAGGAGTTGCACGACATGTGTGGAGCACGGTTCAACCATATCGGTGCGTTGTCTATTAATCCAGTTGTTCCTGATAAATCCGCAAGGTCATGTTAAGCATCTGAAACAAGCATGATCTACAACCACATTAGGTACATACTTTCTCATGATCTACAACCACATTAGGTATTATTTGATAGACAGTACATCGTATATAAGAATATAAAGGAGACTGACATTGTCACGTGCGCTTTTTAAATAATTGTTAACGCTTATTGCACGAAAGGTGACGGAGTGGCTTTATTACCATACTAGTAGAGGTTGGAACGACAGTGGAAATGAAAAGGCAGACGGAACTGAAGCCCTGGGTGGGAGGCCGACACATGTGTGTCGGTCCTGCTTAAACACATGAAGCACGAGACGGACGTCGTAGCACCTAAGCGCTGGAGCACAATAGAGTCGCGACAGGCCAGATTTGTAGCCGAACCGGAAGGATTATACTTCGGAAACGCTGAAAATCTTGGACGCAGGTGAGAGGAACGAAGGAGCGGCACCTCGGAAACCACACAGGCTGGGTTATTTCCAAGGTTTTTACTCAGAAGCGTACCATTGTGCGAGTACAGGTCTTTCCTCGCAAACTTTCCTCGCTGGACGGCAAAGGACTCAAATGTGGTTGGTCGGCATTCGGAAGAATCTGTAGAGAGGGAGAATATTCCGTGGTTTCGGGAATTTGATTCGTTTTCGGAATTACGATGGTGGGGAGCCGAGCCTTGCTGGGAGGCCAGCGGTGGAGAGACGAGGTCTTCCGTGTGTGACGGTCGCTCGATATCAGCTTCTGTTGGTACAGACGGATTTGCTGTCTTTGCTCTCAGGGGAATTTATAGTTAAAACAGTTAGGCACTGTACTGTTGCAAACCTATACGGTTCTGGACTTCACCTCTGGGTTGGAAGTCGTCGTTGAGCACGCAGCGTTCAGTAATTGAGAGCACTTGCTCTGCCTATACTTACGTCGAGACGTTATCTAAAGCCCGTCCCTGTGGGTGGGAGTTCGCGTTTCTCGTCTGTAGAACACAGAGAGGAGAAGACAGTATTAGAGTGTATTAGTCAGAGGACCACCTTCTGCCGTCCTAGAGTTTTAAAGAGTTTTATTTTGTGGCTGGAACTCTTCCATCGTCGCAGACGAATACGAGAACCATCATTACATCCATACTCCGCTATCTACATCTACATCTACATCCATACTCCGCAAGCCACCTGACGGTGTGTGGCGGAGGGTGAGTACCTCTATAGTTTCCCCCTTCTATTCTAGTCTCGTATTGTTCGTGGAAAGAAGGATTGTCGGTATGCCTCTGTGTGGGCTCTAATCTCTCTGATTTCATCCTCATGGTCTCTTCGCGAGATATACGCAGGAGGGAGCAATATACTGCTTGACTCTTCGGTGAAGGTATGTTCTCGAAACTTCAACAAAAGCCCGTGCCGAGCTACTGAGCGTCTCTCCCGCAGAGTCTTCCACTGGAGTTTATCTATCATCTTCGTAGCGCTTTCGCGATTATTAAATGATCCTGTAACGAAGCGCGCTGCTCTCCGTTGGATCTTCTCTAACTCTTCTATCAACCTTATCTGGTACGGATCCCACACTGCTGAGCAGTATTCAATCAGTGGGCGAACAAGCGTACTGTAACCTACTTCCTTTGTTTTCGGATTGCATTTCCTTAGGATTCTTCCAATGAATCTCAGTCTGGCATGTGCTTTACCGACGATCGACTTCATATGGTCATTCCATTTTAAATCACTCCTAATGCGTACTCCCAGATAATTTATGGAATTAACTGCTTCCAGTTGCTGACCTGCTATTTTGTAGCTAAATGATAAGGGATCTTTCTTTCTATGTATTCGCAGCACACTACACTTGTCTACATGGAGATTCAATTGCCATTCCCTGCACCGTGCGTCAATTAGCTGCAGATCCTCCTGTATTTCAGTACAATTTTCCATTGTTACAACCTCTCGATATACTACAGCATCATCCGCAAAAAGCCTCCGTGAACTTCCGATGTCATCCACAAGGTCATTTATGTATATTGTGAATAGCAACGGTCCTACGACGCTCCCCTGCGGCACACCTGAAATCACTCTTACTTCGGAAGACTTCTCTCCATTGAGAATGACATGCTGCGTTCTGTTATCTTGGAACTCTTCAATCCAATTACACAATTGGTCTGATAGTCCATATGCTCTTACTTTGTTCATTAAACGACTGTGGGGAACTGTATCGAACGCCTTGCTGAAGTCAAGAAACAGGGCATCTACCTGTGAACCCGTGTCTATGGCCCTCTGAGTCTCGTGGACGAATAGCGCGAGCTAGGTTTCACACGACCGTCTTTTTCGAAACCCATGCTGATTCCTACAGAGTAGATTTCTAGTCTCCAGAAAAGTCATCATACTCGAACATAATACGTGTTCCAAAATTCTACAACATGTGGTGATACCGCAAATGGCTTCGGGTTATTAGGGCTGTGTAAGCTGAACAGCTGTGATCACGTTAGTTTACTTGTACTGAGGTTCCACACCACCGTAGGTCATCTTTGAAAGTAGTGTCTTCTGGTGTTTGGTACGTAGATGTCAGTCATTTTGCGTTATTTATGTTAGATCGCGTGACCATAAAATGGGGCAGAGTTGGACAATTGATTAATAATTTTAGGAAATATAGACATTTGTCCTAAAGGGTGTTTTTTTTAAAATCTACATTAGATGTATAATAAGAAACAATGTTTATCATTTAGTAGTATTAGTTGCCTTCATCCTTCATTTATATTTAGATTGTAATTTATGGAATTAAGAGATCCTAACAAGGGAACCTCCCTATCGCACCCCTCTCAGATTTAGTTATAAGTTGGCACAGTGGATAGGCCTTGAAAAACTGAACACACATCAATCGAGAAAACAGGAAGAAGTTGTGTGGAACTATGAAAAAATAAGCAAAATATACAAACTGAGTAGTCTACGTGCAAGATAAGCAACAACAAGGATAGTTTGAGCACAGGAGCGCCGTGGTCCCATGGTTAGCGTGAACAGCTGCGGAACGAGAGGTCCTTGGTTCAAGTCTTCCATCGAGTGAAAAGTTTACTTCCTTTATTTTCGAAAAGTTATGATCTGTCCGTTAGTTCATTGACGTCTCTGTTCACTGTAATAAGTTTAGTGTCTGTGTTTTGTGACCGCACCGCAAAACCGTACGATTAGTAGACGAAAGGACGTGCCTCTCCAATGGGAACCGAAAACATTTGATTGCTAGGTCATAGATCAACCGATTCTCCACAGGAAAACACGTCTGATATATTCTATACGACACTGGTGACGGCACGTGGGTCACATGACAGGAATATGTTGTCGACCCACATAACTTGCACACTTGGCGCGTGGGTAAAAAGATTCTTCTACCTAGCCCGATTTCGGTTTTCTTGTGGATGTGATAATCACTCCCAAAAAAGTGATGAAAACATAAGAATTTGTCACATGAACTGAAAACAAAAATTAAACCTTTCATTCGAGGGAAGACTTGAACCAAGGACCTCTCGTTCCGCAGCTCCTCACGCTAGCCACGGGACCACGGCGCTGCTGTGCTCAAACTATCCTTGTTGTTGCCCATCTTGCGCATAGACTACTCAGTTTGTATATTTTGCTGATTTTTTCATAGTTCCACACAACTTCTTCCTGTTTTCTCGATTGATGTGTGTTCAGTTTTTCAAGGCCTATCCACTGTGCCAACTTATAACTAAATGTGAGGGGGGTGCAATGGGGAGGTTCCCTTGTAAGATCTGCTTCAGGGGGTAGTCAGACAGGGCCAAATCATCATTTTAGAGTTTATTATTTTCCATTGCGCACATTCATTTTTACACCGGCTGGGGTAGCATCTTGAATATGGCGACCCTGCCAGGATACGAACCTGGAACCTTCTGTACTGAATGAAATACAGGTTTCTCTTGATGGGACATCCCCAACTGTTTGGCATCATCAGTGACAAAATCCACGACAGTTGTAAAAATTACTTATAAGTAAAAAAGAAAGCATTGATCGGTTTCAGGTTATGTGTCCCATTTCAGATGCATCTGCAAAATTATACATCAATACTAAGACCTGTCCACATGGTTAATACAATCAGAGCTAAACAGAACCAACAGAAATATTTTCTGTTTTTTTATGCATTCTTCTTCCTCCCACACAAACGTTGGGATTTCTTAAGAGGTTATTGCTGTCTGTCTAATATCTAGTGTTAATTCTATGGTTACACTCTGTTCTACAGTTTTGAAAATAGTAGTTCTTATAGCGGCGGTGGAGAAGGGGCGGCGATTGACGCCTATCCACGACAGCAAGTTTACGGGCTTCCTTACTGGAGGTTACCATGTATCTTATGGCTTTAGTTGTTCAGTGATTTCTATTTTTTGTTTTATTTTCAATTTTATTGACGTAGTGAGTGCTGCTGAGAGCAATGTTCCTTAAAGATTTTCGTTGTGCTTTTTAATGTAATGGCTAATCTTAATGTGATCAATGATGCGCTCATTATCTGGTTCTGCTGTAATGGTTGGTGTTTTATCGGTTTCCTTCCATTTACATTAGCTGTTCCACAACACTGTATATGTACCGGGTAGTGACAATATGGTACTATGTTCTCTAAGCGTGGGATATGAATTTTTGAGTGTTATTTCAGGAATTATGTCACGTTACTCTGGTTTGACCCTATTGGCTGGTTTGCAACGAATTCACATGCAGGGCGGTAATTTGTAATTAGTGGCACGCTGGAACATGAGAAAAGACCCCTTCTTGGTGGGCACATTAATCCAAATTTTATTTAGTTCACGTCAATGGTTACAAATATTATGTCATCGGACTACCGGTTTCCGTCTACGAGGGTGGTTTGAAAAGTTCTCGAAATCACCACAAGAGGTCAGCGCTAGCACAACGAGTTGCTCACGTGATATTCATCAGACTGCTGCCTGTATAAGCACGTGCCACGTCAGTGCTCTTGGAAGAGAGCTGTGTCGGTGACGTGGCTCCGTTGCTCCCACATAGTGATTTGCGAAGATGGAGAAAATCGAGATTCCAGCAGTGGTCAAGTACTTCGTAAAAAAAGGTTGAAAGCAAAGGATGTTCATGCCGATTTCCAGAATACACTGGGGGACTCTGCTCCTTCATATTCAACTGTTGCCAATTGGCCAAATGAATTTCAATTTGGTAGGGAGAGCTTAGATGATGATCCGCGCAATGGGCTGCCGAGATGTGTCACTACTCCAGAAATCATTGCAAAAGTGCACGAAATGGTAATGGAGAATCACCGATTGAAAGTGTGTGAAATTGCTCGCGCTTACCAGATGTCATGTAGAGTATATCACAAAGAATTAGAAATCAAGAAATTATCTACAGGATGGGTACTGGGACTCTTGACGCTGGATCAAAAACGCACGGCAATGGACATATTGGAACAATGTTTGGCCCTTTTTGGGTGTAACGTAAAAGATTTTTTGCGCCGGTTTGTGACCATAGATGAAACTTGGGTGCACTAAAATACCCCATAGACAAAATAACAGTCAAAGTAGTGGAAACATGATGATTCTCCGCCACCAAAGAAAGCAAAGACACTTTCTTCGGCGGGAAAGGTCATGGCATCAGTGTTCTGGGATTTGAAGGGGATTTTGTTCGTAGATTATCTCCCCATTGGGCAAACAATTACTGGAGAATACTACGCTAACCTCCTGGACAAATTGCAACAAAAGATATGCGAAAAAAGGCCAGGTTTAACAAGGAAGGAAGTCATCCTCCATCAACACAACGCCCGCCCGCACACATGCCCCGTCTCCATGGCAAAATTACACGAAATAAGGTATGAATTGTTGCCGCACCCGTCTTATTCCCCTGATATGCCTCCGTCAGACTTCCATTTTTTCCGAAAACTGAAATTTCTTTTGCTGAACGAAGATCCGTTTTATAAAAACATGTCCCAACATACTGGAGCTGTAGTGGCATCGACAAATGCTAAACATAAAATCAGCACCAGCACCGTCAAACATATGGTTTTGTGCCTCCACATGTTTTTATAAAACAGATCTGAAGATGGTCGTTATAGACCGAAACCGGTGGTCTGATGACAAAAAATTTGTGACCATAGACGTCAACTAGTGGAAATTTACTCAATACTCGGGTCACTGTTCAATTAGCGACCAAATTGGAGCTTGTGAATCTAAATTATGACCATCAGATGCCGTGATCAGTCCACTCGCTCATGTCACTAGTAGATAGCCACTAGCGCCGGCATTTGAACATTGGATTGTGTCTATGCAGCACTGGTGAGTCACAAGCTTCACTCAGGTGACAACATTGTTTTGCTCACGTGCCTGCAGCTGAACAGTCTATGTAGCACCTCTTTTTTGTAAATTTCAGTGTTTATGCGGATCCAGACCGTTTAACCTTTATAATGGGGGTTTGGGATGCTGGGCTCTTAATAGACTATACACACATCAAGAAAAGTTTTGCATCACCTCGCTTCCGAGGGTTCCGAAACCTGTACAGAAAATTGGAATAGAGATCAATATAAAAATCATTTCCGCCCTTTTTATTGCTCAGGAAAACCAGACATTGCATGTTGTACCACGATACAGAGACATCTTCAGAGGTGGTGGTCCAGATTGCTGTACACACCGTTACCTCTAATACCCAGTAGCACATCCTCTTGCACTGATGCATGTCTGTATTCGTCGTGGCGTACTATCCACAAGTTCACCAAGTCAGTGCTGGTCCAGTTTGTCCCACTCCACAACGGCGATTCGCCGTTGATCCTGCAGAGTGGTTGGTGGGTCACGTCGTACACAAACAGCCTTTTCAATCTATCCTAGGCATGTTCTATAGCAGAGGTTTCCAAACTTTTGTTTGTCACGCCCCCCTTCTGCCGAAAAGAAAACTTCCGTGCCCCCCCCCCTAAAAAAATATAGAGATTTTTATTAATTATCAAGAAACTATTGAAAAATTTGTGATGGTGACGTCATGTAACATGGTGGGCTGTTAATGTATCGACTCGCAGTTATTACGTCATCAGTCTAGTCTAGTGATTATAAGCCACTCCTAAAGTAAAGAAAGTCCGTGGTAAACAAGGAAAAATATTTGCGACCTTTGCAGATTAGTGGATGCGGACCATTATTTTAAGTTGAGTGTAGCTTATTACTTTCACTCTAGTCTAGTGATTATAAGCCAAAATAGTCACTCAGTCACTGTGTTAACAGACATCACTGATTTGTACGCCTATAGTGCTCCCCATTGTCATTGCGCATAGGTTGGCATTTATGTCAACGACGACAGTTACCGAACGGCGACAAACGTCCAGTTCCCAGAACTAGACAAAAAATAAAAAATAAGTTTTACGAAATAATTTTGCAGCCTACACAGAACTTTAAAAAATATGAATGAAACACTTCCTTACCTTGATTACATTCCTTTGCTGCACACCATTTCTTCACCAGTATACGATTGTAGGACTGCTCTTCGCTCGCCATATCTAGGATAAACTTTCGCTGTTTCTTCATCCAGAAGAAATACCATTATTAGTTGAAATAACATACCACACGTAACATCAGAATCCATAAGGATCACACGCAGTATTTATATTTGAATCAGATTCACTATGTTTATTTTATATTGTTTCTTCGAAATAGTTTTTTTATAATTTTACAGTATAACTTACATGTAATGATAGTTAGGAGGAAAATAACAAGTTCTCTTATAATGTGACGTATTTATTAAAAAATATTATTTCCACACACATATGGCAAGAAACAAACAAATAAATCCATGTGAAGCATGAGCTTGCATATTTTTTACAAGATTTTGAATTCTTGGCTGAATAGTAGAAACTGCGCAACGTAAATCGTTGGCAATACTGAGTTTGCTTCTAAGCTTATTTTTTATCGCAACTACCGCTGAAAATGCTCTTTCGCACAAATAAGTGCTTGAAAATGGTAAATACAGTTTCAGTGCTTGTTCTGCTGTGCTGGGATACACTGTAATCGCATCACATGGGGATCCGTGGGTTGACAGGGTAGTAAAACGGCATTTTTGCAGTTACGCAGTATAAGTGATTATTACCCTCATGAACATAGCCTACTACGGCTAAAAGTTGTAACATGATTACGTTCAGTTCATGTGTACAAATGTACAGAATAGTTAATGCCTGACTTTTCTGTTTTCCAACTGTCAGAAGTAAGTTGTTTACAAATCTGATATATTAGAATTAACGCATATCGCCTTCGTAATTTTGAGAGTTTCTGTGTGAGACATTCTAAACATGACATTCTAAACGTGATCTTCAGGAGCTGTATGTTGTAGGATAGGTTATTGGGATAGGATTGCGGGAAGTGGGACGCCAAACGATTGCATTTAGCACCATAAACTACCATTAATACCTGCACATTCATTTTTATTAAAATATCAATATTAAAAAGAAATATCAGGTTTATACCGCTAACTCCACCCGCGCCCCCCTTGCAACATCATGACGCCCCCCCCCCCCCCCAGGGGGTCGCGCCCCCCAGTTTGGGAACCCATGTTCTATAGCGTTGATATCTGGAGAACATGCTGGCCACTCTAGTCGAGCGATGTTGTTGTCTTGAAGAAGGTCATTCACAATATTTGCACGATGGGGGCGGGAATTGTGGTCCATGAAGACGAATGCCTCGCCAATATGCTGCCGATATGGTTGCACTATCGATCGGAGGATGGCATTCACGTATCGTACAGGCGTTACGGCGCCTTCCGTGACCACCAGCGGCGTACGTCGTGAAACGTCCCCTTTGAAAATTATGAATGACTGTGCTAGTAAACTTCTACGTTATTTGATTTTCAAACATCCGAGCAAAACTGAACGTACTCAGACAGTTTTCTCTTTACTTATTCTGGTCATCACTAAAATGACACACAATATTTTAGCGCAACGCAGTCTGACTTTCAATAATCCCCACAAAAGAATGGCCTATACCTTTCATGAATCACTTACCCCATAAAAATCTTCCTTACTCGAACTACTGCAATGCAGCGAGCGCCAATACTGCCAGCTAAATAAAAGATTCGAACTACTGAAGGCAAAAATACTGACAGGCATAGTTAGCAAATGAAAGATTTTGATAGAGAACAAACAATGTATTTACCTTAATATTGTTCAAAAGTCATTTCATGATTTCCAAAAGGAGAAATGTGTAGGAGCCAAAAAAATGGTACACGTGCCTAATATCGTGTAGGGTCCCCGCGAAAACGCAGAAGTGCCACAACCCGGGATGACATGGACTCGACTTGTCTGAAGCAGCTCAATAATGTTCATGTCTGGGGAATTTGGTGGCCAGTGGAACTGTTTAATCTCAGAAGAGTGTTCTGGAGCCACTCTGTAGCAATTCTACACGTGTGCGGTGTCGTGTTGTCCTGCTGGAATTGCCCAAGTCCATGGGAATGCACAATGGACATCAATGGATGCAGGTAATCAGGCAAGTTGCTTACATACGTGTCACCTGTCACAGTCGTATCTACATGTATCAGGGGTCACTCCAACTGCACACGCCCCACACCATCACAGAGCCTCCACCACCTTGAACAGTCCCCTGCTCAAATGCAGGGTAATTGAATTCATAACATAGCTCGATACAATATGAAAACGAGACTCGTCCGATGAGTCAACATGTTCCCAGTCACAGACAGTCCAATGTCGGTGTTGATGGGCCCAGGCGAGGCGTAAAGCTTTGTGACGTGCTATCATCAAGGGTACACGAGAGAGCCTTCGGCTCCGAAATCGCATGTGGATGATGTTTCGGTGAATGGTTCGCATGCTGACACTTCTTGATGACCCAGCACTGAAACTTGCAGCGATTTCCGGAGGGGTTGCACTTTAGTCGCGTCGCATAATTCTCTTCAGTCATCGCTGTTCCCGTTCTTGCAGGGTCTTTTTCCGGTCGCAGCAATGACGGAGGTTTGACATTTTACCGGATTCCTGATATTCACGGTAAACTCGCGAAATGGTCGTACAGAAAAATCCGCACTTCATCGCCACTTCGGCGATGCTGTGTCCCACTACTCGTGCGCCGACTACGACACCACGTTCAAACTCACTTCAGTCTGGATAACCTGTCATTGTAGCAGCAGTAACCGATCTAACAACTGTGGCAGACACTTGTCTTATATAGACGTTGCCGAGCGCAGCGCCGTATTCTGCCTGTTTACATATCTCTGTATTTGAATACGCATGCCTATACCAGTTTCTATGGAGCTTCGGTGCATTTCCTCCGCTTGTGGGCTCCCGAGCTAACTGCTCAAAACAATTTTCAGAAAACTTAACACGAATGTGTGTCTGCACCCCTCCGCAACAAATAATAAATATCGTGTGACTACTGCCTCCCGTCGGGTAGACCGTTCGCCGGGTGCAAGTCTTTCGATTTGACTGATCTTCGGCGACTTGCGCGTCGATGGGGATAAAATGATGATGATTAGGACAACACAACAACCGGAGAATATCTTCTACCCAGCGGGGAATCGAACCTGGGGCCCTAGGATTGACATTCTGTCGCGCTGACCATTCACCTACCGGGGGCGGACACCCTCCCCCCCCCCCTCCCCGCAATGAATCCATAGAAATCCCAGACTAGGCTCGGTAGGATCAAGTTGCCTGCAACTAGTATCGCATGATCGGGATATTTACGTGCTGCTGACCGTAGACTTGCATTGAATGACTCTGCAACTGCCACAGCAGAATCGGGCGTCCGATTGAAACATCCAACAGTTAACTAGGTTTCACCTACACGAGACCAGGTAATTTCACTATCGCGCTCAATTTCGACCTCTATAGAGACAATATTTTTGTCAACTGCAATGACCAATCCCCCTCCTGTGGCGTGTGGTCTCTCTTTCCACTATACCGGGTGACCAAAAAGTCAGTATAAATTTGAAAACTTAATAAAACATGGAATAATGTAGATAGAGAGATAAAAATTGACACACATGCTTGGAATGACATGGGGTTTTATTAGAACAAAAAAAAAGTATTGCCAGATGCGTGAAAGATCTCTCGCGCGCGTCGTTTGGTGATGATTGTGTGCTCAGCCGCCACTTTCGTCATGCTTGGTCTCCAAGGTCCCCAGACCACAGTCCGCGCGATTATTGGCTTTGGGGTTACCTGAAGTCGCAAGTGTAACGTGATCGACCGACATCTCTAGGGATGCTGAAAGACAACACCCGACGCCAATGCCTCACCATAACTCCGGACATGCTTTACAGTGCTGTTCACAACATTATTCCTCGACTACAGTTATTCTTGAGCAATGATGGTGGACATATTGAGCATTTCCTGTAAAGAACTTACTTTGTTATGCTAATTATTGCTAATCTGATCAGATGAAGCGCCATCTGTGGGACATTTTTTGAACTTTTGTATTTTTTTTTTTTTTTTTGGTTCTAACAAAACCCCATTCATTCCAAGCATGTGTGTCAATTTATACCTCTCTATCTACACTCCTGGAAGTTGAAATAAGAATACTGTGAATTCATTGTCCCAGGAAGGGGAAACTTTATTGACACATTCCTGGGGTCAGATACATCACATGATCACACTGACAGAACCACAGGCACATAGACACAGGCAACAGAGCATGCACAATGTCGGCACTAGTACAGTGTATATCCACCTTTCTCAGCAATGCAGGCTGCTATTCTCCCATGGAGACGATAGCAGAGATGCTGGATGTAGTCCTGTGGAACGGCTTGCCATGCCATTTCCACCTGGCGCCTCAGTTGGACCAGCGTTCGTGCTGGACGTGCAGACCGCGTGAGACGACGCTTCATCCAGTCCCAAACATGCTCAATGGGGGACAGATCCGGAGATCTTGCTGGCCAGGGTAGTTGACTTACACCTTCTAGAGCACGTTGGGTGGCATGGGATACATGCGGACGTGCGTTGTCCTGTTGGAACAGCAAGTTCCCTTGCCGGTCTAGGAATGGTAGAACGATGGGTTCGATGACGGTTTGGATGTACTGTGCACTATTCAGTGTCCCCTCGACGATCACCAGTGGTGTACGGCCAGTGTAGGAGATCGCTCCCCACACCATGATGCCGGGTGTTGGCCCTGTGTGCCTCGGTCGTATGCAGTCCTGATTGTGGCGCTCACCTGCACGGCGCCAAACACGCATACGACCATCATTGGCACCAAAGCAGAAGCGACTCTCATCGCTGAAGACGACACGTCTCCATTCGTCCCTCCATTCACGCCTGTCGCGACACCACTGGAGGCGGGCTGCACAATGTTGGGGCGTGAGCGGAAGAGGGCCTAACGGTGTGCGGGACCGTAGCCCAGCTTCATGGAGACGGTTGCGAATGGTCCTCGCCGATACCGCAGGAGCAACAGTGTCCCTAATTTGCTGGGAAGTGGCGGTGCGGTCCCCTACGGCACTGCGTAGGATCCTACGGTCTTGGCGTGCATCCGTGCGTCGCTGCGGTCCGGTCCCAGGTCGACGGGCACGTGCACCTTCCGCCGACCACTGGCGACAACATCGATGTACTGTGGAGACCTCACGCCCCACGTGTTGAGCAATTCGGCGGTACGTCCACCCGGCCTCCCGCATGCCCACTATACGCCCTCGCTCAATGTCCATCAACTGCACATACGGTTCACGTCCACGCTGTCGCGGCATGCTACCAGTGTTAAAGACTGCGATGGAGCTCCGTATGCCACGGCAAACTGGCTGACACTGACGGCGGCGGTGCACAAATGCTGCGCAGCTAGCGCCGTTCGACGGCCAACACCGCGGTTCCTGGTGTGTCCGCTGTGCCGTGCGTGTGATCATTGCTTGTACAGCCCTCTCGCAGTGTCCGGAGCAAGTATGGTGGGTCTGACACACCTGTGTCAATATGTTCTTATTTCCATTTCCAGGAGTGTACATTATTCCTGATTTATTCAGTTTTCAAATTTATACTGACTTTTTGATCACACGGTATGTTCCGTGACTCGCCAAATATGCATCCGTTGTGGACTCACATTTTAAGGTACGCACAAGGTGGTTTATTTGAGAGTTATTGTTGCTTGTGTTTAGCTTCGATTATCTTAAACCGTGTGAAACGGTACCGTTATTGATTTACAATTCTAGAGTTGCACGGGGAAATGGGGCACGTCCTGAAACCAGGTTGTGCTTTCCTGTTCAGATATAAATAATTTTTATAACTGTAGCGGATTTTATCATTGACGCACGAAATACTTAACGACTAGAAGAGAAATCTTTTATCCAGAGATAACAATTACGCCGATTTCGTCTCGACATGATCGTGCCCTGACCATTAGAGAATGCGGGACGTGGTCGTTGGTAGGGCAGGTGGCGACCGCTGACGGCGGTGCACGCATGCTCTGCCACCTGCTGCCACGCTGGCCACAAACCTGGTGGGCAGTTCTTACGGCACTGCGCTCCGTCGCTGCAGCAGTGCGTTTGACAACTGCTGGACGGACGTGGTCGTACCGCAGTACGTCTGCCCAACGCCTCCCACACGTGCTCGACGGGATTTGAACCGGCGGTACGGGCAGGCCAGTCCATTCGCCGAATATCCTCTCGTTCCAAGAGCTTCCCCACCTGAGCTGTACGAAGCGGTCGTACAGAGCCGTCCATAAAAATTGCGTCATCGTCAGATGCAACCCCTAGAAAGACGGACATTGGGAAGGAGTACAGCACCACAATAACGATGACCATCGAATGCAGCGCATTCAAAGACATCGAAATCAGTGCGCACATGGAACATTGTGCCTCTCCACAGCATAACATATGGAACACCAAAACGATGATGTTCGACATCCATGAGTGCTTTACGTGTTCGCATCTGTGGTCATGTGAGGCCACGTCCACCATTGTCTGTGATCTTCGTTTTGGTAGTCCAGGTTTTATGGTGTGGCCGGGCGGGATGGCCGAGCGGTTCTAGGCGCTGCAGTCTGGAACCGTGCGAACGCTATGGTCGCAGGTTCGAATCCTGCCTCGGCCATGGATGTGTGTGATGTCCTTAGGTTAGTTAGGTTTAAGTAGTTCTAAGTTCTAGGGGACTGATGAACTCAGAAGTAAAGTCCCATAGTGCTCAGAGCCATTTTGAACCATTGTTCAAATAACTTACGGGTTTGCTGCCGGGTGACGTCGTCGAACACCGCCGAGCCATAATATTGCACCAGCATACGTGTACGGTGATGATTATTGAACTACACTACTGGCCATTAAAATTGCTACACCAATAAGAATTGCAGATGATAAACAGGTATTCATTGGACAAATAAATTATACTAGAACTGACATGTGATTGCATTTTCACGCAATTTGGGTGCATAGATCCTGAGAAATCAGTACCCACAACAACCACCTCTGGCCGCAATAACGGCCTTGATACGCCTGGGCATTGAGTCAAACAGAGCTTGGCTGCCATGTACAGGTACAGCTGCCCATGCATCTTCAACACGATACCACAGTTCATCAACATTAGTGACTGGCGTATTGTGACGAGTCAGTTGTTCGACCACCATTGACCAAACGTTTTCAATTGGTGAGAGATCTGGAGAATGTGCTGGCCAGGGCAGCAGTCGAACATTTACTGTATCCAGAAAGGCCCGTACAGGACCTGCAACTTGCGGTCATGCATTATCCTGCTGAAATGTACGGTTTCGCAGGGATCGAATGAAGGGTAGAGCCACGGGTTGTAACACATCTGAAATGTAACGTCCACTATTCAAAGTGCCATCAATGCGAACAAGAGGTGACCGAGACGTGTAACCAATGGCACCCCATACCATCACGCCGGGTGATACGCCAGTATGGCGATGACGAATACACGCTTCCAACGTGCGTTCACCGCGATGTCGCCAAACACGGATGCGACCATCGTGATGCTGTAAACAGAACCTGGATTCATCCGAAAAAAATGACGTTTCGCCATTCGTGCACCCACATTCGTCGTTGAGTACACCATCGCAGACGCTCCTATGTGTGATGCAGCGTTAAGGGTAACCGCGGCCGTGGTCTCCGAGCTGATAGTCCATGCTGCTGCAAACGTCGTCGAACTGTTCGTGCAGATGGTTGTTGTCTTGCAAACGTCGCCATCTGTTGACTCAGGGATCGAGACGTGGCTGCACGATCCGTGACAGCCATACGGATAAGATGCCTCTCACCTCGACTGCTAGTGATACGAGGCCGTTGGGATCCAGCACGGCGTTCCGTATTACCCTCCTGAACCCACCTATTCCATATTCTGCTAACAGTCATTCGATCTCGATCAACACGAGCAGTGTGTCGCGATACGATAAGCCGAAATCGCGATAAGCTACAATCCGACCTTTAACGAGATGGTACGCATTTCTCCTCCTTGCTCGAGACATCATAACAACGTTTCACCAGGCAACGCCGGTCAGCTGCTGTTTGTGTATGAGAAATCGGTTGGAAACTTTCCTCATGTCAGCACGTTGAAGTTGTGTCGCCACCGGCGCCAACCTTGTGTGAATGCCCTGAAAAGGTAATCATTTGCATATCATAGCATCTTCTTCCTGTCAGTTAAATTTCGCGTCTGTAGCACGTCATCTTCGTGCTCTAGGAATTTTAGTGGCCAGTAGTGTAAATGAAATGAAATCGTCGTGTCTTCTGGACGTTTTGCGTTAGGACGTTCAAATTGCGCGGTTGGCCGCGGCGCGTGATGGGAATTACTACGCCCATTATCCATACACATGTTTTTGGACGAGGGCCGCCTCTTGTTTTTTATCCCAAAATGTTTCACTGTAGCGGCAGCATCATCAGTGGGCTTTTAGTTTATCGCTGTTAAAGATAAAGAATGTTCTTTACTGTTTGTACACACGTAAGTATTGTTGTTGTTGTTGTCAACAGTCCTGAGACTGGTTTGATGCAGCTCTCCATGCTACTCTATCCTGTGCATGCTTCTTCATCTCCCAGTACTTACTGCAGCTTACATCCTTCTGAATCTGCTTAATGTATTCATCTCTTGGTCTCCCTCTACGATTTTTACCCTCCACGCTACCTTCCAATGCTAAATTTGTGATCCCTTGATGCCTCAGAACATGTCCTACCAACCGGTCCCTTCTTCTTGTCAAGTTGTGCTTCAAACTCCTCTTCTCCCCAATTCTATTCAATACCTCCCCATTGGTTATGTGATCTACCCATCTAATCTTCAGCATTCCTCTGTAGCACCACATTTCGAAAGCTTTTATTCTCTGCTTGTCCAAACTATTTATCGTCCATGTTTCATTTCCACACATGGCCACACTCCATACAATTACTTTCAGAAACGAGTTCCTGGCACTTAAATCTATACTCGGTGTTAACAAATTTCTCTTTTTCAGAAACGCTTTCCTTGCCATTGCCAGTCTACATTTTATATCCTCTGTACTTCGACCATCATCAGGTATCTTGCTCCCCAAATAGCAAAACTCCTTTACTACTTTAAGTGTCTCATTTCCTAATCTAATTCCCTCAGCATCACCCAACTTAATTCGACTACATTCCATTATCCTCGTTTTGCTTTTGTTGATGTTCATTTATATCAACCCTTCAAGACACCATCCATTCCGTTGAACAGCTCTTCCAAGTCCTTTGCTGTCTCTGACAGAATTACAATGTCATCGGCGAACCTCAAAGTTTTTACTTCTTCTCCATGAATTTTAATACCTACTCCGAACTTTTCTTTTGTTTCCTTTACTGCTTGCTCAATATACAGATTGAACAACATCGGGGACAGGCTACAACCCTGTTCCACTCCCTTCCTAACCGCTGCATGCCTTTCATACTCCTCGACTCTTATAACTGCCATCAGGTTTCTGTACAAATTGTAAATAGCCTTTCGCTCCCTGTATTTTACCGCTGCAACCTTTAGAATTTGAAAGAGAGTATTCTAATCAACATTGTCAAAAGATTTCTCTAAGTCTACAAATGCTAGAAATGTAGGTTTGCCTTTCATTAATCTAAGATAAGTCGTAGGGTCAGTATTGCCTCACGTGTTCCAACATTTCTGCGGAATACAAACTGATCTTCGCCGAGGTCGGCTTCTACCAGTTTTTCCTTTCGCGTGTAAATAATTCGCGTTAGTATTTTTATTAGTATATTTATTAAACTGATAGTTCGGTAATTTTCACATCTGTAAACACCTGCTTTCTTTGGGATTGGAATTATTGTATTCTTCTTGAAGTCTGAGGGTATTTCGCCTGTCTCATAAATCTTGTTCACCAGATGGTAGAGTTTTGTCAGGACTGGCTCTCCCAAGGCCATCAGTAGTTCTAATGGAACGTTGTCTACTTCGGGGGCCTTGTTTCGACTCAGGTCTTTCAGTGCTCTGTCAAACTCTTCACACAGTATCATATCTCCCATTTCATCTTCATCCACATTCTCTTCAATTTCTGTAATATTATCCTCAAGTACATCGCCCTTGTATAGACCATCTATATACTCCTTCCACCTTTCTGCTTACCCTTCATTGCTTAGAACTGGGTTTCCATCTGAGCTCTTGATATTCATACAAGTGGTTCTCTTTTCTCCAAAGGTCTCTTTAATTTTCCTGTAGGCAGTATCTATCTTACCCCTAGTGAGATAAGCCTCTACGTCCTTACATTTGTCCTCTAGCCATCCGTGGTTAGCCATTTTGCACTTCCTGTCGATCTCATGTTTGAGACGTTTGTATTCCATTTTGCCTGCTTCATTTACTGCGTTTTTATATTTTCTTCTTTCATCAATTAAATTCAGTATTTCTTCTGTTACCCAAGGTATTAAGTATTACCCAAGGTATTAAGTATTATTAAATTCATAATTTCATGTGTTTCTAAAAAATGTGTACTTACGGTTCTAGAAACTAATACTTACGTGTATACAAACAGGAAAGAACATTTTTCAAATTTAACAGCCATAGAATAAAAGCCCACTGATGATGCTGCAATTGCAGTGAAACATGAAACTTCCCTGGCAGATTAAAACTGTGTGCCGGACCGAGACTCGAACTCGGAACCTTTGCCTTTCGCGGGCAAGTGCTCTACCAGTGAAACATGTTTGGGATTAAAAAAAAACCTGTGTTTTGATAAAGGCGGTCACCGTCCAAAAACATATGTGTTGCTAAAGCAAACACAGAAAAAACAGCTTCAGCTCCAACATGGTTATCTGCATTATCGTTTGGTTCAGCGACGAAGCCCACTTTCATTTGGATGTGCTCGTCAACAAGCAAAATTGGCGCATTTAGGAGACTGAGAATCCGCATTTCGCGATAGAGAAGTCTCTTCACCCTCAACAAGTGACTGTGTGATTTGCAGTGTCCAGTACCCGAATAATCGGTGCGATAATCCTCGACGGCACGGTGACTACCGAACGGTACACAAAGGTTTTGGAACGTCATTTCAACTGCGTTACCCAAGGTGACACTGATTTCGACAGGATGTGGTTCATGCAATACGTAACTCGAGCCCATCGGAGGAAGGAGAGTGTTTGATGTCCTGGAGGAGCACTTTGGGGATCGCTTTCTGGCTCTAGCGTACCCAGAGACCACTGGCAAGGGCCTTGATTGGCACTACATATTCTCCGGATCTGAACACGTTTGACTCCTTTGTGTTGGGGTACATTTAAGAGAGCGAGGAAAATTGGACTTCAAATCGTGACAAGTCGCAATACATGGTTCTACAGCGTTGACATAATGAAATTCAAGAACCACTTCCACCCTTACAGACAACTGAGGGTTCGTATCGTCAAATTCAAGTATCTGGGTGGAGTATTCAGAGATGAACCATCCAGTAAAATGGAAATACAGGGAAGACTACAGGCAGGTAATCGCTATTACCACGGCCTTAATGCTCTCCTCAAAACCAGAAGTCTGTCAAGACATTTGAAAATAAACATCTCCAAAACACTCCTACAGTCAGTAGTACTATACGGATGTGCCACCTGGAGTCCAACCAAGCAAGATCTGGACAGATTTCGGAATATTTGTGGACCATTTTACGAAAATGAGAGTGAAAAATGGAGGATTCGTCACAATACAGAGTTGTGTGATGTTTACAAAGAGCCGAACATCGTGGCCATAATGAGGACACGACGACTCCAGTGTGCAGGGTATGTTGCTCCAATGCAGGACAACAGATGGACGAACACTGAACTCGACACCAAGCCAACCGGCAGATGGCCCGTAGGAAGAGCTAGACTCGATGGAGTGACTGCGTACCCAAGGACCTTCAGAGAGTGGGACTGCTCGAAGGATGGCAGACAGGAGCCGAAGACAGGCGAAGTGGAGGCAATCTCTCAAAGCATCTCGCGGTCCATTGGCCGTGATCGAGTAAAGTAAGTAAGTATATTGAGGTGTACAGCATAACTCAAAACAATTGCTGAGCTGGAAATAGCCGTTCAGGAGGTGATCGACAGCACTGATGTGCTGACACTTCAGCGAGTCATGCAAACCAACGATGGCAGGCGTGTCGAACATGTCTAACATAAATCCCAATATCTGCAGTGACGTTTACATGTCGAGTAAAGTGTGTGCATGCCGTACTTTGTAACTAATTTACGTTTCTTTTTTCATATACATTACCGGCCATTAAAATTCCTACACCACCAAGATGACGTCCTACAGATGCGAAATTTAACCTACAGAAAGAAGATGCTGTGATATGCAAATCATTAGCTTGTCCGAGCATTAACACAAGGTTGGCGGCGGTGGCGACACCTACAACGTGCTGACATGAGGAAAGTTTCCAACCGATTTCTCATACACAAACAGCAGTTCACCGGCGTTGCCTGTTGAAACGATGTTGTGATGCCTCGTGTAAGGACTATAAGATCGGATTGTCGCCTATCGCGATTGCGGTTTATCTTATCGCGGCATTGCTGCTCGCATTGGTCGAGATCAAATGACTGTTAGCAGAATATGGAATCGGTGGGTTCAGGAGGGTAATACGGAATGCCGTGCTGGATCCCAACGGCCTCGTATCACTAGCAGTCGAGATGACAGGCATCTTATCCGCATGGCTGTAACGGATCGTGCAGCCACGTCTCGATCCCTGAGTCAAGAGATGGGGACGCTTGCAAGAGAACAACCATCTGCACTAACAGTTCGACGACGTTTGCAGCGGCACAGACTGTCAGCTCGGAGATCGTGGCTGCGGTTACCCTTGACGCTGCATCACAGACAGGAGCACCTGCGATGGTGTACTAAACGACGAACCTGCGTGCACGAATGGCAAAATGTCATTTTTTCTGTTGTCAGCATCATGATGGTCGCATCCCTGTTTCGAGACGTCGCGGTGAACGCACATTGGAAGCGTGTATTCGTCATCGCCATACTGGCGTATCACCCGGCTTGATGGTGTGGGGTGCCATGGGTTACACGTCTCGGCCACCTCTTGTTCGCACTGACGGTTCTTTGAACAGTGGACGTTACATTTCAGATATCTAACGACCCGTGGCTCTATCGTTCATTCGATCTGTGCGAAACCCTACATTTCAGCAGGATAATGCACGACCGCATGTTGCAGGTCCTGTACGGACCTTTCTGGATACAGAAAATGTTCGACTGCTGCCCTGGCCAGCACATTCTCCAGATCTCTCACCAATTGAAAGCGTCTGGTCAATGGTGGCCGAGCAACTGGCTCGTCACAATACGCCAGTCACTACTCTTGATGAACTGTGGTATCGTGTTGAAGCTGCATGGGCAGCTGTACCTGTACACGCCATCGGAGCTCTGTTTGACTCAATGCCCAGGCGTATCAAGGCCGTTATTGCGGCCAGAGGTGGTTGTTGTGGGTACTGATTTCTCAGGATCTATGCACCCAAATTGCGTGAAAATGTAATCACATGTCAGTTGTAGTATGATATATTTGTCCAATGAATACCCGCTTATCATCTGCATTTCTTCTCCGTGTAGCAATTTTAATGGCCAGTAGTGTAGTTCGAAAAACGTCACCCTGTACCTCCAAATGTTTTGAACATGGTACAGTTAGCGGTCTCCGTTAGTGAGACACTGTACTCCTCCCCTACCCGCGTTTCTCCACTGGTGCAGTCTGGCATGACTTCATTTTTGTGGATGACAATGCGCGACCGCAACTAAGAGCGTATGTGGAGGAGTTCTTGAAAGGAGAAAGTATTCGGCGAATCGAGTGCCGTGTTCGTTACCCCGACTTAATTCCAACCGGGCAACGGCCTTCCATCAGGTGTGAACCGCACTGGAGGAGGAAGAAACGGCCTGCTGGCCACATCAACTGCCCTCCACCTCTGTGCCTGGTACGGGAGCACGCCGCAGGCTGCTCTTTGCCGTCCTCCACACAGCCGAGTTGCTCCTTTTGGAATGTCAAGCGTACCGTCATAAATCACGGTCACTTCTCTGTAGTTATTGTCTTCGAATAAAAGTGTCATTTGTCTCCGTCCCATTGCGTATTTCTTTCGCTTACATTCTTTGTTATACTGGAGCTGTTCTTTCTATCTGTGGTCCGAATTTCGTCGAGCTGTGTTGACTGGCAGTGACATATGCGAAAGTTATTTTAAGTTTCGCACACCGGTGTACTTAATATACTAAGTTTAAAATGTTTATTTGAGAGCACAAGCGGTCTTCAAGCCACAGTCACTAGAAGAATGACATTTTCAGGAGGTTACATAACTAGTTTCGCCGCACTGAGTCGTCATTTTCAAACGTAATCACAAATCTGGAAAACCGCATTAATAATTACTACACTTATTTCAAATATCAGGAAAAATACACGAAAACCAGTAAACTGAAGCAAAGGCTGCATAAACTGGCCATTTCCCTGGTTTTCGTGAATTTTTCGTAATATTTGAACGAACCAATTATTAATGCAAATTTCCAGGTTTGTGATTACATTTGAAAATGACGACTCAGCGCGTCGAAACTAGTTATGTAACCTTTTGAAAACTTCACTGTTTTAGTGACTGTGTCTTGAGGACCGTTTGTGGTGTCAAATAAACATTTTAAATTTTATTCAGTCACATTCTTTGCTGACAATTACGTCGAAATACAAAATATATTAAATATTTTATTCACGCCCCAAAGGGGTACAGTAACTTTGGGATACCTTGCATATTTTCGATGTGTAAAGTGTACAAGAAGTTGTGTGTGATGTTTAGTGTGTGTGACACTGTGTACAAATGGACCATTAGAAAACAGTAAGTATAAATTCTTATAAATTTCGCCACTAACTTCACAAAAGAATTGATACCCAACTAAAAAATCGTGTGCTTCTTATGTATTGCAGTACAAGTCAACGAAATGAAGCAGACTCACACACACTGACAACATCAAATGAAATGGCTTAAAACACACAAAAAACGCACTTGAAAATGGGAATTATTTCTCGGAACGCGTCGTGCGAAAAGTAAAATAAAGAAAAATCGTGCCTGGTAGCGGAAGATTTATTTATTTATAAAGAAACCTATTGTTTCCAGAGTCGCAGGCTTTCAAAACCATTTATAATGGATCAAGTCACCCTGGATTACATTTTATGTAATTAAAGTGATCCAATAAGACCTTTGCTAATCCGCACATGGCACGTTTAGTGGATCAGTGAAAGGATTATGATGATGATTTGTGGCTGAGAGCACTGAACAGCAACGTCATCAGCTTCCTTGCATGAATGGTATACAGTCGAGCACGGTGAAAATCTTTTTTAAAAATGACCGTGAAATGGAAAAGGAAACTGAATTCTCACACAAGAATTGAAGAGACAGTACCGATAAGGAGAGCATCAGAAAAACCCTCAGTAAATGTAAGACGAAACCCAGCAGGATAACTAGAGAAAATCGAGGATACAGTAAAGACACAGCAAAACGGGAAATAAGTGAGTGTCGGCGGATGACTACTTGGAAGAATCGCTGGGTCAGCCACTGTGTGACGCATTAAAACCTCACACCAAATATTGTAGGGAGTAATTCCGGACATCGCACAGAAATCTTAAAACTCGCCTCATTATCAGTTAAATGGCAGGCCCTGTGAGGGACCCGCATCAGCCTTCAGATCGTCGTATTAAACACAACTGAAATACGTCGCATCCACAGCCGTGTCGCACATCTGCGACGCATCGGTGGTTCGTCGCCGCGGCACTGCCCTACAAAACCTGTTACACCGCTGTACTGTGAGAGTTGCCGGAACGGTTAACGCTTGTACACAAAACACAGAGGTGAACGCGTCTGCTGGATCCTCACGCGATCGCCAGGCGCTGCGGCCACCAAACCGCAACTCTGCTGCCCGGACATTCCACCGCGGAGGTCGTGGCCACAGTAGGGGCCGCCACTCGTCACACGAGGACGGCGCATTCCCCGGCCTCGTCCTTCTTCCTCTGCGCAAGGTCGGCGCTCCGCAACCAACAGGTCGCACACCTTCAGGGTGCTTACCGTGACGGGCGTCGAGACATCTCTTTTTCTCGGAAGTTTCCGTTGGAAAAAATGCGCAGATCGTCTTGGCGCAGCGCGGAATACTCCCGCTTCAGGCCCTACAGTTTCCTGAAGTTCCGATAGCCTTCAATATGACGTCTGCAGAGGTGGAGCTGTGCAACAAGAGAGCACTCATCGAGTTTCTTTTGGGGAAAGACCAGATATCCGTAGGCGCTTGCAGGATGTCTTCAGAGATCTGGCACCGAACAAAAGCACGGTGAATCGTTGGGCGTGGCGTGTGTCATAATCGCGAGAACGTCGCGCAGACTTGTCCGACTCCTGCAGTGTCGGAACGTGCGGACAGTCTCATTGCAGGTGATCGGCGGGTAACAGCCGCACAGCTCGCTGGGCGACTGGCCGCCTATGTTGGTAGTGCTGACGCACTCGTCCGTCACTTTTGTCGAACATCGCAACATCCGATGAAAGGCGGGTCCGTCACGTCGAATCGGAAACAGGACGTGAGTCGGTGCAGTGGCGCCACACCACCTCTGCTCTCGAGAAAAGTTCAACGCCGCGCCTTCGGCAAGTCGTGGCGACTCTCTTCTGGAACTCTGAAGGGGTTATCTTGTTTGTTGTCCTCTCTCGTGGTGCAACGATCGAGATGTATCGTGCTAGTACCCTCAGGAAATTGAAGAAGCGACTTCGCCACAAAAATGCATACGAACTTCTTCTTTCCGTGACAACGCAACGCCTCACTCAAGAGGATTTCGCGGAACTTCATTCAAGTTTTCTTGTTCATCCACACTACAGACCGGTTCTCCAACCTTCCGACGCCCATCTTTTTAACCCAGTAAAAGATGCACTCCGCGGGAACCAGTACGTGGATGCTAAGGAGTCGTACTTTAATGCGATCCTGCCTGTTTTACTTTAAATGCAAACATTTTTAGGTTAGGCTTTACCGTGACTGTTACTGACATTAAATGAAACAACAAGTTCACTGTTACCAGTCACCGTTTTATTTATTCCCACGACGCGTTTCGAAGGTTTAAACCTCCATCATCGGGTGGATTTACATTAGTAAGTATTACATTTGTGTGTGTGTTGTGTTACGATTTTTGGAGGAACTTGTGGCACTGCCTTCAGTGATCACAGGTTCCTTTTGCTGTCGTAACACATCACATGTATACTGCCACTTTTTTTTTTTTTTTACAAATGTGGCAGTATACATGTGATGTGTTACGACAGCAAAAGGAACCTGCGATCACTGAAGGCAGTGCCACAAGTTCCTCCAAAATACCCCGACTAGCTTTGAAGCATGTCTATCTTTACTATATGAAAATGTTTTCTTTTTTTATATTGCTAAGCTCTCATGAAAATTATCCACTTTTAAATACACTTTACGATATGTTCAGAATTTATCACCTTTTTGAATGAAAATTTACAAAAGCTGCACTTGTGAATGCACAAGATGAAATCTACTATCTCCTTTCATTCTGCGTTTGGAATGCTGTGAAAACAAACACTTTACTATTTTCGTTCACCTCTGCCTGTACCCTTTTTGGATGTGGTCGTTAATGCGATCGTATATTATTAAACCTGCCGCTGCTGCAGACTGCTCACTCGCCGCGCAGCTCCGCGTTGCCAGCGATATCCAATAAAATGATGAAATTTCTTAAGTAAAATGGCTAAAGTCCGGTGGGAACTTTGCAGTAATTGTGACAAACAGATTTCACTAGATAAATATATTTTAACAGATACAATTAAAATATTTACACACCTTTTACAATCCGAGCTACAAATGACGTCGATCACCGACTAATGACAAATGAAGACTCCGTAAGGGCCGAGTGCAGCGTCACGGGTACCTCTCGCATTCAGTCCGTGCACAAGACAAGCGATCCTACTGCAATATACTGCCTATTGCCTATTTATATCTTAAGTAATTCTTGGACAGTCTTTGTCATTTTTAATTACATATCGTTTCTTCTGTGAAGGTTTTCACATCCTCCACCACAGATAGTATTTGACACTCTGTGAATAATCATTTATAATATCAAAATTCGTAATTATCTTTTTCCTCACAAAATTAAGTGTCCTTTTTAAATTATATGTTACAGTGAGTATTATACATCGTAATGTTATTTTAAATTTCACTTTGGATGCGTGCTGCCAGAGAACGTTACAGTAGCACGAGAGCACATCAGTTAGTTGGCATTAACCAGTGGCACTCACAGACATTATGCTGAGAAATAGGGTTTAGTAGCCAAGAAGCCGGCTATAATACGTTGTATTGAAATCCTTAGTAAAACCAATCTGCTTTCAGAAAAAAAAAAGTTTTGCATTATTTGTAGAACGCCCCTAGTATCTTCAGCTGAACGCTGGCCAAATGCACACCTGTCTATTGTTGCGTTCCAAAATCCTCTCTCCGTATAATATTGACCCAAGTTTAGAACCCGAAATATGTAAAGGGAATCCTCATTGGCTGAACTTTTCCTTCCCTGGTGCCTCTCATTGCTGGCTCACCCACGGTTTCCTTCTGGAAAGACGTTCCGCCCGCAGAAGCTTGATTCCTACGTCGCTTTCCAGCGCTGCTCTGATGCCCTTGAGTATGTGTAACACGTAGTGGTGCTGCGACGCTGTGTCCCACCCTGGACTGTCCAGTTTCCGAAGCACGAATCTGCAAGGTAGTCACGATTAATGTTTCACTACTTGATCCAGTTTAGACGGAAAATTATTCTGCGGATGGGTTCCCAATTTTGCAGGAATGGTGTTCAGTCTCCCCGCTGCAAAGTTTACGATATTAGTAGTGTTGGTGTTAAGACACAGGGTTGAAACACAAGCGTCAGTGTGCATTACGGTTGCAGACGGCCAAAGTGGGCCTGGACAAAGCGAGCAGGGCGCTCGCTACTCGGGAAAATGTTTTATCATAACGGCAAAATGGCTCTGAGCCTATGGTACTTAACGTCTGAGGTCATCAGTCCACTAGAACTTAGAACTACTTAAACCTAACTAACCTAAGGACATCACACACATCCATGCCCGAGGCAGGATTCGAACCTGCGACCGTAGCGGTCGCGCGGTTCCAGACTGTAGCGCCTAGAACCGCTCGGCGACCCCGGCCGGCCATAACGACAGGAACAGGTCTGCTTCTGCTGCTTTGGCCAGTGTCGGTGTCCTCTTTCCACACCAAGCTCGGCGAATAGGACTGGTAAGACAGAATTAGCTGGTGATTGATCAACTGCTCCTGCGAGAGGCTGACGGCCAATCGTACCACATACTGTGGAAGAAGTTATCGCTGCCGTGCTTGAGAATGCTTCACGCAGTGTGCGATCTTCAGGCAGCGCAAGGGTTGCGCCACTCCGTCCGAACAGGCCTTGGAAGGCCCAACGGGACCGACCGGCCGCCATGTCATCCTCAGCCCACACACGTCACTGGATGCGGATATGGAGGGGCACGTGGTCAGCACACCTCTCTCTCGGCCGTGTGTCAGTTTTCGAGACCAGAGCCGCTACTTCTCAGTCAGGTAACTCCTCAGTTTGCCTCACAAGAGCACGCAGCTTGCCAACAGCTCTCGGCAGACCGGATAGTCACCCATCCGAGTGCTAGCCCAGGCCGACAGCGCTTAACTGCGGTGATCTGACTGGAACCGGTGTTACCACTGCGTCAAGGCCGTTGGCACGGGCTCCGCCACGACACCTGAATATTCCACAGCCCACGTTCCGAAGATGCCGCGAGCAATGATGTGGAACGGTGTCTCTAGTGCGGTACAGGTCGCCACTCTTAGCAACGTTTGTAGCCTGGAACGTGATTTATTCGTTCTGTCCTTAGCAATGCCTATGCAATTCGTCATTATCCTGCGAACATCCATTTTTCGTCGGAGCCCTCTCGGGTACCGAAACTTCAATGATAACCACCGTGTACACCTAGATGAGTACTCTGCAATGCACACATGGCCGTTCGGCAGAGCGTTGGTAGAGCCACATTCACACTATTTATCTCCTTCCCACTCTCGAATACTGTTTGAGGAAAATGAACACCTCAATGTTCCCACGCGGACTGACTCCTCCGTATATTGTTGCGATACTCAGGTTTCACTATCTAGGTTGAAGTCAACAAAATGTCTTGGTATTAGGAGGATAAACTTGGTGATCATATTTTAGTACTTTCAAAACTGCAGCCCAGTCAGAAATTGTGATAATCTAATATATAAGAAACTATCAACCTCGATAGCGGTAATGAAACCGAGGTAAAGGTTGGTTTCAAACTTGTTCAAATGGCTCTGGGCACTATGGGACTTAACAGCTGAGGTCATCAGTCCCCTAGAACTCAGAACTACTTAAAGCTAAATAACCTAAGGACATCAGACACATCGGCGCCCGAGGCAGCATTCGAACCTGCGACCGCAGCGGTCGCGCGGTTCGAGACTGAAGCGCCTAGAAGCGCCTAGAAGCGGCCGGCGGTTGATTTCATTACAGCAATAGAGACTGATAGTTTCTTATATATTGGTGATTATAGTCTCGTGAAGAGATGTCGTAGCAAGCAGAAACGCCTTCGTTTAACTGATTGCCACCCCAACTCGTGTATCGTACCCGTAACACTAACTCCCATACTTCGCTGTAACACAAATGACGTAGTCGATGTTTATTGAAAATGATACGTGGTTTAAATAAGGAAACGCATTATGAATGTTTCTTGCATGCTTAGGACATTGCGGTTCGAGAATTTATTCTCATTGCCAAGGTGAAATGCAGTGAAGAGCCACAGAAACTGGTACACCTGCCAAATAACGTGTAGGGCCTCCGTGAGCGCGCAGAAGTGCCGCAGCACGACTTGGCAGGGACTCCAGTAATGTCTGAAGTAGTGCTGGAGGGGACTGACGCCACGAATCCTGCAGGGCTGTCCATGAATCGGTAAGAGTACGAGGAGGTGTAGCTCTCTTCTGAACAGCACGTTGCAGGCCAACCCAAATACGCTCAATAATGTTCATGTCTGGGGAGTTTGGTGGCTAGTGGAAGTGTTTAAACTCAGAAAAATATTCATGGAGCCACTCTGTAGAAATTCTGGACGTTGTCGCATTGTCCTGCTGGAATTGCCCAAGTCCACGGGAATGCTGGTGATCAGACAGGATGCTTACGTACGTATCACTTGTCAGAGTCGTATCTAGACGCATCAGGGGTCTCATGTCACTGCAACTGCACAAGCCGCACATCATTACAGAGCCTCCACCAGCTTCAACAGTCTCCTGCTCACCTGCAGGGTCCATAGATTCATGAGGTTGTCTCCATACCCGAACACGTCAATGCGCTCGATACAATTTGAAACGATACTCGTCCGACCAGGCAACATGTATCCAATCATCAACAATCCAATAGTGTTGACGGGCCTAGGCGAGGCAAAAAGCTTTGTGTCGTGCAGTCATCAAGGGTACACGAGTGGGCCTTCGGTTCCGAAAGCCCATATCGATGATGTTTCGTTGAATTGTTCGCACGTTGACACTTGTTAATGGCCAGCATTGAAATCTGCAGCAATTTGCGGAAGGGTTGCGCTTCTGTCACGTTGGACGATTGTCATCAGTCGTCGTTGGTCCCTTTCTTGCAGGATCTTTTTCCGGCCCAGCGATGTCAGTGATTTGACGTTGTAGTGGGTTGCTGAAATTCACGGTACACTTGTGAAATGGTCGTATGGGAAAATCCCCAGTTGGTCAAATGGCTCAAATGGCTCTGAGCACTATGGGACTTAACATCTGTGGTCATCAGTCCCCTAGAACTTAGAACTACTTAAACTTAACTAACCTAAGGACATCACACACATCCATGCCCGAGGCAGGATTCGAACCTGCGACCGTAGCAGTCGCGCGCTTCCGGACTGAGCGCCTTAACCGCGAGACCACCGCGGCCGGCCCCAGTTGATCGCTACCTCGGAGATGCTGTGTCCCATCGCTCGTGCACCGACTATAAGACAACGTTCAAATTCACTTAAATCTTGACAACCTGCCATTGCAGCAGCAGTATCCGATCTAACGGCTTGTTGTCTTATATAGACGTTGCCGACCGGAGGGCCGTATTCCGCCTGTTTACGTATCTTAGTATTTGAATGCGCATATCTATACCAGTTTCTTCGCCGCTTCAGTCTAGTTACATAACACCTCTCTCAGGTAAAAACACACACAATCTACGCACCAAGAAGGTGAAATGATCTGTGGAACACGTTATCAGCTAAGTACCCAGCCAGCTGTATTATACAGGGTGAGTCACCTAACATTACCGCTGGATATATTTCGTAAAGCACGTCAAATACTGACGAATCGATTCCACAGACCGAACGTGAGGAGAGGGGCTAGTGTAATTGTTTAATACAAAAATGCACGGAAGTATGTTTTTTAACACAAACCTACGTTTTTTTTAAATGGAACCACGTTAGTTTTGTTAGCACATCTGAACATATAAACAAATACGTAATCAGTGCCATTTGTTGCATTGTAAAATGTTAATTACATCCGGAGATATTGTAACCTAAAGTTGACGCTTGAGTACCACTCCTCCGCTGTTCGATCGTGTGTATCGGAGAGCACTGCAACATACATCGCGTTTCTACAGAATGATCTGCCAACGTTGCTCGAAAATATCCCACTGGAAACGCGTCGACGTATGTGGTATCAGCATGATGGTGCACCTGCACATTCCGCAATTAACACTAGGCTGACCCTTGACAGGATGTTTGACGGGCGTTTCATAGGAATTGGAGGACGCATAAATTGGCCAGCCCGTTCTCCTGATCTTACACCTCTGGACTTCTTTCTGTGGGGTACGTTAAAGGAGAATGTGTACCGTGATGTGCCTACAACCCCAGAGGATATGAAACAACGTATTGTGGCAGCCTGCGGCGACATTACACCAGATGTACTGCGGCGTGTACGACATTCATTACGCCAGAGATTGCAATTGCGTGCAGCAAACGATGGCCACCACATTGAACATCTATTGGCCTGACATTTCGGGACACACTCTATTCCACTCCGTAATTGAAAACGGAAACCACGTGTGTACGTGTACATCACCCCTCATGGTAATGTACATGTGCGTCAGTGAAAAAGACCAATAAAAAGGTGTTAGAATGTGGACGTAATGTGCTGTTCCAGTCTCTGCTGTACCTAAGGTCCATCACCGTTCCCTTTGGATCCCTACGTAATTCGGTGCTCTCCGATACACACGATCGAACAGCGGAGGAGTGGTACACAAGCGTCAACTTTAGGTTACAATATCTCCGGATGTAATTAACATTTTACAATGCAACAAATGGCACTGATTACGTATTTGTTTATATGTTCAGATGTGCTAACAAAACTAACGTGGTTCCATTTAAAAAAAACGTAGGTTTGTGTTAAAAAACACTTCCGTGCATTTTTGTATGGTTTGTATTAAACAATTACACTAGCCCCTCTCCTCACGTTCGGTCTGTGGAATCGGTTCGTCAGTATTTGATGTGGTTTACGAAACATATCCAGCGGTAACGTTAGGTGACTCACCCTGTAGAAACTGGTGCCCCCTGGAGGAGGTTTCCACATTTCACGTACCAATATTTTGTTTAATCTGTAAAGTTTGTTGGAGCATACACGTTTCATTAAAGATAAGTTGCGTACAAAGCGGCAGAGTTTCTGAGGAATGTAGTAATGTACCAGATGGTAGCAGCGGACAGATGTGGGACGTAGACATCTGAACGCCCACAACTGCGTGTTGCTGCAGTACAGTGCAGTGCTTCCCACCTGTCGCTACCCCTGTGTGCAGTCCCATACTAACTGGTAACACGCCCCTCCTCCCCCCTCCTCCCCCCCCCCCCCCTTAAGCACCACGGTCGTCCTCACCGCCAGCGCCCCACCCACTGTAACCAACTACAGCACCTACCTAAATTTTAGGATGAAAAAGAGTTTTCTTCGTATACTTTTACTCTGGAAGGTCGGAAGAAGAATTTGTGGTGTCACCGCCAGACACCACACTTGCTAGGTGGTAGCCTTTAAATCGGCCGCGGTCCGCTAGTATGCGTCGGACCCGCGTGTCGCCACTGTCAGTGATTGCAGACCGAGCGCCGCCACACGGCAGGTCTAGAGAGACTTCCTAGCACTCGCCCCAGTTGTACAACCGACTTTGCTAGCGATGGTTCACTGAAATTACGTTCTCATTTGCCGAGACGATAGTTAGCATAGCCTTCAGCTACGTCATTTGCTACGACATAGCAAGGCGCCATTACCAGTTACTATTGATGCTATAAAACATGTACCGTCAAGAGCGATGTTCACCAATTATGGATTAAAGTTAAGTATTCCAGAAGCTACCTACCTTTTTTGCTAGTCTCATTGTCCCGTTCCAGACCTCACGCCAGCCTGCGTGAGCTTAAACGCATGCCTTTCGGCTTCCTGTGATAGTGGATTGGCTGTCTTGCCAGTCCACAACAGAATTCTATTCAATTTTGTGGGAGTTTTGTTAAGGCGGGAACTATTGAGACAATTGGCACTGCTTACGTGTAACTGTAAGCTTATTTCTCCGTCGCTGACCTAGAAGACCACAAACCTTCTTTCCTTCCCGTCTGGGCAAGCTGTGCAGTGACTAGAGTACGTGTAAAGCTTACTGGGACAGGGCAAATGCTAGCTACAATGAGGTCTATAATACGATTGTAATACTGGCATCTTAATTTAATATTCCCCACAACTGACAAAATTTACAAAAAAAATGTGAATTTCTTTGTCCACCCACACACTCCTGAGAATGGCCCCTATTACCGGCAGCTGCGTTGATAAATACTCGGCACCTCTCAAGGAAAACTTCTAGATCGAGAATATTAGGTATGTTGTTGGAAGTGGTTAGGCGTTGGTGAAAATCATGCTTATGAGCACACAAAGAGCTCTAACCGCACAATTCTTGCACGGAACACGAGTTGGTGCAGTGCTGGGGTAGTTCGAAGACGATGGCCAAGACGCCGTCTCAAAGTCCGTGCCGCTCGATGGCTGGAGGCAAAGTCCACTCTCTCCACAATTCTCCCGTCTCCCACGCGTACGAAAACGCGGTGGACGGGTACTCAGTTTCGGCCAATGTCGAAAGCTCTATCATCGCCGAAATCCCTCCAACGGCATTTCTGAGATCTAGCCAATGATCGGGTAGGTCATAACGCCCCTAGGCAAACGAAATTCCCGTCTTGGCCACGTGTTGCCCAGCACAGGTGGCTCCGGATGCCGGCTACCCGCAGAAGCGCCGCATTGTCCCGCGATTCCGGTGACCGCTACCTGCCGCCCACGGCGGCCCGGCGAGCTACGGCCATCTGCAGACTTTACGTTGCACAATCCTCAACTTCGGATGCTTTTCACCAACGCTTTAAGTTAGTGGCTCAATCACGCAGACATGCAGGGAGTACTGCTCGAGAGTGCCTCAAATGGCTCTGAGCACTACGAGACTTAACTGCTGACGTCATCAGTCCCCTAGAACTTAGAACTAGTTAAACCTAACTAACCTAAGGACATCACACACATCCATGCCTGAGGCAGGATTCGAACTTGCGACCGTAGCGGTCGCGCGGTTCCAGACTGTAGCGCCTAGAACCGCTCGGTCACCACGGCCGGCGAGAGTGCCTCATATTTATCATAATTCAATAGTCATGCTCTAATGCCCTTGCCAGTCCCTTTATTATTAATACTAATGTTGCTAAGCTAACATGTAACTGCCCATGTCCTGGCACCTTACGTAACAACCTTCTTCATACACTCTTGGAAATTGAAATAAGAACACCGTGAATTCATTGTCCCAGGAAAGGGAAACTTTATTGACACATTCCTGGGGTCAGATACATCACATGATCACACTGACAGAACCACAGGCACATAGACACAGGCAACAGAGCATGCACAATGTCGGCACTAGTACAGTGTATAACCACCTTTCGCAGCAATGCAGGCTGCTATTCTCCCATGGAGACTATCGTAGAGATGCTGGATGTAGTCCTATGGAACGGCTTGCCATGCCATTTCCACCTGGCGCCTCACTTGGACCATCGTTCGTGCTGGACGGGCAGACCGCGTGAGACGGCGCTTCATCCAGTCCCAAACATGCTCAATGGGGGACAGATCCGGAGATCTTGCTGGCCAGGGTAGTTGACTTACACCTTCTAGAGCACGTTGGGTGGCACGGGATACATGCGGACGTGCATTGTCCTGTTGGAACAGCAAGTTCCCTTGCCGGTCTAGGAATGGTAGAACGATGGGTTCGATGACGGTTTGGATGTACCGTGCACTATTCAGTGTCCCCTCGACGATCACCAGTGGTGTACGGCCAGTGTAGGAGATCGCTCCCCACACCATGATGCCGGGTGTAGGCCCTGTGTGCCTCGGTCGTATGCAGTCCTGATTGTGGCGCTCACCTGCGCGGCGCCAAACACGCATACGACCATCATTGGCACCAAGGCAGAAGCGACTCTCATCGCTGAAGACGACACGTCTCCATTAGTCCCTCCATCCACGCCTGTCGCGACACCACTGGAGGCGGGCTGCACGATGTTGGGGCGTGAGCGGAAGACGGCCTAACGGTGTGCGGGACCGTAGCCCAGCTTCATGGAGACGGTTGCGAATGGTCCTCGCCGATACCCCAGGAGCAACAGTGTCCCTAATTTGCTGGGAAGTGGCGGTGCGGTCCCCTACGGCACTGCGTAGGATCCTACGGTCTTGGCGTGCATCCGTGCGTCGCTGCGGTCCGGTCCCAGGTCGACGGGCACGTGCACCTTCCGCCGACCACTGGCGACAACATCGATGTACTGTGGAGACCTCACGCCCCACGTGTTGAGCAATTCGGCGGTACGTCCACCCGGCCTCCCGCATGCCCACTATACGCCCTCGCTCAAAGTCCGTCAACTGCACATACGGTTCACGTCCACGCTGTCGCGGCCTGCTACCAGTGTTAAAGACTGCGATGGAGCTCCGTATGCCACGGCAAACTGGCTGACACTGACGGCGGCGGTGCACAAATGCTGCGCAGCTAGCGCCATTCGACGGCCAACACCGCGGTTCCTGGTGTGTCCGCTGTGCCGTGCGTGTGATCATTGCTTGTACAGCCCTCTCGCAGTGTCCGGAGCAAGTATGGTGGGTATGACACACCGGTGTCAATGTGTTCTTTTTTCCATTTCCAGGAGTGTATTTCAGTTGGACATTCGGCTCTTTTTTGTTTACACTGGTATCATAGTCAAAAATATACTTTCACATCCAGAAATCTTGAATGTCACATTTCGTTACCATGCATTGTCTTCAGGTAGTGTGTGTGTGTGAGTGAGAGAGAGAGAGAGAGAGAGAGAGAGAGAGAGAATGTGTGTGTGTGTGTGTGTGTGTGTGTGTGTGTGTGTGTGTGTTCGTGAGCAAATCATTTCATTCGTGCAATTCTTACCTCTCACTGCAGATGTTGGATGGTTTCAAGCTGTTAATTCTTTGCGTCCGACCTCTAATACTAGTAAATATATTGTGTATTGCGCTGTGGACGCCATTATGTAGTTGCTCTTGTATCGTGCTGTCAATTCATCCGAAATGAGTAGTGAAGTTTGTCTACTGTGGAACACAATATCGTGAGCTACTCAGCATTTGTTACGTATATACACTCCTGGAAATGGAAAAAAGAACACATTGACACCGGTGTGTCAGACCCACCATACTTGCTCCGGACACTGCGAGAGGGCTGTACAAGCAATGATCACACGCACGGCACAGCGGACACACCAGGAACCGCGGTGTTGGCCGTCGAATGGCGCTAGCTGCGCAGCATTTGTGCACCGCCGCCGTCAGTGTCAGCCAGTTTGCCGTGGCATACGGAGCTCCATCGCAGTCTTTAACACTGGTAGCATGCCGCGACAGCGTGGACGTGAACCGTATGTGCAGTTGACGGACTTTGAGCGAGGGCGTATAGTGGGCATGCGGGAGGCCGGGTGGACGTACCGCCGAATTGCTCAACACGTGGGGCGTGAGGTCTCCACAGTACATCGATGTTGTCGCCAGTGGTCGGCGGAAGGTGCACGTGCCCGTCGACCTGGGACCGGACCGCAGCGACGCACGGATGCACGCCAAGACCGTAGGATCCTACGCAGTGCCGTAGGGGACCGCACCGCCACTTCCCAGCAAATTAGGGACACTGTTGCTCCTGGGGTATCGGCGAGGACCATTCGCAACCGTCTCCATGAAGCTGGGCTACAGTCCCGCACACCGTTAGGCCGTCTTCCGCTCACGCCCCAACATCGTGCAGCCCGCCTCCAGTGGTGTCGCGACAGGCGTGAATGGAGGGACGAATGGAGACGTGTCGTCTTCAGCGATGAGAGTCGCTTCTGCCTTGGTGCCAACGATGGTCGTATGCGTGTTTGGCGCCGTGCAGGTGAGCGCCACAATCAGGACTGCATACGACCGAGGCACACAGGGCCTACACCCGGCATCATGGTGGGGGGAGCGATCTCCTACACTGGCCGTACACCACTGGTGATCGTCGAGGGGACACTGAATAGTGCACGGTACATCCAAACCGTCATCGAACCCATCGTTCTACCATTCCTAGACCGGCAAGGGAACTTGCTGTTCCAACAGGACAATGCACGTCCGCATGTATCCCGTGCCACCCAACGTGCTCTAGAAGGTGTAAGTCAACTACCCTGGCCAGCAAGATCTCCGGATCTGTCCCCCATTGAGCATGTTTGGGACTGGATGAAGCGTCGTCTCACGCGGTCTGCACGTCCAGCACGAACGCTGGTCCAACTGAGGCGCCAGGTGGAAATGGCATGGCAAGCCGTTCCACAGGACTACATCCAGCATCTCTACGATCGTCTCCATGGGAGAATAGCAGCCTGCATTGCTGCGAAAGGTGGATATACACTGTACTAGTGCCGACATTGTGCATGCTCTGTTGCCTGTGTCTATGTGCCTGTGGTTCTGTCAGTGTGATCATGTGATGTATCTGACCCCAGGAATGTGTCAATAAAGTTTCCCCTTCCTGGGACAATGAATTCACGGTGTTCTTATTTCAATTTCCAGGAGTGTATCTCACTTTTACTGTCACCGATGTATGGTACAAAGCAAATTGCACATGTCCAGTGGGAGGTATGTGTGAGGAACTTGTAGCGTCCACCCCGTAGTCCCACGCACTAATGTTACTAACTGAGAAAAAGTAATCATTAATAACTTACATGATTAACATTAGAATATTACAAAATTTTCATAATTGTGTCGATTTTCTGAAAATAACTTGGTGTCATGACTAAAACAAGGAATCACCAATTTAGTATTTGAGGGCAGCGTGGAGGGTAAAAATCGTAGAGGGAGACCAAGAGATGATTACACTAAGCAGATTCAGAAGGATGTAGGTTGCAGTAGGTACTGGGAGATGAAAAATCTTGCACAGGATAGAGTAGCATGGAGAGCTGCATCAAACCAGTCTCAGGACTGAAGACGACAACAACAACAACATGACTAAAACACCGTCAAATACTTTCGGTTTTTATCCATCAGAAAATTTCAGTCTAGCTCTAAGGGTGTAAACAGCCGAGGCTGGCAGTGACTGCTGTTGTGCTGACATCGCCTATCGAAGAATTAGTTCAGCAGATCAGCAGCGAAATGTGAGCATTCTTCTCTGTGCTGCGGCTCAGTTCAACATTCACCACCACACGACAAACTGAAGCAAGGCAACTGAAAATGCTCAGTAAGCACGTTATCTATAATAAACGATACCTAACGACAAAAAATTAAATATGAAAGCGCTACACAAGATCGTGAAAGCAAACTGAAAGAACTGCGCTGGAGCCCGGGCAAATGTGGTATCTTAAGCGAAACGGAACTCGCACGAAGTAATGAGTACTACCAATGCTACGGTCGCAGGTTCGAATCCTGCCTCTGGCATGGATGTTTGTGATATCCTTAGGTTAGTTAGGTTTACGTAGTTGTAAGTCTAGGGGACTGATGACCTAAGATGTTAAGTCCCATAGTGCTTAGATCCATCCAGGACTACCAAAGGTGAATCCAGGTAGGTTCCACATTTCTAGATTTTCAGGATTCTTGTGGCACGTACATAAGTCTCTTGTCGGATCCCCTGCACCCATTCACGTCCATTGTGCATTCCGACGGACTCGGGCAATTCGAGCAGGAAAATGCGACACATCATGCGTAGTGACCCCAGGAACACTCTTCTGATTTTGAACACTTCTGTTGGGCGCAAAGCTCCCCTGATATGAACATCATTAAGCATATCTCGGATGCCTTGCAACGTGCTGTTCAGAAGAAAGTTGTAACTAACCTGTTTCTACGGGTATTACATTATTATTGGCTGTGAAATTAACGTGACAAGATTAGGGTCGCCACCGACTCTAACCATACAACTAATCAAAGGTTTGGTCGCGTCGGAAAATAAATTAATTTTATTGAAAAGTCTCTGTTGGATTCCTTTCATGTTAATTTCTTAAATCTGTTGTCATTTACGGAATGAATTCCTGTTCTAAATTTACTGTGGTGTTTCTGACTATCTGGGAGGAGACTGAGCAGTGAAACGTGTTACTTTTACACATAAACAAGGACGATCTGTCACACTACTACACTTTAAAACACAGTTTATATGTAATTCATGTCACACAGCCTCATACGGAACCTACATCCGCTTTCTTTTATATACTGTATATGATAAGATACTGTCATCCCCCTTCCCTTCTGTGTGAGAGGATGAATGAGCAAATGCATTTCTAGTTGCATGCTTGATGGTAGCAGACAAGCCTGTCTGCTAGAGAACAGTAGGACCAACGTCGGAACAGGTAGCTACGCTTTCTAAAAGCAGAGAGGGTTTCTATTCTTAGTATGGTCCTGTCCGTCCCTTGTCATGTTGGTATAGGAAGCTGCCTCTCTGGTCACTTCCGTTTGTATCTGTTAAGCACGCTCGGTAGGAGCCCACGTCAGTCTGTCCGTGGCGAACGTCTGAAGTGGTAAGATCTCCGGCTAAGTGCGTCTCTGCTAAGTCCGTAGGACAATGGATTTCTTAAGTTCAGCCTAAATGAAAATTTAATCACCTTTATTTCAGGTTTAGCTCTAAAATATCTTCCAGTAGTTGCTTTGTCACTACTTTGTGAGTAAAGTGGAACCACGTGTTGATCAGTAACTCTAAGATCATCAATCTTAAATGCGAATGTGCGTGAGATTATAACGTCTCGTCTTGACAATATTTTTCAATATAGCAACTTCTTTATGTTCAACCCACGTGGGGTGTACTTTGTGAGGCCAGTACCACGTACTTATACAATTATTTTACGCATCAGGTTTATAGTAAGACGATAGTAACCAGTTCGAGGTTTTTCTTTTGTAAATTGCTTTTCGATCCAATTTATTTTAATTATCAAAATTATTGTGGAGTTACACTCTTTGTGTAAACCAAGTTGACCAGGTGAAGCATGTGGTGTAATCATCAAAGTAGCCCTCAGCTATTCTTTTCGGGAAGATTTCACAGAGAGTTAGTATGAATTTAGTATACCAGTGTGTGGTAATTACATGACGGATAGGATTGCGCTACGAATGTAACTTCTTTGGGTGAAAATTGAATCGGTTGGTTGTGGTTAATTTCCTCTTGCATATGTTTCAACGTTCTTCGTGTGTTATTTTATGAATGCAGTGTTGTATGGAGTCTCCTAATCTTGGCTCCCTATTTGATGTGTTCCGTAAGATTACAATATCACATTTTCACAATCCTAAATAAGGCACCAGTTTAGTTATGAATCAAGTTTAATATGCTCAAATTTCAATGATCAATGTTAAAATAAATTTCCAAATATAAACTGATTTATTTATGATTATTTAAATTCTCTTATATATATATATATATATATATATATATATATATATATATATATATATATATATATATAAATCACCGGTTGTCGTATGACTATTAAAAGATTATAATTAATGTTAGTCTGGTTGGGAATTTGGTAAGCTAGACTGGATACCCGGTGAAACAGTTGCTCAGTAATGCAAGATTAACTTCCCCAGACAGCACACAGGTTTTAACTCACTTTTATGGTCTTCAGCACCGCAATCAGAACAAATTAATGCAACAACATTACATTATCACAGACCAAAAACTCACAAAAATGCATAAGTTGTGATGTCGCTCATAGTGGATACGATGTAATTAATAGTATTGCCCGTGCACTGTTCACGACAATCAAACATTTAAAATAAAATAGAAAATGCATGAACACTGCGTAAGATCAGCTCCCAGCAACACACCTGAAAATAAGACTTAATCTAAAGCATTTGTTATAAAATACAAGGGGAATCTAATCACTGGACCTGTGCGTAAGGAAACGCGTTGGGTGTGCTAACGGGAAAGCTACGAGGTGAGTGGCTTAGGTGTAAAAACATAACATCGGAACACAAGAGAAAATTGTAGATAAAATCATTTATTCCTAAGGTATGGATGTGAGGCATGTACACAATTCCTGATAACATTAATTCCTAAAACATTAAAGAAAAGCATCGATACGTTCACTGCTATAATCTACACCTAAAATCATTGGTGTGAATCATTCATACAACTGCTGTTGCCTGATAACTGATCGCAATAACTCGTGAAGCGGTACACGTTTGGCAGTACTCCCGCGTGCCCACGTGGTTTGTGGAGACGCGATTTCTAGGTATCGTGGCCAAGTTGCAACAATATCACATCACCCAATCATGAACATTCTTTAAAACAAACATGAGACCGGACAGTTAGTGATGACGGTAGCCCAACAAAATTTTAATGTTCAACCACGTGGTCGGCTCCCCACGGCCGAAAGATACATAAAGCAAGGAAAATTTGCGAGAAGGCAAAGCTATTAATATTTAGCAAAATGAAAACTTAATACAGGCACAGCTGAAGGCAAACAGACATTGATACAGAAGCGAGTGCTCACTTCTTATCGACACCTTTGTGTGGCGCTCTTCCGGCGGATGCAAGTCTGCTACAGAAATTTACTAAAAGGAAAATCTGCCAAAGTTTCGCATTCCTTGCTGCGACAAGGCAAAGCAATCTTCCAGATTGGAAAAGCGAGACCAAAAGGTAACAGCTCTCCCCTCGCCAAGTAACAACGCGCCACGCGGTCAGTCTAACTGACCCTTCTTCGACTGGAGCACAGCTGTGGACGCTTCCCGTACCGGCGGCAGACTGCCTCCCTTTCTCCTCTCCAGCCTCCGGAAAACCCAAAGATGCCATTTCCGCCACCAACCTAACGCAGGTGGATTTCTCACAAGTAGCGCAAACCTCTTTGCCTACTTGAACTCTACGAGAGTTGGCTATTCTGTACAACTGCTGCTGAATCTGTACGACTATCGCAGACTTTCTGCAGCAGACTACGCCACCGTCTAGCAGCGTGACACACAACCACAGTCATTCAATCACACCACTATGAGAGTTATGAGAAAAGATAAACAAGGAAAGCAAAGAGAAATGCTAGTGCATATGGGCTACCGGGCTAATGAAAGGTGGCTACAGGACCCTTTCAAAACCTCCACCCCCTCGTACTCTTACGGATTTATGTGACAACCTTGCAGGATTCATGGTGTCAGTTCTCTCCAGCACTACTTGAGACATTAGTCGACTTCATGTTGCGGCACTTGAGCGCGCTCGCGGGAGCCCTGCGTGATATTAGGCAGGCATACTGGTCTCTTTGGCACTTCAGTTTATAAATGATGTAGGAGAAAGCGTCGGATGCTCTTTAAGGCTGTTCGCAGATGATGCGGTTTTCTGTAAGAAAGCAGCAACTCCACAAGATAATAACGATTTGGAGAATAACCTTCGGAGAGTTGACGAATGCTGTAGGTTCTGGCAGCACGTAAATGAATGTAACATCTTGCGCATACGTAGGAAAAGAAATCCACCATTCTTCAGCTGCACTACTGACGACAAACCGTCGGAAACAGTCTCTACCGTAAAATATCTGGAAGTAACTATCCAGAGCGAACTCAAGTGGCGTGACCACTTAAAACAAATACTAGGAAAATCAGATGCCAGAGTGAGATTCACAGGAAGAATGTTAAGGAAATGAATCTCATCCACTAAGGAAGCGGCTTATAAGGTGCTTGTTCGCCTGATTCTTGAGTGTTGTTCACCTTCGCATCCCTAACAAGTAGGATTGGTAGAAGAGATGGAGAAAATGTAATGAAGAGATGCACGGCTCGTCATGGGACCGTTTAGTCGGTGCGAGAGCGTTACGGGGGCGGCAGACGTTACAAGAGAGGCGTTGCGCATCACGGAGAGGTTTACTGTTGGAATTTCCATGGAGCACTTTCCGGGAAGAGTCGGAGAACATGTTACCCACCCACCCACACGCGTCCTGCGTAGACCACGAGGAGCAAATTCGAGAAATTAGTCAGAATAGATGCTTACCGACAATCATTCCTCCCACGCGCTATTCGCGAGTAGAATATGGTTGGCGGTGTCAGTTAATGGTACAAAAGTACCCTCCACCAAGCACCATTAGCTGGCTTGCGGAGTATGGTGCAGATGTAAAGAAATGCGTTGTGTGACGCGAGAGCTTTGAAAGAGACCTCCCTTCTTGCCAGAATGCTGTCTCGAAATCTGGCTGAAAATCTAGAGAGATTCTGGTCATACGGAAAGTACACCAGCGGCAAAACGGGGTCAACACCTTCACTGCGGAACAGTGATGACAGTAGCACCAAAGCGGAGTTACTAAATACTTGTTTCCGAAATTCATTGACCGAAGAACAGTAAATAAACATTCCAGAACTAGAGTCGGGAACTGGTGCCTCGGTGCTCAAATCACTTAATGAGAGCAAGTCTTCTGGTCCAGATTGTGTACCACTTAAATTCAGCGCCGAGTGTGCTCATACAATAGCTCCATACTTAGTACCAACCTAAAGGATAGGAAGTTGCATAGGTCACACCAGTACTGAAGAAAGGATGTACGAGGTTAAAGAACCTTGCCAATACGCTGTCGTAAGCCCAGGATATTCCGGAATTATGCTGTTCTTTTGTGACGTCCCAGATAATGTCGAAAACATACGGAGATAGAGGATTTTATGACTGCCGAAGATTTTGTTTTCTTTTTAATCTAAGACCTACATTTTGGACACTGTGATTTTAAAAACTCTCATACAGCCGTGCTTTACACAGTCGATCTTGGAGCAGAAGCAGATGTCGATAGAAAGGTGTAGCTCATGGTTCCCCTGCAACAGTGGTTCCCAAGCTTTCTTAGACCATTACCACAGACTACAGTTAGATATTAGCTAGTACATCCACCCTCCCTGCCATCTGTGACCCCCCCCCCCTCTCTCTCCCACACTATCATCAACTTGAGCACCTAACTAAACTGTGGAACGAAAGACTTTTTACTTGTAAAATGATCAATGATGAATGACATTTAATGTTTGTGTGTGTGTGTGTGTGTGTGTGTGTGTGTGTGTGTGTTAGAATGAATGATGAAGTAATTTGCTGTGCATTGCAAGCGCTACCCACAACTTGTTCTCAGATAAGAAAGCTAACTACCCACAGTGAGGGCAGACACTTGTTACAAAACATTTTTCCCGTGCATTACTCCTCTCCATTGTGGCACTTGCTTGACCTCCACACTGCAACCCCAATTAAAATTAACCAAGTTGAAATGTGTGCAGTTTACTTACTGTTTGTAAGTGACTTTATTGCAATGCTCCTTACTTGTGAATAGGCAGAAATTGGAAGACATCAGGCTGTTAAAGCTTTTTCACTAAACACTCCAAAATAATAATAATAATAATAACAATAATAATATGAGTACTGTGTACTACACTACTGTGGGCCTTATATAGTTTTTTTCTGTCTCGTGCTGTCAATTAATTCATTTTCTGTTTCAAACCGAGTAATTAAGCAGTTTATGGACTACTGCAGGTATTATCTACAACTCGGACAAGCGATTTTCTCGAGGTATTTTGTCTCACTTTCATCATCGGCGATGCACGGGACACAGCAAGACATGTGTGTAGTAGATGAAGTATATGAGGGGCTTGTAACCTCCACTGTATTAATACTACTAAGTAAGAAAAAGTAATTCAAAAAATGGCTCTGAGCACTATGGGACTTAACTTCTGAGGTCATCAGTCCCCTAGAACTTAGAACTACTTAAACCTAACTAACCTAAGGACATCACACACATCCATGCCCGAGGCAGGATTCGAACCTGCGACCGTAGTGGTCGCGCGGTTACAGACTGTAGCGCCTAGAACCGCTCGGCCACCCCGGCCGGCAACAAGTAATTATTAATAACTTAAATAATCAGTATTAAAGTGTTAATTGTGATATAGCAATGATCTTTTGAAAATAATTTAGTTTCGTGAATGAAACAAAATCGAATTGTTTAGTTTTTACCCCTCAGAAAATTCCATTTTACCACCCAAAGGGTATTTACTCCAAGCTGGGAACAAGTGCTCTAAAACTTTTCCCTCAGATATTTGACAAAAAGACATGGTTAATGTTTTCGTGTGTGTAGTAACTTGTCTACAGGTTTGTGATTAATTTATCTCCATTCGATTTTTTTTTTTTTCTGTCAGATCGTGTAGCAATGGGCGAAAGAATGTGTGTTAACCGGCAACAGGAATACAAATTTTTGAAACTGCGCTATGACAGTTACAATGAACGTGCTTGCTGCACCCTATGTCCACTGGAGAATCTCGTGTTGCTTAGAAAGGAAAGAGAGATGTCAATGAATACATGCAACCAGGGAAACGGAGAAGGAATGCTAACGCCGCTGCTCCGCCACACATATAAAATTGTCGTTAAAGACAAAAGTGGGAATAACAGTGATTTTGCAGCGTGCTACTAAAGAGGATACATTTCCATACTAGTTAAATATTCCCCGAGACATTTAAGTCTCATCTTTATCTGCGATAATGATGGAAGCTGAAGAACGAATTAAAATATGTGTGTCAGGCACGTACTGAACCTGGATTTTGTCGGTCGCTGGGTATAAGCGCTATCCACTCCAAAACCGCACAACTATAGCGCATATTGCTGCAGGGACTACTCAATTCGAATGCCCTCCCCAGCACAAACTTCTTATGTTCATCTTACTTTCCCCTACATTGTCGTTACTGCCAGGGGTCTCCAGCATTGGAATAGCACCCCAGCGATGGACGTAACGGGGAAGTCCTGTAACATAGGTGATCTCATAGGTCTTATAATTAAATATTCCCCGAGACACAGTAGGGGAAAATAAGCTGAAGATACGAAGTTTTTCTTGGAGAAGGCATTTCTACTTTTGTAGTTTGTGTAGCGATATTGACGTTAGTGCAGCAGTGGTGTAATAGTTAGCATTTCTGACCTAATAAACAAGAAGACAAAGGTTCGAGTCCCCGCTGTGGCACAAATTATAATTCATTTCTTGAGCTTCATTCATTATCGTAGCAACTAATGATGTCCCAATAAATTGCTTTAACCAGTCGCAAAACTATGTCCTCATTTGGACCCAAAAAAAAAAAAAAAATGTTGGTATGTACTAAGTTGGGCTAAAAACTAAGCAGTCAGCAAACATATCGCTAAGGTGAATTTTGAGTAGCTTTCTGCAACGTACACCGTGTTTGAACATTATGAATCACCTCGAAGGAAACGGACTTTGGCACACTGTAGGAATTCAGAAAATATGGTTCTTGTGCAAAACAACCAGCTCTTTATTCTCACGAAGTAATGAGTGCCATCCAGAGGTGATCTCAGAGTGATTCCACATTCTTGATTTACAAAAAGCTTTTTGGTACACCCCCCCCCCCCCCCCACACACACACACACCAGGGGCTTCTAATGCCTGTGGAGTATCGTCTCAGTTGTGCGACTAGATTAATGACTTTCTGTGTGAGAGGTGACAGTTTGTAGTAATTGATGTGAAGTCATCGACTAAAATGGAAGTGATACCCAGCGTAGGGGAAGGAAGTGCTAACGGCCTCTGCTGTAAATGAGTCAGGTGACGATCTCTGCAGGTCTCTTAGACTGTCTGCAGATGACATCGTCATTTACCGCCTATTGAAGTCATCAAAAGATGACAAGCAGTCGCAAAATGATTAAGCCAAGATATCTGTATGGGGCGGAAAGGTGTAACTCGCTCTGGGTAACCGAGCGAGGCCGCGCAGTGGCTAGCACACTGGACTCGCATTCGTGAGGACCACGGTCCAAACCCGCTCCCGACCATTCTTAGTTAGGTTTTCCATGACTTCCCTAAATCGCTTCAAGCAAATGCCGGGATGGTTCCTTTGAAAGGGCGCGGCCGACTTCCTTCCCTAATCCGATGGGATCGAAGACCTCGCTGTTTAGTCTATTCAAAAAATGGTTGAAATGGCTCTGAGCACTATGGGACTTAACATCTATGGTCATCAGTCCCCTAGAACTTAGAATTACTTAAACCTAACTAACCTAAGGACATCACACAACACTCAGTCATCAGGAGGCAGAGAAAATCCCGGACCCCGCCGGGAATGTTTAGTCTGTCCCCTAAATCAACCAACCAAGTGTAAGTAATGAAAAGTCTGAGGTCGCCCACATAATTTGCGAAGGGAATCCGCTAAATCTCGGTTACACGATAGATTACACACATCTGAAGGCCACTAAACCAACTAAATAGCCAGGAATAACAACAACAAAGAACAGTTTAACGCGGCCGCGCGATGTGAGGGGCCATGTCACGGATTGCGCGGACCCTCCCGCCGGAGGTTCGAGTCCTCCCTCCGGCATGGGTGTGTGTGTTGTTCTTAGCATTAGTTAGTTTAAATAGTGTCTAAGTCTAGGGACCGATGACCTCGGCAATTTGGTCCCTTAGGAACTCACACACATTTGAACATTTGAACTTGACGTGAATCGATCACATAGGTGACGCTGCGGGGAAGGCGAAGCAAAGTCTTCGATTTATTGGCAGAACACTTACACCCAAACTTCCTGATGCGAGGTACCCAGATCGGTACTAAACGTTGTGTGTCAATAGGGTACCAACCAGAACACCGACTTAGTTCGTGCTGTGTGTTGTCGTCCAGTAGGAGATGCGTAAACAGTAATTAAAAGTAACCCCAGAGCTACCGAGTGTAGGCAGTGCGTATCATTTAGTTGTGAGTGTAAAGATCTGTCGTAGGTGAGCTGGTAGAGCGACAGATCGTCTTATTAACGGACCTGAGTTCGACACCCGCAGATGGTGATTTTTTGTTTAACAGATTACGCGTGCAGTTATTATATGGGAGAGCATTTTTCTGGCATGTAAAAGGACGTTTCGGGGTTTGTAGCAATGTTCTTTCTTTTGGCAGTGTGCTTTCGCTTCGTTAGTTGAAAGTAGCAAATCTATACATAGGTGTAATGTTATCTATACAAATGTACTCTATACGTTTGCTACTTTCAAATAACGAAGCGAAAGCAGGCTGTCAAAAGAACATTGCTACAAACCCCGAAACGTCCTTTTACATGGCAGGAAAACGTTTTGCCATATAACAACTGCACGTGTAATCTGTTTAACAAAACAATCACCATCTCTGGGTGTCGGACTCGGGTCTTTTAATAAGATAATCTGACGCTCTGCCAGCTCACCTACCACAGATATGTACACTCACAAGTAAATGATATATCTGTGGTAGCTGAGCTCAATATAGACAAGTGTAATGTGCTGCGAATATATAGAAAGAAAGATCCCTTATCATTTATCTACAATATAGCAGGTCAGCAACTGCAAGCAGTTAATTCCATAAATTATCTGGGAGTACGCATTAGGAGTGATTTAAAATGGAATAATCATATAAAGTTGATCGTCGGTAAAGCAGATGCCAGACTGAGATTCATTGGAAGAATCGTAAGGAAATGCAATCCGAAAACAAAGGAAGTAGGTTACAGTACGCTTGTTCGCCCACTGCTTGAATGCTGCTCAGCAGTGTTGGATCCGTACCAGATAGGGTTGATAGAAGAGACAGAGAAGATCCAACGGAGAGCAGCGCGCTTCGATACAGGATCATTTAGTAATCGCGAAAGCGTTACGGAGATGATAGATAAACTCCAGTGGAAGACTCTGCAGGAGAGACGCTCAGTAGCTCGGTACGGGCTTTTGTTGAAGTTTCGAGAACATACCTTCACCGAGGAGTCAAGCAGTATATTGCTCCCTCCTACGTATATCTCGCGAAGAGACCATGAGGATAAAATCAGAGACATCAGAGCACACACAGAAGCATACCGACAATCCTTCTTTCCACGAACAATACGAGACTGGAATAGAAGGGAGAACCGATAGAGGTACTCAAGGTACCCTCCGCCACCCACCGTCAGGTGACTTCCGGAGTAAGGATGTAGATGTAGATAGCCTTTCCCTACACTCGGTAGGTCTGTTGTTACTTTTAATTACTGTTTACGCATGTTCTACTGGACAACAGCACACAGCACGAACTGAAGCGGTGTCCTGGTTGATACTCCTTTGACACACAACGTTCCCTACCGATCTGAGTGTCTCGCACCTGGAAGTCTGCGTGTTAAAAGATGGAGCAGGTCTACTAAAGAGACCGCCTGTACTACGCTTGTTCGTCGTCTTGTGGAGTACCACTGTCCGGTGTGGGGTTCTTACCAGATAGGGCTGAAGGAGAATATGGAAAAAGTTCAGAGAAGGGCAGCTCGTTGTGTACTATCGCGAAACAGGCGAGAGTGTGTCACGGATGTGATACACCACGTTTTTTGTTGCGGCAGGATCATCTCATGAAATCTCACTCTCGTACGTTCTGCACCGTATGCGACAGTATTTTGTTGACGCACATCTGCAGAGGGGGAACTGATCATCGTAATAAAATAAGAGAAATGTGAGGTGCCACGGAGGTGTTTAAATGTTTATCCCTACGCCGCGCTGTTCGAGAGTGGATAGGCAGAGAGAGAGTGTGGGAAGTGGTGTCGATGAGCCCTCTGCCAGGGACGTAAGTGGGAACTGCGGAGTAGCCGTGTGGCTGCGGCGGCTTGGAGGGTGTCTGCCAAGTCGTAGTGTTTAACCCTTTCCACTCCAATGTCGAGTGCCACTCGACATCGCGAAATTTGTTTTCCGCTCCGATGTCGAGCCCCATTCGACACGACTTTTCGAAGCTCTCAGACGTATTTTGAGTGTACTAGGCATTATTGCTGCAGTGTGCTGCCATCTAGGAGAACTATAGTTAAATTCTTTTATCTTGGCGGTTCGCGCAAGCCCGCCCAGACGCGGGAGATTGCTGCGTTGCCAGTTGTACGCGCTAAGAGAAGCAGCGCCATAGTATAGTATAGTTCGCAAACTTACGTTTAGGGGGGAGCGCGCAGTTTATGAAGTAAAGCCACCACGGCCGCATTGACCCTTTCGCTGCTGCACAGACGTGCTCCCCGCATTCCGCGATGTGCGCGATTTTGTCATCACTGCATTGCTCGCCTGTGCAGACACGTGGTGTTTAGACTGCTTTGACACACTTATCATTCGATTTCATAAAAACTATTGGGCCCAAAAATTTGATTTTTACACATCTTCTTGACTGATACCTTCCCCCCATAAATGACTTAATTTTGTTTCGATGTTCAACGTAGTTATTGTGCAGCATTAGATGTAATAAACCATTGCACGAAATTTTGAACAGTTTGGAGTGGTAAAAGTCCATAGCGTATACTTTCTATATGGTCGATTTTAGTTGCCACTAGAAATTTCAAAAAATTACATTCAAACGAATAAAATTCATGAAGTAAGACACTTCGATATTGTTTTTAAATAAAGAAAGTATTAAGCACCAAACAAGGTTTGAACTCAGAACCTTTCGCTTAGCAGGCAAACACTTTAACCATTACGCTAAGGCATCTCGTTATCTGATGAATCTCCCGGAGGACTTTAAAATATCACGCAAAATACCGACACACATTGTGGGTATGATTATGAATTACGTTTCGTCGAAGTACAATAGGAAATAAACAGTTACCGACGTTCTTTAATGCGAAAAGGCGGTTACTGAGAATGATACAAACACCTTTCCTCGCTTTCGCCTGAATTAGGAGGCTTATTGCTTGTTTGGTTTAATTAATTAATAGAATATGAAGCAATTGGTATAAAGAATGCTTTTTCCAAACTTTCGATAAAAGAAAGTCTGCTATCAAGACATTGCTTTTGTTCTATTACTTTATTTATGACTGAACGTTTCTAAAACTGAAGACATTCGTCCGACCCCTGCACTGCAGTCGAGCTCTGGCAACGTCGTTCTCTGTTCATTGGCTGACTGTTTTGTGACTTCAGATGCGCAGAACGAACCTAAATTCGGCCGCCGTCATAAATGACGCGCACTTTAGTGTTAACTTGGCGTCGAACGGTAGCAGCTGTGTTAAGTCAGAGATTGTAATTATTACGTTCAAGTGCACGCGCTCGAAGTGGCTAGTTCTTCACGTACAGTCCTTTATGAGGAAGAGATTTTAGATCTTTTAGAGGAATCTCTAAGTGAAAAGGAGAGTGGAAATGATTTTGATTATGATAGTGATTTATTTCAAAACAATTCGAGTGACAATGACGAAGAAAACCGCGACACTGTGGATGTTTCTAGTGATTCAGCAGAGGATTCGTGGCGAATGTGGAGCGACGCTGACACTGACTTCACAGATTTTCCTTTTGACGAATAAAAGTGTGGTTTTGTAACAGAAACTTGTTCTGTTCCATCATCGCCCGTCGGATTCTTTCAATTAATTTTTGCAGATAACCTATTTCAACAAACAGAAGATGGAACGAATAGGTATGCTACATCAAAAATACGTAAAGTGACATCACTTCCAGAACATTCTTCATGGTGGGACTGGAGAAATTTTACCATGGAAGAAATGAAACGCTGCTACTGAATATGGCATTACAAAAGCGTAAGAACTTGCAGCACTTTTTTTCAAGATAATGGTTACAATCATGCAACTTCTTGCCAGACTGTTTTAGTCGCCGACGATTTATGCAAATTTTCTGGTCACTTCATGTTTCTAATCCGACGAGTGCTACACATGTCAACAGTCAAGTTCAGTCACGTCTGGGTAAAATGACAAATGTACTGAATTACCTGTCTGGCACGTTTCTCGAAATTTATCGACCATATCAGTATTTAGCTGCTGACGAATCTACAGTATGGTTAAAGGGTCGTGTATTATTCAAAGTGTACAATCCGCAAAAACCAACAAAATGGGGACTCAGGGTGTATGTAATTTCGGATTCATCAAATGGTTATATCTGCAGTTTGATACCCTATTTCGGCGCTGTAACAACTGAGTCATTAATCTGTCCACACTTGAATTTTTCTGAGAGAATAGTTCTTCAGCTGCTAGCTAACATCAGAAATGCTACAAGGCAATCAGGCTATCATTTGTACACTGACCGTTTTTATACAAGTGTTGCATTAGCTGATGAACTGTTGAAACAGGAGAGGCATCTCGCAGGAGCGATTCAGGCCAATCGCTAAAACCTTCCAGCTGCAATCAAGAATGGATGTCTGCGTCTAAGGAAGCACGAAATAAAGTGCCTCCGCAACAACAAAATGATGGTTGTGGCATGGGAAGATAAACGAACAGTTCTCATGGTTCCTACAGAAGCCAATAACTCAGTGTCACTTATAGAAAGGAGAAACAGAAAGGAAAGGGAAGAAATAAAGAAAGCAAATGTGACTATTGATTATACTTCAAAGACGGGTGGAGTTGATCGATCTGACCATTTTATTTCCAGTTACGGTTTTCTAATGAAAAGTCTCAAGTGGTGGCGAAAACTATACTTCCCGCTGTTGGAGGTAGGACTTGTAAACGGCTATTTACTATACAAGAACCACTGTGAGAAAAACGACTTGACAATACCGTCTCACAAAGCATTTCGTAAAAGTGTTATAAGAGGATTAGTTGCCGAAGAAGGAACTCGAGGACAGAAACGAGGACGTCGTTCAACTTCTGATGCCGAGGAACGCTTCAATGGAAAGTTAGACATTATCAACAAGCTTCCTGGGAACAAGCATAAGGATTGTGCAGCGTGGCATCTGACGTCAGAGGCGAGCTGGAGTCGGCCGGACGTGCCGAGGCAGATGGAGACGTCACAGGGACACACTCAGCGCCGGCAGCGCGGAACAAACTCACCGGATTCTACACAGAGTACGCGAAAGAACTTGCCCCCCTTCTAACAGCCGTGTACCGCAAGTCTCTAGAGGAACGGAAGGTTCCAAGTGATCAGAAAAGAGCACAGGTAGTTCCAGTCTTCAAGAAGGGTCGTCGAGCAGATGCGCAAAACTATAGGCCTATATCTCTGACATCGATCTGTTGTAGAATTTTGGAACATGTTTTTTGCTCGCGTATCATGTCATTTCTGGAAACTCAGAATCTACTCTGTAGGAATTGACATGCATCCGGAAACAGCAATCGTGTGGGACCCAACTCGCTTTATTTGTTCATGAGACCCAGAAAATATTAGATACAGGCTGCCAGGTAGATGCCATTTTCCTTGACTTCCGGGTGGCGTTCGATACACTTCCACACTGTCGTCTGATAAGCAAAGTAAGACCCTGCGGAATATCAGACCAGCTGTGTGGCTGGATTGAAGAGTTTTTAGCAAACAGAACACAGCATGTTGTTCTCAATGGAGAGACGTCTACAGACGTTAAAGTAAACTCTGGCGTGCCACAGCGGAGTGTTATGGGACCATTCCTTTTCACAATGTATGTAAATGACCTAGTAGATAGTGTCGGAAGTTCCATGCGGCTTTTCGGGGACTGTGCTGCAGTATACAGAGAAGTTGCAGCATTAGAAAATTGTAGCGAAATGCAGGAAGATCTGCAGCCGATAGGCACTTGTTGCAGCTAGTGCCAACTGACCCTTAACGTAGACAAATGTAATGTATTGCGAATACATAGAAAGAAGGATCCTTTATTGTATGATTATATGATAGCGGAACAAACACTGGTAGCAATTACTTCTGTAAAATATCTGGGAGTATGCGTGCGGAACTATTTGAAGTGGAATGATCATATAAAATTAATCGTTGGTAAGGCGGGTACCAGGTTGAGATTCATTGGGAGAGTGCTTAGAAAATGTAGTCCATCAACAGCGGAGGTGCCTTACAAAACACTCGTTCGACCTATACTTGACTATTGCTCATCACTGTGGGATCCGTACCAGGTCGGGTTGCGGAGGAGAGAGGAGATCCAAAGAAGAGCGGCGCGTTTCGTCACAGGGTTATTTGGTAAGCGTGATGGCGTTACGGAGATGTTTAGCAAACTCGAGTGGCAGACTCTGCAAGAGAGGCGCTCTGCATCGCCGTGTAGCTTGCTGTCCAGGTTTCGAGAGGGTGCGTTTCTGGATGAGGTATCGAATATATATTCCCCCTACTTATCCCTCCCGAGGAGATCACGAATGTAAAATTAGAGAGATTCGAGCGCGCACGGAGGCTTTCCGGCAGTCGTTCTTCCCGGGAACCGTACGCGAATGGAACGGGAAAGGGAGGTAATGACAGTGGCACGTAAAGTGCCCTCCGCCACACACCGTTCGGTGGCTTGCGGAGTATAAATGTAGATGTAGATGAATTTGGCGAAGTCAAATCTGCGTCTCTGTGTATCACTGCAGTGTCTAGGCGCTTAAGCAGTTGAAAATATTTGGTACCTCGTAAGCACAACGCACGAAAAAATTTTGTCAGCTCTAGACTTAGAGGACGCTTCTTTGACTATGTCGACTCGCATACACTACTTTAAATTCTCCCAGACAGCAGCGTAAAATACAGGGAGTCAATAGTCATTAACACCTTGCACAGAAAAGAGTGCCATTATAAGACTTGAGAGAAAGTGAGCTTCGTACCCAAGGTCGGTTGTAAAGCACTCCGCTCGAAGAGGCCTCGGAAGCCCCAGCAGGACTGACCGGCCGCCATGTCATCCTAAGGGCACTTGTGACTCTGGATGCGGATATGGAGGGGCACGTGGTGAGCACACCGCTCTCCCGGCCGTGTGTCAGTTTACGAGACCGGAGCCGCTACACCTCAGTATAGTAGCTCCTCAGTTTGCCTCACAAGGGCTGAGTGCACCCCGCTTACCAACAGCGCTCGGCAGACCGAATGGTCACCCACCCGAGTGCTAGCCCAGCTCGACAGCGCTTAACTTCGGTGATGTGAAGTTCCGTGTGTTAGCAGTGCGACAGGGCCATTTGCAGATCGGTTGTAAGGAACCTTCATTTTCGGTTCCTGGTATCGGTAAGCAAGGCTGCTGTTGTATCACGGGTGGTCACAACAGTAATTCGTAGGAGTGTTGATATCTCTAAAAGTATCGGGAACCCATACATCGACGTTTAAAACGAGATCATTAACAGCCACCGATATTTCGTGAAAAAGTATCGATATATCGATGTAGCGACAGGAAACATATCAGAAAAAATGTCGACGTACCGACCCCATAAAAGTATCGTCTTCACATGGTAAATGTACTGCGGGTTTTAGGGGTGTACGTTCAAGTATTGATTTGTTGTTAGATATTCTGTACGTCTACAAACTAACAGCCTGCCTATCCGCCTTAGAGCAAGAAAACGATGCACGTTCACGCTGGACGATAACCACTTGGCTAACAATGCTAACTGCCTGAAAGTGTCACAATACAACGTGGCCGATGGGTCCGTCGTCTGGTTTCGTCATCTGTCGGATTTGTCCTAAACGCTTCGTGCCGGAGTCCCTGCTTTTTTTTTTTTTTTTTTTTTTGTCTTTCTTCATTTCTGGAAACTCCAGCGACCTAGCAGCTGTACTGTCAAAATTGCGTGGGGAAGCTAAACGCTGTACTTTCGTGTTGATAACGCCGAGCGCCGATTACGTTAGCATTTCCTCTCACGCCTCCCCGTCCACCACAAAGACCAGTCTTGTCACTTAGATTTTTGTTCATCACTTTCAGTAACTGTTTTTGAGGAATGTCGATGCGAAGAGATAGGACATCAGTTGCGTTAAAAAAAAAAAAACTTTTAAAGCAACTAGAGCGGATATCTTGTTATTCAATTCACACTGCCCCCCCCCCTGCCTCCCAGCAGTGTAATCGGATTTCTTCTTTGTGCCATCTATTCTTCCTTCAAGCAGAAAAGAGAAAGTCTGGACGTGATCATAGCTCAGAAAGTAGAAAGAGTCATTTGCACAGTGAAAGTAAAACTGTGATCTACTACAATTTCCAAATATGTACCGAAAATTGTGGAAAAAATACACTCCTGGAAATGGAAAAAAGAACACATTGACACCGGTGTGTCGGACCCACCATACTTGCTCCGGACACTGCGAGAGGGCTGTACAAGCAATGATCACACGCACGGCACAGCGGACACACCAGGAACCGCGGTGTTGGCCGTCGAATGGCGCTAGCTGCGCAGCATTTGTGCACCGCCGCCGTCAGTGTCAGCCAGTTTGCCGTGGCATACGGAGCTCCATCGCAGTCTTTAACGCTGGTAGCATGCCGCGACAGCGTGGATGTGAACCGTATGTGCAGTTGACGGACTTTGAGCGAGGGCGTATAGTGGGCATGCGGGAGGCCGGGTGGACGTACCGCCGAATTGCTCAACACGTGGGGCGTGAGGTCTCCACAGTACATCGATGTTGTCGCCAGTGGTCGGCGGAAGGTGCACGTGCCCGTCGACCTGGGACCGGACCGCAGCGACGCACGGATGCACGCCAAGACCGTAGGATCCTACGCAGTGCCATAGGGGACCGCACCGCTACTTCCCAGCAAATTAGGGACACTGTTGCTCCTGGGGTATCGGCGAGGACCATTCGCAACCGTCTCCATGAAGCTGGGCTACGGTCCCGCACACCGTTAGGCCGTCTTCCGCTCACGCCCCAACATCGTGCAGCCCGCCTCCAGTGGTGTCGCGACAGGCGTGAATGGAGGGACGAATGGAGACGTGTCGTCTTCAGCGATGAGAGTCGCTTCTGCCTTGGTGCCAATGATGGTCGTATGCGTGTTTGGCGCCGCGCAGGTGAGCGCCACAATCAGGACTGCATACGACCGAGGCACACAGGGCCAACACCTGGCATCATGGTGTGGGGAGCGATCTCCTACACTGGCCGTACACCACTGGTGATCGTCGAGGGGACACTGAATAGTGCACCGTACATCCAAACCGTCATCGAACCCATCGTTCTACCATTCCTAGACCGGCAAGGGAACTTGCTGTTCCAACAGGACAGTGCACGTCCGCATGTATCCCGTGCCACCCAACGTGCTCTAGAAGGTGTAAGTCAACTACCCTGGCCAGCAAGATCTCCGGATCTGTCCCCCATTGAGCATGTTTGGGACTGGATGAAGCGTCGTCTCACGCGGTCTGCACGTCCAGCACGAACGCTGGTCCAACTGAGGCGCCAGGTGGAAATGGCATGGCAAGCCGTTCCACAGGACTACATCCAGCATCTCTACGATCGTCTCCATGGGAGAATAGCAGCCTGCATTGCTGCGAAAGGTGGATATACACTGTACTAGTGCCGACATTGTGCATGCTCTGTTGCCTGTGTCTATGTGCCTGTGGTTCTGTCAGTGTGATCATGTGATGTATCTGACACCAGGAATGTGTCAATAAAGTTTCCCCTTCCTGGGACAATGAATTCACGGTGTTCTTATTTCAATTTCCACGACTGTATAATATAAAACCAAAATATCGGGAGCCGATACTTGTTCTTCTTGGTTGGCTCTACAGTCGTTGAAGAACCTTGGCCTCCTGTATCACCACCTCAATTCTTCTCTGTCCATCGCCTTCCTTCTCCAATTTCTTCTTCCATATCGTCCAGCCACCTTTTCCTGGGTCTACTTGTTCTCCTACTCCTGTCAGGTTTTCTGACACTCAGAGTTTCTGGCATTCTCTGTACATGTCATGCCCATATTATTCTTCCCTGATTAATTTTAACAACAATATCCATCTGTTAGATCCTGCAAGTTGTATATCCTTATCCTCTGGAGAAGTAACAATGGTAATTATCTATATTTTTGGGAGAAGGACGATGTAGCGATAGCTTGTTATCGGCCCTACTGGCAAGCAGGATCTAGACCAGGGTGGCTGGGCACACTAAGGAACACCAGTAGGCAGTGCTGTAACTGAGCAATCGAGCGGTCATGTAGAACATACAGCACCAATCTCTGAAGAAAGCTTTTCCTCAACTCAACAATAAACTATCCCACCAGCTGCGCTGGTGCTAGTGGACCTATGACGTGGGCAGCCCCTGTCACGTGCAATTTTGTGTTGGTTGGCATGCACAGCGTCCAGATGCTTGATAAACGTGAACACGGTCGGTAGTAGCCTGTGATGCGATGTTTGTTTAATGGCGCTATTAGCTAATTTCCACTAGCCGTCATTGTCAAAGAACGATTGTAATATCTGTGTTTCAAGTCATTTTTAAACCACTGTAACGTACGAGTGAAACGCAGCCATATTGCGTCATTTTACGAAAGGATCCTCACAACAGCGACGCCTTTTTAAGATCGACAGCGTGGATCCTTTCGTAAAATGACGCAATATGAGTGATTTGAAAGTGACATAAAATACAGATGTTACAAATGTTTTTGACAAGGACGCTTAGTCGAAATTAGCTAATCGCGCGATTAAACAAACATCGCATCACAGGCTACAACCGACCGTGCTCACGTTTACAAAGCTGTACCGTGGAGCTAAGCTGTCTAACTGATCACCCGATCTGCGCTGACGAATTGATTCGCGCCCTCTATGCAGCCGCTGGGAGACGGCACTCATGTATAGTCTTCCCGGCGAGGGAAGATGCGGCCCCTGCTTAGAGTATGATAGGGGTGTTCATAGAGTATCGACATATCGGTATAGATATCTTTTCCGGAAAACACAGATATATTTCGATTTTACATCCCCCCCCCTCCTCCCCCCCCCCCCCCACCTGTTTAGGAGTTTCGATATCAACATGGAAATGTCGATCGCCGATATTTTTATTTTACATTACATTTTTTCGATAAATATTTCAAGTTGTTGTTTTGAAATTGTAGTAGAACGTAATTTTTTTTTCACTGTGTGAAGGAGTCTTACTGCTTTTTTAGCTTTCATCACGTCCAGTCCTTCGCTTTCACTGTATGCAGCAAGTATATGTGACACAAAAGTAGAACTCCGATTGCACTGGGGGTGAATCGAATGTAGTAACAAGATTTCCGATGTGAAGAAAGACCACGCCATTTGCGCTAAGAAACAAAATTTTAACGCGACTAGTGTGCTGTTTCTTCACATCGACATTCCTCAAAAACAGTTGCTGAAAACGATGAACACAGATGTTAAGTGACAAGACTGGTCTTCGCGATTGACGGTGGCGTGTGAGGGGAAATGCTGACGCAGTCGCCGTTCGGCGCTACGAACAGAAAGTGCAAAGGTTCAGCTTCACGGCGCAATTTTGTCGCCACTGCTGCCAGGTCGCTGGCGTTGGCAGAAATGAAAGAACAAGGAAGTCGACATGAAGTGAAGTGTGCCGGACAAATCCCACATGTGACGCAACCCAGCGAGAGACCCATCGTACGCCTTTCACTGTGCCACTTCATACAGTTACCATTCTTAGCAAAGTGGTTATCGCCATGCGTCAACGTGAATAGTTTTCCTTTCAGTTCTTGCTCTGAAAGAGGCTGCTAGCTTGTTGATGTACGAAGTATCTAATAACAAACCAGTACTTAAATGGCTGGCTCTGAGCACTATGGGACTTAACTGCTGTGGTTATCAGTCCAGTACTTAAATATACAGCTCTAGAACCAGCATTATAGTTACAACGTCCGGCCAATATTTTTGTAGGTAGGTTCGTCGATGTTTTTTTCTGCCGATATATGATAAATCATGACTTTTTCGATATATCTAGAGCAGACAGTGATATTTTACTAAGTATCGATATGTCTGATACCCGATAGTTTTAAAAATACCGACAGCCCCCGCGTACAGTGCCACGCTGGCGCCACCCATCGGGGTCGGCAGATACTAACGGCCAGCACAGGAGCGGTGACTTACGATGACACCACACATCTCGATAAGAGGCTCTTAAACGTCTGACCAAAACTCTAAAATATTGCCACGTATGTGACGGACGCCATGCACGATGCATCGGCAAGTCATGCCTAAAATCACAGTCTACAGAATAATTGGCCACACTCTCGTGTCCGGTACCACAAGCTACTGTGCATTTCATTGTAGCCTAAGGACTTGAAAGGGAAGCGCCATTTGAGAGAGGGAGTGAGACAAAGTTGTGGCTGATCCCCGATGTCATCCGGTGTGTGCATTGAGCAAATAGTGAAGGAAAACCGGGCAGGATTTTGTGAAAGTAATTAACGTTCAGAGAGAAAAAAATAAAAACTTTGAGGTAATCAATTCCGTCAGAGACGGATGTAGTTGGAGTGGATGGTGTCTTGATCAGTCGTTACAACACGAACATCGATTGAGCTAAAAAAAGAGTAATCGGATTAGTCGAATTAAATAAACACGACGCTGTGTTACGGAATGGCACGGTAAAAGCAGTAGATGGCTTTTGTTACTTGGGCAGCAAAATAAACTGATGATGGCGAAAACAAAGTGAATATAAAATACAGAATGCCAGCAACAATTAAAAAGTTTCGGAACAAGAAATATTTGTTAACATGTCTTTTTCTGGAGTGTCCAGAAGAAGATAAGAAGTTCGGACAGGACGAGGACAGAAGTTTTGAAAAGTGGTGCTGTAGAAGAACGTCGACGAGTAGATGGATGCATCGAATAACGAATGAGGAGGCATTGAATCGAATTCGGGAATAAAGAAATCCATGGGAAAACTTCACTAAAAGAACGGGCCGGGTAACTGACCATAATCTGACACGTCGAGCAATCGTAAGTTTGTGGTGCAGAGAAGTGTGGGGCGGAAGGGGAAAAATTGAAGAGGAAGAGTTAGCGATGAATGCAGTAAAATATAGTAATCGGGTTCAGATGGGGGTAGGCTGGAGCGGCTACGGAGAGATGAAGGGGTTCGCAGAAGATAGACTGGTATGGAGAGCTGCAACAATGCAGTCTGCCGGCTGAAGACCACAATAACGGCACTCTACATCTACATCTACATGGATACTCTGCGGATCACATTTAAGTGACTGGCAGAGGGTTCATAGAACCACCTTCAGAGTTCTCTATTATTCTAATCTCGTACAGCGCGAGGAAAATACGAACACATTTTTCTGTGCGAACTCTGATTTCCCTCATTCTATTATGGTAATCGTCTCTCCCTATGTAGTGCGGCATCAACGAAATATTTTCGCATTCGTAGGAGAAAACTAATGAATGAAATTTCGCGAGAAGATTCCGTCGCAACGAAAAACGCCTTTGTTTTAATGCTGTCCACCCAAATCCTGTACCATTTCAATGACACTCTCCCCTGTTTGTCGATAGTACAAAACGTGCTGCCCTTCTTTGAACCTTCTCGGTGTACTGCGTCAGTGCTGTCTCTGAACGATCCCACACCGTGCAGTAGTATTCTAAAAGAGGACAGACAAGCGTAGTGTAGGCAGTCTCTTTAGTAGATCTGTTACATTTTCTAAGCGTCCTTCCAATAAAAGCAGTCTTTGGTTAGCCTTCCCCAAAACATTTTCTATTTGTTCCTTGCAATTTAATTTGTTCGTAATTTAGTTGAATTTACCGCCTTTAGATTTTACTGATTTATCGTGCAACTAAGTTCAACGCATTCCTTCTAGCACTCATGTGGATGACCTCAAACTTTTCGTTATTCAGGGTCAACCGCCAATTTTCGCACCACACAGATATCTTTTGTAAATCGTTTTGCAGTTTGTTTTGATCTTCTGATGACTACATTAGTCGATAAACGGCAGTGTCATCTGTAAACAACCGAAGACGGCTGCTCAGATTGTCTCCCAAATCCTTTATACAGACAAGGAACGACAAAGGGCCTGCAAAACTACCTTGGGGAACGCCAGAAATCACTTCTGCTTTCCTCGATGACTTTCCTTCAGTGACTGAATCCAATCACGTAACTGTGACGATATTCCATAAGTACTCAATTTCACTACAACCTGCTTGTGTGGTGCAGTATGAAAGGCCTTCTGGAATTCCAGAAATGTTGTTGTTCTTGTGGTCTTCAGTCCAGAGACTGATCTGATGCAGCTCTCCATGCTACTCTATCCTCTGCAAGCTTCTTCATCTCCCAGTACCTACTGCGGCATACATCCTTCTGAATCTGCTTAGTGTATTCATCTTTTGGTCTCCCTCTACGATTTTTACCCTCCACGCTGCCCTCCATTACTGAATTCGTGATCCCTAGATGCCTCAGAACATGTCCAACCAACTGATGCCTTCTTCTAGTCAAGTTGTGCCACAAACTCCTCTTCTCCCCAATTCTATTCAATACCTTCTCATTAGTTATGTGAGCTACCCATCCAATCTTCAGCATTCTTCTATAGCACCACATTTCGAAAGCTTCTATTCTCTTCTTGCCCAAGCCATTTATCGTCCATGTTTCTCTTCCATACATGGCTACACTCGATACAAATACTTTCAGAAAGAACTTCCTGAACTTAACTCTATACTCGACATTAACAGATTTCAATTGTTCAGAAGCGCTTTGCTTGCCATTGCCAGTCTACATTTCATATCCTCTCTACTTCGACCATAATCAGTTATTTTGCTCCCTAAATGGCAAACCTCACAACTGCTTTAAGTGTCCTGTTTCCTAATCTAATTCCGTCAGCATCACCTGATTTAATGAGACTGTATTCCATTATCCTCGTTTTACTGTTGTTGATGTGCACCTTATATCCTCCTCTCAAGACACTATCCATTCCGTTCAACTGCTCTTCCAGGTCCTTTGTTGTCCCCGCCAGAATTACAATGTCATCGGTAAACCTCAAAATTTTTGTTTCTTCTCCCTGGATTTTAATTGCTACTCCAAATGTTTCTTCTTTTTCCCTCACTGCTTACTTAATATACAGATTGAATAACATCGGGGATAAGCTACAACCCTGTCTCACTCCCTTCCAAAGCACTGCTTCCCTTTCATGCCTTCAACACTTTGCTCCCTCTATTTCATCCTTGCCAACATCGGAATTTGAAATAGAGTATTCCAGGCAACATTGTCAATAGCTTTCTCTAAATGCTACAAATGCTAGGTTTGCCTTTTCTTAATCTATCTTGTACGATAAGTCGTAGGGTCAGTATTACCTTGCGTGTTGCAACATTTCTACGGAATCCAAAGTGATCTTCCCCGGGGTCAGCTTCTACCAATTATTCCATTCGCCTGTAACGAACTGGTGTCTTCCAACACGGTAACGCTCGCACACATGCCGCTGTTGTAACCCGACGTGCTCTAGAGACTGTCGACATGTTGCATTGGCCTGCCCGATCACCAGATCTGTCGCCAGTGGAGCGCGGATGGGACGACAACTCCAGCGTCACCCACAAGCAGCATTAACCCTCCTGTATTGGCCGATCAACTGCAACAGGCATGAACTCCGTATCGCAAGCTGACATCTGGCACCTGAACAGTACAATCATGCGCGTTTGTATGCTTCCATTCGACATTCTGACGGTTACACCTGTTATTACTGTACCACCACTTAACATGTAGAATGACTTATCTCGTGGCTGCATTAAACCGTGGTATTTGCAACGTTAACCACTCAAATATGAAACTTCTTGGCAGATTAAAACTGTGTGCCGGACCGAGACTCGAACTCGGGACCTTTGCCTTTCGCAGGCAAGTGCTCTACAGAATGAGTTAGGCAGGCACGACTCACGCCGCGTCCTCACAGCTTTACTTCTGCCAGTACCTCGTCTCCTACCTTCAAAACTTTACAGAAGCTCTCCTGCGAACCAGGCAAAGGTCCCGAGTTCGAGTCTCGGTCCGGCACACAGTTTTAATCTGCCAAGAAGTTTCATATCTGCGCACACTCCGCTGCAGAGTGAAAATCTCATTCTGGAGTACTCAAATATATTATCTACACAAATGTATTCTCGAAATTTCATTAGTCTACAGCAATTACTTTTTTGGTGTTGTAATTTCTTTCCGTCACTGTGTGAAGGGCAGATTGCTGTTACCTTCACCTTTTTAATAAAATAATTTACTATCAGTGTCTTCAGTTTTTTGCCATAAGGCAGGCAAATTTAGATCAGGTGTTACAAAAATGCGTTTGTATTCGTCAGGGTTTTTTTATCACAGTTATTAGGTTTTGCTTCTTATGTGGGCTAGACGTGCTGCATCACAACTAGCAGCAGACACTAATAAACAGCCGTTGTCGGTATTACGGTAAAGCTGTTGGGTTGTCTGAAAGACAGACCTTTCTCCGCTTTGTGGCCGTAGGGCAGAGCCGAGTCGGAGGATAGGGAGAGTTATCTGGACCCCAGATAAGCCCACACACACACACACACACATACACATACACACACAGAAGCACTTGGGACTCTTTTCTGTTTTAACTTTCGTTTCTCCACACAGGATATACAAGCCGGACGATGTGACATGTACACAGCCGTAGAAAAAAAAAAAAATTAAAAAAAAATGCTACGCTCTCCGCTTGCACCTCGTTATATTGACGACTCTGTTGACAGGTGGTTGATCAATGTAGAACTAAGTGATTACAATCTATGTCCAAATGGAATACTCGCGTCACATTAATGGGTGTTCATAGACTGACGCTAACACGCGGCGTCTCCACCTCTGGTGGGGCAGCGCTGGCGTCTTTCTCGCATGCAAACGACCACAACGGAGCCGAAAGGCATCCGGCGGTAGGCTGTCCCAAGCACCGAGCGCCTGCTGTTGCAATTAGGCTGTGGTTCTCGCACATCCTGCAGACCTACGAGGGTCACTCCAAAAGAAATGCACACTATTTTTGTTAAAACACAGTTTTCATTCTGCATGTGTGAAACTTTTACAGTGTGTAGATACATCCTTCCCGCTTGTCTTCAAACTTAGTTCAACCTGTCCCCGTGAGTGGCGCCGTCGCAGCATGTCTTCAAGGTGGCTGCTACACTTGACGTTCGTCAGAAGCAACGTGCTGTCATAGAATTCCTGTGCTGTGAAAGCGAGACAGTGGGCAACATCCACGAGAGGTTGGAAAAGGTGTACGGAGATGCTGCTGTTGATCGCAGTGCAGTTAGTCGGTGGGCGAGCAGGTTACGTGACGAAAGCGGGCACGGCAGTATTGAGGACTGCCCTCGCAGCGGCAGGCCTCGTACTGCTCACACTCCACACAATGTGCGGAGAGTTAACGAATTGGTGACTGCTGACAGACGCATCACAGTGAACGAATTGTCACGCTACGCTGGGATAGGGGAAGGAAGTGTTTGCAGAATACTGAATGTGTTGGCGTTAAAAAAGGTTTGTACCTGGTGGGTTCCCAGGATGTTGACAGTGGCTCACAAAGAAACAAGAAAAACGGTATGCAGCGAAGTTTTGGAACAGTACGAGAATGGTGGAGATGAATTTGTTGGAAGAATTGTGACAGGTGATGATGGCTCCGTCATTTTTCACCAGAGACGGAGAGGCAATCAATGGATTGGCATCATGCAAATTCACCCAACAAAAAAAAATTCAAAACCACACCTTCTGCTGGACAAGTTCCGGCCACAGTGTTTTTCGATTCCGAAGGACTCTTGCTTGTGGTCATCGTGCCAAGTGGGACCACCATAAATTCTGATGTATATGTGACCACACTGAAGAAACGTCAAGCTCAACTGGGTCCTGTTCGATCACATCGGCAAAGCAGGATGTTTTGGTGTTGCACGACAATACACGGCCACATGTCAGTCAAAAAACCGTGGAAGCGATCACGAAACACGGATGGACAACACTGAAACACCCGCCTTACAGTAGTGACCTGGCTCCATGTGACTATCATCTCTTTGGGAAACTGACAGACTCTCTTCGTGGAGCAAGGTTTGAAGATGATGACTCCCTTGTGCACGCTGCCAAACAGTGGCTCCAACACGTTGGTCCAGAATTTTACCGTGCGGGTATACAGGCGCTGGTTCCAAGATGGCGTAAAGCAGCTGAGAGGGATGGAAATTATGTAGAGTAATGAAACTATTGTTCCTAAAGGATGTATCTACATGCTGTAAAACTTTACAACATGTAGAATAAAAGGTGGATTTAAAAAAATGTGTATTTCTTTTGGAGTGAGCCTCGTAGTAAGTGCCTGCTCCACTATGTCCGGTGATACAGCGAAGCGAACGCCGCGTCGCACCAGGTGTATATGTCCGTGCATTGTCCTGCTGAAAAAGCACGTCGCCTTACTGTCGAGGAAATGGCCGTACGACTTAGAAACCAGTTTGTGCAATGCAGGGGATGCCGGTTTCTTCATACTGCGTGCGACCGCGAGTTTTAGTTGATGGCATGTGTGATATTCGCTATTTTTGGCTTCATTAAAACAGCAAATAGTTACAGTTTCAGCCAGAAGGCACATATTTTTTTATAAAGAATGATTAATGTATAATAAGGCGTCGCATAGCGACGGTGGAATTTCCCAAATAATGTAATTCGTCGTCTTTGGGCGGCAATATAAACAGAAAAATACGGATGGATATGCGATCCTTCACTATTTTGTTCGCTGCAGAACAAATGAAGCCTTGAGCGCTAAAAGACTTGTATTGTTTTTCTTAAGTAAGACGGACGCAGATTTGTGGCGGTCTGATCTAACTTTTACTAAATGTATAAAAACGTGTTCCGTCCACGTTTGAGTGAAGTGTAAAGAAAGAAGAACTGTTATAACTTACCGTGACGACGCACGAGCGACTCAAGAGGAGAATGGCTGTCTATATAAAAGAGCGCTCAGTGGACATGATACGGACATAAACATCTACCGTCATTGTAGTACTAAGCTTGAGGTACGATATATGTTTTAGTTATAACAAATATTTGTTCTGGGAATACTGAATCATTTAGCAGTGCTCATTCCTATCATCTCCTCAGGATTATTTTCATTTTAATTATGCATTTTGCTAAGATTACAGACACCAAGATGAGCAGTCCAATGTGCGTGTTACATTGATTAAAAGAAAACTGTTTTATCGTCTTCTTGCATCAGCTGTAATATTGAATTTCGCTTTTGTGTGATGTTACAGTTGTTTTTGCGCCCTTAAGAACTTTCTGGTCCCTTAGAAAATTGTTTTGTCATAACAATAACTTCACAGCCGGGAATAATCGTATCTACGATCATGAAGTAATTAGAAGGACGATAACGCAATTTCTTAATCAATAGCACGCTAGTTGTGACTGCCTCAAGCCACGCGTAACTGCAAGTAAAAACTATTCACATTCCATAATGCAATATTTTTGGACAATGGTCAATCCATGATTCTTACGCCAATTGTGATTGATAAAACAGTAAACGAAATCTCAAATTCCAACTTTTCAATTGAATAACAATATCACTTTTATTTTGTTACATCACACACGCCGCACCGTGAACCCTGGGATGTGACCTGCGTGCCGTGGGCGACTGTACTCTAGAATAGGCAGCTCACCAGTTTTACGTCACACAGGTGTACGTCCGCCCCTCGCATGCACTCGCATGCACACAGAACAGACCGCCATTCGACTGTCCAGTCAAAGTCTTTAACGACGCCAGAGTAGCCGTGGCCTGCGCTGTCGTGGTGTCGGTGTTGTGGCGCGAAGCAGTGCGGCGCGCGTTTTCGTGACTTGGCAGGTTCAAATGGGTCCGCGGAAACTGCGACGCGACGCGACTGGGACGCGACGCGCGTCTGCGCCAGGTTGCGCCGCGTTGTGGTTGCGGCACAGTTTCTCGTGTCGCGCGTGCCTCGCTAGCACCGTGGGAAATTTGAGGCGGGGAGCGGAAAAGTAGCCCGGCCATATGCTCACATCGGAACGGCGCATATGAGCAGTGGTAGCATTGCCCGTACGATAAATTTTACGTTACTGTGTACTAAATTTTATTGCCTTTGCGTAGTGTTTCGTTTTTCGCCATTTAAACGCTCCAGTTTTCTTCGTTAATACATTATACTCTTCTGTTATTTATATCTCTATAGTTTTGTTTTTCTTCTGTCAAGAAAAATGCATACTTCAGTAACTGATGAGCCATTGGCCGCTGGAATTCTCATATGCCCCCGCGATGTTTTCAGATCGCGGGAAAGGGCAGAGGGTAGTGAATAACGAAGCAAGGAATATTATAAAATCATGTGATTAAGAAGCAAGGCAGGAAAGTAGAACAAGGTTATCTCTTCCCTGCCTAGTATGCTGGCCTATCTGTACGATCTGTTACAAAAATTTAGAAAAGGATAATCTCCACAGGTGTGATCCCTTTGTGCTGCTGGTAAAAAGCGCCCAAGATGTGAAGTATGGAAGTCTCACTGTGATTACTCTGATATGGATGTAATACGACACACTGTACTACATGCATGTGAACACCACATTTCTACTGCAAACTAGAAAGAGTCGAAAAGCAGTCACAAATAACAATGTTTTAATAGGTTCGCCGTGATGAGAAAAAGCATTTCAATTGTTGCATGGACATTATCAGCATTAATCAACTAATTATACAACAACAGGCTACACAAATGAAGAAAATGATCGGTATTATTACGAAAATAGGAATATCCTAAAAGAGTGTTAAATTAGATGTATTTAATTTGTTGAAATGTACTGCTGACAAAGCCAGATCTACTTTCACGACAATGTTTTTCGAACTCCAACTCACAAGGCACACATGGCTAGGTTCAGGTCGCTCACATTATCCTCCGCTGCTGACAATACACTGACCATTGTGTTTTGAGGCAGATCAATTGTTTATTTTTCTCAGTAACAACTAATTTTTTCGCGATCAAACATTCTCAATTTGGTAAGCCGCCGGCCGCTGTGGCCGAGCGGTTCTAGCCGCTTCAGTCTGGAACCGTGAGACCGCTACGGTCGCAGGCTCGAATCCTGCCTCGGGCATGGATGTGTGTGATGTCCTTAGGTTACTTAGGTTTAAGTAGTTCTAAGTTCTAGAGGACTGATGACCACAGATGTTAAGTCCCATAGTGCTCAGAGCCATTTGAACCATTTGGCAAGCCCTAGGTGAGTAACCAGTATCTGGCATGTGCCTATCATTCCGGCTGAAGGAACGCTCGTCATTGTTTTAATAATGCTCAGATCAAGAGAAGGAATCAAATCCTTTGGTAAGTTTCCATTTCAGTCGCTCAGTGTTAAAAATACGATAGGATACGGGATTCCACCAAAATTCCAACAGAGTTGGCAATCTATTTGTGTGTGTGTGTGTGTGTGTGTGTGTGTGTGTGTGTGTGTGTGTGTGTGTGTGTTGTTAACCTTTTCTCATTCGAAGAAGCATCACCGTTTGTGAGTAACGGCCACATTTCTCTTGGTGACTGGTTAAATTGAACTTCCTTTGTCAAAACACAGCGTAATTTGCACAAACGCATCTTTCAGCAGCTACTGCGACAGAATTCCGGAACGGAGTGCCTCATGAAACAAATAATTGGCAATCACAGAGCTCAATAGCTTACGAAAAACCTCATAGTGTCGGTTTGCAGTAACGTAAAAGAAGAAATTTCATGTTTTTTTTTCATACTAGGAAGCTTTTGTTTCGCTAGCCGTCGATAACTCTTAAGAAATTACAATCACTGGAGTGAAATAAATAAAAAGGGAAGTACTGATATACCGCCATGGATAAGAAAGTTCCGTGTGTTTAAAAATTGTCAAAAAAACTGTCTTCCTTGTGTGCTATCATTCTCCAAACTTTCGTTTCGATGTCTCTAGCGGTTTAGGAGATATGAGAGATGTTGCGAGTATTTCATTCTCGCGGGCGTGAGATCGGAAGTGAGCGCGCTACATTTTCTCGAGATCGGAGGCAGATAGAGACCTCCTCCCAAGTCTAAACAAAAATTCAGCATGTTAGCTAAATTTCATACGCAGCAACATATGGTGTAACACGCACCAAACGCAAAATCATAGCGACCCCTAATTTTCGTTGCAAACTTTTTGAGTTTTGCGTAGTGTCTTACTGAAATGTGTACAACACAATAAGAATGGTCATTAGCGAGATGATGGGCACGAAGCTGACACATAACGCTACAAGTAAGGCAAAGATCAAATATTTTCAGTGAACAGTTATGGAACACGGTGGCTGGAATACAGGCGCGCGCACCTGCGCTCAGACAGTAGCGGCGATTGAAGAGATGCAGCCGGCCCTGTTTCACGTGCGACGCGGTATTCGCCGGCGCTGAATGGACCACGCGAATCACCAGCGGCGGCGTTTCTCGGTTGCTGTCGCAGTGTGTCGCAGACAGACAAGTTCTGATCCCCAGCAGCGTGTCTTGGTAACGAGATCTGCGCTGCGGATGACATTGTGAGCTGTGCACCCGATTCGCAAAGACTGATTGCACAAGTAGAAGAAAAGGCCACTTGTCTACAATATGAAATTAAAAAAGTACAGCGATCGCAGTATGAAAGAGAAACTGTGGGGAGAAGTGTCTTGTGACGTCGTTCCGAACTGGACCGAATTGTCTGGACCAGAAAAACAATTAAAAAAGGTATTTCGTACTTCGCTAATTTTATTCATTCGCGTAGACACCGCCTTTACAATAATTTAAATGACTTCATATTGCCAAGGTACTGATCCTTATGTAGTCGCGGAGTAATTTTCGAAATAGTCGTATACCTGCGTACCACACCTACTGGCACAATTTGCAAAATCAGTTCTGTCGATAAACTATTCTGGCAGTAATCATCCAGTCATCTCCAGGTTTTGTTCTGCCTTATGGAGAGCGTGTAACGTGTCCACAACTGCTCGAATGTATGTTTCACAATTTGTCTGACTTTACTGGCTCCCGGCAGATATTAACAGATATTCATAGTGTAGACGGCCGAGGTGGCCGAGCGGTTCTAGGGGCTTCAGTATGGAACCGCGCGACCGCTACGGTCGCAGGCTCGAATCCTGCCTCGGGCATGGATGTGTGTGATGTCCTTAGGTTAGTTAGGTTTAAGTAGTTCTAAGTTCTAGGGGACTGATGACCTCAGATGTTACGTCCCATAGTGCTCACAGCCATTTGAACCATTTTTCATAGTGTATTGAGTGCTATTAATAGTGTTCCATAGATTTCGTGTTTGTTTTGAATACAGTCCGAGAGGGTCCCTTTAGTCAGCCACAGTGCCAGTAGTGCTAGTGTTTGTTTCCAATACAGTCCAGAGACAGGTAGTGCTATTTTCTTTGTTTTCAACAAGAAGTGGCTAGCAATCACAGTTTAGTCAATAGTCAGCTGTCTTTAGTGAATTAGCAGTTGTAAATAGGCTGTTTATGTTTTCTTATTGGTAACGCCACGTAGCGCTCTGTATGAAAATCACTGGCTGTGCTGTGTGCAGTCTGTGGCTAGTTTGCATTGTTGTCTGCCATTGTAGTGTTGGGCAGCTGGATGTCAACAGCGCGTAGCGTTGCGCAGTTGGTGAGCCGCCAGCAGTGGTGGATGTGGGGAGAAAGATGGCGGAATCTTGAACTTTCTAAGACTGGATGTCATGAACTGCTATATATACACTCCTGGAAATTGAAATAAGAACACCGTGAATTCATTGTCCCAGGAAGGGGAAACTTTATTGACACATTCCTGGTGTCAGATACATCACATGATCACACTGACAGAACCACAGGCACATAGACACAGGCAACAGAGCATGCACAATGTCGGCACTAGTACAGTGTATATCCACCTTTCGCAGCAATGCAGGCTGCTATTCTCCCATGGAGACGATCGTAGAGATGCTGGATGTAGTCCTGTGGAACGGCTTGCCATGCCATTTCCACCTGGCGCCTCAGTTGGACCAGCGTTCGTGCTGGACGTGCAGACCGCGTGAGACGACGCTTCATCCAGTCCCAAACATGCTCAATGGGGGACAGATCCGGAGATCTTGCTGGCCAGGGTAGTTGACTTACACCTTCTAGAGCACGTTGGGTGGCACGGGATACATGCGGACGTGCATTGTCCTGTTGGAACAGCAAGTTCCCTTGCCGGTCTAGGAATGGTAGAACGATGGGTTCGATGACGGTTTGGATGTACCGTGCACTATTCAGTATCCCCTCGACGATCACCAGTGGTGTACGGCCAGTGTAGGAGATCGCTCCCCACACCGTGATGCCGGGTGTTGGCCCTGTATGCCTCGGTCGTATGCAGTCCTGATTGTGGCGCTCACCTGCACGGCGCCAAACACGCATACGACCATCATTGGCACCAAGGCAGAAGCGACTCTCATCGCTGAAGACGACACGTCTCCATTCGTCCCTCCATTCACGCCTGTCGCGACACCACTGGAGGCGGGCTGCATGATGTTGGGGCGTGAGCGGAAGACGGCCTAACGGTGTGCGGGACCGTAGCATAGCTTCATGGTGACGGTTGCGAATGGTCCTCGCCGATACCCCAGGAGCAACTGTGTCCCTAATTTGCTGGGAAGTGGCGGTGCGGTCCCCTACGGCACTGCGTAGGATCCTACGGTCTTGGCGTGCATCCGTGCGTCGCTGCGGTCCGGTCCCAGGTCGACGGGCACGTGCACCTTCCGCCGACCACTGGCGACAACATCGATGTACTGTGGAGACCTCACGCCCCACGTGTTGAGCAATTCGGCGGTACGTCCACCCGGCCTCCCGCATGCCCACTATACGCCCTCGCTCAGAGTCCGTCAACTGCACATACGGTTCACGTCCACGCTGTCGCGGCATGCTACCAGTGTTAAAGACTGCGATGGAGCTCCGTATGCCACGGCAAACTGGCTGACACTGACGGCGGCGGTGCACAAATGCTGCGCAGCTAGCGCCATTCGACGGCCAACACCGCGGTTCCTGGTGTGTCCGCTGTGCCGTGCGTGTGATCATTGCTTGTACAGCCCTCTCGCAGTGTCCGGAGCAAGTATGGTGGGTCTGACACACCGGTGTCAATGTGTTCTTTTTTCCATTTCCAGGAGTGTAGTTCTAAGTTCTAGGGGACTCATGACCTCAGAAGTTGTCCCATAGTGCTCAGAGCCATTTTTTTTGCAGTCTCTCATTGTTGTACAGTAAAACAGGTGTGGCATGCATGTAGATTTGCACCAACTATTTCGCAGCTGCAATTAACTAGATATTATTTTCAGTGCTATATTAATGTGTTTTCTTATTTTGCTCTTCAAATTGTGCTTTTCTGTGTTATCGTGTGAAATATTGTGACAATAATGGCGTGTGAAAAACGTAACACTAGGCTCCAAAGAAAACTGAGAAATAATAGTGACGACGAGTGTAGCTTACCAGCACCGCCGTGTAGTGAATTAACAGACATTCAAAGTAGTAATTTGGTAACTGTGCATAGGGAAATGGAGCGGGCGGCAAATAAAAAATGGAAATGTCGTGTGGCGAGGGCCTCCCGTCGGGTAGACCGTTCGCCTGGTGGAGGTCTTTCGATTTGACGCCACTTCGGCGACCTGCGCGTCGATGGGGATGAAATGATGATGATTAGGACAACACAACACCCAGTCCCTGAGCGGAGAAAATTTCCGACCCAGCCGGGAATCGAACCCGGGCCCTTAGGATTGACAGTCTGTCACGCTGACCACTCAGCTACCAGGGCGGACGGCGGCAAATAATGGTGTAGACAATGAAACAAGTAGTGAACAGGGAAGCATTATCGATCGATCGGTCGGCAACAGCTCGCCTCAGGAATCCGAAATGACGGAACACAATATTGCAAATACTGTAGACTGAGGTTTTGGGTCCTCACCGTTTTCTCAAATAAGTCAAGACACATTTTCTGCTCGTCAAAATGTAAATGTTGCCGGTGCAAATGCACTGCCGAAAAGCATAGAGGAACAGATTCCAGACACTAATACATTATTATTGGGGTCTAGTGTAGCAGGGAATACAACCCGTCGGCTTTGGACAATGACGTCACAAGTCGCCAGATAGCAGTTTACCATTTTCGCTTTTGCCGTTATGTTTCAGTTTCGTTTTTTTACTGATTGCTTAATAAAGTGGATCTGTTTATTCTATCTCGTGAGATTTTTTTTTAAAAAGCCAAAAAACACTTATCAGCCACTAAAGGGAGCTACAACACTAAGAAGAATCGCTTCTCGATTGGCGACTTGTGACGTCAATGTCCAAAGCCGACGGGTTGTATCCCCTGCTACACTAGTCCCTATTATTGCAATTAATGCAGCGAATGAAACAAAAACAAAGACAAACACAGCAACAGTTAGACACAATGGAACAAAATCTTCAAAAGTGAGACACAATGGAACAACACCAGAGACACACAGCAACAGTTAGACACGGTGGAACAAAATCAGAGACAAACACAGCAACAGCTTCCAAAGTTAGACTCATTGGAACAAACTCTTGAACAAACACGTGAAGATTTAACTACTGAGTTACATAACATTGAATCGAAATGTCAAAAAGCCTGTAATGACATAAAAACAAAAATTTGTGAGCATTTTCAACCTATTTTTTCGCGGCATGAAAATGCATTACAGACTCACGAAGCAGCCATAAAAGAACTGCAAATTATTGATCATGAAAATCCTGAGACCTTGCTAGCTAAAATTGACTCAGTTGCATCTACCGATACGATTACGGAACTTGCAAAAACTCAGGAAAACTTAAAGGACACGGTAGATACGATTTCAACACAAATGGACACTCTGAAACCTGGTTAAGAAAAACACACAGAGGAAATAATTTCACTATCGGATAAAGTAGCCGAACTTTCAGATCAGTTCACTAACTTATCTACGAAGGTAGACGATAATCTAAATGACACAAGACCTGTAGCCTTCACGGACACAGAAGAGTGTGAACAAATTAGGAAATTCAAACAAAATCAAAATCAAATCAATACACAGTACAAAAGAGAAATCCGGGAAGTACAACATTAGCTGACACAGGTAATACAAGAATTACGTATTTCAGAGGACATCCGCACTCCAATACGGGAAGAGGGACATAGAAATACGGAACAGCCACAAAATAATAACATGGGGTACTTCGGAAATTATGAAAGAGATTGGCAAGGTGCACCGAATTTTGAGATGGAACCGCCGACACGAAGTAACAATGACCGACATGCGACTCGCCGACATGATGATTTTGACTATAAGCTGTTTATTACTACACATAAATTCAAAAATTTAAGAATTCCGGCAACGACATTCATCCACAAGCGTGGCTTCACCAATTCTCTCATTGTTTTTCTCCCAACTAGTCAATAGAACACAGATTAGAATTTATGTGTGGCTACTTAGAGAATGAACCAGCTGTAAGAATGCGATCGGTCATTCACGATTGTCACAGTCAAGGAGAATTTTACCATGCCTTCCTCTCAGTGTATTCGCCTCAAGCTACACAAGACCGAGTAAAACATAGCATCATAATGATGAAACGTTTCGAAGAATCTGAATTTTCCAGTCTTGTGAAATATTTTGAAGACATGTTGCACAAGAATCAGTACCTGTCAAACCCATACAGCCCCTCAGAACTCATCCGCATTTGCTTAATCAAATTACCTGAACATTTACGACATATTATTTTGGCAGGACGTTGCAAAGATAACATTGAAGCTTTTCAGAGACTGTTACAAGAATTGGAAATTGACACTGACAATCGCGGAACGCGAAAACAGGAACACAACAACTACAGCTCACATCGGTCGCAATTCCGCGATGAAAGAAATAATAACTGGACACGACAAGGCTATTCTCACAACACAAATCGTGACCAAAGCAGACACCACCTGTATGACAACCGTTAGCAGAGTAGTAATAATTACAGGGAAAGATCACCTCTCCGCAGTAATGACTATCACAGAGACAATCAGAGAAACAGACAATATGGCAACCAAATTAAATATTATCAAGGGAGACAGAATAACTTTAGACGCAACGGACCAGCGCACAGTTACGATTCAGGGAGACATTCTCCACCACGTGACCGACAAGAAAGTAACTATGGAATCTCCGACATGACGACAGACGATATGATCGTAACGACAGACCTGAATTGCATCAGAACTGGCGGGATTCAAACAGAGCAGGGCACTCTCGATAAGGTGAATTTGTAGAAGTTAGGTCTCCTAATCCCAATAACGACGTGCGCCAACTAATAGACAGACAATGACTCGCACCGCACGCAGCCACGTGCGCTGGCTGGCTCAGAAAAAAATAACATAGACGCTAACCTTGAGCAAAATTCCAGTATTCTTTACCGACATATACCACATGATAATTGCGTTGAAGTTGAAACTCTGCGTACTAGAAAAGGTAACGGATTGCACCACATTCCACATATAAAACCGTTTATTGAAAGATAATCTGCTTTTTAACTTATTCTTTGCCATAAAATTGTTCACTTCACGCTACTAGTACAATTTGTCACACTGAGAAACTGTTAACATGTAATTATGTTCTAAAGTTAACTATCCAGTCTAGAACCTAGGGAACATATTTAGACAGTAATTACGAATGCATTGTTATAGTGAACAGACGACACAGTGTTATTGTGTGTGTACATTCTTGCTTGTTAGTCGCACGATTACGTAACGACTATAAGGCTTACATACTTAGAACATATACAGGTACTGCTAATGAGATTTTCATGCAACATTTTGGTTTACTTGAAATGTCATTCCTTATTTGAAGTACTTTCTGTGGGATTAAATATGACTTAGCATTTGGTTTCTTTGACAGCTACACGATTATATCACGACGCTAGTAATGAGTGACCATTTACAGTGTTGCCTTTGAGGTGTTTCTGTTTTATAGCTGCACAGTTTTTCTGAATTCTTCTGGAAAGTAAAGTGGTGTTTTACTACTAACTTTTGTGGTATAGCTACAATGAGATAGCCTTTTCCGTAGCACAACAATAAGTTACAATATAGTACTTTCTTGATCACAGTAAGGTACGTAATAACTACGATATCTATACGCCAAGCATTTCACTTTCGTATATGATGAGGTAAGCACATTGACTTCGGCAGAACTTTGCTTACAGAGGACGATAACTACGACACTGCCACAGAATTATCTTACAGCAAGACACGCATTTAGCGCTACAGGACACGCATTTGAGTGATTAATTTTGTACTTAAACCATTTATTTTTCAAGATTTTTGAATTACAAAGAAAGTTTTCCATGATACATTCCATTCCATTGCTGTAATACCTGAGGGTATAATTACATTAATCCTCAGGTGGATACACGCTTACTCTGTGTACCATGTGTTTGGCAAGCACAAGGAGCCCTAGCTAATATGGTATTTGCTTATACAAATTTACACATCGGTTCCATATTTCTCTAACACATAAATTACACAGCTATCTGATCATTTAACTGAGAGAGACAAACATTTATTTTACTACATCAGTGACAGATGTTTACATAATTACACCGTTGGATAACTTCACACTTATGAAATTGTATTTTGTCTGTACTTTGTGAACTGTTCATATTTTTTTCGGAACCATTGTGAAACTACGAGAGCTTTGAATGATGTATTTGGTATGGGATCATGATTTTTAAAGTACGTTTGAGGTAGATGACACTATTGAAATGAGCAGAGAATTTTTTTTAGGTTTTGAAATTATTGCAGAAAGCTACGACGTTTTTGAGATTTGACTGAGGTGTTATGATGTTATTTTTACGACGACGATGTGTATTATGCTGCTGAGGTATGTTTATGATCAATAAGCTGATGCTATATGAGGAATTTGATTATGCTACGTATTTGTTATGATGAAATATTGAAGAAGTGTCGACGAATATGTACATGTGTAATAAGGTAAGGAATAATGACTAGTGGTCAGGGACTCTGGTTTGTGAAAAAGGTTGTTGGAAACCAAGAATCGTACTTTAAGAGTTATGAAATGTATGTAAATGCATGAATGTATTACAATGCCAATGAAAATTTTTTGGACACTGTTATATCAATAGAATTTTGTTTCTACAGATTTGTAACGCAAATTCTTGACCTGTGAAATGTTTTATGAGACTGCCACTGTAGCGGAAACTGCTGTCGTAAATATTTCAGTAAGAAAGGTAAGTGACCTTGATGTAATGGTTTTGGGCACCCAGCTGAGAGGTAGTCGTCTGACAAAAGAAAGCCATTGGTGGAGAGAAAAAAAGGCCATTATCCTCACTATTGACATTCCTTTGTAGAAAGCATCGCAAATACGACACGCTCATTACTTGGAAAGATACTTACATCTGCACACCTGATTATGACAAGCATCTTTCTACGAGGGTCGAGAGAATTTCTACTAACTTATGAAATGTCACATGACTATTGAATGATATTTTTATGCTTTGGTTTGCGTAATTGCTTATTTCATTTGCTATCTGGTTTCCAGCTGTGTTGCAGCATTGGTTTTATAAAATAAAATTAAATGCATTTGCTAATGTGAACACTTTCTGTCAACAGATCTATTAAATAATTATTTTATGATCCACATTCTTCGAAAAAGGAGCTCTTGGAATGGAAAGAACAATAAGAAGGAACTAATAACAGTAACTGCATATATAATTTTCTTTTCAAGTACTTGGTAATTTCTTTTGTAGAAATAGTTGTGGTGCACCACTTTAATTGCAAAGACATTGAGATGTGATTATACATTTCCCTTATCTGCATTGTTATCTTCAGTGTAATATTTTTTCTGCTTGAGTTTTGTCATGTTTAGACATAAGTTATTGCATTTGCTGCTGCTGTTTGCCAGGCATAGTGCTACTAAATTTCACTTTGTATTACTCTGTTAAGCTAGTTTTACTACTGATTTATTTTTCTTGTTGCTGCACATTGGCTCATATTAGTCGTAATGTTGCATTGCTTGGTAATTTAGATTTACTGTAGCTTGCTTTGACAATTTCCATTTTTTTTCAATGCTGTTTGTATTAATTGCTTTATGCTGCTGCATTGCCTCGTCCCTTAGTTTAGCATCTGAGCTCAGTAGATTTAAGTTACCTAAAGCGGGGATACAATATAAGAAACTAACTATGAAGAACAGGGAAAGAATGCATTGAGAAGTTACATGAAACAGATTTGACAAAAATGAGTATTGTGCACTGAAAGAAATATGAATAGAATACAGAAAGCAGGCATAGATAGGACTTTTTGGGAATAATGATGAATGAAGGGAGATCTCCAAGAAGTAAAGAAAGTTTTGTTTGCAAAATACTGCAGTAAAACAAACCCTGTCCTTTCCTTTTGTATTATTATTCTATGTGTTTGTGTACCCTTGTGGATTTGTGTACTTCCTGTCTTTATGTGTTTATCTGACAAGACTTATGCTGTAGAATTTTTCTAGTACTAAGCTACATTCACTATGATGAGGAATACTGTTATCCTCAAATATAATTTGCATTTATAATATGTTATTGACTTTGTAAAGATGTTTAGACATTATTTATCTGTTCTGTTTTGTTGCTCATGTGTGAAGTTGATGTTTCAAAAGTTATTCTGATCTTTCATGTATGTACTTATGTCATAATTCCTGTGACACTGATGTATATGTTATTTCTATTCTTTTGTAAAGCCCATATTACTACAAATGTCATCTGTATTGTCATGTTCTTTAATGATGTATTTTGTACCTTTGTTATTGTATTCTCGTGTTATAAAATTGCAGTTGACACCAGTTCATAAAATTAAGTAACTTGTAAGTTACATTTCACTGCACACGCTTCTGTTGGTCACAGTAATGCACAATATGTGAGAAGTTGGGACTGTTAGTGTTTGCACATGTGTTAATAATTCAGCAAGGGACTGGTTAACAGCATTGCTGGTTCTAAGGACAATTCCAAAAACTTTGTCCCTGCACAAGTGGTGGTTTATGGACTTACTATATTCTCCGCAAGACTCTTCGATGGTGATTGTGCACCTGCACAGTCGCAACAGATGGCTGTTGGCCGTCTCTACAAGGGCTACAGTGGATCTGCACCTTTGATGACCCACCAATACCATTATTTCTACAAGGACTGCAGTGGGTCTGCACCTCTGGTGGCCCACCAATACCATAATCTCTACCAGGACTACAGTAGGTCTGCTCTGTCACGACCTACCTACCAATATTCTTCAAAACTTCGAATGACTCTGCTCTGGGTTTGCTCTGTTGTGGCCCATTACCTGTCTGCATGTGAAGAGTCAGGACTGTCTTTCCATTGTAAGAACAACACTACTTCTTCAAGATTGCATGGAAATCCACTACTTCCGTGTGCATTTTCATTTACTGCTCAGACTTCGAGAAATAAAACACTGCAATTTTACTGCGATGAACGGTCAGGACTGTCTTTATGGACTGTGAGAAAATTTTAGATTTTTGACCAACATCGTATCGATAAGTGTGTGCATTTGATTTCTTTGTTATTGTAATTATGAAACATTTTTCAAATCTGTATTGGCCACTGCCCAAGATAATTTGTAAAATTTTTTGTGGGGAGCATGGGGGCTATGTAAGTAGGCTGTTTATGTTTTCTTATTGGCAACGTTACTGGCTGTGCTGTGTGCAGTCTGTGGCTAGTTTGCATTGTTGTCTGCCATTGTAGTGTTGGGCAGCGGCAGCTGGATGTGAACAGCGTGTAGCGTTGCGCAGTTGGAGGTGAGCCGCCAGCAGTGGTGGATGTGGGGAATCTTGAAATTTGTAAGACTGGATGTCATGAACTGCTAGATATATTATGACTATTAAGGCAAATACATTGTTTGTTCTCTATTGAAATCTTTCATTTGCTAACTATGCCTATAGTAGTTTGTGCCTTCCATAGTTTGAATCTTTTATTTAGCTGGCAGTAGTGGCGCTCGCTGTTTTGCAGTAGTTCGAGTAGCGATGATTTTTGGTGAGGTAAGTGTTTTGTGAAAGGTATAGGTTAATGTTAGTCAGGAACATTCTTTTGTAGGGATTTTTGAAAGTCAGATTGCGTTGCGCTAAAAATACTGTGTGTCAGTTTAAGCACAGTCATGTATAATTTTTTTCTAATGGGACGTTTCACAGTCTAGTTAACAGCTGATTAACTCTCTTCAGTAAATTGATTCCTTAGGATGGATAGGATGTGTGACTGCTGTGTACGGATGCAGGAGGAGCTGGCCACTGTTCGTAAACAGCTGAACGTGTTATGGCCGTGGTCAGCCATCTTCAGGCTGCTGCCTCGGAGTGTAGCGGCAGTGGGGAGTCAGGTGCGTCGCTAGGTACACCCCAGGTGTTACATGCTTCACCCACTGTCCCTGCTGTCGAGGCATCTTCACGGATACCGGGCGTGGCTGGGCCACCCTCTCCCCAAGGGGAGTGGCGGGTTCAGTGGCGTTCGCGGCGCATGAGGTGGAGGGTCAATGTGGAGGCTGGCCATGTGGCATCGCCCACTCTGCCTGTGAGTGGACATGTGGCTGCTCCTTCAGCAAGGTCTGAGCAGGCACACGGGGGGGAGGGGTTTATTAGTTATTGGGAGCTCCAACGTTAGGCGGGTGATGGAGCCCTTAGGGAAATAGGGAAAGGTCGGGGAAGAAAGCCAGTGTTCACTCTGTCTGCTTGCCGGGGGGTCACATCCGAGATGTGGAGGAGGCCCTGCCGGCAGCGATAGAGAGCACTGGGTGCAGCCGACTACAAATTGTTGCTCATGTTGGGACCAATGACTCTTCCCGTCTGGGTTCAGAGGTCATCCTCAGTTCGTACAGGCCGTTGGCGGAGTTGGCGAAGGCGGAAAGCCTAGCTCGTGGGGTGGAATCAGAGCTAACTATTTGTAGTATCGTTCCCAGAACCGATCGCGGTCCTCTGGTTTGGAGCCGAGTGGAAGGCTTAAACCAGAGGCTCAGATGATGCTGTGGAAATCTGGGGTGCAAATATCTCGACCTCCACTGTCCGGTGGAGAAATGTAGGGTCCCCCTGAATAGGTCAGGCGTGCACTACACGCCGGAAGCGGCTACAAGGGTAGTGGAGTACGTGTGGAGTGCACATGGGGGTTTTTTAGAGAATTCCCTCCCTAGGCCCGACAAGACGCCTCCTGAGACGCGGCAAGGTAGGAGTAGGCAAAATGCAACAGGGAATAACAATATTAATGTGCTAATACTAAACTGCAGGAGCGTCTATAGAAAGGTCCCAGAACTGCTCTCATTAATAAACGGTTACAACGCCCATATAGTACTAAGGACAGAAAGTTGGCTGAAACCAAATGTAAACAGTAATGAAATCCTAAACTCAGATTGGAATGTATACCGCAGAGACAGGCTGGACAGTGAAGGGGGAGGCGTGTTTATAGCGATAAGAAGTGCAATAGTATCGAAGGAAATTGACGGAGATCCGAAATGTGAAATTGAAAGGTTTCAGTACCGCCTGACATTGAAAATAGGTACAACATACTTCATTATTTTTGTCAGAAGAACACATTTTTTTTTTGTAAAATAACTCAATTTCAATTAATACAGCGAAGCCGGATACCAGTGTGGGAAAGAATGACAATTTATTTATTTAATTGATCACATGTGCACTCCCACAAAGTAAATCCCCACATCCAGTTTGGTGAGATCTGTGAAATGAATGAATGTATGGTCGTCTGCTAACCGCAGATAGTGAATGTGAATATATGATCATCTTTGAGTCGATCCTTTGACCACCTTTGGTGGGACCCAAGAGATGAAATTTGCCTGAGCTTTGAGCGCCTGAAATGTGGCTGTCCAATACGATAGCAAGATGCTTCCCCCACCTCGACAGAGATGGGAGAGGACCTAGAGAACGGCCATGTTTCAGCACTCTGCCACTGGATCTTGTGCTGTTAAGACCTGTTTTAGTTGTGCTCCATAATGACGAAAGAGTGGAGACATGGTATGCATGTGGAATATTTAAGAGTAGTTTGAAATATTAATTTCTCTATTTCAGGAACTTTTGTGGGGAGAATTAAACGTCAGGCAGGTAATATTAATGGCATTGTAGGAATCTTCGGAAGTGACCAACGGTCACAATGAAACCACGTGTAGCATTAAGTTGAAATACTTCCGTGTGCTTAAGTTAAGCTGAATTACTAGCGTGTGTACAATAAGTTGAAATATTTAAGAAATAGCGTGTGTACCATAAGTTGAAATATTCAAGAAATGGCGTGTGCAGGACTTGAAATTAGAGACGAGTACTTCCACGTGGTGAGTACTGTGTGAGTCTCAATCTGTGTATGAGACAAACGATAAAGAGAAGTACTCGTCCATGGTATCAGTTGAGGACTCGCGTGTGTGATGAATATGTTCTTAATGTTACTTTGCGTGATATGATTCCGTGTGACGCTAGATTTAAACTCTGAGAGAGAATCAAGGTGAGTCGGCCGTCTATCCAGCAACGCCACTTGGCTTGCATTGCACAGGAAGACGTGCATATATCTCCAGTGTTCATAGTAGGAAAGTAGAATTACGAAGTGGGGCAGTGTCGTGTGAAACTGGGATAAATATTAATTGAAGTGGGAAAGCTGAAAGTGATAATGTTGTGACCATTCTCTGTGTAGTGTTTCCTATTGTAGTGTGGTGTATGTCATGTAATTTGGGTATGTGTGGTTTGCATGGGAGAGTAGCGAGGTAGTTTCAAAAGATTAGTGGGTTATGCTTGTTCCTTCGGTACTGCTCGGTCTGGAGGAAAGTTTAGTGATGATGATTGTGAGAGTCGAAGTGTGAGGTATAATAAAAGATCCACCATCCTATCCAGAAAGTGAACTGTAGCGTTAAAAATAATTACGAGACCATAATATAGTGATTGACCATTGTAAAGCCATGCCCACTGGGAGGAATTTCTCATGTGTTATTGTTGTAGGTTATAGAATTTGTGTGTTTAGGTTAGAGAATTTATCGGAATAAATAAGATAGTGAAAAGAAAAAGATTGGAGGACTTTTCCTTCGAATTGTATGTTGTCACGATGTCCCGAATTTATAATGTGTGCGCCATTCATATTCAGTGCGGTGGCCACGTGTTGATAAAAGCCGTTATATAATAGACAAAAAAGAAAAAATGTGGTATTGCCAGTGCGTAGTGAACAGTCAGAGTTCGGTAAATCACTGATGGTCAGATGTGCGTTTCCGTTGCGTATTAATCATATAGGAGGATAACTTGTAACTTAAGTGTGAGTACTAGAGTTCATGTTACTCGATAGATAAGCATGAATCCACTCGCTTGGCAGACCACTCATCTTGCAGGCCTGACTGCTTGATGCCACAGTATGAGCAAGGCATGTGGGTGCCTCTCATACTTTCGGCCCTGCCAGGATATTTTGTTGCCAGGATATTTTGTTGCCAGGATATTTTGTTGCCAGGATAATTTGGCCAGGATATATTTTGCCAGGATATTTTTTTTCAGGATATTTTGCTGTTAGGGTTTGCTGTAAAGATTTTTTTTATGGAATGTATTGTGATAGCGATAGGAAGTAAAATTTTTTTCTGTGTGCAATTTCTTTCTGGGTTGGTGAGGATCTTCTATTTTTTTATGTAATTAATTGCTATATCGTCCAAGGAGGGAAGATCGTGGTATAATTTTTTTTTGCGTAATATCCGTAGTAACTATGTCGCAGTCGAAAAGTGTAGCCACTATGGAGAATAGCGATTCTGGGGTGGACGTAGCAGTGCAGCAGGAAGTAGCTGTTGACCATGGGTTAATGAGCGGGGATGGTTAGCACTCAGAAGGGGCTGAATTGTTCAGCGGACCGCGGCTAGGTGATCCTTTATGCGGCGGGCTTTGTTCACAATTGGGGGCTTTTCCCGACGACGCGGGCGAGCCGGGACTAGGTCAGGTATGCAGTGAAAGTGCAGCTACCCTTAGCGAAGCTACGGTTTCTCAGGCGAACGAGGTGAGCGCGTCGAAAGTAGCAAATGACAATGTGATACTGCAGTTTTTACAGAGGATGGATAGAGATAATAAGGAGAGAGATAGGGAGACTAAGGAGAGAGATAGGGAGAATAAGGAGAGAGATAGGGAGAATAAGGAAAGATTTGACGCAACTGAGGAAAGATTGGAAGCGATGGATAGAGATAATAAGGAAAGATTGGAAGCGATGGGTAGGGAGACTAAGGAAAGATTGGAAGCGATGGATAGGGAGACTAAGGAAAGATTGGAAGCGATGGACAGAGATAATGAGAGAGATAGGGAGACTAAGGAAAGATTGGAAGCAAATAAGGAAAGATTGGAGGCAATGGATAAGGGAAATAAAGAGGCAATGAGGAAGCTACACACAGTTATTGATGAGCGTCTGTCCGCAATAATCGGTTAGATGAGGGGGAGAAGAATCTGGATGCAGTGAAGCAAGAATGTGATGCCATGAAAGAAAAAGCCAATAATTTGGAGGTACGAATAAGTGCAATAGAGAGCGGTATTACAGAAGGTAGGAACGTGTTGCCGGATGAGCGAATCAGAGAGATAGTGGAGGACTTACTTGCAGATAAACAAGGGGCATTAGACAGCGTGGAAGCTCAAGTCACACGGCAGGAAGTGGCGCCAAATAAACACAGGGATGAAGTTGCGGAGGTAGTGGTCAGAACGAATACGATTAGCGCAGATGTAGAAAAGATCAGTATAAGAGGCGAAACAGGCTCTGACAGTACGCAGCGAGAGGTTTATGCTGACCAGGAGGAGATACGATCACTATTACAGTTTAAAGAGGCACAATTAGAAACAAATAGGAAACATAGGGAAGAACTTGCACAGTTGCAATTAGCGTGCAGAAGCGAAGGTGAAACACCACCAGGTAGACTGCAGAGGGAGAGTGAGATAAATTCAAAAAACGAAAATAGGCAGAAAGAGGAAGACGAACTCAGAGAGTTAGAAGAACGCTTGTGTCGGATAAAACAGGTGGCAAACCCAACTGGGTATAGTCCAAGATCGGAAAACATAAATGCGGAAGAAGAATGTAGGAGGCACTTCGTGTCGGTACAAACGTACACTTGTTTTCCGGATCCTGATAATTACCAATATCCATGCCTGTGGCTGTCTCAGTTTCAAGATTCATTACCTTCATCGTGGGGACCGCTCCTCAAAATGAAGTTTGTGTGTAACCATTTGAGGGACGAGGCGAGAGCGAAAATGCAGGAAGTTATTAAAGACTGTAGTAGCTACAAGATATTTTGTGACAAGTTTTTAAATGAATTCTAGTCGAAAAGTAAGCAGGACCAGGTTAAGCAAAGCATATTGATGATGCCAAATTGTAACGAAGATGGTATAAGAGAGCCAGTGTCGTGCTATCAGGAAATGCTGAGACGAAACAGGTATTTGGATGTGCCATACGAAACTGGGGAGTTCATTAGGATCTGTATAACGAAGTTGCCAGTGAGATTGCGCAGAGATATAGTGATAGCAGGCAGAGGCTTGAACGATTCTGCGTCATTTCAGCACTTCTTACAGGAACTGGTAATGAGAGCAACATTGTGAACGGCGACATGACTCATAGGTCAGACAGAGTTGAGGACAGGAATGGTAGAAACTATCAGAATGACAGGAGAGCATGGAATCAGAGGAATGACGGAAATTGAAGATGGCGAGGAAATAGGGGGCCGAATTCATGGGGATATCGACCGGCAAACAGGGAAAATAGAAGATCGGACAGAGATGGAAGAAGAAGGGAAAATGAAAATGATGGGCGAAGAGAGGATAGGCAGTCATTGGGTTCACGAGAGGCCAATCACTCTCACAATGACGGAGGGACAAGAAGGTGACTGCATCATAGACGGGTACAAACCAGGGCTATTAATGACGTAAATATTAGGTATATCGATTACGGAAAACTAAGGGAGAATCTGTTACAGGAGGTAGAAGATGTGAGGAGTGAAGTCCACCCAATAATTAGCGAGAAATAAATAATATAATCGTACCTTGTGTCATCGACACAGGCAGTGTAATGAGTGTTTTGAGGGAAGATGTGTTTAAGTGTTGTAGTCTTACAAAACCATGGCCAACGTTGCCGTTACAAAGGACAACAGTGAGAGGGGTAGTTACAGGTAAGGGAATTGAGGTGAAGTTACAAGCGCAGGTAGACTTTGTGTGCCAGGCGAAGAGGTTTAGTACAGTGTTCATGATTGTGTCATCTCTAACTGTTGAAGGGATATTAGGAGTTAATTTTTTGAACCAATATAAAGCAGTCGTTAACATGAGAAATCGTTCGATGGAGTTGAAACGAGATTCGGAGGAAATTACATTAAGATTCGACGATTGCTTATATGCTAAAGATAACGCACACTTAGCATTATGTCTGGCGGTAAAGTCCGGTAGACAGGCACAGAATACGGGGTTCGACCAAGGGAAGAAGGAAATTCATAAATGTTTGGAGGAGGAGATCAGGGAGAAAATCTGGCATTTACGAGGGACCACGGTCTACGGGGAATTGCAGAAAATTTTATACGAGAATAGAAAGATATTTAAACATGCTGCGGGAAGAATAAGAAATTTTGTGTATAGATTCAAGGTCAAGCCACATAAACAGTTTAGGGCCCAAGTGTACCCGATACCTGTTGTGTACAAAGAAAGAGTGGAAGCTGAGATCGAAAGCATGCTACAACAAGGGATTATCGAACCAGCATCCAGTCCGTACAACAGCCCGTTAGTTTGTGTTGAAAAAAAGGATGGGTCAATTAGATTAGTTTTGGACGCAAGAAGGATTAATAAGATAATAGAGCCAGAGACAGATCGGCCGCTGACACTTGACGAATTGCTACAAAAGTTCCACAGGATCAGAGTTCTCAGCTCAGTTGATTTGAGAATGAGTTTCTGGCAGGTGGAGTTAGATAGGGGGTGTAGAAAATACACTGCTTTCTTGTGCTACGGGAAATGGTATCAATTCCGGAAACTACCATTTGGGTTAAATGTATCATCCGCGGCATTTATCAGAGCGCTAAATACTGTCATCCCTAAGGAAATAAAAGATAAGGTAACACAGTACGTGGATGATGTCCTGATAGCCGAAAGAAACTGGGAAGACCACAATAGAACGTTAAGCATATTGCTCGGTGCATTGGAGAGCCATGGGGTAACCGTGAATTTGGGAAAGTCAGAATTTGGACGAAAAGAAATAGAGTTTCTAGGTCACATTGTGACACCAGAGGGAATAAGACCAAATCCAGACAAACTCGAAGCAATCAGAGATTTTCCGGTGCCAAGAACAAAACGCCAGCTGCGGGGTTATTTAGGATTAATCAATTTTTACAGGAGGTTCATTAAGATTGGGGGTGAAGCGACACCCAGACTATGTCAGCTGACTGGAAAGAAAACGGTATGGAATTGGGACCCTGTCGCGCAGGAAGAATATGAGGCGTTAAAGAAGGCACTGCTATCAGCACCTCTTCTCGGGCATCCAGACCTAGGGAAAGAGTTTTGTACGGCCACGGACAGTTCCCGTAGTGGACTTGGGGTAACATTGTTCCAAGAGCAAGAGCAAGGAGGAGAAGTAATACAACAACCTAATGCGTTTGCGAGCCGAGTGCTTAGCAAAGCTGAGAGAAATTACACGGTAACTGAGCTTGAAGCTTTGGCAATAGTATGGGGTTTTAGTAAGTTTAGATACTATTTGTATGGAAGGCATACTAAAATCTATACTGACCACAAGTCACTACAGTTTCTGATGTCGGCCAAACTTAACCATAGACGACTCGCTAGGTGGGCACTCTATTTACAGGAGTTTCAGTTTTCGGTCATGTATATTCCTGGGCCACAGAATATAGTGGCAGATGCGTTGTCAAGGAACCCAGTAGGTCATGGTCAATGCTTTGATGAGGAGGTAAACGAGAACAGATATGATATGTTGTATATGCAGGGCGTGCCGTTCGAGAAATACATAGGGGCGGTACTCACAAATATCGCGAAAGAGCAGGATAAAGACGCGTCATGGAGAATGGTGAAGGACAGAGTTAGAGCGAACTTAGATGCCAATATAGCACGCTTCTATACAATTCAGAACGGGGTCCTTTTCTACCGTAGAAATCCGAATACACAGAACTGGGTGTTGTGTACACCAAATGAAATAGTCAACAAGTTGATCTGGTACACGCACCTAAGTTACGGGCATTACGGGGCAGGGAAATGCTGTAAGAAGTTAAGGGAATCAGATTATTTCATTAGTATGGAGAGGAGGATCAAGAACATGCTTGGTAGCTGCAAATTGTGCCAGAAGGCAAAATCGTTAACTATCTCATGCAAAGCACCGCTTTTTCCGATAGTGCCAGGTAGATTGAGGGAATTCGGAGCAACAGATTTGTTTGGCCCGCTACCTAAGTCAGTGCAGGGATATAGATATGTTTTAGTAGCAGTGGAATTGGTGTCGAAGTATGTGACTTCTACCGCATTGAAACGTGCAACGGGAAGGACAGTGGCAGCAGCGATCGTTAACAACTTTTTGCGAGAAGTAGGAACTGTAGAAAAGTTCATAGCTGACAATGGACCGTAATATAGATCCAGACAATGGCTAACCACACTGAAGAGAAGAAGGATAAAACCGGTGTTCATATCCCGATACCATGCTGCAAGTAACCCCAGTGAAAGAGTGGTAAAAGAACTGGGAAAATTGTGTAAGATCTATTGCCATAGGCAACACAGAAGTTGGAGTATTTTTCTCAAAGATTTTCAGGACATCCTCAATGAGCTACCACATGGAGCAACTGGATTATCACCAATTACGGTACTAAAGAATGAACCACCACCAGATCGAGTCAGGGAGCTGGTAGATTTTCCGCGATCAGGAAAGCAGAGGCACACAGAAATTGTCAAGGTTGCGATAGAGCGTGTTAAGAAAGCAGCTAAGGATAGGCAGGAGAAGCAGAAAGGAAAGATCCGTAAGATCGAATTGGCAGTAGGAGACAAGGTTCTAATTAAAACTCATCGATTATCAAAGAAGCACAGATTCCTAACTAGCAAATTCTTTACGGTGTGTAGTGGACCATTCAGAGTGAGGCGGATTGTCCAGGAAAATGCTGTACTGATTGAGAGACGATCAAGGGAAAACAGTCTCGTGGGCTTCATCACATTTCTAACATCAAATTATGGAAAAGTTAAGGATAGATCTAAAGTAGGCAATTTATGGTAGATAGTCAGTGTATCTATTTGTGGTGTATAACGTTGTGCAGGGTCAAAATCGAACATAAGAATTTTCAGGCGGGATGTCAGGAAGTATGACGGAATAGACTGGTCGAATGAGCCATGAACAGGAGTCGACAGAGTGGTGTATGTACGTGTTTTTTGTCATATGAATAAGGATCAAGCAGTAACGACGTGATGATTAATGAGTGGATAAAGATGGTAGATAGAGAAGCGACGTGATAAATAGTAGTGGATAAAGGTGATATATATAAGGAGAGAAGCGACGTGGAGCAGTGTGATTAATAAAGAGAGATTCGACGTGGTGAAACAGTGGTAAATAAAGGTGAATAGAATTGAATAATGTGGAGATGTCTTAGATGTATGTTACAGAGAGGCCGGTGTATGCTGCAATCGAGATAGATGCGAATGGCGAAGGAAGACCAGGAAATGATGGAGTAATGGACGGACGGAGAGCCGAAATACGAATGAAGAGATGAGGACAACTGCACAACGTGAAAGGACATAAAGGGAGTATGAGATCCAGATGGTGAACATTGTGGAATACTGACGTAAGATGTAATATAAGTGTAAATCTAATTCTTACCATAACAGTTGCTATGTAAAAAAAAAAAAAAAAAATTTTGTTGTTGTTGTTGTTGTTGAAGCGTGGTACCAGTATAACTAATCAAAACGGCACCAAGAATGTGTACAGTTATTTTGCAGGAGGAATAATTTGTGTATTTTTTGTTCTTAGATGAAATGTCGCAATTCTAAGTTGATATCTAGCAGGATGAATAATCGGTAAAGCGAATGCGGAGGTAAGCCGATGGAGAGAGGTACCAGAGTGAAAGGACGAATTTGGAGACTGGAAAGCTATCTCCGAAGCAGCTTCATGTGTTATGTGGTTGAGTATAAGGGAGCAAAGGTATGGTATGTTGTCGTGAGTGTGGTGGTGTTAGGGTTAGCTGACTTCTAGACCTATTCTGTTAGTGTATTAATGGGTTGAATGAGAAGGAAAATGTGATGTCTGGTGAGTGAGAGTCGTAGAGTAGTGCTATCAATGCGCACACTCCTGTAAAGGGGATGCTACCGATCGGTAACTAAAACATTATTGTGTATTGTTTGATTTGGATGAACCTCGATGGCAGGTCAGGATCTGGCATCATGTGGATGGTACATACATGTCCTAGAAATGTTGTGATATATAATAAAAAGGTAAAATATATAAAGAGATACAAGTTTCAGTCTGTAACAAGCACAAAGGTGCATTGTATGTTGTAGATTTAGAGTCATCAGTTTGTAAAACGTTTATTGTGTTAGGATGTGAAAGTAGTTTACTATTTAATAACATGTGGTAGGTAATTGTGAGCTGTGTAGATTATTTCTTATTTTTCTGTTAGAACGCTTTCAAGGGATATTAATTTCAGTCTGTCACAAGCACAAAGGTTCACTGTATATTGTAGTTTTAGAATAAACAGTTTGTAATATTTTCACTGTGATAGGATGTTAGAGTAGCCTACTATTTGATATTGTAATTATGAGCTGTATAGATTGCTTATTATTCCTTTTGTTTTTTTTTTTACACTTTCATGTTTTGTATGAGGGACGACAGGTACCATCAATAGCACAAGTGTGGGCTGTGTATAGAAAAGGGATAAATGTTGATGTTGTATGTGTAGAAAACTAGGGGGTATGATCTTATGTTTTTAGAACAAAGATTCTTTTATTACCAATGTATCTAATAGATCATACATGTAATCAATGAGTATTTAAATACTGTAAGAATATCCTTTTGTCTGTAATGTTGCAAGATGCACGGAAGGGTCTGACTGATTGGGTGTCGTAGCGCTGAGGGGCTACGCCGAATGCGCCCGTACCACATAAGCCAAGTAGACGTCGGCAACAGAGCCGGTGCACTCCCCACTCCACTGCCGGTCGGGGTACACTCCACGCGCCCGCTACAGCAGGTCAACGACCTGGGGCGACACGCACGTACCACTGGCCATTCATAAGTTCCGCCACCCTTACGACTGGGGAAAGTATCCCGCGGAGGCAACAGCAGGTGGTTTCTTCTGCTCAACGGCGGAGCGACGGCAGAATGAACGACGCGCGGCAGAGTCCGGCGGGCATTTTTTACCAGCAGCTATTAACTAGTACTGGACTGTGGAGCCGTGAAACAAGATGACTGCTCGTATGTCTCCATAAGGTGGAAAGTGAAAGACAGGTGTTCTCACGTTGTGAGTGGTGGAAAAGATTTTGTTGTTTTGTTTTGTCTTGACCACTGAACGGTGGGATCCATAAACTTTTGGCAGTGACTTGTTAAGTGTGCTTTGTGAATTGCATGTGGGATGCTTGGTATACTTAAAGAGGACAGTTGTCGTTTGGTGACTAATTATTGTATGAACGCAAGAAACTAAAGTGGGACGATGACATTTGGATTTGTAGTAGGAGATATTTCTTTAATTGGTGTGGGAATAAGTGCTGTTTGTTGGAACTTACGACTTTTAATTACACCATGAACTGAAAGGACAGAACCGTGGGTAATAGTAGTTGTAGGGCCATTTCTGGACGACCAGATTCGTGTGGATGGTACGCTGAGAGTGACTATGACATTTGTGTTTAATGTGAGATACAGTTTACTGTTCAGTGCGTGTTCAAAATGCCGATTTGAGTGACTTAAAGACTTTCGTCCAGGTAACCATGGGAGAGCTTTGACACCGAGACAGTGTTTCCAGGAAAACTATCAGCAACTTTTTGACCCCAAGAAAATCACAGAATGAAATGTTTCCATGTGACTCGCAAGATAGGGAATAATGTATTTGTACTTGTAATTGTGTAAATTTTTTATATGTTTCATTCTTGAAGGGACAGCAAGTGTAATTGTATTTCATTAACATTTGTGTTTAGAATAGTTAGGGTTTGTTTTTTGTTTGTTCTGGGATATCAAGTTCACATAGCATGTTTATTAGAATATTTGGTACAATGATGCTTTAATTATTAGCCAGTGGCGTAATATTAACGTACCATTGATCAGTAAGGTTGTCACAGAGGACAAGGGTTTGCATTGCACAACAAATATCGGAATTAACTGATGGATTTTGATGTCGTGGACAGTAATGATCTTGTTGGTGTGTTGACTGAAGCCACTTATTTTTATTATCACAGTGGTGATATTTCACATTAAAGTGTAACGAAGGCTAGTCAAAATGCAAGTTCTTGTCATCCAAGTGTGTGACAACAGAGAAATGAGCAGTAGAGTAAGATACCAGAGCTACTGGTGGATTCAAGCACTTATTGCTAACTATTTATTGCGTGTATTGATATGGAGCCTGAATTCTACATGTAACTAGTGTATGCAATTTTTTTCTTTTGTTGATTTTTTGTATTTAGACTTTGCTGTGAAAAGGGTTTTACCCTGCAATTTATGAATGTCAGATTACTTGCTCTGTGTTTGGATGGTGAGCTATTTAAAATTTCATGAGTACAATTAGTATTTTTTTATTTGTTTTAGAATTATTGAAGTTTGGATTACTCCTAAAAATAACAGAGATCCCAGTAGCTAAGCTAATTTTTATCTCACCATTATTTTTTATTTCTATGATGTGATGTTTTATTTGTCATTTGGATTGTTGTAAATATGTATGTGTATGTTACTCCGGATTGTGGAGAATACAATAATGCAACAACTGTGTCAATAATTCGGTAAAGTACCAGTCTATTTGAGGTCACCAGGGGCTAAGGTCTCCTCCTGGTTATTTTGATGACTTGCTATGTTTGTTCTAATACAGTTTTCTTAAAAAAAATGTTCGGAACTACCCTCGCATTGCAAGGATAGTACCATGCCATTTTTTTCTGCATGGGTAGCCGGTGGTGAAAGGGTACAGTACCGCCCGACATTGAAAATAGGTACAACATACTTCATTATTTTTGTCAGAAGAACACATTTTTTTTGGTAAAATAACTCAATTTCAATTAATACAGTGAAGCCGGATACCAGTGTGGGAAAGAATGACAATTTATTTATTTAATTGATCACATGTGCACTCCCACAAAGTAAATCCCCACATCCAGTTTGGTGAGATCTCTGAAATGAATGAATGTATGGTCGTCTGCTAACCGCAGATAGTGAATGTGAATATATGATCATCTTTGAGTCGATCCTATGGCCACCTTTGGTGGGCCCAAAGAGATGAAATTTGCCTGAGCTTTGAGCGCCTGAAATGTGGCTGACCAATATGATAGCAAGGTGCTTCCCCCACCTCGACAGAGATGGGAGAGGACCTAGAGAACGGCCATGTTTCAGCACTCTGCCACTGGATCTTGTGCTGTTAAGACCTGTTTCAGTTGTGCTCCGTGATGACGAAAGAGTGGAGACATGGTATGCATGTGGAATATTTAAGAGTAGTTTGAAATATTAATTTCTCTATTTCAGGAACTTTTGTGGGGAGAGTTAAATGTCAGGCAGGTAATAATAATGGGATTGTAGGAATCTTCGGAAGTGACCAACGGTCACAATGAAACCACGTGTAGCATTAAGTTGAAATACTTCCATGTGCTTAAGTTAAGCTGAATTACTAGTGTGTGTACAATAAGTTGAAATATTTAAGAAATAGCGTGTGTACCATAAGTTGAAATATTTAAGAAATGGCATTTGCAGGACTTGAAATTAGAGACGAGTACTTCCACGTGGTGAGTACTGTGAGAGTCTCAATCTGTGTATGAGACAAACGATAAAGAGAAGTACTCGTCCATGGTATCAGTTGAGGACTCGCGTGTGTGATGAATATGTTCTTAATGTTACTTTGCGTGATATGATTCCGTGTGACGCTAGATTTAAACTCTGAGAGAGAATCAAGGTGAGTCAGCCGTCTATCCAGCAACGCCACTTGGCTTGCATTGCACAGGAAGACGTGCATATATCTCCAGTGTTCATAGTAGAAAAGTAGAATTACGAAGTGGGGCAGTGTCGTGTGAAACTGGGATAAATATTAATTGAAGTGGGAAAGCTGAAAGTGATAATGTTGTGACCATTCTCTGTGTAGTGTTTCCTATTGTAGTGTGGTGAATGTCATGTAATTTGGGTATGTGTGGTTTGCATGGGAGAGTAGCGAGTTAGTTTCAAAAGATTAGTGGGTTATGCTTGTTCCTTCGGTACTGCTCGGTCTGGAGGAAAGTTTAGTGATGATGATTGTGAGAGTCGAAGTGCGAGGTATAATAAAAGATCCACCATCCTATCCAGAAAGTGCACTGTAGCGTTAAAAATAATTACGAGACCATAATATAGTGATTCACCATTGTAAAGCCATGCCCACTGGGCGGAATTTCTCATGTGTTATTGTTGTAGGTTATAGAATTTGTGTGTTTAGGTTAGAGAATTTATCGGAATAAATAAGATAGTGAAAAGAAAAAGATTGGAGGACTTTTCCTTCGAATTGTATGTTGTCACGATGTCCCGAATTTATAATGTGTGCGCCATTCATATTCAGTGCGGTGGCCACGTGTTGATAAAAGCCGTTAAATAAAAGACAAAAAAGAAAAAATGTGGTATTGCCAGTGCGTAGTGAACAGTCAGAGTTCGGTAAATCACTGATGGTCAGATGTGCGTTTCCGTTGCATATTAATCATATAGGAGGATAACTTGTAACTTAAGTGTGAGTACTAGAGTTCATGTTACTCGATAGATAAGAATGAATCCACTCGCTTGGCAGACCACTCATCTTGCTGGCCTGACTGCTTGATGCCACAGTATGAGCAAGGCATGTGGGTGCCTCTCAAAATGATTTGGGTGAAGGTCACGGTTAAAGCAGGCTCAGAAATGGTAATAGGATCTCTCTATAGGCCCCCTGGCTCAGCAGCTGTTGTGGCTGAGCACTTTAAGGATAATTTGGAAAATATTTCGAGTAGATTTCCCCACCATGTCATAGTTCTGGGTGGAGATTTTAATTTGCCGGATATAGACTGGGGGACTCAAACGTTCATAACGGGTGACAGGGACAAAGAATCCAGTGAAATTTTTTTAAGTGCTTTATCTGAAAACTACCTTGAGCAGTTAAACAGAGAACCGACTTGTGGCGATAACATATTAGACCTTCTGGTGACAAAAAGACCCGAACTATTTGAAACAGTTAACGCATAACAGGGAATCAGCGATCATAAAGAGGTTACGGCATCGATGATTTCAGCCGCAAATAGAAATATTAAAAAGGGTAGGAAGATTTTTCTGTTTAGCAAAAGTGACAAAAAGCGGATTACAGAGTACCTGATGGCTCAACACAAAAGTTTTGTCTCAAGTACAGATAGTGTTGAGGATCAGTGGACAAAGTTCAAAACCATCGTACAATATGCGTTAGATGAGTATGTGCCAAGCAAGATCGTAAGAGATGGAAAAGAGCCACCGTGGTACAACAACCGAGTTAGAAAACTGCTGCGGAAGCAAAGGGAACTTCACAGCAAACATAAACATAGCCAAAGCCTTGCAGACAAACAAAAATTACGCGAAGCGAAATGTAGTGTGAGGAGGGCTATGCGAGAGGCGTTCAATGAATTCGAAAGTAAAGTTCTATGTACTGACTTGGCAGAAAATCCTAAGAAATTCTGGTCTTATGTTAAAGCGGTAGGTGGATCAAAACAAAATGTCCAGACACTCTGTGACCAAAATGGTACTGAAACAGAGGATGACAGACTAAAGGCCGAAATACTAAATGTCTTTTTCCAAAGCTGTTTCACAAAGGAAGACTGAACTGTAGTTCCTTCTGTAGACTCTCACACAGATGACAAAATGGTAGATATCGAAATAGACGACAGAGGGATAGAGAAACAATTAAAATCGCTCAAAAGAGGAAAGGCCACTGGTCCTGATGGGATACCAGTTCGATTTTAGACAGAGTACGCAAAGAAACTTGCCCCCCTTCTTGCAGCGGTGTACCGTAGGTCTCTAGAAGAGCGTAGCGTTCCAAAGGATTGGAAAAGGGCACAGGTCATCCCCGTTTTCAAGAAGGGACGTCGAACAGATGTGCTGAACTATAGACCTATATCTCTAACGTCTATCAGTTGTAGAATTTTGGAACACGTATTATGTTCGAGTATAATGACTTTCCTGGAGACTAGAAATCTACTCTGTAGGAATCAGCATGGGTTTCGAAAAAGACGGTCGTGTGAAACCCAGCTCGCGCTATTCGTCCACGAGACACGGGTTCCCAGGTAGATGCCGCGTTTCTTGACTTCCGCAAGGCGTTCGATACAGTTCCCCACAGTCGTTTAATGAACAAAGTAAGAGCATATGGACTATCAGACCAATTGTGTGACTGGATTGAGGAGTTCCTAGATAACAGAACGCAGCATGTCATTCTCAATGGAGAGAAGTCTTCCAAAGTAAGAGTGATTTCAGGTGTGCGACAGGGGAGTGTCATAGGACCGTTGCTGTTCACAATATACATAAATGACCTGGTAGATGACATCGGAAGTTCACTGAGGCTTTTTGCAGAGGATACTGTGGTGCATCGAGAGGTTGTAACAATGGAAAATTCTACTGAAATGCAGGAGGAGCTGCAGTGAATTGACGCATGGTCAGGGAATGGCAATTGAATCTCAATGTAGACAAGTGTAATGTGCTGCGAATACAAAGAAAGATAGATCCGTTATCATTTAGCTACAAAATAGGTCAGCAACTGCAAGCAGTTAATTCCATAATTATCTGGGAGTACGCATTAGGAGTGATTTAAAATGGAATGATCATATAAAGTTGATCGTCGGTAAATCAGATGCCAGACTGAGATTCATTGGAAGAATCCTAAGGAAATGCAATCCGAAAACAAAGGAAGTAGGTTACAGTACGCTTGTTCGACCACTGCTTGAATACTGCACAGTGGTGTGGGATCCGTACCAGACAGGGTTGATAGAAGAGATAGAGAAGATCCAACGGAGAGCAGCGCGTTTCGTTACAGGATCATTTAATAATCGCGAAAGCGTTACGAGATGATAGATAAACTCCAGTGGAAGACTCTGCAGGAGAGACGCTCAGTAGCTCGGTACGGGCTTTTGTTAAAGTTTCGAGAACATACCTTCACCGAAGAGTCCAGCAGTATATTGCTCCCTCCTACGTATAAGTCGCGAAGAGACCATGAGGATAAAAATCAGAGAGATTAGAGCCCACACAGAAGCATACAGACAATCCTTCTTTCCACGAACAATACGAGACTGGAATAGAAGGGAGAACTGATAGAGGTACTCAAGGTAGCCTCCGCCACACACCGTCGGGTGGCTTGCGGAGTATGGATGTAGATGTAGATGTAGAAAGCTATTTCCAGCTGCGAGGTGTTTGGAAGAAATAATATTCAGCAACATCATTAATATTCAGTCAAAGCATTATTAGGCTACATACTTACAATACAGTAAGACAACACAGAAAAAGTCTTGCGAGGCTGCAAGAAAACGGAGAAAATATGTGTACTTTGATGCAATTTTGTTTCTTCTCCCTCAAATGTAAAACAGATGGACCACCAGCAACATAGAAATTCTGGCAAGTAGCAGAGAAAACAACGGATATACGCCCCCCATCCCCCCTGGTTGTCTTCACAAAACAACAACAGCGACGACGACGGTCCAGCACAGAACTCACACAAGGCATTCTACAATAAGAGAACCGAAGATCGTAACTTCATACGACAAACAGAAATTAACGAGGACGAAAAGTTTCCTTCAATGCTTGTCCACACGCTGATGAAGTTGACCGAACAACAACAACTTTACATGAAAGTTGACATACAGAATGTGATGAGCAATCTCCGATGTCACCATCTCGCACCAGTTCTGCCATGGCATCCCAGCATCCGTCGTAACGACGTGCCTCAAGTAACTTATTCTCCGGAAAATTCATTCATTCAGCCGTACTCGGCAAACATCGTAACTGAAAAGGAACTTCCCCAAAATGTACACTAAGTGATCAAAAGTATCCGGACATCGCCAAAAACATGCGTTTTTCATGTTAGGTGCATTGTGCTGCCACCTACGGCCAGGTACTGCATATCACTGACTTCAGTAGTCATTACACATCGTGAGAGAGCAGAACGGGGCGCTGCGCGGAACTCACAGACTTCGAACGTGGTCAGGTGACTGGGTGTCACTTGTGTCATACGCCTGTACGCGAGATTTCCCCACTCCTAAACATCCCTAGGTCCAATGCTTCCGATGTGATAGTGAAGTGGAAACGTGAAAGGACACGTATAGCGCAAAAGCGTACAGGCCGACTTCGTCTGTTCACTGACAGAGACCGCCGATAGTTGAAGAGGGTCGTCATGTGTAATAGGTAGACATCTATCCAGAGAACAATACAGGAATTACAAACTGAATCAGGATCCACTGCATGTTCTATGACAGTTAGGCGGGAGGTGTGAAAACTTGCATTTCGGTCATAAGCCACACATCACGCCAGTAAATGCCAAACGACGCCTCGGTTGCTGTAAGGGGCGTAAACATTGGACGATTGAGCAGTCGATAAACGACGTGTGGAGTGGCGATCCGATGGCAGGGTGTGGGTATGTCAAATGCCCGGTGAACGTCATCTGCCAGCGTGTGTAGTGCCAACAGTGAAATTCGGAGGCGGTGGTGTTACGGTGTGGTCGTGTTTTTCACGGAGGGGCTTGCACCCCTTGTTTTCCGTGGCACTATCACAGCACAGACCTACAGTGATGTTTTAAACACCTTCTAGCTTCCCACTGTTGAAGAGCAATTCGGGGATGGGGATTGCATGTTTCAACACGATCGAGCACCTGTTCGTAATGCACGGCATGTGGCGGAGTTGTTACAGGACAATAACATACCTGTAATGGACTGGCCTGCACAGAGTCCTGACCTGAACCCTATAAAACGTCTTTGGAATGTTTTGGAACGCCGACTTTGTGCCTGGCCTCACAGACTGACATAGATACCTCTCCTCAATGGAGCACTCTGTGAAGAATGGGCTGCCATTCCCCGAGAAACCTTCCAGCACCTGAGTGGACGTATGCCTGCGAGAGTGGAAGCTGTCATCAAGGCTAACGGTGGGCCAACACCATATTGAATGCCAGAATTACGATGGAGGGCGTCAGGAACTTGAAAGTCATTTTCAACCAGATGTCCGGATACTTTTGATCATATAGTGTGTTCCTGTCCCCTCTGCTGACACAGGAAACAAATTCGCCAGTTTCGACTTGTAGTAGTGATTTTCTTGATGTATCCTCGATAATACGAAAGGGCAATAAAAACGGCTGAATGAAACGATACACATATCCTTCTAAAGTCACCGGTAAGGCCTCCTCCGGCGGTGTAGACTTTCCCCCATGTCACGTCTTCTTCTGCTATTTTCAGTGTTATTACTTGAAGCACTGAAAGCTGTTCTTAGTTATTCTATAGTACTGAAAGAATTATTCGGGGTGTTTTTGCGACTCTTCGTGTACTTTGTAAAACTGGTCTTTCGCCATGTTTGACTTGTATTTGGGTGCAGCCAGCAACGATATCTGCGCTATTTCACGCTCTTCTTCGTAGTAGGGGAAGTCGGGCTACAGTGACGTACCCGGGTAATATGACGTAGCGGGCCTATGGACGGAGCCATCCGAGTGACGCCACCTGCGCAGAGCTGTGTAGAAACGTCGGTTGGCAACCCTGTTGCTAGACGAGCTGCCTCCTTCCGTCTCGGTACTCTCAACGAAACTCATAGCCAACCTTCCAGCTTTTTTACGCTTATTCACATTTAATTATTCATCAGTACTGTAGGTAATTACATGTTTGAGAAAAGTATATCTTGTAGAGCATACTTTTAGCTATGTTGAGAGAGGGAGAAGGTTCTGCTAAACCACGCAGTAGTTGAACGTTTCTCGAATGAATCAAAGAAGGCGTTTCAGGCCACAGTGACATACCGTGTGTCACGGTAAAATGACACAGTATGTCATCTAACCCTGATGTGCGCACTAGTTATGTTCTGGGTGATGTCTGATATCAATTAAGCTATTTATTTTATGTATCTGTTCAAAATTAGCAGCTGTAGCGGTGTTCAGAAAGTAATGGGTAGATTCCAGTTGGAGCGTGAACTGAAACTAGTGGAGTCGCGCATGTTTGGTATGACTGATGAATAAGAGACAACTTGCATTCCAAATAGCCGAGAAAAGCAAGCAGGAAACTTAGTTTTGGAAAAGAAATGTTGTACGAAAAAACCTTTTAGGCGACAAGAGTGGTTTTTCCGGGGACTGTCACTGTTTGTACTGCTCGGAACTTCACTCGTTAAGGTGCCAGTCAGCAGACCACAGCCTCCCAAAAAATTACCGACCCATCAGCCTTCTGAGCTCGCTCAGTAAGGTTGTTGAGAAGGTGATTCTCAAACGCATCACTAGGCACTGCATAACAAATGACATCCTGAGACCGGAGCAATTCGGCTTCAGGAATCACCACTCCACAACACAACTCCTACGGGTCGTTGAACATATAACACATGGCTTCAACATAAACAAAGCTACAGGGGCGCTGTTCCTGGACATCGAAAAGGCTTTCGACCGTCTATGGCACAACGGCCTCGTCCGCAAACTCAGCTACGCGGGATTCCCCGACGGGCTGCTGCGTCTAATACACTCATACCTCAGAGACAGGAGTTTCAACACTGACGTGCAGGGAAAACAATCAACACGACACGGTATACACACGGGAGTACCCCAGGGAAGCATCCTAGGGCCCCTACTGTTTAACCTCTACATAAACGATCTTCCAACCACACACAACACAATGATGGCAATCTACGCGAATGACACAGCCATCCTTGCGCAAGATTGGAAACCATCAAACATTACGTCACGCCTACAGACTGCACTCAAAAAAATGGTTCAAATGGCTCTGAGCACTATGGGACTCAACTGCTGAGGTCATAAGTCCCCTAGAACTTAGAACTACTTAAACCTAACTAACCTAAGGACAACACACACGTCCATGCCCGAGTCAGGATTCGAACCTGCGACCGTAGCGGTCGCGCGGTTCCAGACTGTAGCGCCTAGAACCGCTCGGCCACCAACGGCCGGCAACTGCACTCAGAGTGGCCGAGCCTTGGTTGGAGAAATGGCGTGTTAGGGTAAACGTCGACAAGTGCGAAGCCGTTCTGTTCGCTAGAAGACCGAAGCAACTGCGCAAACACCGCTACTGCAGACCTATAACTCTACATGCACGCCCAATACGTTTCCGCGAGAAAGACAAATACCTCGGTGTCTGGCTGGACCGGAAATTACTCTGGGGGGACCACATACAACACATGACCAACCGAGCTAGCGCGAGGCTCAAACAGCTCTATCCTATGCTCAACAGGCGTAGCACACCGAACAGAAGGGTGTCGAGGTCCATGTACATGACACTTATCCGACCCCTGATGACGTACGCAGCTCCTGCCTGGTGATACGCTGCGCCTACACGGCTGCGCCGTCTGCAGCTCTTACAAAACAAAGTACTCAAAATCATAAGCAATGCCCCACGATACACACGCATCGCGGACCTTCACCGGGAATACCGACTTGAGACTCTCACGGAGGTAATCCACAAACTCACCTCAAGACTATACAGAAACGCCAGACATTCGCAGAACCCGTTTATTCTGAATCTGGGGAACTACGACCACAACCATAGATGGAAACATAAAAGACCAAAAGACATACTTCCAAGGACATAACATCTATGGCCAAGCATACGCAAGCATAACGGCACAGGCGAGCCCCTGTTAATCAGACGCCATTACTGGATATCCAGCTGGAATACACTGCCGAATAACTGGCACCACACAGGGAAGCCGTACCGTACACTGCATGCAGACAAGCTCCACACATCCCCCACACAGTGAGATGATCTATGGCCGATCTCCCACTACTGTATAACGATCTTGATTGTTCCAGGAATGTAGCAGCTGCAGCAACTGGGACACATCGCCATCGCTTGTCACGGTAATGATGCATGATACCCATACTAACAAACCCAGCCTTGCATCAACTATCGCAGCTAGTAAGCCACTACTGCTCTTACTACCCATCCCACTGTCGCAGAGGTTTTTTCCCACGGCACGAGCCATGGCACTTTTTTCCCTCTGCTCTTCAAATCGCTACCCTCACTCGCGTTTCGTCCACTATCACCTGATGGACCGTGTTAATGCGTAGTCTTACCCAGACGCACGGATAACATCACAGTCCAGCATCCTGTGATCCACTTACTAGACAACTAACATGTTTACGGAGGTGACAGTAGAACTTTTGGTTTGGTCACCACGTTGGTGCGGGCGTGGAGGGGCCCCCATCTCTGTGTGTTTTGTGCGCACACACTGAATGTGCCGGAGTAAGCCACGCAACGAAAAAAGCCTCATTAGTGATGACTGCAAACCTATATAAATGGTGAGAATTATCATTTCAAAAACGGCGCTAATTCTGTTGCTTCATGCAATAACATTCGAGATTCTACTTTGTCTTCACTTTTTGACGACTGGATTGAGAAACCTTTCATGATATTCTTGAAGAGTGTTTTCATTATTAAGTACAAATTTAATAAATATATCGAATATATGTCTACCTGCATTTCTTTCCTATCTTAGTACCGTGCCATTTTAGCCTGACACCGGCCTGAAATGACATCTAGATTGACTCTCACATAGAAGATAACAGCTACACATTACACAATGTTATTTATTTATTTAAATAGCGCCATTGCCGGTTTAGAACTAGTCAGACGACTAGTTTACGTTTTATATTAGCTTTCGCCTTTTATTTCCCCAACTGACGAAATTTCCTTGGGGTGGCGGTGCCCTACAACCGAAACAAGATGTGAGACAACGTTTTTTATCTGTAATTGTGCCTCACTATGATTTTAAGTAGCGTAAACAAATTATTACTTACGATGAAAAATCCACTCTGTTATGTTCCAGTGCAGGCTGCTTATGGTCTTGCAGCAACGAAAACTTTTGATACACTTTCTTAGGTATATGTAGGCACATAATCTAAAGCACCACTTACACACTAAGAAGTTTCACCACATGGAGGTATGTATACACAGATGGCGATATTACAACCATAACAATACCAAAGATTCCCACTCAGAGATATTTCTTTATATACACGTATGTGACAGAGGAAGTGTTTGTTAATTTCAAGTGCTTCTAGTAGGCTGAGTTTTCTGCCTTTGTTGGCACTTGTAACTAACAAACACTTAGCGCTAAATCCCTAGCTGGTTCTAAATGACCAACTGCAACTCAGCCACATCATGACTCTTAAACTTTACACAAGAGAGTAAACCTGCTACTGACCACAAAGTGTTCGAATAGCAAACAAATTCACACCCCAATATAATGTAACATCCCTTATGTTTTTATGTGCCTAACTGTAACTCATCTGTAACAATGTAATATTTGGTATTTATTACTGCACAATTTTTCTAATACCAAAATGTAACCCCCAAAGGAAACATCGCTGTTATACAACCAATAATCAGTGTTCAGTGCAACTGTTCACAACAAATACCAAAAAATTGTAATTTTGTAGTAGTGTGTATTCTAAATAATTCTAATTTTTGTCATAGATAGTACTGAGAAACCATAAAATGGTACAGAACAGTTTCACAGAACAAAAAGTCAAAAGACCCGTTTGACAATTCCAAAGACAATAACACAACTAAAGATCGTATGTAAGTGCGTTGTATCTTAATCTTCGTAAGATCACAAGCTCCTTGTAAACAATAGCCAGCAGTTAACTGAAGATGACCCAATAAGCCGAAAAGCAGTTCATACAAATAAAAATCAATAGGATAAAAAAACCGTTATTCAACCCCCAATATGGAAATTTTCTATCAAGAAGCGACGGAAGAATCCATAAATAAGACAGAATATTCCTTTTGACGTATTCAGTTTCACCAAAACGTTTGTAAGAAGAGTGGTAAAACTCTCGATTTATACCACTTTTCCATTCACTATGAGTAAATTTCTTAGAGGAAAAGCGGTATCCCAACTTTTAGGGATTGTGAAAGGGAATTTAAGGTACAAATAACTAAAATGTCTGTAATAAGCGCAATTGTAATATCTCATTTGTACGCTTCAAATGGTTCAAATGGCTCTGAGAACTATGGGACTTAACATCTATGGTCATCAGTCCCCTAGAACTTAGAACTACTTAAACCTAACTAACCTATGGACTTCACACATCCATGCCCGAGGCAGGATTCGAACCTGCGACTGTAGCGGTCTCGCCAGACTGTAGCGCCTAGAACCGCTCGGCTACACCGGCCGGCAATCTTGTACGTTCCATCAAATGATCACAAATTATTGTAAAGCATGAATTTAAATTAACCGAAACGCAAATCTTCTCACTTCTCAGAAGTGTCAAAAACTTTGTTATACTACTTTGGCCCTCAGCTGCTCATATTTGTCACGCTGAAATCCGCAAAAATTCAGAAACCGTACTTGTATTGCAACAAGTTGAAAATTCTTGTTCACACGACATAAATCGTATTTCTTTGATCTTCTTTATTCGTATGAGACGTACACTAAAATGAACACATATATCATACATACAAAGAAAACTGTACAGTATCCACCCAGAATTGGGCAACTTTGATAGCGTTTGGTGCTGCAGACGTTAAGCCCTTCATGCTACAGCTGGTTGGGCGTAAGTTACATTTGAGGAGATGCCGGGTTGTCTGCAATTCACCGCATTCGCACAGTGTTGTGTTGGCATTTGGCACTTAGAAGCTCCATTTCAGGAGGTTGTCCGCGATCTTGCGACTTCGGTCCGTAGTCTAAGGACTTCCAGATGTCCCGCTTCACCATGTGTCCAGGCGGCAGGGATTCATGTGGTGTCATCCAGTTTCATGTCCATTATAATTATCCGGGCTGTTATGCCGTGGTCGGTTGATGAATTCTGAGGTGATCCCCAACGTTTCGTCTCCGACTGCGGGAGACATCTTCAAGGGGGTTCGTAGCTTGATGGAAGGTCCAACACACACACGAGCTCGCTACGGACCCCCTTAAAGATGTCTCCCGCAGTCGGAGACGAAACGTTGGGAATCCCTCAGAATTCATCAACCGACCACGGCATAACAGCCCGGATAATTATAATGGACATGATATTTCCGGCCGTGAAAGTTTACATTCTAGTGTCATCCAGTTTGACAGGTGTTGGCATCTTTCTTTCCACTTGGTGAGTCGGGGAGCCGCAGCTGATCCTTCGAAGGGGTGTGAGGTTTTTAGGAAACTCTTCTTGGCTTCGCAGTTTGATGTCCAGAGAGTGGATGCGAGGTCACTGTGTCTCATTTATGGCTCTCAATGTTAGCGGCGACCTCTCTTCTGAAGTCACATGGAGCAATCCCAGCGAGACGTTGAACTTTGTCCATGGGGGATGGCCTTTGGCATCCTGTAACAATCCTACAGCTGTCATTTAAGGCTACATGAACCTGCTTTGCATGTACTGAATTGTACCACACTGGGCTACCATACTCTACTGCAGAATAGGATAAGGCAAGAGCTGTTGTTCTTAATGTTTGTGGATGTGTACCCCAGTTCGATCCCGCCAGTTTCCGAAGAAGGCAGTTTCTGGAGGATACTTTCTGCTTCAGCTTCAGACAATGTTCGTTTTAGGTTAGTGTACGATCGAGAGTGACTCCCAAATACCTGGGGTGGGAACAGTATTCTAGGACAACTTCATTACAGAATATTTCAAGTTTCCTGTCAGCTTGTTTACGTTTCAGATGGAATGAACACACTTGCATTTTCTTAGGATTGGGTGCCAGTTGATTCTTTTCATAGTAAAAACCAACTGTTGTAGACCGTGGGTAAGCATTATCTCTACATCTTCAAACTGATGGCCCTGGGCAGCAAGAGCTGTGGTTGATCGCTAGTGTACACATTAAATAAAATAGGTGACACTACACTTCCCTGAGGGAGACCGTTCTTTTGAGTCCTCCATCGGCTGTGTTTTCCTTGGAAATCCACGAAAAAACGTCGATCTCGCTTCCCACGCCCGGGTTCCCGGGTTCGATTCCCGGCGAGGTCAGGGATTTTCTCTGCCTCCTGATGACTGGGTGTTGTGTGATGTCCTTAGGTTAGTTAGGTTTAAGTAGTTCTAAGTTCTAGGGGACTGATGACCACAGATGTTAAGTCCCATAGTGCTCAGAGCCATTTGAACCAAAAAACGTCGATTCTGTCGGAGTGTTGGAATTAACCCCATCAGTGCGTAGTCGTTAGTCAGATTGTAGATTTTGTGCGGTAACACTCTGTGATTCACGGTTTCAAAGGGCGCCGAAAGGTCAACAAAAGCTACACCTGTTATCTCTCTCTGCTCAGAGCCATCTTCTATGAACTGAGAAAGATAAAGGATTTGTGAGGTGCCGTTCTTGCCTGGTCTAAAGCCAGCTTGCTGCGACGTAAGAAGTGGATCAATTACCGCAGTTAAGTGGTGAAGAATCATTCTCTCTACGATCGTATAGAGATGGCAAAGGAGAGATATTGGCCTGAAGTCCTTCGGATCCGGTGGTGGCTTTCCAGGTATTAGTATCGCAATCATGCGTGCCATAATTTCGGGACAGTGGTTATACAGTTTTAAGAGCCAGTCTTTGGTTGCGGTGCCAAAATGTTTAATTTGCTCTACACAAATGTCGTCTAATCCTGCTCCCTTGCCATGTTTGCATTTGTGAATCGCTTCTTCTAGTTCACGTAGGTTGAACGGTCTAGTCAGGTTATCATTCTGACATTGTTCCTTAAACTCTAATTTGAAGTGCTATTTTTTGATACGAGACCTTGGTTTAGTATACTCGAGAATCTGTGTAGCAATCTCATTTGGAGTGATGTCAGCGTGATAGGCATGTTTGGATGGATCGTTATTTAGTTTTCTCCAGAGGTACAAGCAAGTGATGTCATTCTTTTGATGAGCACGGAAGAGGAATACCTTTTCTTCTACATTACGTAATCGTTTGTAAAATGTAACTCGATATTTTTGTAATAAAACTGTTTGCATTCAATACTGATTTTTTAAAACCTGCAACTGTATTTCTTTATAAACTATGAAACACACTGACGGAAAAATATGACAGCATCAAAAACTAGTTACTGTAGAGGAACGAAATTTTGGAAATACTTTTGTGTAGGTAACGTATTCTAGTGATTACCATTGCAAGTTCACAGGATAATGTAAGCGCCGGATGAGCCATGTGCAAATGAGAATGCTCGTACTTTAACAACGGCTGTATCTGCCACAATGATGTGTTGAGCAGGTGCCGGGTGTCAGTTTGTGGGCTGGATTTCCATGACTGTTGCACTTGGTCAGTCAGTACAGGGGCCGTTCGTGTTGGTTGTGGATGACGCTGGAGTTGTCACCCGGTGATGTGCTCGGAGAGGGACCTGCTGATCGAGCAGGTCAGTGCAACATGTCGCCACTGCGCAGAGCAGGTTGGGTTGCAACAGCGATTGTGGACAAGCGTTATTCTGTCGGAAAATATCCCCTAGAATGCTGTTCACGAATGGTAGGACAACAGGTCGAATCGCCAGAGTGCCGTACAAATTTGCTGTCAGGGTGCGTGAGATAATCAGGAGAGCGCTCCTGCTGTCATACGAAATCGCACCCCGGACAGTAACCCGTGGTGTGTGCCCAGTGTGTCCTGGCACACAGGCAGGTACGCCGTCACGTGGTCTCCACCTAACCAACGCACGCCTATGGCGGCGGTTTGGGGTCACCAGAATGCATGCTTTTGGCGTCTGGCTCGGAGCTGTTCTGGAAGTAACCGATTTGTAACAGTCATGCTGCAGATGTGCAAACACGCCTACGAACTGTAGGTTATTTCGCATAACTCCTTGATGGTGCGACCTTTTCTTCCGTCAATGTATTTGCTGTCAGCATGCTTTTTTGCGACAGTGTATGTTTCAACCGTACGGAAATTTATATTAATCGAAAACGATTAATTGATTCCACAAATTAAAGAAGGCGGATGATTTGCGAACAGATTCAGTTGAAATTATATCTTGGTCATTATACTACTGTCGCAGGCTCAGTGTTAAATGTTCTACTGACTAATACTCTAGTAGAATCAGACAGATATAGAGCAACCTTAATTTTTGGAATTGTCTTAAATACGAGGCGTGTTTTTTTTAAGTACGTACCGTTTAGAAATTCAAAAAAAGACATGCTAAGATATCTCAATAATTTTATTTTTACGTCAAAGCCCGTACCTTAATCTACGCACTGACGCCGTTACAGTCTGATTCTTCCTTGTTTACGTTGTGTACTGAGTGTTTATGATGCCTCCGATAATCGTGAGTCCCGCCGACTGTGAAGTACGGGCTGTTATAAGATTTCATAGTGCTAAACACCTAAGATCTATTGATATTCATCGTGAGATCTGTGCAGTTTACGGAGAAAACATTATGAGTGATGGAATGGTAAGAAAGTGGGTGAGAGCATTTAAAGACGGCCGCACAAATGTGCACGATGAACAACGGAGTGGGCGTCCTTCGGTCGTTAATGAAAGTTTGGTGCAGGAAGTGGACAATAAGGCGAGAGAAAACGGACGCTTTACGATTTCCTCCTTGCGGGATGACTCTCCTAATGTTTCTCATAGTCTTTTGTACGGCATTTTGACCGAGCACTTTAATTACCGAAAATAGTGTGCACATCCGAAAACGTTGACGAATGTGCACAAAATCAAACGTTTAGACAGTGCATTGACTTTCCTTGAGCGGTAGGTGCAACGACGGTGATGATTTCTTAAGCCAAATTGTTATGGGCCATCAAAGATGGGTGGCCTACGTCACACCAGAATCAAAACAACAGTCCATGGAAGTTGAGCAAGGGCATCGGTTCGCTGCAAGACAATGGCCGTCCGCATGTGGCGAATCAGACCGAGAATCTCATCACATCTATTCGATGGGAAACTGTGGATCATCCTCCGTACAGCCCCGACGTTACGCCCATTGACTACCATCTGTTGCTGCACTCGAAGAAACACTTGGGCGGTCAGCGTCTTCGAGACGACGACGAAGTCAAAACAGTGGTGATGCAGTGGTTAACAAGTCAGGCGGCAGACTTCTATGAGGAGGGTATTCGAAAACTGGTACAGCGTTGTGACAATTGCCTCAATATTGACGGAAATTATGTAGAAAAGTAGATTAAGGTACAGGCTTTCATGTAAAAATGAAATTATTGAGATATCTTACCTCGAATTTTTTTAAATTTTAAAACGGTTCTTACTTAAAAAACACGCCTCGTAATTGCTCAAAATAATTTTCTGAGAAAGCATTCAGTACAATTTCGGATAACGTTTTATGGCTGCCACCGGCTTTAAGCGTATAATTTGATCTTGAGGATCTCGGACTACTGAATTGCCTGAGGATTTCCGAAATGGAATTTCCAAAGCCTGTAGCTCCAACTACAACCCTGAGTTCGAAGGCTGTTAGATGCCGTTGTGCGGCCGTAATCACGTGACTGCAGATGACAGCTCCGCCAACGCACTGCCCTTTTATAGCTTTTGTAAGCTATGCTACGGCCATCCGTGTATGCGCGTGTCGCTATCCCGAGACTGCTAATGCTGAAGCTCATTGGCACGCACTCGGTGTCGTTTTGGTAGCGAAAGCCTCGTGCAGGTCTCATCTCTACAAACAGAAGCCCCGTGGCATCCATCCCGCCAGGGGCTCGAGGAGGAGATCGGTCGCACTGTCGGCCGACGTAATCTGGTGACGTCTGCCGACAGAGTCTGACGACCGTGGTCGGTGCGACTGTCGAAGCGGGCTAACGCGTGGGCGTTTGTCCGTGTGGAGGCAGTCCGCCTCGAGTACCCGGGTTCGACCTGAACAGCAGTGTGCGTGGGCGGTGCGTGCCAGGTGACTCCGGACGCGTGTGTATGGCGTGTCGGCAGCCGACGCCCCCGCCTCCACTGTGATCGGCCGACCGGAACTGCGGCTGCCCGCTCTTCCTCGGCTCTTCCTCGCCGCCGGCTGGTGGGCGGCGCCGTCGCCACCGCATCTCGCACTTCCCTCCCAGCGGGCGCCGCTTTCCTCAGGGGTGCATACACGGACCACTCGTGCGTACAACCAGCCAGCACAACAGAGACCGAAAGAGGTCGATCCTCTGAAAGAAATTCGTGTAGTTAACATTTTTGTACAGCGGCAGCCGCGTGTGCCAGCAACAACATACTAAACTATTTTTGATTGATACTGTCGCCATTTGGTTGTTATATGACTCAGATTTCGGGCCATTTTGAACTACAAAAATTTATCTATACAGTGTGTCCCACCTAAACTCTTGACCGCCAATATCTCTACAACACAACAGATACTGACAAACGGCTTCCACAGGTGTGAATGTGTGGCAAGGGCTCACAAAAAGTAAATACTAAGAGACATTCTAAACAGTGAGGAAATACTGGTTTCGACGCAAACATCTCCTTTTCTTTAATGGACATCCCATATTATTCCTTTCGCAATCAGTAACATGAAAAGTCACAGTAATAATGACTATGTCTGCATCGCAATACGTCAAAAGGTGGTGCGTGGAATGAACGAAACGTGCCGCTATTGCACTTCCGACGATGCAAGAGTGACCTGTAGTTTGCTCCTATCCGCGATGTTGTAACCTCCCAAGTGTTAACATATATATATATATATATATATATATATATATATATATATATAATTCACATTCAGCGTAAACTACCAACAGATAAATTCCGTAACATACCAATAATAAAAATGTGGCTAATCTCTCAGAAAAATTGTGGCTCACTTATAACCTTTCAATAATTGACTGACTGTGAATCTAAACAGGTAAATTTGGACGTCAGCAGTGCTGCGTCATGGCCTGAAAGATCATACTGAATACATTCAAAATTCTTACGTCAAAGAAGTCGCCGGATAACGCGTATATATCTGCTCCTATAAGAAATTTTTTTGGCACAGCCCAGTGCAATGCTGGCCGATAGATTTGACATGTATAAAAGAAACAGTTGATTTTTCTTTGTAATAATCGGGATGACCATCGATTGGAGAAATTCTTTAAATTGAGATGAATGATTGTCAAAAGTTAATTTTTTTATGAGAAAGGTTATTATTAAGAGATTTTTTTTTAAACTTTTACATGGGACTGGATATAACAATACTACATATGCGCGAGGCTGCTCTTACCTTATACTACATCGCTCAGGCACGGGCATCGCTCCCCACGACCGGCCCAGCCAACTCCACACACCAGACTGCTGGCTACTACTTACTCATACTGCCACACAGTTCCTACTGCTGACAACACTGCTCTCTGGTCTGAGACACTCTTATAGCTTACATATCGCAGGCGGCGCGTGAGCAATACATCGAAATTACATCTGCTTGGGTCCGCTAGCAAAAAATTCCTTAGTCATGGACCTCTTACATAACCCTCCACTGGGGGAGGGGGGGGGGGCAAAACTTTGGCAGCGATGGTGACTCAATTGGACTTGCCATGAACAACAAATTTTTCTATAGTCTTTTGAGTTTACTAAGTCTACAGTCGCAGAGTATGTATGTATATATAACATTATTCATAAATAATATAAATACAGAACATATTAAGAAATGAAACAGAGTGCACGTGCACTGTGTACAGAACATATTAACAAATGACATAGTGTATACGCAATGAGTACAAAATATATTAACAAATGACATAAAGTGTACACGCACTGCATAATTCTTTAACATTTTTACATGAACTTATCACATTATAGATGAAATAAAGTGCACGCACACTGTAAAAGTCTTTAGCATTTTTACATGAATTAAAAATATCAAGGAGTGAAATAAAGTGCACACGCACTGTATAAGTTTCGAACATTTTACAAGAACTAGGAAAGTAATGGGAAGGATAGCATCATGGTTGTAGCATAGTGGGTTGCACGGCTCTGCACTGAAAGTCCATATCTCTCTACAGAAGCACAACACCAAGTGAGACAATCTGAAGTATCTATCAGTGTAGCCAAGACACTGAAATGTTGTGTTAATATTGTAGGTTATTTTGTAGAACATTAGGTATACCAAACAGAAGGACCATAATGACATCTCCTTTGGTCAGAGAGGTGGACAGCTTGATATCAACACATTCTGGTAGAATCCATACTCTTACATCAACGAAGAATTCGTGCAAAAACCAAATATAATGCTCCATGATCATGAGGATGGACAGGACATACGGATATTGCAGTAATTGCTGGTAATTACGTCAGAAGGTGAAGGACATTAAGTCTTATGCCAGTCATCATTCAGAATTACACTAGTGTATCAACAGATTTGAATACTTATTGACACTCATTGGCTAGTTACTAAACATTTATGTAGTATGTATGGAGTATTACAGAACATTATTCATACGTCATCTCATTATAGTAATTATTGACATAGCAGTTATGCATAAGTCATCTCATTACAGTAATCATTGACAGTCATTGGCCAGTTACTAAACATTTATGTAGTATGTACGGAGTACTACAGAACATTATTCATAGGTCATTTCATTACAGTAACTATTGGCATAGCATTTATGCATAAGTCACCTCATTACAGTAATCATTGCAATTCATTGGTCAGTTACTAAACATTTATTATGCATTATTCAGAAGTCATCATTCAAAACAGGAGTTATTGTGTGTAGCATCAAGCTGCTAGTGTTTATATATGATATCATGTAAGTGACATAAAACATATTTAAAATGTAAGACATTGGAACTAGTATTCAAGGCGTTTAGTCCAATAATACATAGACATAATGTAATCAATACATCAGAAAAATTTGTGTTATATGTAGGACTAGAAATATATCTTAAACTGGTAGCATTATTTAGTTGTATACTGCTAATAGTTGGGACTGGTAATAATTTTTTTTGTGCCAGCAATGCATTGCTGGGGCACGAAAATATTTTCTTTTCACTTAATGCTGGAAATAAGGATTAATAACGTCATCCATCATGAGTTAGCTGTAGCAAGGTTATGAAACAAGTACAGTATATGTGATCACATTCATAAATGATAGACACAACTGGGTAAAAAAATGCAAGTACTAGGTTTAATAACTAAGTGATTGTAGCATATTCATATCATGAATAGCTTCTCCTGTAAAAAATACAAAATGAATTATTAAGCTGAAAGAAAAATGTATGTTATGCTGAAAAGTAGTAAACGTCGAATTAACAGGTAATGAAATGTGTACTTAATATGTATGTACTCTAGCTGTCTTTCCCAAAACATTCAGTCATTATGCTATGCGACATAAGACATACTGTCAAAAAGAACTGCAACAAATACTTGAATAACTACATAGCATTTCTTAACTAATATAAAATATATAATCTCCATCATCATCATCATCTGCAAAAAAACTTCATTATTCATATTACCATATTCTTCACATAGCTATTCATCATCATTTATTATCATCTGAAAAAAATAGACACTTCATAATTCATTATTCATTTTCATATTACCATTCTTCTCATACAACTATACATTATCATTCATTACTTCATATATTATAGACTTTCTTACTTCTAGAGTATTTCATCACTAAAATTAACATGTGTAGTTCTGTTTGACAGCCTTCATCAATCGCCTCGTATTCTGAAAGAAAAATAATTAGTTAAGACTGCTATTATACAGTGTGCATAGTATATTCTTGTTAATCCTTGTTAATTCTGATCCAGTTACTCTTCATGACAAGGTATTGCGTTTTCTTTCGTTCATTCCGATGGTGAAATTTCCTTTTCATAATAAACCACTGTATTTTGTTTAATTCATTTCTTTTACATGGTATCACTTTCTGAAAATGACGAATAAGGATTAATATCTTGCATTTAAATCATATACCCATTAAATAAAAACTTGTTTCTAGTGATATAACCAAGCATACAACATAGCATGACAGAAAACGTATTAGGTCAAAAACACAGACAGTTTTCAAGTGCGAAAATTTACGCGCAGTATCATAATATAGTAGCAAAAACTGTAGAATAGTCAAGATATTGAGATATCATAAGGAAAAATGTCTAAGTCAACTGGTATTTGTTACATCTTAAAGATTTCATAGTACATACAGATAAAATTCTTCTTTCGATAGGAAAACCATCACACATAGATAAAAAAATGGAAAATGTCCACGGTCTGATATACATCGACAAGAAAAGCGACCGGCTAACCTTACCTTGCCGGGCATATACCAAGAAAAAATATAATCATCATCAGTAAGTGGTCATATCAATATCTGGAAATGGCATTACAGTGTGATAAATCATAAAGTATGTTCATTCAATAAACGGTTTAATATTGGAAATATGGTGCTTGCCCTTGCTTGTTCTGGTTCTCTAAGTTTCCATGTGTACTACATTGGGGTGAGGAATGCTACGAATTCTATATGGACCTGCGTATAGAAGCTCAAATTTACTGCATCTACTCTTTCCTCTGTTGGATAAATAGTGTGTACGTACTAATATCTTCTGTCCAATGTGAAAGTGACGGCGTGTACAAACCTGTTTTTGCTGTCTTCTCCGGCGCTCTACCCAATGTCAAATATTTCATGGTGGCGTAGTCGACGAGATGTAGGAAAAGATACTAATTCTTTAATTTTGTTGGGTGGTTCAACATTTTTCAATATAACAGTCGGAGATAGCATAGTAGATTCATTTGGTGTTGAGTTAATTACATCCTGGAATGAAAGTATGTGTCTATCCAAATCAATATGTCTTTTATGGCAGTATATTCTACATAGTTTACCTATTTCTTTCATCAGTCGTTCAGAAGGGTTCGAAGAAGCGTGATAACTGTTTCCAGCTCGTAACATACGTGTCCATATCGCAGATCGAAATTGTGGTCCACTGTCGGAAATTACTTTCAATACATGCCCTACATGACATAAAATTTGTTTTACAAATGCATTCGAAACAGATTTAGCAGTAGCTTTGCGTAACGGAGTGGTGAAGGTAACAAATTTCGAAGTGTGTTCAACAGCGACAAAGATGTAGCAGAAACCTCTATTAGTTCTGGGAATCTGTCCAAAAATGTCTACAGCGGCCATGTGTCTCAATTTAACGGGTACAATGGGATGTAACGGAGGAATAAGTGAAGTCGTGTGTGATTTAGCTTTCTGGCTGATTTTAGATGACGCTAAAACTCGTCGAATACGTTTCTCCTTGTTGGTAAAATAACAGTTCTTTCTCAGTATAAGAAAGCATTTTCTGGCTCCATAATGTGCGTAACTTAAATGAGTATACCAAACTAATTTGTTAGCAAGCTCGTCAAGAATACATAATAACCAGTTGTTGCTGTCAGGGAATAGAATGCTGTTGTGTACAGTATAATGATTTCTAATGGTAATGTTATTCATATCTTGCCAAGGGTGTTTAATTTCTTTCCATACGTTGTCTTTGGTCTGCTCTTGTGCTATGTCTCGTAATGACGACGAAATGAAATTTTCAAATGCAACTCGTTGAATATACATGACTCTAAAATTTGCTTGGCAGAAGTCGGTTGCGATGTCTTGCTAATTGTTGCGGACAGAACGGGATAGTGCGTCTGCTACAATATTTTGTGTACGGATATACGGAATAGGATAATTTAAATGTGTCATGCTGTTTAACTTGAAATTCATATATAAAATCGGACATAGTACCAGGTATGTTGTCAAGAACTGCAGCTTGCTGTAAAAGAGTTTCGCTTAGTTGAATACGTTCATCATTTGTATTTGCACTGCTCTGTTTTACCTTCTCAGAAATCATTCACATAACGTCAAAGTGGGCTTCGTCTGGTGTGTTGTAGTTGTGTACAAACGTATCTGCGAAGAATGTTGAATGACAGTCCGTCTTACGCGATGTAGAAATGACCTCTGTTCGATTAATTGCCTGTTCGTCTGCAGATAAAGCGTGCTGAAATTCTAATGCCAGTTATACTTTTTCATCCTTTAACATTACATAGGAATTTTGAAAGTCAATAATTGCGTCATGTTGTATCAGAAAATTCGTACCTAAAATAACGTCTGTTGTCAATAAGGGAACAATCCAAAAATTTGAGTGAAACGTATGACTTCCAAGACAAAATGATAAGTGTGTCTGTAATTTTACATCTACTCGTTTACCAGATACTGCTCCTTTTACTTTAGTTTTCCCTAATGGTAACGTAGGTATTTTCTTTGTTACATTCGTTGAAAGTTTCTTCATTTATAACTGACATAGGTGATCCAGAATCGATTACTGCTGGAAATGTGGATGATCCAATCCTTACTTCAATGACAGGGTGGGAAATGGTTTTTTGTATAACTAGTTTTTCATGCAAAAGTGTGTCTCGGATGTCGTCAAAAGTAATAACATTTTCGTGAACAAGATTCTGTGTGTCAAAAGTACTGCTTACGTTTCTGGAAGATGCAACCAGTACTGTATCTAGTCAAATTCTTTCTGACATGCTGTTATTTGCAGGAGGATGCTGTGGCATTTCGACTATTTGTAGTGTTCTTTTATTTCTTCCTGACATATTAGGTTCGGGATGATACCGGCTGTCTGCTTCATTCATGATAATCTGTTGTTGTGGATGATTCTGCTGCTGGTAAGACTGACCGTCACGCTGAAAACTGTGCTCATTATTTTTACGTCTGTCATGATAGTCATTGCTATACGGCGCGTTGCGACAGGAGTTGAAATGAGGTGTTTTCTGTACGTAGTGATTTCCTTGTTGCTGTGCGTTACTATTTGGCAGGGCCGACGCTATACGTGTAGGCGGCGGAACATTTACGCTTGGTTGACCTTGTACACTACATTGTTGGTTAGGTATGCCAACTGGCTGGTTTTGATGTTGTTGTGGGGAAAAACCTATATTGTTGCCAAAATGTGTAGGCTGTTGCTGATAATTATGACGATACTGATTATTAAAATTTTGACACTTATTAAAATTATACTGATAGTTCAGGAGTGTCTAATAAAAATTGTCACTTTCAGGTAAAACTTGTCATATCAGGTTTTCTTTACTCATTTTTAATCCTAGATAGATCGATAGTTGAAGAGCTGTTTTGGTAGAAAAATAGAGTAGGCAACTGTGCAGAAAACTAAACAAGAAATAGCACTACTATGGCTCGGGGCCCTGTGCACGCCACGGCACATATTCATCGAAGTGTAATGAATCCCCTGAGGTCACTGACACGCTGCAAATAGATTTTAGTTTCTGCGTTACAGGCTAAGCCAGTGGAAATGCAAAAGCAAATTGTTTTATCCAGTCAAAAGGATGAATCTGTGCTCTGTCATTCTTAAATACCTTAAATTTTCTCATGGATAGGAAGTCCTTGTAATCAAAATTAACGTCTCTGAGTGTCTGAGCAGATTCATGATTGCACGAGAATCTATTTGTCTGTGTCTGTTCGGAATCTGTCACATACTCTCTGTAAATTACCTAAATTATACTGGCTGTGTGAGTGTGACAAATGTTAAAGATGTGGCATATGCTGTGACGTGTTAGAGGCTGAAACATTTTTTCATTTCTGCCACTTCTTGCTGTAAAGTTGACAATTTTCTACGTAATGTATTATTGGACGAACCTATCTCACTGATTGTCTGTTGTATGTTTTGGAATTCGAGTGTTCGATTGAACGAAACTGGTGACGTATTGCCTAATTTGGTGTCATTGTTATTATCGGTAACGTCGATACGACTGGCCAATTCATCATATTTTTCAGTCAGTGCTTTTACCCGATCGTCATTTTTACTGTCACAAACATTAATTTGTGTTTGCATTTTACGTGTGGTTTTGTTTCATTTCTTAACGTCTGCTTTAAAGGCATCGGGATCCTGTATTAATCCTAATTGTTCAAGTCTGTTGGTCACTGTCCAAAAGTCTACTGTGTGTGTGTGTGTGTGTGTGTGTGTGTGTGTGTGTGTGTGTGTTTTTGTTTTAAGATCGGAGATTTCATCACGCAATTCGGTGTTCAACTGTTTCATAGTATTGATTTCGTCTGATACTGTCGCAATGTTGTGTACGTATGTTTTTGCTTTCGTAAACAACTTACGCTTGTCTTCCTGTCTGTGCAGTAATTGTTTCCGTGACTTGTTTCTTTACTTTGTTCTGTTCCTGTATGAATTTACGGTAACGCGTTTCACTGTTCTGTAGGTGGTGATTAAAACGTTCCTCAATTTGGCTGTTCTGTTGTTCCAGTTTCTTGTCGACTTTCGCATCCAGTGTGCGTGAAAGTTCTGCTGACATTAATTTAAACTCGTCGCGTAACTGTCTTGCGTTTTCAGAACATTGTTTAGCGACTACACTAATTTCATCTCTAAGTAATTTCGTTGTCGCTGTATGTGTATTACTTAATTCTTGTGCAACAGATCTAATTTCTTCTCTACTGTTCCTAGCACAAGCCTTAATTTCCTCACGTAATTGTTATTTAGTATCATGACACTGCACGGCAATGTTCACTAAACTGTTTGAAATTGTTGTTTTGTTTTTCATTCTATTGCAGCAATACTGCCATAACTTGATCCAAGCCAAAAATACCGACTCTTTTGTCTGTGCTGTGTGATGGTGTATCTGTATGTGTCACGTTTTGTGTAACCATTTGGTCATTGTCTGAAAAAGGTTTTCTAATTGAAGAGCACAAGGCAAAACTGATGATAGTCACTTTCTTGTAACTTTTCAGGACGACGAATTTTCTGCTCTAGTCTCTCGTATATCATAAACGTTCACCGTATAATTATCACAACAACATGAAACTTCCTGGCAGATTAAAACTGTGTGCCCGACCGAGACGCGAACTCGGGACATTTGCCTTTCGCGGGCAAGTGCTCTACCACTGAGCTACCGAAGCACGACTCACGCCCGGTACTCACAGCTTCACTTCTGCCAGTACCTCGTCTCCTACCTTCCAAACTTTACAGAAGCTCTCCTGCGAACCTAGCAGAACTAGCACTCCTGAAAGAAAGGATATTGCGGAGACATGGCTTAGCCACAGCCTGGGGGATGTTTCCGGAATGAGATTTCACTCTGCAGCGGAGTGTGCGCTGATATGAAACTTCCTGGCAGATTAAAACTGTGTGCCCGACCGAGACTCGAACTCGGGACCATTTTTATTGTTCTGTATCTATTTGTTTAGGTAATAAATGTAATACAACAATTTTTGGCTGTCATCCTTTATCGTGAAGAAATTCAACAGTTGCTGTTGCAGCCATGTTTAAAATCTTGTAATACAACAAACACATTTTCAATTTTAAGGTGCTTTATTAATTGAGTACTTAAATAGGTACACAAAAAACATAGTAAAAGTGATGGTAGTCATAAAAAAACTTGGTAAAAACGATGAAAGTCCACTATCTTTCTGTGCTTCTTCAGTGGATCTTGTAACCTGTAAACAGATTCTGCTTACTGTTTATTTTATAATATTTTAGATTTTAAGACATTAGGCCCATATAGATTTTATTTTAATACTGTTACTTGCAACTTATGTTTTGTCAATGAGGAAGTTTTTCAAAGTACTTTTGAGCAGATGGACTGCAAAACTGCTTCAGGTGCTGCAGGCCTTGGTACTTTCCAGGTTTTAGTTTAATCAGATCTGGAAATTCGCAAACTTTTGGTCTAAAAAAAGGGAACCTGCTGGTGGTTTTTGTCATAAAACAGTAACCTACCTACTTACATAGCGTATTATGAATTTAACTAATAACCTAACTAAATATCTGTTGCAATAATGGCAAAAATATTGCCTATACTGATAAGTTTTCATTACTATTAAGGTTACTCTATTGTTATGAGGTATTATTCTATAACTCATTATAGGTCTGTAGATACTGATATGTGAAATCAAAAAAGTGTTGAGTCATTTTCTCTTACCTTCACGCAGAATTGGTGGTTAAGAGGACGTATTATTACCAGGGTCTGATGTCTCTCTTGAAAGCTTGGTAAGCTGGTGTTGCGTTAGGATCGGTGACATAAGAAAGTACCCAGTGTAAGATGATCTGTGTTCAGCTAACCTACAATGATCTTTTGAAAATTTTATTTCACGAATTGGTCGTGTAGCAAATGGGCATTTCTTGTGATAGTGATTTTCCAAAAAAGCAGTCCATTTTCTAAATAGGTTTTGGTCAACTTCAATCACAGTGAAAGGCGAAGGCTTTACTCTGGCATTCTTTATTTCATTTACCCAATGTTCTGATATCTCTGAGGGAAATTTGCCGTTTATCAGGGCCATATCTCTATCGCATTCTACGTAAGAGTGGCCGTGAATGGGGAATATGACTGTTATGCAGTCTAGTTTTTTTAAGATTTGTAGCACATAATGACAGAAGCGAAACATGGTGTAGTTCTTTGTTCTGTCCACTACAAGAATCGTAAAATATGTACAAGTTTTTGACATTGGACTGTAACATGGTGAAGATATAATAGTTCAACATCAATACTACATCGTCTGCACCTTTACGTCCTTCTGTTTCTGGGTAAGCAAAAAAAGTTGCATTTCCCGTAGATAGGCTGTGGATATTGAACAAATACAATGACAATTGACGGCGGTAGTAAACGTCATTTGTGGTCAAATTAGGTAAGCGTAATTTTTTTGAAAATCAACGGTAATTGCCTCAGTATCCTCCCTTTTCCTTGAAATTTTCCTACATTTTCTCTTTGTGTCATAAAACGTGTTAACTTTCCCCAAGTGTAGTTCATTTTCACATTGTTTTGTCCTAATACTGCTTAAAATACTTGCTTTTTCCTTGTCATCATTATCCTCTTGCAGCTGGAGGTTTAGAGCTTTCATTTCTGCTTGGTACCTGTCACATGCGCTGCAGGTGTCGCTTCTGGCATATCCGAAATCTATGTTAAACTTAGATACAAATATCTGTCTGTAATATTCATAGGACACAATCTTACCACTAGGCCAACCTGTCTTGTACAATGTGTACATTTTTTTCAAATTTAAAGTGTCTGGCAAGAATGTTTTTTTAGTTTTATCAAAACTGTAATGGCTTGTACGGCCCTTAAGCGATGCAATGTGATCAATGACACTTTGCTTAACTTCTTCTGAGGTCCTACAATGTTTGTGGTCATAAGTTCCTCTCTTGTCTGTTGGGGGTTTTTTGGTCTGTGATTTTTGACGTCATAAACATTGATAAGCCCAGCTAAGTATGTGGACTGAGCATCATTAGATTCTAAACTATTAAAACGAGATATTAATCTTTTTCTTTCACCTTCTCAAACTCTATCAAAACACTGTAGTCTTTTACATCTGCAATCGGGCCCAGTTTCGTGAGTACACACTTCTTTGTGCCAGGTTTACTGACATTTTCGCAATCTTCATCCATACTTGACTCACTTAATTCACTCATTTTCACAGAAACTACTACCAAGAACAAAAGCTATAAACTTTGGCAACTTTCTAACCACAAACACAAAGTAAACAAAAGAAAGAAGACAGCACGTTGAACTCCTGATCAAGCAGGTTTTGCCAACCTTATGAAATGACTCTTATCATATGTGCCGTGAACACAGATGACATTCATCGGTTTTACCGTGCACAACAAAAATAAAATGGCGAATAACTTAGTAACTGCCAGCATTCTTGCCGTGTACACTCCCCTACAAATTCGGCCGTATTTGAGCTACAAATTCCTGTCCTAACCTGAAAATGGGAAAAAATTAACTATCATAATTTTTGCCTTGTGCTCTTCAATTGGATGTGCACTGTGGGTCACTACATCGGAATCAAATAAATCTGACGTATTTTGAGTACATTGTTGATCTTCGTGAGAAACATTTACCTGTTCACTGTGTAAATTTTGCAAATCAGGTGTGTCAAACTGGGCAGCGTTCATTGCAACGGAACGTCCGCATCATCAATTGTCACTAAATTTACAGTGGACATAACTGAATTTGTTTGTTCATCATTTGAAATAAAATCATTACTTGTGGCCGGCACACAATGATTATCTGTAATTGGAAGATCATCATAATGACACTGAGTGACGCTAGTATTATCAGTCAAATTATTTAAGTCGGTTTTTTCACTCATTGCCGCGTATCGTGATGTGCTGTTAGCAGTTATACGCGGCATTTTTCACAACTCAATCAAACAAAGACAAAGCAAAAATGGAACAAATACAATAACAACAAAGAGCAATAAATTGCCGATGATCTGTGAAAGAAGGAGTGACAAATTATTAAATGCGTTGCGCCAAATGCGAACTACATTTAACATTAGGTAAATAAGAGCAGATATATAACTGACTACTTCTCAGAAATTCACAAAAATACGATCCTGGCCGGTTGTCGACAAATGTAACCTCCCAAGTGTTTATATATATATAAATTCACATTCAGCGTAAACTACCAACAGATAAATTCCGTAACATACCAATAATAAAAATGTGGCTAATCTCTCAATAAAATTGAGGCTCACTTATAACCTTTCAATAATTGACTGACTATGAATCTAAACAGGTAAATTTGGACGTCAGCAGTGCTGCGTCATGGCCCTGAAAGATCATACTGAATAAATTGAAAATTCTTACCTCAAAGAAGTTGCCGGATAACGCGTATATATCTGCTCCTATAAGAATTTTTTCTGGTACAGCCCTGTGCAATGCTGGCCGATAGATTTGACATGTATAAAAGAAACAGTTGATTTTTATTTATAATAATTGGGATGACCATGGATTGGAGAAATTAGTAAATTCTTTAAATTGAGAGGAATGATTGTCAAAAGTTAATTTTTTATGAGAAAGGTTATTATTAAGAGATTTTTTAAAAACATTTACATGGGACTCGATATAACAATAATACATATGCGCGAGGCTGCTTTTACCTTATACTACATCGCTCAGGCACGGCCATCGCCCCCCACGACTGGCCCAGCCAACTCCACACACCAGACTGCTGGCTACTGCTTACTCCTACTGCCACACAGTTGCTACTGCTGACAACACTGCTCTCTGGTCTGAGATTCTCTAATAGCTTACATATCGCAGGCGGCGCGTGAGCAATACATCGAAATTACATCTGCTCGGGTCCGCTAGCAAAAAATTCCTTAGTCATGGACCTCTTACAATGTGATGCACGTACTATGATGCGACAAACACTGTGTTTATGTATAGCTGTGTGCATCGTCAGTACATGGCCTGGGAAACATACAGATCTCCAGTCACCCACAATGAAAACAAGGACACGCTTTAGTCGAGTGTGCTTTATTGAGTTTTTCGACAGTACTACAGTGCACATAACGTTAACGACAAACCGATAACCACGGGCCAGAGCAAACAAAATTAATGGCTGTCAAAGGGTCGCACAGAGGGATACATGCTATTTGTACATAGTTGAACATTAATTACACAACAGTACATGCCGCGTACAGGAAGGGTCACTGAACGTCTTTAATGACTGCAACACTGTTGAAGAGTTGCAGGTTGCGCAGCGCATACACAAACGTAGAGTAGTACCAACAATACAAGCATGTGTCTTCTCCATAACACACAAAATGTACACCGGTGTGCAGTCACATGTCTCAGACGCGATATGCTAACATGTAGGTAAATACAACATGCATGAAGGACAACATTATAAAGTTAACATTTCTTGGTGGTATATCAGTTCTATTTATTTATATTACAAGAATTGCATCAAACGAAATATTTCAACCTAAACCAATTTCTGTAATTATCACCTTTACAATATGAGTCTTTATTATATCAACATTAATTATCCTAAACATAACAATATTTATAGACTTCTTCAAAAATACCGAAACCATAAATATTGATAATTCAATCAATTACCAAGAAATAACAATATCCTTAGAAAAATTATATAATAGACCAACATTTATATTTACAATAATAATAATTATTTATTTATTTTTAGCACTATTAGATGCAGGTAAAATCACTAAAATTAGCCAGGGGCCTATTCGTAAAATAAGATAAATTACTAATGAATAAACCCTTATGATTAAGACAGCCTATAAGTAAAATTATTAACAACTCTTTAGTTGATTTACCTGCACCAACAAATATTTCATTTTGATGAAATTTTGGGTCCCTACTAGGACTGTGTTTGGTAATAAAAATCGTAACTGGACTAGTTTTAGCTATACATTATACATCAAATATTGAAATAGCATTTAGTAGTGTAGTACACATCTGTCGGGACGTAAATAATGGTTGAATTATTGAACTTTACATACAAATGGAGCATCAATATTTTTTTATTTGCATGTAGGACAAGGAATTTACTATGGATCTTATATATATATATATATATATATATATATATATATATATATATATATATATATATACGCACACCTCAACAGTTGGTACAGTAATTCTATTCTTAGTTATAGCAACTGCATTTATAGGATACGTTTTACCTTGAGGTCAAATATCAATCTGAGGTGCAACAGTAATTCCTAATTTACTATCAGCAATTCCATACTTAGGAACAGATTAAGTTCAATGAGTGTGGGTAGGATTTGCTGTTGATAACGCAACATTAAATCGATTCTTTACATTTCATTTTGTATTACCATTTATTATTGCAGCTATGGTAGCAGTTCACTTATTCTTTCTTCATCAAAAAGGGTGTAATAACACATTTCGGCTAAACGGAGATGTTGTTGTTGTTGTGGTCTTCAGTCCTGAGACTGGTTTGATGCAGCTCTCCATGCTACTCTATCCTGTGCAAGCTTCTTCATCTCCCAGTACCTACTGCAACCTACATCCTTCTAAATCTGCTTAGTGTATTCATCTCTTGGTCTCCCTCTACGATTTTTACCCTCCACGCTGCCCTCCAATGCTAAATTGGTGATCCCTTGATGCCTCAGAACATGTCCTACCAACCGATCCCTTCTTCTAGTTAAGTTGTGCCACATACTCCTCTTCTCCCCAATCCTATTCATTACCACCTCATTAGTTATATGATCTACCCATCTAATCTTCAGCATTCTTCTGTAGCACCACATTTCGGAAGCTTCTATTCTCTTCTTGTCCAAACTAGTTATCGTCCATGTTTCACTTCCTTACATGGCTACACTCCATACAAATACTTTCAGAAACGACTTCCTGACGCGTAAATCTATACTCGATGTTAACAAATTTCTCTTCTTCAGAAATGCTTTCCTTGCCATTGCCAGTCTACATTTTATATCCTCTCTACTTCGTCCATCATCAGTTATTTTGCTCCCCAAATAGCAAAACTCCTTTACTACTTTAAGGGTCTTATTTCCTAATCTAACTCCCTCAGCATCATCCGACTTAATTTGACTACATTCCATTACCCTCGTTTTGCTTTTGTTGATGTTCATTTATATCCTCCCTTTAAGACACTGTCCATTCCGTTTAAATGCTCTTCCAAGTCCTTTGCTGTCTCTGGCAGAATTAGAATGTCATCGGCGAACCTCAAAGTTTTTTATTTCTTTTCCATTGATTTTAATACCTACTCCGAATTTTTCTTTTGTTTCATGCCTCCCTTTCATGTCCCTCGACTCTTATAACTGCCATCTGGTTTCTTTCGCTCCCTGTATTTTACCCATTCCACCTTCAGAATTTGTAAGAGCGTATTCCAGTCAACATTGTCAAAAGCTTTCTCTAAGTCTACAAATGCTAGAAACGTAGTTTTGCCTTTCCTTAATCTAGCTTCTAAGATAAATCGTAGGGTCAGTATTGCCTCACGTGTTCCAATATTTTTACGGAATCCAAACTGACAATCCCCAAGGTCGGCTTCCAATAGTTTTTCCATTCGTCTGTAAAGAATTCGCGTTAGTATTTTGCAGCTGTGACTTATTAAACTGATAGTTCCGTAATTTTCACATCTGTCAACACCTGCTTTCTTTGGGATTGGAATTATTACATTCTTCTTGAAGTCTGAAGGTATTTCACCTGTCTCATACATATTGCTCACGAGATGGTAGAGTTTTGTCAGGACTGGCTCTCCCAAGGCTGTCAGTAGTTCTAAGGGAATGTTGTATATTCCTGGGGCCTTGTTTCGACTCAGGTCTTTCAGTGCTCTGTCATACTCTTCACGCAGAATCATATCTCCCATTTCATCATTGTCCTCAAGTACATCGCCCTTGTATAGACTCTCTATATACTCCTTCCACCATTCTGCTTTCCATTCTTTGCATATAACTGGGTTTCCATCTGAGCTCTTGATATTCATACAAGTGGTTCTTTTTTTTCCAAAGGTCTCTTTAAGTTTCCTGTAGGCAGTATCTATCTTACCCTAGTGAGATCAGCCTCTACATCCTTACATTTATCCTCTAACCATGTCTGCTTAGCCATATTTGCACTTCCTTTCGATCTCATTTTTGAGACGTTTGTATTCCTTTTCGCCTGCTTCATTTACTGCATTCTTATATTTTCTCCCTTCATCAATTAAATTCAATATTTCTTCTGTAACCCAAGGATTTCTACTAGCCCTCGTTTTTTACCTACTTGATCCTCTGCTGCCTTCACTACTTCATCAGTCAAGGCTACCCATTCTTCTTCTTCTACTGTATTTCTTTCCCCCGTTCCAGTCAATTGTTCCCTTATGCTCTCCCTGAAACTCTGTACAACCTCTGGTTCTTTCAGTTTATCCAGGTCCCATCTCCTTAAATTCCCACCTTTTTGCAGTTTCTTCAATTTTAATCTGCAGTTCATAACCAATAGATTGTGGTCAGAGTCCACATCTGCCCCTGGAAATGTCTTACAATTTAAAACCTGGTTCCTAAATCACTGTCTTACCATTATATAATCTATCTGAAACCTGTCAGTATCTCCAGGCTTCTTCCGTGTATACAACCTTCTTTTATGATTCTTGAACCAAGTGTTAGCTATGATTAAGTTGTGGCCTGTGAAAAATTCTACGAGGCAGCTTCCTCTTTCATTTCTTACCCCCAATCCATATTCACCTACTACTTTTCCTTCTCTCCCTTGTCCTACTACGGAATTTCAGTCACCCATGACTATTAAATTTTCGTCTCCCTTCACTATCTGAATAATTTCGTTTTTTCATCATACATTTCTTCAATTTCTTCATCGGCAGAGCTAGTTGGGATATAAACTTGTACTACTGTAGTAGGTGTGGAGGAGTGGGCTTCGTGTCTATCTTGGCCACAATAATGCGTTCACTATGCTGTTTGTAGTAGCTTACCCGCACTCCTATCTTTTTATTCATTATTAAACCTAGTCCTGCATTACCCCTATATGATTTTGTATTTATATCCCTGTATTCACCTGACCAAAAGTCTTGCTCATCCTGCCACCGAACTTCACTAATTCCCACTGTATGTAACTTTAACCTATCCATTTCCCTTTTTAAATTTTCTAACCTATCTGCCCGATTAAGGGATCTGACATTCCATGCTCCAATCCATAGAACGCCAGTTTTCTTTCTCCTGATAACAACGACCTCCTGAGTAGTCCCCACTCGGAGATCAGAATGGGGGACTATTTTACTTCCGGAATAGTTTACCCAAGAGGACGGCATCATCATTTAACCATACAGTAAAGCTGCATGCCCTCAGGAAAAATTACGGCTGTAGTTTCCCCTTGCTTTCAGCCGTTCGCAGTACCAGCACAGCAAGGCCGTTTTGGTTAATGTTACAAGGCCAGATCAGTCAGTCATCCAGACTGTTGCCCCTGCAACTACTGAAAAGGCTGCTGCCCCTCTTCAGGAACCACACGTTTGTCTGGCCTCTCAACAGATACCCCTCCATTGTGGTTGCACCTACGGTATGGCTATCTGTATCGCTGAGACAAGCAAGCCTCCCCACCAACGGCAAAGTCCATGGTTCATGGGGCAGATACCGAAAAGATTCCATATCACCCATACTCTACTTTCAAGGATTCTATCACATTTTCATTAATAACATCATTATTGATTATATTATGGTTAATTAACTCTTACCTTCTAGGAGACCCAGATAATTTTGCACCTGCCAATCCATTAGTAACACCAGTTCACATTCAACCAGAATGATACTTCCCATTTGCATATGCAATTCTGCCATCAATTCTCAACAAGTTAGGAGGTGTTATTGCACTATTCTTATCAATTAGAATCTTAATCATTTTACCATTCTATAACAAAACACCATTCCGAGGCATCCAATTTTATCCTATCGTTCGGATTCTATTCTGAATTATAGTAATTGTTGTATGTTTATTAACATGAATTGGTAAACGATCAGTTGAAGAACCTTATATCATAACAGAACAAATCTTAACAATTATCTACTTTACATACTTCTTAATTAATGTCCATGTTGCAGATGCATGAGATAAGCTAATTAAGGAATAAATAGGTTAATTAGCTTAGGAAATGCTTAGCTTGAATGTTTGGGGTCGGATTCCCTATTGCTATTGTGGGCCCTCGTGATAATAGCGACTACACACGTCAATTATGAGCAAAGTGTGGGTGACTCTTGCATCGCGGGATGGCAATAGCAGTGCGTTCCGTTGGTATCATGCGTCGTATTCACGTTCCAGTTTCTCAGGCTGGAACTGACGTACTGCGATGCAGCCAGCGGCACCATTACTGTGTTTTCTCGTGTTATTGGCTGCGTATGGAACAATACTTTTGTGTAGAAACCAGTATTTTCTCACGGTTTAGAATCTCTCGTAGTATTTACTTTGGTGAGCCCATACTGCACATTCATACCCGTCAAAACCGTTTGTCAGTATCTATTGTGGTTCCAGAGATAATGGAGGTGAAAAGTTTAGGCGGGAGGTCCTTATGTCAAAAGACATCAGACTGGTATGAAATACAAGTCCTCGTCGAAAAAATACATCTGACCATTTATCCCACAGTAAAAGTGAAAACATCTCTAAAGGAACTAAATATGTTGCTGACTTTCATTTTTGGGCACTATATATGTGAGACTCCTAACCAGCAAACAGATATGCCCAGCAGAATTATGCCTGGACAAGAACTGACATGGACGTAGGTTTCATCTACGCCCGTATCAGTCGTCGTTCAGAAATAGTTGTGCAGCGCATACCTGTTTGCTGGATAGGAGTCTCACATAACGGCTGTGCTATAGTGTCCCTAAATGAAACTCTTCACTATATTTAGTCGATTTATAGACGTTCTCACTTTTACTCAGGAGACATCCGGTCAATATGGTTGGGTAAACTTTTCGATTAGGACTTGTATTTCATACCAGTTGTGATGTTACAAAATAGAAGTGATGTTGCTATTCAATGGAAAGTTGGAAATTGAGATTTAACTAAGTGTTTTATCAATCACAATTGGCGTAAGAATCATGGATTGACCATTGTCATAAAATATTGCATTATGAGATGTGAATAGTTTTTACTTGCGGTTTCGCGTGGCTTGAGGCAGTCACAACTAGCGTGCTATTGATTAAGAAGTTGCGTTATCGTCTTTCTAATTACTTCATGATCGTAGATACGATCATACCCGGTCGTGAAGTTATTGTTATGACAAAAAAAATTTCCTAAGGGACCAGAAAGTTCTTAAGGGCGCCAAAACAACTGTAACATCACACAAAAGAGAAATTCAATATTAAAGCTGATGCAAGAAGACGATAAAACAGTTTTCTTTTTATCAAGGTAACACGCACATTGGACTGCTGATCTTGGAGTCTGTAATATTAGCAAAATGCATAATTAAAATGAAAATAATACTGAGGAGATAATAGGAATGAGCACTGCTAAATGATTCAGTATTCCCAGAACAAATATTTATTATAAACTAAAACATTTCGTACCTTAAGCTTAGTACTACAATGACGGTAGATTTTTATGTCCGTATCATGTCCACTGAGCGCTCTTTTATATAGCCATTGTCTTCTTTGAGTCGCTCGTGCGTCGTCACGGTAAATTATAACAGTTCTTTACACTTCACTCAAACTTAAACATAACACGTTTTTATACATTTAGTAAAAAATTAGATCAGACTGCCACAGATTTGCGTCCGTCTTACTCGAGAAAAACAGTACAAGTCTCTTAGCGCTCCAGGCTTCATTTGTTCTCCAGCGAACAAAATAGTGAAGGATCGCATATCCATCCGTACTTTTCTGTTTATATTGCCGCCCAAAGACGACGAATTACATTATCTAGAAAATTCCACCGTCGCCATGCGACGCCTTATTATATATTAATCATTCTTTATAAACAAGTATTTGCCTTCTGGCTGAATTTGCTGTTTTAATTAAGCCAAAAATAGCGAATATCACACAGTCTGATGTCTTTTGATATATAAATAAGTTCTTGCACTTTAAAATGGCGTAAGGCCGAAAGCTGGAGCGTTTAACAACAACAAAAATTATTCCAATCAAATGGTGGTAGCACCAGTGAAAAAATTTATCATGGCTGCGGTTCCAGCCAAAGTAAAAATTAACTTACTAAAAACCCTGCCCTGTAGGATTTGATAGTGAGACAGGGCTCCTTTGTAGGTCATTTTCTGTTTTTTTTTTCCTTAATAATGGTGTCCTCTAAGGAACATGTTTTCCGGTACAAAATTGAACAAAACTACACGTACGGAAAAAAGTTGCCATTTGATTTTCTCCGTAGGACTAATAGTTTCCACGTTGAAGGGAATGGAAAATTACAAATTTTTAAAGATATTGTTCCAATGTTATGAAATTAATGTTTTTTGTTAAATCAAGTGGCCTAAGAGCAAATATAAAATGCGTGCACCATATATAAGCACACCAGAGCCGTATTATAGGATAAATTGCAAGCCGGGGGTGTAACAGGATGGATGCAGGGGGAGGGGGAGCGTTGGAGGGTACTAGAGTAAGGGAGGTGGACAGTCTCTGGTCACGACGCACTTCTCTCCTTCGTACGTCTGGAATCTGAAAATATATCAGGCGATTCCAGGTGCTCTCTTTCTACCCCCAGTATCACAAGAAACACTAACAGGCTGCTTCAGAGTTATAGCGACCCTTCCTCAGTGCATCTTTCGAGTCACTGGTGACGTATTGCTCAGGCACGCGTAGACAGACGGAGAGAAAGAGACAGACGGAGGTGGGGGCTACCTTTCACGAATTGTGTTTATACTACTTCAGTCTACTGACTGGTTTGATGCGGACCGCCACAAATTCCTCTCCTGAGCCAACCTCTTCATCTCAGAGTAGCACCGGCAACCTACGTTATCAATTATTTGCTGGACGTATTCCAGTCTCTGTCTTCCTCTACAGTTTTCACACTCTGAGGCTCCTTCTAGTAACAAGGAAGTCATCCCCTGAAGTCTTAACAGATGTCCTACGATCCTCTCCCTTCTCCTTATGTCTTTTCCACATATTCCTTTTCTGTCCGATTCGGCACAGAATCTCCTCATCCCTTACCTTGTCAGACCACCTAATATTCAACATTTTCCTGTAGCACCACATCTCAAATACTCCGAGTGTCTTCTCTTCCGGTTTTCCCACAGTCCGTCTCACTACCACACAATGCTGTGCTCCAAACGTACATTCTCAAAATTTCTTCCTCAAATTAACACCTATGTTTGATACTAGTATATTTCTCTTGGCCAGGAATATCCTTTTCACCAGTCAACGTCTGCATTGGAAATTACAAGGAAAGCGTTTCTGAAGAAGAGAAATTTGTTAACACCAGGTATAGATATAAGTGCCAGGAAGTCTTTTCCGAAAGTACTTGTAAGGAGTGTAGTTATGATGGAAGTGAAACATGGACGATAAAGAGTTTAGACAAGAAGAGAATAGAAGCTTTCAAAATTTGGTGCTACAGAAGAATGCTGAAGATTAGATGGGTAGATCACGTAACTAATGAGGAGGTATTGAATGTAATTGGGGAGAAAGAGGAATTTATGGTATAACTTGACTAGAAGAAGTGGTCGGTTGGTAGGACACGTTCTGAGGCATCAAGGGATCGTCAATTTAGTATTGGAGGAAAGCGTGGTGGGTAATAAACGTAGGAGATCAATACACTAAGCAGATTCAGAAGGATGTAGGTTGCAGTGGTTACTCGGAGCTGAAGAAGCTTGGACAGGATAGAGTAGCATGGAGAGCTGCAACAAACCAGTCTCAGGACTGAAGACCACAACAACAACTGTCTGCTTTTCATGTTGTCGTTGCTCCGTCCCTCCCTGATTATTGCGCTGGCTAGGCAGTAGAACTCCTTCACTTCATCTACTTTGTGACAATCAATCCTGGTGATCAGTTTCTCGCTGTTCTCATTTCTGCTACTTCTCATTACTTTCGTCTTTCTTCGATTTACTCTCAATCCATATTTTGTATTCATTAGACTGTTTATTCCGTTCAGCAGATCATGTAATTGTTATTCACTTTCACACAAGATACCAATGTCATCAGCGAATCGTATCATTGATATCTTTTCACCTTGAATTTTAATCCGACTCCTGAACCTTTTTTTTATTTCCGTCATTACTTCTTTGATGCACAGACTGAACATTATGGGCGAATATTACAGTCCTGTCTTAGACCTGTTTAATGTGAATATTTCGTTCTTGGTCGTCCACTGTTATTATTTCCTCTTGCCTCTTGCACATTTTGTATATTACACGTCTCTCCCTATAGTTCATCCCTACTTTTCTCAGAATTTTGAACATCTTGCACCGTTTTGCATCGTCGAAGGTTTTTTCCAGCTCGACAAATCCCTCGAACCTGTCTTGATTTTCCTTTAGTCTTGCTTTCATTGTCAACCGCAACGTCAGAATTGCCTCTCTCGTGCCTTTACCTTTCCTAAAGCCAAACTGAACGTCATTTAACACATCCCCAATTTTCTTTTCATTTCCTCTGTATATTATTCTTGGCGGGAATTTGGGTGCTTAAGCTGTTAAGCTGTTTGTCCTACAATTTTCGCACTTGTCACCTCTTGCAATCTTCGAAATTGTGTGGATGATATGTTTCGCAAAGTCAGATGACATGTCGCCACACTCATACATCTCTACACGAAAGCGAATAGTCGTTTTCTTGCCACATCCCGCAACGATTTTACAAGTTCTGATCGAATATTATCAGTCCCTTCTGCCTTATTTCATGTTCAGTCCTCCAAAACTCTTTTAAATTCTGATAATAATACTGGATCCCCTACCTCTTCTCATTCGGTTCCTGTTTCTTCTTCTATCATATCAGACGAATCTTCCCCCTTATAGAGGCTTTGAATGTACTCTTTCCACCTATCCGCTCTGTCCTTTGCATAACATTTGAACTCCCATTGCACTATATCTTAATGTTACCACCACTTTTTTTTAATTGCACTGGCTGCTTTGACTTGATCTACATACATGAATTACCAGTAAACTAAGAACATAATGAAACGTCCCCTTTTTGAAGAATTGTACAGGACTGTGCTTAAACTTACACACAATATTTTTGGCGCAACGCAATCTGACTATCAAAGATCCCTGCAAAAGAATGGCCCTGAGTAACATTAAAGTATACCTTTCAGAAATCACTTACCTCACAAAAATCTTCATTACTCGAACTACTGCAATACAGCGAGCGCCACTACTGCCAGCTAAATAAAAGATTCAAACTACGGAAGGCACTAACTACTGATTGGGATAGTTAGCAAATGAAAGATATTAATAGAGAACAAACAATGTATTTACCTTAATAGTCATAATATATATAGCAGTTCATGACAAATTACAAAACTCCGCCATCTCTCTCCCCACATCCACCACTGCTGGCGGCTCACCTCCAACTGCGCAACGCTACGCGCTGTTCACATCCAGCTGCCCAACACTACAATGGCAGACAACAATGCAAACTAGCCACAGACTGCACACAGCACAGCCAGTGATTTTCATACAGTAAGAAAACCTAAACAGCCTACTTACAAAGTTAGACACAATGGAACAAAATCAGAGACAAACACAGCAAAAGCTTCAAAAGTTAGACACCACACTTGAACAAACACGTGAAGATTTAACTACTGAGTTACATAACATTGAATCAAAATGTCAAAAAGTCTGTAATGACGTAAAAACACAAATCTGTGAGCATTTTCAACCTATTTTTTCGCGGCATGAAAATGCATTACAGAATCACGAAGCAGCCATAAAAGAACTGCAAACTATTGTTCATCAAAATCATGAGACCCTGCAAGCTAAAATTGACTCAGTTGCATCTACCGATTCGGTTACGCAACTTGCAAAAACTCAAGAAAACTTAAAGGACACAGTAGATACTCTGAAAATTGGTTCAGAAAGACACATGGAGGAAATTAGTTCATTATCAGAGAAAGTAGTTGAACTTTCGGATCAGCTAAATAATTTATCGACGAAGGTAGATGATAATCTGAATGACACAAAACCGGTAGTCTTTAATGACACAGAAGAGTGCGAACAAATTAGGAAACTGAAACAAAATCTGAATCAAATTAATACGCAACACCAAAGAGAAATCCGGGAAGTACAAGATCAGCTGACACAGGTAATACAAGAATTACGTATTTCAGAGGACACTCGCGCTCCAGTACGGGAAGAGTGACATAGAAATACGGAACAGCCACAAAATAATAACACAGGGCACTTCGGAAATTATGAAAGAAATTGGCAAGGTACACCGAATTTTGAGATGGAACCGCCGAAACGACGTAACAATGACCGACATGCGACTCGCCGACATGACGATTTTTGACTATAAGCTGTTCATTACTACACGTAAATTCAAAACATTTAAGAATTCTGACAACGACATTCATCCACAAGCATGGCTTCATCAATTCTCTCATTGTTTTCCTCCCAACTGGTCATTGGAGCACAGGCTAGAATTTATGTGTGGCTACTTAGAGAATGAACCAGCTGTAAGAATGCAGTCGGTCATTCACGATTGTCACAGTGAAGGAGATTTTTATCATGCCTTCCTCTCTGCATATTGGTCTCAAACTATACAAGACCGAGTAAAACATAGCATCATAATGATGAAACGTTTCGAACAATCTGAATTTTCAAGTCATATGAAATATTTTGAAGACATGTTGCATAAGAATCAGTATCTTTCAAACCCATACAGCCCCTCAGAACTCATCCGCATTTGCTTAATCAAACTGCCTGAACATTTACGACATATTATTTTAGCAGGACGTTGCAAAGACGACATTGAAGCTTTTAGGGACTGTTACAAGAATTGTAAATTGACACTGACAATCGCGGAACGCGAAAACAGGAGTACAACAGTTACAGGTCACATCTGTCACAATTCCGAGATGACAGAAATAATAAATGGACACAACAAGGCTATTCTTACAACGTAAATCGTGACCAAAACAGACACCACCCGTATGACAACCGTTGGCAGAGTAGTAATAATTACAGGAAAAGATCACCTCTCCGCGGTAATGACTATCACAGAGACAATCAGAGAAATAGACAATATGGGAACCAAAATAATTATTATCAAGGGAGACAGAATAACTTTAGACGCAACGGTCCAGCGCGCAGTTACGACTCAGGGAGAAATTCTCCACCACGTGACCGACAAGAAAGAAACTATGGAATCTACCGACATGACGACACACGATATGATCGTAACGACAGACCGAGATTCAAACAGAGCAGAGCCCTCTCGACAAGGCGAATTTGTAGACGTTAGGTCTCCAAATCCCAATAACGACGCGCGCCAACAAAGAGACAATAGCCAATGACTCATACCGCTGGCAGCCACAAAACGTACTTATGAAACTGACGACGCAGCTGCCGTAGCTAGTAATTACGTAAAAATGGAAGACATTAGGGACATCTTACTCCAGGAACACGACGTAAAACTTAACAACATTGCATATCCTGTGATTCACATTACTGTAAATGACGTAAAATTTACGGCAGTACTTGACTTTGGCAGTCCCATTTCAGTAATTAGTGAAACAGCTTTTAGCAAGTGCAACAAATCGAACGATTGGCCCACACTTCCGTTACGTAAGATTAAATTACAAGGTGCAATCTTTGGAAAAAGTGTAGATGTACGCCAACAAACCAATTTAGAATTCTTTTGCCAGAGCCACAGCTTCTCTATGAACTTTCTTATTGTTCCATTATTGTCGACGGAAATTATATTGGGAGTAGACTTTCTGAATGAATACAAAGCAATCTTAAGCTTTCACGATGCTGAAATAAGTTTAGAGAAAGAAGGTAAGTCAATAGCTTTGAAATTTGAAGATTGGCTCTCAAACCATGACGAGGAAATTAATCGGCCTTACCTTCTGTTAGACAACAGTTCGGACTTTTCTACAGAACTAGACACTAACAATCACTCTGCAAGTACTGACAGGGATGATATCAACGGCGCATTTGACACTAATAAGTTAATTCAGAATAAAATTCAAACAATTGAGAATTGTAATGACACTGATAGGCAGGACCTTTTTGAGATTTTACAAGAACATTCCACAGTTTTTACTCACAAAACAGGAACAATCAAGGGATTTCAATACCAATTTCGTGTTCGTGAGCATACTAAATTTTGTGTTAGACCATACGTAATTCCAGCACATTATAGGGACCGTGTTAGAACAGAAATACAATCTATGCTTGACGAGGGCATTATTGAGCCTGCAGTAAGCTCATACAACAATCCGTTACATGTTGTTGAGAAGAAAAATGGATCGATCAGGCTTGTCTTAGATTCGAGACAAATCAATACTATCATTATTCCTGAAACAGACAGGCCGCAGACGATGGAAGAACTTCTTCAAAATTTTAATGGTGTAAAAGTGTTGTCTTCCATTGATCTCAGATCCAGCTTTTATCAGATCGAACTTCATCCAGAATGTAGAAAATACACAGCTTTCCTTTGTTTCGGCGTTTATCAGTTTCGGAAACTTCCTTTTGGTTTGAACATTTCTTCGGCGGCATTCATTCGCGCGCTAAATTCCATATTACCTGAGTTCTTAAAACGTCACATCACCTTATATGTGGACGATATTCTAATAGCAGAAGCTTCATGGGAACAACATAATCGCATCCTCAACAGTTTGTTACGTATTTTTGCAGAATCTGGAATTACAGTTAACTTGGAAAAGTCTGAATTCGGTAGGTCAAGGGTGAGGTTTTTGGGACATATTATTTCTTCTGAAGGCATTCAGCCGGATCCTGAAAAGTTAGAAGCAATAAGAGCCATTTCAGTTCCATCCACAAAAAAACAAGTCTGCAGTTTTCTAGGTCTCATAAATTTTTACCGTCGTTTTCTGAATATGCAAATTCTAGTTACACCAAAACTTTGTTCTCTCACTGGAAAAAATACTATTTAGAACTGGGACGAACAAGCACAGTTGGAATTCAATTCTTTGAAAGAATCGCTACTTAACGCGCCAATACTAGCTCATCCAGATCTGTCACAAGATTTCTGCCTTAGCACGGATTCTTCTAAAGTCGGTCTTGGTGCCCATTTATTTCAAGAAGCCACAGAAAATGACACTACTGTTCAGAAAACCATTGCTTTTGCTAACCGAGTGCTAACAAAATCTGAAAAAAATTATTCCGTTACTGAATTAGAAGCTTTAGCTATCGTTTGGGCACTTAACAAGTTCCGTTTCTTTCTTTCTGGTAAGCACGTAAAAGTATACAGTGATCATCGTGCATTACAATTTCTTATGTCTTCAAAATTAAATCATGACAGGTTAAAACGTTGGGCATTGTTTCTGCAAGAATTCCGCTTCACAATAGTCTACATTCCCGGCAAGGTGAACATTGTTGCGGACGCACTGTCACGCGCACCGGTTGAGCTTGAGAAAAGTAACACAGAAGGCAACCTCGAGAAAAATTTCAGTATTCTTTACATTCAGAAAGTCGCCTTTGAAAACTTCATCACCACATCTTTAAAGGACATTGCTCATGAACAAGATAAAGATCCGATTTGGAAAGACATCAAGAGCAAATGGCATGAAAAGACACACACACAGATTCGGCATTACTACCTGGTTAGAAACAACATACTCTTCAAACGCTGCACTGTTGATGACAAGCTATGGGTACTTTGCATTCCTGACGATTTTGTTAATAAGCTCATTTGGTACATTCATTTCAGCTACGCGCGTTTTGGTCCACGAAAATGTTATCATATTCTTCGAATATTTTAACAATATGGAAAAGAGAATTCGAAGAGTCTTGTCTATTTGTAAACTTTGTCAAAAGGCGAAACCATCTACTGTCTCACATCGTGCTCCGTTGTTTCCTATTATTCCTTCTAAATTAAAAGAATTTGCTGCTGTTGATCTTTTGGGACCGCTGGTCAGAACATCTAATGGATATTCGTACGTTCTAGTCGCTGTTGAACTTACTTCAAAATTTGTTTCTTTCACTCTGTTACGTAAAGCCACTGGACGGTCTGTATCCAACGCCTTTGTTAAAAATTTCTTACGTGAAGTTGGACACGTTAGTAAAGTAATTTCAGATAACGGACCGCAATTCAGATCTGCTGTTTGGTCACGCATGCTTCGGAATCATAAAATCAAACCTGTTTTTATTTCATTGTATTCACCACATTGTAACCCGTCTGAACGGATTATGAAAGAAATCAATAAGCTTTGCAGACTTTATTGTCACAGAAAGCATCAGCATTGGGACAGACATTTACACTTATTTCAAAATGTGCTGAATGAAATGCCTCATGATTCCACTGCTTTACCACCTACTCTTGTACTAAAGAATGAAGAACCACCGAACAGAATCAGAGAGCTCGTACCTTTCCCGAATACATGTAAACTTCGACACAAAGACATAATTGATTTGGCTCTTAAAAATATAAAATCTGCAGCAGACAAAAGGAGAAAACTACACGGTAAAGCAAATGTAATGAAATTATATATTGGTCAGAAAGTTCTCATTAAAGCTCATTCATTGTCACATAAGAAGAAACACTTGAGTCACAAATTCTTTCTGGTTTACAATGGACCTTACAGAATCCGACGTATACCACATGATAATTGCGTTGAAGTTGAAACTCTGCGTACTAGGAAGAGTAAAGGATTGCACCACATTTCACATGTAAAACCGTTTATTGAAAGATAATCTGCTTTTTAACTTAGTCTTTGCCATAAAATTTTTCACTTTACATTACTAGTATGCTTTGTCAGACTTAGAATCTGTTAACATACAACAATGTTTGAAGTTAAATATCCAGTCTAGAACCTAGGGAACATTTTTAAACAGAAATTACGAATACATTGTTATAGTGAGCAGACGACACAGTGCTGTTATTTGTACATTCTTGCTTGTTAGTTGCACGATTACGTAACGACTATAAGGCTCACATACTTAGAACATTTACCAGTACTGCTAATGAGATTCTAATGCAACATTTTGGTTTACTTGAAAATACATTCTGGATTTAAAGTACTTTCAGTGAGATACCAGATGACATAGTGGTTAGTTTATGTGACAGCTACACGATTTTATCACGACGCTACTAATGAGTGACAATTTACAATGTTGCTTTTGCAGTGTTTCTGTTTTATATCTGCACAGTTTTCTGTTTTGTGTTTTCTGTTTTAGTAGTAACTTTTGTGGTATAGCTACAATGAGACAGCCTTTTCTATAGCACAACAATACGTTACATTATAGTACTTTCTTGATTACGGTCAGGTATGTAATAGCTACGATATCTATACGCAAAGATTTTCACTTTCGTTTATGATGAGGTAAGTACATTGACTTCTGCAGAACTTAGCTTTCGGAGGACGATAACTACGACACTTCCACAGAGATTATCTTACAACAAGACGCACAGTTTAGCGCTACAGTACACGTATTTGAGTGATTAATTTTGTACTTAAAACATTTATTTTTTAAAGATATTTGAAGTACAATAATACAAAGATTTTCCGTAATACATTTCATTCCATTGTTGTAATCTGTAACACCTGAGGGTATAATTACATTAATCCTCAGGGGGGTACACACCTACTTTGTGTACCATGTGTTTGGCAAGCACAAGGAGCCCTAGCTAATATGGTATTTGCTTATACAACTTTACACATCGGTACCATATTTCTCTAACACATAAATTACACAGCTATCTGATCATTTAACTGAGAAACAAACATTTTTTTTACTACATCAGTGCTAAATGTTTACGTAATTGTACCGTTGGATAACTTAACACTTATGAAACTGTATTTTGTCTGTACTTTGTGAAGTGTTCATATTTTTTCAGAACCATTGTGATACTATGAGAGCTTTGAATGATGTATTTGGTATGAGATCATGATTTTTAAAGTACGTTTGAGGTAGATGACACTATTGAAACGAGCAGAGAATTTTTTTTAGGTTTTGACATTATTGCAGAAAGCTACGACGTTTTCGAGATTTGACTGAGGTGTTATGATGTTATTTTTACGACGACGATGTGTATTATGCTGTTGAGGTATTATGATCAATAAGCTGATGCTATATGAGTTATTTGAGTATGCTATGTATCTGTTATCATGAAATATTGAAGAAGTATCGACGAATAAGGTAAGGAATAATGAGTAGTGGTTAGGGACTCTGGTTTGTGGAAGAGGATGTTGGAAACCGAGAATTGTACTTTAAGTGTTCTGAAATGTATGTAAATGCGTGAGTGTATTACAATGCCGACGAAAAATTTTTTGCACACTGTTACATTCATAGGATTTTGTTTCTACACATTTGTAACATAAATTTTCGACCTGTGAAATTTTCATATGAGACTGTCACTGTAGCGGAAACTGGTGTCGTAAATATTTCCGTAAGAAAGTTAAGTGACCACCTGCACGTAATGCGTCTTGGGCACCCAGCTGGGCGACAGTCGCCTGGAAAAAAACCATTAGTGTGTGCCCCTTTCAGAGGTACAGGTGGAGAAAAAAAAAAGGGAGGCCATTATCCTCGCTATTGACGTTCCTTTGTAGAAAGCATCGCAAAAACGACATGGTCGAACTTGAAAACGTATGATTACACTGTGGAGCTCTTAATTTATGATATTTACTGAAATGCCTAATGAAATGACGAGAAATATTTTTATGTCTATACACCTGATTTTCTACTAACTTATGAAATGCCTCATGAGTACTGAATGATACTCTTATGCTTTACTTTGTACATGGTTGCTTATTTCATTATTATCTGGTTTCCAGCTGTGTTGCAGCATTGCTTTTATAAAATAAAATGCAATTGCTAATGTGAACACTTTCTGTCAACAGATCTATTAAATAATAATTTTGTAATCCACATTCTTCGAAAAAGGAGCTCTTGGAATGGAAAGAACAATAAGAAGGGACTAATAACAGTAACTGCATATATCATTTTCTTTTCATGTACTTGGTAATTTCTTTTGTAGAAATAGTTGTGGTGAACCACTTTAATTACATAGACATTAAGATGCGATTATACATTACCTTTATCTGCATTGTTGTCTTTAGGGTACTATTTTTTCTGCTTGATTGTTTGCTGCACATTGCCTTATATTAGTTGTAATATTGCAATTGCTCTGCTAATTTATGCTGCTTGCTTTGGCATTTGTATTTTTTTATCATTGCTGTTTGTGTTAATTTGCTATGTGCTGCTGCATTGCCTCGTACCTTGGTATATATATCTGAGCTCAGTAGATTTAAGTTAGCTTAAGAGAGGTAGACTATATAAGAAACTAACTATGATGAATTGGAAGAAATGCATTTAGAAGCTATAAGAAAATGGTTTGGCCAAAAAAAAAAGTATTTTGAAAGAGGATATGAACCAAAAAAGTCGGGTTTCGGGACAACAGGTTTAGGTAGGATTTTCTTGGAAATAAATGATGAGGTAAGATAATGGAAAATAAATAATGAGGTAAGAAATGTGTGAACATATAAATACAGAAAGCATGCTTGGATAGAATTTTTTTGGTGGAAACAAATATTGAAATAAGAGGAAAGATATATGGAATGAAGTTCTGGGTTGGACTGCAGTACCAAATGTTACACTGAAAACAAACCCTGTCCTTTCCTTTTGTGTTATCTCACTATGTGTTTGTGTACCCTTGTGTATTTCTTTTCTTCCTGTCTTTGTGTACTGTTTCATAGAAATTTTTTTCTGTTCTAGTACTAAGCTACATTCACTATGATGAGGAATACTATTATCCTCAAATATAATTTGCATTAATAATATGTTATATACTTTGTAAAGATGTTTAGACATTATTTATTCTGTTCTGTTTCAATGCTTAGGTGTGAAGTTGATATTTCAAAAGTTATTCTGATCTTTTATGTAGGTACTCATAATTCCCGTAACAATGATATATATGTTCAGTTTTATTCTTTTGTAAAGCCTGTATTACTACAAATGTTATCTGTATTGCTATGTTTTTAATGATGTTTTCTGTATCTTTGTAATTGTATTCTTATGTTATAAAATTGTAATTGTCACCAGTTCATCATATTATTAACTTGTAAGTTACATTTCACTGCACACATTTCTGTTGGTCATAGTATATGGACAATATGTGAGAAGTAGGGACTGTTAGTGTTTGCACGTGTGTTAATAATTCAGCAAGGGACTGGATAACAGCATTGCTGGTTCTAAGGACAATTCCAAAAAGACTTTGTGAGAGCACAAGTGGTGGTTATGGACTTGCTATATTATCTGCAAGACTCTTCAATGGTGATTGTGCACCTGCACAGTCACAACAGATGGCTGCTGGCCATCTCTACAAGGACTACAGTGGGTCTGCATCTTTGATGACCCACCAGTACCATTATCTCTACAAGGACTACAGTGGGTCTACATCTTTGATGATCCATCAATACCATTATTTCTACAAGGACTGCAGTGGGTCTGCACCTCTGGTGGCCCACCAATACCGTAATCTCTACCAGGATTACAGTGGGTCTACTCTGTGATGACCTACGTACCAATATTCTTCAAAACTTGGACTGACTCTGCGGTGGGTTTGCTCTGTTGTGGCCCATTACATGTCTGCATGTCAAGAGTCAGCACTGTCTGTTCGTTGGAAGGACAACACTACTTCTTCAAGACTGCATGGCAAACCACTACTTCCGTGTGCATTTTCTTTTACTGCTCAGACTTTGAGAAAAACACTGCTATTTTACTGTGATGAACGATTAGGACTGTCTTTATGGACTGTGAGAAAGTTTAGCTTTTGACCAACATTGTATCAATAAGTGTGTGCAATTGATCACTGGCTGTGCTGTGTGCAGTCAGTGTCTAGTTTGCATTGTTGTCTGCCATTGTAGTGTTGGGCAGCGGCAGCTGGATGTGAACAGCGCGTAGCGTTGCGCAGTTGGAGGTCAGCCGCCAGCAGTGGTGGATGTAGGGAGAGAGATGGCGGAGTTTTGTAATTTGTCATGAACTGCTATATATATTATGACTATTAAGGTAAATACATTGTTTGTTCTCTATTAATATCTTTCATTTGCTAACTATCCCTATCAGTAGTTGGTGCCTTCCGTAGTTTGAATCTTTTATTTACCTGGCAGTAGTGACGCTCGCTGTATTGCAGTAGTTCGAGTAACCAAGATTTTTGTGAGGTAAGCGATTTGTGAAATGCATAGGTTAATGTTAGTCAGGGCCATTCTTTTGTAGGGATTTCTGAAAGTCAGATTGCGTTGCGCTAAAAATATTGTGTGTCAGTTTAAGCACAGTCATGTATAATTGTTCAATGGGGACGTTTCAATAAGTAAATCTTTGCACATTGTTCTACACACTGCTACGGCGGCTTGGGTTGCTTGCGGAGTATGTGTGAAAAGAAAAAACAATGATTCTTAGTCACCCTGCAAGGCAGCTGTAGCGTTCGTCCCACGAAGGTGACATTCTCCATCACAAGCGCTGCTCGATTTTCAGTTTACGGACAAACTGTACGTCCGCAGCACTTCCTGTCCAGCTCTCTTATGCCAACAGACAAAGCCAGTCTGCTGGGCTCGTGTTGATGTCCTGAATTTATTTTTGGTCTATTAAGCGGGTTCTTACTCGGGGCCGTCGTTAAGTGAGCTTGTAGATGGAACACGTTCCTATAAACAATGGCTAAGAGGACTAATTTCTCAGCGTGATGTTGTCAGCGAGCAAGGTATTTGATTGGTGACTGTGGCACCTTGCTGCTGCCTATCATTGGGAGCGTATTGTAAAGCCGTGTAATTTGTTAGTGGTGAATTAATAAATGACCGGAAAGTTACAGCCTGTAACTGCGTTACTAGGGAACTGTGTGAATCTCTTTCATCCAGGAACTGCTGGCACTTGCAGAGTGAGCTCACGGACCGCACATCCACAGTGTTTCGTGCTACGTGGGCGTGAAAATGTCTCATGGAATGATACTGATCGTGTTCAGCTCTACAACAGAAGTCGGCTGCAATCGATCGGTTGACCTGGATTGAAATATCTGTAGTTGCACAACACACACGCGACGTACTTCCGGTGGCCGGAGTGGCCGAGCGGTTCTAGGCGCTACAGTGTGGAACCGCGCGACCGCTACGGCCGCAGGTTCGAATCCTGCCTCGGGCCGCGCGGGATTACCCGAGCCGTCTCAGGCGCTGCAGTCATGGACTGTGCGGCTGGTCCCGGCGGAGGTTCGAGTCCTCCCTCCGGCATGAGTGTGTGTCTTTATCCTTAAGATTAGGTTAAGTAGTGTATGAGCTTAGGGACTGATGACCTTAGCAGTTAAGACCCATAAGATTTCACACACATTTGAATTGTTTTTTTTCCTGCCTCGGGCATGGATGTGTGTGATGTCCTTAGGTTTGTTACGTTTACGTAGTTTTAAGTCTAGGGGACTGATGACCTGAAATGTTAAGTCGCAGAAGTGCTCAGAGCCATTTGAACCATTTTGACGTACTTCCACTGTGAAGGGAGCCGGTTTAAGCCTCTTAGCCTGCTGGCATGTTGGGGGAGCATTTGATAGCCCTCACGCTGTGTAAAGTATTGCAGATAATGAAATACGGGGTGACACAGAAAAACGGGAATATTTCCACAATGCAATAAACTAGAAGTGATTAAGGAAAGAAATTTCATTTATAGTAACTGAAACCTTACAACTTTGCCATTTGCGAAACACTGATGGCATTTATCATTTTTTTAAAAAATTACATCCTTTAGATGGCGTCCTCCTATACGAATACATTCGTGAAATCTGCTGTCGATTCTTCACTGACCGCTGCAACATCTCAGCTGCGATACTGTGAATTGCAACCCGAATTCTCTTTTTAACTCATCCAGGGTTCTTGGTCGAGCCGTGTAGTCTTTGCTCTTGAGGCAGCCCCACAAGAAAAAAAATCACAAACGGATAAATCTGGCGGTCTATGGGCCAGGGAATGTTACCGAATGGTGAGGTCACACGTTTTCCAAACAATTCTAGCACATATGCCATTGATTGCGGTGCGGTGTGTGATGTCGCTCCGTCTTGTTGAAACCAGGCTTCTGAAACGTTTGGAAACTTGTTCAGCGCAGGTGTAACGGAAGTTCGTAACATCTGCACGTAACGATCGGCATTGACAGCTATTGTGTTTCCCTGTTCATCTGCGAAAAAATACGGTCCGATAACCCCACGTGATGAAACACCACACCATACTGTGACTTTACTGGCGTATAAAGGGCGCTCACGAATGTCATTAGTGAGCCATGCGTGGCTAGTGTTTGTGCCATCTATTATTTAATATTCTGTTTTGTTTTTACCGTACCAGCAGCTCGTTTTGTTAATTCAGTTACTGGTGTCACTGAGTTTCTGCCTTGCCTTCCCGTGAGCGGCAGCAGCAGCGCTTATCGATATATGCCCTGCCGTGTTATCTTTGCTGGACTGCTATTACTTCCCGATCGTCGTGTGTTGTGCAGTGATTTGGAACGCGCTCTGACACTCTGCGTGGTGTCTGTTCGTTCTATGTCGTGTCTCCCTACCACTTTCGCGCAACGACGCTCTGAGCGTGTTTTTTTAGGGAATTGACTAGTTAGAACCTGGGACCTGTTGCTGGTAAGGAGACGCCAGACCACACATGACATGTAGAGTTCAGAAGAGTTCAGTGAGACTAGCGATGATACAACCAAATACTTAATGATTTCAGCGTCAGCTCCACTGCACTCCCTGTAAAAGAATCTTAATACTAACTAAATTTAGTGGAAGGGGTTCAAGGCTTTCCTATTTTTAGTTAGCTGGCAAAATAACGTCGAAAAAGCAGTTGAGTTTACCATTAGAAATTTTATTCTACTCACAAAACATTGTTTATAAATTGCACTATTGATAAAAGGAAATATTTTAATACAGGATGATAAAAACCAACTGCGTTCAACAAAAATGTGAACGAGTATTCCCTGAATGGGTTTCCAAGTTCTGTAATGGATCGAAGGATGACCTATGCCATATCACATCTACAATCTAGATTTAAATTAAGTTTCATAAAAGGGAAAACTATCAAAATGGTCTACAGTGACCCTCAATTATCTTTAATTACTTATTTAACTTGTCGCAAATTACAGTGGCTGATGTGGCTTCTCAATAATTATATAACAAAAAATCATCACGTTTCAGATTTGAAATTCTAATAGCAAATGTGAATACCATGAGCTTTAATTGACGATCGACATTAGTATTATGCAAAAAGGGAGTGTAACAGATCAGACTTCTGCAGTTCTGAGTGAAACCTTATGCGGCATCGCGTGCGTTCATTACCTTGTCGGTGGTTAGGCAGCGTCGGGGGGCGGCGGGCGGCACAGCTCCACACACCTCGCCGTCTCGGAAGTAACCCTGTCCTAACTTCTCCTTACTACAATTTACCGAAGCTGGTTTAAGAAAAAGGTATCTGGCTGTGTTTTCAACTGACCAATTACGGTCTCAATGTTAACCTTAAGCTCTGCCCACAAAAATTCTGTCTGTCCAATGAGAACCGTTATACTTTTCGTGGTGCGGCAATGTTTTCGACGTTTGCAATGTAACAGAGACGCGTATAGTCTCACACTAAAATTTGCAGCTGGTGTGGCCCTTTTAGTGTTATCGTAAGATCTATACTGTTCTTCTGGGGGGCTCTATCTTTTAACATGGGCTGGCGGTCGGCTGGAGACGTGGGTGTCCGTCCCTTATCGTAGGGCCTCCTAGCTTAACACGGTTCTGCTCTCGGCTTCTGTTCTCGTTGCTCCCCTCGGAACTGCGTATGTTTCATGGTGGGAAGGTATGACATGCATTTAGGCGTTCTTGTATTAGTCTGTGGTATTCCATTTGCTCACTCGTTAATCGTATTACTTTGGTCAATTTAATGTCAGGATTTATTCGGAGCTATGTGACATACTGCCGGATTTGCTATCATGTCAGGGTTTTCATGGAAGGTGTTGGATTTGCCTGACACCTTACAGCGCCAGCAGTGGAGTTCGGACCTGGCAGTCGGACAGTTGGGACGCGGCAGGAGTTGGGTCGGGTCGGAGCGGCTGTGTGGTTCGCATAGCCGTGACTCGCCCGGCCGCTGCCGGCACAGACGGCTAGAGCGCAGACGGTCTTGCTTGATCGTCGGTTGTTCGTTTTACCGGACGACGTGTATTTGGCCGCCGATCGCTTATGGGTTGGCGGTGTGTGTCTCAAACCGTGGTTCGTCCTGGTGATTGCACAGTCACTTGCTTTTAGCACTGGTCGCGTTCTTCGCCCAAGTGTTTGTGAAATCGTGTGTAGCTTGTGATGCCGGCTGCCCAGTTATTTCAGTGCTGTCTCGGTGCGGGTGTGCAGCAGGTGGTCGGTTGGCGCAGTCGCGTCACAGCACGCAGCGCCAGGGAGGCGCGGATAGCCACCACTTACCCGGCGACTGCCGACACACGTGTTTGCGTGGGGACGGCTTTGGTTGACCGTCGGTCAGTCGCCTTGTCGGACGACGTGTATTTGGCCGCCATTCGCTTATGGGTTGGCTGTGACCTGGTCTGGTTGTTGTTCCACAGTCTCTGGTGTTGGCATCTTCTGAGTTTTGGTGCAACTGTGGAGCGGAACTGATCTTGATCATTGGTCTGTTGACGGTCTGTCGGTTGGGTTGCCGTCGGATTGAGAACGGTTGGCCCGACTGCCTGTCTCACCTAAGCGAGCGTTAGTGTTTGAATTACAGGCCGAAACCCGAACACCTGAGTGCCCTTGGGTGTACTGCCCTACTTTTTTAAATTTGTTCTTGTTGTTTGTACTTGTATGGCTTCTAGCCAATGTTTTTTTAAATTATAGTTGTTTTTCTCTTAAGGCTTTCAGGCTAGTTCGAAGAACTGTGTCACCATTAGGCTTTTGGCATTTTAAAGATTTTAATGTTGTTGAATTTTAACTCTTGGGCCTTCAGCCGATTTTGAGTTTGAGCTGTTTGCTCTTAAGGCCTTCAGCCTAATTTAAATAATTGTTTCACATAAGGCTTTTGGCATTTAAAAAAATTAATGTTATGGAGTTTTAAGTGTTAGGCCTTCAGCCGATTTGAATTTAACTTGTTTGCTTCAGCCTAACTAAAGAACTGTTTTAAGGTAAGGCGTGCCTTTTAAATTTATCATTATGGTTGCATTTTAAGTTATTGGCCTTCAGCCGTTTTCACATAAAGGTCGCTTTCAGTCCCAAAGATTAAAGCTGTGTGTTAAAAAAATTTTTTTTGGGCTCTTGTAATGTTCAAATGTGTGTGAAATCTTATGGAACTTAACTGCTAAGGTCATCAGTCCCTAAGCTTACACACTACTTAACCTAAATTTTCCTAAGGACAAACACACACACCCATGCCCGAGGGAGGACTCGAAGCTCCGCCGGCACCAGCCGCACAGTCCACGACTACAGCGCCTAAGACCACTCGGCTAACCCCGCGCGGCGCTCTTGTAATGTTTGGTCAAGTAATAAAGTTGTATGTTCGAGTGTAACGGACAGCCCCTTATTTTGACCCCTTTCCACAATTTATTCTACTGTCCTGTCCTGCGGGTTTAGCGGGGCGTCTCAAGTAGGATTTGTGTTTGCCCAGTAACGGTAGTTCTGTTTATCCGGGTAGCCTGTGGGATGAAAATGTGCCTCATCTGACATCCACAATTTGTTTAGAAATTCATCGTCATTGTTTATTTTTGTTATCGTTTGTTCACAGGGTCCTAATCGTAACCGGTAATCGATGTCCTTCAATTGTTCCACCATCTGCAGTTTGTACAGATGAAATTTTAAATCAAGATGAAGAATTCTGCGAACACTCTCCCGGGACATTCCAACCACTGCTGCTTGCTTACGAATGCAACGACGTGGGCACCGTAAGACAGCCTCGTGTACAACATCAATGTTCGCTCGACAGCGCACACTTCTTGGTCGTCCTGTTGGTTTCTTGTCGACGGCAAAGTTATTAATACAACATTTTATCGCGTGTTTCGACGGAGCGGCATCATGACGTCCTAAATTACGAAAACGTCGAAACTCCGTCTGTCCGCAACCAAACTGTCATTGTTTTTATAAAACATTTTAATGGCTAACGCACGCTGTTGCCCATTCCACTGATCCACGATTACTAAAATGCCGGACTGTTTGCTTGCTGTCAGGAACACGCAGTGCTACCACCTGTCCATGGCTGCCACTACTCATTTCAAACATTCCTGTTATTCTATGGTGCGCTGTATATATTGGGCTTAATAATACCAACAAATGAAACTGGAATGATCATGTACAGCCGGCCGGAGTGGCCGAGCGGTTCTAGGCGCTACAGTCTGGAACCGCGCGACCGCTTCGGTCGCAGGTTCGAATCCTGCCTCGGGCATGGATGTGTGTGATGTTCTTAGGTTAGTTAGGTTTAAGTAGATCTAAGTTCTAGGGGACTGATGACCTCAGAAGTTTAGTCTCATAGCGCTCAGAGCCTTTTTTTTTTATCATGTAGATAGTGTTTTGGGAAAATCAGAGTAAAGTCTGCGATTTATTGGCTCAACATTTAAGAAATGTATCAGGTTTACTAAAGAGACTGCTTACGCAATACTTCACCGCCTTCTGGAGCACGTCTGTGGAGTGTCGTGTCCGCATCAGGCAGGATCGACGGAGAAAATTGAAAAAGTCCAAACAAAGGCAGCGGGTTTCGTATTATCACGAAATAAGGGACTGAGAGAGCCACGGATAGACTACACAAACTCGCGTGGCAGTCATTAATACAAAGGCGTTTTTCGCTGCAACAGGAGGTTCTCATTAAATTTCAAATACAAACTTTCTCCTCACAATGCGAAATCAGGGTCACCTTGGATAATGGGGATGAAATCGTCTTCCAAGACCTTCACGTACCGCTCGGTAGTCATGGTGCCACCGAAGAATATCGCATAGATTATTCCATGACTGGACATTGGACACTACAGTCACCCGTTGAGGGTGAAGAGACTTCTCGATCGCGAAATGCGTATTCTCAGTCCCCCAAATGCACCAATTTTGGTTGTTGATGAGCCCATCCAAATGGATGTGGGCTTCGTCGCTTAACCAAACCATATTAATTCCCATCATGCCCCGCGCCCAACCGCGCAGTTTGAACGTCCTGACGCAAACCGTTCAGAAGTTGTGACGATTTTATTTCATACAGTTCAGTAAGTGTCACCCTGTAAATACGGGCTCAGTGATGATGTTATTTCGTCTACTGACGTAAGAGTACAGGAGAAAAAGTACTGGCGAGGTGTAGTCAGTCTCTAAACTGAAAATCAGTTTCCCCTGCAGCAGTATAGAACAGAGTGCGAACATTTACGTCTCTTCTTGCAGTAGTATTACTAGTAACTCTTATTTGTATTCCATGTATTGCGGTAAACAAACACCCTCGCGGGTGTTGGAGCACTACACCGCCAGGGTCGCCGTAACTTGGTAAAACAGCCTGTAGGCGCTCCTTGGAACTTGGCGGGATAGAGAGAGAGAGAGAGAGAGAGAGAGAGAGAGAGAGAGAGAGAGAGTGTGTGTGTGTGTGTGTGTGTGTGTGTGGAATCGCATGCTCGGTCTAAGGACAGAAGTGCCGGACCACAAACTAGCGACCTACCTTCCCTCGTACGTGAAACGTCCTCCCAGTCGCGAATATGGGCAACTGTCATGCGTGTAATGGACTGGCGACAATGAACATTTCTGCTGGGCCGTGACTCGAACCCGAATTCCCCACGGCCGCCCTACTTTTAGGAACGATTGCGTGCGTATGCGGAAGAACTTCTGAACAACAGAGGCGCAACAGTACCGTACGTACTTTCCTTCGCACTTCTACCCATCCCCCACCACCCTCACACATCCACACTGTTGCACCCCAGAACACAACTTATCCCTCAGTGCGGCTCTAGTGCACTTAGGAGTGTTATACGCTTTTTGCACTTGTTCTTAACCCACTTCATTTGAGAATCAACATGAAATTTATACCACTGAAACAGTACACTTAAAAATCCACTATTTTTCCATGCCCTTCTACGCGGAAACTATTACTCCTAAACAAGGAACGAATGGGACATTCTTTTTTAGGAAATTTAATACCTTTTCGTTTTGTACTGACAAACATTTCAGCTACAGGGCACGGTTTTCGAGTAATTCCAGAAAAACATAAAAAGTGACCTTTAAACGAGCAGTCACCTCCACGTTCCGCACACCTTCGCTCACGGTTATTTTTATGTCATTCATAGCACTCCCTTCTACCAGTGTACAAAATTTACGACTCCACGAATTTTTCCCTTAACTGTCCTTCGTTGCCTGAACTAGGGGACAGTGGGGTAAAACCAAGGACACCTGTAATAATTTTAATTCGCATAAATTGTTACCGCTGATCTGTAACTTTCCGGATGGTTTTTAATAAAGAACTGAAAATTTTCAGAATACTAAAGCAATAGGGGAAAAGTCACCAATAAATGGTCCTAAGAAAAAACAAAATCACACGTCATTAAGAAGTCGATGGCGAAATAGCTGTCTCCTCCCTCAGCAGAGGAACAATGTTCATGGGTCCAGCTACCAGAACATGGAACATGGACGCTGGATGGATTCCCCCCCCCCCCCCCCCCCCTCTGTCGCTTTTCAGTCTGACTACAGCCCATTACAAAACTTGAATGTTTCGTCTGGGTCTCCTCCGCCTGATGAAGTCGAAGAATCTTCTTCTTTCAATTTTTTGAGCTCCTTTAGTGTTTCTAATGTCCTTTCAAATTCTTCTTCTTCTCGGCTTGGCCATTTTGGTTCTTCCGCAATAAAAGTTTTCGTTTTCAGTTCTGCTTAACCTCCCTCATTCGTAGGTTTTTCTTCAGCTACTAAATCGTTTTCGTGTGTAGCTGAGGGTAGGTGACCTTTTTTGTGCTTTCTACCCTGTAATGCAAGTGTAGGTTTGATAACGAATTAAAAAAAATAGGAGCGCGGGTAAGCTACTATGATCAGCATACTGAACGCATTCTTGTAGCCAAGACAAACACGAAGCCCACACCTACCACAGTAATACAAATTTATATGCAAACTAGCTCCGCAGATGGTGAAGAGATTGAAGAAATGTATGATGCAATAAAAGAAATTATTCAGATAGTGAAGGGAGACGAAAATTTAAGTCATGGGGGACTGGAAATAGATAGTAGCAAAAGGAAGGAAAGGAAAAATTCAAAATGGTTCAAATGGCTCTAAGCAGTATGGAACTTAACATCTGAGATCATCAGTCCCCTAAACGTAGAGCTACTTAAACCTAACTCACCTAAGGACATCACACACAGCCACGCCCAAGGAAGGAGACGACCCCGCGACCATAGCAGCAGCGCGGTTCCGGACTGAAGCGTATACAACCGCCCGGCCACAGCGGCTGCCAAAGGAAAAGTAGTAGGTGGATATGGAATGAGGTAAGGAATGAAAGAGAAGCCGCCTGGTACAATTTTGCACAGATCATAGCGTAATGTACATAACACTTGGTTTAAGAATAATGAAACAAGGTTGTATACATGGAAGAGGCCTGGAGATACTGACAGGTTTCAGATAGATTATATAATGGTGAGATAGAGATTTAGGAACCAGGTTTTAAATTGTAGGACATTTCCAGGGGCAGATGTGGACTCTGATGACAATTTATTGGTTATGAACTGGAGACCAAAACTGAAGAAACTGCAAAATGGTGGGAATTTAAGAAGATGGGACCTGGTGTTGTAATGGCGACCGGAACAGTCGCTGGGTTGAAGTGATGGAAAACGAACAACAACACAGCGGGAGAGGACGGACACGACCGACGGAGGACAGAACGAACAACAAGAACAGAGTCAAGAAAACCTTACTAGGCAACCACGTCCTCTCTTAAACAAAACACAGAATTAAATACGCTGTCTAATGCGAGACGATATGTCCAGATACGTACTCAAGGTTAGACTGGCTGGCTGAGCTTTTTTTTTTTTTTTTCATTTCAATTCCCCCCCCCCCCCCCCCCCCCCGAAGGGGGCTGGCTGTCAGCAGCTTAGTACGCTGCTCTACAGCGTACAGACTTTTTTTTAAAAACGGAAGAAGAAAGAAACAAGGAAAACAGGCGATAAAACGGTGATTTAAAGTGTAAAATGGCGGAAAAATGCGGAAAGTTAGAAGCAAAAGGGGGTTGGCAATATTAATAAAATACACAAGGATCAGACAAGTAACAGAGTAGGTACATAATTAAAAAACATGGCGACAGTCTGGTTTCTGTTCGCAAGAGATAAAAAATCACACCCAGCGACAGTATGATGGCCGTTCGCAACACTTCCCAAAAGACACAACACGGAACACTCACTGTAGAACACTGCACGAAAATGGCGGCACAAAGATGACACTCCCGAGCCAAAGGCAGATGGTGGGGGCGGGGGGACCTGGAGGAGGGGGAAAAAACAAAGAGGGAGGAGAGGAAAAAACGAAAAGCGGGGGGGGAACCAAGGAGGGAGAGGACTCATAAGGGGCGAGAGGGGCAGGGCAGACGCGAGAGGGAATGAGAAGAGGCAGAGGAGGGAAATGCAAAAGGACTCGGCGAGAGAAGGGGGCAGAGAGAGGGGAGGTGGCGAAAAAAGAGGATGGAAGGGGGGAGAGGGAGCCCGGGAAAAGGAAGGAGGAAAGGAGGAGGGTGAGGATCGGAGTTCAGAGGAGGGATAAATGGAGGAGAGAGGGCATCATCTGGGAGGGGGAGTTGATGGAAGCCACCTTGGGAAAGGAGATGAAGGGTGTAGAGATGGAGGGCAGGGAGAGGAGAGGAGCAACGAGGGGGTGAGGGGGATCAAGGTGGCGGGAGGTGTAGAGGATGCGGATGTGTTTGAGGAATAGGAGCAGATGGGGGAAAGGGATGAGGTCATAGAGGATCCGCGCGGGGGACGGAAGGCGTATACGGAAGGCGAGGCGGAGTGCATGACACTCGAGGATCTGTAGAGACTTATAGAATTTGGGGGGGGGGGGGGCAGATATCCAGGCGGGACTGGCATAGCAGAGGATGGGACAGATGAAGGATTTGTAGGTGTGGAGGATGGTAGAGGGGTGCAACCCCCATGTCCGGCCAGAGAGGAGTTTGAGGAGTCGGAGGCGGTTGTGGGCTTTGGATTGGATGGAGTGGAGATGAGGGATCCAGGTGAGGTGACGCTCAATGGTGAGGCCAAGGTAGGTGAGGGTGGGGGTGAGCTGGCTGAGCGAGAGGCCGGCGCTTAAGTACGCTCTCGGGGGCGCCGCTATTGGCCGCTGGGACCACGTGCTCCACTGTGGCGCCCCCACACTAAGAGCGGGCCAGGAGGCGCGCGCCGCCACAGCTTATGGTGCAGAGACCTCTATGGGTCTTCGACGTCCATGACGTCTGGCGGGGATTCAAATTCCGCGGCGCGCGGTACCAGACCTGGATAAAGTGAAAGAACCAGAGGTTACAGACAGTATTAATTTTAATTCTAATAAACAACAGCCTCAGTTGCACCGTTTACCTAGAATCGCGAAGTGTGTACTGGTGTTCCAGTACATCACTCGTGGCTGCCACATACCGGTCGCGAAGTGGGGCCGAGGCAGTTTGTAACATCCACGAGATAAATTTTAGCTACAGTGCGACGAGAGGAAATTATGCCACTAACAATTATAAATGTTATCTATTCAACATATGAAGAAACAGTGAAAACGATGATAAATATTAATTATTTATGTAATATTTTATGGTGTAATTGGACATATCGATGTGTATCATATAAAGACAATGATAATTGTAAATTCCTTTTATGATCTGCGTTTGTCTTCCATTGTTTTTACTTATTTTTGGTTGGCTTTTGTAGGTTGTGGACACATATCAAACTGAGGTCTGTTAAGAAATTGCAATTATCTGTTAATTATTACTTGAGAATAGAGTTCATTATTATTATAAATATAGTTCATTATTATTGTAAATATGAGTGAATAATTATTTGTGACTTTAATTCCTCTCTCAGTAAGCAATATCTGTGTTAATTACTTCTTTCCGCTGCAAGGAGTGCAGCCATTGATTATAGCGATTTGTATCTCGTTTTTGTGTGTTTTCCTTAGAAAAAATCAAATGTTTGCTTGATGAAGTCTAAATAGTGCACAATACGAAAGGAGAGTTTAGTAAGCATTTCAAACACTTATCTTATTTGCTCTAACAATAGAAAGTCTCTATCAATTGTCTGCCGACATCTTAACAATTATCTCAGCGGCAAATTCAAATGACGCAACTCTGCAGACATAAATGCCGAACTCAATACAAATGTGTAAAAATAAATGTGCACCGGTGGTCCCGAACTCATTTTAATGAAAATGATTCGAATCAGATTGGTTCTTTAAATGCAGTGCTCATAGCACGATCCTTATAACAAACTTTTCTAGCTGATGTATGGAGCTGAAATTAATTACGCACGAGTTGCGAAGAATATTGTTTCAGGTAACATACGTCAGTGTTGTGCGCGGCTGATATTCGGTGGTTTTAATGATCATTTGCTGAAGATAACGATTTCCATCATCATCAATAGTTGTATAGAATCTGTTGTATGAACTGTGATTTAGTGACACTTACACAACTTACGGACAACACTTTAACACAACGTTAACTTGGAGTTCTTTAGCAACTTGACCAAATCTTTAGCCGGGAGAAAATTTATTTAGTAATTACTCAATGTAATAAAATAAGATTATCATTTTCATTTACAAATTAGTTAAATACCAAACCACTGAATAACCCAGCGAACGCCAAAAGTTTCAGATACGTTTTTACATCCTGACGATAATTTATGGATTTGTAGTTTTAGCTTGACGATGTCCACTATGGACAAACGGTAGTTTCTGTTATTCTGAAGAAGGTTGGGTTACCCCAACTGAAACCTAGGTAAATTCTAGGTAAACGTGCAACTGAGGCTGTTCATTATTAACATTAAAATTAATATTTATACAGTTGCCGACAGGGCCGCGAAATGTTGAAGATATTTAAGTTGTAGAGAGTATTAGAGAGAGCATTAACGAACGATTGACAAGAATGGGGGAAGGAAATAAGGTAGAAGAAGAATGGGTAGTTTTGAGAGATGAAGTAGTGAAGGCAGCAGAGGATCAAGTAAGGTAAAAAGACGAGAGCTTGTAGGTGTCCTTGGCTAACAGAAGAGACATTGAAGTTAATTGATGAAAGGAGAAAATACAAAAATGCAGTAAATGAAGCAGGCAATAAGGAATACAAACGTCTCATAAATGATATCGACAGGAAGTGCAAAATGGGTAAGCAGGGATGGTTAGAGGACAGATGAAATGATGTGGAGGCATATATCACAAGGGGTAATATGGATACCGCCTACAGGAAAATTAAAGAGACATTTGGAGACAAGAGAAGCACTTGCATGAATATCAAGAGCTCAAATGGAAAACCATTTCAAAGCAAAGGAGGGAAAGCAGAAAGGTGTAAGGAGTACAAGGAGGGTCTATACAAGGCCGATGTACTTGACGGCAAGATTATGGAAATGGAAGAGGACGTAGATGAAAATGAAATGGGAGATATGATACTGCGTGAAGAATTTTACAGACACTGAACGACCGAAGTTGAAAAAAGGCTCCGGGAGTAGACAACATCCCATTAGAACTACTGATAGCCTTTGGACAGCCAATCATGACAAAACTCTACCATCTGGTGAGCAAGATGTATGAGACAGCGAAATACTCTCAGACTTCAAGAAGAATATAATAATTCCCATCCCAAAGAAAGCAGGTGTTGACAGGTGTGAAAATTTTCGAACTATCAGCTTAATAAGCCACGGCTGCAAAATACTGACATGAATTCATTACAGACCAATGAAAAAACTGGTAGAAGCCGACCTCGGGGAAGGTCAGTTCGGATCCCGTAGAAATGTTGGAACACGTGAGGCAGTACTGACCCTACAGGGAGCGAAAGGCTATTTACAATTTGCACAGAAAACAGATGGCATGAAAGAGAAGCAGTGGTTGGGAAGGGAGTGAGACAGGTCTGTAGCCTATCCCCGATGTTATTCAATCTGTATATTGAGCAAGCAGTAAAGGAAACAAAAGAAAAGTTCGGAGTAGGAATTAAAATCCATGGAGAAGAAAAAAAAACTTTGAGGTTCGCCGATGACATTGTAATTCTGTCAGAGACAGGAAAGGACCTGGAAGGGCAGCTGAACGGAATGGACAGTGTCTTGAAAGGAGGATATAAGATGAACGTCAACAAAACCAAAACGAGGATAATGGAACGTAGGCGAATTAACTCGGGTGATGCTGAGGGAATGAGACAAGGAAATGAGACACTTAAAGTAGTAAATAAGTTTTGCTATTTGGGAAGAAAAATAACTGATGTTGGTCGAACTAGAGATGATATAAAATGTAGACTGGCAATGGCAAGGAAAGCGTTTCTGAAGAAGAGAAATCTGTAAATATCGAGTATAGATGTGTCAGGAAGTCTTTTCTGAAAGTATTTGTATGGAGTGTAATCTTGTATGGAAGTGAAACATGGACGATAAATACACGTAGTTTAGACAGGAGGAGAATAGAAGCTTTCGAAATGTGGTGCTCCAGGAGAATGCTGAAGATTAGTTGGGTTGATCATGTAACTAATGAGGAGGTACTGAACAGAATTGGGGAGAAGAGGAGTTTGTGGCACAACGTGACCAGAAGAAGGGATCGGTTGGTAGGACATGTTCTGTGGCATCAAGGGGTCACCAATTTAGTACTGGAGGGCAGCGTCGAGGTTAAAAGTCGTAGAGGGAGACCGGTAGACAAATATACCAAGGAGATTCAGAAGAATGTAGGTGGCAATGCTTACTCGGAGATGAAGAATCTCGCGCAGGAAACAGTAGCATGGAGAGCTGCAACAAACCAGTCTATGGACTGAAGACCACAACAACAACACCCTGTCAATCTTTGGAGGAGGCACTAGCAGCTTTGATGGCACAGAGAATGAAGATGACGTACCAGAAGTTGCAGAAACGGCAACCAGTACGTCCCATGTCTTTTCAGAACACCCAGGAACAGAGACCCAATTATCTTGAAACTTTTTAAAAAATCTGGTACGAAATTGTTGACTTGAACGAAAAATTTTCGCCCTCGTCGGTTAAAGACAAAAGCAGAGAAAACTTAAACACTTCCAATACATCAAAACTGCAATATATTAATATTCTTTAAAGCCCAAAGCAAAACCGGGCTGCCCGAGTTTTGACCCATCTGGTGCAACTGGTTTTGCCCCACAGTGAAAAACTGAACAGAACACAGCACTGGGGAACTTAACATTCACATGACATGCATCTTACAAACGTTGAAATACACTGATTACGTGCTGGATGGAAATAGTTACTCACCTATTCTTTATCCGGTAATGTGTCTCCCCAAAACACTGCTCCAAAATTTGCCAATGTGGGAGAAAAGTGCAGCAAAACATTAAAAATGTGTTGAAGCAAAAGAAACAGCCGTCCACTAATTTCTGTAATTCTGCTACTTGTTGAGCGCTATCAGACCAATGGCACCACTCGTCACAGAGATCTGGAGGGGCCCAGATTCATAAATTTACAAATTTGGGTATTATCGGCTGTTCTCTGAGTCTGAGTTACTGTTGACTACAATAAACGGACTGATGTTATACTAGTTTTCAAAGAGCAGGATCATCCGATTTTTAAAAAATTGAAATTCTTAAACAAAACAACCACATTGCTTCATTTTAGACGTAATAATCTGTTTAAAACTTGCCTAAATCGACTCTCTCTCCTCTCTATTACAGTTTGTTTTTAAAAACAGAGATAAAGAGACTGGAGCCGATGAAGTGTATCGACTGTAATGTTCCTTTATAGGGTAATTATCGGTATCTCTTTCGATACTTCAAGATTTTTTCTTACGGTACTGTTGCCGACTAACGTACTGACACTTTTGCTCTGTACCGTGACGCTGCTTCCCTCACGAACGGATCACAGATGTGTGGAGGGGATGGCGGTGGGGGAAGGGGCGGGGAAATGTGATGCTGTTTCCACAAGTAACCCCGACCACACATCGTAAAGACGCTGCTTGCACCTAGGTGTAGATGTACGAGGATCGATCAGTAAATAATTCTCCACAGTTTTTCTTTCTCTAAAGATAATGGTTTTTAAGAGTTAGAATTCGTCTCCTGTGCCAACTTTTGCATCTCAGAAAGCACTTGCATCCTACGTCCTCAATTATTTGTTAGACGTATTCAAATCTATGTCTTCCTCTACAGTTTGTAATGGTACTTGAATTACGTAACCATTACGGCACCTCAACTGAACCTTTCGATACCAGCAATATTCTACTGTATTTCTGTAAAGTATTTGACATATTTCTGAGACAACATTCAGATTTGATTTCATTAATGTAGAGGTACCTTGATACATCAATATGTTTATGTTGCAATGATATTATTCTTATGTGTATTCTTTCTTTTGTCACTATGATCTTTGACGTACTTATAACTCTGATTTTTGGGTGCGTAAGCGATTATTAGTTGTTAGAGAGTCGGACCTTGAGAAAGTCAAGTGTTGGACGTCATGTTAGAAAGACGCATAACGTAGTCAGCTTATAAAATGTGAACTTTAACAGTGAGGAAGATGTTTTCAAGTATATTTTGTATTGTGAAGTGATGTTTTGTGTGTTACGAGATGTTGCAACAAAAGCAATAAAAAGAAAGTGTAACTTAAATTCGGAGTGCTGATTATTTTTTTATATCACCATTGTGCTAACTTTCAAAGGTTTAATCTTCAAGAATGGTTTGTGAAACACATCTATAAAACTTTTCAATATAGCAGAATAAAACCTACGCCTCTTTGCATTCGAGCTTGGAATCATCACCACCTAGATTTTCGACGATTGAGCCATGATTTTACAACGAGACCAGCGTGGGAAACACGAAAGATGAGTGCCTAGTTTTTTCATTATTGCATGAAATGACTTTATTAACTGTGCTCTAATGACACCTGCCACATAATAACTTAGTTGTTGCCCGAAAATGCGGTATTTAGCAGCGTGAGCAACACCACAATCATTATTAAATTTTGACCTTCGTTGTGGTAGGGTTGTTAGAAGTTGTTGTCCTCCACAGCTGGTCTATACCATGGTCGTTATTCCCTACTGTTCTATCGCCCCGTCCCTTCTTCTTCTCAGTGTTTTCCATGTGTTCCTTTCCTCGCCTATTCTTCAGAGAACCTCTTCTTTCGTTACCTTTTCAGTTCACCCAATTATCAACATTCCTCTGTAGCACCAGATCTCAAGTGCAACTATTCTCTTGTGTTCCAGTTTTCCCAAAGTCGACGTCTCGCAGCCAGGCAATGCTGTGCTCTAGATGTGTATTCTGAGAAATTTCTTCCTCAAATTAAGACGTATGTTTGACAGTAATAGACTTCCCTCGGACGGGAATGCCCTTTTTGCTATTTATGTCCTCCCTGCTCCGTCCGTCACGGGTTATTTTGCTACCGAGGTAACAGAATTCCGTAACTCACCTACCTCCTGATTTTAAGTTTCTCGCTGTTCTCATTTCTGCTACTTCTCGTCTTTCTTCGATTTATTCTCGGTGCATATTCTGTACTCATTAGACTGATCATTCCATTCAGCCGATCATGTAATTCTTCTTCACTTTTACTCAGGATTGCAGTCTCATCAGCGAATCTTATCACTGATATCCTTTCACTTTGAATTTTAATTCCACTCCTGAACCTTTGTTTTATTTCTGTCATTGCTTCTTAGATGTACAGATTGAACAGTAGGGGCGAAACACTGCATCCCTGTCTGACATCTTTTTCAAACCGAGCATTTAGTACTTTTGTACATATTGTATATTACCCCTCTTTCCATATTTTTCTTAGAATTTCGAACATCTTGCACCATTTGACAGTGTCGGACCCAGGTCGAACTGTCCTATGAATGTGTCTTCATTTTTCTTCTGTCTTGCTTCCGTTATCAACCTCCATGTGAGAATTGCCTCTCTGATTCCTTTGCCGTTCCCAGAGCCAAACTGACCATCATCTTAAACATCGTCAATTTCTTTTTCATTTCTTATGTATGCTATTCTTGCGGGGAACTTTTGATGCATGGACTGTACGGTAAACCTCGCAGTTGTCGGCTCTTCCGATCTTGGGAATTATGTGGATGATGTTTTCCCGAAAATATGAGAGCGTTTATCCAATCCCACACATTCTACATGCTAACGTGAATATTCGTTTTGTTGGCACTTCCCTAAATGATTCTAAAAATTCCGATGAAATGTTATCTATCCCTTCTGCCTTATATGATTTTGTGTCTCCCAAAGCGCTCCTAAATTCTGATTCTAATGCTGGATCCGCTCTGGCATTTCTTCCCACTCCAATTTCTTCTTCTGTTAGGTCATTAGGCAAGTCCTCTACCTCATAGAGGCCTTCAATATACTCTTTCCATCAATCCGCTACTTCTCCCATGTTTAACAGTGGAATTCCCAATTCACTCTTAATGGTACTATCCTTCGTTTTATTTTCACCGGAGCTTGTTTTTATTTCTCTCTGCATTGAGTCAGTTTTCCGGACTTTCGTTCCTTTTGTAATTTCTCCACATTTCCCATGTAGCCATTTCGCCTTAGCTTCCCTGTCGATGCATTTCTTTCGTTCCTGAGCGACTTGCGTTTCAGTATTCCTCAAAGCACAACAGACACGAATGGATGCAGGTGATCAGACAGGATGCTCACGTACGTGTCACCTGTCAGAGTCGTATCTAGACGTATCAAGGAGAGGATCCGATACCACTCCAAGTGCACACGCCCCACACCTTCACAGAGCCTCCACCAGCTTGAACAGTCTCCTGCTGACAGGCAGGGTACATGCATTCATGAGGATGTCTCCACACCCGTACACGTCCATTTGCTCGGTACAATTTGAAACGAGACTCGTCCAATCAGCTAACATGTTTCCAGTCATCAACAGTTGAATGTCAGTGTTGGCGGGCCCAGGCGAGACGTAAAGCTTTGTGTCGTGCAGTCGTGCGAAAGCCAATATCGATGACGTTTCGTTGAATGGTTCGTACGCTGACACTTATTAATGGTCCAGCACTGAAATCTGCAGCAATTTGTGGAAGGGTTGCAATTCTGTCAAAAATCCCTTCACTCATCGTTGGTCCTGTTCTTCCAGGGTCTTCTAGCAGCCGCAGAGATGTCGGAGATTTGATGTTTTACCGGATTCCTGATATTCAAGGTACACTCACTCGTGAAATGATCCTACGGGAAAATCGCCACTTCATCGCTACCTGGGAGATGCTGTGTCCCATAGGTCACGCGCCGACTATAACACCACGTTGAAACTCACTTAGATCTTGATAACCTGCCACTATAGCTGCAGTAACCGATCTAACAACTGCGCCGGACACTTGTTGTCTTATATAGGTGATGCCGACCGCATGTTTACATATGCCTATATTTGAATACGCATACTTATACCAGTTTCTTTGGTGATTCAGTGTAAACGAGTACTCCTTTGATGTCTCAGAATGTGTCCCATCAACTGATCATTTTGACCAGGCTGTGCCACAAAGTTCTCGTCTCCCCAGTACTGTTCACTACCTCCCCAGTAGTCATGTGATCGACGCATCTAATCCTCTACGTTCTTCTGTACCACCACATTTCAAAAGCTTCTATTCTCTTTTTATGTAAACTGTGTATCGTCGACGTTTCACTTCCAAACATTGCAATTCTCCAGACAAATACCTTCAGAAAAGACTTCCTAACACTTAAATCTATATTCGATGTTAACGAATTTCTCTTCTTCAGAAACGCTTTTCTTGTCATTGCGAGTGTACATTTGATATCCTCTCTACTTTTGTCTACCCAAATAGCAAAACTCATCTACTACTTGGAGTGTCTCGTTCCCTGATGAAATTCCCTTAGCATCACCTTATTTAATTCAACTAAATTACTTTACCCTTGTTCTGTTTTCACTAGTGGTCATCTTATATCCTCTGTTCGAGACACTGTCCATCCCGTTCAACGGACCTTCCAACTCCCTTGCTGTTCCTCACGGAATTACAATACCATTGGCAAACTTTTTTTTTTCCTATCTCCCTGAACTTTAAATCCTACTCCAAATTTTCCTTCGGTTGCCTTTAGTGCTCAGACTGCTTCCTTTCCATGTCCTCGAGTTTTACAGCTGCATCCGGTTTCTGCACAAGGTGTAAAGAGCTCCCTGTATTTTAAATCTGCTAGCTCCGGGATTTCAGAAAGAGTATTCCAGTCAACAGACGCAATGGAGCTATCGATGTAGATGTAGGTGGGTCGAAGCCGCACAGCACCGTGGACGAATAGTGACGGAGGAAGCGCGAGACTTGGCGTTTCCGGACGCCGGTGGCTCCGTCACGTGATCAGGCGCGGCGCGGCGCGGACAGCCGGTGTCCGGCGAGGCCACGCCCCCGCGAGCAACAGGTGTGCTCCTCCGCAGCCTGCCTGCTTTCCTCTCGCTCCGGAAGCGACCGCTCGGGTTGCGGGGGCGGCGGGGGCAGGGGCTGCGCCGCCTCGCGGGTCCCGTTACGCCCCCGCATCGCACCTGCTGCCGGAACCGAAACGCGAAGGGGTGGGGGGGGGGGGGAGGGTGCTAGAAGCAGCCGGCGCACTTCCTACTGTGTCCGGGGCTGCATTCCCACGGCACCGACCGCGGCTCCTCTCTGCTAACTCAACGGCAAACCTGGAAACCTCGGTGCGGTAATGAGCACATTGGACAAAGGATTAAGGCCCCTATTACACGATGCGCCTAAACCGTACACCTATGCACCAGCGCCCCGAGCGTGCGTATCCGTACCTACACTACTGGCCATTAAAATTGCTACACCACGAAAATGACGTGCTACAGAGGCGAAATTTAACCGACAGCAAGAAGATGCAAATGATATGCAAATGATTAGCTTTTCAGATCATTCACACAAGGTTGGCGCCGGTGTCGACACCTACAACGTGCTGACATCAGGAAAGTTTCCAACCGATTTCTCATACACAAACAGCAGTTGACCGGCGTTGCCTGGTGAAACGATGTTGTGATGCCTCGTGTAAGGAGGAGAAATGCGTACCACGACGTTTCCAACTTTGATGAAGGTCGGATTGCAGCCTATCGCGATTGCGGTTTATCGTATCGCGACATTGCTGCTCTCGTTGGTCGAGATCCAATGACTGTTAGCACAATATGGAATCGGTGGGTTCAGGAGGGTAATACGGAACGCCGTGCTGGATCCCAACGGCCTCGTATCACTAGCTGTCGATCGAGATGACAGGCATCTTATCCGCACGGATGTAACGGATCGTGCAGTCACGTCTCGATCCCTGAGTCAACAGATGGGAACGTTTGCAAAACAACAACCAGCTGCACGAACAGTTCGACGACGTCTGCAGCAGCATGGACTATCAGCTCGGAGACCGAGGGTGCGGTTACCCTTGACGTTGCATCACGGACAGGAGCGCCTGCTATGGTGTACTCGACGACCAACCTGGGTGCACAAGAGTTTTCAAATGCCCCCATAAATGAAAGTCAAGAGCGTTGAGGTCAGGAGAGCGTGGAGGCCATGGAATTTGTCCGCCTCTACCAATCCATCGGTCACCGAATCTGTTGTTGAGAAGCGTACGAACACTTCGACTAAAATGTGCAGGAGCTCTATCGTGCATGAACCACATGTTGTGTCATACTTGTAAAGCCACATGTTCTAGCAGCACAGGTAGGGTATCCCGTATGAAATCATGATAACGTGCTCCATTGAGCGTAGGTGGAAGAACGTGGGGCCCAATCAAGACATCACCAACAATGCCTGCCCAAACGTTCACAGAAAATCTGTGTTGATGACGTGATTGCACAATTGCGTGCGGATTCTCGTCAGCCCACACTTCGTCTGCAACAGTTTTCTTGCCGCACGGGCTTAGCCGAGCAGTCTCAGGCGCTGCAGTTATGGACTGTGCACCTGGTCCCGGCGGAGCTTCGAGTCCACCCTCGGGCATGGGTGTGTGAGTTTGTCCTTAGGATACTTTAGGTTAAGTAGTGTGTAAGTTTAGGGACTGATGACCTTAGCAGTTAAGTCCCATAAGATTTCACAAACATTTGAACATTCTTTGAACAGTTTTCTTAGGTTGGTAGCGAAAGTAGAAGTGAGCTTTCTTTACTACCAGAATTCAAACTTGGCGCCGGTTCCTTGGAGGAGGTGGCGGTCGGGTGGATGAGGTTAGTAAAAGCATCCTTTCTTTCCTACAATTCTTTTAGGTTGGTAGTGAAAGCGCAAGTCAACTATCTTCCCACGATTTTCTTAGGTGTGATGCATTATCATGTTGGAATTTGAACTTTATTTTATTGGGGATTGGGTTAGGTTACTGGAGCTAGGCCAAGTGTACAATCTTACACCACGTGGTGGATGCACTGTATACATGAGTCATGTTCTGACGTGAAGGTGGTGCTCTCTGGTGTCACCGATGTGAAGTAGACTGTGGACCTCGTGGTGGTGGACACGCTGGCTGCAGCCATCTTGAATAACGGTACTTGCGTCATGATCTGACGTTATGGCATCGTCCTCTAGCGGTGGCGCTGTGTACTAAGTCAGTTGGAATCCAAACCTAGTGGTGAATACACTGGGTCTCGCCATATTGGATTATGTCACAGATGAGAGTGCCCTCTGGTGGTGGCGATGTGTACTAAATCAGTTGGAGCCCTGACCTTGTGGTTAACACACCAGCGTGGAATTGTTTAAATGACGTGTTATGTCTAAGTTCTTTTCCCACGAATCCTTAGGAGGGGGTGGCAGTCTGGTGACTGGGGTTAGTACAAGTGTCTTTTCTTTCGAGCCATTTTCTTAGCTTAGTAAAGATATGGGAATTGAATTTTGTTTACTGCCAAAATTAAAAGTTGGTACCGGTTCGTAGGAAGAGGTGGCGGTCGCGTGACAGGTTAGTGAAGGTAGGCCAGGTTAGTTATTTCATGCCATTCTCTTTGCTTTGTAGATCATAAGAAGTCAGCCTCATTCTGCCAACGGCCTTGTCAAAGAGGGCGGAGGAGCGGATAGAGGTTCAGGGCACTCTCTTGTCCTAGGGGTGGGAAATTTCCCCTAAAGGCGGAAGAATCAGCAATGATCAACGACATGAGGATGCAGAAGGCAATGGAAACCATTGCATTAAAGACACGTAACGTGTATCCACAGGACATGTGGCCTGTAATTGAAGAAGTGTCATGATGATCTCTCCATTGGCAAAAGATTCCGGAATAGTCCCCCATTCCGATCTCCGGGAGGGGACTGCCAAGGGGGAGGTTACCATGAGAAAAAGATTGAATAATCAACGAAAGGATAACGTTCTACGAGCCGGGGCGTGGAATGTCAAAAGCTTGAACGTGGTAGGGAAACTAGAAAATCTGAAAAGGGAAATGAAAAGGCTCAGTCTAGATATAGTAGGGGTCAGTGAAGTGAAGTGGAAAGAAGACAAGGAGTATCGGGTAATATCAACAGCAGCAGAAAATGGTATAACAGGTGTAGGATTCGTTATGAATAGGAAGGTAGGGCAGAGGGTGTGTTTCTGTGAACAGTTCAGTGACCGGGTTGTTCTAATCAGAATCGACAGCAGACCAACACCGACAACGATAGTTCAGGTATACATGCCGACGTCGCAAGCTGAAGATGAACAGATAGAGAAAGTGTATGAGGATATTGAAAGGGTAATGCATTTTGTAAAGGGGGACGAAAATCTAATAGTCATGGGCGACTGGAATGCAGTTTTAGGGGAAGGAGTAGAAGGAAAGGTTACAGGAGAATATGGGCTTGGGATGAGGAATGAAAGAGGAGAAAGACTAATTGAGTTCTGTAACAAGTTTCAGCTAGTAATAGCGAATACCCTGTTCAAGAATCACAAGAGGAGGAGGTATACCTGGAAAAGGCCGGCAGATACGGGAAGATTTCAATTAGATTACATCATGGTCAGACAGACATTCCGAAATCAGATACTGGATTGTAAGGCGTACCCAGGAGCAGATATAGACTCAGATCACAATATAGTAGTGATGAAGAGTAGGCTGAAGTTCCTGACATTAGTCAGGAAGAATCAATACGCAAAGAAGTGGGATACGGAAGTACTAAGGAATGACGAGATACGTTTGAAGTTCTCTAACGCTATAGATACAGCAATAAGGAATAGCGCAGTAGGCAGTACAGTTGAAGAGGAATGGACATCTCTAAAAAGGGCCATCACAGAAGTTGGGAAGGGAAACACAGGTACAAAGAAGGTAGCTGCGAAGAAACCATGGGTAAAGAAGAAATACTTCAGCTGATTAATGAAAGGAGGAAGTACAAACATGTTCCGGGAAAATCAGGAATACAGAAATACAAGTCGCTGAGAAATGAAATAAATAGGAAGTGCAGGGAAGCTAAGACGAAATGGATGCAGGAAAAATGTGAAGACATCGAAAAAGATATGATTGTCGGAAGGACAGACTCAGCATACAGAAAAGTCAAAACAACCTTTGGTGACATTAATAGCAACGGTGGTAACATTAAGAGTGCAACGGGAATTCCACTGTTAAATGCAGAGGAGAGAACAGATAGGTGGAAAGAATACATTGAAAGCCTCTATGAGGGTGAAGATTTGTCTGATGTGATAGAAGAAGAAACAGGAGTCAATTTAGAAGAGATAGGGGATCCAGTATTAGAATCGGAATTTAAAAGAGCTTTGGAGGACTTACGGTCAAATAAGGCAGAAGGGATAGATAACATTCCATCAGAATTTCTAAAATCATTGGGGGAAGTGGCAACAAAACGACTATTCACGTTGGTGCGTAGAATATATGAGTCTGGCGACATACCATCTGACTTTCGGAAAAGCATCATCCACACAATTCCGAAGACGGCAAGAGCTGACAAGTGCGAGAATTATCGCACAATCAGCTCAACAGCTCATGCACCGAAGCTGCTTACAAGAATAATATACAGAAGAATGGAAAGGAAAATTGAGAATGCGCTAGGTGACGATCAGTTTGGCTTTAGGAAATGTAAAGGGACGAGAGAGGCAATTCTGACGTTACGGCTAACAATGGAAGCAAGGCTAAAGAAAAATCAAGACACTTTCATAGGATTTGTCGACCTGGAAAAAGCGTTCGACAATATAAAATGGTGCAAGCTGTTCGAGATTCTGAAAAAAGTAGGGGTCATATACAATACGTACAACAACCAAGAGGGAATAATAAGAGTGGACGATCAAGAACGAAGTGCTCGTATTAAGAAGGGTGTAAGACAAGGCTGTAGCCTTTCGCCCCTACTCTTCAATCTGTACATCGAGGAAGCAATGATGGAAATAAAAGAAAATTTCAGGAGTGGAATTAAAATACAAGGCGAAAGGATATCAATGACACGATTCGCTGATGCCATTGCTATCCTGAGTGAAAGTGAAGAAGAATTAAATGATCCATTGAACGGAATGAACAGTCTAATGAGTACACAGTATGCTTTGAGAGTAAATCGGAGAAAGACGAAGGTAATGAGAAGTAGTAGAAAGGAGAACAGCGAGAAACTTAACATCAGGAATGATGGTCACGAAGTCAATGTAGTTAAGGAATTCTGCTACCTAGGCAGTAAAATAACTAATGACGGACGGAGCAAGGAGGACATCAAAAGCAGACTCGCTATGGCAAAAAGGCATTTCTGGCCAAGAGAAGTCTACTAATATGAAATACCGGCCTTAATTTGAGGAAGAAATTTCTGAAGATGTATGTCTGGAGTACAGCATTGTATGGTAGTGAAACATGGACTGTGGGAAAACCAGAACAGAAGAGAATCGAAGCATTTGAGATGTGGTGCTATAGACGAATGTTGAAAATTAGGTGGACTGATAAGGTAAGGAATGAGGAGGTTCTATGCAGAATCGGAGAGGAAATGAATATGTGGAAAACACTGATAAGGAGAAGAGACAGGATGATGGGACATCTGCTAAGACATGAGGGAATGACTTCCATGGTACTAGAGGGAGCTGTAGAGGGCAAAAACAGTAGAGGAAGACAGAGATTGGAATACATCAAGCAAATAATTGAGGACGTCGGTTGCAAGTGCTACTCTCAGATGAATAGGTTAGCACAGGAAAGGAATTCGTGGCGGGCCGGATCAGACCAGTCGGCAGACTGATGACCAAAAAAGTAGAGATAAGAGTGGTGTGGTGCATTATCCTGTTGGAATTCAAAAATGGCTCTGAGCACTATGGGACTTAACATCTGAGGTCATCAGTCCCCTAGAACTTAGAACTATTTAAACCTAACTAATCTAAGGACATCACACACATCCATTCCCAAGGCAGCATTCGAACCTGCGACCGTAGCGGTCGTGCGGTTCCAGACTGTAGCACCTAGAACCGCTCGGCCACCCCAGCCAGCTATAAAGTAATTCAAACTTGGCGCCAGTCTGTAGGAGGAAGTAGCGGTCGGGTGACTTAGTGGAGATAGCCCAACTGACCTTCTTCCTGCGATTTTCTTGGTGCATTATCATATTGGAATTTGAACTTCCTGCCATTTCCTGGGGGAAGTGGAGCTTGGCACTTTCCGGTCAAAATTCAAACTTTCCGCCAAAATCCGCCTTAGCACATACCTTCGAACAACATTCTGGTCCAGCAGTCCAGGGGTTTATGAAAGGAATGTGCTAAGGTCTGATGAGGGTGGATCCAGAAAACAAAGTCGATAGTTGCCAGCCGAAGGTGGAATGAGTATAACATCTTTGAGTAGGAGGATCTGTGATGGTAAAGAGTGCCAGGTGCGTGCAGTAAAAAACTTGGGAGTCGCAGCTAGGTTCCCGGAGGAAGCAGACGTGTGGTGGTGGCTTTAAGGAAGGATACGCGCTACGCATTTTTAGTTTGCACACTGAGCAAACTTTAGCACGTTAATGGGAGAAGCTATATAATGATTTCAAAATGGGTTTTGTTAGATAATGTTCAGAGTTAGGGTTTGTACGTCCAAGGTTTGACGCAGTAAGCGTTTTGTAAAAATTTTTTGTAAGAGTGATTCATGCTACTGAAATGTTGGAAATGGTAGTTTTTGTATATGACTTAAATTTTTAACAATACAGGGTGTTACAAAAAGGTACGGCCAAACTTTCAGGAAACATTCCTCACACACAAAGAAAGAAAATATGTTACGTGGACATGTGTCCGGAAACGCTTACTTTCCATGTTAGAGCTCATTTTATTACTTCTCTTCATATCACATTAATCCTGGAATGGAAACACACAGCAACAGAACGTGCCAGCGTGACTTCAAACACTTTGTTACAGGAAATGTCCAAAATGTCCTCCGTTAGCGAGGATACATGCATCCACCCTCCGTCGCGTGGAATCCCTGATGCGCTGATGCAGCCCTGGAGAATGGCGTATTGTATAACAGCTGTCCACAATACGAGCACGAAGTATCTAGATTTGGTACCGGGGTTGCGTAGACAAGAGTTTTCAAATGCCCCCGTAAATGAAAGTCAAGAGGGTTGAGGTCAGGAGAGCGTGGAGGCCATGGAATTTGTCCGCCTCTACCAATCCATCGGTCACCGAATCTGTTGTTGAGAAGCGTACGAACACTTCGACTAAAATGTGCAGGAGCTCTATCGTGCATGAACCACATGTTGTGTCATACTTGTAAAGGCACACGTTCTAGCAGCACAGGTAGAGTATCCCGTATGAAATCATGATAACGTGCTCCATTGAGCGTAGGTGGAACAACATGGGGCCCAATCGAGACATCACCAACAATGCCCGCCCAAACGTTCACAGAAAATCTGTGTTGATGACGTGATTGCACAATTGCGTGCGGATTCTCGTCAGCCCACACATGTTGATTGTGAAAATTTACAATTTGATCACGTCGGAATGAAGCCTCATCCGTAAAGAGACCATTTGCACTGAAATGAGGAATTGACACATTGTTGGATGAACCATTCGCAGAAGTGTACCCGTGGAGGCCAATCAGCTGCTGATAGTGCCCGCACACACTGTACACGGTACGGAAACAACTGGTTCTCCCGTAGCACTCTCCATACAGTGACGTGGTCAACGTTACCTTGTACAGCAACAACTTCTCTGACGCTGACATTAGGGTTATCGTCAACTGCACGAAGAATTGCCTCGTCCATTGCAGGTGTCCTCGTCGTTCTAGGTCTTCCCCAGTCACGAGTCATAGGCTGGAATGTTCCGTGCTCCCTAAGACGCCGATCAATTGCTTCGAACACCTTCCTTTCGGGACACCTTCGTTCTGGAAATCTGTCTCGATACAAACGTACCGCGCCACGGCTATTGCCCCGTGCTAATCCATACATCTAATGGGCATCTGCCAACTCCGCATTTGTAAACATTGCACTGACTGCAAAACCACGTTCGTGATGAACACTAACCTGTTGATGCTACGTACGGATGTGTTTGATGCTAGTTCTGTAGAGCAATGAGTCGCATGTCAACACAAGCACCGAAGTCAACATTACGTTCCTTCAATTGGACCAACTGGCGGTGAATCGAGGAAGTGCAGTACATACTGACGAAACTAAAATGAGCTCTAACATGGAAATTAAGCGTTTCCGGACACATGTCCACATAACATATTTTCTTTATTTGTGTGTGAGGAATGTTTCCTGAAAGTTTCACCGTACCTTTGACAGGGCACGGCCCATATGCTATCCCATCCTTTCCTAATCCGAGCTTGTGCTCCGTCCCTAATGACACTGTTGTCGATTGGGCGTTGAACACTAATCTCTTCCTCCTGCTCCCGCAAACATATATGCTGTCCATGTTTTTAAAAAAGTCAGTAAATCACACAGTGTTACGTTATCATAAAAATCTCCAATTCTAATTCCCTGGCTAAATTAATTACTATGCTTCGATATCTCGGCAAATGCGCTAGTTCGGTACCTTTTGAATTCTTCTGAATGTATTTACAATATATCTCTCGATTAACGAAAAATAATATAAGAAAATTATTATCATCACACAGCACTGCCTAAACACATGTTACTGCATCAGAAGATTCAGCTCAATTTCTTCTCTCTCTCTCTCTCTCTCTCTCTGACAGCACTCCACTCACAATCAAAGGTTCCACTAACCAAGACCACCTACAATAAATCAGACCTTAAGGCAGATATCGGTAGTTGACAATATGGCGGCAATCGTGGGGGAAACAAACCAGCGTGCTTGTGTTTCCATAACGCGTGTGTGTAACATTGTATACGTGACGTTCAAGAGAAGCGAAAGCATTTATTACTAGCTGTTATTTATACTATATGCTGTGAATGTCGTCAAAAGTGCTACGCTAGTATTTACTTTCTATATTCTGTAGTAAGTTCCGCATAATTTAAAGTGTAAACTATTCTTGCGATGGGTCATAGCTGTTGTGTACCAGGATGTAAATCCAATTACGGCAAAACATACGATACCTCAACATTTAAGTTTCCCAAGGAGACAGCATTGAGGAACAAATGGATTAAACTAATTCATAGAGATAATTTTGAAGTGAACGATAAAGCTGTGGTGTGCATTAAGCATTTTGAACCTAAGTTTGTGGTTAGGGAAGACATTTTTCCTGTGGAACATAGTGAGCCAATACGTGTGCCCCGAAAAATACCAAGACTAACAAATGATGCAATTCCAACCATCTTTCCTAATCAACCTTCTTATCACACAGTGCCAGTTCCTAAGCAAAGGAAGAATCCTGAAGATCGTGTTCAACAGTTACTCTTACGTGATGAATGTAGTTTCAGTAAGTGGTGTGAAAATGACAATATACCTGACTTTCAGCATTTTAAAAGCGAAGTGCAGAAAAGGAATGTTTGTCCATTTACAATTTTAGTAAAGGATGACTACGCATGTTTCATTAAATTAAAGGATGATTCAGTCAGTGATGTGCCATTAGCTTCAGTGTGCTTCAAGGTATCAAGTTCCTTGGAAGTAAAAGTGTTTCACAAAAATGTGTGTCTGCCTACGGAAACCTTGAAATGGATACTACAGTCTGGGGAGGAAGAGAACTTGAAATGTGACAAGTGGACGAAATTTGATAATCTGGTGAGTCACCTAAATGGTTTCACAGATAACTCTACTGGCACCATTGACAAGATTATAATTTTAGTCAATGTTCTCAAACAAGCACTAAACGCTGGTAGTGATTTTGACGCTGAAATAGCACCTAAAATAGAATTTGTTTTGGATCAATTACAACTAGCAATAACAAAGCAAAGTAGATATTCTCCTGAGCTTTTGATATGGGCAGCAACCATTTGCTTTTCATTTCTTGGTGCCTACCATCACATGAGAAAAACAAATGTATTAACATTACCTCATCCTGTCTATTTAAGGCAGTTTCTATGCAGAATGGGTCCAAATAAACCTTGTATTGGTCCATCACAGGTAGCGTTTTTGAGGGGAAAAAATAAATTTCTTCAGGGAAGTGATAAAGTAATTTCAGTGATGCTAGATGAAGTTTATGTTAATTCAAAATTCTCTTATAAGGCTGGAAAGATACTTGGTGTTGCTGAGAATGCTTCAGATACTACAACAGCAGGTACAATGCAGGTTTTCATGGCATCATCTTTACATTCTGATTATAAAGAAGTGATAGCTCCTTTCCTGTAAGAAATGTTACTTCTGATACTCTACTGAAAATGACAATTGATGTATTAAAGTTAATGCATGAGCTGCAGTATGATGTTATATGCCTGGTAACAGATAACCATAGCACTAATAGAAAAATGTATCAGCTTATGTGTGGTGGCACTTTACAGCCGTGTATTACAAATCCAGTAGCTCCATCCAAATTTCTCTTTCTTCTGTTTGACAATGTGCACTTGCTTAAGTGTATCAGAAATAACTGATTGAATGCAAAAAATGAATCCTTCATAATGCCAAATATTGAGGATACATTTGCTTTCATCAATACCTTTCTACACAGTGATGAAGGGAATGCTGCATGTGAATATACTGTCAGTGAAGCAAAGTTTTCAGATTTGAGGAACCTGTTTCATTCTGAGAAAAATAAACTGTTGAAACTTGCCCCAAAGCTAGTGAGAAAGGCAGTATATCCAACTTCTATTGAGAGACAGAATGTTATCCTTGCTCTCAGTGTTTTTTATTCTAAGAATGTGGCAGCACTAGAAATTTTGAAAAGTCAGGGGATTGAGATTTCTGATGGCACTATTCAGTTTTTGAAATTAATCATTAAATGGTGGACAGTTTCTAATGTACAGCATCCCATGAAGGGAAAATACACATCAGATAATAATTCTGGCCCAATCACTGGACCTACTGACTCCAAACTTGTGTTTCTTGAAAATTTGAAAACATTTCTTGATATCTGGCATGCATTGCCTACTCATGGAATTTTAACCAATGAAACATATACTGCTTTCTCTCACACACTTGCAGCAACAGTTCAGTTATGCAGATACATTTTTAACACTTACAACTGGTCCTATATTCTTACAGCAAAATTACAAACTGATGCTTTGGAAGCAAGATTTGAGCTTATAGGAGGCTAAGTGGCTGCACATATAATGTTTCAGTTGAGCAAATCTTGGAATCTGAGAGGAAACTGAAAGTAATAAGTCTACTAAAGCTCAGATCTACTAAACATGGTGAATTTACATTAAATGATTTTGCAGCAAAAGTAAATTACAGCATAAAAAACCAAAAGTATGAAAATTTAGATAAATTAGAACCTGCTCTAGAGGAACTAGCGAACATGCCCATGATGGATGAAGACTTGAAAGTCTTGGTTTGTATTGCTAGCTACACCAGCAAAACAGTGCTTGAGAAGCTGCAAAAAGGTGGAAAATGTTCAGGCTGTGAAGAAATGTTGCAGACACAGGATGAAATTTTGTTGCAGTGTGAAACCAAAGAACTCCTTTCCTATTTCAAGCAACTGAATCATGGGGGATTGAAGTGTCCTTCTTCTATAATGATTTCCTTGTGTCTTAATATATATAAACTTTTTCAAGTTCTGATTAGCAGCACATATGAACCAGAATTCCTAAAACTTGAAAATCAGAGAGATGCAGTACTTGCCTTAGGAACTGAATTGTGTGAAAATGCCATTAGTAACCTCAGTGATGTGTGCAAATGTGGCATTCCCTTAAAGACAATAATCAAGAAAAGTATTAAAGGGCTTTCAAATATTTTTATTAATAATTACACAAAACTGTTGAATGAAAAGAGTGTTTCAAAGGAAATTGCTTGAACACTAGTCAAACAAAAAAGAGGAACTCATGAAGACATTGCAGCAAAAATAACAAAACGCAAAGTAGCCAAGCTGAGCAGCAAATAAATCCAACAGGTACTCAAAATCAAACACTTCTAACATATTACGTAATGACAGTGACTAGAATTAACTGCATATTGTTTAATAGAGTTTTGTGCTTTAGTTACACGCTTCATTTATTGTTGCTATGTAGCTTCTATTGTGCAAATTATTATTAGTGTCCAAATATGCCATTTACATGTGTTTTGTAGTAGTTTTTTGGATTTGATTTTGAGTTGCATCTCATAATTTTACTTCGTCATAGTTCTTATTACGTAATTTGTAGCTTTAGTGACAACTTTTTATTTAAGTTTGAAGATAGAAAAATACATAACAATACATTTCTTATGCAATTTAGAATCTACTTTCCATTTATGAAGTTTGTAAATTATTCGTATTAGGGTAGCGCTGAAATACTTGGCCTAAGACGGCCGCCATCTTGGTTTCTGTGTTGTGGTCTGATGTATTGTAGCTGGTCTTGCACTAACAGTCTCTCGCAGCGCAACCTCTTTGGCTTAGATGTTGCCCATTGTTATTCATATGCTACTGAAGCTTTACTTTTCCGCATTACATCCAAAATTAAAGCAACAAACTGAAATTTTGCAAGATTGCCACAGGACATTATAAACTGGAGATAGTAAAGTAGGAACAATGTAAAAAATACAGAACGCAGACAACTGCATCATGCATAATAGTACACAAAAATGTTCTTCATTTTTCTCCAATTTAACGAATTTCTACGCAGTTTCAGACAACTTGATAATGTTATCAGTATGGGGTGTGACTACCTCTGACACCAATACAGGCTTAAAAATGACGGGGCTTGCTGTTAATGATGTCATCAGTCTCATGTTCAGGCAATAAAGTCCGTTCTTCCTGTAGAGCTGCTCACAGTCTCTTTGAAAAAAAAAAAAAAAAAAATCGGTAAATCACACAGTGTTACGTCATCATAAGAAATCACCAATTTCTGAATCCCTGGCTAAATTAATTACTTCGCTTCGATGTCTCTATGTCTTGGAGAGTAGTTGGTGGATGCTGACGTGATGTAAGCCGTCTCCTTAGTCCATCCCAAACATGCTCTACGGGATTCACATCGGCAGGGCGAGCAGGCCACGCCATGCGTGCAACGTTTTCAGTTTCCAAGAAAACATCAACAATCCGTGCTCTGTGAGACATAACACTATCTTCCATCAGTACGACATCTGGGTCCACATCACCTCGCAACAACCGCAAATGAGGCTCCAAGACCTCGTCACGGTACCTAACAGCACTTAAGCCTCGCCGATTATCCTGCAAAATTTCATGAAGAGGAGGTCGAGTGGTCAACGTAATCCCTGCCCCTACCATTAGGGATCCTCCTCAATATCAGTCTCTTTCCATAATGTATGCGCTCTGAAATGGTGTTTCACGTTACCCCCAAACACGAATCCGTCGAGAATCACTCTCCATACCAAATCGGCATTCATGTGTGATAACAACATTGGCCCACTGTTGGATCGCCCAGGTGGCATGTTGACTACTCGAATCTAGACGATCGCTTCTGTGAAGACTCCTGAGAGGTAGACATACAGTAGGTCCCCGACGGTAAGGACCAATCTGTCGAAGCTCCCTGTACACTGTTTACCTCGATACAACACGTCCAGTGGATGCTGCGAGCTCACACGACAGTTGGCGTGTAGTGCTGGGACGCCAGTGTCGTGCCCTTACTGCCAAATAACGGCCTTCTCTTCTGAAATACGTGGTTGTCCCCGCCTGGTCTTTGGGATACAGTATCTATAAACCCTCAACACATCCGACAAGCAACATAATGATTGACGTTAAGCCATCGGGCCACATCATCTTGCCACTGTTCTGGCTTCCATTCCTCCTCTGGCCCCCCACCGGAGAGAGGCGTCTTCTCATTGCCGTACTGCACAGCCTCTTACCGTGTACACAGCGACTGTCGATGTGGGACTACCCGGCAAACACTGCATCGTTTCATAGGTGCCCTGACGTCATTGTTGGCATAGTCGTCAGTTGACCGGCATGCCATCTTCCGTGCAGAATAAGATAGTACCGTCAACTGGTTGACAGTTTGTATGATTATACCGCGAATTAGATGCAGGACGGGGAAATAGTGGTTTGTTGCTTTCATTTTGGACACAAGTGTATTACCGAAATTATTTATTTTATTTATTTTTTTATTGATTTATTTAACCTGGCAAGATTAGGGCCATCAGGCCCCCTCTTACATCTAACCAGGCAGTCTACTTATTTTTCTTTCATATGATTTAGTAGGCATGTTAAACTACATCTAGTACAAAAAGTGAAACAAACAATTAGAAAGGTACACCTGGAAAAATACATACATATAGAGTTTATATTCGTAGATCATAAGTACTGTTATAATTAGACATTATTGAAGAGACGGATTTTAGATAGGAGTGCTGGCAGCAGGGAGTATGAGGGAGACTCATGGTGAAGGGAGGAGAAGAATAGAGAGACATGATGAAATATAATTAAGGAAATATAAAGGAAGAGAAGATTGCGTTGCTAATAGAGATAGATGAAGAGGAAGGCATCTCAGGAGCAAGATGATTTGACAGATGAGAGGACTGGCCTTGTACATTAATTTTGTGGAGAACTTTATGAGGATGATAGTAGGAAATGCTTCAACTTCTTCTTAAAAGCAGAGAGATTGAATTTTGCGCAAGGTAAGGGGCAGTTTGTTCCAGAGGCGGACAGCGGCAACTGAGAACGAGTTTGCAAAAGTTTTTGTTTTGTAAGTGGGCACAGTTAGGATACCAAATTAGAGTGACCTCGTGTTTCGATTATGATGGCATGACAGGTTTTAAATCTCTGAAGCAAGGTACTGGGGTGCTTGCGTGACGAGGAGTCGGTGAAGTAGACACAGAGTGCGGTAGTCACGCAGTTTGTCCGGCTGCAGCCACCCTAGCTGGGAGCATGAAGCACTCACTAACACGATCGTAACGGCGAATGTTGCAGGCGAAACGCACACAGGCATTCGTGGTTAGTTCTGACCGTCGTTTGTTTTCACTACTCGTGCCTTGTTGAATTACATCACAATAGTGGAGGTTCGGCAGAACGAGTGCTTGCACGAGCTGGCGTTTCAAGTCGTGTGGAAATATGTTCCGAAACTTTTTGAGAGCATAGAGACAAGCAGACGTCTTTCGGCACACTGCGACTGTATTCTCCACCCAGTTGAGATGCTCATCCAAAGTTACACCCAAGTTCTTCACCGTTTTCTGATATGGTATTGGAGTACCGTCGAGCAGAATAGGAGGTAGCCGTTCGCGGAAATCTGAACTTATTAATAGCCCATCAGAAATTAATAAGATTACTTGCGTCTTTTTTGCATTTAGTTTAAGCCCCAGGTTTTTCGCTCATGTCACTACTGAAGACAGATCATCATTCATGGGAGCGATTGCAGTGTTTACATCTTCAAGTCTGACGCTTAGGTAGAGCTGGAGGTCGTCGGCATGCAAATGATATTTACAGGAGGATAGAACCGACGAAATATCGTTGACATATAAAGAAAACAAAAGTGGTCCTAAGACTGATCCTTGTGGCACTCCTGAGGAAACATGTTTCCAGGAAGATTTTTCATTTACGCAGACAACACATTGCTGTCTGTCTTTTAAGTAGCTTTCAAACCATCTCATTGCACTATCAGAGAAATTAAGCTGTTGCATTTTTCTGAGTAATATGTCAAAGTTAAGTGTCAAAAGCTTTGCTGAAGTCCAGTAGCGTCAATATTGTTGCCTTTCGATTGTCGATGGCATATTTCAGGTCATCAGTTACTTTAATTAGAGCAGTGTTTGTGCTGTGATGTTTACGGGAACCGGATTGAAATTTGTCATATAGGCTGAATTCATGCAAGTGTTCAGTGATTTGGTCATGAACGATATATTCAAGTGCTTTGGAAACAGCAGTCAGTATGCTAATTGGTCGGTAATGACCAGACAGTTGCGGGTTTTCGATCTTAGGGATGGGTCGAATTATGCTTCTTACGATTTTCTGTATAATACAATATCCTTACAACGCGAAATAATACTGTTACACGTGACTTGGTAGTGCGGCACTGTCGTCAGGATAAACAGGAAGCGTTTACAGAGAGCCGTGCACCCGCGAGGCGAAACCGCGTGAGCGACACGCGCTGGCAGCCCTCGCCCGCATGCGCGCACGCGCTCGCACGCGGCCGCCCCTCTCCCCACGCGCCGCTCACTCGCCGAGTGCGGAGCGAGTGGCACTTGTGCCGCGTGCCTGCCCACGTTCATTAGATTTTACTTGTTACGTTTTAATGCACAGTGTAGGAAGATTTTGTGAGGCTACCGAGTGGGTTCTATAACGAATCAGATTTGTCGAACGACGCGCCATATGGTCATATAGCGCGAGACCGGCCTGGCGAGCGGGCGCCTTATCTTACTGGAGCAGAGGGAGAGAGTGGGAATTCGTCAGCCACGCTGGGCACCAAGAAGCGAATCTTTTACCATTCATGTTTTCTGGTTAAATATCAACATACAGCTCCAATTGTGCCGTTCTCGTTACTTGCACTGACAACTTGTTAGTAATACACTACTGGCCATTAAAATTGCTACATCACGAAGATGACGTGCTACAACGCGAAATTTAACCGACAGGAAGAAGATGCTATGCGATGCAAATGATTAGCTTTTCAGAGCATTCACACAAGGTTGGCGCCGGTGGCGACACCTACCACGTGCTGACATGAGGAAAGTTTCCAACCAATTTCTCATACACAAACACCAGTTGACCGGCGTTGCCTGGTGAAACGTTGTTGTGATGCCTCGTGTAAGGAGGAGAAATGCGTACCATCACGTTTCCGACTTTGATAAAGGTCGGATTGTAGCCTATCGCGATTGCGGTTTATCGTATCGCGACATTGCTGCTCGCGTTGGTCGAGCTCCAATGACTGTTGAAACACGTCCCCTTAGAAAAATTAGTGAATCACTGTGCTGGTAAACCTCTTACATTATTTGATTTTCAAACAGCTGAGCAGAACTCAACGTACTCTGACATTTCGCTCTTTACCTATTCTGATCAACATTACACTGACACACAATATTTTTTTAGCGCAACGTAATCCGACTTTCAATAATCCCTACAAAGGAATGGCCCTCACTAACTTTAACCTATGCCTTTCATGTATCACTTACTTCACAAAAATTTTCGTTACTCGGACTACTGCAATACAGCGAGCGTCACTACTGCCAGCTAAATAAAAGGCTCAAACTACGGAAGGCACTAACTACTGACAGGCATAGTTAGCAAATGAAAGATTTCGATAGAGAACAAACAATGTATTTACCTTAATAGCGTTCAAAAGTCATATATATATATAATCTCAGTTCATGACATCCAGTCTTACAAATTTACTGTCTCCGTCCATATCATCCGCTCTCAAAACTCCGCCATCTCACTCCCCACATCCACCACTGCTGGCGGCTCACCTCCAACTGCACAACGCTACGCGCTGTTAACAGCCAACTGCCCAACACTACAATGGCGAGTATTACAACAATGCCGACCAGCCACAGACTGCACACAGCACAGCCAGTGATTTTCATACGTGGCGTTACCAATATAAAAACCTAAACAGCCTACTTACACTGTTGGCACAATATGGAATCGGTGGGTTCAGCAGGGTAATACGGAACGCCGTGCTGGATCCCAACAGCCTCGTATCACTAGCAGTCGAGATGACAGGCGTCTTATCCGCATGGCTGTAAAGGACGGTGCAGCCACATCTCGATCCCTGAGTCAACAGATCGGAACGCTTGCAAGACAACAACCATCTGCACGAACAGTTCGACGACGTTTGCAGGAGCATGGACTATTAGCTTGGAGACCATGGCTGCGATTAGCCTTGGCTCTGCATCACACATAGGAGTGCCTGCGATGGTGTACTCGACGACGAACCTGGGTGGACGAATGTCAAAACGTCATATTTTCATATGAATACAGGTTCTGTTTACAGCATCATGATGGTCGCATCCGTGTTTGGCGACATCGCGGTGATGTCAAATTGGAATCGTGTATTCGTCATCGCCATACTGGCGTATTACCCGGCGTTATGGTTTGGGGTGCCATTGGTTACACGTCTCGGTCACCTCTTGTTCGCATTGACAGCAATTTGAACAGTGGACGTTACATTTCAGATGTGTTGCGACCCGTGGCTCTACCCTTCATTCGATCCCTGCGAAACCCTACATTTCAGCAGGATAATGCACGACCGAATTTTGCAGGTCCTGTACGGGCCTTTCTGGATACGGAAAATGTTCGACTGCTGCCCTGGCCAGCACATTCTCCATATCTCTCACCAATTGAAAACGTCTGGCCAATGGTGGCCGAGCAACTGGTTCGTTACAATACGCCAGTCATTTCTCTTGATGAACTGTGGTATCGTGTTGAAGCTGCATGGGCAGCTGTACCTGTACACGCCATCCAAGTTCTGTTTGACTCAATGCCCAGGCGTATCAAGGCCGTTACTACGGCCAGAGGTGGTTGTTCTGGGTACTGATTTCTCAGGATCTATGCACCCAAATTGCGTGAAAATGTAATAACATGTCAGTTCTAGTATAATACATTTGTCCCATGAATACCCATTTATCATCTGCATTTCTTCTTGGTGTAAGAATTTTAATGGACAGTAGTGTAATTGCAGTATCACTCAGTTCGTCAAATTGAAGTTACTGTCAGTTCTGATTGACGGGTAGGGTGGCCAATCACAAGTAAGATCCGAGAGAACAGGCGCCAAACTGTTAAGATGTCTCACTACTAGTCTGCGACCAATTTTCGAAGTGGCAATATTGTAACCAGTGTGTGAAGTGTTAACATGCGTATAGACTGAATCGGTTGTAAAAGTTATGTCGGGAAACGTATTTATGCGTTCTTATGGGGATTCTAGGACTGTGTGAAATATTTTGCGACATTTAATGATTAATCTCGTTAATGATAGGCTGTCTCTAGAAATCATTTTACTAATTTTGCGATGGAACAAATGAAACAAAATTAGTTGACTTCCTCCCATTTTACGATTATCATTATGCAGTGTTTATTGCACAAGCGTTAGAATTAGATGCAGAAGGAACTAATTGGGGCTACCTCTACGAGACCCGAGGTAAGTTGACTACAAGATTATTGGGGGGACGACCTGGACTTTCATGTTATGTAAATCACACGTAGCATCACCGTGCGTCTCTGTGTACGTATTTTGACAGACAACATTTCGAACATCCACTCCCCTGTTTGCTGTGACAGTGTCATAACACGAAGCGCGACGAGCGAGCGGTGTGGCACGGGGCTTGTCACACGTGTGTCGCGACGCTTGCAGGAGACAGAAAACAACGTACGTGTCGTTACATCTTCCTCGGACGATGAAACTTTCCTGGCGTTAGTCAACTTAATCAACGTTAATCAACAGACGAGTAACATGCATTGTTGGGCACTGCATTTTATTGACGTTGGCGGTTATGGGTGCCTCACTGACGGGAGAATATTGTAATGAATGCCTTGTGAAGCCGCAGTACATTCCTATTGCGGTATCATTTCGGAAAATATAACGCACCTGTTCTCGAGATTTAATTTTAAAGAAACATATTTTGAAAATTTATCTAGTTTTAATTTTTAAAAAAACAACAAGTTTTGAAAAGTTATCAAGTTCTTAACACTAAAATGTCATCCTATAATTATAATGGAATAATGTCTTTTCGTTATGTTTTTAAATTAAATACAGCACTGATGTGGACAATGGCTGCGTCATATTCTCTTTGCCGCGCGGAATTAGCCGAGCGGTCTGAGGCGCTGCAGTCATGGACTGTGCGGCTGCTCCCGGCGGAGGTTCGAGTCCTCCCTCGGGCATGGCTGTGTGTGTTTGTCCTTAGGATAATTTAGGTTAAGTAGTGTGTAAGCTTAGGGACTGATGACCATAGCAGTTAAGTCCCATAAGATTTCACACACACACATATTCTCTTTGCCTCCTTTGCAGGCACGCGTGCGAGTGAATAGTTAGGTGTGTACCAGCGGCAACACGAGACAGCTCTGGATAGCGTCGAACCGAACACCAAAATGTATCTCGTATTTACTGAAGACTGAAAAGGGGTACCGGTTTGCCTCCAGCGCTAAAAACAGTTTAGGTATGTTAGCTACATTTCTTAGCAGCAATATACGCCGTAAAGAGCACCAAACGTAAACTGGCAAGCGACTACATTTTTCACTAAAAGCTTTTCAAAATACGCGCGATGCTGTACTTTACTTCAAGTATCACAATAGCTAAGGACAATAATGAAAAGAAAACCAGTTCATTTTCAAGCTGTGATGCGTGACCACACTTTTTTTTATAAATAATTTAAAAGCCAAGATCACTTACATATGTTGTTTACTGGATAACCGGTATCAACACACTAAAGGTGCCATCGTCGAATCTGAATGCAGCTTAACATTTATAAAACATTTGGATATAACGACACATGAGGCAGACCAGCTGATATAAAATCATTGTCACAAGAAATAAAAAACGACTGCTCTCATGGTCATTTGTTTTCCATCAGATATGTAAAACCGAAGTCACAAGATAAAAAATTATTTGGTACATGACCTCTGCAGCGTGCTTCTGACCGTTGTTAGTCGAGCAGCGGTCATCTACCAAATAGTTTTATCTTGTGACTTCATATCTGATGGAGAAGAATGACCATCAGAGCAGTTTTTTTTTATTTCTTGTGACAATGATTTTATATCAGCTGGTCTGCCTCATGTATCGTTATACCCAAATAGTTTTATAATGTTAATCTACATTTAGATCCGAGGATGGCACCTTTAGTGTGTTGAAACCGGTTATCCTGTATGTGGTGTCACCGCCAGCCACCACACACGCTAGGTGGTAGCCTTTAAATTGGCCGCGGTCCGTTAGTATACGTCGGACCCGCGTGTCGCCACTGTCAGTGATTGCAGACCGAGCGCCGCCACACGGCAGGTCTAGTCTAGAGAGACTCCCTAACACTCGCCCCAGTTGTACAGCCGACTTTGCTAGCGATGGTTCACTGAGAAAATACGCTCTCATTTGCAGAGACGACAGTTTAGCATAGCCTTCAGCTACGTCCTTTGCTACGACCTAGCAAGGCGCCATATTCAGTTACCATGTCTTCTGAACAGATAATATTGTGAATCATGTACCGTCAAGAGCGACGTTCATCATTAATGGATTAAAGTTAAGTATCAAACTAATTACGTCCGCTTTCTGAATTCTAATTCCTTGTCATGTTCCAGACCTCACGTCAGTATAGTCCTTCCCTCCTCACGCCAGCCTGCCTGAGCTAAAACGCGTACATTTCGGCCTCCTCTAGTAACACGGTGTTGGCTTTTCAGCCAACACAACACTGTAAACAGTATTTAAGCCATCTTGGCTTTTGAATTATTTCTAGAACAGAGTGATCGCCCCACTACGCACTGTGGCTTCACTACAAGACAGTTTTTTTTTTTTTTTTTTGCTTTTTCCTTTCTGAATACATTCCTCAAAATCGAATGAGAAAGTCTGTGCAGCGTAGAACACGCATGAATTCCGAGACGGTGGTTTTTATTTCTTTATGCCAACAGTAAAAGCCTTACTGAGATACTAGCTACACAGACGGGTGCAGCTTTGCTTCGTGTACGTAATACAAGCTTCTTAGCAAATGGACGACTTGCAGTTTCACTCTCTGTTTATCGTACGATGCGAGTTGCGTGGAGCAACCATCATTCTATTTCGCGCTGGGCCGCACGACAGATGTACGTATCGATGTCATGTTCTGTCGTCATCCCAAACTGAACCAGTCAGGTCGCTTACGTTACCTTTCAATGCACTCCGCCGGTGCGGATTGCTTCTGCGTATCGTATTGCCTCAGTATGAACCCCGCCTGTGGGAGAAGCATTTACAGACAACGACAGAGGCAGATATGGCCCGGCCATACGAAATATTGTGCACACTTGGCGGACAACACCAGCAACATCCCGACGATACGTCGGCAACCACCTGTATCGGGCAGTTCTGTCTGCAGTACTGCCCGAAGTACGGTAATATTGACCCGTATCGCAGCCAAATTGCAGCAATATTACCGGCAACACTATTGCGACCATACATTGCCGTAAAACATGGGTCGTATAACAGCATCTTGATAGAGGCTAGCGAGATCCAGGGCTGTACATCTCTTGTCGCGTCACACAAGGAAATATTGGAAACCCTTCGCGGCCCCCCTCCCCCTTCCCCCCTTTATATAACTTCAAGTTCATGTCGGCAAGCTGAATTTCAACTCGTGGATTTGAACTGGCATTAACGCTACGGGTGCAATAAAAAATCGCGGTGGGTTTTAGCATAATAAGTCTCACTTTTCTCAGTTAAGTACTGCCTCCCTTGGGGAACCAGTCCGCAACAAGACAGAGACGCCCGAAGCTCTCCTGGGAAGCCTTCGGCCCGCCGCTGAGACAGTTGAATGTCGCCAGCCAGCGAGTGTGGCCTTGCCAAGGTCGCGTGACGTCATAAGCGCCGCAGTTGCACCTCTGTGCTGTATTACGGTATCGCATTGTTCCCGCCCGGCATTCTTCAGTGTCAAGAGCCCACGTGAGCTAACTCACAGCGGAACGCAAGCGTTTAGCGCAGACTTTTCAAAATAACAACTCTATAATGTTGGTCCGTCCGCAAAAATGTAGAATGACAACGTAAGGAAACACATCCTCAAGGGGTATCGCGTGACTGTGGCTTATACGTCAGAAATATATATAAATTTTTTAAATAAATGGCCGTATCTTACTTCCCTGTCTCAGAAAAGGCCTTCACTAACTTACTCCCAAGATATTGTTTATACTCAAACAATTTTAAAGTCCGTGTCTGAACACCAATTTCCTAAACGCAGTTGTAAAACGAACTCTGATAGTATCACTTTTGAAGATTGGAAGATTTTCCACCACAATTAAGTAAAAAGTCATTCCGAGCATTTTTCGCAGTGGCTATAGCAACGAAATCTAACGATCCCGTCTCAGTCCTATGTGAACACTGTATTTAAAAAAATCGCTTGGTACGACTTCGCTTATTGTGACTTGTAATGTAAAACGACGTGTTTTTTATTACATTTTCGGAGAAACTTATCGGCTGTAACGTTCAACGTTTCTTTTTTGTTTGTTATGTATTTGGGGATAACTAACAGCAATCTAATGCTTATTTCCAAATGCTTGTTTTCTGCTGCTAGTTGGAATCAAATCAGTGGTTAAGGCGAATGAATCTTCAAATGTAAAATGCGTACGCACATCTTAAATGCAAAAAAGACAAAGGTAACTGATTACCCTAAACAGGACAAAATGCGTTACTATATTACATTTTAAAGTTTTACCAACTGGTTATAAAACAAAGCTGTGATTGTAGGAAACTAAATTCCAGTGTGTGTTATTTTTTCAAAGTACGGAAGTGGCGTAGCAGTGTATTGGTTACTGATATTTTGTGATTATGTGCGTTAGATATTTTCAGCGGTGTTGGGTACAGCGAATCACATTCGACCAACATTCTAAAGGAAATATTGGAGAAAGTGTGGGCTTTAATGTAATTTATGGTACGTATAGAATACCGTCTTCTCATTCTGCTGCTGTTAATTAACTTTTGTAATACAGTAAGTGTGTCATTCATGACAACTATACTATACAGCACAGCACAGTACTGTAAGTTTTAAATCTGCTCAGTATTTTATCTCATTCATTTCTCATTGTTGCCACTCCTTCCTTCACTTATCAAAGGTTCTTAGATTTTCCTGTGGGAATTTTATAGCTCTACATACAGTATAAACATAGGAAAAAATCCTCGTCTGTGCCGCTCCAGAACACTGTATTCTAAACACTGCAGCTTCTAACAACCCTACCACAACAAAGGTTAGAATTTAATAACGATTGTGGTGTTGCTCACGCTGCTAAATACTGCACTTTCGGGCAACAACAGTCATGTTATGTGTCAGGTGTCATTAGAGCACAGTTAATAAAGTCATTTCATGTAATAATGAATAAACTAGGCACTCATCTTTTCGTGTTTCCCACGCTGGTCTCGTCGTAAAATCATCGCTCAATCGTTGAAAATCTAGGTGGTTATGATTCCAAGCTCGGATGCAAAGAGGCCTAGGTGTTGTTCTGCTGTATTCAAAACTTATGTAGATGCGCTTCTCAGACCTTTCTTGGAGATTACACTTTTGCTGGACAATGGTGAGGTAGAAAAAAAAATAATCAGCACTCCGAATTTAAGTTACACTTCCTTTTAATTGCTTTTATTGCAATATCACGCGACACACTAAACATCACTTCACAATACAAAACATACTAGAAAACATCTTCCTCACAGTGACTGTTAAAGTTCACATTTTATAAGCTGACTACGTTATGCGTCTTTCCAACATGATGTCCTACACTTGACCTTTTCAAGGTCCGACTCTCTAACAACTCAACAACTAACTAACAATCGCTTACGCGTCCAAACATCAGAGTTACAAGTACGTCAAAGATCATAGTGACAAAAGAAAGAATACACATAAGAATAATATCATTGCAATATAAACATATCGATGTATCAAAAGTGAAATCAAATCTGAATGTTGTCTCAAAAATATGTTAAGTAGTTAACATAAATACAGTAGAATATTACTGGTATCGAGAGGTTCAGGTGAAGTACCGTAATGGTTACGTAATTCAAGTACCATTACAAGGCGTGCTGTATTCCTCCTACTTTCTGAAGTGTTAACTCTCTGGCAGCCTAAAATTTACAGATACGGAATTGGTATAAAAAAAAAACCAAAGCTAAAACACGGTTCGTGCGACTATCGCCTACAACAACCGTAAACTGTCGGTCCCCTCGACTTAGTTGTAACCAGGTTCCACAATATTTCAATTTATAGTGTTGCTCCGTTGTAGGCGGACGTGTAATTTTTGCTTAATGTTTTTCATTAGGTCATGCTGAAAAGTAATGCTTCCGAATTTTTTATGTGAATGTTTTTAAAGCTTTCTAATAAAACAAATAAAAAAGAAAAAGAAAGAAAGATCAAATGAAATTTTTTTTCTCGTGCCAAATATAGTCCAACTCTTCAGAAACCATAATTTTCTGTTTTAAATTGTTTTTAAAGGTTTCCTCCGAGTTTGCAGACTCTAACGAAAAATATTTCATGGAACTAATATCCTTTATTTCAATAACTAAGTGCGTGATCTACCATGAAAATATAACTCCAACTGAATACCAGTCCCCACCACAAAGCAAGAGACAGTAATAAAATAAATCCTTCAATTCTGATTATACATACGATCTCCCAATAAAATTCTGAGTTTATACCAAACTCAGACTCGTCGTTTTATTAACTGACAACTCTACGTAGTGGTAAACCTTCCGGGATGTAAGGTCGTGGTCCATGAAACTCTTCAGCTCCTAACGTTTCGTCCAGAGCTGCGCTCGACATCTTCAGAGGGGTGTTTCTCCTCCGGTGAGTCTTGCCGACTGACAGGTCGGTGGTCTGAGACCGACTTATACATCGTAGAAAATGGGCGTGGCCAGAGTTACACGTGATATGCAGAGATAATCTTTGTCACAGATAAAACTTAACTATCGATCGTAATCTCGTCACGGATAAAACTGTCTAGCAATTCTGTAGTGCTACTGTCCAAATATCACTAAGTTTCATGGTCTCTTCTTTCCGATTAAAATTATCCCTATGTTTATACATTTCAATTGCTTCTCTACAAAGCCGTGGGTAATAGTTCGTCATCGTAGATAAAATTTTTGTTTCGGAGAACTTCACTTGATGATTTCCTGACTGAAAAGCGTGTTCTGCTACAGCCGATTTATCTGTTTTCCCTAATCGGCAAAGACTTCTGTGTTCTTTCAACCGTGTATTTACATCAACAAAAGCAAAACGAGGATAATGGAATGTAGTCGAATTAAGTCGGGTGATGCTGAGGGAATTAGATTAGGAAGTGAGACACTTAAAGTAGTAAAGTAGTTTTGCTATTTGGGTAGCAAAATGACTGATGATGGTCGAAGTAGGATATAAAATGTAGACTGGCAATGGCAAGGAAAGCTTTTCTGAAGAAGAAAAATTTGTTAACATCGAGTATTGATTTAAGTGTCAGGAAGTCGTTTCTGAAAGTATTTGTATCGAGTGCATCCATGTATGGAAGTGAAACATGGACGATAAATAGTTTGGACAAGAAGAGAATAGAAGCTTTTGAAATGTGGTGCTACAGAATGCTGAAAATTAGATGGGTAGATCACGTAACTAATGAGGAGGTATTGAATAGAATTGGGGAGAAGAGGAGTTTGTGGCACAACTTGACAAGAAGAAGGGATCGGTTGGTAGGACATATTCTGAGGCATCAAGGGATCACAAGCTTAGCATTGGAGGGCAGCGTGAAGGGTAAAAATCGTAGAGGGACACCAAGAGATGAATACACTAAGCAGATTCAGAAGGATGTAGGTTGCAGTAAGTACTGGGAGATGAAGAAGCTTGCACAGGATAGAGTAGCATGGAGAGCTGCATCAAACCAGTCTCAGGACTGAAGACAACAACAACAACAGCAATAAATTAAAATTCTCCTCACAAATTCCGTCGATATTGTTCTACATGTTGTGTTTTTGTTCCACTTCGGCGCTGTTCTTTTTCTTATAATTGCCATTAGAAAATTTGTTTTTCAGAGTTCACAGTTCTAGGAACTGAGCACTTGTTCGGATGCTATGTTTTGTTTGGTGTTGTCGACAGTGGAGTGCTATATCCAAAGATTGAATGTTATTGCCAACTGTTGAGTGTAATTTTGTGATATTTGTGATCTGTTTGTGTGTGCATGGGCACGTGTGTGTGTGTGTGTGTGTGTGTGTGTGTGTGTGATCAAAGAGGAGAGTGAGAGAGAGAGAAGGAGCGAAGAGAGAGAGAGAGAGAGAGAGAGAGAGAGAGAAAAAAAATGGTTCAAATGGCTCTGAGCACTATGGGACTCAACTGCTGAGGTCATTAGTCCCCTAGAACATAGAACTAGTTAAACCTAACTAACCTAAGGACATCACAAACATCCATGCCCGAGGCAGGATTCGAACCTGCGACCGTACCGGTCTTGCGGTTCCAGACTGCAGCGCCTTTAACCGCACGGCCACGTCGGCCGGCAGAGAGAGAAAGAGGATGTTTATTTGTTTTTCTGTGACTGGACGTTCTAGTGGAATGTCTTTTATCTCGTTATTTCTTTTATTTCGTGTAGCAGAGTGTCTCTATTGATGTCTGTCTGCTTATTTATCACTGTTTGTTCTCAGCAATGGCTTCCTAGATGTGGAATTTTTCTTGCATTTGTATAAGGTATTTGTTATGGTCCTTCATTCTGACAATTTTCATATCTTGCTCCATGTTTGTAGGATGGTGGTTGTGGTGTTTAAGTGCACTGAAAATGAGGAATAATTTGTTTCGTACTTCCAACACCTAAAAATGTAAATGTCGTGTGGCTAGGGCCTCCCGTCGGCTAGACCGTTCGCCTGGTGCAGGTCTTTCGATTTCACGCCACTTAGGCGACTTGCGCGTCGATGGGAATGAAATGCTGATGATTAGGACAACGAAACACCCAGTCCCTGAGCGGAGGAAATCTCCGACCCAGCCGGGAATTGAATCCGGGCCCTTAGAATTGACATTCTGTGGCGCTGACCACTTTTCTTTTTACCACCTAGCTACCAGGGGCGGATCTTCCAACACCTAACGTGTTGTTTGTACCATGTTTTAAAATTTCTGCATGTCCTACTTCCATATACTGAGTCACAATTTGACATTCAAGCTTGTATGTTCCTGATGACTGAAATTGTCCCTCTCGGTTGTTGACTGGCTTAAGTTCATTAGTTTTGTTTCAAGTTTTCATGGTGGCTGCTATTGTGTGGTTATTCTTAATTTCTTTTTCCATTAATTTTGCCATTGCCAGTCTACATTTTATATCATCTCAACTTCGACCATCATCAGTTATTTTGCTCCCCAAATAACAAAACTCCTTTACTACTTTAAGTGACCCGTTTCCTAATCTATTTATCTCTGCATTACCTGCTTTAATTCAACTACACTGCATTATTCTTGTTTTGGTTTTATTGATGCTCGGCTTATATCCTCTTTTCAACGTTCCGTTCATCTGCTCTTTCAAGTCTTTGGTATCTCTCACAGAATTACAACGTCGTTGGCAAACGTCAAAGTAATTCTTTCTTCTTCCTGGACCTTAATCATCATCATCATCATCATCATCATCATCAACATCATTTAAGACTGATTAGGCATTTCAGCGTTCAGTCTGGAGCATAGCCCCCCTTATAAAATTCCTCCATGATCCCCTATTCAGTGCTGACATTGGTGCCTCTTCTTATGTTAAACCTATTACTTCAAAATCATTCTTAACCGAATCCAGGTACCTTCTCCTCGGTCTGCCCCGACTCCTCCTACCCTCTACTGCTGAATCCATGAGTCTCTTGGGTAACCTTGCTTCTCCCATGCGTGTAACATGACCCCACCATCGAAGCCTGTTCGCCCTGACTACTACATCTATAGAGTTCATTCCCAGTTTTTCTCTGATTTCCTCATTGTGGACACCCTCCTGCCATTGTTCCCATCTACTAGCACCTGCAATCATCCTAGCCACTTTCATATCCGTAACCTCAACCTTGTTGATAAGGTAACCTGAATCCACCCAGCTTTCGCTCCCATACAACAAAGTTGGTCGAAATATTGAACGGTGCACAGATAACTTAGTCTTGGTACTGACTTCCTTCTTGCAGAAGAGAGTAGATCGTAGCTGAGCGCTCACTGCATTAGCCTTGCTACACCTCGCTTCCAGTTCTTTCACTATGTTGCCATCCTGTGAGAATATGCATCCTAAGTACTTGAAACCGTCCACTTGTTCTAACTTTGTTCCTCCTATTTGGCACTCAATCCGTTTATATTTCTTTCCCACTGACATTACTTTCGTTTTGGAGATGCTAATCTTCATACCATAGTCCTTACATTTCTGGTACAGCTCTGAAATATTACTCTGCAAACTTTCAATCGAATCTGCCATCACAACTAAGTCATCCGCATATGCAAGACTGCTTATTTTGTGTTCACATATCTTAATCTCACCCAGCCAGTCTATTGTTTTCAACATATGATCCATAAATAATATGAACAACAGTGGAGACAGGTTGCAGCCTTGTCTTACCCCTGAAACTACTCTGAACCATGAACTCAGTTTACCGTCAACTCTAACTGCTGCCTGACTATCCATGTAAAGACCTTTAATTGCTTGCAAAAGTTTGCCTCCTATTCCATAATCTCGTAGAACAGACAATAACTTCCTCCTAGGAACCCGGTCATGTGCCTTTTCTAGATGTATAAAGCATAGATACAATCCCCTGTTCCACTGATAACACTTCTCCATTATTTGTCGTAAGCTAAAGATCTGGTCCTGACAACCTCTAAGAGGCCTAAACCCACACTGATTTTCATCCAATTGCTCCTCAACTAATACTCACACTTTCCTTTCAACAATACCTGAGAAGATTTTACCCACAACGCTGATTAAAGAGATACCTCTGTAGTTGTTACAATCCTTTCTGTTTCCATGTTTAAAGATTGGTGTGATTACTGCTTTTGTCCAGTCTGATGGAACCTGTCCCGACTCCCAGGCCATTTCAATTATCCTGTGTAGCCACTTAAGACCTGACATTCCACTGTACTTGATGAGTTCCGACTTAATTTCATCCACCCCAGCTGCTTTATTGCACTGCAATCTATTGACCATTTTCTCCACTTCCTCAAACGTGATCCTATTTCCATCATCATTCCTATCCCACTCTACCTCGAAATCTGAAACATTACTGATCGTATTTTCACCTACCTTGAGCAACTCTTCAAAATATTCCCTCCATCTGCCCAAGGCATCCACAGGATTCACCAGCAGTTTTCCTGACCTGTCCAAAATACTTGTCATTTCCTTCTTACCTCCCTTTCGAAGACTGCTAATTACACTCCAGAATGGTTTTCCAGCAGCTTGACCCAATGTCTCCAACCTGTTTCCAAAGTCTTCCCAAGATTTCTTCTTGGATGCTGCAATTATCTGTTTGGCTTTGTTTCTTTCTTCAGCATAACTTTCTCTGTCTACCTGAGTTCTAGTATGTAGCCATTTTTTATACGCCTTCTTTTTTCTTTTACAGGCTGCCTTGACTGTGTCATTCCACCAAGCTGTTTGCTTCTTCCTACTTTTACACACTACTGTTCCAAGACATTCTTTAGCCACTTCTAGTACTGTGTCCCTGTACCTTGTCCATTCCTTTTCCAATGACTGTAATTGACTACATTCAACTAACTGGTACCTTTCTGAGATCGCTGTTATGTACTTGTGCCTGATTTCCTTATCCTGAAGTTTCTCCACTCTTATCGTCCTACATATGGACCTGACCTCCTGCACTTTCGGCCTCGCAATCCCAATTTCACTGCAGGTTAAATAATGATCAGTGTCATCAAAGAATCCCCTGAATACACGTGTGTCCCTCACAGCCTTCGTGAATTCCTGATCTGTTATTATATACTCAATGACATATCTGGTTCCCCTGCTTTCCCAAGTATACCGGTGAATGTTCTTATGTTTTAAAAAAGGAGTTTGTGATTACTAAGCTCATACTGGCACAGAAATCCAAGAGTTGCTGTTGGCCACCATATCCTCTACAAATTTACCCATAACCTTTTCATACCCTTCTGTTCGATTTCCAATCCTGGCGTTAAAATCACCCATGAGCAGAACACTGTCCTTGTCCTTTACTCTAACAACTACATCACTGAGTGCCTCATAAAAACTATCCATCTTATCTTGATCAGTCCCTTCACAATGCGAATATACTGACACAACCCTAATTTTCTTGCTATACACTGTCAAATCTATCCACATCAGTCGTTCGTTTACATACCTTATTGCAACTACGCTGGGTTCCATTTCTTTCCTGATGTAAAGCCCTACACCCCATTGTGCTATTCCCGCTTTGACTCCTGACAAGTAGACCTTGTATTCTCCCACTTCTTCTTCTTTCTCACCCCTTACCCGAATGTCACTAACAGCTAAAACGTCCAGCCCCATCTTACTTGCAGCCTCTGCCAGCTCTACCTTCTTCCAAGAGTAGCCCCCATTGATATTAATAGCTCCCCATCTCATTACCATTTGTTTGCCAAGTCGTATCTTAGGAGTCCCTGGTTTGTCAGTTAGAGATGGGACTCCGTCACCTCCAAAGGTCCGAGGCATTTTGCTCTGATTGTTCGCTGGACCTTAATTCCTACTCGAAATTTTTCTTTGGTTTCCCTTACTGCTTGTTCAATATACAATTTAAATAAGATCGGGGATACCCTACAAACCTTTCTCACTCCCTTCTCAACCACTCCTTCCCTTTCATGCCGCTCGACTCTTATAACTGCTATCTGCTTTTTGTACAAACTGGAAATAGCTATTCGCTCTCTTTATTTTACCCATCCACCGTTAGAATTTGAAAGAGAGCATTCCAGTCAGCATTGTCAAAAGCTTTCACTAAGTAGGTTTGCCTTTGCTTAAGCTACTTTCTATGAGAAGTCGTAGGGTCAGTATTGCCTCGCATGTTCCAACAGTTTTACGGAATCCAAACTGATCTTTCCTGAGGTCGGCTTCTTCCAGTTTTTCCATTCTCCTGTAAAGAATTCGTATTAGTATTTTGGAGCTATAAAATAGATAGTTCGGTAATTTTCATGTCTTTCAGCATCTGCTTTCTTTGGAATTGGAATTATTATATTCTTCTTGAGCTCAACCGTTATTTCCTCTGTCTCATTCATCTTGCTTACCAGGTTGAAGAGTTTGGTCATGGCTGGCTCTTCCAAGGCAAAGCAGTGATTCTATCGGAATGAAGTCTACCCCCAGGGCTTGTTTCGACTATAACACCACGTACAAACTCTCTTAAATCTTGATAACCTGCCACTGTAGCAGCAGTAACCGATCTAACAACTACGCCAGACACTTGTTTCATACGTAGATTGGAACTTGAATAGTGGCAACTACTTATTCACAACCGATACAAAAGAGTTACACGTTTGAACCTGTTACTGACCTTCAAAGTAGTCACCAGTGTTGTGTAGAAGGCGTAGTATACCCTTAGCAGAGCCTGTTCTGTTGATGGTACGAATGGAGCGGTCCACTGCCTGTCGAATGTCTGGAAAAGTTCTGAAGCGAATGCCACGATGTGGTTCCTTCATCTTCGGAATCAAATCAAAGTCACAAGGACTTAAGTCCGGGGAGTATGGTGGGTGGTACAGTACTTCCCAGTCCCATCACCCGAACAGAGCAGCCACAGCTTGCGCTGTATGCGCCCGCGCATTGTCGTGCAAAATGATGGGTGGGTCGCGCAGAAAGTGTCGCCGCTTCCCTCGCAAAGCTGGTCGCAGGTGATGCTCCAAAAACGACCATCTTTGTGAAAGAAGCGGTCTTAGGTATATAAATTATAATTTATACAAGAGATATATTGTCAGCGGCGCTATTGTTTAAAACAAACTGCCCTACAGAGCAACAAAATGTTTGTGTCGCAAGCTCGCCACATGTCTCTACTGTAACCGTACACATATTCTTCGGTGATAGCTGTACGATGTAAATTAAAAAGAGGCAAACAATCAGTAAAGTTTTTAGTGGACTTATAAGCTGTAAACGTAGTTACAGTAATATAATGCAATAAAATAAAACACGACAAATGCTAGATTCTTAAAAAGGAAACAGTTGAATGACGTTAATTCTGATACGCTCAAGTGGAGTATTTTAAATGTTCAAATGTGTGTGAAATCTTATGGGACTTAACTGCTAAGTTCATCAGTCCCTAAGGTTACACACTACTTACCCTAAATTATCCTAAGGACGAACACACACACACCAATTCCCGAGGGAGGACTCGAACCTCCGCCGGGACCAGCCGCACAGTCCATGACTGCAGCGCCCCTGACCGCTCGGCTAATCCCGCGCGGCGGAGATATTTTAAAAACTGACAGAAATAATAATCAGCTTTTAGAGTACAAAGAGTAATATCAAGACTATAAGCTGTTAATAGTTGGCAAACAATGCTGTAAATCGCAATACAGTCATGAGATGTTCAATTGACTCTTTTATTAGAACTTTTTACGCGTTTCGGGATTAAACCCATCTTCAGACATCACAAACTTCAACTCCTTCCTAACCAATCAGGCGTATCGGATAACATATGACTGCGACACAGGCAGTCTTGAAGCAGAGTTTATGTTATTCGACACTTTCTTTGAGTTGTCAAGGCTGCACGCCTGATTGGTTAGGAAGGAACTGTAGTTTGTGGTGTCTGAAGATGGGTATAATCCTGAAACGTGTAACATTTTCTAGTAAAAGAGTCAGTTGAACACTTATGACTTTATTGCGATTGCACAGCATTGGTTGCCAATTATTAACATAAAAATTTTGGCAGGCCTCAGACGGCATTTTATGTCCCATATATCCTATAAACTGTAATAAAAAGGGTTCTTACGGAGTGGGTGGAGAGAATGTGGGGGGATGACTGCTTAAGCGGTTCTGTATGCTTTGTAATCAACCTAATCTCGTCTTTTATGTGGCTACAGGAGCAATTTCTAGTTCCCATGATCAAGGGGTAGCTTCTTTGGCTGGTAAACAAAACGTCCTCGATCCTGCTTAAGTTTTGAATAAAAATCGTCAGCAGTGGCAGTCAATGACTTCCGGCATAAGAAGTCACCCAGTGGCCTTGTGAAAGACGGCGGAGGGGCAGACAGAGGTTCAGGGCACTCTCTTGCCCTTGGGCTGGAAAACTGCCTCTAAAAGGCAGAAGAATCAGCAATGGTCAACGGCACACGGATCCAGCTGGCCATGGAAACCACTGCATTAGAGATACGTAATATGTAGCCAAAGGGCATGTGACCTGCAGTTCAAAAACTTAATGAAGTTCGCTTCATTGCCAAAAGATTCCGAACGAGTCCCCCACCTCTGGGGGGGGATTGCCATGGGGGAGGTGACCAAAAGAAAAAGATCGAATGAACAATGAAAGGGTGGCGTTCTATGACTCGGGACGTGGAATGTCAGAAGTTTGAACGTGGCAGGGAAGCTAGAAAATCTGAAAAGTGAAGTGCAGAGGCTTAATTAGATACAGTGGGGACCAGTGTAGTCAAAGGTAAAGAACACAAAGATTTTAGGTCAGACAAGTGTAGGGTAATATCAACAGCAGCAGAAAATGGTATAACGTACGCAGGACTTGTTAGGAATACGAGGGTAGGGTAGAGAGCGAGTTACTTTGAATACTCATCAGAATCAACAGCAAACCAACACCGACAACAGCAGTTCAGGTGTATATGCAGATGTCGCAAGCAGAAGATGAAAAGACAGAGAATACATACGATGATACTGAATGGACATTTCAGTACGTAAAGAGAGATGAAAATCTGGTAGTCATGAGGGACTGGGATGCCGTTCTAGGGGAGGAAATACAAGAAAATCTTACCGGAGAATATGTGCTTCCTAGAAGGAACCAGAGAGCAGAAAGACTATTTGAGTTCTTCAGTAAATGTCAGCTAGTAAAAGCGTAGTATGCAGTTTACTTAAAGAGGAATTTACATTTCTAAAAAGGGAAGTCGGAAAGAAAACCACGGGTACAAGGAAGGTAACTCCGAAGAAACCATGTATAACGGTAGGAATACGTCAGTTGATCAACAATGGAAGTAAGTACAAAAATATTCAGGGAAATTCTGGTATACGGAAACACAGGTCACTTGGGAATGAAATAAACAGGAACTGCAGGGAAGCTAAAGCGACATGGCACATGAAAAATATGAAGAAATCGAAAAAGAAAGGATTGTCGGAAGGACTGACTCAGCATGTACAAAAGTTGAAACAACCTTCGGTGAAACTAAAAGCAAGAGCGGCAATATTAAGAGTGCAATGGGAATACAACTGTTTAATGCAGAGGAGAGAGCGGACAAATGCAAAAAGTACACTGACGGCCTCTGTCTGGAGGAACACTTGCCTGATGACGTGATAAAAGTGGAAACCGCAGTCGACATGGCAGAGATAGGGGATCCAGTATTAGAAAAATAATTTAAAAGAGGTTAGGAAGACAACATCAAAGAAGGCGATGGAGGTAGATGGCATTAAACAGAATTTGTAATTGGGGGAAAATGGCAACAAACCGAATACTCACATCGATGTGTAGTATGTATGAGCCTGGCGACATACCATCAAATTTTATCCACGCAATTCCGAAGGCAGCAACAGTCGACAACTTCAAGAATTGCCGCACAATCAGTTGAACATCTCGTGCATCAAAGTTGGTGACAAGAATAATATACAGAAGAATGGAAAACAAAATTGAGAATGTGTTAGACGACGGTCAGATTGGCTTTAGGAAAGGTAAAGGCAGCAGAGAGGCATTTCTCACGTTGAGGCTGATAATGGAAGCAAGACTGAAGAAAAATGAAGACTCGTTCAGAAGAAAATGCACGTGCAGAAGGTTTGTCGACCTGGAAGAACCGTTCGACAGTTTAATGCATTGCAAGAAGTTTTAGATTCTAAGAAAAATAGAGTTAAACTGTCGGGAAAGACTGGTAATGTACACTTTGTATAAAAACAAAGAGCGAACAATAAGAATGGAATACCAACAACGAAGTACTCAGTTTAAAAAGGGTGTAGGACATGGATTGGGTTGGGATGATTTGGGGGGAAGAGGTTATCGGGGTTATCGGATTAGGGAAGGAAGTCAGCAGTGCCCTGTCAAAGGACCCATCCCGGCATTTGCCTGAAGCGATTTAAGGCAATGACGGAAAACCGAAATCAGGATGGTCGGACGCGGGATTGAACCGTCGTCCTCCCGAATGCAAATCCAATGTGTGAACCACTGTGCCACCTCGCTCGGTGGTATAGGACGTGGAGGTAGCCTTTCGGACCTACTTCACAACCTGCAAGTCGAAGAAGCAAGTGAGATTCAAGACTGGGATTAATATTCAGGGTGAAAGGATATCAATGATCAGATTCGCGGACGCCGCTTCTATCCTCTCTGAAAGCATAGAAGATTTGCAAGATATGTTGAATGGAATTGTGTAATGAGCACAGAATATGAAGTGAGAGTAAATCGAAGAATGGCGAAAGTAATGAAAAGTATCAGAAAAGAGAGCAGTGAGAAACTAAACATCATGATTGGTGATAACGAAGTAGATGAAGTTAAGAAATTCTGCTACCTAGGCAACAAAATAACCCATGACAGATGGAGCAAGGATTACATAAAAAGTAGAATAGCATTGGTGAAAAGGGCATTCCTGGCCAAGAGGTCTACAAGTATTAAACGTAGACCTTAATATGAGGAAGAAATTTCTGAGGATGTACGTCTGGAGCACAGCACCGCAAGTAGTGAAATATGGACTGTGAGAAATCCAGAACAGAAGAGAATCGGAGCGTTTGAGATGTGGTGCTACAGAAGAATGTTGAAAATTAGGTGGACTGATAACTAACGAATGAGGAAGTTCTTCAGAGAATCTGCGAGGAAAGAAACATATGGAAAACACAGACAAGAAGAAGAGACAGCACGATAGGACATCTACTAAGACATCAGGGACTGACTTCCATGGTACTAGAGGGAAAAAAACTGTAGATGAAGACAGAGATTGGAATATATTCAGTAAATGAGGATATAGGATGGAGCTTGTACTCTGAGATTAAAAGATTGGCACACGAGAGTAATTTGTGGTGGGCCACATCAAAGTATACAGAAGACTTTCTTTCTCTTTCTGAGCATTAATCCCAACTTTGTGGAGCCTGCTGTTATGGTGAACTGGAATTGGCGTGTTAATTTTTAAGGGATGGCCCGATGCCCTTTCTGTCGCCACCCCGTACCCCCTGGGACAGAATTTGTGTACCCCAACTGTCTGCGTATAGTGTAATCCATGGAATAGTGCGAGTGTGTTCAGATGTCTGTGAGCCGTGTAACTGAGGCAGAACATGGAGACCAGCCCGGTATTCACCTAACAGGATGTGGAAAACTGCCTAAAAACCACATGCAGGCTGGACGGCACTCCGGCCCTCGTAGTTAGTCCGCTGGACGGATTCGATCCGGGCTGGTGCACCTACCCGAGTCGAGGAAGCAGCGCTACCGTGGCGGGTCAAAGTGTACAGAAGACTGACGGCTCAAAAAAAAAAAAAAAAAAAGCAGTGTGGTAGGTTGAAAGGGGTTCATAGTATATTCCTAGAGCCATTATCTAAAGGTGGTTCTTTGTAAGGAGGCTTTGTCACGATAGCTTGCGTCTATTGTTAAGCGCCTCTCAGGTCGGTTTCTTGAGCATCTCCATGCCACTTCAGCATGGGTCAGGCAATCCTCTGACCATTCATGTTGTCCTACTCTGTAGATGTCCAACATCCTCTTCTAGACATATTTGTGAGGGTGCCACACAACTGAACACTATTTTAGACCAGATTGCATGAATGATGCACAAATAGTTTCCTCTCCAAACAGACTTGATTTCCCCACTACGCACTTGAGCGAAGCAGGCTCTGAGCACTTCTTACTAACAGTAGTATTGAGCAAAGCTTTTGGAGTGTCCCCTAGAGTGCTAAATAAAAATGTGCAGTATCTGGTCTGGTTAGATATCTTGGACGATTGCGGCTCTTCTACTGTGAGAAAATGCTCTACTCAGGTATGGGAAAGCTGAATGCAGCAGCCACCGAAAGGAAAATGTTGTTTTTGTCTGAGGTCGTTTCACGGATGAGCGCGTGAAATACATCTGCGTAAACGGCATACGTTCTGTAACAGTTGCATTATCATTCAAATCCTTCTTTTGGTTGGTTGGTTGCTTTGGGGGAGAGGGCCAAACAGCGACGTTAACTGTCCCATCGGATTAGGGAAAGATTAGGAAGGAAATCTGCTGTACCTTTTCAAAGGGACTATCCCAGCATTTCCAGGTAGGCTGGGCAATGTGGCCAGACACATCTAAAATGAATAATAAGAATCATATGAAATGCAATCAGATTTTCTAAGGCTGACGTTTGTTTGTCTCATCCTAAACTGTTTCACCCAACCCTTGCACATCGTGTTCTCCTCTTTTCTCCAGTGGCTGTGGTACTATGGTAGATCATTCCTCTCAGCAAGCTGAAATGCCAAGGGGCGTAATTCAGTAACTAATATGCCGTAATAGCTTCATTCCACGTAAAAAATACCTTTCAACGATTCTTCCTCTTGGTTGAATACACACCTGGTTTCCTAGAACCTTCTTGTCTTCTGTAGCTTCACGGCTTTTTTTTAACAACTCTTCTTTTAAGTGTTTCTTGAAACACTGAACAGTTGGGCTGCTGTAGCAAACGGTATCTCCTCTTTTCTTCCAGCACCCAGTGCCTTTTGCATGGCTTGCGAATCCCATGATTGTTGCAGCGTTTAGTTACAGTGTCACTGAGGATAACTTCAGCCAATCTAAAAAAAAAAGGATTTTTCCAATATCTAATGCTCTGGGCAAATATAGATTGCACCAGAAGAAAATCAGGTGTTAATAAGAAGTGAGAACAGTGTTAGCTCAGTACTGCAGGTTTCTCTTGAAATACCAAGATATTTGAATCGACCGGTCACAGTTCAACTTAAACGACTTTCGCCAGAAGCTCTGTTCACATCCAAAGCGATTAAAGAATAATCACAGGCCTAAGAACTTGTAGCAAGTTGGGAAATCAACTGAAATACTAACAAGAAACCACAGAGGTAATAAAACTGTCATTTTTAGTACAAAATAATGAAAGTAGGTGGAGCAGCAGACATTTGAACTAAAAGTGGCAAGTGGTATTATTGTACCCTGACTGGTAAAAAGTGACCCCGATTGACTGTAATTGGGGAACATAGCTTTTCACCAAGTTGTTAGTTGATGAAATACTCTTGTCTAGTTATCACTTCCACTGACTTGATACAAAAGGTATATTACAGTAAGAAATTTATGTTGCGGCAAATTGGCCACAAAGTACTTCAGTGCAGAGCTGTCCTCACTAGATACTGGCAGACAAAATCAAAGAAGTGTTTTTGAATTATTTCAAATGTTCGTCACTATGGCGTAGCACTCTCCATGACAATTAAATGAAGTGGCCTCTTCACCTGGCTTGGCCACTATAGCCGGCCGTTGTGGCCGAGCGGTTCTAGGCGCTTAAGTCTGGTACCGCGCGACCGCTACGGTCGCAAGTTCGAATCCTGCCTCGGGCATGGATGTGTGTGATGTCCTTACGTTAGTTAGTTTCAAGTAGTTTTAAGTTCTAGGGGGCCGATGACCTCAGAAGTTAAGTCTCATTGTGCTCAGTCTTCTTTTTTTTTCTTTTTTGCCACTATAGCTGTGCTTCTTCTATTTGTATGAACTGACCCAATCCAATAGCTATAACTCACTGATACAGTAATTAAAGGGCACTACTTGTTTTCGTGTTGTAAAGTGTGCTATTTTTCACTTGTAAACATTTAAGGCAGCCGGAAAATATTTGCACCTCTCTGATAACTCACCAAGATCTGACTGAATATCTGGGTAGCTTTTCCAAGACAGTACTTCACTGCAGATAACTGCGTCACGTGCTAAAAGTGAGCAGCAAGCACACCCAAAGTCACTTCTGTCGATCATTCTCCATCCGAGACGCCATGGTACCCGGGTGATCCCTGCCCAGTAATCCTCAGTCTACCCGCAACCTTCACTCGATACTCGCTACGATCGCACTGAGTTTTCGGAAGTGAAGAAGTAGGGCATCTACGTGACTGCCTCGGTGGTGATGGTGATGATGTTTGGTTTGTGGGGCGCTCAACTGCGCGCTCATCTTTACACACTGCAATCTAGCCACTTTCACGAACGATAATGAAATGATGAGGACAACACAAACACCCAGTCCCTGGGCAGAGAAAATCCCCAACCCAGCCGGGAATCGAACGCGGGACCCCGTGATCCAGAGGCAGCAACGCTAGCCACTAGACCACGAGCTGCGGACTGACTGCCTCGACCCATGTCCTTCAGCCTGTCATGTGAGCTGGGTTTCACTTCACCGATGTTTTCGGATTCCACGCTTGGGAATTGTAGAGAATAGTGATCGGCATTGCCGGGGCATTCGATAATCTCTGGTGGCCCGCAATGTCTTATGACATCTGGAGGTACTGCAATCACTGTACAACAGTTTTCTAGACTACTGTAAACACCGAGCAGTCGAATGGCAGATGGACAGCCGGTAAGTAATTAAAAGAATTACTAAAGGCTGTCCTCAATGGTCGATCTGCGGACTCATGTTCTGGTACATAACAATCGAATTGCTCCTACAACTTCTGGACGAGGATGACAGGTCAGACGGAATTGTAGCCTAGGCAGATGACCTATTAGTTGTAGACACTGGAAACAATAGAGCCCAGTTAGAAGAGAAAAGCAGTGGAATACTACAAACAATTACACAGTGGTGTCACAACAACAAATTCAAGATAGCCGAAAACAAAACAACATACACATTACTGAAGGGATGACTCTAAAGGTATCCTTCGGTTAAAATTGGGGACACAAACATCAAACGAGCACACGTTATGCGCTGTCTTGGGGTACACATAGATGAAGAATTGAATTTCCACGAACATATAAGGTTAACAACAGACAAAGCAGAAAAATACTACACAAAGTGTTGAGGCTAAGTCCAAAACAGTACAGACTACCTCTAACAGTCATACGTACATACCACTCTGCGCTCTTCGAATCAGTACTCAGCTTCTCAGCTAGCACGTGGGAAAGCAGACTGAACCTTGTCACCAACAAAGCATCGGTCAGACGAGGGCAGAGAAGTGTCTTACTTACAAGGGAACCTCCCCATCGCACCCCCTTCAGATTTAGTTATAAGTTGGCACAGTGGATAGGCCTTGAAAAACTGAACACAAATCAATCGAGAAAACAGGAAGAAGTTGTGTGGAAGTATGAAAAAAATAAGCAAAATATACAAACTGAGTAGTCCATGCACCAGACAGGCAACATCAAGGACAATTTGAGCGCTGGAGCGCCGTGGTCCCGTGGTTAGCGTGAGCATGTGCGGAACGAGAGGTCCTTGGTTCAAGTCTTCCCTGGAGTGAAAAGTTTAATTTTTTTTATTTTCAGACAATTATTATCTGTCCGTCCGTCCGTCTGATGCGATCACTTTTTTGGAAGTGATTATCACATCCACAAGAAAACCTAAATCGGACAAGGTAGAAGAATCTTTTTACCCATTCGCCAAGTGTACAACTTAGGTTGGTCGACAACATATTCCTGTGATATGACGCACATACCGTTACCAGTTTCGTATAGAATATATCAGACGTGTTTTCCTGTCGAGGAATTGGTTGACCTATGACCTTGCGATCAAATGTTTTCGCTTCCCATTGGAGAGGCACGTCCTTTCGTCTGCTAATCGCACGGTTTTGCGGTGCGGTCGCAAAACACAGACACTAAACTTATTACAGTGAACAGAGACGTCAATGAACGAACGGACAGATAATAATTGTCTGAAAATAAAAAATTAAACCTTTCACGCGAGGGAAGACTTCAACCAAGGACCTCTCGTTTGGCAGCTGCTCACGCTAACCACGGGACCACGGCGCTCCTGAGCTCATATTATCATTGAAGTTGCCTATGTTGCGCATGGACTACTCAGTTTGTATATTTTGCTTATTTTTTTCATATTTCCACACAACTTCTTCCTGTTTTCTCGAGTGCTCTGTGTTCAGTTTTTCAAGGCCTATCCACTGTGCCAACTTATAACTAAATCTGAGAGGGGTGCTATGGGGAGATTCCCTTGTTAGGCTTCCTGGAGCCTTCGGTACCACCTCAGTAGATGCACTGTGTGTGGTGCTCGGAATATGGCCCATAGATATCACGATCAGATACAGAGCTGCAAGGTACTGCTTAAAGATGGGCAGACTAGATAAGGCACACACAATAACTGGTGTGCCCATAGAGACGATACATGGCAAGGTGAGTGGGATGTAAGTGGTAAGGGACATAGACTGCACGACTTCCTCCCTGACATAAGGGAGCGGTTGAGAATGAGACGTGTCGATCCCAGCCGCGGTATGGTGCATTTCTTAACCGGTCACGGACCTTATCCCACGCACTTGAACCGCGTGAGTCTGAGGCAGACACCTACATGCACATGCGGGGAAGAAGGTTCCCCAGAACACACTGTCTTTTCCTGCGGGCAATACGCGAACAATACACATACACTACACTTAGACTAATATATATATATATATATATATATATATATATATATAGAGAGAGAGAGAGAGAGAGAGAGAGAGAGAGAGAGAGAGAGACGAAGAACAATGGGCACAATTAAACGTAATGACGAACAGAATTTCAAAAACAACACACGAAGAGTACACCACGCGGACACGACATAACAGACGTGCCTATGTGGAGCGTAACAGCAATCTCCAGAGGATGGACAGCGATACCCACAGTGACAGCGAAAATAGTGACAATGAGGAGGAAGAGGAGGGGGAAGACGAGATGTGACAGTTAACAAGCATAAGGTGCTGGCGATCTAGCCAAGAAATCACCAAATGCTGTACACGGATGTGCACGTAAAGTTAATACATAGAATTAGTAATAAATAGGTTTAGCAATACTATTTCTCTACTGATAACAATTTCTGTGTGTGTGTGTGTGTGTGTGTGTGTGTGTGTGTGTGTGTGAGCCGGCCGGAGTGGCCGAGCGGTTCAGTCTGGTACCGCGCAATTGCTATGGTCGCAGGTTCGAATCCTGCCTCGGGCATGGATGTGTGTTATGTCCTTAGGTAAGTTAGGTTGAAGTAGTACTAAGTTCTAGGGGACTGATGACCTCAGATGTTAAGTCCCATAGTGCTCAAAGCCATTTTAACCTTTTTTTTCTGTCTGTGTGTGAGCGGCGGTCAAAACAGCTCGAAGAAACCATTGTCGGATATTCACCGTCAGTCACAATCGGTGATAGTACTAAAATAATCTCTCCTCTATCCTATCATCTTTTTATATTCTTCTTAAAAAAACAACAAAATTATATTTATATTTCAACCTTAAATTATTGTTATTTTGAAAAGTGTTATTCTTTTTAAACGTTGTAGTCAAAAGAAAACAAAACTTCAAAAAGATGAAAAACAATAACTGTGATATGTAAGACCTGTTTTAAAACATCGGTCTATAATTTGGCAATAAATAAATAGATAAATAAAAGAATTCCAAGCTTTTTGTCGTTCTGTTCGATATGCCTCATTACATTTTAGCTGGGAATATGTTCTCAGACCGTACAACAAGTGGCTGTTGAAGATACTGAACGGTCCTTTTATGGATCGCTTCTGATGTCGATCTTGCAGACGGGTGTGAACTGTGCTCTTCGCGAAAGACTGTGCACGATTTCTCCGTTGAGCGATGTACAGTATGTCATGGCTAACTGATCAGTCGATGTCGGAATGTTCGCACAGTTAAGTACACTACTAGGCAGTGCTAGAGCTGCTGTGTAGAGAGTACGTGCTTTGGGACACAGCTGGAGTACACACCGACGCTACGTGTACAGGAGTGACTGCACATGGGCGTACGACGTATCACGGTGGAGCGTGACATGCCTATGAAACGGCCCGTTACATTATCTCACGAGACACGGCTACGAACTACGTGTTTCGATGACGTCAGTCGGCAGGCAAGGCGCCGGTGCGATAGGACCGCGACGAGGCGGAGGTGCACGAAGCGCGCTTCGGAAACTCTCGGGCCGCGGCCGTGACAATTGAAGCGTCTCTAGCCGAGGCGGCCTTGTCAAGGTCTGGTGACGTCACGAGCTGCACCTGCGTCGCTGCCGCCGCATTGTCCCCGACCCAGGGCAGCGAACACGTGCGGCTCAACTCGGCGTTCGACGCGAGCGTCTGGTGCGGACTCCACAGACGCCAGTGAGTTTGTACACGACAGGGCACTTTACCGACTCGTTCCAGAAACGCGCTAGCGGAAATGAGACTTTTCAGGGGGTTTATATCTCGCTTTCTACTGACCACAGAGACACACGATCGTTTTGGATAGCCCTCGGCATAGCGACCATTTACATATCTACCGCAAGAACAGGCTTTCTCTAGGTATCCCAGAGTACAGTGTCAAAATTTAAACATTGCACGCTTCCCCGATCCCACGCGAATCGAGCAAGTTGATTAGACCTTTTGCATTAGGTGTGGTCTAGGATGAACATAAGGCGGTTTATAATAGCACCACTTCTTCAAGGGCGGTTCCTGGGATACTCCCCAAAAATCATGATCTTTGGGTACAAAAAGTTATGAAGATGATGTTCTCGTGGAGCCTTGAAACGTTTTTGATATTATTCATTATCAGTTACCGAGAATCAGACGTTCAAAACTACCGTACACATGCGCTTAAAGTATGCACGTAATATCCAGTGTAAACGTAGTTTTAACAGACGTATTGAACACATGGCAGAGGTTTTAGGGTCATGGCAAGGTTTCTGAAGTAGGAAACTGTGCCTATAGTTGTCATTTTTTGACCAACTAAATGTCATAACGCAGTGTCTCTTGTGTAATGCACACTGCACGCCTATACGGATATGCCCAAAGTGGTACTGCAGTGACACGGTCTTGACCAGCCTGAAAAAGAACTTAAAACGACTGCCAAAAATCATGTAAAACTGGCGAGACTGTAAATTCTGCAAAGTACTTCTAATAAAAATTTTATTTTTTTAAGGTATAAATCATAAGTTGAGCATTTGCAATGAATGGCGGTCGCTGACCAAAGTAGCCACAAAAATTGTGAAGCAGTTTTGTGTTAACCTCATATTATGCGCACGTATTTGTTGTTCATATGTGCCAGTATATATAAATGTATCAAAGTATATAAATAAAGCGTCAAAATATATGAGACAAAGTACCGCCACAGGTGTATCTTAGGAATCACTGTATTGTCTCACATGAGTAGTTTCGGCGGCACATTACCGCCATCCTCAGGTCGCACCACTGCCATAAGAGTATTAGAATTTCTTGGCACATTTATTGTTGTATCATTCTTACTAGGTACCCGTGGGCTAACTTTCCTCAGGAGTCTCATCTCGACACCGTGTTGCAAACGGAGACAACACAATAAACTCAATCTCAAGATACAGCTGTGGCGGTACTTTTTCTCATATATATGTTATCAGCTGCAGTCCCTCGTCCATGCAATAGGGTGGACATCCATAAAGTGTCAAAACTTAACTGACCTGTACCATTCGATCTATATAAGCACCACCGGCGGAAAATTGCTGCTTTCGAAGCTCTAAGAAGGTGAATATGTTCCTGTTGAAACGATTCTGACGGAAAAATGGGGAACCAACTACCATAATCGTCAGTCCGCCTCCCTCGCCAAAAATTTAGGCACGCGACCATATTCGTGCCCTTTTAACGGAGAATAAATTCTTTCAGCCAGTCTCTCATTCTAGTTAAGCCCTCATATTAATCATTTCTCTCTCACCGCCGCTGTCTACACAACGCCTCTCTCGCGCTGTCTCCTTCTTCTCCCATTCATTTACAACTATATCCCACTGTCATTGTCTCCTCTCTCACTCACACTCACCTTTTGTCTTTCGTCCCACGTGCCGCTGTCTCCAGCATAGGTCGGCAGCTCAAAACGTGTGGGGATTTAATTTATTCTTCCTCTATACCCACGTGTTTAAGGGGAGGTTTACTATCTTTTGGTTCAAAAAATCGATTTTTTTTAAATTGCATTTTTGGCTGCATACAAGTATTTAGAATCCACCCCTGAAACGGTTTTTCCGAAAACGGAACGGGAATGTTTGTTATTCGCGGTTGAACAAAAAAAATGCACCTGCCTGAAATCGGCCTTTTTCGCGCACCAGTTTTTTTCTTTCGGAGGACGAGTTATTGTACCGGTGCTTGGGAGGAAACACACAAAATTAAAATGAAAGTTTGAACGCGTGTGTTTGGAGGCTAGCCCTCAAGCATTTGCGTTCTGGTGCGAAGGCTGCGGAGATTGCGACTTTCCTGGCACTGAGCAGCTTCAACGAAGGGTATTCAGCAATTCTGAAAACCGTGACAACGATGGACGTCACTCTAGGGCTCTATTCGACGCAGCTCGCCAAGCATTCGGACGACCACCGGATTCAAGTGGCCGAAAACCGCTAGTCACCGGCCGTACGAGCGGCTCTGGAGCAGCGCAGGATGGCCCAGATCGAGAAGAACGCGCTCTATGAGGAAGAGGAGGGACTAGTTTGTGGACCTGGAATAGCAGATTGAACGTACGTTGCGTAATATTGCAATTATATGTAGTCAGAACCTCAAACGCGTTTTTGTCCAAATGACTTTCCTTTTTTTTTCTTTTTTTTTTATCGCACGGTATGGTAACTTCAAATCTACCGAACCGATTGGCATGATTCATTGTTTCCGTCGAATCTAACTAAATTATCTAGGAGATGTGCCACTTTTATTCCGATCCGTCAACTATAAATATTTTTACTTGGACGGTGCATTGGTGCATTGTCAGGACGTGATGTCTCACTAGAGACAGCCTGCCCTCCGTCAGGTGAAGTTGCTGGACTCAGTGCCCAGAGTAAGTGAGGGTCAGGGCCGTAGCTGCATGATCCTGCGACTGGTCGCCCAGTGGGGGTTGCATGAGGCACCGTTACCTAACGTGGTCTTCCTGGCCACATCTGGAACACACGTGTGGCTGTATGTCATGCGTTATTATTTTATAGCTCAACCTTAACAATCCTGAGTCCATTAAGGACCGGATATGTTGTGAACATATTCCATTTTTCGGGTATGTTGTCAAGCACTTTCCCATATGGTTGTAAGGCAGCAATGACAATGTGAGGTGGCACTTCAAAGGGTTAATGACTAGCAGAGAGCATAATCGGAGGCCCATGTGATCGACGGCGACCACTGCCCTATGTATATCGGTCTGTTTGAACTTGAGGCTGCTGGCATACTATACCATGGCAGGCAGTGTCGCTGGTCATTTTGACATATATGACGCTACTGCTGATAGAAAGGTAGGTGGCCACTACGTCCATGGGATCGAGGTCAACTTCATTGCGAAGGAAGCACTCAGTTCAAACGCCGTGGGTCATACGTAGTTTGACTGAAAACCGAACTCGGATTTCGAGACACGTCAGCCATAGCGAATCTATCAACGATTGTAGCACTATGTGGCGGTAAAGATATAAACAGACTGTGTGCACAGCAGATGGGACGCAAGCAAGACGTCCTCGCCGCTACCCTGCCGATGGCGCGCTGTATGCTGTCTGGGCAGGTTTTAAACATACTGCGGTTAAAGGCTGTTTTCCGCCAGACACGTTTCTCTTTTATTTGTAAAGCATCTTCTGTGGTCATACTGAAAAAACGGTCCACATAATGTGTTTTTACATTTTGGTATTTAAAGATGTAGAATGTAATTTGAAAAATATATTACTGCCTTGAGCTGCTGGTAAAATTCTTTAATTACACAACCAGTTTGAGCCATCCGACCACCATCAGTTCACAAAAGAATTCACAGCACCATGTTATGCGAAATATAAAATCATTATCGTCATGTGATAAAACCATACATTATACAGTGTTACCATATCGCAATATAAATTACATCATCCATTTATGAAAGCTGTATAGGTAGTATACTTGTTCATAAGTACACCACTTATCAAGTTTCATAGACTGGTTCAAATGGCTCTGAGCACTATGGGACTTAACATATGAGGTCATCAGTCCCCTAGAACTTAGAACTACTTAAACCTAGCTATCCTAAGGACATCACACACATCCTCGTAGACCGGCAATGTAATTTATACTATATGTTAACAGTTTATAAAAATTGTGATCATATACGAGTGAATGACGGAATACAAAATTGTACTTACGTTTCGGAAATAAAGGGGTAGTGCGAAGTCCAGACCATATAAGAGTAAACACAGGTCACAGAAGACTGTAAGTAATTACTTATTTACAAAAAAAAGTAATTACTTATTTACAAAAAAAATATAAATAAATAAATAAAATAAAATATAAAATAAAAAAAGCGACGTGAACTGCTTGATAATCCAAAATTAACAAAACTCTATCGTTATAGATCTCGCTGAAGATGTCTTAGAGCAAGAAAGAGGCGAAACGCGCCTGGGAAAATGAAGTTGCAGCAAGAAAAGGCGGTTTCATTTAAAAAAAAAAAAAAACTATTCTCTGTTTGCTGTGGAAGATGGCCACGCAAACAAAGTTGTGAGTAAACGACCTATCACAGCTTTTTTGATCGACGACCTAATTTATATTACAATATGGTAACAGTCCCCCCATGAACCATAGACCTTGCCGCTGGTGGGGAGGCTTGCGTGCCTCAACGATACAGATAGCCGTACCGTAGCTGCAACCACAACGGAGGGGTATCTGTTGAGAGGCCAGACAAACATGTGGTCCCTGAAGAGGGGCAGCAGCCTTTTCAGTAGTTCCAAGGGCAACAGTCTGGATGATTGACTGATCTAGCCTTGTAACAACAACCAAAACGGCCTTGCTGTGCTGCTACTGCGAACGGCTGAAAACAAGCGGGAGTAATTTTTCCCGAGGGCATGCAGCTTTACTGTATGGTTAAATGATGATGGCGTCCTCTTGGGTAAAATATTCCGGAGGTAAAATAGTCCCCCATTCGGATCTCCGGGCGGGGACTACTCAAGAGGACGTCGTTATCAGGAGAAAGAAAACTGGCATTCTACGGATCGGAGCGTGGAATGTCAGATCCCTTAATCGGGCAGGTAGGTTAGAAAATTTAAAAAGGGAAATGGATAGGTTAAAGTTAGATATAGTGGGAATTAGTGAAGTTCGGTGGCAGGAGGAACAAGACTTTTGGTCAGGTGATTACAGGGTTATAAATACAAAATCAAATAGGGGTAATGCAGGAGTAGGTTTAATAATTAATAAAAAAATAGGAGTGCGGGTTAGCTACTACAAACAGCATAGTGAACGCATTATTGTGGCCAAGACAGACACAAAGCCCATGCCTGCTACAGTAGTACAAGTTTATATGCCAACTAGCTCTGCAGATGATGAAGAAATTGATGAAATGTATGACGAGATAAAAGAAATTATTCAGGTAGTGAAGGGAGACGAAAATTTAATAGTCATCGGTGACTGGAATTCGTCAGTAAAAAAAGGGAGAGAAGGAAACATAGTAGGTGAATATGGATTGGGGGGAAGAAATGAAAGAGGAAGCCGCATTGTAGAATTTTGCACAGAGCATAACTTAATCATAGCTAACACTTGGTTCAAGAATCATGAAAGAAGATTGTATACCTGGAAGAATCCTGGAGATACTAAAAGGTATCAGATAGATTACATAATGGTAAGACAGAGATTTAGGAACCAGGTTTTAAATTGTAAGACATTTCCAGGGGCAGATGTGGATTCTGACCACAATCTATTGCTTATGAATTGCAGATTGAAACTGAAGAAACTGCAAAAAGGCGGGAATTTAAGGAGATGGGACCTGGATAAACTGACTAAACCAGAGGTTGTAGAGAGTTTCAGGGAGAGCATAAGGGAACAATTGACAGGAATGGGGGAAAGAAATACAGTAGAAGAAGAATGGGTACCTCTGAGGGATGAAGTAGTGAAGGCAGCTGAGGATCAAGTAGGTAAAAAGACGAGGACTAATAGAAATCCTTGGGTAACAGAAGAAATATTGAATTTAATTGATGAAAGGAGAAAATATAAAAATGCAGTAAATGAAGCAGGCAAAAAGGAATACAAACGTCTCAAAAATGAGATCGACAGGACGTGCAAAATGGCTAAGCAGGAATGGCTAGAGGACAAATGTAAGGATGTAGAGGCTTGTCTCACTAGGGGTAAGATAGATACTGCCTACAGGAAAATTACAGAGACCTTTGGAGAGAAGAGAATCACTTGTATGAATATCAAGAGCTCAGATGGCAACCCAGTTCTAAGCAAAGAAGGGAAGGCAGAAAGGTGGAAGGAGTATATAGAGGGTTTATACAAGGGCGATGTACTTGAGGACAATATTATGGAAATGGAAGAGGATGTAGATGAAGATGAAATGGGAGATAAGATACTGCGTGAAGAGTTTGACAGAGCACTGAAAGACCTGAGTCGAAACAAGGCCCCGGGAGTAGACAACATTCCATTAGAACTACTGACGGCCTTGGGAGAGCCAGTCATGACAAAACTCTACCATCTGGTGAGCAAGATGTATGAGACAGGCGAAATACCCACAGACTTCAAGAAGAATATAATAATTCCAATCCCAAAGAAAGCAGGTGTTGACAGATGTGTAAACTACCGAACTATCAGTTCAATAAGTCACAGCTGCAAAATACTAACGCGAATTCTTTACAGACGAATGGAAAAACTGGTAGAAGCGGACCTCGGGGAGGATCAGTTTGGATTCCGTAGAAATGTTGGAACACGTGAGGCAATAATAACCTTACGACTTATCTTAGAAAAAAGATTAAGAGAAGGCAAAGCTACGTTTCTAACATTTGTAGACTTAGAGAAAGCTTTTGACAACGTTAACTGGAATACTCTTTCAAATTCTGAAGGTGGCAGGGGTAACATACAGGGAGTGAAAGGCTATTTACAATTTGTACAGAAATCAGATGGCAGTTATAAGAGTCGAGGGGCATGAAAGGGAAGCAGTGGTTGGGAAAGGAGTGAGACAGGGTTGTAGCCTCTCCCCGATGTTATTCAATCTGTATATTGCGCAAGCAGTAAAGTAAACAAAAGAAAAATTCGGAGTAGGTATTAAAATTCATGGAGAAGAAGTAAAAACTTTGAGGTTCGCCGATGACATTGTAATTCTGTCAGAGACAGCAAAGGACTTGGAAGAGCAGTTGAACGGAATGGACAGTGTCTTGAAAGGAGGATATAAGATGAACATCAACAAAAGCAAAACGAGGATAATGGAATGAAGTCGAATTAAATCGGGTGATGCTGAGGGGATTAGATTAGGAAATGAGACACTTAAAGTAGTAAAGGAGTTTTGCTATTTAGGGAGTAAAATAACTGATGATGGTCGAAGTAGAGAGGATATAAAATGTAGACTGGCAATGGCAAGGAAAGCGTTTCTGAAGAAGAGAAATTTGTTAACATCGGGTATAGATTTAAGTGTCAGGAAGTCGTTCCTGAAAGTATTTTTATGGAGTGTAGCCATGTATGGAAGTGAAACATGGACGATAACTAGTTTGGACAAGAAGAGAATAGAAGCTTTCGAAATGTGGTGCTACAAAAGAATGCTGAAGATAAGGTGGGTAGATCACGTAACTAATGAGGAGGTATTGAATAGGATTGGGGAGAAGAGAAGTTTGTGGCACAACTTGACTAGAAGAAGGGATCGGTTGGTAGGACATGTTTTGAGGCACAAGGGATCACAAATTTAGCATTGGAGGGCTGCGTGGACGGTAAAAATCGTAGAGGGAGACCAAGAGATGAATACACTAAGCAGATTCAGAAGGATATAGGTTGCAGTAGGTACTGGGAGATGAAGAAGCTCGCACAGGATAGAGTAGCATGGAGAGCTGCATCAAACCAGTCTCAGGACTGAAGACCACAACAACAACAACAACATGGTAACAGTGTGTAATGCATGGTTTTATCATCTGATAATGATTTTATATTACCCATAACATGGTGCTGTGAACACTTTTATGAGCTGGATGGTGGTTAGACGACTGGAATTGGTTGTGGAAATAAAGAATTTTACCAGCAGATCAAGCTTGTAATATGACATTTTTCAAATGTATAGGAGGTGTGGGGTACAACCTCGTGAAAGTAGAATTTAACTGCTGTGTAGTTACCTTTTGTGTATGTATTGTTGACTGCTTTTTCATTCATTCATTTTTCGTAGTTTTCATCTTTTATAAACCTGCTTTTTCCTACATGGCTACCGCAATTTTTAACTTAATATCACATTCGCAAAACTTCGAAACAGAAATAGTGCTGCGGTAGAGCACTTTCCCGCGAAAGGCAAAGGTCCCGAGTTCGAGTCTCGGTCCGGCACACAGTTTTAATGTGCCAGGAAGTTTCATATCAGCGCACACTCCGCTGTAAATTTCATTCTAGAAACATCCCCCCAGGCTGTGGCTAAGCCATGTCTCCGCAATATCGTTTCTTTCAGGAGTGCTAGTTCTGCAAGGTTCGCAGGAGAGCTTCTGTAAAGTTTGGAAGGTAGGAGACGAGATACTGGCAGAAGTAAAGCTGTGAGCACGGCGCGTGAGTCGTGCATGGGTGGCTCAGTGGTAGAGCACTTGCCCGCGAAAGGCAAAGGTCCCGAGTTCGTGGCTCGGTCCGGCACACAGTTTTAATCTCCCAGGAAGTTTCATATCAGCGCACACTCCGCTGTAGAGTGAAAATCTCATTCTAGGAATAGTGCTGTAGTTTATTCATCTCAATTGAATATCTAACACACCTTTTCTACAGATACAAACACGCAGACACAAGGTGCGTACACACACACACACACAAAACCAAACAAAATGGCTTTCGCAGGTTGACAGTACTCACAGCCAGTTGAAAAGCGAATGGATAAACAGAAACAGAGTGCTAAGAGCGCAACACTTGAAACCGCTATTACTCTTGTGAAGTTTTACGAAAGTGAGGTGAAGTAAAGAAAACTCAATGCAGCGTAAGTAAAAGCATGTTCAAACAAGACAACGAAGTGCGAAAAGTGAATACACAACAAAGTTATGTCGATCTTAATCTTCGCTAACAACAAAGGAAAAAGCTGTTGACTTCACAATACATAAAAGTTGTCAAAAAGCATAGAGAATTTTATGAAAACGTGCACGGTATGGGAATACTGCTTTTAAGTAGAAACACCAAAATGTTCCATCGTGATGTTCTTTGACGGAGATAAAGAGTTAATTGTTCAAATGAAGATATATTTTTAGCAGCCGCTCCAGTTTACGTAACAGACGCTGACCTGTGGGCGCTGCATATAGGACAGACACTAGTAGGTAAGTAAGGACAGTTCACGGACAACAAAGGACGCCATCCGATCTCTATGACATCACTGATCACGTCATCGTAGAGTGAGAGGGTTTCTATACACCCCTCTCCCCTCTGTGACAAACGCGAAGTTAATATTTTGGAGAGAAATTCAGAATCTTGATAGAAAATTCAAGAAATAGCGCAACTGCACTAGTGTGTTTCATATGGGAGTAGAGCTATGGGGTCCTGCCCACTCGTCGCTTATAGGATGCCTGAAGGATGCTGCGTTCTCGAAAAGCTACTCAAAAGTTCAAGCAAATAAGATTAATAGTTTTTATTTCAATGAAGCAGATTGACAATACTTAACTTCCTATTTATAAGATCATGTCGCAAGCGATGGGGGACATGGAAACAGCCAGTGTCTTTCTCTGTATACTATGACCATACCGTATCGCAGTGCCGGACTACTACTGTGCCGATCCATCACTGTGCTGGCAGGGGCGGTGCTTGTATTCTCTGCTCGTAGAGGCCGCTGCTGTCGTGGTGACGTCATAGCCAGCCGGCTATCGGCTGACGTCGTCTCACAGACTTCCCTGCTCTTGCGTTCTCCATCGCCGTGGCGGCGCTTTTTGTTTCGCCGGAACAAGGGCTGCAGTCGTGAGAACACATTGGTGGAAATTCAACGTCGTGCTCTGTCATGCTGACTTAAAATATGAGCACCAGCCTAACTACGACGTCAGGATCCAAGACGTCTCACCTACAGTGCAATATAGCGACAAGGATAAGCAGCACATCTCTATGCTGTCAGGTTATTTATACAACTCTGTGCAATTCTGGTATACTGGTCCAGATCTGGAATACTGGCTCTGGTTCTATGACGTCACAAACCTGCACAGACAAGTTGAGCTAGATATAACATGGGGAATTCCAGCCCACAGTACAAATATTGAAACACGTTCTATGAAGTCACATTTCACTTTCCAGAATATTGGCCCTAAGATGTGTGACACAAAGGGTGTCTGTGGCAAGTCCCCCCCTGTAACATGTTTCGTCTGCCTAGTATTCACTCAGAGATGTACGGTTACTGCTTCCCCTATGTATGGTTCTTTCCATTTTATATCTTTAACACCACAGCGGGAGCGGAAGACTTTCACTCGGAGATGTGTGGCTAGTTATAGAATCCCTGCATACTGCTCCTGCTAACTCCAATATTCCTCTAATTCACTCTGGGTCGCGGCAGTGACAGTTCTGCGCACACAGACGACTGACTCACACACACTTTTGATTCAGCTACCTTATGCAAGTGGAGGACAGCACTGCAGCCACACCACTTCTAAGTTTATTTTCCCATTTACTGTAATTAAAACAACTGCAGAGAGTTGGACAGTAACAACCATCATTGTTTAAAGTCATGTGTTGGCAGAAGAGCCAACACCGTGTTACAATTGGAGGCCGAAATGCACGCGCTTTAGCTCACGCAGGCTGGCATGAGGAAGGAATGACTATACTGACGTGAGGTCTGGAACATGACAAGGAATTAGAATTCAGAAAGCGGACATAATTAGTTTGATACTTAACTTCAATTAATTAATGATAAACGTCGCTCTTGACGGTATATGATTCACAATATTATCTCTTCACAATACATTCTCATACATAGCAACTGAATATGGCGCCTTGCTAGGTCGTAGCAAATGACGTAGTTGAAGGCTATGCTAACTGTCGCCTCTGCAAATGAGAACGTAAGTAGACAGTGAACCATCGCTAGCAAAGTCGGCTGTACAACTGGGGCGAGTGCTAGGAAGTCTCTCTAGACCTGCCGTGTGGCGGCGCTCGGTCTGCGATCACTGATAGTGGCGGGTCCGACATGTACTAACGGACAGCGGCCGATTTAAAGGCTACCACCTAGCAAGTGTGGTGTCTGGCGGTGACACCACATAAAGAAACATACGTCAGGCCAGGGATAAGTCTCGTTTACTCAGTCGCAAGTACATGATCGAGAAGTCTGCCTACAGCCGCGAAGAGCTGTATCAGCGTAAACCACTATCGACGTCAAAAGATTAACTGTGCCACATAACACATGAGAGCTCTGAGGTAAAATGACAAGAAACGTGAGAACACCTGTACATTAACTCAAGTCAAAGATAAGGGGTAACAGCAGTGTGAAGGAGAGGAATGCGGGGACTAAGAAGCGATGGAGAGTTGCTCCAGCCAAGTCCACACAGTAGAGAATTGTGCTGGAACGGTTCCTATTCACGAGCACTGGAAAGTTGTCCCAGCCAAGTATACTCAATATGGAATGTGTCGGGATGAATACTATTGAGGAACACTAGAGAGTCGCTCAAGCCAAGGCGACTGAATACGGAATGTCCCGGGATGATTATTATGGGGAGCTCTGCAGAGTTAACCCAGCCAAGTCTGCTCAGTACGGAGTTTTGCTGGGATGGTTCCTATTCAAGAGCACTGGAAAGTTGTCGCAGCCAAATGTACTCAGTAGGGAATGTGTAGGGATGATTACTGTTGAGGAGTACCGGACAATTGCTCCAGCCAAATCTGCTCAGCAGCGAATGAGAGATGAATGCTGGGATTCAGAAGCACTGGAGACTTGCCCCACTGCATGTATCCTCAGTATTCAATATGCCAGGGTAGTTACTATTGAGAAGCTCCAGAGAGTTCCTGCAGCCAAGAAGGAGAAGGACCAGTTTCTTCAAACACGTCTACTCAGTAGGGAATGAGAGAGAAATTCTGGGATTGTGTAACAGTGGGTAGTTGCCCCTGCCAACTCTACTCAGCGGGGAATGAGCCAAGATGTTTACTATTGAAAAGCACTGGAGAACTGCTCCAGCCAATTATACTCCATAGGAGAGGTGAGCGAATGCTGGGACTGAGAAGCACTGGATAATTTCCTCAGCGAAGTCTGCTGAGTGAGGAATGTGTCAGGATGGTTGCTACTGGGAAGCACTAGAGAATCGCTATAGGCAAGTGACCTCAGCAGGGAACGAGAGAAGAATGCTGGGATTGAGAAGCTGTGCAATAGCTTTCCCAGCCAAGGAATTTGCCATGATAGTTGGCATTGGGAAGCATCAGACAATCGCTACAGCCAAGTCCACTCAGTATGGAATGAGAGAGGTTTGCTGGGACTCAGTTGCACCGGAGAGTGGCCCGAGCCAAGTCTATTCAGTAGGCAGTGTGCTGGGGTGGTTACTACTGAGAAGCACCGGAGAGTTGCCACAGCCAAGTCTACTCAGCAGGGAACGAGGGAGGAATGTTGGGGCAGCTAGTGAGCAGCACCAATAGTCCATAACCCACATCTGCATACTTCCTGGATGGAAAATGAAAATCAAGAGTTACGCTTTCGTCCCTCTGATGATGAACGGCTGTGAGCTTTCTCTCAAGCCAAGAGAAGAAAAATCGGGTACTATGCTTGTAAATAGCATCACCTAAATGTGAAGGCAGCAAAGGATGGCGGTAGTAACGTAGCTAATTACCTCACAGCCATCGAACACACACACGGTACTTATATGTAACATCGATATTCGAGCATGAAACAGGCTTATCCTCATCGACGTCTGGAATAGGACGTCTGCGTTGAGAAGTAAATATGGAGGCCCCACAGGATAAAGATGTAGAATGAAAGTAAACTTTGTTTTATTTCGTAAGCTGTAAGAGTTTCCACGTAACAAGATTTGGAGGCACGCCTTCATATATAAATAATTAAGAGAGGATGGTTAGAAACTTCATGAGGCTCCGTGCAGACGAGGTGGTTCTCCGCAAGAAGGTAGCAACAACGTCACAAGACTGTGGCGAAACTGGCTGTTGTGTGATGTCCTTAGGTTAGGTTAGGTTTAAGTAGTTCTAAGTTCTAGGGGACTGATGACCGTAGATGTTAAGTCCCATAGTGCTCAGAGCCATTTTAACCATTTGAACTGTGGCGAACAGCTGAAAGACTTCCAGGAGATCGGCGCTGGTTTAGGGAGTGGCAGCTGACGCTGGACGTAAATAAACGTAACGTGTTGCGCACACGTAGGAGAGGGGGTGCCACGGCTGTGTGGCCACACTTTAGGCGACGAATCTCTGGAAACCGTGAGTAGCGTAAAATTCCTGTGTGTAACCGTCCGGAGTGGCCTCAAGAGCAATGATCACGTTGAGCCGAGGTAAAATTTGCTGTCTTGAAGAGCGTGCCATAGCGCGTAGTGTGAAGCAGTCGCCCTCCGTTTCTGGCGGTGGCGCCGCTGAGGCAGTCGCAGCTTTGGTGTCTCCCTCTGGTGGGAAACGGCAGAGGTTGCCCGTTCACGTGCATTTAAGGGGCGCTACGAGCTCGCTAGGAGGCGAGTTGGTCAGTTGGTCAGCCTGGTCAGTGTGGGGTCTGTCGTCTGTCTGTCGTCCGGAGTGCTAGCATGTGTTAGGCCGCCAGTCTGCTAGAGTTTGTTCAGGCAATGGTCATTGCCGGTTGGATCGATGGGCTGTGTAACGCCACTTCCTCGGACGAGAAATAAAAAAAAAAAAAAATTTGCTCCCCCCAAGTCCCAAATTCACAGAAAAGTGAATAAGCGAACGAAGTTCCATTTATCACTATTATTAGGACGATAACAAGTAATTAAATCAGCAATCTATGACTTGACAATTTAGCAATCTGCGAAAGAAAGATTAAATTTCAGTAAAATTAAAATCAAAATCATAATAAATCGCAAAATTAGCATAAATTAACATTCGCAAAGTAGAACCAACGATCCCAAAGAATAGTGAGTAATGACTAAGTATAATTCGGTGCATTCTCACTACGTTACGAGAGTTAGCCGAAGCAGGTCATATATTTGAATGCTCGTACGTGAAGGCGCGCTTAGGTTGTTTTTGAGATTGAATAATTGCGATCTATTATGACGCAGTAATACGATCTTCTGACTTCAAATATCACGGCATTAGAATTCGGAGGACTTTTACCTGCTAGAAAGAAGTGAACTTTTAACTAGATAATTGAACTTAACATTACTTAGACAGTGATTTAGGCAACGAACACTGATAGACAATTTTCATTCATAATAGCCAGTGGTTTATGGAACTTCAGTGATAGGTCCGAATCATATAATTTAAATCCCTCCAACACCTGGAAAAGTTTTCTTCTCAATGCTCGGTTAGGAAGTGACTGATATTGTGCAATAAAACACCCTCTCGTGCCAAGTCGTGCATTTGTGATTTAAAATTCTATCAAATTATTGACATGAAACTCCCAAGTAATAATTATGCGCAGAGAATCTTTGACTCAAATAACAAGCCCACTGTTAACGATTTCTTAGGTACTTTGAATTACGACCAGCTTGTAGGGAATTTGTTGTGGATGTGACTGTATTGGTTTTATCATTAATATTTCATCATTAATCAGTTGAACATCGATTACGAACGATTAATTACGATTCTTGGTGAAGTAAATATCTCACGCACGTCGACATTTCGATTCAGCACTGTTATTTTGTGTAACGTCGTCTTAGTAACTTGATAAGGATCTCAACACTCTACCGACTGTCGCCAAGTTTTAGCCGAGGCCAAGTACAAATCAAACCAAATCATCAAGAAGAAGAGGAGTTATAGTTGGTCGGTGGCGCACTGACAAGGGAACCTCCCCATCGCACCCCACTCAGATTTAATTACAAGTTGGCACAGTGGATAGGCCTTGAAAAACTGAACACAGATCAATCGAGAAAACAGGAAGAAGTTGTGTGGAACTACGGAAAAAATAAGCAAAATATACAAACTGAGTAGTCCATGCGCAACATAGGCAGCATCAAGGGCACTGCAAGCTATAAAGCGCCGTGGTCCCGTGGTTAGCGTGAGCTTCTGCGAAACGAAAGGTCTTTGGTTCAAGCCTCCCTCGAGTGAAATTTTTTTCATTTTCAGACTATTATCAAAGTTAAGGCACTCAAACATAATCAACTTCGCTCTCCAAAATTCCAGGACATGTTCCGATTTGCTTGGACACATGCAGGATTTGACGGTCTACACACGGTAAAATTTGAAAACGTTAGAAATATATGTTTTGACAGAGCACAGGAAAAACTGTGCGACTGTGAAACTGCTGCAGTCATTTGTTGCAGTTCATGTGCAAACTCCTATGTTTTCATCACTTTTTTGGGAGTGATTATCACATCCACAAGAAAACCTAAATCGGCAAGCTTTTTACCCATTCGCCAAGTGTACAGGTTAGGTGGGTCGACAACATATTCCTGTCAGGTGACGCACATGCCGTCACCAGTGTCGTATAGAATATATCAGACGTGTTGTCCTGTGGAGGAATCGGTTGACGTATGACCTTGCGAGCAAATGTTTTCGGTGCCCACTGGAGAGGCACGTCCTTTCGTCTACTAATCGCACGGTTTTGCGGTGCGGTGGCAAAACACAGACACTAAACTTATTACAGTGAACAGAGACGTCAATGAACGAACGAACGGATCATAAATTTGCGAGAATATAGAAAGTAAAATTTTCACCCGATGGAAGATTCGAACCAAGGACCTCTTCCGCCATAGCTGCTCACGCTAACCACGGGACCACGGCGTTACTGAGCTGATAATATCCTTAATGCTACTTATGTTGCGCATGGACTACTCAGTTTGTATATTTTGCTTATTTTTTCCGTAGTTCCACACAACTTCTTCCTGTTTTCTCGATTGATCTGTGTTCAGTTTTTCAAGGCCTATCCACTGTGCCAACTTATAACTAAATCTGAGGGGGGTGCGATGGGGAGGTTCCCTTGTGAGACACGAGACGACTTGTCCGTCTCGAGGGTCGGCGCATGTGAGGTCGCCACGTGAGTCCAGTGGGCCGCGCCGTATAGCGAGGGGTAGTGGCTTCGCGGTCGACACGAGAGCAGCAGGAGTCAAACCACGACATCGGTCTGGCCGGTGCGAGCTGCGACGCCGTGAGTCGGGAGATCGGCGCGCCTTCCTGCGTCCGTTGGAGCCGTTGGCAGCGGACGGTTCGGGAGAGCGTTTTGGGAGTGGTGCGCCAGGTCTTCACCAGACATGGCAGTTTATTGGAATTTAAGCGATTGGTGATATGTTGTTTCATTTCACTTGCTAATTTATACTTGTGTTCTTGGTCAGTCTCTCGTCCCCAGCTTGCTCGTCTGTCTTTCGTCCGCATTTGTTAGGCAGTTAGTGTCTGTCTGTCGGTCTGCCGTACGTTAATAGCTCCCTCTGTCATGTTTGTCGGATTCGGTGTATTAACGAATTTATAGAATTAAGGTGTATGGGCCGAATTCCTGAAATATGTTTTTATCTTGCCAATCATCTTGCGAGGCGGTATATGCATAATGTAGAGCATGTTGTACGTTTTATGTAAGTCTAAATTTCATGGGTTTTATTTAAATAGTCGTTTTTATAAAGTTGCCACCATTGCACCGTAAGAGTCCTTTTAAAAAACAAATTGCACTTTCGGTGGCAAATAATTTGTTAGTGTCAGTGTTTGTACCATGTCCATCCCTCTTACGGGGTGCATAGTTAATATGTTTGTGTGAGTTGTTAAAATTTTTAGTTTAAAGTAATGTGGTGTGTTGCAGATTTGCACCAGTGTACTCTTTCGGAGGTTGTGAGCGGCCATGACTACGGCCGTGTTGAAAGGGAGCGGCAAGCTTCTCAGCCCGAAGGTTCATACTGTCAATATTAGTCTTTCTGCCTCTAAATAAAATTGTGACTTGATATTCCAAGCCGGCCGGAGTGGCCGAGCGGTTCTAGGCGCTTCAGTCCGGAACTGCGCTGCTGCTGCGGTCGCAGGTTGAAATCCTGCCTCGGGCATGGATGTGTGTGATGCGCTTAGGTTAGTTAGGTTTAAGTGGTTCTAAGTCTAGGGGACTGATGACTTCAGATGTTCAGTCCCGTAGTGCTTAGAGCCATTTGAACCTTTTTTTTTTTTTTTTTGAACTGTCGCTGTTTGCGGCATATTTTCTCTGCTTATTTCTGTTGCCATTTTTTCTCAGCAGACATCATGTTATCTGCAACTGAGCTAGCGGGTGTTAGTAAGCAAATGCTGAAAGGTGGACTTCGTATTTCAGCGTTATACACTCGGGATTGCGGTAGTGTGGAATGCAGTTACGGTGTGTACAGGAAAAGGTGTTTACTTACGGAAAGGCAAATGGCAACAGGCGGCGGGCAGCGAGGTTGTATCAGGAAATCTATCCCCGCCTACAACAGCCACAGCATTCGATGTCTGCGACAGTGTTTCGCCGTTTGTCTGAGACGGGGTCACATCAGGAAGCAGGAAATCGTGAAGGACGTACCCTAAATGTTTCGACACCGGCCTTCGAGGAAAATGCGATTAACGCTGAGGAAGGCGACCGCCGTGTCAGTCCCACGCAGCTGGCCCGCCAGACCAGGGTAAGCCAGACGTCCGTGTGCAACGTTCTCCTCCCTTATCCCTTACACTGAGTGCGGAGTTACTAGCGACAGACCTTGTCACTGGTTTCTTCACCAGGCAACCAAAATTCCGGGACTTATGTGATCCATCCTATTCAGAGATTAGACCAATTGTACGCAGAGTGGTATCTTCAGCTTTCATAACAGACATCTGTGGGGTAGTTAGCGGAAGACCCATGGTATGGTGACAGCGAATCGCGCCGGCCGCGGTGGCCTAGCGGTTCTAGGCGCTTCAGTCCGGAACCGCGCTGCTGCTACGGTCGCAGATTCGAATCCTGCCTTGAACATGCATGTGTGTGATGTCCTCAGGTCACGTAGGTTTAAGTAGGGGACTGGTGATCTCAGGTGTTAAGTTCCATAGTGCTCGGAGCCATTTGAACCATTTTTTGGCAGCGAATCATCAGCATCAGTGCAGCCAGAATGTGTGGGTCGGGTTGTGGGTACGACCGTATTTTGTGTCTGTGGTGTGCGTACTGTAAGACCTTCGGTATACACACCATCAGATTATTTGACTTGTCGCTCTAACGAAGTAGGCGAGTGTCAGCAACATGTCTCGTGGTCTTATCGTGGCGTGTTCATCTTCTGCCGTTACGTCAGACGATAGAAATGCCACCTGCACGCTTAGAGTGGCAGATTGACGGTGACCAACTTTAAACAGAACTTTATTATATATGACGGTAGTATCTGTTGCCGAAAGAACAGTTACCGTGGATGACCATGCAGCTTTGCTAGAAATGAAATGATAATTAAATAGACACCCTAGCTGCAAACAGGCGTTGATGTACTTCATTGGGGACATGTTGAAAATGTGTGCCCCGACCGGGGTTCGAACCCGGGATGTCCTACTTACATGGTAGACGCTCTATCCATCTGAGCCACCGCGGGCACAGAGGATAGTGCGTCTGCAGGGACTTATCCCTTGCACGCTCCCCGTGAGGTCCACATTCCCAACATGTCCACACCACTACATTCGTAGTGCGCCTAATAGATGTTTGCCCATCATACTCATTACTCATGGTAGATTAATCTACCAAGTCCCGTACGAGTTCGGGCATAGCGTGTGCGTTCGCACAAGAAGGTCAATGGCCGGGAAGCCATATTTTAACTATATTTGTAGCTAGGGTGTCTATTTAATTATCATTTCATTTCTAGCAAAGCTGCATGGTCATCCACGGTAACTGTTCTTTCGGGAACAGATACTACCGTCATAGATAGTTAAAATATGGCTTCCCGGCCATTGACCTTCTTGTGCGAACGCACACGCTATGCCCGAACTCGTACGGGATTTGGTAGATTAATCTACCACGAGTAATGAGTATGATGGGCAAACATCTATTAGGCGCACTACGAATGTAGTGGTGTGGACATGTTGGGAATGTGGACCTCACAGGGAGCGTGCAAGGGATAAGTCCCTGCAGACGCACTATCCTCTGTGTCCTCGGTGGCTCAGATGGATAGAGCGTCTGCCATGTAAGTAGGAGATCCCGGGTTCGAGTCCTGGTCGGGGCACACATTTTCAACATGTCCCCAATGAAGTACATCAACACCTGTTTGCAGCTAGGGTGTCTATTTAATTATCATTTCAGAACTTGATTAGTTTTCACACACATTTATTAAAATAATAAAAAGCAAAGATAGCACGTAACTTGATTCTGGATGCTGCTTACAATTGACAATCTGAAGTTCCCTTGGTCTTGGTACATTAATCTTATTCTCACATATCTCTGATACTTGACAAAGTGTCTATTCATTTCTCTTCATGGCTATGTACAGGAATATGATAATCTTATTAGGTGCAGACTGAAGCTTGACTACAGACTAATGCAGACTGACTAATCGGAGGTCTGTACACTCGTTATAATACCTCGTGCGTTCAGGTATCACTACGCGAGTGTGATCCGTGAGGAGAGAAGGTTCTACGTTAGCAGCAATCTCATTGGCTGCGTTACACATTAATACGCGGATTGGCGGAAGCAGAATTTGGTCCGTCTCTATGGCAGCGCCATCTCGTAGTGCGGAGACGGACGAGCGCTGCGCCTGCGCTGTTGTGCTTAGCGGGGCGCGCTCTAGTGGGGAAGTTGTGTACGCGCTGACTACGCGGAACTATGTACACAACAGGGACCAATCTTCCTTCGCTTAACAGGCTGGAACTATCGCCGTTCCTTCAGGGTGACTTTGGTTCCCCTTGTGGAAGAAGTACCATTGATGATTCGAAGGGTTACGTGGCTGCTACCTGATGGTGCTCCAGCCCACTTCGCCGTTAACGTTCGCACGCATCTCAATCGTGTCTTCCCTGGTTGATGGATCGGACAAGGGGGTCCAGTTGCATGGCCTGCTCGTGCGATTTCTGACTATGGAGCCATCTCAAAAGTATGGAGTATCAGAACCCATTCCAGATGTGGAGACACTGCCTTTGGCACTGTTCGGATGCAGCCTGACCGATGTGAACGTATGAGACAGAACATGCAGTGGCGCCTACACGCATGCGCTGAGACACACGAAAACCATTTTCAGCACATTTTGTAACTGTGGCTGCATGGGTACAGCGCATATTAGCCCTCAGTAACAATGTATGGTTGAATAAACCGTCTCTAGCATGGAAACCGTGCATTTCCGGACGTAAGTTCATTACACATTTTTTGTTCCGTATCATCTCATCAATCAATCCCTACATTTTGTACACAATGGAAAAAATCACCCTCTATATTAAGTTATGCATTAATAACCATGTTATACAACTAAAAAGTTTTGAACGTGAAAAATCTGACGAAAGAGATACAGTCTCCCCTATTGCAGTCTCTCCTCCCGTACAGATTATGCCCTCTACAGCTCCATTATTGCCATGGAACTTATTCCTTGATGTCTTAAGGATGCCCCATCGTCCCGTCCCTTCTCCTTGTCAGTGTTCTCCGTATTTCCCTTTCTTCGCCGCTTCTGCGGAGAACCTGCTCATTGCTCATCAGTCGACATAATTTCCAACACCCGTCCACAGCAAAACATCTCAAAGGTTCCGAGTCTCTTCAGTCCAAGCTTCACTCCAACACAACGTTGGCCTCCTCAGAAATTTTCTCCTCTTCGTTCCACATACGTCTCCGTGAAGTGCCGACTACGTCGCAGTCAGAGCAACTGGAGATCGTCGGAGGTTTACCAACAGTCAGTTTCGCCACGCGCCGCTCGCCAGTAGATGAGTTTGTAGTGCGCGAAGTCTCCTCCTCCACACACACTAGGGTGTCCTGCGGGGAATACATGTCTCTCCAGAGAAAATACAGAAAGGCAAAAGATATACTTTGTCAGTTACAAATGCTTTAGAACCCATGACCGTGTATTCAGTATAAATAACAAAAACTGCAAACTGCCACTTTTTTGGATTACTTGTCTATTCAGTTAACAGGTTTCTTCAACCTCTGCAGGCTCGTGTTCAGATTTCTGCACGCGGAAGTTATTTCCATCTCGTAATGCTGTATTAGTGGCTCTGTGACACCAAGATACACGTGACCTCTTAGATTTTCTTGGTTTGATTGGTTCATAGCACACAATTAATGAAAATATACATGCGGATTAGTCCGGCAGTCTTTCAGAACCTCCCTACTGAGCAAGCTCGACTCCGACCAGGACGGGACTGCACTGATCAAGTCGTATCTCTAACACCATTTATTGAAGCAGCGTAGCAAATGAAGTAGCATATGACACAGTTTGGACGTATGGAGTGGTTTAAAAATTATTGCTCCTTTTCCCATGCAAAAGGATAGCAAAACTAATTGACACATTTACTGTAACTACAGAAAAAGACACTCGCTGCACGAAAGCATTGAATAATCTCTTGCCACAGGGACCCGTGTTTCTTCCTCTCTTACTTAGTTTGTATACAGGGTGGTCCATTGATCATGACCGCGCCAAATATCTCACTAAATAAGTATCAAACGAAAAAACTACAAAGAACGAACCTCGTCTAGCTTGAAGGGGGAAACCAGATGGCGCTATGGTTGGCCCGCTAGATGGCGTTGCCATAGGTCAAATGGATTTCAACTGCGTTTTTTAAAAATAGGAACCCACATTTTTATTACACATTCGTGTAGTACGTAAAGAAATATGAATGTTTTAAGAATGAGATTTTCACTCTGCAGCGGAGTGTGCGCTGATATGAAACTTCCTGGCAGATTAAAACTGTGTGCCCGACCGAGACTCGAACTCGGGACCTTTGCCTTTCGCGGGCAAGTGCTCTACCAACTGAGCTACCGAAGCACGACTCACGCCCAGTACTCGGGCTTCGGTAGCTCAGTTGGTAGAGCACTTGCCCGCGAAAGGCAAAGGTCCCGAGTTCGAGTCTCGGTCGGGCACACAGTTTTAATCTGCCAGGAAGTTTCATATCAGCGCACACTCCGCTGCAGAGTGAAAATCTCATTCTGGAAACATCCCCCAGGCTGTGGCTAGGCCATGTCTCCGCTATATCCTTTCTTTCAGGAGTGCTAGTTCTGCAAGGTTCGCAGGAGAGCTTCTGTAAGGTTTGGAAGGTAGGAGACGAGGAACTGGCGGAAGTAAAGCTGTGAGTACCGGGCGTGAGTCGTGCTTCGGTAGCTCAGTTGGTAGAGCACTTGCCCGCGAAAGGCAAAGGTCCCGAGTTCGAGTCTCGGTCGGGCACACAGTTTTAATCTGCCAGGAAGTTTCATGAATGTTTTAGTTGGACCACTGTTTTCGCTTTGTGATAGTAGGTGCTGTAATAGTCACAAACATATGGCTCACAATTTTAGACGAAGTCTTGGTAACAAGTAGGTTTTTTAAATTAAAATACAGAACGTAGGTACGTTTGAACATTTTATTTCGGTTGTTCCAATGTGTTACATGTACCTTTGTGAACGTACCATTTCTGAGAACGCATGCTGTTACAGCGTGATTACCTGTAAATACCACATTAATGCAATAAATGCTCAAAATCATGTCCGTCAACCTCAGTGCATTTGGCAATACGTGTAACGACATTCCTCTCAACAGCGAGAAGTTCGCCTTCCGTAATGTCCGCACACGCATTGACAATGCGCTGACGCATGTTGTCAGACGTTGTCGGTGGATCACGATAGGAAATATCCTTCAACTTTCCCCACAGAAAGAAATCCGGCGACGGCAGATGCGGTGAACGTGCGACGACCAATCCACCTGTCATGAAATATGCTGTTCAATACCGCTTAAACCGCACGCGAGCTATGTGCCGGACATCCATCGCGTTGGATGTACATCCCCATTCTGTCACGCAGTGAAACATCTTCTAGTAACATCGGTAGAACATTATGTAGGAAATCAACATACATTGCACTATTTAGATTGCCATCGATAAAGTGGGGGCCAATTATCCTTCCTCCCATAATGAACCACCATACATTAACCGGCCAAGGTCGCTGATGTTCCACTTGTCGCAGCCATCGCGGATTTTCCGTTGCCCATTAGTGCATATGATGCCGGTTTACGTACCGCTGCTGGTGAATGACGCTTTGTCGTTAAATAGAACGCGTGCAAAAAGTCTGTCATCGTCCCGTAATTTCTCTTGTGCCCAGTGGCAGAACTGTACACGACGTTCCAAGTCGTCACCATGCAATTCCTGGTGCATAGAAATATGGTACGGGTGCAGTCGATGTTGATGTAGCATTCTCAACACCGACGTTTTTGAGATTCCCCGAATTTTCGAGCAATTTGTCTGCTACTGATGTGCGGATTACCCGCGACAGCAGCTGAAACGCCTACTTGGGTATCATCATTTGTTGCAGGTCGTGGTTGGCGTTTCACATGCGGCTGAACACCTCCTGTTTCCTTAAATAACGTAACTTGTAACGCCGGAAATGCATATCCTCCTATTTCCATCTATTGTACTATAATTTTTTTCCCTTATTTTGTTACCTGAAGATATAACATGTCTGTGTCGTCGTATATTGTAGTTGTTTTACTATTTGTATATATATATATGCATTTATGTCGATGTATAATTGGTTTGTTTTGTGAATATTTTTTACGCTGGGTGTGGCCTAGGGAAAACTATGCTATCGAACGAATACGTCGATAGGTCGTGTGGAGAACCAAAGTGTTTAGGATCTTTGGTAGTGTTAACTCTGCCGCGTGGAGCGCGGGCAGAGCAGAGTCTGGCTGCAGTAGGGCGGTGGAGCAGGTGTGTTGTGTGACGCTTCCGCGAGTTGCCGCGCTTTCGGGGTTTGGCAGCATGTAATTGCGCTCGACTTGCTGTGATAGTTTCTGGCACGGTGTCGCGGACGGGGACCATTAACTGGCGCACATCAAGAGCCCGTTTCGCCTGGTGACCGTGTCGAGAAGAAGGCGCGCCAACATCCAGCTTCTGCAATAGCTACGGCCGACAATAAGTGACTGTCGCCACCTCCTCGATCGACGACTTCAAACCTTCAATCAACCAACAAGGATGACTGGAAGCACGTAAAGTCTTAGAACTGTATGGCAGACCTCAGCTTTTAAAAGTGTTCAAATCACAAAATTACAGCAACTTAGCATGAACCTTTGTTGCTCATTGTCCCAATTGCATTACCAAGCAGCGTCCCTTCCTTTTCCGGAATGAACCCGAGTGTCGTTGAAATTCAAACGCCACCATTAAAGCAATATTATTCTATTTCACTGCTTCAATTTCAAAGTTCAGTTAAAGTATTCATAGCTGGCTACAATATTTAGATTACACAAGCACAAATTATGAGTGTGAGTTTTGTTACCATATTTTAGCTTACCTGTGACTACAGCTCAGCTTGGTACGTACTAAATTTTGCTATTGTTAATTGTTCAGAATCATTTAATTCAAGTTCAAAGTTAAATCTCTTATTTCTAAATTGCGTAGATTCAAGTAGCTTTTGAAATGATTGTTGATGTAGTCCAAGACTAACCGTATTTTACTGAATTTCGATGTGCTCCAGAAAGAAAGCTCACTATTAACTTCAGTCCCTAAATTAACTTTCGATTTTCCGGTTTTATTAATTCTTTTGCTAAATTAAGTCAGAGTGTAGCGAAATTTATTACTTCTGACAAACTTTCAGTTTTCACACTACACGTGTCAACCTTCAGTTGGCACGCATCTCGTGCTAATTATATGTGTAATAACCTTTCTTTTTCAGTTACTATAGTAATTGTCCTTAGGACTGGCGACCATAATTTCCCCCAAATCTCAAATATCTAATTACCGCTAGTTAATTGTTAACGTAACGGCCGCACATTTACTTCTTTATTAACTTTACCCCTTTTCAAAATTAATTTCCACCAGTTTCATTTGCATTTTTCCTTTCATTTAGATGTAATCCTTTCCTCCCTCTTTACCGACAAATTAACTTCGGTGACGATTGCTTTTCCCAAATTTCCATTAGGTACACGCGGTTTAATTTTTCACTGTCATTAAGGTCAATAAGTGAGGGGGAGGTTACAAACTATCCGGCGAACGGTCCGGACACTTGGATGATGTCGTCCAGGATACCGAGCAGCATACATAGCACACGCCCGTTGGGCATTTTGATCACAATAGCCATACACCAACACGATATCGACCTTTTCCGCAATTGGTAAACGGTCCATTTTAACACGGGTAATGTATCACGAATCAAATACCGTCCGCACTGGCGGAATGTTACGTGATACCGCGTACTTATACGTTTGTGACTATTACAGCGCCATCTATCACAAAGCGAAAAAAGTGGTCCAAGCAAAACATTCATATTTATTTACATAATACACGAATATGTAATAAAAAATTGGGGTTCCTATTTTAAAAAATGCAATTGATATCCGTTTGACCTATGTCAGCGCCATCTAGCGCGCCAACCATAGCGCCATCTGGTTTCCTACTTCAAGCTAGAGGAGTTTCGTTCTTTGTAGTTTTTTCGTTTGATGTTTATTTCGTGAGATATTTGTCCCAGTCACTATCAATGGACCACGCTGTATACCTGATATCCCTCCAACACAGTCTAGAAAGTTTATGTGTGCAGAGGACTGGGCAATAGCTACACAAAACTTTTGAAGGAACCAAAGAAATCATAACTTCCGATCTTAACCCACTATTTCCGAAAATGTTGGTTACAATTAAACTCAAATGAAATATAATTTTCATGATTTCATCTGTCCAATAGATTGAGACCCAGAGTTCTCAATGTCTCTTAAGAACGCAACAAACTTGATCATAATATGCGTGCAAAATACCTCGGTGTCACGTTAGATGGGAGACTTTGTTTTAAGGAGCACTTGATGCGAACATCTGCTGAGCTCAAAGCCAGAAACAGCACGCACCATCAACTGTGCGGCTCTGGTTGGGGATCGTCAGCAGACGCTCTCCGGCCACGAGCACTCGGTTTGGCGCACTCAGCACCAGAGTTCTGTGCGCTGCGCCTGTCCGGCTTCACAGTCACGCATAAACGAGATACACAGAGTGATCAAAAGTATCCGGCCAGTTGGCTGAAAGTGACTCACAGGTTCGTGGCGCACTCCATTGGTAATAGTGGAATTCATTTGGTGTTGGCCCACCCTTTGTCTTGATGACAGCTTCCACTCTCGCAGGCATACGTTCAACCAGGTGCTGGAAGCTTCCTGGCAGATTAAAACTGTGTGCCCGACCGAGACTCGAACTCGGGACCTTTGCCTTTCGCGGGCAAGTGCTCTACCAACTGAGCTACCGAAGCACGACTCACGCCCGGTACTCACAGCTTTACTTCTGGCAGTATCTCGTCTCCTACCTTCCAAACTTTACAGAAACTCGAGTCTCGGTCGGGCACACAGTTTTAATCTGCCAGGAAGTTTCATATCAGTGCACACTCCGATGCAGAGTGAGAATCTCATTCCAGGTGCTGGAAGGTTTCTTGGGGAACGGCAGCCCATTCCCCACGGAGTGCTGCACTGGGGGGAGGTAGGGATGTCGTTCGGTGAGGGCTGGCACGAAGTCGGCGTTCGAAAACATCTCAAAAGGTGTTCTTTAGGCTTCAGGTCAGGACTCTGTGCAGGCCAGTCCATTACAGGGATGTTACTGTCGTGTAACCACTCCGCCACAGGCCGTGCATTACGAACAAGTGCTCGATCGTGTTGAAAGATGCAATCCCCATCCCCCAATTGCTCTTGAACGGTTGGATGCAAGAAGGTGCTTAAAACATGAATGTAGGCGTGTGCTGTGATAGTGCCACGCAAAACAACAACGGGTGCAAGCCATCTCCATGAAAAACACGAGCATCGACTGAACTCGTCTGACAGTGTCCATCCACCGCTCTGGAGTCACAAGATGACTCTATGGAAGAGTCGAAACCGGTCATTCACTCCAATAAAAAAATTGTGATCAAGACTGTTTTAGATTTTAATTTTAAAAAACACGACCACACCATAACACCACCACCTCATAATTTTACTGTTGGCACTACACACGCTGGCAGATGATGTACACCGACGGTTCGCCATACCCACACCCTGCCATTGGATCGCCACATTATGTACCGTGATTCGTCTCTCGACACAACGTTTTTTCACTGTTCAGTGGTTCAGTATTTACACTCTTTACACCAAGCGAGGCATTGTTTGGTATTTGTCGGCTTACGAGCAGCCGCTGGAACATGAAATCCAAAGTTCTGTCACCTCCCGCCTAACTGCCATAGTACTTGCAGTGGATCCTGATGCAGTTTGGAATTCTTGTGTGATGGTCTGGATAGATGTCTGCCTATTACTCATTACGGCCTTCTTCAACTGTCGGCGGTCTCTGTCAATCAACAGACGAGGTCCCTTCATGTTTCCAGTTCACTATCACATCGGAAACAGTGGACCTATGGATGTTTATGAGTGTGTAAATGTCGCTACAGACGAATGACACAAGTGGCACCCAATCACCTGACCACTTTCGAAGTCCGCGAGTTCTGCGGGGAGCCCCATTCTCCTGTCTCACGTTGTTTAATGACTACTGAGGTCGCTGATATGGAGTCCCTGGCAGTACGTGGCAGCACAAAGCACCTAATACGAAAAACATATGTTTTTGGGGGTGTTCGGATACTTTTGATCACATATTGTAGACGTACAGTTTCACATTTTTAGTGGGTCAATAATAACTACTCCCATGTACTGGCTACCTATAACGAGCGTCCGCAGCTCATGGTCTCGCGGTAGCGTCCTCGCTTCCCGAGCACGGGGTCCCGGGATCGATTCCGACGGGGTCAGGGATTTTCACCTGCCTCCAGATGACTGGGTGATTTTGTGGTCCACATCATTTCATCATCAGTCATGCAAGTGGAATGTTGGACTGAGAAACGGTCGGGAATTTGTACGGGCGCTGATCACCGCGCAGTTGAACGCCCCGCAATCCGAACGATCATCACCATCGTCACCTATAAAGAGCCACACTCCACCTCCTGATATGAGACGGAAGAGCGCGCTACTGCGTGAATACCAGAAGATCGCTAATAACACCGACCTTCCAATAGTGGACGGCGTATCCCCTGCGGAACGAAAAAGACTGAGGTCAAGACACCCCACTCTCATCACAGCCACAACCCTCATGTAAACTGAATTCAACACCATCGATGAATGGAAGCGTTGCTGACCACAAAACTGCTCCGCGCAATGCCTGAGGCAGAGGAAACACCCTGGACACGACCAACCTCGGGCTGTCTGGACTGCGTTGAACCGCAACCGAACGGGCCGTCGACGATGTGCAGACACTCTCTACAAGTGGGGCGAGTCTCTATTGTTTTGTGTGACTGTGGTGCGGAGCGGCAGACAGCTGCTCGTGTTGTGTCGAACATGTCCGGCAGGTGCCTACAAGGGTCCTTTCAAAGATTTCCTCACTGCGACGAATGATGCTATAAAATACATAAAAGACCTTCATATCCATATCTAGCTGTTGTCACCTGTGTTGTTTTATACTGGAGAGTTGTGCTTAAATGTTAACGTGTAAGACTTCTGGATTGTTTGTGTAAGTATTGTCATGCGGTAAGTAAATAAATATAGTTAAAAAAGATTCCATTGTGTTTGACTATTGACCATTATGACAACAGCTTTATAAACATTGTCACGTCAAATCAGCCAGCATCCAGCATGTTCTGTACAACTGCCGCATATCAGAAAGAGATTCGCTCAAACATATGACATATGTCGCTCTGAGACAATTATCTGTATTGTTCTGCATGTTACAGAATCTGTGTGTGGGCCAATACTTTGATTTGAAGTAGTATCAAAATGAATGTTGTAAGATAGTGTACCTATGATTGCCGAAAAAAATGGTTCAAATGGCTCTGAACACTATGGGGCTTAAAAACTGAGGTCATCAGTCCCCCAGAACTTAGAACTACACAACTGGCCGTAAAAAATGCTACACCAAGAAGAACTGCAGATGATACACGGGTATTCTATAGACAAATATATTATACTACAACTGACATGTGATTACATTTTCACGCAATTTGGGTGCATAGATCTTGAGAAATCTGTACCCAGAACAACCACCTCTGGCCGTAATAACGGCCTTCATACGCCTGGGCATTGAGTCAAACACAGCTTGGATGGCGGGTACAGGCACAGCTGCCCATGCAGCTTCAACACGATACCACAGTTCATCAACAGTAGTGACTGCCGTATTGTGACGAGCCAGTTCCTCGGCCACCATTGACTAGACGTTTTCAGTTCCTGAGAGATCTGAAGAATGTGCTGGCCGGGGCAGTAGTTGAACATTTTCTGTATCCAGAAAGGCCCCTACAGGACCTGCAACATGCGGTCGTGCATTATCATGCTGAAATGTAGGGTTTCGCAGGGATCCAATGAAAGGTAGAGCCACGGGTGTTAACACATCTGAAACGTACACGTCCACTGTTCAAAGTCTCGTCAATGCGAACAAGAGGTGACCGAAACGTGTAACCAGTGGCACCCCATACCATCACGCCGGGTGATACGCCAGTATGGCAATGACGAATACACATTTCCAATGTGCGTTCACCGCGATGTCGCCAAACACGGATGCGACCATCATGATGCTGTAAACAGAACCTGGATTCATCCGAAAAAATGAGGTTTTGCCATTCGTGCACCCAGGTTCGTCGTCGAGCACACCATCGCAGGCGCTCCTGTCTGTGATGCAGCGTCTAACCGCAGCCACGGTCTCCGAGCTGGTAGTCCGTGCTGCTGCAGACGTCGTCGAACTGTTCATGCAGATGATTGTCGTCTTGCAAATGTCCCCATCTGTTGACTCAAGGATCGAGACGGGGCTACTCGATCCGTTACAGCCGTGCGGATAAGATGCCTGGCATCTCGACTGCTAGTGATACGAGGCCGTTGGGATCCAGCACGGCGTTCCGCATTACCCTCCTGAACCCACCGATTCCATATTCTGCTAACAGTCATTGGATCTCGACCGACGCGGGCAGCAGTGTCGCGATACGATAAACCGCAATCGCGATAGGTTGCAATCCGACCTTTATCAAAGTCGGAAACACGAGGCATCACAACAACGTTTCACCAGGCAACCCCGGTCAACTGCTGTTTGTGTATGAGAAATCGCTTGGAAACTTTCCTGATGCAGCACGTTGTAGGTGTCGCCACCGGCGCCAACCTTGTGTGAATGCTCTGAAAAGCTAATCATTTGCATATCACAGCATCTTCTTCCTGTCGGTTAAATTTCACGTCATCTTCGTGGCGTAGCAATTTTAATGGCCAGTAGTGTACTTAAACCTAGCTAACCTAAGGACATCACACACATCCGCAGGATTCGAACCTGCGGCCGCAGCAGCAGCGCGATTTCGATCTCAAGCACCTGGAATCGCTCGTCCACTGCCGCCGGCTCTGGTTGCCGACTTATGGATTATAACTCATGAGCCACATTAAATTCAAGTCCTGTAGAAAGCGTGAAGAACCACATTTCGCACCTCGGATCCCTGCGAGACGTGGAGGAAGAGCGCCAGTGAGGTTGTGGAAGATAGTGGCAGGGATGTGGAGCGACGCCGACTCCACTGCAGTGGACAGCTGCTCTAGGGTTCTCGGTTGAGGGTGCGTAGAGCGAAGAGCCACAGAATCTCGACTGGGTTTAATTCTGGGGACCTGGTGGACGGAGGCGTGCGGTAAACTCGTACTGGCGCTCCCAGAACCACGCACGTACACTGCACGTAGATGTCAAACAAAGACTGCATGTAGCGGCGGACGTGGTCCCCAGGGCTAGATGTGTTCTTGTCGTGGTCCATCGCGCCTACCACAATGACGAGATTACGCAGAAAACGCTTCGAAAACATCCTGCACACAAAAATGCTCCCTCCTTTTGGACGTTTCGCACCGTACACGCCAACGGCTACCTGTCCGATGATGGAGCATAAAACGACCTACGTCTGAAAACCCGACCTGTCGCTACTCAGTGGGCGTGCAGTTGCACTGCTTGCATGCAAATCCCACCCTTCGTCGCTGATGAGAAGCATTGAACGTGGGTGCGTGACCCAGTCGCTGCTGCAAAGCCCCACACGCAGCAGCAGTCACAGAACACCCATTGAGGAGATGCTGCTAGCAGCTCCGTGGTTCATTCAGGAGGTCTATTCCGCCGTGCACCTCCCCGCACCGGTTCTTAACCCTATGGTGCACCATACCTGTGCTGCTGCTGGTTTTGTGAACCACCATTTTGCCGCGTGCACAGTGCAAGGTTCACGCGGCTCCCCCCCCCCCCCCCCCGCCGCTCCCCCCCTCCCCCCCCTACCCCCGCACCGAACACCCTCATGGTCGGAGGTGGTCCCATAGCAACTTTTTTTGTTAATGTGTGTGAAATTTTATGGAACAACTGCTAAGGTCATCAGTCCTTAAACTTACACAGTACTTAACCTAAATTATCCTAAGGACAATCACACACAGGCATGATCGATGGTGGAATCGAACATCCGCCGGGACCACCCGCACAGTCCATAGCAACTTACCACGAACGTGCACAGTTTACTTTCATGTACGGCACTTCAGAAATGCTTTCCCCTTGGCCTGAAAGCCAATGGCCATGCTGTTTAGGACGCCAGAGTGGTTGTTGCACGTTGGCGTCGGACATAGGCAGTGGTGACATTAATGCGACTGGACTGCATATTTAATGCACATTGCCTCATCGTGATATCTCATATTTTTGAGTGAATGTAACATCCAACAGTTACCTTAGCATTTACTCGATGCTGGTAGACATATCATGGCAAACTGTATGTAGTGAGTGGTTGTAATTAAACTACAGCCACTCACATAGCTCCACTGTGCGCTGTAATCGTCGTATGCCAGCGACACTTGGTAAATATTCTAAAGCATTACTGTGGAACCAATTTACACTGGAAAAAATATTAGTGCGAGTTTTCGTCAGCAGGTGCAGATGTAGCGTTGCATAAGGAGGAAAGACATACGGTTACTATACGAATAGTTGAAATGGCTCTGAACACTATGGGACTTAACTTCTGAGGTCATCAGTCCCCTAGAACTTAGAACTACTTAAACGTGACTAACCTAAGGATATCACACACATTCATGCCCGAGGCACGATTCGAACCTGCGTCCGTAGCGGTCGTGCAGTTCCAGACTGTAGCGCCTAGAACCGCTCGGCCACCCCGGCCGGCATACTATACGAATGCTTGGTCTCTGTTCTTTCTTACATGTGCGAGAGAACAGACACCCTGTGTTCATATAATTGATTCACCTAGATGGGCATGGAGCCATCTCCTTCGGTGTGGATGCACAAGTACATTCGACCACCTGCCGGGATCTCAGAGCAGGGAGCATGCAGGAGATAGATAGGGTGGTGCTCCGTGGGATTAACGGAGCTGTGTCCCGGATGGCCAAATGGTTAACACACCTGCCTACTAAGCAGGAGATCCCGGGTTCGAGGCCTGCTCCCATACACATTTTCAGTCGTCGCCGCTGATTTCGAGTAATGTGGAGACGCAGATAACATAATTAATCACTTCCCTTTCCTTTCGATTCTGCCCGCTTCCCCCGCTCCCCGCCGCCCTTGCACTTTCTGTTTACATATAACCTGTGGCTATGTTTCCATATGCATTGCAGAAGGTATAGGAAAAACAAGTGAGAAAGACATACTGTTGATTTTATTGCTGACTGCAGCTGACACAGTTTGTTCTTTATGAGCACCAGACACGTCGACGAGATAACGTAGAGCGCCAGATTTCCAAGTGGTGGCCAAAAATTAAACTAATTTTCTTTTCCGGTGTAAATCGGTTTCGCATTAATGTACTTGAATATCTGTCAAGATTCGCTGCCTTACGAGATTGCAATCCAAACTGTACCTCTGCGAATAGCGCTGCACTTTAATTAAAACTGGCTTTTACCCGTGATTGCACTCACGTAGAAGCAGCTATTTTTCATGATAACTAATGTTGGATAAGTGTGTTACTGCAGGTGCAACACGTCGACTGCCATCAGTATCCGCCTGATCACGTGAGCACTGCCCCCTCCCCACCCCCCCCCCCCCCCACCCCCCTCATCTACAACTACCAAACGCAAAACAACGCGGCGATACGCGCAGTAGCACGCATCTGTGCATTCTGCTACTACAATACCTACATATTGGGCAATGTGTACATCTTGCAGCAAATTTATAGTTTTTAATATAGGTCAGCAAGATGTATGAGACAGGCGAGATACCCTCAGACATCAAGAAGAATATAATAATTCCAATCCCAAAGAAAGCAGGTGTTGACAGATGTGAAAATTACCGAACAATCAGTTTAATAAGTCACAGCTGCAAAATACTAACACCAATTCTTTACAGACGAATGGAAAGACTGGTACAAACCGACCTCGGAGAAGAACAGTTTGGGTTCTGTAGAAATACTGGAAAACGTGAGGCAATACTCACCTTACGACGTATCTTAGAAGAAAGATTAAGGCAATCCTACTTCACTAGCATTTGTAGACTTAGAGAAAGATTTTAACAATGTTGACTCGAATACTCTCTTTCAAATTCTAAAGGAGGCAGAGGTAAAATATAGGGAGCGAAAGGCTACTTACAATTTGTACAGAAATCAGATGGCAGTTATAAGAGTCGAGGGGCATGAAAGGGAAGCAGTGGTTGGGAAAGGAGTGAGACAGGGTTGTAGCCTCTCCCCGATGTTATTCAATCTGTATATTGCGCAAGCAGTAAAGTAAACAAAAGAAAAATTCGGAGTAGGTATTAAAATTCATGGAGAAGAAGTAAAAACTTTGAGGTTCGCCGATGACATTGTAATTCTGTCAGAGACAGCAAAGGACTTGGAAGAGCAGTTGAACGGAATGGACAGAGTCTTGAAAGGAGGATATAAGATGAACATCAACAAAAGCAAAACGAGGATAATGGAATGAAGTCGAATTAAATCGGGTGATGCTGAGGGGATTAGATTAGGAAATGAGACACTTAAAGTAGTAAAGGAGTTTTGCTATTTAGGGAGTAAAATAACTGATGATGGTCGAAGTAGAGAGGATATAAAATGTAGACTGGCAATGGCAAGGAAAGCGTTTCTGAAGAAGAGAAATTTGTTAACATCGAGTGTAGATTTAAGTGTCAGGAAGTCATTTCTGAAAGTATTTGTATGGAGTGTAGCCATGTATGGAAGTGAAACATGGACGATAACTAGTTTGGACAAGAAGAGAATAGAAGCTTTCGAAATGTGGTGCTACAAAAGAATGCTGAAGATAAGGTGGGTAGATCACGTAACTAATGAGGAGGTATTGAATAGAATTGGGGAGAAGAGGAGTTTGTGGCACAACTTGATAAGGTGGGACCGGTTGGTAGGACATGTTCTGAGGCATCAAGGGATCACCAATTTAGTATTGGAGGGCAGCGTGGAGAGTAAAAGTCGTAGAGGGAGACCAAGAGATGAATACACTAACCAGATTCAGAAGGATGTAGGCTGCAGTAGGTACTGGGAGATGAAGAAGCTTGCACAGGATAGAGTAGCATGGAGAGCTGCATCAAACCAGTCTCAGGACTGAAGACCACAACAACAACAACAATATGGGTTATCTCCAGTAATGTAGAAAGAGATATTGCATTCCCACTTAACCTACACTGATGACCCAAAGAAACTGGTACACCTGCCTAATATCGTGTAGTCCTCCCCCCCCCTCCCCCCAGACCACACAGAAGTATTGCAACACGACGTGGCATGGACACGACTAATGCCTGAAGTATGCTGGAGGGAATTAACGCCATGAATCCTGCAGAGCTCTCCATGTGTAAGAATAGGAAGGCTGTAGATCTCTTCTGAACAGCACGTTGCAAGACATTCCAGATATACTCAATAATGTTCTCGTCTGGTGAGTTCGGTGGCCAGCGGAAGTGTTTAGACTCAGAAGAGTGCTCCTGTAACCACTTTGTACCAATTTTGGAAGTGTGGAGTGTCGCATAGTCCTGCTGGAATTGCCCAAGTGCGTCGGAATCCACAATCGACATGAATGGATGGTGGTGATCAGAGAGGACAGGATTTTTACGTACGTATCACCTATGTCGCATCTAGACGTATCAGGGGTTCCATATCACTCCAATTGCGCACCACCCACACCATTACAGAGCCGGCACTGGCTGCAACAGTCCCGTGATGGCATGCAGAGGACGTCCTTGAATTCATGAGGTTCTCTGCATACCAGTACACGTCCATCGACTCAATATGAAGTGAGACTCGTCCGACCAGGCAATGTGTTTCCAGTCATCAACAAATGTCGGCGTTGACGGGCCCATGCAAGGTGTAAAGCTTTGTGTTCTTCGGCTCCGAAAGCCCATATCGCCGATGTTGAATGGTTCGTACGCTGACACTTGTAGATGGAGCAGCTTTGAAATCTGCAGCATTCTGTGGAAGGGTTCCACTTCTGTTACGCTGAACGATTCTCTTCAGTCATTGTTGGTCCCGTTCATGCAGGATCTTTTTCCGGCCGCAGCGATGTCGGAGATTTGTTGTTGTGTCGGATTCCTGATATTCACGGTACATTCGTGAAATGGTCGTATGGGAAAATATCTATTTCGTTGCTATCCCGGAGATGCTGTGTTCCAACGCTCGTGCGCCAGCTATAACACCATGTTGAAACTCGTACGTCCTGACAGCCTGGCGTTGGAGCAGCAGTAACCGATCTGACGACTGCGCCGCACACTCGTCTCGCATAGGCAGCGCCGTATTCTGCCTGTTTACATCTGACTGTGTCCGAATATGCGTGCCGAGACCCGTTTCTTTGGCTCTTCTTTGTGTTTGGAGTAAAATTTTTTTGTTTCCTTTTCTTTTTTTTCTTTTTCTTTTTTTCTTTTTTAATCGAAACCGATTCGGTGGTTTAGACGTGAAAACCTAAGTCGTAGTTGCTTCGGCGTTGACTATATTGGCTTGCAATCGTAGTGAATGGTGAGCAACCTCTAGACAGTTGAAGCTGACAACACCAGAATTCGTATTACACTACCGGCCATTAAAATTGCTACACCAAGAAGAAATGCAGATGATAAACGGGTATTCATTCGACAAATATATTATAGTAGAACTGACATGTGATTACATTTTCACGCAATTTGGGTTCGTAAGTCCTGAAAAATCAGAACCCAGAACAACCACCTCCCGCCGTAATAACGGCCTTGATACGCCTGGCCATTGAGTCAAACAGATCTTGGATGGGGTGTACAGGTACAGCTGCCCATGCATCTTCAACACGATACCACAGTTCATCAACAGTAGTGACTGGCCTATTGTGACGAGCCAGTTACTCGGCCACCATTGACCAGACGTTTTCAATTGGTAAGAGATCTGGAGAATGTGCTGGCCAGGGCAGCAGTCGAACATTTTCTGTATCCAGAAAGGCTGAAATGTAGGGTTTCGCAGTGATCGAATGAAGGGTAGATCCACGCGTCATAACACGTCTGAAATGTAACGTCCACTGTTCAAAGTGCCGTCAATGCGAACAAGAGGTGACCGAAACGTGTAACCGATATCACCCCATACCATCACGCCAGGTGATACGCCAGTATGGCGATGACGAATACACGCTTCCAACGTGCGTTCACCGCGATGTCGCCAAACACGGATGCGATCATGATGATGCTGTAAACAGAGCCTGGATTCATGCGAAAAAATTACGTTCTGCCATTCTTGCAGCTAGATTCGTCGTCGGGTACACCATCGCAGGCGCTCCTGTCTGTGATGCAGCGTCAAGGGTAACGGCAGCCACGGTCTCCAAGCTGATAGTCCGTGCTGCTGCAAACGTCCCCATCTGTTGACTCAGGGATCGAGACGTGGCTGCACGATCCGTTACAGCCATGCGGATGCCTGTCTCCTCGACTGCTAGTGATACGAGGCCGTTGGGATTCAGCACGGCGTTCGGTATTACACTCCCGAACCCACCGATTCCATGTTCTAATAATAGTCATTGGATCTCGACCAACGCGAGCAGCAATGTCGCAATACGATAAACCGCAATCGCGATAGGCCACAATCCGACCTTTATCAAAGTCGGAAACGTGATGGTACGCATTTCTCCTCCTTACGCGAGGCATCACAGCAACGTTTCACCAGGCAACGCTGGTCAACTGCTGTTTGTGTGTGAGAAATCGCTTGGAAACTTTCCTGACCTCAGTATGTTGCAGGTGTCGTCCCGGCGCCAACCTTGTGTGAATGCTCTGAAAGGCTAATCATTTGCATATCACAGCATCTTCTTCCTGTCGGTTAAATTTCGCGTCTGTTGCACGTCATCTTCGTGGTGTAGCAATTTTAATGGCCAGTAGTGTACGATAGAATTCGCAGTTTCAAGAGTGATGGCATCTATACACGAAATTTTATCTATCTTCTTGCCAAAGAGCGACTATCCAACATCAGGCTACCAAAACGAATACGTAACTCGTATCTGCCCCACATGGAGCTGAGCCCGGAATGGTTGGAAAACGGGACTGCGCAACACATTTAAAGGATTACTTTTGGGAAACGCGCTGGTTGCCTCCCATTGGCTCAAAGCCGGCTGCGAGCTTCCTCTGCGGTGGCGCCAAAGCGTGGTGCGCTGCGACCTGGTCGGCGCTTCACACACACCGTGGCACCGAGCGAGGCGGCGCGGGGTTCAGCAAGCCGGGAAGGCATTCGGAAGGACGGCGGTTCAAACCCGCGTCCCGCCATCCCGATTTGGGGTTGCCGTGATTTCCCTAAATCGCCCCAGGCAAATGCCGGGATGGCTCCATTGACAGGGCACGGCCGGCTTCCTTCCCCGTCCTTCCCTAATGCGATGGGCCCGACGGCCTCGCTGTCTGGTGTCCTTCCCCAAGCCAACCAACCGGCAGCGTGACGCGACATGCGGAAAAAAAGGCCACAGCTCAGAAGTTAATGTGAGCTGTAAGGTGGGTGGGTGATGCCACATTGGCACCAAACGTCACCACCATTCCGGCCGAGCCACGGCGGACGTGTCACACGCCCCCTTACCCACGTGTCACCCCTCTGGTTGGCGCCTCTGCGAAGCCTCCGCCTCTCAGCATCGAGTGGCAGAGTGGCCGCTACTTTTGCTCCAGTGAGCAGGCTGGAACCACTTGGGAACGACCGAAACCATTCGACTACGTCTAAACGCGACCCCAAACAGCAAAGGGTACAACAATTTTATCTCTGAACTCTTCCATTGGTCCGTGTTTGCGTACAAAAAAACTACAATATGGGAATTGCGTGACCGCCTTGGTACAAAACACTCTTGTTATTTTATTTATTTATTCCCCGAACTAATTTCAGCGACAAATATCGCCACCATCAGTAGGTTGTTTAATTCTTATTTGCCATAGTCACAGCATGGTTTTAAGATTGTTGTCGCTGTTTGCGGCATATTTTCTCTGTGTTCCTGTCCCCGTTTTCTCGGCATGCATCATGTCATTTGCAAGTTCGTAGGACCTCTTGCAGCTACTTTCTCTTTGCCTTCTTTCTCTTTCCCTCCCTCTCTCTCTCTCCCTCTCCCTCTCTCTCTCTCTCTCTCTCTCTCTCTCTCTCCCTCTCGCCCCCCAGCTCTCTTTCTCCCTCTCTCTCTCTCTTTCTTTCTTTCTTTTTATACAGAAAAGAAAAGACTTTCGCACTTCGTTCATAATTCAATGTTTCTTGGTTTGTGAACGAAGCGGGAAAGTTATGTTTTTCTGGAAAGAAAGAAAGAGAGAGAGACAGACAGAGAGAAAAAGAGAAAGTAGCTGCAAGAGGTCCTACGAACTTGCAGATGACATGATGCATGCCGAGAAAACAGGCAATTGGGAGACAGAGAAAACATGCCGCCAAGAGCGACAACAATCTGAAAACCGTGCTGTGACGTATGGCAAATAAGAATTATAGAACCCGTTGATGATGGCGATATTTGTCGCTGAAACTAGTTTGGGGAATAAACAAATAAAATAACAAGAGTGTATTGTACCAAGGCGAACCCACATTCCACGTATTGTAATTATGCTTTTTCAACCCAACTGTTCTGCTCCCTCTGTAACGCTACCACCGACCACCTTAAACGGTAATCAATGCTAACGTCATACCTCTGCGAGGAATTTTAAGATCTGACCTTGAGATAACCTAATGGAAACAGAGCAATCAAACTGGGATTCTTTTCCGAAACACCCCAGCAGAGTATAATGAACAATAAACAGGTGGGTCAGGAACAGACGTTCTCCCAGCACAAAAGCAAGTTATAACATTACGTATTGAAACAGGTCGCCAGCCTAATCAGGCATTCTTGTGTCAAGCAAAATGATAAAGCAGAAGGCAGTGCTAAGGCTAACGTTGTTTATAAATAAATATATTACTAACTAGTAACTCATGTCAGCAAATGGCCAATGAGACAGTGGACAGCAACATATGCCTCTCAACAACACATACCTTAAATGCACTGGGTGGAACAGTTTATAAAAGCAAATACCGACACACATGAAACTAGTAGCAATACTGACCATGTGAAAGCTTGAAATGATGCTGAATTTAAATCAGGGGGTCTACTAATGATTATAATCTATGACTTCAGTCAGGATCTCTAAGCCTAGGCATTAACCAACTAGCATTAGAATAGATAAAACAAGTAAACAGTTTTTTCTTGACTCGGTTTGAAGCAACTAAACACAATGCAAATCTAACTGCACTATTTCTGAAGAAGACTTTGCATTGCTTCATTAAATAAATAGGCTGGTACATGAGGACCCTTAAACTTTCATGGTTTGAAGAACCATGGTCATTAGCAAAACTACACCAGCGTGTATGAGTGAAGGTAAGTATTCATATCATTAATTATTAATTATTAGTTAAGTGAAGCACAACAAATTACAACTGTTTAAATAACAAATGTGCTTTCATAAGCACTCTTTTGACCTACACAAAATTATGATTGGCTGTGCAGATGACAACACAATGTTAAATTCGAGTTCAGCCAGTGTCATATAATAAATTAAGACACTCGGAATTACATTCACTAGGATACGAATCCTGTCCAGGTCTGTGATTTGCGATAACCACGGGTGTAAGTTGGAGCTTTTAGTAACACCACCATTATAATTAAAATCAAGCAAATTTCACAAATACCTGGTCCATTTACAGAGAGAAAAATAAAACAATTTAGTGGAAGTATTCATCGCTGGCCTCGGTGGCCGAGCGGTTCTAGGCGCTACATTCTGGAACCGCACGACCGCTACGGTCGCAGGGTCGAATACTGCCTCGGGCATGGATGTGTGTGGTGTCCTTAGGTTAGTTAGGTGTAAGTAGTTCTAAGCTCTAGGGGACTGATGACCTCAGATGTTAAGTCCCATAGTGCTCAGAGCAATTGAATCATTTTTTTTGAAGTATTCATCATTTTGTTTTGCAGCTCCTTATATTGGCCGTGTTTGCATTTAAAATAGTTGGATTCCGTCAGTTCCACCAGTTAGGCAAAACACCGGTTTTTCTCAGTACCCAAACATGTTTCGGCACCGCTGTGCCGTCATCAGTGGGTTTTCGTTTTTGTTTATTCTGCAATGTCAACATTTTGGTTAAATTATTATAAAATTATGTGCATTTTTAGTTCAAATAACGATCGTTTCTTTTGTAAATACCTTTACATTTGATGTGCATGAATTTTCTGGATCACTTTTGTGTTAAATACTACAGGTAGCTTGTCATCTGCAACCAAACGATGTTGATGAGAAAGTTTTTTGCTGGGAGTTAACCTATCTTCTAGAATGTAATTTCGTTTGTCACGATGTTTTCGCACCTATATTGCTACTTGTAGTAAGTAACACACTAGTGATCCAGAAAATTCATGCACACCAAATGTAAATGTATTTAGAAAAAGAAAAGATCTGTGTAAATGTATTTACAAAAAGAAAAGATCTGTTGTTTGAACTAGAGATGGACATAATTTTATAATCATTTAACAATAATGTGCACAATGCAGAGTAAATAAAAACGAAAACCCACTGATGATGGCACAGTGGTGCCGAAACATGTTTGGGTACTGAGAGAAAACGGTGTTTTGCCTAACTGGCGGAACTGACGAACTATTTTAATTGCAAACACGGCCAATATAAGGAGCTGCAAAACAAAATGATGAATACTTCAAAAAAATTATTCAAATGGCTCTGAGCACTATGGGGCTTAACATCTGAGGTCATCAGTCTTCTAGAACTTAGAACTAATTAATCCTAACTAACCTAAGGACACCACACACATCCATGCCCGAGGCAGTATTCGAACCTGCGACCGTAGCGGTCGCGCGGTTCCAGAATGTAGCGCCTACAACCGCTCGGCCCCCGCGACCGGCTGTTCCACTTAAAGCGCAGGCGGTCTTTTAATTCTTCTTTTGACTTAATTGTGTGCTGCTTTACTTTCTGTTCCTTAAACCTCATAAATGCTCTATGGGGTTCAGGTCCGGTGATTGGGCAGGTAACCGCGCGACTGCTACGGTCGCAGGTTCGAATCCTGCCTCGGGCATGGATGTGTGTGATGTACTTAGGTTAGTCAGGTTTAAGTAGTTCTAAGCTCTAGGGGACTGATGACCTCAGATGTTAAGTCCCATAGTGTTCAGAGCCATTTTAACCATTTTTGATTGGGCAGGTCAGTCCAGAAGCTCGATGTTATTCTCTAGGACGCCAAGTTTATGTACGGACAGATGTATGACAGGTTGCGTTATTGTGCTGGAATTTACCGACGTTCATGTTTGAGTCGCCATAAACGTTTGCAAAACAGGGCAGTAATGCAGATTCTAGGAAGCCTGAGTCCTTTGTGGAATCCTTGCGGCCATCACATGCGATCATTTCTCCTCCTGCAGCGCTCACGCAGCCTGAGATCCAGGCGCCCCCTCCACCGCGTTTTACGGTCGTCACCACACACCCCGTGCTCTCGTATTAGTCGCCCTTCCAGCGACTGATGTAGGTCACACCCGGTGCCCCAAAAACCTGAAATATGAACAAATTATATCATGGGTTAATAAATTAAAACATTTTGTTTTCAATCTAGGCAACGGCCTTGCCGCAATGGCTACCGTGACATCACCGGAGTTAAGCGCTGTCGGGCGTGGTCGGCACTTGGATGGGTGACCATCTAGACCGCCATGCTCTGTTGCCATTTTTCGGGGTGCACTCAGCCTCGTGATGCCAGTTGAGGAGCTACTCGACCGAATAGTAGCGGCTCTGGTCAAGAGTACCATCATAACGGCCGCGAGAGCGGTGTGCTGACCCTCTGAGGATGACACGGCGGTCGGATGGTCCCGATGGGCCACTTGTGGCCTGCAGAAGGAGTGTGTGTTTTTTTTTTCCCCCCCCATCGACATGAGTACGTGTTGTTAGCGCATCGAGTTGAGGAAGCTAGCTGAATGTTTGCTTTGTCAGACCAGAAATCTCGTTCGTTGACCGTTTGGTGTAGTAGAACCCACCAATACCGTGCCTATCCACTTTTGTCAGAGAGGCCTGCTTCTTCCTGTACGTACAGCCTTTTAGGCCAGCTTCTTGAAGTCGTCTAAGAGTGGAGCGAGCAGATATTGTTTTCTTAAGGGGATACGGAATCGGATTTTGGGTTAAAAAATGGAATTTTTTTTTATTGGCGTATTATATTCTGCCATGTTTCCTCTTTAAAATGACGTATCATACATAGCTCTACTACAATTATAACTATTTTATTTTTATATATTTGTGAGATCGGGTATTGCGCTTTAGTTATACACGTCTCTCGTGGCTGACCATGAACTTTTTGGCAGTACCTTTAAAGTGACATGAATTCAAATATCCCGGTTTCCAGCGACTATTTATACACTAGTTGCCCGAAAATGTTTCTCTCTGGTTTCCTCAAGTTACTCTTTGACTTTGTGGCGGGACTGTTTTGTAAACAGTGTGATATAAGAAAGTAGTTGTTGTTGAGTTATTTCGTATTTAGTGCTTCATTTTTCGCAGTGAAAATGCCTAGAGCTAAAGCAAAAGTATTTAAAAAGCGTGTGAACTGGCAAAAGAAAAGAAATAATGATTCATTAGCAAAGCAAAGCAGTTCATCATCATCACTGTTGGAAAATGTGAATCCACTTATTACTGATTTGCCGAACGAACTTACACCAAATGAAAACAGTGCTTCTCATAAAAAACTAAGAGATTTGGAAGAGAAATATAATTTACTTGATAGAGGGAATGAAGTTTTTGAACTCATTGATACGAATATATTGTGTGAAGCTCTTGAAAACAGTTTGTGCTGCAAAAAATGTCATGGAAACGTTTCTCTGAAAGTAGAATCCCATGTTGGCCTGGCTGCCCAGTTTAATTTAATATGCAGTGTTTGTAAATACAGCTGTAAGTTTCCAAGTTCGGTTTCAGTAACTGTAAATAATGGATACAAGAAAACTGAACTTTATAGTGTAAATATTAGGTTAGTTTATGGATTGCGAGCAATTGGTAAGGGCAAAGCAGCTGGTGATATGCTATGTGGTGTTCTAAATCTTCCAAGTGCACCTTCAAAGTTTGAAGCTTACAATTATGTACTAGGATCTGCAGTTGAAGATGTAGCACAGAAGTCAATGCAGGTTGCTGTGGAAGAAGCAGTGGAAGAAAATGACGGCAGTCGTGACCTCACAGTGGCGTTTGATGGCACGTGGCAGAAAAGGGGCCACACCTCCAACAATGGTGTTGTAACAGCAACTTTTGTTGATACTGGCAAGGTTATTGATGTTGCAATAATGTCTAAATACTGTAGGTGCACAGGCAGGCTGAAAAATGAACACAGTGATGACTGTATTGCTAATTATTATGGTAGTAGTGGTGGCATGGAGGTTGCTGGGGTGAAGAAAATTTTTCATCGCTCTTCACAGTGGTATAATGTTCGCTATGTCAAATATCTGGGAGATGGTGACTCTAAAGCATTCAAAGAAGTTTTGGAAAGCAAACCATATGGGAACAGTGTAAATATAAGCAAACTTGAATGTATAGGACATGTGCAGAAGAGAATGGGTGCCAGGCTGAGAAGGTTAAAATCAGTTATGAAAGGGAAAAAACTAGATGATGGGAAAACCTTGGATGGCAGAGGAAGATTGACTGATTCCATAATAGACCACATTCAGAACTGCTATGGCCTTGCAATCAGGCAAAATACAGGCAATCTTGAAGAAATGAGGAGAGCTATATGGGCTTTATATTTCCACACCGCATCCACGGATGAGCATCCACAACATGGTTTGTGCCCCAAAGGTGAAAACAGCTGGTGTAAATACAATAGGGGACTAACAACAGGAGAGAAATACATTCACCACCACAGTCTACCATCAGCCATCATGGCAGAAATAAAGCCCATTTTCAGAGATCTGGCTGACAGAAGTCTTCTGATGAAATGTCTTCACGGAAAAACGCAGAACCCCAACGAGTGCTTGAATAGTGTGATATGGCATCGTCTCCCAAAAACAGTGTTTGTCGGAATTAATACACTACATTTTGGTGTGTATGATGCTGTGGCAACCTTCAATCTTGGAAATATAACTAAATGCCAGGTCCTTCAAAAGTTGGGTATGTGTGTTGGTTCCCGTACGGTACGTGCTATGTTCTTTTTAGATCAGCACAGACTAAGGCATGCTGATAATATAATCAAGACATTAGTGAAAAAAGCAAGACAGGTGCAGAGGGGTGCCAAAAGAAGACTTGAAGATGATTATGAAGACTGTGAAGGGGGTATTAGCTACGGATCAGGAATGTTTTAATCTTCTTTCTCCGTTTCCCGTAAGTTTACTTTTTACTTCATCTAGGAACATTATCTCAGGTACTGGTCAACCTAGAAGTCTGAAATTTTTATGACGTAGTGACATAGGTCCCTATTACATACTGAAACAACGATTTTTTAATTACTTGATTTACAAAAGACTTAGGGGTGATAGTCTAGTAAAAAGCGATGGAAAAAATTTACTTAAAAATAAATGTACAATATCTCTGTAAGAAAATACTTTGACAATAAACTGTTGTTTCAGTATTGTTGTAACATATGAATGCACATACAGTAAAATTTTTACCTCTCTGTCTCCAGTAGTTTGTGAGAAAATGTTCCCTATAGTAGGCATATATTAACATTGCGGGGATAGGTGATTCCGTATCCCCTTAATGCTTTCAGGCGTCTCAGCAAGAGGCCTAAAGAGATTTTTTACCTATTTTTTTTTCCGGCTCCCTCGCTATCATTCGCTCCTCGCGGCCTGTTGTGATCCGCTGGCGCCCGGTTCAGGACGTATTAACACGGTCATAACGAATCGCTGAGTAGCATATTGTACAGATCGGCGTGAACATTTCATAGTTTTCGAGGTCTCCACCTGCGATTTCCCTCGCTGATGCAGAGGTTTTATCTGAGCTCTTGGTTGTAAACTAAGTTAGTTTCTTTCCAGAATGAGATTTTCACTCTGCAGCGGAGTGTGCGCTGATATGAAACTTGCTGGCAGATTAAAACTGTGTGCCGGACCGAGACTCGAAGGCAAAGGTCCCGAGTTCGAGTCTCGGTCTGGCACACAGTTTTAATCTGCCAGTAAGTTTCATATCAGCGCACACTCCGCTGCAGATTGAAAATCTCATTCTGGAAACATCCCCCAGGCTGTGGCTAAGCCATGTCTCCGCAATAATACTATATCAGGAGTGCTAGTTCTGCAAGGTTCGCAGAAGAGCTTCTGTAAAGTTTGGAAGGTAGGAGACGAGGTACTGGCAGAAGTTCGTTCCTCTTGGGCACAATGCAGCACTATCACCGATGTCACAGATCTCAACAGCAAAACAGCACTAGATTAGTGGCGTGTGTCCACAACGAGCGAATGCAGCAAACTGGTTAGTGCGCAGAAAAACATTCGAATGGCAAATTTTATTACGCCAGATATTCTATTGGTGGCTTTAAAGTCGATCATTATTTTTGGCCTTTTGCAATGCCGACATACCAGTTTTTGAACCAAAGGGTTTATTCACTGTCATGTGTATCGGACACGTACAAAATGTGTAGACTGCTCAGTACTTTTGGCCAAGTGTGTACAAAGGCAAAAATTACGAAAGAAGTAGCGCTGCACACACGAATGGACGTGACGGGCAGTGCGGCCTGAGGTGGCTGGGACCGAGCCTCTCCGTGCAGCGCCGGTGCGATCAGGCAGATAGGAAACGCAGCCAGCCGCCGCTTTCCCAGGGTTTCCCGCCGCCGGCGGCAGACATCTGGCGCCTGTGACGTCACCACTCCCTCCCTCCCCTTCGGTATCCCCCCTCCCTAGCGCCTAAGAGCCATTGCCGGCACTCATCTCGTTACGGCGGGCATGAAACCCGATACCTGTGTGAGCCAGGATGTGCGTGCGTGCGTGCGTGCGTATGCCGCTCATATGCGTGCGCAGAGACACGCATCGGAACCTGGCGCAGCCTCCGACGTCCCCGGCCGGCTGTTATAGCGGGACCACCTCCGGGTGCGACAAAAGCACACTGCTCCTCCGTTCTTCGCAGTACCGCCGATCCAGCGTTGCGACACTCGCTAAATACAGTCTGTAACCCTACCACTACCATTGTACGCAACTGGCCATGAAAACTGCTACACCAAGAACAGATTCAGATGATAAACGGGTATTCATTAGACAAATACGTTTTACTAGAACTGACATGTGATTACATTTTCACGCATTTTGGGTGCATAGATCCTGAGAAATCAGTACCCAGAACAACCACCTCTGGCCGTAATAACGGCCTTGATACGCCTGGGCATTGAGTCAAACAGAGCTTGGGTGGCGCGTATAGGTACAGCTGCCCATGCAGCTTCATCATGATACCACAGTTCATCAAGAGTACTGATTGGCGTATTGTGACGAGCCAGTTGCTCGGCCGCCAATGACCAGATTTTTTCAGTTGCTGAGAGATCTTCAGAATGTGCTGGCCAGGGCAGCAGTCGAACTTTTTCTGTATCCAGAAAGGCCCGTACAGGACCTGCAACAAGCGGTCGTGCATTATCCTGCTGAAATGTACGGTTTCGCAGGGATCGAATGAAGGGTAGTGCCGCGGGTCGTAACACATCTGAAATGTAACGTCCACTGTTCAAAGTGCCGTCAATGCGAACAAGAGGTGACCGAGACGTGTAACCAGTGACACCCCATACCATCACGCCGCGTGATACGCCAGTATGGCGATGACAAATACACTCTTTCAATGTGCGTTCACCGTGATGTCGCCAGACACGGATGCGACCATCATGATTCTGCAAACAGAACCTGGATTCATCCGAAAAAATGATGTTTTGCCATTCGTGCACCCTGGTTCATCGTCGAGTACACCATCGCAAGCGTTCCTGTGTGTGATGCAGCGTCAAGGGTAACCACAGCCACTGTCTCCGAGCTGATAGTCCATGCCACTTTAAACGTCGTCGAACTGTTGGTGCAAACGGTTGTTGTCTTGCTAAACGTCCCCACCTGTTGACTCAGGGTTCGAGACGTGGCTGCACGATCCGTTACAGCCGTGCGTATAAGATGCCTGTCATGTCGACTGCTGGTGATACGACGCCGTTGGGATCCAGCACGGCGTTCCGTATTACCCTGCTGAACCCACCGATTCCATATTCTCCTAATAGTCATGGGACCTCGACCAACGCGAGCAGCAATGTCGCGATATGATAAACCGCAATCGGGATAGGCTACAATCCGACGTTTATCAAAGTCGGAAACGTGATGGTACGCATTTCTCCTCCTTACACGAGGCATCACTATAACGTTTCACCATGTACCGCCGGTCAACTGCTGTTTGTGTACGAGAAATCGGTTGGAAACTTTCCTCATGTCAGCACGTTGTAGGTGGCTTCCCGGCGCCAACCTCGTGTGAATTCTCTGAAAGCTAATCGTTTACATATCACAGCATCTTTTTCCTGTAGGTTACATTTCGCATTTGTAGCACGTCGTCTTCGTGGTGTAGCAATTTTAATGGCCAGTAGTATAATTTAGTGTGCTTTTACCTAAATGACAAAAAACCCTGTCTCTATGTTTACTAAAATTTGGTTTAGTTTCCAAATAAAGTACACTATGGGAGGATAGTCCTGTTTATATCAAAAGCTGATCAATGGCGTTACCCTTTCTACAGGATTTGTCCGTGTGCTGTGTCTAATGGACAAGTAAATCAGACTAGTTACTTCTTTTCCTAAGATCCTACCCAGCTGTTAGATAGAAATAGAAATGCAATATGAATAGTATTATATTGAAGCTAGCAGATCTCAGTTCCAAGTTCATTTAGTGGTTCAGAACATGAACTAATGGTCACTAGCCTATCCACGCAATGAAACGGTGAAGTATTGGAAAAGCAGAAGTGTGTGATCTGGCTACTTTCTTGCTATTGTTTGAGTTGCTTCTGCATTTAATATTCCTCCGCGTAAACAATGTTGCGTTACACACCTATACATTACGATTTTAAAAGAAAAAGGAAACTAAGAAAAAATTTGACCACGGGAGACCTTTAGAAATGCACTTTTCATAATTCACAAACTTAAATACTAAAATTCTTAGATACTAAAGTACACACATTTTATACTGAACATTTCACTTCAAGAAAATCTCATTCTTACTGGAATTTTCTTTCAAAAGCTATTGTTCTTTGACAAAATCTGTATAGTCATTTAACAGATTCTAGTAACTTGGCTTCACTCTGATTGAATTTTTCGGAACCAAACTTTTGGTGTAACATTTTGCAGTAGTTAAGAAAATACAAAAACAATTTAAATGGTGCCTCTTTATATCAACTTGGCACTTCATAAGTCTGTAAAACAGGATACTCGGATTAATCAAACACCAGGAAGGAACCCTATGTAGGTGTATGATTAGGATGAAATAACAGGGTGAACCAGTTTCTTTAAAGTTCAACAATGATTATTAAAACACATTTTAAGTTAATGGTTCATGCTGTACAGAAGTAAAACTACAAAAAAATCTTTTATGGTGACTGTAAGCTCGGGTGTGGCAAAGAATTACGACGGCTATACTACCCACAGTGTGGCCTACTATTATCTTACTGTATGAGCCCAATTTCTCTTCTTGGCGTCGTTCAGTTTTACATACAGTAGCCCAACAACTCGCAGGTATGCCGTAAGCCGTTTGCAGTCTTCGTCCGAAGTAATTTTGTGAAAGTTTGCAGGCAAGGGTGTTGCCTCAGTCACTGCTGCTTACGCACTGTGTGACTTTCTTCCTGCGCTTGCTCTAGGTAGCGCGCCAATCCGCCCTTGCCACCTTTTCCATTCTCCAGGTTTCAGACAAAAGCACACTGGCTTTTACATTACACCCATTTCTTACATTGTTCCTTTGCGTGACCATTTCTTACAATTTTCAAATTTACATCAACGTGAGTAGTTTATACACACATATATTTTTAAGTATAAATGTCATCAGAAAATTATTTAACGTAATAGACAAATTACATAGTACGTTACATACATTACTCACATACAATGCTAAGAACTTCAGTCTCTTGTGTAGTACACTTTACTTCACATATACAAAAAATATAGTACAGTATCAATATGCGAAAATTTTAAAGCAAAAAATCATAAAAATTTAAATGAACGATAAACAAATAATGTTATAAGTCGCCTTATGAATGCTCGGCAACTGGATGATTCTCTCGACCACCAGCACCAGCTCTAGGTACAACAAAAAAATTCAGAAGAAACTTTAGTCCGCTTCAATGTACACTTGCCCAATCAGTAACTGCCGGAGCATTCGCAAACGGGGGTGCCAGAAAATGAAACACTCCTTAAAAAAATTAAAAAATAAAAGCGTAGGTGTATCTGTTGAACTAAGCGTACATCGGTAGGAGAGGCTGATGATAAATGGAGAAACTCGAATCCGCCGACACAGAAACCGAAACTGCATGCGATGTTGTCTGATCAAGATTCAGTTGGCAAAAAATCATGACAGGATCCTTCTGTCTACTGCCAGACTCACTTCAAGGTGTAACCAAAAACATTCAGACGAAATCTATTCGGAAAATATACCTATTGAAAAAAGCAGATAAAAATTCATTCGGCTCCTTCGTGACAGACAATCTCCACTCTTTCCATATTAGCAATGTAAGAGCAGACCAGATGTGGCTTGAATTCAAAGAAATAGTATCGGCAGCAACTGAGATATTTATACCAAATAAATTAACAAACGACGGAGCTGATCCTCCTTGACACGCAAAACGGGTCAGAAAACTGTTGCAGAAACAACGAAAAAGAAAATACGAAATTTATTTAAACAGACGCAAAATCTCCAAGACTGGCGCTCTTCTACAGTAGCTCGACATTCAGCGCGAACTTCAATGTGAGATACTTATAACAGTTTCCACAACGAAATTTTATCTCCAGACCTGGCAGAAAATCAACAGAGATATTGGTCGTAATTGGAGTATGCTAGAAGGAAGACACAATAAGCGCCTTCTCTGCGCGATATCAGTGTGGAGACTATCAAAGACAGTGATGCCAAAGCAGAGTTACTAAACACAGCCTTCCGAGGTGCCATCACAAGAGATGACGAAGTAAATACACTACTGGCCTTTAAAACTGCTACACCAAGAACAAATGCAGGTGATAAACGGGTATTCATTCGACAAATATATTATACTAGAACTGGCATGTGATTACATTTTCATGCAATTTGGGTAAATAAATCCTGAGAAACCAGTACCCAGAACAACCAACTCTGGCCGTAATAACGGCCTTGATACGCCTGGGCACTGAGTCAAACAGAGCTTGGATGGCGTGTACAGGTACAGCTGCCCATACAGATTCAACACGATACCACAGTTCACCAACAGTAGTGACTGGTGTATTGTGACCAGACGTTTTCAATTGGTGAGAGATCTGGAGAATGAGCTGGTCAGGGCAGCAGTCGAACATTTTCTGTATCCAGAAAGGCCCGTACAGCACCTGCAACATGCGGTCGTGCATTATCCTGCTGAAATGTACGGTTTCGCAGGGATCGAATGAAGGATAGAGCCGCGGGTCGTAACACATCTGAAATATAATGTCCACTGTGCCGTCGATGCGAACAAGAGGTGACCGAGACGTGTAACCAATGGCACCACATACCATCATACCGGGTGATACGACAGTATGGCGATGACGAATACACGCCTGCTATTGGCTTTCACCGCGATGTCGTCAAACACGGATGCGACCGTCATGGTGCTCTAAACAGAACCTGGATTCATCCGTAAAAATGACGTTTTGCCATTCGTGCACCCAGGTTTGTCGTCGAGTACACCATCGCAGGCGCTCCTGTCTGTGATGCGGAGTCAAGGGTAACCGCAGCCACGGTCTCCGAGCTGATAGTCCGTGCTGCTGCGAACGTCGTCGAACTATTCGTGCAGACGGTTGTTGTCTTGCAAGCGTCCCCATCTCTTGACTCAGGGATCGAGACGTGGCTGCACGATCCGTTACAGCCATGCGGATAAGATGCCTGTCATCTCGACTGCTAGTGATATGAGGCCATTGGGATCCAGCACGGCGTTCCGTATTACCCTACTGAACCCACCGACTCCATATTCTGCTAACAGTCATTGGATCTCGACCAACGCCAGTAGCAATGTCGCGATACGATAAACCGCAATCGCGATAGGCTACAATCCGACCTTTATCAAAGTCGGAAACGTGATGGTACGCATTTCTCCCCCTTACACGAGCCATCACAACAACGTTTCACCAGGCAACGCCGGTCAACTGCTGTTTGTGTATGAGAAATCGGTTGGAAACTTTCCTCATGTCAGCACGTTGTAGGTGTCGACACCGGCGCCAGCCTTGTGTGAAAGCTCTGAAAAGCTAATCATTTGGATATCGCAGAATCTTCTTTGTTAAATTTCGAGTCTGTAGCACGTTATCTTAGTGGTGTGGCAATTTTAATGGTCAGTAGTGTAAATACCTAGGAATTACAATTGCGAAAAACTTAAATTGGAACGAACACATAGAAAATGTAGGGAAGGCTAACCAAAGAGTGTGTTTTATTGGCAGGACACTTAGAAAATGTAACAAAGCTACTACAGAGACTGCCTACACTACGCTTGTCCGTTCTGTTTTGGAATACTGCTGCGCAGTGTGGGATTCTTACCGGATAGGATTGACGGAGTACATCTAAAAAGTTCAAAGATGAGCAGCACGTTTTGTATAATTGCGAAATAGGGGAGAGAGTGTCACTGAAATGATACAGGATTTGGGATGGCTATCAGTAAAACAAAGGCGTTTTTCGTTGCGACGGAATCTTCTCACGAAATTCCAATGCCCAACTTTCTCCTCCGAATGCGAAAATATTTTGTTGACGTCGACCTACATAGCGAGGAACGATCACCACGATAAAATAAGGGAAATCAGAGCTCGTACTGAAAGATATAGGTGTTCGTTCTTTCCGCGCGCTATACGAGATTGGAATAATAGAGAATTGTGGTGGTTCGATGAACCCTCTGCCAGGCACTTGAATGTGATTTGCAGAGTATCCACGCAGATGTAGATGTAGAAGCCTCAGTTTGCTGCTACCTACGTTTCCCAATCGGAGTGTCATCCTGGGAGACGTTCGGCGCATACGGCAATCAGTCGGTGAGAAATTACACTTTAACTGGAGGACGGGCCTTCCGAGAGGTTGCTAAATGCCTTCTCTGATAACTAACTACAACAGGAACTTCGGTAGCCGAGTCGCGATAGAAATATATTAGATCTAACGGCAACAAACAGACCTGTCTCCCGTAAGGTTGTCCACACTGAAACTGGTGTCAATGACCACAAGGCAGTTGTACCAAAAATGCTTACTAGAGAGTAAAGCGTAGCCAAACAGGTTAGTTAGTTAGTTAGATGTGCAACAAGTCAGTTTACAGGATTAGTACTAACATTAATGAACATATTATTACTTTTAGTCCTGCTCATGCAACTGAGCTTAACTTTTTTAAGAAATGTAGATAAAATGCAAGTAATATAATATCATGTAGAGGATCTCAAAACATCTTCCCCTGGGCAGGAGCATGTAGAATAACTATGGCTCATGTTCAAAGTAATAGTTGTCCACGCACGGGATAGAGATTCATCTAGTGGAACAGTATGTGGTCGGAATGACACTCTGTGGTGTACAGTCACTGTAAAGAAACTTGTAACAACACAGACCTCTACACAATGTGTGTAAAACTAAACATAAGGCTGCAGATAGAGAAATGTTGAATAAAACGCGTTTGCCTCTCAGGAGGACAGTGCGCGAAGCCTTCAACAGGTCCGTGCGAGAATTCTCGAAACACCTCCCACAATACCCAAACAAATTCTGATCATACGTAAAGGCGGTCAGCGGTGCCAAACTCATTGTCCAGACACTCGTGGACGAGACAAAAGCTGAAATGGAGGGTAGCAAAGCAGAAGCAAAAATGCTCCTTTTCAAAGGAAAATTCAGCAGTATTGCGCCAGTTTCCATCTCTGAGTGGTACAGATATTACCGTAAGTACCGTTGAGAAACCGGTGATATGGCTCCAGTTTAAAAAGGATCCAGGGTAGGACTGTTGATAAAACATGGATATGTCGGAAAGTTCCCAAAAACTAGCGATATATATGTCGGCGACACAATTTTCCTCGCTGTCGTATGTATCGATATCAAAACGGGACTATCGAGTACCGATATTTTTTTTATATTATATTATCATTTTCGCAATTTTTGATAAATATTTAATACTACTCTTCTGGAACTGTAGTAGAGCATAACTTCCTTTTACTGTGCGAAGGAGTTTCACTACTTCCTGAGCTTTCATCACGTCCTGTCTCTTTGACTGTGTGGAGCAGGTATGTTGTAGGTGTTGTCGTTTTCAGTCCTGTGGGATCCTGCCCACTCGTCTAATGTAGCGTGCCTAGGAAGTTGTTTCCTCTGATAGCTAGACAACATTCGAGTAAATCTTATTAATGTTCATTACAGTAAATTAAATTGACAATAATTAACTTTACCTTTTCACAAAGACGTGTCACAAGCAATTTGCAACATGCAAATAATAAATGTCTTTCGATATACGCATGCAAGCAATTAATATAGATCACAAGTCATGGCTGAATCGTTTGGGACACGCCTCGTCTTCCAGTGCGACTCTTCCAGTTCGGCCGAGGCTGGATGGAGCGGCGTAGAGGACGATCCTGTCTTGGAGTCGCCCTAGTCAGCCTACTATTGGCTGAAGTCGTCTCACAGCCTTCTTTCTGTGACGTTCCAGGCCGACGTGCCGGCGCTTGATCTTACGCCGGAACACTCTGAAGACTGGTTCGATGCAGCTCTCCATGCTACCCTGTCCTGTGCAAGCCTCTTCATCTCCCAGTACCTACTGCAGCCTACATCCTTCTGAATCTGCTTAGTGTATTCATCTCTTGGTCTCCCACTACGATTTTTACCCTCCACGCTGTCCTCCAATACTAAACTCGTGATCCCTTGATGCCTCAGAACATGTCCTACCAACCGATCCCTTCTTCTGGTCAGGTTGTGCCACAAATTCCTCCTCTCCCCAATTCAATACCTCCTCATTAGCAACGTGATCCACCCATCTAATCTTCAGCATTCTTCTGTAGCACCACATTCCGAAAGCTTCTATTCTCTTATCGTCCATGTTTCACTTCTGTACATGGCTACACTCAGTGCTAATACTTTCACAAAAGACTTGCGACACTTAAACCTTCGGAAACACTTTTCTCGCCATTGTCAGTCTACATTTCGTATGCACTCTACACCGACCATCCTCAGTTATATTGCTCCCCAAATAGCAAGACTCATATACTACTTTATGTGTCTCATTTCCTAATCTACACTACTGGCCGTTAAAATTGCTACACCACGAAAATGACGTGCTACTGACGCGAAATATAACCGACAAGAAGAAGATGCTGTGATATGCAAATGATTAGTTTTTCAGAGCATTCACATAAGGTTGGCGCCGGTGGCGACACCTACAAAGTTTCCAACCGACTTCTCGTACACAAACAGCAGTTGACCGGCGTTGCCTGGTGAAACGTTGTTCTGATGCCTCGTGTAAGGACGAAAAATCCGTAGCATCACGTTTCCGACTTTGATAAAGGTCAGATTGTAGCCTATCGCGATTGCGGTTTATCGTATCGCCACATTGCTGCTCGCGTTGGTCGAGATCCAATGACTGTTAGCAGAAAATGGTATCGGTGAGTTCAGGAGGGTAATACGGAACGCCGTGCCGGATCCCAACGGCCTCGTATCACTAGCAGTAGAAATAGGCAATCTAATCCGCATGGCTGTAACGGATCGTGCAGCCACGTCTCGATCCCTGAGTCAACAGATGGGGACGTTTGCAAGACAACCATCTGCACGATGCAGCAGCATGGACTATCAGCTCGGAGACCGGGGTGCGGTTTCCCTTGACGCTACATGACAGACAGGAGCGCCTGCGATGGTGTACTCAACGACGAACATGTCTACATGAATGGCAAAACGTCATTTTTTCGGATGAATCCAGGTTATGCTCACAGCATCGTGATGATCGCATCCGTGTTTGGCGACATCGCGGTGAAGGCACGTTGGAAGCGCGTATTCGTCATCGCCATACTGGCTTATCACCTGGCGTGATGTTATGGGGCGCTATTGGTTACACGTCTCGGTCACCTATTGTTCGCATTGACGGCAATTTAAACAGTGGACGTTACGTTTCAGATGTGTTACGACCCGTGGCTCTACCCTTCATTCGATCACTGCGAAACCCTACATTTCAGCACGATAATGCACGACCGCATGTTGCACGTCCTGTACGGGCCTTTCTGGATACAGAAAATGTTCGACTGCTGCTCTGGCCAGCACATTCTCCATATCGCTCACCAATTGAAAAGTCTAGTCAATGGTGGACGAGCAACTGGCTCGTCACAATACGCCAGTCACTACTATTGATGAACTGTGGTATCGTGTTGAAGCTGCATGGGCAGCTGTACCTGTACACGTCATGGAAGCTCTGTTTGACTCAATGCCCAGGCGTATCAGGCCGTTATTAAGGCCAGAGGTGGTTGTTCTGGGTACTGGTTTCTCAGGATCTATGCACCCAAATTGCGTGAAAATGTATTCAAATGGTTCAAATTTCTCTGAGCACTATGGGACTTAACTGCCGAGGTCATCAGTCCCCTAGAACTTGGAACTACTTAAACCTAACTAAGCTAAGGACATCACACACATCCATGCCCGAGGCAGGACTCGAACCTCAGCCGGTAGCGGTCTCGCGGTTCCAGACTGTAGCGCTTAGAAAATGTAATCACATCTCTGTTCTAGTATAATATATTTGTCCAATGAATACCCGTTTATCATCTGCATTTCTTCTTGGTGTAGCAATTTTAAGTTCTAGTATAATATATCTGTCCAATGAATACCCGTTTATCATCTGCATTTCTTCATGGTGTAGCAATTTTAATGGCCAGTAGTGTAATTCCCTGAGCATCACCTGATTTAATTCGACCATGTTCCCTTGTCTCGTTTTGCTTTTGCTGGTTTCATTTTATACCCTCCATTCAAGACACTCTCCATCCAGCTCAACTGCTCTGCCAAGTCCTTTGTTGTCCCTGACAGAATTACAATGTCATCGGCAAAACCTCAAGTTTTTTATTTCTGCTCCGTTTATTTTAATTCCTACTCCAAACTTTTCTATGGTTACCGTTACTGCTGGTTCAGTGCACAAATTGAATAACATCTGGGATAGGCTACAACCCTGTCTCACTCCCTTCTCAACCACTGCTTCCCCTTCATGCCCCTCGTCTCTTAAATCTGCCATCTGGTTTCTGTACGAATTTTAAATAGCCTTTTTCCCCATGCCACCTTCAGAACCTGAAAGAGAGTATTCCAGTCAACATCGTCAAAACCACTCTCCAAGTCTTATAATTGCTATAGATGTAGGTTTGCCTTCCGTTAACGTAACTTCTAAGATAAGCCGTAGGGTCAGTAATGCCTCGCGTGTTCCAACATTTCTACTGAATCCAAACTGTGCTTCCCCGAGGTGGGCTTCTACCAGTTTTCCATTCTTCTGTAAGGAATTCGCTTTAGTGCGAGTATTTTGCAACCGCGACTTATGAAACCGGTAGTTCGGTAATTTTCATACCTGCTTTCTTTGGGATGGTAATTATTATATTCTTCTTGAAGTCTGAGGGTATTTCGCCTGTCTCATACATATTACGCACCAGATGGAAGAGTTTTGTCGTGGCTGTCTCTCCCATGCCTATCAGTAGTTCTAACGGAATGTTGTCCACACCTGGATCCTTTTTTCGACTCAGGTCTTCCAGTGCTCTGTCAAACTCTTCAAGTTGTATCGTATCTCCCATCTCATCTTCATCTACATCTTCTTCCTTTTCCGTAATACCGCTCTCAAGTACCTCTCCCTTGTACAATTCCTCCACATACGCCTTGCACCTTTCGGCTTTCCCTTCCTTGCTTAGGACTGGTTTTCCATCTGAGTTTCTGATATTCATAGAGATAGTTCTCTTTTCTCCAAAGGTCTCTTTAAATATTCCGTAGGCGGCATCTATCTTACACTTAGAGATACATGCTTCTACATCCTTACATTTGTCCTCTAGCCATTCCCGCTTAGCCGTTTTGCACCTTGTGGTGATCTCTTTTTTGAGACGTCTGTATTCCTTCACCTGCTTCATTTACTGCATTTCTATATTTTCTCCTTTCATCAATTAAACTCAATATTTTTGTGTTACCCAAGGATTTATAGTGGCCCTCGTCTTTTTACCTACTTGATCCTCTGCTGCCTTTACTATTTCATCTCTCAAAGCTACCTATTCTTCTTTCCCCCGTTCTTGTCAATCGTCCCCTAATGCTCCCTCAGAAACTCCTTACTACATCTAGTACTTTCATTTTGTCCATGCTCCATCTCCGTAAATTCGTACCTGTTTACAATTTCTCACTTTTAATCTACAGTTCATAACCAATACATTGTGGTCGGATCACACATCTTCCCCTGGAAATGCCTTACAATTTAAAACCTAGTTCCTAAATCTCTGACTTACCATTATATAATCTATCTGAAACTTTGTGTAGCCGGCCAGGGTGGCCGAGCGGTTGTAGCCGCTTCAGTCTGCAACCTCGCGACCGCTACGGTCGCAGGTTCGAATCCTGCCTCGGGCATGGGTGTGTGTGAGATGTCCTTAGGTTAGTTAGGTTTAAGTAGTTCTAAGTTCTAGGGGACTGATGACCTCAGCAGTTAAGTCCCATAGTGCTCAGAGCCATTTGAACCATTTTTTGAATCGTTGTGCTGGCTCCAGACCTTCTTTCATGGTTCTTAAACCAACTGTTAGCTTTGATTAAGTTAAGCTCTGTGCAAAATTGCACCAGGGGGCTTCCTCTTTCATTCCTCACCCTCAGTCTATAAACACCTACTACTGTACTTTTCCTTCTCTTCCTTTTCGTACTATGGAATTCCAGTCTCCCACGACTACTAAATTTTCATGTGCCTTCACTATTTGAATAATTTTTTTTATGTCATCATGCGTTTCTTCAATCTCTTCACGTCTGCGGAGCTAGTTGGCATATAAACTTGTGCTACTGCGGTAGGCATGGGCTTCGTGTATGTCTTGACTACACTAATGTTTACACTATACTGTTCGTAGTAGGTTATTCGCGTTCCTATTTTTTATTCATTATTAAACCTTCTGCTGCATTACCCCTGTTGGATTTTGTGTTTACAACCCTGTATTCATCTGACCACAAGTGTATTCCTCCTGACACTGAGCTTCAATAATTCCCACAGTGTGTAACTTTAACCTATGCATATCCTTTTTTAAATTTTCTGACTCGTCTGCCCGATTAACGGATCTGACATACCATACTACGGTCCGTAGAACAGGTTTGGTTCTACAGGTGGCGCAAAGAAGAAGTTGGATTGCAGTGGGTGGTGGCGGTGTGAATGGAACAACAAGATTTCCAAGGTGATGAAATCGGACACCAGTTGCGTTAGAAAACAATTTTTAAACGGCTCTAGTGTGTGGTGTGCTATTTCTTCACGCCAGCATTATTCAAAACAGTTTCTGGAAATGGTGAACTAAAGTCAAAGCGACAAGATTGCTCTCTGCGGTGGGCGAAGACGAGTCAGCGGAAATGCTGACGCAGTCGACGCTCGGCGGTGCCAGCACAGACTGCAACGTTTAGCTTCACCACGCAGCTTGAGAAAAAAAAAAAAAAACACGCAGAAGTCGACGTGAAGTGTTCCGCACAAATCCGACATGCGGCGAAACCGAACGTTGCACCCCTCAGTCACCTACCTTTTATGTTGCCACTTACATACACTTACCAAAGTTAGCAAAGCGGTTATGCCAAGCGTGAACGTGGATCGTTGTCCTTTCAATTCTTGCTCTAAGGGGGAAAGGCAGGCTGCTAGCATGTTGATGTACAGAATATCCAATACTAAATGAGTACTTAAATATACAGCTCTAAAACTGGCAGTGTATTTACAGTGGGCAGCCGATATTTTTATAAGCCGGCTCATCGATATCTCTCCGTCTATATATATCGATATGTTTTCGATACATCGCGAGTCATAATGTTATCTTCTAAATATCGATATATCGGACTAGCGATATTTTCAAAAAATATCCAGATGCTACGCACAGTTTTCAGATGAGTTAGATCCCATTTTAATACAAGAATACAGTCCTCAGTGAGTGGAAATAAGAGGAGGCTACACCCGTCTACAACAAGTAGAAGTGATGCACAAAACTACTGCCCAGTCACCTTCACATCCACCTGTTACAGTCTCTCAGAGAGTAATCGGAGCACCAACATGGTTATCTGTCTCCGAGAACAAGTAACTCTCTCAGTGGCGTCGGATTATGTTCGCCATGGTTCTGCGCTACTCCAGGGTGACCTCGGGAGATGTCCCAGTCTTTCAACGTTTCTCGACAAGTGCAGCGGTGCTCCAGTCCCCGTGTCGTCAGAGTCACCGGGTACAGCTTCAGGTTACAACTGGCAGTGACTGACTGTACTGTGATGGCACACGTGTTCGTCACGGACACCCTGCATAACCGCGTGTTACGTCTTATACGACTGCATCGCGGTGCCATTTTCCAACAGCACGATGACCGTGCACATGGCACGAGTCTCCGTGAACAGTCTGTGTGGTGGTGCAGAGGTACCTTTTTATGTCGTCTCGTTGCCTCTGTAGAACTGTACCATGGCAGCAAGGAAAGGATGTTGTTTGGTGACCAGTATGCTCTTTCTATAACACAAACTGCACGCAAGATTGTCTGCAATCTTTATTCATAAGAATGGAAATTTACTTACCTTGAGATCTCCGTTGTGGTACAAGCTCTTCTGTATAGTCCACGTTAGCCTTATTGCTGGTGAAGTAGAAAGTCCACTACGAACACTTTTACGGTTGCTGTGTGCTGCCCTCTTCCGAGCTAGAGGCTGTCACTGGAGCTCCGACTCGGTCACACCCTGTAACTCACTCAGTGCGGCTGACTCGAACAGACTACAGCTAACTGGCCCTCCGGTCCGCGGCGGCCATTTAAATACTGGCGGCCGAGAGCGTGTTGGCGGCGCGTTTCCTGCCAGTCTGTCGTTGGCCTCTGTCGATATCCGCACAACCTCTGTGCCACACGGTGTGCCGGCGCCAGCTTACGGCAGCACACTTTCGTAGTCGGCAGGATCCCCAGGTCTGCCCCCGATAGGACGTATTTGGGACCAGCTTGAATGTCAGTTCCGTCCCAGCGCCAGTATCCATAATATCGGGGGCCAGATGCGAGAGCTCTGGGGCAGCTCACCTCGGGAGACATATGATGGGCCTCGTGAAACCCCTTCCCGACTGAATCGGCCCACTTATCCAGGTGAGATCGAATGCAAAGTCATACTGACAAGTGAGATCTTACTACAAAGTTTTCTTCGTAAATTTCAGTCGACTTTATAGTCACTGAAATAAAATCACACACTCTTTGAACCTGTCAAGTCTGAGATAGTTTGTCTTCCCCACTGGATGATTCACTATCTTGTCAGGCAGTTACGATACTGTGTGTCAATGGAAAATAAGTCACTGCTGTCATAAAAATTCCATTGTTGTTTGAGAACATGACATCAGCATGATGTAGGCAAATGTAACAATTTCCAATAAATTTTTCGTCCAGTTGGACCAGAGGACCATGTCCGTTCTCTGTAAACACACCATTATGGGCCCACCACTAGCTTGCACAACTTGGATCCGTGCCCTCGTGGGATCTGGGCCACAGTCGAACCCTACCATCAGCTCTTACCAGCTCAAATCAGGACTCATGCGACCAGGCCACACTTTTCGACTCTTCTCGGGTCCGATCAATATGGTCACGAGCCCAGGCGATGTCCCACTGTCAGTAAAGGCACTCACGTCAGTTGTCTGCTGCCGTAGCCCATTAGCACCAAATGTCACCGTACTGACCTAACGGATACGTTCGTTGTATGTCCCACATTGATTTCTGCAGTTACACTACTGGCCACTAAAATTCTTACACCACGAAGATGACGTGATACAGATGCGAAATTTAACCGACAGGAAGAAGGTGCTGTTATATCCAACTGATTACCTTTTCAGATCTTTCACATAAGGTTGGCGCCGGTGGCGACACCTACAACGTGCTGACATGACGAAAGTTTCCAACCGTTTTCTCATACACAAACAGCAGTTGACTGGCGTTGCCTCATGAAACGTTGTCGTGATGCCTCGTCTAAGGAGGAGAAATGCGTACCGTCACGTTTCCGACTTTGATAAAGGTCGGATTCTAGCCTATCGCGATTGCGGTTTATCGTATCGCGACATTGCTGCTCGCGTTGGTCGAGATCCAATGACTCTTAGCAGAATATGGAATCGGTGGGTTCAGGAGGGTATATACGGAACGCCGTGCTGGATCCCAACGGCCTCGTATCACTAGCAGTCGAGATAACAGGCATCTTATCCACATGGCTGTAATGGATCGTGCAGCTACGTCTCGATCCCCGAGTCAACAGATGGGGACGTTTGCAAGACGACAACCATCTGCACGAACAGTTCGACGACGTTTGCAGCAGCACGACTATCAGCTTGGCGACCGTGGCTATGGTTACCCTTGACGCTGCTTCACAGATAGGAGCGCCTGCGATAGTGCACTCAACGAAGAACCTGGGTGCACGAATGGCAAAACGTGATATTTTCGGATGCATCCAGCTTCTGTTTACAGCATCGTGATGGTCGGATCCGTGTTTGGCGACATCGCGGTGAACGCACGTTGGAAGCGTGTATTCGTCATCGCCATACTGGCGTATCAGCCGGTGTGATGGTATGGGGTGCCGTTGGTTACACTTCTCGGTCACCTCTTGTCCGCACTAACGGCAATTTGAACAGTGGACGCTACATTTCAGATGTGTTACGACCCGTGGCTCTACCCTTCATTCCAACCCTGCGAAACCCTACATTTCAGCAGGATAATGCACGACCGCATGTTGCAGGTTCTGTAAGGGCCTTTCTGGATACAGAAAATGTTTTACTGCTGCCCTGGCCAGCACATTCTCCACATCTCTCACCAATTGTAAACGTCTGGTAAATGGTGGCCGAGCAACTGGCTCGTCGCAATACTCCAGTCACTACTCTTGATGAACTGTGGTATCGTGTTGAAGCTGCAAGGGCAGCTGTACCTGTACACGCCATCGAAGCTCTGTTCTTCAATGCCCAAGCGTATCAAGGCCGCTATCACAGGCAGAGGTGGTTGTCCTGGGTACTGATTTCTCAGGATCTATGCACCCAAATTGCGTGAAAATATAATCACATGTCAGTTCTAGTATAACATATTTGTCCAATGAATACCCGTCTATCATGTGCATTTCTTCTTGGTGTAGCAATTTTAAAGGCCAGTGATGTATTTCACGCTGTGTTGCTTGTCTATTAGGACTCACAAGTCTACACAAACCGCACTGCTCTCGGACGTTAAGTGTCACACTTCGGCCACTGCGTTGTCTGAGGTGAAACGTAATGCCTGTAACCTGCTGTGTGTCTCTAGCTCCAACTACTATTCCGCGTACAGAGTCTGTTAATCCCCTTCGTGCGGCCGCAGTCACGTCGGGAACCTTTCCACGTGAGTCACCTGAGAAAAAATGACAGCTCCGTCGATCACTGACCTTTTATACCTCGTGTACTTGATACTAACGCCATCTGCAAATGTGCGTACCGCTACCCCGCCACTTTCGCCATGGCAGTGTATATGCAACATAGCGCCATTCCGATGCAGGTGTATAAGCACCGACTTGTAGAGAAGGGACTGTCGTTACAGTATTTCCGACGTGCGTGCGGCACATCCGCAAACTTGAACTATGGCTACGTTACTACCAAAGTCGTCCAAATAGGGCCGACTGTATGTTATTCTTTTCTTGCCTGTTGAATGTCGAACACCGGTAGACATCCATCGGAGAATGAACAATGTTTAATGGACAGCACGTTTGTGGAAAACCACCGTTGTGGAATGGTGTCCTGAGTTCGCTGCTGGTCAAGATTCACCACAAGAGACCGGTCGATCTGGGAGGCCAGTGTGATCCATTACGGTCACACGCCTCTGCCACGTCCTCGGTCCCTCAGAAAAGGCACCGTAGGCAGTTGCGGACTTCTTCACGAAGCAGAACGCGGTGTTTCATCAAGCAGATACCTTCGACCTCGTGCGTCGGTGTGATGATTGCCTCAATGCTCACGGTGATTCCTCTGATTGACGTACAAAGTCTAAACTGTACAGCCATCGAACTATAACATTCTGATAGCCTCTTATATTTTCCTATGTTGCGCAAAATCATTTACTTGTTTTCGTCTCCTCGTGAGTGTATTTCCCATGTATTTACGGACTTACTGCGTTGAGGCCGCGGGCGGAGGGGGGGGGGGGAAGGGGCGGGGGAGGGGGGGGGGTATGGAGATCCTTCCATGCCGTGTAACGTTTTGGTAGTCATTCAGTCATTCATTATAGTGTTGCTAGGTCAAAAGTGTGTTCCAGTTGCTTAATGATATCTTAAGTAAATATCATCTGCGATTGGCACAAATCTCTCACAACTGATGCGAAAGCGATCTGTCACTCTCCACTCAGCACCACAGGGTCCCGGGTTCGATTCCCGGACGGGTTGGCGATTTTCTCTGCCCGGGGATTGGGTGTTTGTGTTGTCCTCATCATTTCATCATCATCACTCGCGAGAGTGGGTAGATTGGACTATGAGAAAAATTGGACTGTGAAAAAATTGGGAATTTGTACGGGCGATGATGACCGTGCAGTTGAGCGCCCCAAAACAGAAACATAATCATCATCAACTCTCCATTCAGGTCACCAATAGCCACATGATGGCTAGACACAGGTTCACTTCGTTACGTTAGATTATTAATACGCACCAAGATAGAAAGAACGGCACACAATGGTGCAATTAGCGGAATAGGACGAAAATCGGTAGATGTGATGTAGATGTACAGACAAACAAATGGCTGCAATTTTGGATAAAGGGCGTAATGTTTTTAAGTGAAAAATCTGCACAAATTGTGCAAGTCACTAACGAATTGGTCCGCGTGTAGCCCTTATGAAAGCAATTATTCGGCTGCGCATTGATTGACAAAGTTGTTGACGACAGCTTTACAAACATACTTGCAATATCTCAAGAAATTAGGAAAATACTGCTATCATGTACAGCCAGCAGAGACATTTAAGCAGTTACTCTTCCTGCGCTCCACAAGCAATTAAAGCAGGAAAAAGCGCTTATATTGGCTACCATGAGAAGCACCCTCTGCCACTCACATAACACGCGTTTGCACGGTATCGGTATGGACGCAAGTCACTTCTGATCAACGTCACCGCTGCCATTTAATTTGCATTTTCAAGAGGTACTAAGGGTAGTACAGGGCAATCTGGCCGTGTGTAAGCGTTATGCTTAGACAAGATACCCTAGAAGAGGTGAACGAATTTTAAAGGAACGGTAATCGCTTCACGAACACACGCGGAGGTAGTGAAAGATAGGTGGGGTATCGACATCCAGCTACCACGCCCTGATCTAGGGGGGAAACGGGGGGGGGGGGGGGGAGGGCAAACTGGGGAATCTCAGGGCGCGCCAAATTCATATTCTTCAAGAAAAAAGTCTTGTTTCACAAAGCACCTAGCATCCAGGGCACGTTCGTCTATAGATTGTTCATATAATTTTGAAACGCATTCCCGTTGGTTTTTGGACATTTTCAACACATTCTCAGGGAATCAAAAGTTTATTTTTGAAAGCGTGGATAGTGTACTTGATGTCTCTGCCAGGGGAATCCCCGTCGTATCTGGAAATGAAAAAACTTTCCCGCTGACAAAAGGGGACGAGGCTATGCGAGCTGTGCCGAATAAACCCGAACGGGTGAATGACAGTCGCTGTTTGCTTATATGCTTGATTGGGTGAGCGAATGATCACACCGTTGGTGTAATTGCTAGCGAAATCCATTGATTCAGACTACCATTGTGAAAATAAACGACAAATAGTTGAAACTTCCCGGCTGAGATGGAAGAACACGACGATTTCAAATTTATATGAAAATTTCGTACTACTTATACCTCAGAAGATGTCTCCCGCAGATGGAGACGAAACGTTAGGTGGAAATTCCATACATCGACCACGGCCTCTCAGCCCGGAAGTTTCAACTGAAGGCAACACCGGCCGTGAAAGCCTACATTGTATGATTAAACGACAAATAGTTAATAATACGTAAGAAAGGCTTCTCGGTGCAGCCAAGAAAATGAAATTTTGACAGAAAATTTTTGCCACATCGCTACACTACTTAAAGGCCAGTTGCACAGTCCCCAGTTAGAAGCCGCTTAAATTCTGTTCTCGGAATAGCGCGAAAAACGCGTCGTACGAACACGTAATAAACGCCTCACCTGACAACAAACGCGGGGTAACTAAACCGGTGATACTCGCAGGGTTAGCGAAGTTACAAAAGCACTCCGTGCTCAGGCCACAAGTGGCCCATCGGGACCATCCGACCGCCGTGTCATCCTCAGTGGAGGATGCGGATAGGAGGGGCGTGGGGCCAGCACACCGCTCTCCCGGTCGTTATGACGGTTTTCCTTGACCGGAGCCGCTACTATTCGGTCGAGTAGCTCCTCAATTGGCATCACGAGGCTGAGTGCACAACGAAAAATGGGAACAGCGCATGGCGGCCCGGATGGTCACCCATCCAAGTGCCGACCACGCCCGACAGCGCTTTACCTCGGTGATGTCACGGGAACCGGTTTGACCACTGCGGCAAGGCCGTTGCCTAGCGCAGTTAACTGAAGAGTAAGTTTTGACAATGGCAGCAATAGTTACAGAATTAGCAATAGTTACACAATTAGTGATGACCAGATTGTTTGTTAGAATGAGGAAGGAGACGAAACAGGGACACACAAATTGTATGGAAGAACACGAGCATTCCAAATGTATATGAAAATTTTGTACAACTAATATTTTTCCATCCCATTCGTGAGAAACTGGAGCTTAAGAATGGAATGTCAAACTATTTTCTAACATAAAACTTTTTGCTTGTAATAGACCTAATAGGCATTTGATATTGGTACTTCGTGAATTATATTCTGTCCTGTTATGAAAATGACCATTTGTGCGAAAACAGTCACGGTTATTTGATGTGTGTTACATTTGCGGCAATACTAGAAAGACGTATTTCGTTTTATCTAGGAGACAGTCAGAAAATATACGTATCGAAATCGAGAAACCACACCAGTTTTGGATACTATTCGTATTGACAGGTTTTTCAGTATTAGACAACGACATTTTGATTTTTCATGTGGCAAAACGTTTCACAAACTTCGATGGAATGAAATGCCGTGTGGCTAGGGCCCCCCGTCGGATAGATGAGTGGCGTGGTGCCAGTCTTTTCACTTGACGCCACTTCAGCGACTTGAGCGTCGATGAGGATGAGATGATGACAACACAACAACCAGTCCCTGAGCGGAGAAAATCTCCGATCCGGCCGGGAATCGAACCCGCGCCCCTTGGCATAACAGTACGTCGCGCTGACCACTCACCTATAGAGGCGGACACCAACTTTGATGGGATATCAGATGCTGTCGCAGAAAGGATGACGCACCCTGCAATGCTATAGCAATATTAGAGACAAAAAAATGTTTGGGACCTAAGGATCGAATAAATATGTACTGTCTAGCTTGTCTCTTGTCTTAATTTTACGTCACACAATAAAGAAAATTATTAACTAGTAGGCAATAAAGGGAGCAAATTTTCTGAAGAGTTCTCATTCTCCCGATCACAAATAATCCCATCCAGTAGTAATTGTGGGGTGTTTTTTTAACGGGGTTGGGATGTCAGACCGTCCGACTTGGAGTAGGACAGCCACCACAGGACATTTTAACTTCCACTGACCTGAATATGGCTTTGATTGCTTCCATAACAAAATATACACTTTTGGATTACACAGAGCGAAATACAGTGACGTGCATAGAAGAATACTGCGCGAAGAGGCGTGGCACTGCACTTTGGCACACTTAATAGCATCTCTTACATTGCCTCGAAAATATATTGCTTGGATATCAAACTCTTCAGAAAGATGTGCGCTACAAAATGAACATATCGAATTTTTTAAAAATTTTGACGTCTTATGTCAAAGGCTATAGGGGGAGAGTAAGGGGGTGCGGGGCCACACTGTCAAGTTTTTGTCCAGGTTTGGAAACATAGATCCGGGACTAGCACGCATACAGAATTGCGTACACAATGTGTAACATAACAGCGCATAGGCGGAGGTGTCGTCTGCACTCAGGTGGTTGATGTGAGGACGTGCCCGACGTTATCATGGCCGCACCATGCGAAGTAACACGCTTTGAACGCAGACTTGTTGTTGAATGTAGACACATGGGACATTCCATTTCAGAAATAGTTAGGGAATTCAGTATTCTGAGATCCACAGTGTAATGAGTGTGCCGAGAACACCGAAGTCCACGCATTGGGAGATCCAGGCCTAACAAAACTCCACCATCTGGTCAGCAAGATGCATGAGACAGGCGAAATACCCTCAGACTTCAAGAAGAATATAATAATTGCAATCCCAAAGAAAGCAGGTGTTGACAGATGTGAAAATTACCGAATTTAATAAGGCACGGCTGCGAAATACTGACACGAATTCTTTACAGACGAATGGAAAAACTGGTAGAAGCCGACCTCGGGGAAGATCAGTTTGGATTCCGTAGAAATCTTGGAACACGTGAGGCAATACTGACCCTACGACTTACGTTAGAAAATAGGAAACAAAAGAAAAATTCGCAGTTGGAATTAAAATCCATGGAGAATGAAATAAAACTTTGAGGTTCGCCGATGACATTGTAATTCTGTCAGAGACAGCAAAGGACTTGGAAGAACAGATGAACGGAATCGACAGTGTCTTGAAAGGACGATATAAGATGAACATCAACAAAAACAAAAGAAGGATAATGGAATGTAGTGGAATTAAATCGGGTGATGCTGAGGGAATTAGATTAGGAAATGAGACGCTTAAAGCAGTAAATGCGTTTTGCCATTTGGGGAGCAATATAACTGATGATGGTCGAAGTAGAGGATATAAAATGTAGACTGGCAATGGCAAGGAAAGCGTTTCTGAAGAAGAGAAATTTGTTAACATCGAGTATAGATTTAAGTGTCAGGAAGTCGTTTCTGAAAGTATTTGTATGGAGTGTAGCCATGTATGGAAGTGAAATGGTTCAAATGGCTCTGAGCAGCATGCGACTCAACTGCTGACGTCATAAGTTCCCTAGAACTTAGAACTACTTAAACCTAACCAACCAAAGGACATCACACACATCCATGCTCGAGGCAGGATTCGAACCCGCGGCTGTAGCGGTCGCGCGATTCCGGACTGTAGCGCCTAGAACTGGAAGTGAAACGTGGACGATAAATAGTTTAGACAAGAACAGAATAGAAGCTTTCGAAATGTGGTGCTAGAGAACAATGCTGAAGATTAGATGGGTAGATCACATAACTAATGAGGAAGTATTGAATAGGATTGGAGAGAAGAGAAGTTTGTGGCACAACTCGACTAGAAGAAGGGATCCCTCGGTAGGACATGTTCTGAGGCATCAAGGGATCGTAGAGGGAGACCAAGAGATGAATACACTAAGCAGATTCAGAAGGATGTAGGTTGCAGTAAGTACAGGGAGATGAAGAAGCTTGCACAGGTTAGAGTAGCATGGAGAGCTGCATCATACCAGTCTCTGGCCTGAAGACCACAACAACAACAACAACAACCTCTCACCACGGAAAACGCAGTGACCGACGGCCTTCACACAAAAACAGAGAGCGGCGCCGTTTGCGTACAGTTGTCAGTGCTAACAGAAAAGCAACGCTGCGTGACATAACCGCAGGAATCAATGTGGGACGCACGACGAACGTATCCGTTAGGGCAGCGCGGCGAAATTGGGCGTTCACAGTCTACGGCACATGACGACCGGCGCGAGTCGCCTCCAGCGCCTTTCCTGGGCAAGTGACCACATCGTCTGGAGCCTAGACGACTGGAAAACCGTGGCCTTTCCAGGTGAGCCCCGATTTCATTTCCCAAGGGCTGGCAGTAGGGTTAAAATGTCGCGCAGACCCCACGGCCAACTTGTCAAAAAGATACTGTGCAAACTCGTGGGATGTGTTTACATGGACTGGACTGGGTCCTTTGCTCCAACTGAACGGAAAATTGAATGGAAATGGCTATGTTTGGCAACTTGGAGACCTTCTGCAGCCATTCGTGGATGTCATGTTCCCAAACAACGACGGAATTTTGGTGGATGACAGTGCGTCATGGCACTGGGAAAGGCTCGTTCGCGATTGCTATGAAGAACATTCGAGGAAATGGCGTCGCCACCCAGATCGCCCGACATGAATCTCATCGAACGTTTATGGGACACGATGTTTCGTGTACAAAATCCTGCACCGAGAACACTTTCGCGAGTATGGAGCACTACAGAGGCAGCACGGCTCAGTATTCCTGCAGGGGACTTCTGTCCACTTGCCGAGTCCACGGCACGCCGAGTTGCTGTGCTACGCCGGGCAACAGCAGCTCCGACACGGTATTAAGGCAGAATCCCGTGAGTTGTTTCATCTCAGTGTAGAAACAAGAAGATAGTCAAAGACAGGAAAACAAGGTTAACCGAATGTAGTCGAACTGAAGCAGGCGATTTAGTAGGGAACACATTGTGCTCACGTGGGAGCGGTCTACACTACTGGTCATTAAAATTGCTACACCAAGAAAAAATGCAGATGATAAACGTGTATTCATAGGACAAATATATTATACTAGAACTGAAATGTGATTATATTTTCACGTAATTTGGGTGCATAGATCCTGAGAAATCAGTACCCAGAGCAACCACCTCTGGCCGCAATAACGGCCTTGATACGCCCGGGCATTGAGTCAAACACAGCTCGGATGGCGTGTACAGGTACAGCTGCCCATGCAGCTTCAACACGATACCACAGTTCGTCAAGAGTAGTGACCGGCGTATTGTGGTGAGTCAGTTGCTCGTCCACCATTGACCAGACGTTTTCAATTGGGGAGAGATCTAGAGAATGTGCTGGCCAGGGCAGCAGTCGAACATTTTCTGCATCCAGAAAGGCCCGTAGAGGACCTCCAACATGCGGTTGTGCATTATCCTGCCGAAATGTAGGGTTTCGCAGTCATCGAATGAAGGGTAGAGCCATGGGTCGTAACACATCTGAAATGTAACGTCCACTGTTCAAAGTGCCGTCAATGCGAACAAGAGGTGACCGAGACGTGTAACCAATGGCACCCCATACCATCACGCCGCGTGATACGCCAGTATGGCGATGAGGAATACACGCTTCCAATGTGCGTTCACCGCGATGTCGCCAAACACGGATGCGACCATCACGATGCTGTAAACAGAAACTGGATTCATCCGAAAAAATGACGTTTTGCCATTCGTGCACCCAGTTTCGTCGTGGAGTACACAATCGCAGGCGCTCCTGTCTGTGATGCAGCGTCACGGGTAACCGCAGCCATGGTCTCCGAGCTGATAGTCCGTGCTGCTGCAAACGTCGTCGAACTGTTCGTGCAGATGATTGTTGTCTTGCAAACGTCCCCATCTGTTCACTCAGGGATCGAGACGTGGCTGCACGATCCGTTACAGCCATGCGGATAAGATGCCTGTCATCTGGACTGCTAGTGATACGAGGCTGTTGGGATCCAGCACGTCGTTCCGTATTACCCTCCTGAACCCACAGATTCCATATTCTGCTAACACTCATTGGATCTCGACCAACGCGAGCAGCAGTGTCGCGATACGATAAACCGCAATCGCGATAGGCTACAATCCGACCTTTATCAAAGTCGGAAACGTGATGGAACGGATTTCTCCTCCTTACACGACGCATCACAACAACGTTTTGCCAGGCAACGCCGGTCAACTGCTGTTTGTGTATGAGAAATCGGTTGGACACTTTCCTCGTGTCAGCACGTTGTAGGTGTCGCCACCGGCGCCAGCCTTGTGTCAATGCTCTGAAAAGCTAATCATTTGCATATCACAGCATCTTCTTCCTGTCGGTTAAATTTCGCCTCTGTTGCACGTCGTCTTCGTGGTGTTGAGCAATTTTAATGGCCAGTAATGTAGATGGTTGTAAAACAATAAACTGATAGCCAAGATCGCAGGAATTATTTTTATTCCATATTTACCGGTTTCGCCGAAACTAAAGCTTCCTTCATCGGATCTTAGGATACATACAGGTTACAACATCAACGCAAACAATGGTGATATTAATTGTTGCCTATAACACGCAGGCCTTATAAAATTGTCTTAAGTAGCACATAGGCGTCCAAGAGAGATGACATTATAAATGTTAAGTGTCTCCATCACATACAAGTGCAATTAGATTAGCAAAAGAGACTGTAATGGTAGAAGAAATCTTTTGGTATGTGGGTAGTATAATGAGTGTTGCTATTTCGGCAGCACAGTAAGTGTTGGTGGCCGAAGTAGATAGAAAATAAAATGAAAACTGGCTGGGCAAGAAAATTATTTCTCGAAAAGAGTAATTTATTAATATTGAGAGTAAATTTAAGTCTTAACAAGTCTTTTTTGAAGGTATTTGTGTCGAATGAAGCCTTGTACTGGCGTGAGATGAAGAAGAAAAGCAGTTCAAACAAGAGAGGAATAGAAACTTTTGAAATGTATTGCTACAGATTTATCCTGTAGGTAGTAGGCGGAATAAAAATGAGGGGATACTGAATAGAACTAGGGAAAAAACAAAACTGTGGGACAATTTCAGAAGGGAATCAGTTGACAGTAGACGTTCTGATCATTAAGCGATCTTCGGTTATCGAGGGAACTGTGTGTATGTGGGGAAGAGGAGTGGGAGTAAAAGTGTGGAAAGAAGACTCGAATACAGTAGGCAGGCTCAGATGGTTGTAGGTTGTTATTTGGAAAAGAAGTGTTGCGACCAGATGAAACTAGAATCGTCCAGCCATGGCTGTAGGTTCTTTGATTGCCTTGTGAGATGGCTCATTGGAAATACAGCATATGGAATATTATTACACTTTATTACATGAATGAACAAAAAGATTACCCGCCAGGTTAGCCGAGAGCGCTGACGCGCTGCCTCCTGGACTCGGGTAGGCTCGCCGGCTCCGGATCGAATTAACGACGACGGCCGGTGTGCCGGCCAGCCTGGATGTGTTTTTTAGGCGGTTTTCCACATCCTACTACGTGAATACCGGGCTGGTCCCCACATCCCGCCTCAGCTACTCGGCTCGCAGACATTTGAACACTTTCGCACTATTCCATGGATTACAGTTGTCGCAGACAGTTGGTGTACACTGATTCCATCCCAGAGGGTACAGGGTGGTGGCAGGAAGGGCATCCAGCCACCCCTTAAACTAACATTGCCAAATTCGATTAAGCATGCCGATCCTGCCTAACTGTGGGACAGCCGGCCGAATATTTACAACTTTCTGTGACAATTAAAGCACCCCTCGATGCACACAATGAGAACCTCTTCTCTCACAGTACAGTGCCCAACATTTACAAACGTACATTTCTACACTCCTGGAAATTGAAATAAGAACACCGTGAATTCATTGTCCCAGGAAGGGGAAACTTTATTGACACATTTCTGGGGTCAGATACATCACATGATCACACTGACAGAACCACAGGCACACAGACACAGGCAACAGAGCATGCACAATGTCGGCACTAGTACAGTGTATATCCACCTTTCGCAGCAATGCAGGCTGCTATTCTCCCATGGAGACGATCGTAGAGATGCTGGATGTAGTCCTGTGGAACGGCTTGCCATGCCATTTCCACCTGGCGCCTCAGTTGGACCAGCGTTCGTGCTGGACGTACAGACCGCGTGAGACGACGCTTCATCCAGTCCCAAACATGCTCAATGGGGGACAGATTCGGAGATCTTGCTGGCCAGGGTAGTTGACTTACACCTTCTAGAGCACGTTGGGTGGCACGGGATACATGCGGACGTGCATTGTGTTCCCTTGCCGGTCTAGGAATGGTAGAACGATGGGTTCGATGACGGTTTGGATGTACCGTGCACTATTCAGTGTCCCCTCAACGATCACCAGTGGTGTACGGCCAGTGTAGGAGATCGCTCCCCACACCATGATGCCGGGTGTTGGCCCTGTGTGCCTCGGTCGTATGCAGTCCTGATTGTGGCACTCACCTGCACGGCGCCAAACACGCATACGACCATCATTGGCACCAAGGCAGAAGCGACTCTCATCGCTGAAGACGACACGTCTCCATTCGTCCCTCCATTCACGCCTGTCGCGACACCACTGGAGGCGGGCTGCACGATGTTGGGGCGTGAGCGGAAGACGGCCTAACGGTGTGCGGGACCGTAGCCCAGCTTCATGGAGACGGTTGCGAATGGTCCTCGCCGATACCCCAGGAGCAACAGTGTCCCTAATTTGCTGGGAAGTGGTGGTGCGGTCCCCTACGGCACTGCGTAGGATCCTACGGTCTTGGCGTGCATCCGTGCGTCGCTGCGGTCCTGTCCCAGGTCGACGGGCACGTGCACCTTCCGCCGACCACTGGCGACAACATCGATGTACTGTGGAGACCTCACGCCCCACGTGTTGAGCAATTCGGCGGTACGTCCACCCGACCTCCCGCATGCCCACTATACGCCCTCGCTCAAAGTCCGTCAGCTGCACATACGGTTCACGTCCACGCTGTCGCGGCATGCTACCAGTGTTAAAGACTGCGATGGAGCTCCGTATGCCACGGCAAACTGGCTGACACTGACGGCGGCGGTGCACAAATGCTGCGCAGCTAGCGCCATTTGACGGCCAACACCGCGGTTCCTGGTGTGTCCGCTGTGCCGTGCGTGTGATCATTGCTTGTACAGCCCTCTTGCAGTGTCCGGAGCAAGTATGGTGGGTCTGACACACCGGTGTCAATGTGTTCTTTTTTCCATTTCCAGGAGTGTATTTGTTACTTGAACAGTTTTTACTACCACTCGATGACCGGAGTGGCCGAGCGGTTCTAGTCGCTACAGTCTGGAACCGCGCGACCGCTACAGTCGCAGGTTCGAATCCTGCCGCGGGCATGGGTGTGTGTGATGACCATAGGTTAGTTAGGCTTCATTAGTTCTATGTTCTAGGCGACTGATGACCTCAGAAGTTAAGTCGCATAGTGGCCAGAGCCATTTGAACCATTTCACCGACCCTGGGAGCAGCAACACGCAAACAACAGAGAGACCTCAAGCAGTGGGGGTTTCAGTACTGGACACGGTTCACTCAACTTCAAACGTCCTGGGCTACAGCCCCTCGGTTCGACAGTGTCTTTGCACTGCGGACCTCCTCGCTGCTCGGTCCGAAGCCGAACTGATGTGCTTTCGCAACTCACCTCTAAATCCAGTACGTAGAGAGCATTAAAATAACTGCACATTCAAAACCACACGAAACACACGGATCCGGGAAAACAATTTCACCAACAACTCTCAATACTAAAAGCAGTCACTGTAAAACAACATGGATCAATTGTAAGTCGGCACAAACACAGAGAAGCCAGAAGCGGTCGGAGGAACAAATGCACGTCGTCCGCTGGGACGACCGACCGAACGACCAACCAATGATCGTCCCCACACAATTCAGACACGGGAAAGGTCCCAGTATAAATCGTCGACTGACAACTTATTGTCATGAGGTCACTTCGACTGGCGGACACACACACACACACACACACACACACACACACACACACACACACAGGTGACAGTTGCGCAACTCGAATATCACGGTCCATACAAGTAACACTTGCTGAATCCGGTCCTTGACGTGGTCGTGCACTCTGGCGACCACACCCTTCCGTCGGACAGCGCATGTGTGTCGCCAGCGGTCGGTCGAGTACTGGCTGTCCGGAGCTCACTGCTGCACCGTCCCAACTCCTCTGCCTCGACACACGACGACCCGGAAATACTAGAGGCCGCTCCAAAGATGGTACCACAGTACGCGCTAACGATACGCGCTGGTGCTGCCACTCACGGACAGACAAGGCGAGCAGACGTAGTGGCGCCGGTGAACACACTACGAAAACGAGACGCCACTATCACTATAACAAGGTGCCAAACTACGAACGGCATTCAACATTCTGGCAGCTACAGTGGATATAAATGTGTAAGCACTGCACATTTTCAGTGGCTTTTCTGCTTACATTAACTTGTGATCTTGCAGTGTGAATCACTTAAATATGTTAGCTAGGCAAATATATTCCCAAGTTTCATTACACTATATCAGTTATTTTGTGGCGCTCCTTCAGTTTAGTCGGCGTTCGTTTTCGGTGGACTAACAGCATTCTATTGTTTTTCTATAGTGCATGTAGAGCTTGAAGACCAAATGGAATTACAATACAGCGAAAACAATATATAATCGCGATGTCGAAAACAAAGCAGTACAAATCAACATCGGCGAAATGAAACCATTATATGGGTTGCACATGGCTGAATGGATCAAAAAATAAAGGTAGGACTAAAAAAGGATTCTGAAGTAGGACAGAGTGTTGTATCTTGGAACACTTCTCAGACTTTCTCCCCCAACCAGTCGTGTAATAGAACTTTAATTCTTTAATTCCATTTCTGAAGGATAGCATTCACTTTTTATGTGCTGAAATCTCTTTCTGAAATTAAAAGAATCCTCCGGGAAATTAAGATTTGTCTACGTGTGACAATGAATTCCAACATACAACATGGTCATGTACCTAGGAAGAAACATTGTACTGAAATGTAGAAGCGTTGCAAATGGAGCAATTGTTGTTAATGTTCTGTTTAAACGTCGGTTCCGTTATTACTAGCATTAATCAGTCAGTGAAATCAAATTAAACAGGAGTACTATCAAAAACCAGTTACAAGTGAAATACGTTTTGAAACTGAAGATACTGCAAAATAACACAAATTTCCATATTCAAAGTAGGTAAAATTGTTTAGATAGTAACGAAACTCAGACAGTTTGCAAATGTCACAGTTCCATAGTAAGAGACGTTCTTCTGTTTGAAGCTACAAGACGGTGCACGATCGACGAAGTAGGGCTTAATCGCCATACGGTATCCTTACATAACTAGTTTTAAAACATGTACAGAATTTTGCTACCGATAACAGACAAACAGACCCGAACTTTTCGACTCTGTAAGCGCAGAACAGGGAATCAGTGATCATAAGGCCGTTGCAGCATCCCTGAATATGCAAGTAAATAGGAATATAAAAAAAGGGAGGAAGATTTATCTGTTTAGCAAGAGTAATAAGAGGCAGATTTCAGGCTATCTAAACTAAAATTTCTGTTCCGACATTGACAATGTTGAGTGTTTATGGAAAAAGTTCAAGGCAATCGTAAAATGCGTTTTAGACAGGTACGTGCCGAGTAAAACTGTGAGCGATGGGAAAAACCCACCGTGGTTCAACAACAAAGTTAGGAAACTACTGCGAAAGCAAAGAGAGCTTCACTCCAAGTTTAAACGCAGCCAAAATCTCTCAGACAAACAGAAGCCAAACGATTTCAAAGTTAGCGTAAGGAGGGCTATGCGTGAAGCGTTCAGTGAATTCGAAACTATAATTCTATGTACCGACTTGACAGAAAATCCTAGGAAGTTCTGCTCTTACGTTAAATCAGTAAGTGGATCGAAACAGCATATCCAGACACTCCGGGATGATAATGGCACTGAAAAAGAGGATGACACGCGTAAAGCTGAAATACTAAACACCTTTTTCCAAAGCTGTTTCACAGAGAAAGACCGCACTGCAGTTTCTTCTCTAAATCCTCGCACGAACGAAAAAATGGCTGACATCGAAATAAGTGTCCAAGGAATAGAAAAGCAACTGGAATCACTCAACAGGGGAGAGTCCACTGGACCTGACGGGATACCAATTCGATTCTACACAGAGTACGCGAAAGAACTTGCCCCCCTTCTAACAGCCGTGTACCGCAAGTCTCCAAGTGATGGGAAAAGAGCACAGGTAGTTCCAGTTTTCAAGAAGGGTCGTCGAGCGGATCCACAAAACTATAGACCTATATCTCTGACATCGATCTGTTGTAGAATTTTACAACATGTTTTTTGCTCGCGTGTCAAGTCATTTCTGGAAACCCAGAATCTACTCTGTAGGAATCAACACTGATTCCGGAAACAGCGATCGTGTGAGACCCAACTCGCTTTATTTGTTCATAAGACCCAAAAACTATTAGATACAGGGTCCCAGGTAGATGCCATTTTCCTAGACTTCCGGAAGGCGTTCGATACAGTCCCGTACTGTCGCCTGATAAACAAAGTAAGAGCCTACGGAATATCAGACCAACTGTGTGGCTGGATTGAAGAGTTTTTAGCAAACAGAACACCACATGTTGTTCTCAATAGAGAGACGTCTACAGACGTTAAAGTAACCTCTGGCGTGCCACAGGGGAGTGTTATGGGACCATTGCTTTTCACAATACATATAAATGACCTAGTAGATAGTGTCGGAAGGTGCATGTGACTTTTCGCAGATACAGAGAAGTTGCAGCATTAGAAAATTGCAGCGAAATGCAGGAAGATCTGCAGCGGATAGGCACTTGGTGCAGGGAGTGGCAGCTGACCTTTAAATAGACAAATGTGATGTATTGCGAATACATAGAAAGAAGGATCCTTTATTGTATGATTATATGATAGCGGAACAAACACTGGTAGCAGTTACTTCTGTAAAATATCTGGGAGTATGCGTGCGGAACGATTTGAAGTGGAATGATCATATAAAATTAATTGTTGGTAAGGCGGGTACCGGGTTGAGATTCATTGGGAGAGTCATTAGAAAATGTAGTCCATCAACAAAGGAGGTGGCTTATAAAACACTCGTTTGACCTACACTTGAGTATTGCTCATCAGTGTGGGATACGTACCAGATCGTGTTGACAGAGGAGATAGAGAAGATCCAAAGAAGAGCTACGCGTTTCGTACAGGGCTTTTTGGTAAGCGTGATAGCGTTACGGAGATGTTTAGCAAACTCAAGTGGCAGACTCTGTAAGAGAGGCGCTCTGCATCGCGGTGTAGCTTGCTGTCCAGGTTCCGAGAAGTTGCGTTTCTGGATGAGGTGTCGAATATATTGCTTCCCCCTACTTATACCTCCCGAGGAGATCACGAATGTAAAATTACAGAGATTCGAGTGCGCACGGAGGCCTTCAGACAGTCGTTCTTCCCGCGAACCGTACGCGACTGGAACAGGAAAGGGAGGTAATGACAGTGGCACGTAAAGTGCCCTCCGTCACACACCGTTGGGTGGCTTGCGGAGTATAAATGTAGATGTAGATGTGTAGCTAACGACCTGTAACTAAATAATTAACAATTCATTTGAAATAGTTTTAACACTTTACAGGTATTTACAAACGCTGCACAAAAGTCAGCCTTACGTCTAACGACAACAATAACTGAAGAACATGCCGGACACTGCTTACGGCAGTCTCCAGTGCGCATTCCCTCATGCCATTCAAAAATAATTCGGTGCACGGAAGCATCGACCAAAAAAACACCGCGTGTTTCAAGTAGACTTCCTCTACTTTTAGTTATCTGTACAGTAATTTCAGATTTTTCGGCGTATCTGAGGGGGTAAGCTAGCAATCAGTTTGTGTTTCCAGTTACGAATGGGAACAGCGAGACAGGGGATTTCTCTACGTAACCGTTTAATTTCGGTCAAATTCAAAGCAAGGGCGCCAACATTACCATTGCGGTTGGAATTCCACTGTTAAACGCAGTGGAAGGAGCGGACAGGTACAAAGAGTACAGAGGAAGGGCAGGAGCTGTCTGACGTGGCAGGCGAAGAGACGAGTGCGGATTTGGAAGGAGTAGGGAAACCACCAATAGACTTGAAGAGAGCTTTGCAAGACTTAAGATCAAATACGGCAGAAGGGATAGATATCATTCCATCGGAATTTCCTAAATCATTAATGGGAGTGGCAACAAAACGAAAGTTCAAGTTGTTACGTGAAATGCAAGAAAGAGGCGACGTACTGTCGGACTGTCGGAGGAATTTTGTCATACACAGATATGGCTGGAGACCGTGTTAGTATTCTTAATGAGAAGACTGAATTGAAAAACACTGCTTTCCTGAAAAATTTCTAAAAGATACTATCTGGTCCAATATAAATAATTATTTGTACACGTATATGCAGAACAAGTAACATATAATATTTGATGTACCTACAATAGTCCGTATTATTTAGGGCACTGAATAAATGCCAATGTATTTCCATTACCGATGTTCAAACACAACTTAAGAATTCGCAGACATCTTCCCCACACTTGTATCTCTATCGTTGTATAAACTTAGTTTGTAATGTTATAATTCACATAATCCAATGTATTTATCGTTTCTGTCTCCATTAAATGTCCTACATTTAATGTTCAACACTATTTAAATGTAACATCGCAGTAATTTTTGTTTCCTCCTTCCCCCCTCCCCCGTCCCCCCATCCAGAGAAATATGCCGTATATTTTTGTCATTACATTGTAGCATCTTCGACACTCACGTACTTTGCAAATTGTGTATTTGTTTTCGTGTGCTATAAATCAAAACATGTGCTGCACATTGAAAATTCGTTTTGTGACCGACAAAAGCAGTTTACAGTGCAGTGCAACGTTTGTGAATGTGCAAATACGAACATCCTTGAGAACGTATTTCATTGCAAGAAAACTGCTGATACAAATGCGCCAGATGGACTTTCACGTAAGGTGCATTCCAACGCAAATATGTAGCGCAACACGTTTGTAATTTGTAAATATTTGTAAATTATTGTTTATCCTAGGGCAACTCACAGGAAACCAATGTGTAATCGCTACTGACGGAAACATGAAAAAACTGTCTGGTGACGAACTGCAAAAAAAAGGAAAAAAAAAGTCGAAACCACCGGTAACAGTAATTATTGAATAAAGTAACCTAAAACCAATTTGTGGCTCGTTGCCGTACACCACAAACAATTTACGGAATACTTTTCCACAATCTCGAAGATAACAATGATAGGTACCTGTGAGAACTACTGCACAATAGGATCAACTGTTCATGCACCAACTCGTTGACAAGAAGAATATACAAAACAGTGGAATATGAAACTGAGTATATGATAGATGACAATCAGTTTGGCTTTAGGATGTGTGAAGGCACCAGGGAGGCAGTTGGGACGTTGCGCTTCGTAACAGAGGCGAGGGCGAAGATAAACCACGACTCATTCGTTAGATATGTTTAGCTAGAAAAAGCATTCAACAGTACACAAGGGCACAAGATGTTTTAAATTCTGAGAAACGTAGGTATAGCTATGGAGAAAAGCGGCTAATTTACAGTATGTACAAGAAGCAAGACATTTCCAGGGGCAGATGTGGATTCTGACCACAATCTATTGGTTATGAACTGCAGATTGAAACTGAAGAAACTGCAAAAAGGTGGGAATTTAAGGAGATGGGACCTGGATAAACTGAAAGAACCAGAGGTTGTAGAGAGTTTCAGGGAGAGCATAAGGGAGCAATTGACAGGAATGGGGGAAAGAAATACAGTAGAAGAAGAATGGGTAGCTCTGAGGGATGAAGTAGTGAAGGCAGCAGACGATCAAGTAGGTAAAAAGACGAGGGCTAATAGAAATCCTTGGGTAACAGAAGAAATATTGAATTTAATTGATGAAAGGAGAAAATATAAAAATGCAGTAAATGAAGCAGGCAAAAAGGAATACAAACGTCTCAAAAATGAGATCGACAGGAAGTGCAAAATGGCTAAGCAGGGATGGCAAGAGGACAAATGTAAGGATGTAGAGGCTTGTCTCACTAGGGGTAAGATAGATACTGCCTACAGGAAAATTAAAGAGACCTTTGGAGAGAAGAAAACCACTTGTATGAATATCATGAGCTCAGATGGCAACCCAGTTCTAAGCAAAGAAGGGAAGGCAGAAAGGTGGAAGGAGTATATAGAGGGTCTATACAAGGGCGATGTACTTGAGGACAATATTATGGAAATGGAAGAGGATGTAGATGAAGATGAAATGGGAGATAAGATATTGCGTGAAGAGTTTGACAGAGCACTGAAAGACCTGAGTCGAAACAATGCCCCGGGAGTAGACAACATTCCGTTAGAACTACCGATGGCCTTGGGAGAGCCAGTCATGACAAAACTCTACGATCTGGTGAGCAAGATGTATGAGACAGGCGAAATACCCACAGACTTCAAGAAGAATATAATAATTCCAATCCCAAAGAAAGCAGGTGTTGACAGATGTGAAAATTACCGAACTATCAGTTTAATAAGTCACAGCTGCAAAATACTAACGCGAATTCTTTACAGACGAATGGAAAAACTGGTAGAAGCGGACCTCGGGGAAGATCAGTTTGGATTCCGTAGAAATGTTGGAACACGTGAGGCAATAGTGACCTAACGACTTATCTTAGAAGAAAGATTAAGAAAAGGCAAACCTACGTTTCTAGCATTTGTAGACTTAGAGAAAGCTTTTGACAACGTTAACTGGAATACTCTCTTTCAAATTCTGAAGGTGGCAGGGGTAAAATACAGGGAGCGAAAGGCTATTTACAATTTGTACAGAAACCAGATGGCAGTTATAAGAGTCGAGGGACACTAAAGGGAAGCAGTGGTTGGGAAAGGAGTGAGACAGGGTTGTAGCCTCTCCCCGATGTTATTCAATCTGTATATTGAGCAAGCAGTAAAGGAAAGAAAAGGAAAATTCGGAGTGGGTATTAAAATCCATGGAGAATAAACAAAATCTTTGAGGTTCGCCGATGACATCTACATGTACATCTACATTTATATTCCGCAAGCCACCCAAAGGTGTGTGGCGGAGGGCACTTTACGTGCCACTGTCATTACCTCCCTTTCCTGTTTCAGTCGCGTATGGTTCGCGGGAAGAACGACTGTCTGAAAGCCTCCGTGCGCGCTCTAATCTCTCTAATTTTACATTCGTGATCTCCTCGGGAGGTATAAGTAGGGGGAAGCAATATACTCGATACCTCATCCAGAAACGCACCCTCTCGAAACCTGGACAGCAAGCTACACCGCGATGCAGAGCGCCTCTCTTGCAGAGTCCGGCACTCGAGTTTGCTAAACATCTCCGTAACGCTATCATGCTTACCAATAACCTAACTAACCAAAGGACATCACACACATCCATGCCCGACGCAGCATTCGAGCCTAAGATCGTAGAAGCAGCGCGGTTCCGGACTGAAGCGCCTAGAACTGCTCGGCGACAGCTGCCGGCCGTTAAGTAGAACTGGAACACTGACTTCTATATCTTTGGACACGGCACACTCACAGGTTGCTCCCCGTGTGCGGCTTTTCAGGATGACAACGCGCGACCTCGTCGAACTGAGGATATTCGGCGTATGGAATGGGCTGCAGGTTCCCAGCATGCCCACAAACATGCTGTTACCATCGGCGCGCTGTATGAAAATGTCCCACCTGTTGTAATGCCCGGGGACCATCATAAATCGTGGTGACCTCGGTATAACTACTGTCTTTGAATAAAAGTGTCATTTCTGTTCGTCTCGCTGCGCATTTGTTTCGGTTACCTTGTGTACTACGCCGCTGCTGTTCTTTCCATGTACGGTCCAGGTCTCAGCGAGGTACGTCAACTGGCAGTGATACGTCTCGTGAATGTGACTTTGCAGTGCTGCGGTTCCCAATCTGAGGGTAGTCACGCCCTGAGGGACAACATGAAATTTGCTGACGGGTAATAACTGAATGTTTCGAGTCTGTTTGAATCACGAAACTAAATTATTTTCAACAGATCATGATTGTCACAATTTAGCAAGACTCTAGTCATTACACAAGTTATCAATAATCACTTTTCTCAATTAGTGGCATTAATGCGACGGAGGTTACAGGGTCTTGACATAGCCCACCTACTACGCATTATAAAATTATACGTGGTCACGTTGGAAGTCAGATCTGGAATTTGGAGAGATCTGGAGAGGTGGAATGAGAGTCCCTAACTGTTGTTTCCACGAATCTGTCGACATCTAAAGCTGTTCCCAAGCGCAGAAGATAGTTCGTCGGTCGTGGGATCTTCTTCGGCGGAGGCTCCTATGCTGTCATCTCGAACTGAACCTGTGTTTGGGATGCCACTTGCCCAGCTTAGTCTCTGTCTCCGCAGAGGGCAAGATCTGTAGCACTCGCAGTGATGGTGGGCGACACCTCGTTTATACACTCCTGGAAATGGAAAAAAGAACACATTGACACCGGTGTGTCAGACCCACCATACTTGCTCCGGACACTGCGAGAGGGCTGTACAAGCAATGATCACACGCACGGCACAGCGGACACACCAGGAACCGCGGTGTTGGCCGTCGAATGGCGCTAGCTGCGCAGCATTTGTGCACCGCCGCCGTCAGTGTCAGCCAGTTTGCCGTGGCATACGGAGCTCCATCGCAGTCTTTAACACTGGTAGCATGCCGCGACAGCGTGGACGTGAACCGTATGTGCAGTTGACGGACTTTGAGCGAGGGCGTATAGTGGGCATGCGGGAGGCCGGGTGGACGTACCGCCGAATTGCTCAACACGTGGGGCGTGAGGTCTCCACAGTACATCGATGTTATCGCCAGTGGTCGGCGGAAGGTGCACGTGCCCGTCGACCTGGGACCGGACCGCAGCGACGCACGGATGCACGCCAAGACCGTAGGATCCTATGCAGTGCCGCAGGGGACCGCACCGCCACTTCCCAGCAAATTAGGGACACTGTTGCTCCTGGGGTATCGGCGAGGACCATTCGCAACCGTCTCCATGAAGCTGGGCTACGGTCCCGCACACCGTTAGGCCGTCTTCCGCTCACGCCCCAACATCGTGCAGCCCGCCTCCAGTGGTGTCGCGACAGGCGTGAATGGAGGGACGAATGGAGACGTGTCGTCTTCAGCGATGAGAGTCGCTTCTGCCTTGGTGCCAATGATGGTCGTATGCGTGTTTGGCGCCGAGCAGGTGAGCGCCACAATCAGGACTGCATACGACCGAGGCACACAGGGCCAACACCCGGCATCATGGTGTGGGGAGCGATCTCCTACACTGGCCGTACACCACTGGTGATCGTCGAGGGGACACTGAATAGTGCACGGTACATCCAAACCGTCATCGAACCCATCGTTCTACCATTCCTAGACCGGCAAGGGAACTTGCTGTTCCAACAGGACAATGCACGTCCGCATGTATCCCGTGCCACCCAACGTGCTCTAGAAGGTGTAAGTCAACTACCCTGGCCAGCAAGATTTCCGGATCTGTCCCCCATTGAGCATGTTTGGGACTGGATGAAGCGTCGTCTCACGCGGTCTGCACGTCCAGCACGAACGCTGGTCCAACTGAGGCGCCAGGTGGAAATGGCATGGCAAGCCGTTCCACAGGACTACATCCAGCATCTCTACGATCGTCTCCATGGGAGAATAGCAGCCTGCATTGCTGCGAAAGGTGGATATACACTGTACTAGTGCCGACATTGTGCATGCTCTGTTGCCTGTGTCTATGTGCCTGTGGTTCTGTCAGTGTGATCATGTGATGTATCTGACCCCAGGAGTGTGTCAATAAAGTTTCCCCTTCCTGGGACAATGAATTCACGGTGTTCTTATTTCAATTTCCAGGAGTGTATGTTAAAATATCACTTTTTACTCTGTTTTCTACAACACTCGACATAGCTTTCTTAATAGTACGGTAACTTTTCTGACAACTTCCGATACAGAGTACGACATGTCCGTCCGAAACAGACACACACCTCCGCCTCTGAAGAACACACGGAACAGACTTCGTCTCCCCGGCGCGCCGAAGCGTCCCAAAAGTGTCCGAAGCACTTCGATTGTGGTATCATTATTCTTATGTTTCTCAAAACTAGTGAAACGTTATAAACAAAAACGGTAGACTCGTAGGGTAACCATGAGAGATTGTCATACTGAAAACTGGTTTAAATACCATGAAGACTTTCTAAACAATTAATAACAGAAGTTGGGTGTTTTGGCGCCCAACACCCGACTGTGGCGACCCATCAGAAGGAAGTTCAGTGCAATTGGCGGACTCTCCCACGGGACTGGTACATACATACTGTACCATCTGCTGCTGGTACCTCACTCCATTTTTGTACCATATGCTACTTCACTTATAAAAAGCTGTATTAAGGCGAGCTTCTAGCAAGATAAAATACTGGCGGCCACTGCCAGAAATATCGCAGTATGTATGTTGTGCTTTGTCTCGTACATCGCTGATGATAAAAGTGAGACATATGCGTAACAAACACTAAATACCTAAAGAAAATGTGTTCTCCAAGTTGTAGGTACATCTGCAGTAGGCCAGAAATTGCTTCATTACTCGCTTAGAAACGGACAAATGAATTAATTGACAGCACGACACAGCAGTAACTATACAGCGTGTTCCACTTTAATCTATACCTGCCAATACCTGCCAATATCTCTAGAGTGGCACAATTCTCCAAAAAAAGTGTGTTAGTAGAAGTTGTAAGGTTTGAAGGGGGTCTGGTATGGTTACCTCGAAACGGTCTTGAACCCTGTTTTCAAAGTCAAATCAATGACAAGTTAATTCTTGAAAATGGTAACCTCTATTTTTTATCCATATTCGTATTCTACGCGAAAAAACGTATTGTATGTAGGCAACATTTTTTTTCGAAAAATCGGTCGTTTACCGCCAAAGGGCACTTCATTGTAACTTTCCCAGGTTACAAGTATCTCGAGAACGAAGCAAGATCGGGAAAAATTTTCAGTGAAAATCTTATATGGTTCCTGAACTCGTCCACTGGTGAAATTTTCGTGGTCTTGAAATAGCCTTGAAATTCTTTATCTCGATAATGAACAAATTTGCAGTGAAAATCTTGTATGGTTTCTGAACTCTGTCCGCTGGTGAAATTTTTGTGAACTTGAAATGGCCTTGAAATTCTTTCTCGACATACTGGTAACCTGGCAAAGTTACAATAAAGCGCTACCTGGCGGAAAACTATTGGTTTTGAGAAAAAATGTTCTCTACAAACAATTCGTACTTTTCACGTAGAATACCAGTATGGAATAAAAGATGGGGGTCACCATTTACAAAAATGAACTTGACCTTTGTTTGACCTTGAAAACAGTGTTGAAGGTCATTTCGAGGTAACCACCCCACGACCCCCTTCAAACTTTACAACTTTTACTAGAGACTTTTTTGCAGAATTGTGCCGCTACAGAGACATCGGCCGCTATAGATCAATATGGGACGCCCTGTATAAGATATACTATAGTGATGTACAATATATTATTATTATTATCATTATTATTACTCTTATATTAGTGGCTGTGGTCAGATACAAAGTATAAACAGCGTGAAGCCTTTCAGTTTTTACCAGCTCAGAAGTAAGAAACGTGGCAATCAAGCTGTTTACCAACAGTAAGTGCAGTGCACACATTTCACCTGGTTTGATTTGAAATGGGGTCGCAGTGTGCAGATCAACCAACTGCCACAATGGAGAGGAGTAACGCAAGTGTGTCCCTTCACAGTGGATAGTTAGCTTTCCTACCTGAGAACAAGTTGTGGGTAATTGCTTCGACATCCATTTTAATATATACACACACACACACACACACAAACAAACAAACAAACACACAAGCTAAATATCATTGATCTTTCATCATTTTAAAGATAAGAGTGTTGCACGAAAAGGGTTTAATTTTACAGTTTAGTTAGCTGCTAAATTTAGTGATAATATGGGAGTGTGGCACAGACAGCAGGGGGGATATGGGGGAGGGGGTGTTAGCTAGTTTCTAATTGCACTCGGGGGGGGGGGGGGGTAATAGTCTAAGAAGGTTTGGGAACCAATGTTCGAATGTATAACGTTACCCTTATGGGAGACTTAACAACTCGAGTACATTGGCATGTTGGATTTCATTTCATCCTTGTACAATTGTGACTGGAATTCGTCAGTAGGAAAAGGGAGAGAAGGAAACATAGTAGGTGAATATGGATTGGGGGGAAGAAATGAAAGAGGAAGCCGCCTTGTAGAATTTTGCACAGAGCATAACTTAATCATAGCTAACACTTGGTTCAAGAATCATAAAAGAAGGTTGTATACCTGGAAGAACCCTGGAGATACTAAAAGGTATCAGATAGATTATATAATGGTAAGACAGAGATTTAGGAACCAGGTTTTAAATTGTAAGACATTTCCAGGGGCAGATGTGGATTCTGACCACAATCTATTGGTTATGAACTGCAGATTGAAACTGAAGAAACTGCAAAGAGGTGGGAATTTAAGGAGATGGGACCTGGATAAACTGAAAGAACCAGAGGTTGTAGAGAGTTTCAGGGAGAGCATAAGGGAGCAATTGACAGGAATGGGGGAAAGAAGTACAGTAGAAGAAGAATGGGTAGGTCTGAGGGATGAAGTAGTGAAGGCAGCAGACGATCAAGTAGGTAAAAAGACGAGGGCTAATAGAAATCCTTGGGTAACAGAAGAAATATTGAATTTAATTGATGAAAGGAGAAAATATAAAAATGCAGTAAATGAAGCAGGCAAAAAGGAATACAAACGTCTCAAAAATGAGATCGACAGGAAGTGCAAAATGGCTAAGCAGGGATGGCAAGAGGACAAATGTAAGGATGTAGAGGCTTGTCTCACTAGGGGTAAGATAGATACTGCCTACAGGAAAATTAAAGAGACCTTTGGAGAGAAGAAAACCACTTGTATGAATATCATGAGCTCAGATGGCAACCCAGTTCTAAGCAAAGAAGGGAAGGCAGAAAGGTGGAAGGAGTATATAGAGGGTCTATACAAGGGCGATGTACTTGAGGACAATATTATGGAAATGGAAGAGGATGTAGATGAAGATGAAATGGGAGATAAGATATTGCGTGAAGAGTTTGACAGAGCACTGAAAGACCTGAGTCGAAACAATGCCCCGGGAGTAGACAACATTCCGTTAGAACTACCGATGGCCTTGGGAGAGCCAGTCATGACAAAACTCTACGATCTGGTGAGCAAGATGTATGAGACAGGCGAAATACCCACAGACTTCAAGAAGAATATAATAATTCCAATCCCAAAGAAAGTAGGTGTTGACAGATGTGAAAATTACCGAACTATCAGTTTAATAAGTCACAGCTGCAAAATACTAACGCGAATTCTTTACAGACGAATGGAAAAACTGGTAGAAGCGGACCTCGGGGAAGATCAGTTTGGATTCCGTAGAAATGTTGGAACACGTGAGGCAATAGTGACCTTACGACTTATCTTAGAAGAAAGATTAAGAAAAGGCAAACCTACGTTTCTAGCATTTGTAGACTTAGAGAAAGCTTTTGACAACGTTAACTGGAATACTCTCTTTCAAATTCTGAAGGTGGCAGGGGTAAAATACAGGGACCGAAAGGCTATTTACAATTTGTACAGAAACCAGATGGCAGTTATAAGAGTCGAGGGACACTAAAGGCAAGCAGTGGTTGGGAAAGGAGTGAGACAGGGTTGTAGCCTCTCCCCGATGTTATTCAATCTGTATATTGAGCAAGCAGTAAAGGAAAGAAAAGGAAAATTCGGAGTGGGTATTAAAATCCATGGAGAATAAACAAAATCTTTGAGGTTCGCCGATGACATAGTAAATCTGTCAGAGACAGCAAAGGCCTTGGAAGAGCAGTTGAACGGAATGGACAGTGTCTTGAAAGGAGGATATAAGATGAACATCAACAAAAGCAAAACGAGGATAATGGAATTTAGTCAAATTAAATCGGGTGATGCTGAGGGGATTAGATCAGGAAGTGAGACACTTAAAGTAGTAAAGGAGTTTTGCTATTTAGGGAGCAAAATAACTGATGATGGTCGAAGTAGAGAGGATATAAAATGTAGACTGGCAATGGCAAGGAAATCGTTTCTGAAGAAGAAAAATTTGTTAACATCGAGTATAGATTTAAGTGTCAGGAAGTCGTTCCTGAAAGTATTTATATGGAGTGTAGCCATGTATGGAAGTGAAACATGGACGATAACCAGTTTGGACAAGAAGAGAATAGATGCTTTTGAAATGTGGTGCTACAGAAGAATGCTGAAGATAAGGTGGGTAGATCACGTAACTAATGAGGAGGTATTGAATAGGATTGGGGAGAAGAGAAGTTTGTGGCACAACTTGACTAGAAGAAGGGATCGGTTGGTAGGACATGTTTTGAGGCATCAAGGGATGACAAATTTAGCATTGGAGGGCAGCGTGGAGGGTAAAAATCGTAGAGGGAGACCAAGAGATGAATACACTAAGCAGATTCAGAAGGATGTATAGGTTGCAGTAGGTACTGGGAGATGAAGAAGCTTGCACAGGATAGAGTAGCATGGAGAGCTGCATCAAACCAGTCTCAGGACTGAAGACCACAACAACAACAACAACAATGTACAATTGTATGTAGTTCTCAAACAGCCGTCCTAGCATGATTATTTTTTCGTTTTTCTCGTGTACGCGTGGTGCGTAGGACATAGCCGTGAGTTGCGGCGCTTGTTCGCCTGTGCGCGCTGTGGGCGCGCGGCGTTAAGCTTCGCGGGTCACATACACGGCAGGTTGTAGGCGCCACCCTAGCGCTGTCTGCTTCATCTCCAAACGATTTTTGTCTCGCTGATAGTTTCAAACATTTCGACGGCTTAATTACAGCAATAATCGGCTACAAGCAGCTGGAGCTGTCACTGTGGGAAATATCACTTATTTAACCTGCTGCGTTCCAACTGAGGCACTGTGGACTACGAACTGGCGCTCATTTTTCCATTTTCAGCTGCTGTTCGGCTGTCAGTTTTAATGTGCCACCCGTACCTCACTCGCTGCGTGCTTCCCGTTTTCTGACGAGGCCACACGTAGCTTGAAACCCCGACAGTTTTCTACCATTTTCCTAAATTCATTCCTGTCCACGGTTTTGACCTCTGGGAAACCTAACTGGTTTGAAACCAATACCACATTTTCTCATTCTGCTGTGTTCATGATTTCCCACCAGAAACACCAAAGTTCTTAGTAACTGACGGCGACTCATAGAGTGAAACAGAAGTGACATCTGATATTCGCGAAGGATGTAGGCCCCCTGCCGTTTCTAGTCCCCATACACTGTCACCAGTCCTCTTAGACTGTTTGTGGATAATGGTGGCGTTTGGCGACTAGTAAAGTCTTCAGAACTTAAATTACAAAAATGTGCGAAAATATGCAATCGGTCCTGAACAATAAATGAAAAGTGTAAGGTCGTCCAGGTGGATACTAAAAACAATCCGCTAAATTTCGGATACACGAGAAATCACACAAATCTGAATGTTGGCGATTCAGTTTAATCCATTCGGATTACAACTGTGAACCAACTTAAATTGGAACAATCACCTGCAAAATGTTATGCGGAAGATGAACCAAAGTTTGCGTTTGTTTGGCAGAACATTTGCAAGGCGCAACAGAACCGCTAAAGCCATTGTCTGCGTTAGGCTTGTCTGTCCTTTGCTGGTGGCATGGTTACCAGGTAAGATTGCCGGAGAACATCGAAAGAGTTCAGTAAAGGGCAGATCGTTTTTATTGTCTCGAGATAGGAGGGGGAGTGACGGATATGATACGTTCGATGGGGTGGTAATGATTTAAACAAACGCGTTTCTGATTGCCTCTACATCTTTTCCAAACTTTCAGTCACCGACTTTCTCCTACGAATGCGGGAATGTTGTCTTGACTCCCACCTACGTACGAAGAAATGACCATTGCAATAAAATAAGACAAATCAGAGCTCACCCGGAAAGACTTAGACGTCCGCATTTCCCACGTGCTTTGGAGAGTGGAACGGTCCAGAGATGGTCTAAATGAGCTTCTGTAAACCGCCTCCGAGAGAAGTCATGCAGACGGATATAGATGTAGGGGGCAACAATCTTATCTCTTTAATCGAAAATGTTAATGGCACTGTCTTTCTGCAAAGTAGCGCATTTGATATCAAAAGTATCTGCTGATTCATTCATCTGTTGCCTAAATCTTCCTTAATATCCTGATTTATCGTTTGACTAACAGTCCCCGCCTACTCACAGTCCCCGAAGCATGTAATCCTTCTAGTATGGAAACTGCGCTGTAGCGTCTTAACTTCGCTCCACCGCTCAGCGACTTCTAATTATAGCAGTTTTCGTCGGGTGACAGGTTGAGTCCAGTTTGCAGATAATCGCTTCCTGCTTTTATCTCAGTTAGGTACCTGAATTTCGGGTCACGCGATTGTGGACGCGCCACAGAGAGAGAGACCAGTTTAACACGGCTGCCGACGCATTGCAACACCACGTAAAGACCGACATCTGTCCAGCTCTTCGTTCCGGCGTCCCACGGATACGCCCGGGCGCTGGAAGACGGTCTCAGAATGTCCGCTGGAGCCGCTGTGTCCGGTCAGACTGTGAGGAACAGGCTACGAGAAAGGACCTCATGACCCACACACCCTATTCCAGTTCGACGCGACAATATTTTGCAGCTCGCCTTCAGGTCTGCCGGCCCCATGTTGAAGGGAAACAAGCGCTGTGGCACAGAGGCGAACACGTGCGCCCCAGCTCACCCCAGTTCACTGCTACTACTAGCGCCCCGTCATCGTGACGCGCCTATGCGTAGCGTACAGAGGATTACAGCATAATCTGTGAGTAAAGTTAAAAATTACAGTAACTTTTCCAAAGTTCTTCAGTGTACACCTCAGCATATTAATGATTTGCATTATGAAGTCCCAGAACGATCTTATGAAAATGTTTTGATAAATATATTATATCAAGAAAAAAACAGTAACGCTAAATATGAAGCTTGAAAGCTAAAGAAACTATTCAGAATATGCAAATCTATGTCACAATCAAAAGTGACAAGTCTCAACTTGATCAGAGGAATATTTTGGTCAACACTGGTGTTTTTAGAAAAATTGAAGGCACTAAATATTAGATTCTCGAACAAGAAAATTCGTATGTAGCCTCAGTTTGATCTAACAACATTATATCTGTGACACCAATACGCTACCTCCATTAGTTTTCAAGTTATTTACAAAAAACCAAATTTGTAACAAGCACGTTCTCGTCCACAGTAGATTATTATTTGTGTTCGTTATAGGAAGTTCTACTTACAGCACTCGGTTACATTGATGAAATGCACTTAAGCGCCAAAGAAACTGGTATAGGCATGCGTATTCAAATACTGAGATATGTAAACAAGCAGAATACAGCGCTGTTGGCGGCAACGCCTGTATAGGACAACAAGTGTCTGCCGCAGCAATTAGATCAGTTACTGGTGTTACAATGGTAGGTTTTCAAGCTGTAAGTGAGTTTGAACGTGGTGTCACAGTCGGCACACGAGCTATGGGACACAGCATCTCCGAGGTGGCGATGAAGTGGGGATTTTCCCGTACGACCACTTCACCAGTGTACCGTGAATATCAGGAATCCGGTGAAATATCAAATCTCCGACATCGCTGCTGCCGGGAAAAGATCCTGCAAGAACGGGACCAACGACGACTGAAGAGAATCGTCCAATGTAGCGGCAGTGCAACCATTCCGCAAATTGCTGCAGGTTTCAATGCTGGGCCATCAACAAGAATCAGCTTGTGAACCAAACGAAACATTACCGGTATGGACTTTCGGAGCCGAAAACACACTCACGTACCCTTGATGAGTACACGACGCAAAGCTTTACAGCTCCTCTGGGCCCGTCAACTCCGACATTGCACTGTTGATGACTGGAAATATGTTGCCTGGTCCGAAGAGTCTCGTTTCAAATTGCATCTAGCGCATGGACGTCTATGGATATGAAGACACTGTCACGAATGCATGAACCCTGCATGACTGTTGCAACCCTTGTTCACAGTACGAGCAGCCCTTAGCGGCTCGCCATCTCACAACTATTCATGACGTCGCCTCTCCGGCTTAGATCATTTTTAATATGTGACTTGTAAGTACTGCATCTTTTCCGGTCAGTACAAACTTTAATTTTATTAATGTATTATATAAATAATATGTTTTAGACCAGTTAGTCTAATTCTGAAGACGACGCTCATAGTAGCGTCGAAACCTGGTCAATTCTGACTTAATATTTGTGACCGAGGGCTTATTTGTTCTAATATAATTCTGACACGGTCACTGAACCTTGGCAGCTATGTTCAAAGATTTACCAAAAGTTTTCCTTCGTACAAACAGTGTCCCGACAATAATGAACACAAAAAGAAAATATCAACTAAATCGGTCAAGCCGTTCTCAGGGATGATCTGTCGTACAGGTGACAAGTGATTTTTATTTATATAGATATTGAAAATCAAATTTTTGTTGCGCCTGCAGGCCGGTAGATAGGCAGTCTGCAACTGAAGCTGGTTGCTCGTGAGCTCGTTTAGCCATTAAGTAACAGAGATGATTGAAACCAGTTGTTTGTAAAGGCACTAATTCTGTGATATTCGCTACATCAGCGATATGTAGGGGAATGAAGAACACAGTTTGTTTAAGGAATGCCAGCACTGGATGATTGTCTTTTAGTTCGTCTACTCTATGTGTGGTTCAATGGACAGTAATGGATTTAGTGGAGGGAATAATTCCAAACGGTACGTAGAGAGAAGCAATGAGATATGCACTGAATACTGATGTCTGTGTGTGTGCGTGTGTGTGTGTGTGTGAGAGAGAGAGAGAGAGAGAGAGAGAGAGAGAGAGAGAGAGAGATAGGCTACTGGGGGAGAGATTGGAGGGAGGGATATATAGCGACCTCTGTTTTCTACCAGCGCTCGCTATAATGTCGCGAGAATGACGAGAGAGAGAGAGAGAGAATAAAAAGAAAAGGTACAAAAGGAAAAGCCGAGACAGGATAAGTGTGTGTGAGGCGGGAGCATCCGGTGGCGGTCCGGCTCCAATCACCCCTGTCGGACAGTTAGGGGTGGCGGCGGCGGTAATTTTAAATTGTAATTCTGGCAATTTTGCTACCCCCTCCCCAACCATCGTCCCGGAGCCATCAAGCTAACAGCGTCGGCGGCGGGATAGCAGCGCGCTGTCTGAAGGGGGACCGGCTGAGGGGGTGGCAATAGAGGAAGAGAGGGGGTGCCGCAGGGGTGGGTGGCGTGCCGCGAGAAAAAAAAAAGCGCTGGCTCCGCTCGAGGAAAATAAGGCGCAGAAAGAGGCGGCGACGCTACAGGGGTGTCCGGTCCGCCGGGGACTCGAGCTTGTGGTGGCAGGGTTCGATGCCTGCTGTTAGCACTGTGGGTGGAACTTTCCAGCGCAAGAGGGGCGGGAGGGGGGGGGGGGGGGGGAATGGAGGGTCCGTGGATCTCGCCGCCGAAAGGCGAACAGTGACGTCACAAGAGTAACAAAAACATAGTCCAACAACTGAAAACACAAATTGCTGTAATCAGTCACGTTCGTGTACGCATCCCGCTATTAGCCTGCCCTTCCCTGTTAGCCGGGCAGGCAAGCTGCGGCGCGTAGTAAGCAGAACGGGCGGGCCAAGCTGTGCCCAGGCCAAGCAGGCTACAGGAAACCTGCTCTCGCCCGTCCGTATTCCCGCCGTGCTACGCTATGTAGCAGCTTCTCCGGTACGCTTCCATTGTAGTTTTATGAGCATGTTTCGGAAGTTGATGGAAAAGCTTTCTTTTACCCGATTCTCAAAATATATATACAGGGTGGTCCATCGATAGTGACCGGGCCAAATATCTCACCAAATACGCATCAAACTAAAAAAGTACAAAGAACGAAACTCGTCTAGCTTGAAGGGGGAAACCAGATGGCGCTATGGTTGGCCCGCTAGATGGCGCTGCCATATGTCAAATGGATATCAACTGCGTTTTTTAAAATAGGAACCCCCATTTCTTATTGCATATCCGTGTAGTACGTAAATAAATATTAATGTTTTAGTTGGACCACTTTTTTCGCTTCGTGACAGGTGGCGCTGTAATAGTAACAAACATATGGCCCACAATTTTAGACGAACAGTTGGTAGCAGGTAGGTTATTTAAATTAAAATACAGAAGGTAGGTACGTTTGAACATTTTATTTCGGTTGTTCACATGTGTTACATGTACCTTTGTGAACTTATCATTTCTGAGAACGCATGCTGTTACAGCGTGATTACCTGTAAATATCACATTAATGCAATAAGTGCTCAAAATGATGTCCGTTAACCTCAATGCATTTGGCAATACGTGTAACGACATTCCTCTCAACAGTGAATAGTTCGCCTTCCGTAATGGTCGCACATTCACTGACATTGCGCTGACCCATGTTGTCAGTCGTTGTCGGTGGATCACGATAGCAAATATCCTTCAACTTTCCCCACAGAAAGAAATCCGGGGACGTCAGATCCGGTGAACGTGCGGGCCATGGTATGGTGCTTCGAAGACCAATCCACCTGTCATGAAATATGCTATTCAATACCGCTTCAACCGCACGCGAGCTATCTGCCGACATCTCTCATCGTCCCGTAATTTCTCTTGTGCCCAGTGGCAGAACTGTACACGACGTTCAAAGTCGTCGCCATGCAATTCTTGGTGCATAGAACTATGGTACGGGTGCAATCGATGTTGCTGTAGCATTCTCAACACCGACGTTTTTGAGATTCCCGATTCTCGCGCAATTTGTCTGCTACTGATGTGCGGATTAGCCGCGACAGCAGCTAAAACGCCTACTTGGGCATCATCATTTGTTGGAGGTCTTGGTTGATGTTTCACATGTGGCTGAACACTTCCTGTTTCCTTAAATAACGTAATTATCTGGCGAACGGTCCGGACACTTGGATGTCGTCCAGGATACCGAGCAGCATACATAGCACACGCCCGCTGGGCATTTTGATCACAATAGCTATTGATGAACACGATATCGACCTTTTCCGCAATTGGTAAACGGTCCATTTTAACACGGGTAATATATATATATCATATATATATATATATATATATATATATATATATATATATAATGATGCTCCATTGATCGTGACCGGGCTATATATCTCACGAAATATATATATATTCATTTTGGCTCATTGTAGGCCACAAAATGGTGCATTTTATTTGTCCTTTTCGCCTGAAGTAGGGCTCATTTTTTTCTATATGGACAGTTGTCTCCACAGCTTCATCGTCTTTCGACTAGTACCGGCTATCCTCACTTCCAACTGCCATCAGGCCACATCTAACACGTGTTTCTACAGTATGTCTCCGAGAGTGGACAACTTTTGCAAATGCGACGCCAACTAACGTAATGTTTGGAAAGTCTACTTCCTGTAATCCTAGTGTGTTTCAGCCAAATATGACCCCAATCACGCCAATTTTAATTACTTGTCCAGGATGAGTATTCCGAACTGAATTCGTCCTAAATGGCCAAAATAGTTCGTTCAAAATGCCCCAAAACCATTTTAGCAAACACGATGTTCGTTTTTATATTATGTTAAACTACAAAGTAAGTGTCTGAAAGAAGAAGCTTTTCTTTCGTACTAAGCTTACTTTGCACTGCGTTGCATACCACCCGAATGTGTTTTTAATATCAACCGATGCATATTTTTTTCCTATTTGCATGTTTGCTCTTAATTTAGAAAGTCTATGTTCTGCTAACTTCCTCAAATCCTTAGCACACATTTGCACACACTTGCTAGTTACTAAATGTATGTCCTGTTTTAAAATGTACTACGGAGTGCGGAAACTGCTAGCCAAATTTACAAACATATTGGAATACACTCGAGGTTTCCGAATGAGTGTAAGCTTGTAGAAAATTTTTGCACGAAGTGCATTGCGAGACAACTGCTGATTTATCTGAAGCTGCCTCATAAACACACGAAAACTTTTCCCTAATTCTCAGTTTCTCTTCGGTGTGCTTTAAAGTTTGGTTTGTTCATTTTGCTGCTCCCACCATTACTGTAACTCAGCTGCAGTGAAGCTGCCTAAGCAAACACACAGCTGACTGTAGTTCAGTCACGCTTAAACCACGTGGTTCGGTACACGTGCACGCTCCTGCGTCCGTTGCGGCAGGTAGATGTGCTGTACCGGTTGCGGCCCACACAGGGGCAGCCAGTCTCGAAGGAGAATCTGTACACCTTTCGTTCGTTATTACTTCCAGTACTTTTGAGCAAGTAGTAAAGGAAACAAAAGAAAAAATCGGAGTAGGTATTAAAATCCATGGAGAAGAAATAAAAATTTTGAAGTTCGCCGATGAAATTGTAAATCTGTCAGAGACAGCAAAGGACTTGGAAGAGCAGTTGAACGGAATGGACAGTGTCTTCAAACGAGGATATGAACATCAACAAAAGCAAAACGAGGATAATGGAATGTAGTCGCATTAAGTCCGGTTACGCTGAGGGAATCAGCTTACGAAATGAGACACTTAAAGTAGTAGATGAGTTTTGCTAATTGGACAGCAAAATAAATGATGACGGTCGAAGTAGAGAAGGTATAAAATGTAGACCGCCAATGGCAAGGAAAGCGTTTCTGAAGAAGAGACATTTGTTAACATCGAGTATAGATTTGAGTGTCAGGAAGTCGTTTCTGAAAGTTATTTGTATGGAGTGTAGCCTTGTATGGAAGTGAAACATGGACGATAAATAGTTAGACAAGAAGAGAATAGAAGCTTTCGAAATGTGGTGCGTCAGAAGACTGCTGAGGATTACATGGGTAGGTCACATAACTGCTGAGGAGGTATTGAATAGAATTGGGGACAAAAGAAGTTTGTGGCACAACTTGACTAGAAGAAGGGATCGGTTGGTAAGACATGTGATGAGGCATTATCCGATCACCAATTTAGCATTGGAGTGCAGCGTGGCGGGTAAATATCGTAGAGATGAATACACTAAGCAGATTCAGAAGAATGTAGGTTGCTGTAGGTACTGGGAGATGAAGAAGCTTGCACAGGATAGAGTAACATGGCGAGCTGCATCAAACCAGTCGCAGGACTGAAGACCACAACAACAACAACTCGTAAAATTACCCCTCCGTCATTGTACGGTCTTTGGTCATTAATCAGGCACCGGAGTACTGTCCGAACGACTTTTTTCTGACATTTGACACTGTTTTACAGCAGGAGAACAAAGAAAGCTATACTATGTGATCAAAAGTATCCGGACGACCCCAAAAACATACGCTTTTCATATTAGGTCCATTGTGCTGCCGCCTACTGCCAGGTACTCCATATCAGCAACCTCAGTAGTCATTAGACATCGCGAGAGAGCAGGATGGGTCGCTCTGCGGAACTCACGGACTTCGAATGTGGCCAGGTGATTGGGTGTCACTTGTGTCATTCGTCTGTACGCGAGATTTCCATCCCTAGGTTCACTGTTTCCGATGTGATAGTGAAGTGGAAACGTGAAGGGACACGTACAGCACAAAAGCGTACAGGCCGACCTTGTCTGTTGATTGACAGAGACGAGCCGTCGAAGGCGCTGCAGTCATGGACTGTGCGGCTGGTCCCGGCGGAGGTTCGAGTCCTCCCTCGGGCATAGGTCTGTGTGTTTGTCCTTGGAATAATTTAGGTTAAGTAGTGTGTAAGCTTATGGACTGATGACCCTAGCAGTTAAGTCCCATAAGATTTCACACACATTTGAACATTTTTTTGACTGACAGAGACCACCGGCAGTTGATGAGGGTCGTAATGTGTAATAGGCAGGCAGCTATCCAGACCATCACACAGGATTTCCAAACTGCATGAGGATCCACTACAAGTACTATGACAGTTAGGCAGGAGGTGAGAAAATTTGGATTTCATGAAACACAAATCATGGCGGTAAATGCCAAACGCCGCCTCGCTTGGTGTAAGGTGCGTAAACATTGAACGATTGAACAGTGGAAAAACGTGTGTGTGGAGAGACGAATTACGGTACACAATGTGGCGATCCGATCGTAGGGTGGGGCTTTGGTGAATGCCCTGTGACCGTCATCTGCCTGCGTGTGTAGTGCCAACAGTAAAATTCGGAGGCGGTGGTGTTACGGTGTGGTCGTGTTTTTCATAAAGGGGGCCCGCACCCCTTGTTGTTTAGCGTGACACTATCACAGCGCAGGCCTACATTGACGTTTAAACCAACTTCTTGCTTTCCACTGTTGAAGAGCAATTCGGGGACGGCGAATGCATATTTCAACAGGATCGAGCAACTGTTCATAATGCACGGTCTGTGCCGGAGTGGTTACATGACAATAACATCCCTGTAATGGACTGGCCTGCACAGAGTCCAGATGTGAATCGTACAGAACACCTTTCAGAGATTTTGGAACGTTTCTTCGTGCCAGATCTCACCGATCGACATCGATACCTCTCGTCAGTGCAGCACTCCGTGAAGAATGGGCTGCCATTCCCCAAGAAACCTTCCAGCACCTGACTGAACGTATGCCTGCGAGAGTGGAAGCTGTCATCAAGGATAAGGGTGGGCCAACACCATATTGAATTCTATCATTACCGATTGAGGGCACCACGAACTTGTAAGTCATTTTCAGCCGGGTGTCCGGGTACTTTTGATCACATAGTGTACTTTAGTACCAAGCCCAAAGCTACTGAAACATACTCGTGTCTCTGTTAGTGTTGCAATTCGCTAAATCGCATCAACAACCGCGTAATTGCACTGCACTCAGAAAATAATGGTAGGAAAGTTGATCTGCTGGAACAGTTATCAGCACTTTTACACAGAGAAAAATTTTCTGAAAACACACTACATGGTCAAACCGAGTTCAAAAACGACAGTTTTGTCAGCATTTTCAAAAGTTTGCTTTTTCCCTAGACAAATTATTATTTGCATCCGTTTCAATCATAAAGTCAGATCTCATATTTGCACAAATAATTCTTTTGGATATGACATCTACGCAGGGTGTTAAAAATGTCTATTATTTTTTGAGGTTGTAGTACCCACTAAAAAAAGAAAAAAGTCTAGTAAACCTTAGGAGGCAGGAGTACTTGTTCATCTTTGATACTGTGAAACACATCTGTTGTACTGAAAGGTCTTTGCTTTCCATGTATAGAGTGGTGATAGTATCAACTTACTGTCAAACACATCTTTCCCACTGAACAAGTGTTTATAGCTCTTAAGATATGCATTTTAGCGAACATTTTTAACAGACTTTGTTTTTGTTTTTCTGTCGGTTCGTATCCACCCCCGATAATATTCGACACATTTTATTTTAACACCTGTAAAGAACATTGTGACATACAAGAGGGCACATCGAACGCCGACTCAAAACATGCCCATATGTGGCAATGTCACGTGCGCCAGTGACGTCACAGCCGGCAGCTAGCGTATATAAGGGCGCACCAACAGCCCACTGGCAGTCATAACACTTGACAATGGCCAAGGAGTGCTTGGCCGAAAGTTCTACATCTACATCTACATCTACATGACTACTCTGCAATTCACATTTAAGTGCTTGGCCGAAAGATCTACATCTACATCCACATGACTACTCTGCAATTCATATTTAAGTGCTTGGCAGAGGGTTCATCGAACCACAATCATACTATCTCTCTACCATTCCACTCCCGAACAGTGCGCGGGAAAAACGAACACCTAAACCTTTCTGTTCAGGCTCTGATTTCTCTTATTTTATTCTGATGATCATTCCTACCTATGTAGGTTGGGCTCGACAAAATATTTTCGCATTCGGAAGAGAAAGTTGGTGACTGAAATTTCGTAAATAGATCTCGCCGCGACGAAAAACGTCTTTGCTTTAATGACTTCCATCCCAACTCGCGTACCATATCTGCCACACTCTCTCCCCTATTACGTGATAATACAAAGCGAGCTGCCCTTTTTGCACCCTTTAGATGTCCTCCGTCAATCCCACCTGGTAAGGATCCCACACCGCGCAGCAATATTCTAACAGAGGACGAACGAGTGTAGTGTAAGCTGTCTCTTTAGTGGACTTGTTGCATCTTCTAAGTGTCCTGCCAATGAAACGCAACCTTTGGCTCGCCTTCCCCACAATATTATCTATGTGGTCTTTCCAACTGAAGTTGTTCGTAATTTTAACACCCAGGTACTTAGCTGAATTGACAGCCTTGAGAATTGTACTATTTATCGAGTCATCGAATTCCAACGGATTTCTTTTGGAACTCATGTGGATCACCTCACACTTTTCGTTATTTAGCGTCAACTGCCACCTGCCACACCATACAGCAATCTTTTCTAAATCGCTTTGCAACTGATACTGGTCTTCGGTTGACCTTACTAGACGGTAAATTACAGCATTATCTGCGAACAACCTAAGAGAACTGCTCAGATTGTCATCCAGGTCATTTATATAGATCAGGAACAGCAGAGGTCCCAGGACGCTTCCCAGGGGAACACCTGACATCACTTCAGTTTTACTCGACGATTTGCCGTCTATTACTACGAACTGCGACCTTCCTGACAGGAAATCACGAATCCAGTCGCACAACTGAGACGATACCCCATAGGCCCGCAACTTGATTAGAAGTCGCTTGTGAGGAACGGTGTCAAAAGCTTTCCGGAAACCTAAAAATACGGAATCAACTTGAGATCCCCTGTCGATAGCGGTCATTACTTCGTGCGAATAAAGAGGTAGCTGCGTTGCACAAGAACGATGTTTTCTGAAACCCTGCTGATTACGTATCAATAGATCGTTCCCTTCGAGGTGATTCATAATGTTCGAATACAGTATATGCTCCAAAACCCTACTGCAAACCGACGTCAATGATATAGGTCTGTAGTTCGATGGATTATTCCTACTACTCTTCTTAAACATTGGTGCAACCTGCGCAATTTTCCAATCTGTAGGTACAGATCTATCGGTGAGCGAGCGGTTGTATATGATTGATAAGTAGGGAGCTACTGTATCAGCGTAATCTGAAAGGAACCTAATCGGTATACAATCTGGACCTGAAGACTTGCCCGTATCAAGCGATTTGAGTTGCTTCGCAACCCCTAAGAAACTCATGCTAGCAGCTGTTCGTGTTTCAAATTCTGGAATATTCCATACGCCTTCCCTGGTGAAGGAATTTCGGAAAACTGCGTTCAATAACTCCGCTTTAGCGGCACAGTCGTCGGTAACAGTACCATCGGCACTGCGCAGCGAAGGTATTGACTGCGTCTTGCCGCTTGTGTACTTTACATACGACCAGAATTTTTTCGGATTTTCTACCAAATTTCGAGACAATGTTTCGTTGTGGAACCTATTAAAGGCATCTCGCATTGAAGTCCTTGCCAAATTTCGCGCGTCTGTAAATTTCAGCCAATCTTCGGGATTTCGCGTTCTACTGAACTTCGCATGATTTTTCCGTTGCCTCTGCAACAGAGTTCGGACCTGTTTTGTGTACCATGGGGGATCAGTTCCATCTCTTACCAATTTGTGAGGTATGAATCTCTCAATTGCTGTTGCTACTATATCTTTGAGTTTGAGCCACATCTCGTCTACATTTGCATAGTCAGTTCGGAAGGAATGGAGATTGTCTCTTAGGAAGGCTTCTAGTGACACTTTATCCGCTTTTTTAAATAAAATTATTTTGCGTTTGTTTTTGGTGGATTTGGAAGAAACGGTATTGAGACTAGCTAGCTACAACGACCTTGTGATCACTAATCCCTGTATCAGTCACGATGCTCTCTATTAGCTCTGGATTGTTTGTGGCTAAGAAAAAATGGTTCAAATGGCTCTGAGCACTATGGGACTCAACTGCTGAGGTCATAAGTCCCCTAGAACTTAGAACTACTTAAACCTAACTAACCTAAGGACAACACACACATCGTAGCGGTCGCGCGGTTCCAGACTGTAGCGCCAGAACCGCTCGGCCACCAGCGGCCGGCGTTTGTGGCTAATAGGTCAAGCGTGTTTTCGCAACCATTTACAATTCGCGTGGGTTCGTGGACTAACTGTTCGAAATAATTTTCGGAGAAAGCATTTAGGACAATCTCGGAAGATGTTTTCTGTCTACCACCGGTTTTGAACAAGTATTTTTGCTAACATATAGAGGGATGGTTGAAGTCCCCACCAACTATAACCGTATGAGTGGGGTATTTATTTGTTACGAGACTCAAATTTTCTCTGAACTGTTCAGCAACTATATCATCGGAGTCTGGCAGTCGGTAGAGGGAGCCAATTATTAACTTAGTTCGGCTCATACAATGTAAACTTTCACGGCCGGTATTGTCTTCACTTAAAACTTCCGGGATGATAGGCCGTGGTCGAAGTATAAAACTCTCTCCTGACGTTTCGTCTCCGACTCCGGGAGACATCCTCGGAGGTAAAGCGGCGAACTGCGAAGAGAACTCGAGGAAGCGCTGGTTATATAGGCAGTGCAGAGGGCGCCACAGTTGATCACGTGGCGTCGGCTATCAGATTGTCTCTGGGAACGCCAACATTCTCGATTGAAAGTAATCGATCGTCACGCTTGCGGTGCAACGCTGACACCCAAATTTTATCGTTTAACACCTTCGTCTTTCCTGTTAAAATTATTACGATGTTTATCAATCTCGATAGGCTCTCTATACAAGCGTGCATAATAATGCGAAGTTTTTGATATGACGCTCGTCTCGCTGTATTTTATTTCATGATCACCTTCCTGGTAAACATGTTCCGCTACGGCCGATCCGTGTGACCCAGGCGGCAGTTCCTCATATGTTCGACAAGACGGGTGTTCACACTTCTCTTTGTGGTATCGATGTAAACCTGTCCACAACTACAAGGAATTTTATATACCCCGGTGTAGCCAAAGGGTGCCGTGCATCTTTTGCCGACCTTAAAAATTCTTTTATTTTCCTAGTAGGTCTGAAAATAGTTTCCACCCCATACTTGCTTAAAACTTTCCCAATACGATCTGTGACCGTACTAATGAACGGAAGAAAAACTTTGCCCATGGACGACTGTTGTTCGTCGTTACTCCGGATTCTCTGCCTAGAGCGAAGTGCTCGATCTATATCCTTGCTAGAATAGCCATTCTTCACGAAAGTTGACCGTAGGTGTTCAATCTCATCTTTTAAATAAACAGGTTCACAAAGTTTGTGCGCCCTGTCTACCAAAGTTTTCATTACACCTCTTTTTTTGTCTAGGGTGGTGGTTTGAATGTTTGTGTAGATGACGATCAGTATGTGTGGGCTTTCTATGCACCTTATGACCCAACGTTCCGTCCCGTCGTTTAAGCACAGTGAACGTCACCTTTGGACAATTATAAAGGACTGTGCTTAAACTGACGCACAATATTTTTTTTTTTTTCTTTTTTTTTTTTTTTTTTTTTTTTTTTTTTTTTTTTTTTTAGCGCAACGCAATCTGACTTCAGAATCTGACTAACATTAACCTATGCCTTTCACAAATCACTTACCTCACAAAAATCTTCGTTACTCAAGCTACTACAATACAGCGAGCGCCACTACTGCCAGCTAAATAAAAGATTCAAACTACTGAAGGCACTAAAAACTGATAGGCATAGTTAGCAAATGAAAGATTTTGATAGAGAACAAACAATGTATTTACCTTAATAGTCATAATATATATAGCGGTTCATGACATCCAATCTTACAAATTTCAAAACTCCGCCATGTCTCTCCCCACATCCACCACAGCTGGCGGTTCACCACCAACTGCGCAACGCTACGCGCTGTTCGCATCCAACTGTCCAACACTACAATGGCAGACAACAATGCAAACTAGCCACAGACTGCACACAGCACAGCCAGTGATTTTCATACAGAGCGCTACGTGGCGTTACCAATAAGAAAACATAAACAGCCTACTTACAACAGTTCGGCTGTTAAGTATAACCTCCACCCATACCAATTCGCACGAAGTATCTACTTCAACTTCACTACAAGATAAACCACTACTGATAGACACAAACACTCCGCCACCAATTCTGCCTAATCTATCTTTCCTGAACACTGTCTCAGACTTCGGAAAAATTTCTGCAGAACTTATTTCAGGCTTTAGCCAGCTTTCTGTACCTATAACGATTTCAGCTTCTGTGCTTTCTATTAGCGATTGTAGCTCAGGGGCTTTCCCAGCACAACTACAACAATTTACAACTACAATTCCGACTGTTCCTTTATCCAAGCACGTCCTGTATTTGCCATGCACCCTTTGAGATTGCAGCCCACCCCGTACTTTCCCGAGGCCTTCTAACCTAAAAAACCGCCCAGTCCATGCCACACAGCCTCCGCTACCCGTGTAGCCGCCAGCTGAGTGTAGTGAACTCTTGATCTATGCAGCGGAACCCGAAACCCCACCACCCTATGGCGCAAGTCAAGGAATCTGCAGCCAGACCCTCCTCCCGGCTCTGCACCAAAGGTCCGCAGTCGGCTCTGTCAACGATGCTGCAGATGGTGAGCTCTGCCTTCATCTCGTAAGCAAGACCGGCAGCCTTCACCAAATTAGATAGCCGCTGGAATCCAGAGAGAATTTCCTCAGATCCAAAGCGACACACGTCATTATTGCCGACATGTGCCACCACCTGCAGCTGGCTGCACCCTGTGCTCTTCGTGGCATCCGGAAGGACCCTTTCCACATCAGGAATGACTCCACCCGGAATGCACACGGAGTGCACACTGGATTTCTTCCCCTCCTTAGCCGCCATGTCCCTAAGGGTCCCCATTATGCGCCTAACATTGGAGCTCACAACTACCAATAAGCCCACCCTCTGCGATTGCCCGGACCTTGCAGTCTGAGAATCATCCTCTGAAACAGGGCAGGCAGCTGCATCTGGCTCAGCCAGAGACAGTGCCTGAAACCTGTTTGTCAGACGCACCGGGGAGGCTTTCTGATCAGCCTCTGGGGACGTCTTTCGCTGCCTGCCACGCCCTGGGACGACCTCCCAATCAACCACAGGCGAGGGCTCAGCCCCACTGCGGGCAGCAACCGGGGCAACCACAGCGGCAGACCGATCTGAGGACAGACGGGACGAGGTTGACATCCCCGTGATACCAATCTTAAAATGGGTGAGGGAGTAGATGCGGTACTACTGAACACTTCGACTGTACCGCACCGCACTGAACAGCAGTACCATGGGGTAGACAAGAGACAAACCAACAACTGTTGCAAGGCAGTCTCAGCAAAGGCAGTAAGAAAATATTTGGGGCTTTAAACTCTCGGGAGGGCCACACCACAGAATGACGTCCCAATCTAAATTATGGAAATACTATCGGCGATTTCGCCACGACAAGTAGAACCGTGAAATACCATAAGTAGTGAACTGCAATTAAGACGATTCATAAGCGTCCCACTGTAAAGCTGCACAGTCAATCTTTCCATTGCTACAAACACTTAACAGTACCTCCAAAGCTCACTCGTGGACACTACCAGAATGTCAAATTACTCAATATCCTCGTTTTCCTGTCAGAAAGGTCACAGTTCGTAGTAATAGACGGAAAGTCGTCGAGTAAAACAGAAGTAATATCCGGTGTTCCCCAAGGAAGTGTTATAGGCCCTCTAATGTTCCTGATCTATATTAACGAATACGAAACAATCTGAGTAGCCCTCTTAGATCATTTGCACTTGAAGCTGCCATTTACCGTCTTGTAAAGTCATCAGATGAACAAAACGAATTGCAAAACGATTTAGGTAAGGTATCTGTGTGGTGCGACCCTGAATAAAGAAATGTGTGAAGTTATTTACATCAGTACTAAAAGAAATCCGCTAAATTTCGTTTACGCGATAAGTCACACGAATCTGAAGGCTGTAAATTCAAGTAAATACTTAGGGATTACAATTACAAATAACCTAAATTGGAACGATCACATAGACAATGTTGTGGGTAGAACAAACCAAAGACTGCGATTCATTGGCAGAAGATTTAGAAGGTCCAACAGGTCTACTGCTTACACCACGCTTGTCCGCCCTATTCTGTAGTATTGCTGTGTGGTGTGGGATCCGCATCAGGTGGGACTGACGGAAGACATCGAAAAAGTACAAAGAAGGGAAGAGAGCCACAGACATGATACCCGAATTGGAATGGCAGTCATTAAAACAAAGGCGTTTTTCGTTGCGACGGGATCTTCTAATGAAATTTCAATCACCAGTTTTCTCCTCCGATTGCGAAAACATTCTGTTGGCACCCACGTACATAGGGAGAAATGATCATCACGATAAAATATGAGAAATCAGGGCTAGCACAGAAAAATTTAAGTGCTCGTTTTTCCCGCCCGCCATTCGAGGGAACGGTGGTTCATTGAACCCTCTGCCAAGCACTTTATTGTGAATAGCAAAGTAATCACGTAGATGTTATAACTGTAGATAATAGAATTTAACACGCTGGGGGCCGACTTAGGTTTCTTAATAAGGCAAGCAGTGATTCGGTCCCTCACTTGGAGGCACCTTCGATCGAAAACAGTCATTTACTTTAAAGCAGCTGACAGTGCCGACATCAACGCTCTCCTCCCAGGCGGCGCTCTAACTGGAGACTGCAGTACCGAAGCAAAGCTTACACCACTCACAAGTCTACATTTACATCTGCATCTACATATATGCTCCGCTAGCCACCAAGCGGTGTGTGGCGGAGGGCACAACTCGCGCCAAAGTCATATTCATCCCCCCCCCCCCCCCTACCCCTCTGTTCCACTCGCGGCTCGCGCGAGGGAAAAGCGACTGTCTGAACGCCTCAGTACGAGCTCTTATTTCCCTTATCTTTGAATGATGATCATTACGCGATTTGAAAGTTGGTGGTAATAATACATGCTTTACATCCGCGGCGAAGATCAGATTTCAGAATTTAGTGAGCAGCTCCTTCTGTTTAGCGCGTCGTCTATCTGCAAATGTGTCCCACTTCAAACTTTCTATGAGATCTGTAACGCTGTTGCGATGGCTAAATGTACCACTCACGAATCTTGCCGCTCTTCTTTGGACCTTCTCAGTCTCTTGAATCAGACCAAACTGGTAAGGGTCCCATACAGACGAACATTACTCAAAGACTGTACGAAATAACGTATTGTAAGCTATTTCCTTTGTTGAAGGACTGCATCGCTTCAGGATTCTACCAATAAACCGCAATCTAGAGTTCGCCTTACCCGTTACTTGTGTAATCTGATCATTCCAGTTGAGATCATTTCGAATAGTCACACCCTGATACTTGACTGATGTCACCGCTTCGAAAGACTGATCATTTACTTTGTACTCGTACATTAAAGGGGATTTTCGCCTTGTTATACGCAGTAGATCACACTTACTGAAATTGAGAGATAACTGCCAGTCATTACACCACGCATTTATTTTCTGCAAATCCTCACTGATTTGTTCACAACTTTCGTGTGATACTACTTTCCTGTAGACTACAGCATCATCGGCAAACAGTCTAAGGCCGTTGTCAATACCATCAACCAGATCGTTTATGGAAATCGTAGAAAGGAGAGGACCTATTACGCTGCCCTGAGGCACACCTGAAGTCACTCTTGTTTCTGTTGAAGTCTCCCCGTTCAGGACGACATACTGCTCCCTGTCTGTTAGAAAACCTTCTATCCATCCGCATATGTCATCGGACAGACCGTAAGCGCGCACTTTTTGTAGCAAGTGACAGTGCGGAACTGAGTCGAACGCCTTTCGAAAGTCGAGAAATATGGCATCAACCTGGGAGCCGGTATCTACAAACTCGCACAAAGAGGCCAGCGGTGTCTCGCATGACCGCTGTTTCCTAAAACTGTGCTGGTTTCTGCAGATGACCTACTCAGAGTCTACAAAGGTCATTATGTCTGAACACAAAATATGTTCCATGATTCTACAAGAAATTGATGTCAGTGAAATTGGCCGGTAATTATGAGCATCCGATTTTCTACCTTTTTTATAGATTGCTATGACCTGGGCCTTCTTCCAGTCCCGTGGAACTTACCGGCGTTCCGATGATCTCTGATAGATGACGGATAAGAATTGTGCTATATTTGTAGCATGTTGTTGTTGTTGTTGTGGTCTTCAGTCCTGAGACTGGTTTGATGCAGCTCTCCATGCTACTCTATCCTGTGCAAGCTTCTTCATGTCACAGTACCTACTGCAACCTACATCCTTCTGGATCTGCTTAGTGTATTCATCTCTTGGTCTCCCTCTACGATTTTTACCCACCACACTGCCCTCCAATGCTAAATTTGTGATCTCTTGATGCCTCGGGACATGTCCGACCAACCGGTCCCTTCTCCTTGTCAAGTTGTGCCACAAGCTCCTCTTCTCCCCAATTCTATTCAGTACCTCCTCATTAGTTATGTGATCTACCCACCTAATCTTCAGCATTCTTCTGTAGTACCACATTTCGAAAGCTTTTATTCTCTTCTTGTCCGAACTATATATCGTCCACGTTTCGCTTCTATACATGGCTACACTCCATATAAATACTTTCAGAAACGACTTCCTGACACTTAAATCAATACTCGATGTTAACAAATTTCTCTTCTTCAGAAACGCTTGCCATTGCCAGTCTACATTTTATATCCTCTCTACTTCGACCATCATCATTTATTTTGCTCCCCAAGTAGCAAAAGTCATTTAGTACTTTAAGTGTCTCATTTCCTAATCTAATTCCCTCAGCATCACCCGACTTAATTCGACTACATTCCATTATCCTCGTTTTGCTTTTGTTGATGCTCATCTTATACCCTCCTTTCAAGACACTGTCCATTCCGTTCAACTGTTCTTCCAAGTCCTTTGCTGTCTCTGACGGAATTAAAATGTCATCGGCAAACCTCGAAGTTTCTCCATGGGTTTTAATACCTACACCAAATTTTTCTTTTGTTTCCTTTATTGCTTGCTCAATATACAGATTGAATAACATCGGGGATAGGCTACAACCCTGTCTCACTCCCTTCCCAACCAATGTTTACCTTTCGTGCCCCTCGACTCTTATAACTGCCATCTGGTTTCTGTACAAATTGTAAATAGCATTTCGCTCCCCGTATTTTACCCCTGCCACCTTCAGAATTTGAAAGAGAGTATTCCAGTCAACATTGTCAAAAGCTTTCTCTAAGTCTACAAATGCTAGAAACGTAGGTTTACCTTTCGTTAATCTTTCTTCTAAGGTAAGTCGTAAGGTCAGTATTGGCTCACGTGTTCCAACATTTCTACGGAATCGAAACTGATCTTCCCCGAGGTCGGCTTCTACCAGTTTTTCCATTCGTCTGTAAAGAATTCGCGTTAAAATAAAATCTTACCGAGATGCCGTCTGGGCCAGATGCCTTTCTGGCGTCTAAGGATCTTAACTGTTTTACAATCCCAGACAGACTAAACACTACGTCAGGCATCCTTTCGTTTGTGAGATAGTTGAAAGGGGGAATGGTGCTGCGGTCCTCTATCGTAAACGAGTGTTTGAAAGCTGGTTTTAGAATTTCGGCCTTCTGTTTGTCATCATCAGTTACACTACCCGTACTGTCAGCAAGAGAATTCTGAAAAAGGCGCCACCAACGTGCACCTTTTTAGAATTCTCATGTTCACATCATACACCAAACTTGCCGTAATTCTTCGTCGGAAGCCAAGGGCAGAATCAAGAAATCACTTCTCAGCCCTTGAATGAACACACGATGACGGTCATCGGGACGACGTCGGCCTTCCATAGAAGGATCTCCGATTGGTTGGTTGGTTGAAAAGAAATTTGGGGAGGGGGGGGGGGGGGCTGGAGGGACCAAACTGTGAGGTGATCGCTCCAGGATTTTGGAGCCCACGGCGTTCTGTCCCCCAGCGACTGCCTCCGGGGGGCGCACCGACTGCCGGCGTCGCTCTCCGACACTGGTGTCGCTCCCCACGCATTGTCCAGAGCTGACTCGCCCGCCTTCCTCGTTCTGCCGCCTCGCTATGCGCGGGAAGCCGACCCGCCAAAGGTATGCGGCGACCAGAGTCCGATATCGGTACTGACATCGCGGCGACTACTGAGAAGCCGTGTGAGATCAAAAACAAAAAATATTTAAGTAGCGAGCCGTATTGGCTCAGTGACGATCACTCGAAACTCATCATAAGCAAAGAACACTACTGGCAATTAAAATTGCTACACCAAGAAGAAATGCAGGTGATAAACGGGTATTCATTGGACAATTACATTATACTGGAAATGACATTGATTACATTTTCACGCAAAGTGGGTGCACAGATCCTGAGAAATCACTACCCAGAACAACCACAACGCCTGGGCATTGAGTCAAACAGAGCTTGGGTGGCGTGTACAGGTACAGTTGCCCATGCAGCTTCAACACGATGCCACAGTTCATCAAGAGTAGTGACTGGCGTATTGTGACGAGCTAGTTGCTCGGCCACCATTCACCAGAAGTCTTCAGTTGGTGACAGATCTGGAGAATGTGCTGGCCAGAGCAGCAGTCGAACATTTTCTGTATCCAGAAAGGCCCGTACAGAATCTGCAACATGCGGTCGTGCATTATCGTGCTGAAATGTAGGGTTTCGAAGGGATCGAATGAAGGGTAGAGCCACGGGTCGTAACACATCTGAAATGTAACGTGCACTGTTCAAAGTGACGTCAATGCGAACAAGAGGTGACCGAGACGTCTAACCAATGGCACCCCATACCATCACGCCGGGTGATACGCCAGTATGGCGATGACGAATACACGCCTGCTATGGGCTTTCACCGCGATTCCTCCAGACACGGATGCGACCATCGTGATGCTGTATAGAGAACCTGAATTCACCCGAAAAATGACGTTTTGCCATTCGTGCACCCAGGTTCGTCGTGCAGTAAACCATCGCAGGCGCTCCTGTCTGTGATGCAGCGTCAAGGGTAACCGCAGGCACGGTCTCCGATTTGATTGTCCATGCTGCTGCAAACGTCGTCGAACTGTTAGTGCAGATGGTTGTTGTCTTGCAAACGTCCCCGTCTGTTGACTCAGAGATCGAGACGTGGCTGCACGATCCGTTACAGCCATGCGGATAAGATGCCTGTCATCTCGACCGCTAGTGATACGAGGCCGTTGGGATCCAGCACGGCGTTCCGTATTACCCTCCTGAACCCACCGATTCCATATTCTGCTAACAGTCATTGTATCTCGACGAATGCGAGCAGAAATGTCGCCATAGGATAAACCGCAGTTTCGATAGGCTACAATCTGACCTTTATCAAAGTCGGAAACGCGATGGTACGCATTTCTCCTCCTTACACGAGGCATCACAACAACGTTTCGCCAGGCAACGCCGGTCAACTGCTGTTTGTGTATGAGAAATCGGGTGGAAATTTTCCTTATGTCAGCACGTTGTAGGTGTCGCCACCGGCGCCAACATGTGTGAATGCCCTGAAAACCTAATCATTTGCATATCACAGCATGTTCTTCCTGTCGGTTAAATTTCGCGTCTGTAGCACGTCATCTTCGTGGTGTATCAATTTTAATGGCCAGTGACCAAGACCTTTCCAGGTACCAGTTGGATGGCAATGTGGTGTTATTTCAGTGATGACGAAATCGAGTGATATTTACGTAGGTGATCCCCCTTTTACCGCCACCGCGTTGTGCCCCCTCTGGCCGTGGTGCGGTTGGGAGGTCGGAAGCAGCTGAGCCGTCTCCTGGGGCGACCTGGCCCACACCTGTTGCAGCTGGCCCTCCGTGTCCTGGACAGTGCGGCTGGCCGCTGCAACACGGCTCGAGTGCCAGCTGGTGGGTCACGTGTTCCACCAGGGACACTGTTCAGTCACCAACTGCGGCACAATCGCGGGCTCAATTAACTGTTTAGAGAGACCTTACCATGAAGAAGGTTGATAACAGACATAAATTTCCGATTTTCAGAAAGTGTACATGTACAGATACGCAGGGGAGAGAGTGTGGCAGATATGATACGCGAGTTGGGATGGAAGTCATTAAGGCAAAGACGTTTTTCGTCGAGGCGAGATCTATTTACGAAATTTCAGTCACCAACTTTCTCTTCCGAATGCGAAAATATTTCGTTGAGCCCAACCTACATAGGTAGGAATGATCATCAAAATAAAATAAGAGAAATCAGTGCTCGAACAGAAAGGTTTAGGTGTTCGTTTTTCCCGCGCGCTGTTCGGGAGTGGAATGGTAGAGAGATAGTATGATTGTGGTTCGATGAATCCTCTGCCAAGCACTTAAATGTGAATTGCAGAGTAATCATGTAGATGTAGATACTATAATTGGAGCCAGTTCATGCCATCCGCCTCGATATGAAAGGGCTTTTTTCACCTCTACGATCCACCGACGTTTTAAATTACCATTGGCCGACAGTGAAATACACCAAGAACTTAGTATATTAAAGCAAATTGCAGTAGCCGACGGTTTTTCAGCTAAAGATGTTATGCGCCTATACAATAGGATAAAAAAACAGAAAGTAAATAATAGGCCGACCCACAATCATCTAGAGAAAAGAAAGAATAAAGCAAACCTGAAAACTATTCCAATGAAATTTTACGGAAAAATGTCCCAACAAATGGAAAAGTGTTTGAACAAATCTAAGGTTAGATGTCGTTTTCAAATTAACAACACTCTGAAACTCCGTTTAAAACGCAGTTTGAGTAAATACTCTGATAAATTTGACGGTTCTGGGGTTTACAAAATCATTTGTAGTAGTTGTGGCAAATTTTACATCGGTCAAACTGGCCGCTCTTTTGAAATTAGATTCAGGGAGCATTTGCAAGCACATAACAAAACTTCATTAGGAACGCATTTAGCAGAAACCGGTCAGACTGTAGACAATATCGAGAGTTGTATGCGTATTTTACACAGGGCAGAGAAAGGTCGCGCTCTCGACTTGTCGGAAGAGTTAGAAATTTACAAAGCCAAAAGGCATGAGCCCACTAGAGTACTCAATGGACAAAGCCATTTTGAACACAACGCCTTCTTTGCTTTATTTGATAGCATACTACGATAACTAAATAATGCCTCGCGTATTTATACGTAGCCTTACTTGATGAGTTATGTTGAGAACAGAAGGCATTTGCCTTACTTCCGCACAGTAGTCGCTCTAATCTTGTAACTGATTATCTCCTACCTACTCATGGAATGTATAGCCAAACTATATAATTTTATTTATTGAATGCTTATATGTTGTTCAAACGTTCTCTGTGGGAGACATGTCACGATGTATGTAAAGCCATCTATTGGTGAAGTTCTTACGATCGGTGCGCGCCTACATGAGATCCTAGCAGCCGACCCAACACAGGGCGCTGGTCATTAATCCGTCTCTCTTTCAGCTGTCATATAGACATTTTATCTTTCATAAGTAGCTTATAGGATACCACAGGCAATGTATTTCGCTATATTAATTCTTGATCGTAAATTCACCATAAAAAAGGGTCGGATTTACACTCTTCATACATTTTCTTTTAATAGTTTTACATGGGTACCTGCACTCATATTTTAATGTATCACAATTACTTTCTATACTTTTATCTAATGTGCTTTTATCAGATTATGTTTTTGCGTAAATGATGACTACATATAAGCAAGCCCACAGTAGCGACATCAAGAGAGGATGTAGACAAACAGGTTTCTCGATGCTGCTGTACCTCAGTAGCTAGTTGGCAGTAATCACTATGTGGACGATGTGGCCTATTCTACACCATATCATAAATCTATGTGACGATGCTATGCTGATTATATTTATATGTTTTGACGATGCCATTATGGCCGTATCACTTTAGGACATGGTCTAAAAAAGGTACGTTATACCATATTTTATCTGTACATTTCGCTGGTGTGTGACAGTATATTGTGATACATATTGCTGTTTTATGTTAAAAGACACACTGCTCACTAGTTGTATATATCTATATATTTTAGATCTGAAGATGGTCATTACAGACTGAAACCGGTCATCGTCTAAAGAATTCATTTGTGATCAGAGACTGGAATAAAGAAGCATCATGGAGGCACCCGCCACGTGTGGGCCAGCACCGTCCTGTTGAGGAGTGGAACCTCAGTCCTGTCGCATGAGGCACCAGAGCCCTCAGCCACAGCCGGCCGTCGCCTCAAACCACGCGCCATAGTTTCGCCACACGACGGCGCCCCGAGTGATACCGTTATGTGTCCAGAGCAGAGGTCACCACATTTTTTCTTTCTCTTATACCACTTTCAAAATCTTACTGTTTTCGGTAGACCCCCTTGTGCTACGTTTCTACTATATTCCCAAAATTCCTAAACACATTCGCGGTCGAGCCCCAACCCTAAATTCGGAGTGGCAAAAATAAACAGAAAAATAGCACATTTTCTTGTGTCCTATTTATTAAAATAGTACTTATGATTATATGCTTAATAAGATTAAAAATAAACATTGATAACGTACTAATCAGAAATCTACAAAACATTAACAATTAAGTCAACAATGCAAATAAACAATTTAAAAATATAGTCATAATTTTAATGAGACGGATGTACTTCATGAATTGACAGTAAATTATCAATATTTGGCTTCAATATTGTAAGGAATAACCTCAAATCTCACCGTTCTGTGATGTTCAACCTGCTCCTTTTTTTTTCGACAATATATGACGAGGGGAAAGCTATCAAAAAATTTTCTCGCAATTTCCTACAGCCCAGGATATTTTTCGGGTATTTCTGCCTGCAGCCAAAATGTTTGATAGCCCTTCTTAAATTTCACCTTCAGTTCCTCAATGGTACTACGCTCAAGTAGTTCCTCTTGTAATACCACATTCGCCACTTCCGTTTCATCAAATGGATTTATGATCCATGGTGGTATTTCCATAGAATATCTTCAAATCTATTTTTGAAGTCTTCATGCTGTGTAATTATATGTTGAGCATATGTATGAATATCCTCATCAAGACATTCTGCCTGTGACAAGTTTGGAAACTGGCAGCATTCACGCCGACTAATATTTTGCTTCATAAATTTCAATTTATCAAGAAAAGCCGGAATTAGACCCTTTATTTTTATTAAATTTAGGCTCCCCTCGTAACTGCAAGTTAACGTCATTAAATTTGTTGAACAAACATGTCAATTATGCAATGTCTGCTTTAAATCTGATCACATTTTCTTTTAAATCTGGATCTTTAGTTTCCAGAAATTCTATAACTGATTCGAAAAGTCAGTAAAATCTTGATAAACATGCACCTTTCGACAACCAGCGTACTTCAGTATGCAAGAGCAATCGTTGGAAATCTTCATCATTTTCTTCGTACAATAGTACAAATAAACGATTATTCAACGCATTACTTCTTATTTTGCTAACTGCGTTAATCACAAACTGAAGCAACTGGTGCAATTTATAACTCGAATTTTTCGCTATAGGTGTTGTCGGTGGATGACACAGTGAACTGCAGTAAGTCCTGATATCATTCTTTTAAGGTGGCTTATAAACCCAAGATATCGCCCGAACGTGGCCGGAGCTCCATCTGCTGCCACCGAAATAATGTCTGCAGATGGAATCGATTTTTCCTTTAAAAAAGGTCGCTCAGGACATTAAATACTGTTTCGCCTTTAATGTGTGTTTTCATAGTTTCCGCGAATAGCAGCTGTTCATGGATTTCTTCGTCCTTAACAAAACGACCATATGCCAACAATGATACTTCATTATCATATAAAGTCGACTTGTCCAGCTGAATAGAAAAATGAGTGGTTTGCAGGTAATTACACAAGAAGCTTTTAATATCAGAGCTCATTTCATTAATACATCTTTGTACAGTGTTGTTATTTAAAGGAATTCTTTTGAGTACGACAAATGGAGGTCTGTGCATAACAGTTTTTAAAACCTCTTCGATATCGGGTAAAACTTTCTCCGATGGTATGCGGTTTTCCAGATTTCGCAATAAGCAACGAGATACTGTAAGATACCCTCAACCCATCATCATTACTTTGAGATGTTGAAGTGAACATACAGTCCACGGAGGGTGGGTGTCTTTTCATATTTTTCCTTTATGTTTGAAACTATTTCAAATCTTTACCTATTTCATTAGGATGACACCTTCTTAGATAATCTTCGAGGTTCGATGGTTTCATAGAGTCATTGCTCAAAACCTTGTTGCATAAAGACATAAGGGCAATCGTTTGTCTGTCTTTGACGAAAGAAAACCAAATTTCAAATAATCAACACTGTATTCTCGACATTTCTTCTTAGATTCAGCCATTTTCCGTATCAGTTGTAATCTGCAAAGAAAAAAATGTGTTTTTTTAGTAGTAATGATGCGATTTTAACGGGATATGGCTAATTTAAAAGAACAGAATAGAATCACTTACTGCAATGAAGAAACTAAAACATAGAGGAAACACTGTTTTTAATTGTTAAAACCAATAAACTTCTAAGAACTATTATTCAATCGTCGAAGCTTTAGCAGCCACGAGATTAAATAACCGGTTGTTAATTCATGATTAAAGAAAATGTATACCTAATTCACGAGACCAGTGCTTCGTTTCATAAGCATAGAGTCTCTTTGTTACTGGACTGTATTAGTACTTAGATATACTGCACTCAATAAGAGCATCGCCTTATTGTTTAGTGTAGGTTCTTATTGTTAATACAAACAATAAGACTGAGAAGTTAGAAAGGCTTTTTATTATAAATTTAATACATCGCTAACAAATGGGCAGGTACTTACTTTTTTCGGCACAGGCAAACACCGACGTCGATTCACCCACACTTTTATTCTAAAAATTCTGGAAACAAATGAGTAACGATTTGTCCTCGGCATTCGTATTTACATTAGTGAAGCCTGCAAGCACAGCACCAGCCGTATTCCGTCCCACTGCACGTCTAAGCAAGCATTCCGGGCGAGCGGGCGACGCTCTGCGAGTCTCTACGTGCGTCCTACTGAATATCGTATATGCTTGATTTTACAAGCAGCAGTCGCTGACCACCTTGAAATACACAAGCTACTCAAAAAAAAAAAAATAAATAAGGTGCTTAAAAATTTTCGTGGACCCCACTTACAAGTTGCGAACCCCCCTTTATTTTTTTCACGGCAGCGTAGACCCCCGGCTGGTCTCCCATGGACCCCTGGGAACTGTGTGTCTAGAAACTATAGCTGTTGATGAAATATCGATATGACCACAACTGTTCCAATAGACATCGAAATACACTACTGGCCATTAAACTGCTACACTACGAAAATGACGTGCTACCGACGCAAAATTTAACCGACAGGAAGAAAACGCTGTGATACGCAAATGACTGGCTTTTCAGAGCATTCACACAAGGTTGGCGCCGGTGGAGACACCTACAACGTGCTGACATGAGGAAAGTTTCCAACAAATTTCTCATACACAAACAGCAGCTGACCGGCGTTGCCTGGTGAAACGTTGTTGTGATGCCTCGTGTAAGGAGGAGAAATGCGCACCATCACGTTTCCGACACTGATAAAGGTCGGATTGTTGCTTATCGCGATTGCGGTTTATCGTATCGCGACATTGCTGCTCGCGTTGGTCGAGATCCAATGACTGTTAGCAGAATATGGAATCGGTGGGTTCAGGAGGGTAATACGAAACGCCGTGTTGGATCCCAACGGCCTCGTATCAATAGCAGTCGAAATGACAGGCATCTTATCCGCATGGCTGTAACGGAACGTGCAGCCACGTCTCAATCCGTGAGTCAACAGATGGGGACGTTTGCAAGACAGCAACCATCTGCACGAACAGTTTGACGGCGTTCGCAGCAGCACGGACTATCAGCTCGGAGACCGTGGCTGCGGTAACCCTTGACTCTGCATCACGGACAGGAGCGTCTGCGATGGTGTACTCGACGACGAACGTGGGTGCACGAATGGCAAAACATTACTTTTCTCGGATGAATCCAGGTTCTGCTTACAGCATCATGGTGGTCGCATCCGTGTTTGGCGGAATCGCGGTGAACGCACATTGGAAGCGTGTATTCGTCATCGCCACACTGGCGTATCGCCCGGCGCGATGGTATGGGGTGCCATCGGTTACACGTCTCTGTCACCTCTTGTTCGCACTGACGGCACTTTGAACAGTGGACGTTACATTTCAGATGTGCTACGACCCGTGGCTCTACCCTTCATTCGATCCCTGGGAAACCCTACATTTCAGCAGGATAATGCACAACCGCATGTTGCACGTCCTGTACAGGCCTTTCTGGATACAGAAAATGTTCGACTGCTGCCCTGGCCAGCACATTCTGCAGATCTATCAGCAACTGAAAACGTCTGGTCAATGGTGGCCGAGCAACTGGCTCGTCACCATACGCCAGTCACTACTCTTGATGAACTGTGGTATCGTCTTGAAGCTGCATGGGCAGCTGTACCTGTTCGCGCCACCCAAGCTCTGTTTGACTCAATGCCCAGGCGTATCAAGGGCGCTATTACGGCCAGAGGTGGTTGTTCTGGGTACTGATTTCTCATTATGTATTCATCCCAATTGCGTGAAAATGTAATCACATGTCAGTTCCAGTATAATATATTTGTCCAATGAATACCCGTTTCTCATCTGCGTTTCATCTTGGTGTAGCAAATTTTAATGGCGAGTAGTGTACTATCTCCGCGGCTCGTGGCCTCTGGATTACAGGGTCTGGGTTCGATTCCCGCCCAGGTTTTGGATTTTCTCCGCTCGGGGACTGGGTGTTTGTGTTGTTCTCATGATTTCATCATCATTCAACAAAGTGGTGAGGTCGGACTGAGCTAACATTGGGACTTTGTACGGGTGCTGATAACCGCGCATTTGAACGCCCTACAAACCAAACATCATCATAATCGATATACAATGACGACACATTTTCCACCATCGATGTATCGATATCAATAGGGCCTCTTCGAGGGCCGATATTTTTATTTTATATGACATTTTTCCAATAAATTGTAACATCCCACCCGTCACTTATCTGGTTTTGGCGTGTGTTCACCCCAGCTAATTGACTAACAGATCAACAGAAAGAGCAAAACTGCCGCAATATCGGATAACGCAAAGAAAGTAATAAGGCCCTGTGACTCCTGATTGAACTGCGGTGGCAGTGTTGACATTAATTGATTTAGAAATGATCCCTTTTAATTAAATAGGGGTGCACATTGATGTTATATTCAGCTATCGAACACCAGATGCAAATGTTGCACATAAAATTAATTAAGAAAGTGACTTGGGATTTCAACTACTTGATTGAAAACAGATGCAGTCGATTAGCACAGATTTATTTTAACTCACGACCTTCAATCATCACATTACATGACTCTCCTAACAGGCAGTGATAATAAATTGCGTTTGCGTGGAGTAAAGCTCGATAGCTCAAAAGTAATTCCTATCGACTGACCCAGGCATAATGCGAAGTGCGACAAGAATTCTACACTACATGGCCCATGAAACCCTCGTGGAAACTTTGGCGACGTGATCCAACAAATTAATCAGTGGCCGGAGCGGGCGCAATATCACCGAATACAGCGTGGCGGAGCGGCGTCGTTGTGTGGACGTCGGCCGACCTCTTGGTAGTGCAATGCTGCGCTCGTCTATTCACTCCTAGCTATCTTGCTCAGTACGTAGCTAAACAAAAACTTTCTATCTCCAAGCTCAATCGTTCCATTTGCTAAGTCCTAAACTGCAGAGATGCTCACCCTTTCTCAGGCAAGCTGAGTAAAGAACGCCACGTCCGCACTCTAGGCAAGCTGGGAACGGAAGACCGCCACGGGGACTTCTGCCAGTCCGCTCTTCGCCTCGGTTTCCCCTCCAGCAAAATCACTTACGCCAATTGCAGCGCAAGTCGCGTTAATTATGCGTCGCTTCCCACTGCCGGCCAATGCCTGCTCTGGAAAGTGAACAAATTCCCATAAAATTTCCCTTCTTCTCAATTTCTGATATTTAGCTCCTCCCAGGTCACCCATCAAGGTTAGCGTCTGCACAAACACCAATTTTTCCGGAATTCTGACTCCCAGGAGAGTACTTCAAATTCCTCGGTCCTACGTTCCCATCGGAGGCCGGCGTATTTCATGCTGTCGCTCTTCACCTGATTTACTTCAGGCTCTGCAGACTGTGAATTCAGCATCAAGTTGCTATAGTGACGAACACGCATATTTTGGCCTCTGTTGACCTCTCCACCGTAGCTTTGCGTGGCTTTGTCGCACGTTTCACAGAAAACCGGAGGACAGACATTTATCAACAGGCGTAAAGTTCTCCGTCTGCTTCCCAGTACACCAGCCTGGGGTCGGGGTCAACCACCCACTCACTGTCACTCATGTTAAGGCGGCTGGAGGCCGCGTTTCGTTACCGCTTTCTCAGAGCTTGAGCCACCCTAAGCCGCCTATTGTCGCTTCCCTTAGCCGCTCCCCCAGCTGGCCACGCTCAATTCTGTATACTTCCCTGGGGTAAACTAGCGTCCAGTAAATCGACTCGTTTCCACAAAGTTTTCATGTCGTGTGACTTACTTTAAAACCATCACCCGACATTAGTTATTTCACTAGGTCCATACTATACCCTCTACAAGATGCATTGTGCCTTGTCAGTCATTTTGTTCAGCCCTACTGCTCGTTCAACGTGAGTTAGGTGATCTTTAATGACTTCACGTAAGGGGCATAGTTCTTGCCATCTTACAAAATCTTTGAAATTGTTGTTTTAAAATTGTAGTAGAACATGATCCTGTTTTCATTGCGTGAAGTAGGCCTAGTATTTTCTGAGCTTACGTCACGTCCAGTCTTTTTGACTGTGTGGAGTAAGTATAGGTGGCACAAAAGAAGAAGCACGTTTGCACTGGGGGGGGGGGGGGAGGGTATGGAATAACAAGATTTCTGATCAATGTGAAGAAACAGCACAAGTTGTGTTAAAAGAAATTAACACAACTAGTGTGCTCTTTGTTGACGTCGGCATTCTTCAAAAAATGAACAAAAATCTAAACAGTAAGGTCGGTTGCTGCGTTCAGCGGACAGGTTTGAAGGGATGTGCTGACGTAATCGGCGCTCGGCGCTACCGGCAGAAACTGCAACGTCTAAACTCACTACGCAGATTTGACACTAGAAATGCTACGTCGCTGGTGTTGGCAGGAATGAGAAAGACAGGGTAGTCGACATGAAGTACACACAGAAAATGCAGCATTAGAAAATTGCAGCGAAATGCAGGAACATCTGCAGCGGATACGCACTTGGTGCAGGGAGTGGCAACTGACCCTTAACATAGACAAATGTAATGTATTGCGAATACATAGAAAGAAGGATCCTTTATTGTATGATTATATGATAGCAGAACAAACACTGGCAGCAGTTACTTCTGTAAAATATCTGGGAGTACGCGTGCGGAACGAATTGAAGTGGAATGATCATATAAAATTAATTGTTGGTAAGTTGGGTACCAGGTTGAGATTCATTGAGAGAGTTCTCAGAAAATGTAGTCCATTAACAAAGGAGGTTGCTTACAAAACACTTGTTCGACTTACACTTGAGTATTGCTCATCAGTGTGGGATCCGTACCAGGCAGGGTTGACAGACGAGATAGAGAAGATCCAAAGAAGAGCGGCGCTTTTTGTCACAGGGTTATTTGGTAAGCGTGATAGCGTTACGGAGATGTTTAGCAAACTCAAGTGGCAGACTCTGCAAGAGAGGCGCTCTGCATCGCGGCGTAGCTTGCTGTCCAGGTTTCGAGAGGGTGCGTTTCAGGATGAGGTATCGAATATATTGCTTCCCCCTACTTATACCTCCCGAGGAGATCAGGAATATAAAATTATAGACATTCGAGCACGCACGGAGGTTTTCCGGCAGTCGTTCTTCCCGCGAACCATTCGCGACTGGAACAGGAAAGGGAGGTAATGACAGTGGCACGTAGAGTGCCCTCCGCCACACACCGGAGTATAAATGTAGATGTAGGTGTGTTGCGGACAGCTTGGATGTGTGCGAAGGCGAACGTGGGACCCATCGGACACCTCTTACCGTGCCACTCACATGCAGTTATCATTTTTTGTAAAGTGGCTAACATGAAGAATGAATGTGCATCTTTTTAATTTCGTTTCTTGCTCTGAGGGGGGATAGGATGAACAGAATATGAATTAATAAATGAATACTTCAATATACAGCCCTAAAACCTCCAGTGTATTTAAAATGTGGGACTGATATCCTAGGTTGATATTTGTGGTACGCCGATTTATTGATGATCCGTTGCGTTCTCCATATATCGAGAGACTATAACGGCATTGCTGTAAAAAATATCGATATAACTTTTTTCGGATACTTTTGAAATATCAACAGTGTGTTGGCTTTCAAAAAAAATGTGATTGTGGCCCTCAGCTACGTACTCTGTGACTTAGAATTGAAATATTAAAAGTTTTGGCTGGTTTCGTTGTCCAAGGGCTGCCGCATTAGAAGCCAAATACTGCTGGGTCTGCAGTACACAATAAGAATACACACAAGAATAGAATTGTCGACGAAAATGTAACATAGAAATTTATAAATGAAAGATTGCAATTAAATAAAATCTGCAGAGACTATTTTTAACGACTTTACATGATCAGTACGATAGCAGAAGTACCTTTAAGAATGCCGTTTATTACTGCACAACACTTATTGGTGTCGATGGCGCAGCAATGAAATAAAATGTAAGTTGCATAAGAGGGAAACAACACATTCCTACTTCACGTCATTAGTCATGAACAACACCATAGCTTGTGAGATACTCACTTCTAAACGCAAACTACGTCTTCACTGCAGAAGCCACGGAAATCTCACAAGTGCAGCAGTCGGGACTACGAAATGTTTCTGTCTCCCGTGACCACGCGCAAACTGCTCCACACTCTGCAAGTCTTCCCAGCGACCCACCGTCGCTGCTTCCCCATCCAGCTCTCCCCCGTCCTCTGCGAGCCGATCGTATCGCGCCGTCCTGTTCAGTACCCCTCCCCCACTTCCATCCAGTCTCCCATTAACGAGCGCTCTGATTGAGTAGAGCGCTTCCGCTATTTCTCCAAGCCAACGCACACTAAAAATGGCTCTGAGCACTACGGGACTTAACGTCTCAGGTCATCAGTCCCCTAGAAACAACTACTTAAAGCTAACTAACCTAAGGACATCACACACATCCATGCCCGAGGCAGGATTCGAACCTGCGAACGCTGCGGTCGCGCGGCTCCAGACTGTAGCGCCTAGAACCGCTCGGTCACCCCGGCCGGCCAACGCGCACTCACAAACATATTGAAACACATACGAAATGCTCGATTTACATTTGAATAACTTGAAATTAGATAACTATTCCTACGGCTGGACCATAAACACTTTCTAGCACAAATTATTAAATACATGTGGTGTGCGTACTGTAAGACCTTCGGTACACACACCGTCAGATTAATTGACATGTCGCTCTAACGAAGTAGGCGAGTGTCAACAATATGTCTCGTGGTCTTATCGTGGCGTGTTTATGTTCTGCCGTTAGGCCAGGCGATAGAAATGCCACTTACACGCTTAGAGTAGCAGATTGACGGTGACCAAAATTGACAATCTGAAGTTCCTTTGGTCTTGGTACGTTAATCTCATTCTCACATATCTCTGATACTTGACAAAGTGTCTATTCATTTCTCTTCATGGCTATGTACAGGAATATGATAATCTCATTAGGTGCAGACTGAAACTTGACTATAGACTGGTACAGACTAATGCAGACTGATACAGACTGGTGCAGACTAATGCAGTCTGGGGCAGACTAATGCAGACTAATGCAGACTGACTAATCGGAGATCTGTACACTCGTTATAATACCTCGAGCGTTCAGGTATCACTGCGCGAGTGTGATCCGGGAGGAGAAAAGGTTCTATGTGACATATTAATACGTGGATCGGCGGAAGCAGAATTTGGTCCGCCTCTAAGACAGCGCCATCTCGTAGTGCGGAGACGGACGAGCGCTGCGCCTGCGCTGTTGTGCTTAGCGGGGCGCGCTCTAGTGGCAAAGTTGTGTACGTGCTGACTACGCAGAACTATGTACACAACAATACACAAATAAATCAAATAAATGTATATCAAAGGAATAGCAACAAGAGCTAGGCCAGTAGCCTAATGTCTCTGTGCTTTCTAAAACACAGTAAATATTTAACCAATTTCTTCATGAATAGTATATATCGGATATAAACAAAGGCATAGGCGAATAAATGTGTTTGTAAGCATGCTGCTACCATTTTTTCGTGTAACTGTGGAGTGCTTATGGCCTGACGCAATGAATGGTAACTGGCAACTTTGACCTCCAAAAACACATGTACTTTTCAAGTTACATGTCTGTAATTCATATCAATTCAGGTTTACACTAATAGCTTTCTAAAGACCCATCGATCGACAAAATCGGATGAACCGTTTAGATTTTGGAAATTCGTTGCTGGGTGTTACTTGTATAACTTACAGTGAGGTACTAATATTTGAACTAGTAAAGATATTGAAAATCTGATTACAGCATCAGAATTGTCGTGCAAATAATGGTAATGTACATGTTTCTTTTTTAAGGTATCATGATTCCTCTGGCTGTTTTTAATTTCTACATGAACTGTGAAATATCTGCCGTTATGGTTTCACAAAGTCGGCCGCCTTTGGCACTCCCGGTACACAAATCTCCTTCATCGGCATAAAGCCCATTTCTCGACACAGCGCCAACACGGAATTCCCGTGCAGCCCGGGCTGGGGCTGCCCCTCTTGCTCCTGCTAATGCTCGGCACCACGCGGTTGCTGACTAGTCCCAGCTCGCCGAGAGGCCCGTGCTGCCAACTCCGAACTTACAACATTTCCAGGCCGCCACAACCCGTACGTTACCTCACGAGTGCTAGCCTGAAGTAACACCGTCACGCCTCCAGAAACCATTGTAAGAGTGGGACCTCTGACAAGGTCACCGCTGTACGCACAGACGACGGTTGTCAGAAGTGGAGCAGAACTACGCTTCATCGCTGAACGCAGTGCGATGCCAATAATTGACAGTGCGTGCTTCCTGATCACCACACCACTCCAGACGCGGCCGTTTGTGTTGTGCTGACAATGGCAGCCTAGGCGTCGGACGGTAAGTTTGGCAGTGCGGTTGTCGCTAGTGTCCCAGCAATTGGTTGGGGGATAACGCAAAATGTTGCAGGAGGGGAGTCCTCTGCACGTCCTCGGATGTCGCTCGCGGGTACGGAGAGGCTACGGCGCGCTCTGTGCTCAGTACAGAGGTCCTCCCACCCTTCCGCCGTGCTGGTTCAGGCGTCGTCGGTCTGCACCTTTCACGACGATTACGCCTGCCTCAAGTCCTCACGCACTCCGACACCGGTGAACCGTGGATTTATTTTCAAAGAATGTTGTTAAGAATTTATTTTATTTACTACCGATTCATCAAGAACATTGACACATTTAATCACACTATGTGAGCGTGGAAGTAGTTGCCAAGGAGTAACTGATGAAATCATAAGTAAACTCCTTTTTAACAAATGGTAATTTTATTCACTTTAATAGTGCCTAAAAGCATTTTTTTAAAAGAAACAGATTTAAAATTACAATCAGAAAGCACCCTCTAAATATCAAAGTTACAGTTTATTCAGAGGCAGAAAGAAACAAGTTTTGACTGTTCGAGCTTTCGGGCAGAGAACCTTGCTGCTCCCTTTTGACTCGGCCGTAGTTACGAGCGCTCACAACAGCCTCTGAAAGACTACACTGGTGCAAATCTGCAACACACCAGATTACTTTTGAAACGTCCCCTTAGAAAAATTATAAATGACTGTCCTGATAAACCTCTTACATTATTTGCTTCTCAAACAGCTGAGCAAAACTGAACGTACTCAGACATTACTTTCTTTACTTATTCTGATCAACTCTAAACTGACAAACAATATTTTTAGCGCAACGCAATCTGACATTCAATAATCCCTACAAATGAATGGCCCTGACTAAATTTACCTATACCTTCCATGAATCACTTACCTCACAAAAATCTTCGTTACTCGAACTACTGCTATACAGCGAGCGCCACTACGAGGTGCATTCAAATTCTAAGGCCTCCGATTTTTTTTCTCCGGACTGGAAAGAGATAGAAACATGCGCATTGTTTTAAAATGAGGCCACGTTCATTGTCAATACGTCCCAGAGATGGCAGCACCATACGGCAGATAGAATTTTACCGCCAGCGGCGAGAATGAGAACTGTTTTAAATACTTAAAATGGCGACGTTTTCCTTACTTGAACAGCGTGCAATCATTCGCTTTCTGAATTTGCGTGGTGTGAAACCAATTGAAATTCATCGACAGTTGAAGGAGACATGTGGTGATGGAGTTATGGATGTGTCGAAAGTGCGTTCATGGGTGCGACAGTTTAATGAAGGCAGAACATGGTGTGACAACAAACCGAAACAACCTCGGGCTTGCACAAGCCAGTCTGACGACAAGATCGAGAAAGTGGAGAGAATTGTTTTGGGGGATCGGCGAATGACTGTTGAACGGATCGCCTCCAGAGTTGGCATTTCTGAGGGTTCTGTGTAGACAATCCTGCATGACGACCTGAAATTGCGAAAAGTGTCATCCAGGTGGATGCCACAAATGCTGACGGACGACCACACGGCTGCCCGAGTGGCACGTTGGCAAGCAATGTTGACGCGCAACGACAGCACGAATGGGACTTTCTTTTCGTCGGTTCTGACAATGGATGAGATGTGGATGCCATTTTTCAATCCAGAAACAAAGCGTCAGTCAGCTCAATGGAAGCACACAGATTCACCGCCACCAAAAAAATTTCGGGTAACCGCCAGTGCTGAAAAAATGATGGTGTACATGTTCTGAGACAGCGAGGGCGTAATCCTTACCCATTGCGTACCAAAGGGCACTACGGTAACAGATGCATCCTACGAAAATGTTTGGAAGAACAAATTCCTTCCTGCACTGCAACAAAAACGTCCGGGAAGGGCTGCGCGCGTGCTGTTTCACCAAGACAACGCACCCGCACATCGATCTGACGTTACACAACAGTTTCTTCGTGATAACAACTTTGAAGTGATTCCTCATGCTCCCTACTCACCTCACCTGACTCCTAGTGACTTTTGGCTTTTTCCAACAATGAAAGACACTCTCCGTGGCCGCACATTCACCAGCCGTGCTGCTATTGCCTCAGCGATTTTCCAGTGGTCAAAACAGACTCCCAAAGAAGCCTTCGTCGCTGCCATGGAATCATGGCGTCGTTGTTGTGGTCTTCAGTCCTGAGACTGGTTTGATGCAGCTCTCCATGCTACTCTATCCTGTGCAATCTTCTCCATCTCCCAGTACCTACTGCAACTTACATCCTTCTGAATCTCCTTAGTGTATTCATCTCTTGGTCTCCCTCTACGATTTTTACCCTCCACGCTGCCCTCCAATGCTAAATTTGTGATCCCTTGATGCCTCAAAACATGTCCTACCAACCGATCCCTTCTTCTAGTCAAGTTGTGCCACAAACTTCTCTTCTCCCCAATCCTATTCAATACCTCCTCATTAGTTATGTGATCTACCCACCTTATCTTCAGCATTCTTCTGTAGCACCACATTTCGAAAGTTTCTATTCTCTTCTTGTCCAAACTAGTTATCGTCCATGTTTCACATCCATACATGGCTACACTCTATACAAATACTTTCATAAACGATTTCCTCACACTTAAATCCATACTCGATGTTAACAAATTTCTCTTCTTCAGAAACGCTTTCCTTGCCGTTGCCAGTCTACATTTTATATCCTCTCTACCTCGACCATCGTCAGTTATTTTACTCCCTAAATAGCAAAACTCCTTTACTACATTAAGTGTCTCATTTCCTAATCTAATTCTCTCAGCATCACCCGATTTAATTTGACTACATTCCATTATCCTCGTTTTGCTTTTGTCGATGTTCATCTTATATCCTCCTTTCAAGACTGTAAATTCCGTTCAACTGCCCTTCCAAGTCCTTTGTTGTCTCTGACAGAATTACAATGTTATCGGCGAACCTCAAAGTTTTTACTTCTTCTCCATGGATTTTAATACTTACTCCGAATTTTTCTTTTGTTTCTTTTACTGCTTGCTCAATATACAGATTGAATAACATCGGGGATACGCTACAACCCTGTCTCACTCACTTCCCAACCAATGTTTACCTTTCGTGCCCCTCGACTCTTATAACTGCCATCTGGTTTCTTTAAGTCTACAAATGCTAGAAACGAAGGTTTGCCTTTTCTTAATCTTTCTTCTAAGATAAGTGGTAAGGTTAGTATTGCCTCACGTGTTCCAACATTTCTACGGAATCCAAACTGATCTTCCCCGAGGTTGGCTTCTACTAGTTTTTCCATTCGTCTGTAAAGAATTGGTGTTAGTATTTTGCAGCTGTGACTTATTAAACTGATAGTTCGGTAATTTTCACATCTGTCAACACCTGCTTTCTTTGGGATTGGAATTATTATATTCTACTTGAAGTCTGAGGGTATTTCGCCTGTCTCATACATCTTGCTCACCAGATGGTAGAGTTTTGTCATGACTGGCTCTCCCAAGGCCATCAGTAGTTCTAATGGAACGTTGTCTACTTCGGGGGCCTTGTTTCGACTCAGGTCTTTCAGTGCTCTGTCAAACTCTTCACGCAGTATCATATCTCCCATTTCATCTTCATCCACATTCTCTTCAATTTCTGTAATATTGTCCTCAAGTACATCGCCCTTGTATAGACCATCTATATACTCCTTCCACCTTTCTGCTTTACCTTCTTTGGCTAGAACTGGGTTTCCATCTGAGCTCTTAATATTCATACAAGTGGTTGTCTTTTCCCCAAAGGTCTCTTTAATTTTCCTGTAGGCAGTATCTATCTTACCCCTAGTGAGACAAGCCTCTACATCCTTACATTTGTCCTCTAGCCATCCCTGCTTAGCCATTTTGCACTTCCTGTCGATCTCATTTTTGAGACGTTTGTATTCCTTTTCGCCTGCTTCATTAACTACATTTTTATATTTTCTCCTTTCATCAATTAAATTCAATATTTCTTCTGTTACCCAAGGATTTCTATTAGCCCTCGACTTTTTACCTACTTGATCGTCTGCTGCCGTCACTACTTCATCCCTCAGAGCTACCCATTCTTCTTCTACTGTATTTCTTTCCCCCATTCCTGTCAGTTGTTCCCTTATGCTCTTCCTGAAACTCTCTACAAACTCTGGTTCTTTCAGTTTATCCAGGTCCCATCTCCTTAAATTCTCACCTTTTTGCAGTTTCTTCAGTTTCAATCTGCAGTTCATAACCAATAGATTGTGGTCAGAATCCACATCTGCCCCTGGAAATGTCTTACAATTTAAAACCTGGTTCGTAAATCTCTGTCTTACCATTATATAATCTATCTGATACCTTTTAGTATCTCCAGGATTCTTCCACGTATACAACCTTCTTTTATGATTCTTGAACCAAGTGTTAGCTATGATTAAGTTATGCTCTGTGCAAAATTCTACAAGGCGGCTTCTTCTTTCATTTCTTCCCTCCAATCCATACTCGCCTACTATGTTTCCTTCTCTCCCTTTTCCTACTGACGAATTCCAGTCAGCGTCAGCGTTGTGAAAAATGTGTACGTCTGCAGGGCGATTACGTCGAGAAGTAACGCCAGTTTCATCGATTTCGGGTGAGTAGTTAATTAGAAAAAAAATCGGAGGCCTTAGAACTTGAATGCACCTCGTACTGCCAGATTCAAACTACTGAAGGCACTAACTACTGATAGGCATAGTCAGCAAATGAAAGATTTTGATAGAGAACGAACAATTTATTTACCTGAAAAGTGTTCTAAAGTCATAATATATATAGCAGGTCATGACATCCATTCTTACAAATGTACTCTTTCTGATAGACACACGTCCAGATCATCCGCTCTCAAAACTCCGCCATCTCTCTCCCCACATCCACCACTGCTGGCGGCTCACCTCCAACTGCGCAACGCTACGCGCTATTAACATCCAGCTGCCCAACACTACAATGGCAGACAACAATGCCACCCAGCCACAGACTGCACACAGCACAGCCAGTGATTTTCACACAGAGCGCTACGTGGCGTTGGCGTTACCAATATAAGAACCTAAACACCCTGCTTACACTTTAAACTAAGTGTTTTAACAATTTACACAAGCACACCCCCCCCTCCCCTTAGGAGGATGGAAATGGTACACAATACTAACAATTAAAATTTTAACCTTGCCACCGAATGTGCAACTTGATTTTAAGTTCTAAGAAAAGTCTTACAGTGAAAGGGTGGCAACTTAATATACTAAAATGATCATTTAAATAAAAGCCCATGAAATGCAATCTTATATAAAATGCTACAAGGTTGGCCAAGCAATAATTAAGATGCTCTACAGTACACATGTACCGCCTTACACAGATACTGAAACTTCCCCTTTGAACTATTTATACACGAGACTTCCCCTTAGAACAATTATACACGACTGTGCTTAAACTGATACACAATATTTTGTTAGCGCAACGCAATTTGACTTTCAAAAATCCCTACAAAAGAATGGCCCTGACTAACATTAAACTATACCTTTCACAAATCATTTACCTCACAAAAATCTTCGCTGCTCAAGCTACTGCAATACAGGAGCGCCACCCACTACTGCCAGCTAAATGAAAGATTCAAACTACTGAAGCCACTAACTACTGATAGGGATAGTTAGCAAATGAAAGATATTAATAGAGAACAAACAATGTATTCACCTTAATATCATCACAAGTCATAATCTATATATCAGTTCATGACAAATTACAAACCTCCGCCATCTCTCTCCCCACATCCACCACTGCTGGCGGCTCACCTCCAACTGCGCAACGCTACGCGCTGTTCACAGCCAGCTGCCTAACACTGCAATGGCAGACAACAATGCAAACTAGCCACAGACTGCACACAGCACAGCCAGTGATTTTCATATTGAGCGCTACGTAATGTTGCCAATAAGAAAACATAAACAGCCTACTTACATAAAGAAAACATAAACAGCCTACTTACATAGCCCCCATGCTCCCCACAAAAAATTTTTACAAATGGTGTTGGGCACTGGCCAATACAGATTTGACAAAAATTTTTCACAATTACAGTAACAAAGATATAAAATGCACACACTTATTGATACAATGTTGGTCAAAAGCTCAAATTTTCTCACAGTCCATAAAGACAGTCCTAATCGTACATAACAGTAGAATAGCAGTGTTTTTCTCAAAGTCTGAGCAGTAAAAGAAAATGCACACGGAAGTAGTGGATTTCCATGCAGTCTTGAAGAAGTAGTGTTGTCCTTCCAACGGAAAGACAGTGCTGACTCTTGACATGCAGACAGGTAATGGGCCACAACATAGCAAACCCACAGCAGAGTCAGTCGTAGTTTGGAAGAATATTGGTAGGTAGGTCATCACAGAGCAGACCCACTGTAGTCGTGGTAGAGAGTATGGTATTGGTGGGCCACCAGAGGTGCAGACCCACTGTAGTCCTTGTAGAGATAATGGTATTGGTGGGTCATCAAAGATGCAGACCCACTGTAGTCCTTGTAGAAATAATGGCGTTGGTGGGTCATCATAGATGCAGACCCACTGTAGTCCTTGTAGAGATAGCCAGCAGCCATCTGTTGTGACTGTGCAGGTGCACAATCACCATTGAAGAGTCTTGCGGATAATATAGCAAGTCCATAAACCACCACTTGTGCACTCACAAAGTTTCTGGAATTGTCCTTAGATCCAGCAATGCTGTTATCCAGTCCCTTGCTGAATCATTAACACACGTGCAAACACTATCAGTCCCTACTTCTCACATATTGTCCATATACTATGACCAACAGAAACGTGTGCAGTGAAATGTAACTAACAAGTTAATAATATCATGAACTGGTGACAATAACAATTTTATAACATTAGAATACAATAACAAAGGTACAAAACACATCATTAAAAACATAACAATACAGACAACATTTGTAGTAATACAGGCTTTACAAAAGAATCGAAATAACATATACATCAGTGTTACAGGAATTATAAGTACCTACATAAAGATCAGAATAGCTTTGGAAACAACAACTTCACACATGAGCATTAAAACAAAACAGAATAAATAAAGTCTAAGCATCTTTACAAAGAAAATAACAGAGTATTAGAAAAATTCTACAACGTAGCTCTCATCAGCTAAACACATAAAGACAGGAAAAACACAAATACACAAGGGTACACAAACATGTAGTGGGACAAAGGACAGTCTTATATAAATTGTTAAAAGGGGACGTTGCATATGTCGACCCTTAGCCTAGGATACCTCACTGGAATCTTCTGATTTTTTTCTTGTAGTTTGAGTATTTAGTGTAGCTTTTGTTTATTGCTAGCGCGTAATTATAGAGAAAATTTCCTTTGTAGTTGTAGTTTTTCATTGTTGTACAGTAAAACAGTTGTGGCATGCATATAGATTTGCACCAAGTATTTCGCAGCTACGCTTGCAATTAACTAGATATTATTTTCAGTGCTATGTTAATGTGTTCTCCTATTTTTGCACTTCAAATTGTGCTTTTCTGTGTTATCGTGTGAAATATTGTGACAATTATGGCGTGTGAAAAACGTAACACTAGGCTCCAAACTAAACTGAGAAATAATAGTGACGACGAGCGTAGCTTATCAGCGCCGCAGAGTAATGAATTTACTAATGTTCAAAGTAGTAATTTGGTAACTGTGCACAGGGAAATGGAGCGGGCGTCAAACAATGGCGTGGACAGTGAAACAATTAGTGAAGAGGGAATCATTATCGATCGATCGGTCGGCAACAGCTCGCCTCAGGAAGCCGAAATGACACGACACGATCTCGCAAATACTGTAGATTCAGGTTTTGGATCCTCACCGTTTTCTCAAATAAGTCAAGACACATTTTCTGCTTGTCAAAATGTGAATGTTTCCGGTGTAAATTCACTGCCGAAAAGCACTGAGGAACATGTTTCAGACACCAATGCATTGTTATTACAATTAATACAACAAATGGGACAAACACAGCAAAAGCTTCAAAAGTTAGACACGGTGGAACAAAATCTTAAAAAGTTAGACACAATGGAACAACACCAGAGACAAACACAGCAACAGTTAGACACAATGGAACAACACCAGAGACAAACACAGCAACAGCTTCAAAAGTTAGACTCATTGGAACAAACTCTTGAACAAACGCGTGAAGATTTAACTACTGAGTTACATAACATTGAATCGAAATGTCAAAAAGTCTGTAATGACGTAAAAACTCAAATTTGTGAGCATTTTCAACCTATTTTTTCGCGGCATGAAAAGGCATTACAGAATCACGAAGCAGCCATAAAAGAACTGCAAATTATTGTTCATGAAAAACATGAGACCTTGCAAGCTAAATTTGACTCAGTTGCATCTACCGATTCGGTTACGCAACTTGCAAAAACTCAGGAAAACTTAAAGAACACAGTAGATTCGATTTCAACACAAATGGACAATCTGAAACTTGGTTCAGAAAAACACATTGAGGAAATGTGTTCACTATCGGAGAAAGTAGCCGAACTTTCGGATCGGTTCACTAACTTATCTACGAAGGTAGATGATAATCTGAACGACACAAAACCGGTAGTCTTTAATGACACAGAAGAATGCGAACAAATTAGGAAATTCAAACAAAATCAGAATCAAATTAATACGCAACACCAAAGAGAAATCCGGGAAGTACAAGATCAGCTGACACAGGTAATACAAGAATTACGTATTTCAGAGGCCACTCGCGCTCCAATACGGGAAGAGGGACTTAGAAACACGGAAAAGCCGCAAAATAATAACACAGGGCATTTCGGAAGTTATGAAAGAAATTGGCAATGTGCACCGAATTTTGAAATGGAACCGCCGAAACGACGTAACAATGACCGATATGCGACTCGCCGACATGATGACTTTGACTATAAGCTGTTCATTACTACACGTAAATTCAAAACATTTAAGAATTCTGGGAACGACATTCATCCACAAGCGTGGCTCCATCAATTCTCTCATTGTTTCCCTCCCAACTGGTCATTGGAGCACAGGTTAGAATTTATGTGTGGCTACTTAGAGAATGAACCAGCTGTAAGAATGCGATCGGTAATTCACGATTGCCACAGTGAAGGAGAGTTTTACCATGCCTTCCTCTCAGCATATTGGTCTCAAGCCACACAAGACCGCGTAAAACATAACATCATAATGATGAAACATTTCGAACAATCTGAATTTTCCAGTCTTGTCAAATATTTTGAAGACATGTTGCACAAGAATCAGTACCTGTCAAACCCATACAGCCCCTCAGAACTCATCCGCATTTGCTTAATCAAATTGCCTGAACATTTACGACATATTATTTTGGCAGGACGTTGCAAAGACGACATTGAAGCATTTCAGGGACTCTTACAAGAATTAGAAATTGACACTGACAGTCGCCGGATGCGAAAACAGGAAAACAATCACTACAGGTCACATCCGTCACAATTCCGTGACGACAGAAACAATAACTGGCCACGACAAGCCTATTCTTACAACGCAAATCGTGACCAAAACAGACACCGCCCATATGACAACCATTGGCAGAGTAATAGTTACAGAGAAAGATCGCATTTCCGTAGTAATGAATATGACAGAGACAATCATAGAAATAGACAATATGACAACCAGAACTATTATTATCAATGGAGGCAGAATAACTTCAGACGCAACAGTTTGGCGCACAGTTACGATTCAGGGAGAAATTCTCCACCATGTGACCGACAAGAAAGAAACTATGGAATCTACCGACATGACGACAGACGATATGATCGTAACGACAGACCTGAATTGCATCAGAACTGGCGGGATTCAAACAGAGCAGGGCCTTCTCGTCACGGTGAATTTGTAGAAGTTAGGTCTCCAAACCCCAATAACGACGCGCGCCAACAAAGGGACAGACAATGACTCACACCGCATGCAGCGGGCAGCCGCGTGCGCCCGCTAGCTCGGAGAAAAATAACATAGACGCTAACCTTGAGAAAAATTCCAGTATTCTTTACCGACGTATACCGCCTGACAATTGCATTCAAGTTCAAACTCTGAGCATTATGAAGAGTAAAGGATTGCACCACACTTCACATGTAAAACCATTTATTGACAGATAATCTGCCTTTTAACTTTGTCTTTGCCATAAAACGTTTCACTTCACGTTACTAGTATGCTTTAGAAACTGTTACCATGCAACAATGTTTGAAGTTAAATATCCAGCCAAGAACCAAGAGAACTTATTTAAACAGAAATTACGAATGCATTGTTATTGTGAACAGGAGACACAGTGTTATTGTGTGTGTACATTCTTGCTTGTTAGTTGCACGATTATGTAACGACTATAAGGCTCACATACTTAGAACATACCAGCACTGCTAATGAAATTTTCATGCAACATTTTGGTTTGCTTGAGAGTGGATCCTGGATTTGAGGTGCTTTCTGTGAAACGCCAGATGATACAGTGGTTAGTTTATGTGACAGCTACACGATTTTATCACGACGCTGCTAATGCGTGACAATTTACAATGTTGCTTTTGCGGTGTATCTGTTTTATATCTGCACAGTTTTTTCTGAATTCTTCTATAAAGTGAGACATGTTTTAGTGGTGACTATTGTGGTATAGCTACAAGGAAACAGCCTTTTCTGTAGCACAACAATACGTTACAGCACAGTACTTTCTTCATCACGGCAATAAGCGTAACAAGTATGATATCTATACGCAAAGCATTTCACTTTGTTTATCATGAGGTAAGTACATTGACTTCTGCAGAACTTGGCTTTCGGAGGACGATAAGTACGACACTTCCACAGAATTATCTTACAGCAAGACGCACATTTAGCGCTACAGGACACGCATTTGAGAGATTTTGTACTTAAGCCATTTATTTTTCAAGATTTTTGAATTACAAAGAAAGTTTTCCGTGATATATTTCATTCTATTGCTGTAATCTGTAACACCTGAGGGTATAATTACATTAATCCTCAGGGGGGTACACGCCTACTTTGTGTACCATGTGTTTGGCAAGCACAAGGAACCCTAGCTAATATGGTATTTGCTTATACAACTTTACACATCGGTACCATATTTCTCTAACACACAAATTACACAGCTATCTGATCATGTAACTGAGAGATAAACATTTTTTTATTACATCAGTGACAGATGTTTACGCAATTACACAGTTGGATAACTTCACACTTATGAAATTGTATTTTGTCTGTACTTTGTGAAATGCTCATATTTTTTCGGAACCATTGTGATACTATGAGAGCTTTGAATGATGTATTTGGTATGGATTCATGATTTTTAAAGTACGTTTGAGGCAGATGACACTTTTGACATGAGCAGAGAATTTTTTTAATTATTGGAGGAAGCTACGACGATTTTGAGATTTGACTGAGGTGTTATGATGTTATTTTTACGACGACGATGTGTATTATGCTGTTGAGGTATGTTTATGATCAATAAGCTGATGCTATATGAGGAATTTGGTTATGCTATGTATTTATTATGATGAAATATTGAAGTGCCGTCGCAAGATTGACGTGTCGACGAATATATATATGTGTAATAAGGTAAGGAGTAATGAATAGTGATTAGGGACTCTGACTTATGGAAAAGGATGTTGGAAACCAAGAATCATACTTTAGAATTATGAAATGTGTGTACATGTGTGAATCATGTGTGAATGTATCACAATGCCACTGAAAATTTTTTTGGACACTGTTATATTCATAGGATTTTGTTTCTACAGATTTGCAACGCTAATTCTTGACCTGTGAAATATTTTTATATGAGACTCACTGTAGCGAAAACTGCTGTCGTCGTAAATATTTCCGTAAGAAAGTTAAGTGACCACCTGCACGTAATGCGTCGCGGGCACCCAGCTGTGTCAGACGCCTGGAGAAAAAGCCATTATTGCGAGCCCTTTTCAGCGGCACAGGTAGAAAAAAAAGGGGACGTGGGACGTGTCAAACACCTGGAGAACAAGCCATTAGGGTGTGCCTTTCATCGCTAATGCGACACCCTCGTTACTTGAAAACATATGATTACTCGCACTTTGTGCTAATTACTGAAATGCTTATGAATTGATGGGAAATATTCGTACATCTGCACACCTGATTACGACAAGCGTCTTTCTACGAGAGTTGAGAGAATTTCTACTAACTTATGAAATGTCACATGACTATTGAATGATATTTTTATGCTTTGCTTTTCGTAGTTGCTTATTTCACTTGATATCTGGTTTCCAGCTGTGTTGCAGCATTGCTTTTATAAAATGAAATGCATTTGCTAATGTGAACACTTTCTGTCAACAGATCTATTAAATAATTATTTTATGATCCACATTCTTTAAAAAAAGGAGCACTTGGAAAGGAAAGAACAATAAGAAGGAACTAGTAACAGTAACACATAATTTTCTTTTCAAGTACATGGTAATATTTTTTTACAATCAGTTGTTATGGTGCACCACTTTAATTACATAGACATTAAGATGTGAATAGACATTTCTCTTGTCTGCATTGTTGTTTTTACTGTAATATTTTTTCTGCTTGAGCTATGTCATGTTTAGGTATAAGTTGCTGCTGTTTGCCAGGCATAGTGTTATTGAATTTGACTTTTGCTAATTTATACTGCTAGCTTTGCCAATTAGCTTTTTTTTTGCATTGCTGTTTGTGTTAATTTGTTATGTGCTGCTGCATTGCCTCGTCCCTTAGTTTAGTATCTGAGCTCAGTAGATTTAAGTTAGCTTAAGAGGAGACTATATAAGAAACTAACTATTATAAATTTATAAGAAATGCATTGAGAAGCTATCAGAAAATGGTCTGGCAAAATAAAAAGGATACTGTACAGTGGAGAAAAACTATTATTGACAGAGGATGTGAACAGAATACAGAAAGCAGAGAGAAAAACTATTTTTGACAGAGGATGTGAACGAAATACAGAAGGCAGGCTTAGATAGGACTTTTGGGAATAATGATGAATGAAGGGAGATCTCCAAGAAGCAAAGAAAGTTTTGTTTGCAAAATACTGCAATGAAACAAACCCTGTCCTTTCCTTTTGTGTTATCCCACTATGTGTTTGGGTACCCTTGTGTATATATGTTCTTCCTGTCTTTATATGTTTACCTCATCAGACTTTTGTTGTCGAATTTTTCTCATACTCAGCTACATGAACTATGATGAGGAATACTGTTATCCTCAAATATAATTTGCGTTAATAATATGTTATTTACTTTGTAAAGATGTTAGACATTATTAATTCTGTTTTGTTTTAATGCTCATGTGTGAAGTTGACGTTTCAAAAGTGATTCTGATCTTTTATTTTTGTACTCATGTCATCATTCCTGTAACACTGATGTCTATGTTTATTTCTATTCTTTTGTAAAGCCTGTACTACAAATGTTGTCTGTATTGTTATGTTTTTAATGATGTATTTTGTATCTTTGTAATTGTATTCTTATGTTATATAATTGTAATTGACACCAGTTAATCAAATTAAGTAACTTGTAAGCATTCATTTCACTGACACTTTTCTGTTGGTCATAGTATATGCACAATATGTGAGAAGTTGGGTCTGTTAGTGTTTGCACGTGTGTTAATAATTCAGCAAGGAACTGGATAACAGCATTGCTGGTTCTAAGGACAGTTCCAAAAACTTTGTGAGTGCACAAGTGGTGGTTTATGGACTTGCTATATTCTCTGCAAGACTCTTCGATGGTGATTGTGCACCTGCACAGTCGCAACAGATGGCTGCTGGCCATTTCTACAAGGACTACAGTGGGTCTACACCTTTGCTGACTCACCAGTACCATTATTTCTACAAGGACTGCAGTGGGTCTGCACCTCTGGTGGCCCACCAATACCATACTCTCTACCAGGACTACAGTGGGTCTGCTCTGTGATGACCTACCTACCAATATTCTTCCAAACTACGACTGACTCTGCTGTGGGTTTGCTCTGTTGTGGCCCGTTATCTGTCAGCATGTCAAGAGTCAGCACTGTCTTTCCGTTGGAAGGACAACGCTACTTCTTCAAGATTGCATGGAAATCCACTACTTCCGTGTGCATTTTCTTTTACTGCTCAGACTTTGAGAAAAACACTGCTATTCTACTGTTATGTACGATTAGGACTGTCTTTATGGACTGTGAGAAAATTTTAGCTTTTGACCAACATTGTATCAATAAGTGTGTGCATTTTATATCTTTGTTACTGTAATTGTGAAAAATTTTTGTCAAATCTGTATTGGCCAGTGCCCAACACCATTTGTAAAAATTTTTTGTGGGGAGCATGGGGGCTATGTAAGTAGGTTGTTTATGTTTTCGCTATGTAAGTAGGTTGTTTATGTTTTCGCTATGTAAGTAGGCTGTTTATGTTTTCTCTATGTAAGTAGGCTGTTTATGTTTTCTCTATGTAAGTAGGCTGTTTATGTTTTCTTATTGGCAACATTACTTAGCGCTCAATATGAAAATCACTGGCTGTGCTGTGTGCAGTCTGTGGCTGCTTTGCATTGTTGTAATACTCGCCATTGTAGTGTTAGGCAGCTGGCTGTGAACAGCGCGTAGCGTTGGGCAGTTGGAGGTGAGCCGCCAGCAGTGGTGGATGTGGGGAGAGAGATGGCGGAGGTTTGTAATTTGTCATGAACTGCTATATTTATATATGATGATATCAAGGTAAATACATTGTTCGTTCTCTATTAATATCTTTCATTTGCTAACTATCCCTATCAGTAGTTAGTGCCTTCAGTAGTTTGAATCTTTCATTTAGCTGGCAGTAGTGGCGCACCTGTATTGCAGTAGCTTGAGCAGCGAAATTTTTGTGAGGTAAGTGATTTGTGAAAGGTATAGTTTAATGTTAGTCAGGGCCATTCTTTTGTAGGGATTTTTGAAAGTCAGATTGCGTTGCGCTAACAAAATATTGTGTGTCAGTTTAAGCACAGTCGTGTATAATTGTTCTAAGGGGAAGTCTCGTGTATAAATAGTTCAAAGGGGAAGTTTCAATACCGCCTCTCAAGATCCTAGGCAATAATATCAGTTTCCAAAGATCAAAAGATATTTCAGGTATTAGGCCGTTATACACCAAGAAATAAATTCGTTTGGACACCAAATCCGACAAACATCACAGAGGCAACTACTAACGTACGGTAGATTCATAAGGAGATTACCGAACAACCTGAACCGCAGGTTGCTCCAACCCGCCCCTACTCCACAAGGAAAAAACGGACCGCCCAATTTAAAAACAGCCACCTTCCCGCGGGTGGGCAAACGGAGAGGAATGGTGCGACGGCCCCAAAGCAAAACGGCTGGTGACCTCACCAAGAAAACAAGTAGAATTTAACAAGTAAATGAAATAACATATCAGCAATCACTTAACTTGTAATAAACTGCAATTTCTGGCGAAGACCTAACGCAGCACCCCCAAAACGCTCTCCCGAACCTTCCGCTGCTATCCGCTTCAACGGACGCAGGAAGGCGCGCCGATCTCCCGTCTCACTCTCACGGCGTCGCAGCTCGCACCGGCCAGACCGACGTCGTGGTTTGACTCCTGCTGCTCTCGTGTCGGCCGCGAAGCCACTACCCCTCGCTATACGGCGCGGCCCACTGGACTCACGTGGCGACCTCACATGGGCCGACGCTCGAGGCGGACAAGTCGTCTCAGTGAGCAACCGACCAACCGATCGATCCAACCGCCAATGAACATTGCCTGAGCAACTGGAGCAGACTGGCGGCCTAACGCGCAGACTCAAACGCAGGAACTCAGCCCCGACTGGGCGACCACTCGCTAAGTTCTCTTACTGGCGGACTGGAAAGACTCTCATTTTGCCGGCTTTAAAGGTTGATCCGAACGACAGACACTAACTGCCTAACAACTCCGGACGAGAGACAGACTAGCATGCTGTGGACGAGAGACTGGCCCAGACTGATCTACTGGTGACTTTTTTTTTCCTTTATTGTAATTTTAAACACCTATACAGGCGGGCTGTCAGCAGCATAGTACGCTGCTCTTCAGCCTTAAGTGGAACAATAAACATGACAGAGAGGTGATATATACAATACAAAAATCGGCGGGCAAAAAAAGGAGATACAAAAAAACAATAAACAAGAAGCCGTTCACGTTGGACGAAAAAAACACTAACACTTGGAGACACGGCGCACAAAACACGGAGAACGGCGACGGCACATGTGAACAGTTGAGTTGTAACTGCACGAAACACAAAACGATGCACACACACTAAACACTGATGGCGATGATCTCCGGCGCGCGAATGTTCACTGAGTGTGTACGAGTCCGGGGACCTGCCAAGAGAGATGGTGGAGGAGGAGGAAGGGGAAATGGGAGCAGAGATGCCATGGGCAAAGGAGAGAGGGGGAGGGAGGAAGGGGGAAGGGGAAGCCCGGGGGAGAGGGAAGGAGGGAGGGGGGAAAGGAAAGAGAAGGGAAGGGAAAGGGGGGAGGGAGGGTGCCTAAAGGAAAGGACACAGGAGGTGGGGGGGAGGATCAAAGTTGTAGGAGGGGTAGATGCAGGGGAGGAGGACATCATCAGGGAGGGGGAGCTGGCAGAAGCCACCTTGGGAGAGGGTAAGGAGGGTGGAGAGATGGTGACCGGGTGGGACATGGGAATACAGGCGCGGCAGTGGGCGGGGGTGGGTGAGGATCGGGGAGACGAGCGGGTGAGGAGGGTCGAGTTTATGGGAGGTGTACAGGATCCGTATCCTTTCAAGGAAAAGGAGGAGGTGGGGGAAGGGGGTGAGATCATACAGGATCCGCGTGGGGGAGGGGAGACGGATGCGATAGGTGAGGCGGAGAGCATGGCGTTCAAGGATTTGGAGGGATTTATAAAAGGGAGGGGGGGCGGAGATCCAAGCCGGATGGGCATAACAAAGGATAGGGCGGATGAGGGATTTATAGGTGTGGAGGATGGTGGAGGGGTCCAGACCCCACGTACGGCCAGAGAGGAGCTTCAGGAGACTGAGTCGGGAGTGTGCCTTGGCTTGGATTGTCCGGAGGTGGGGAGTCCAGGAGAGGCGACGGTCGAGGGTGACGCCAAGGTACTTAAGGGTGGGAGTGAGGGCGATAGGACGGCCATAGATGGTGATGTAGAAATCAAGGAGGCGGAAGGAAGGGGTGGTTTTGCCTACAATGATCGCCTGGGTTTTGGAGGGATTGACCTTGAGCAACCACTGGTTGCACCAAGCAGTGAACCGGTCAAGATGGAATTGGAGAAGGTGTTGGGAGCGCTGTAGGGTGGGGGCAAGGGCAAGGAAGGCGGTGTCATCGGCAAACTGGAGAACGTGGATGGGGGCTGACGGCGGCGGCATGTCCGCCGTGTACAAAAGGGAGGAGAGGACGGAGCCTTGGGGCACACCGGCAGAGGGGAAAAAGGTGTAGGAATATGAGTTATGGACGGTGACATAGGAAGGACGGCGGGAGAGAAAGGAGCCGATCAGACGGACGTAGTTAATGTGAAGGGCGAAGGTTTGGAGCTTGAAGAGGAGACCAGAATGCCATACGCGGTCATAGGCGCGTTCGAGGTCCAGGGAGAGGAAGATTGCGGAGCGACGGGAATTAAGCTGTTCGGAAAGGAGATGAGTGAGGTGAAGCAGAAGGTCGTCGGAAGAGAAGGACGGCCGAAAGCCACACTGGGTGACGGGAAGGAGGCGGTGCTGGCAGAGATGCTGGTGGATGCGGCGGGTGAGGATAGATTCTAGGACCTCGCTGAAGACCGAGGTAAGGCTGATGGGGTGGTAGGAGGAGACGGCGGACGGTGGTTTGCCGAGTTTAAGGAACATGAGGATACGGGAGGTTTTCCACAGGTCGGGGAAGTAACCGGTGGACAGGACTACATTGTAGAGCCTGGCCAGGGTGGAGAGGAAAGAGACAGGAGCTTCACAAAGATGACGGTAGGTGACATGATCGTGACCAGGAGCGGTGTTGCGTTTTGTGCGGAGTGTAGCAATTAGATCCTGTGTAGTGATAGGGGCATTGAGTTCCGTGTGTGCATTGTTGTCCAAGTACTGGAAACCAGGAGCGAGGGGAGGGGAAGAGGTGTCAGTTCGATCGCGGATATCCGGGAAGAGGGAGTAATCGAACTGGGGATCATCGGGGATGGAAAATACTTCGGAGAGGTAGGAGGCAAAGTGATTGGCCTTACTAAGGGAGTCAGGGAAAGGGTGATCATCATGGAGAAGAGGATAATAGGGGGAGGGTTTAGTTCTGGTAAGGCGACGGAAGGCCGACCAGAACTTGGACGAGTTGATTGGTAGGGTAGCATTTAAACGGGTGCATGTCTGTCGCCAGTCCCGGCGTTTCTTAGCTGCGAGCAAAAGACGAACGTGTCGCTGGAGTTGCCGGTGGCGTCGTAGTGTGTCCGGGTCACGCGTGCGGAGGAAGGCACGGTAGAGACGACGGGATTCACGGAGGAGGAGAACGGCCTGTGGGGGTAAGGTAGGACGGCGGGGGTGGATGGCGACAGTAGGGACGTGGGCCTCCACGACTCCAGACAAGGTCTGCTGGAGAAAGGAGGCAGCATGGGTGACATCGTCAGGGTGGTGGTAGGTGAGAGGGTAGCTATCGACCTGGGTGGAAAGGGTATCCCGGTAGGCATTCCAGTCGGCTCGGGAATAGTCGTGGACATACTTAGGGGGAGGGTCAGTACGAGGGTCGGGGCGAGGGTGACGACCGTCTGAAATGGTGAGGAGGACAGGGAGATGGTCGCTACCAATAGGCTCCAGGACATCCACCGTTATGCGGCCAAGGAGGTTGGGGGAGAGGAGGATAACATCAGGAGTGGAGTTGGATTCAGGACGGATGTGCTGGGGGATGGGAGTGAGGTCGCCTTGAGGGAGGAGAGGAACCGATGCCACCACCGGAACTGGGCAGCGGAACGACTATGGATGTTGAGGTCGCCGGCGATCACGTAGGAGGAGAAGCTACGGTCAATGTGGGAGAGGAAGTCGAAGGGAATAGGGGCGTTAGGGCGGACATAGATGGTGGCGCAGGTAACGGTAAGGCCAGGGAAGAAGAGACTAAGGATCAGGTGTTCGGTGGGGTCGGGAAGGAGAGGTTGGAGCCGAACGGGGATCTGGCGACGGTGCCCAATGGCAACTCCGCCACGCGCAATTGGGAGGGGATTATCGGAGCGGTGGAGGAGGTAGGGCGAAGTGTGGACGGTGTGGTGGGGTTGGAGGAAGGTTTCATTAAGGAGGAAGGCATCCACGCGGTGGGTGGCAAGGGTATGGAGAAAGAGGTTCTTGTTGGCGGGAAGGGAGCAGATGTTGTTGAAAAGGATACGTTGCTGTCGCGCCATGACAGGGATTTAAACGAGGGTGTCAAGATGGGAGAAGGTGAAATGGGCCTGGTTGCTAGAGTAGGTGGCGTACATTTTGAGGTGAAAACGGATCGGGCGGCGAGGGAGATCTGTTGGAGGGTGTGTGGGCGCTGAAAAGGATGTACATTCTGCAGGACAATGGTGAGGAATCGGATGATGACCTCAGCGGTAGGGGGTGGGCGAAGGGAGTTGCTGGGAGGAGTGGGGGCGTCCAGAGGGCGGACAGGAACGGTGAGTTCAGGAGTGGTAGGAGGGGGTCAGGCCTTACACTTCTGGGAGTAGGTGGGATGAGGGAGGTTACAGGTATTACAGGAGGGGGGGACTGGAGATTGGGGCACTGCCGTAAAAAGTGGGCTTGCCTACAGTGCGGGCAGGTGGGGGCCTCGTGGTACTCAGATGTTGGGTGCACATTATATCGCAAGCACCTTTGGCAGCGGAGAGATTGAGGAGGGGAACGGGAGGGGTCAACTTTATAACGCTGGTGAGAAAGGAGGGCACCCTCCTTCAGGAGACGGTCTATGGAGGGGGCGTGCTGAGAAAAAACGCGCATAAGGCGGGTGGAGCCGGCTCTACTGGTGACCTCATAGCGCCCCTTAAATGCAACCTTTCCCCTTTCCCACCAGAGGGAGACACCAAAGCTGCTGTTGCCACAAACGGAGGGCGACTGCTTCACACTACGCGCTGCGGCGCGCTCTTCACAACAGCAATTTTTACCACGGCTCAGCCGGAACGGAACAAAGCGGCGCAGCGGTTAGCAGACTGGTCTCGCATTCGGGAGGACGGCGTTTGCAACCCGCATCTGGCCATCCTTATTTAGATTTCCCGCGATTTCTCTAAATCGCCTCAAGCAAATTCGGGGATGGTTCCTTTGTAAAGTCGCGTCCGATTTCTTTCCCCTCCCTTCGCCAATCCGATGGAGCTGGTGACCTCGCTGTTTGATTCCGTACCCCCTCCCAACCAACCGACCAATACCGTATCGCTGTCAGATCGGAATGCGCCACAAATCGGGATATCGCGCGACTCGACCAGCCGGCCACACGGAGACCCGCAATGAGGCCACTTTCAGGTACTGATAACGCTATCTCAGGCGAGTGCTCGGCATCTCCGCGTCTTTGACCGTGCTCACTCGACGTATGACACTCCTTATGCCCCTCACATGCTCTACCAGGCCTAGTAACAACATTAAACACTCCTTGTTGGAGAATGTAGCAACCAGCCACAAATACTTCTTGAATATTTTGTTTTGCTGCCATAACCGGTTTCGACCTACCATGCCCATCATCAGGTGGCTAATATTTTTCGTTGCATAGATGTTTTGGTTAACAGCATATGATCTGCTCCACACTGTTCATATTCCCAACACGCATGTTGAATATGGCACATGTGATATACACCTGATGTTTTCTTTACAATGTAAAGATTATCATTAAGCAAAGATACAAAAATATCCTATAGACCAAGACTGTAAACAGTACGAAGATGATGTATGGTGTCAGTAGCCTGTCTATTTGTTTGTATGTTGGCAGCGCTTTAGACTGCATTAATATTACTGACAGCGGTGTGTGTCCTTTGTAAGAGACTCAGTGAGTGGTCGAACATGCAGTTAGAATTTAATAGTTAGCAGTGATGGAGGTTGGAAGCAGTGTTAGCGCGAACGGTTCGTCTGGACGTGTGTCTGTGATGGAGATTTAATATTGGTTGGACGTGGATTGTAAAATGTAGCCGGCCGTTGTGAACGAGCGGTTCTAGGCGCTTCAGTCGGGAACCGCGCTGCTGCTACTGTCGCAGGTTCGAATCCAGCCTCGGGCATGGATGTGTGTAATGTCCTTAGGTTAGTTAGGTTTAAGTAGTTCTAAGTCTAGGGGACTGATGACCTCAGATGTTAAGTCCCATAGTGCTCAGAGCCATTTTTTGTAAAATTTAAGTAATGTAATTATTGGCGATTATATAATTTTTGGGACTGAATGTCACATGATTAAGGTAAAAATGTGCTAAATACATTGTTCGTTCTGCATCAAAATCTTTCCTTTGCTGACCGCATGCCTATTAATAGTTAGAGCCTGCAGTAGTTAGAATCTTTTTATTTAGCTGGCTCTAAACTTGCTGTATTTGCTGTAGTTCGTGTCATGACGATTTACTGTATGGGTTATTGTTAGATTTTCTTCTAATTCAGGGCCATTCTTTTGTGTTAATTAATAGCCAGATTGCGTTATCCTAGTATATTGTCACTCATTAATGAATAGAATAAGTCTGAAATATACTTGTGACGGAAAATTCTGTAGGTCGGTGTTCTAACGATAAAGACAAGCTAAGTGACTGTACGTCAGATTCACTCAGCAGTTTTAGAAGGTTCAGTTGCATCAAGCAATTTAAGTAAAAATGTAGAAGTTCCACCTTCTCAGTTATTTCAGTTTAAGTAAAAATATATTGAGAAGTATCAGTGAGACGTGCAGAACGTAACATGTTAATGACAAAAAAATACTAACACTTTAAGGATAAACTTATTATTAAAAGACAGTAGGATGAACAGCAACAGCAAGAAATGCCTGTCACGGAACCTTTAACTTACGCACTGTAGATCAGTCATACGACCAGTAGCGCTGTATACCATGGATTGTCTTCACATGAGCCGCGCGGGGTACCCGAGCGGTTTAAGGCGCCTTGTCACGGTTCGCGCAGCTCCCCCCGTCGGTGGTTCGATTCCTCCCTTGAGCATGGGTGTGAGTGTTGTCCTTAGCGTAAGTTAGTTTAAGTTCGATTAAGTAGTGTGTAAGCCTAGGGACCGATGACCTCAGCAGTTTGGTCCCATAGGAACTTACTACAAATTTCCAAAATTTCTTCCCATGAACTGGAGATGTCTGATGGAGAAATTGGAAGTCAGGGAGAGTTGAATCCTCGGGAAGATCCTACACGTATCATATCGAGAGGCTCTCTGACTGTGCAAGAAAAAGAAGTGTAGCTCTCTATATCCATGTTGGAAGACTGCCTCCAAAGAGATTGACCAACCGTCTGTCCACCTTCTGGCAAAACAAGAAGCTTCGCACCACTTGACTGACAGAAACTGAAAGAACTGGAAATAACTGATCTCTAGAACAGACAGTCTGTGAGACGCACCCTGAAGGAAGTCCGAGGATTGCAGGGAAAATCCCGAAAGAAAGGCACCGACTGGACAAAGGAAAGAAAGGCGTTGCATCGGCAGAGGGTGCCACAGTACTGGGCAAAGGTCAAAGCCCAACAGCTGAATAGGCGGGGTCCAAAGTAGGCCCATTCGAAGCAAGACGAAGTGGGGACAGTACGATAGAGTAACGTCATTTCCCTTACGCTCCCTGTTATACCTAGTAAAAGGAATATTTGACGCGATTGTCTTTCTCCTAGTGGTGAGATGATTAATGGACTCTGGATACCAACATTATTACGTACTTCTGCCTAATTTCTTGCCCTGGACTAGGGCTGGAGCTTACGTTCGCCGTGGAGATACGCGCATTTTCATGTTTTTTATTCGAACTTGTACTGAAGACCTGTGATGGAATCAACCCACAGTTTGTGGTGCTAGTCGCCGCCACGGATTTATTTATGCAGTTAACTCTTTGTAATCGAGCCACCATTCTATTGCACAGTTTACATATCGTTCGAGTACCATTTCTAATTTCATGTGCACTACTAGCCATTAAAATTGCTACACCAAGAAGAAATGCAGATGATAAACGCGTGTTCATTGGACAAATATATCATACTAGAACTGACATGTGATTACATTTTCACGCAATTTGGATGCATATATCCTGAGAAATCAGTACCCAGAACAACCACCTCTGGCCGTAATAACGGCCTTGATACGCCTGGGCATTGAGTCACAGAGATTGGATAGCGTGTACAGATACAGCTGCCCATTCAACTTCAACACGATACCACAGTTCATCGAGAGTAGTGACTGGCATATTGTGACGAGCCAGTTGCTCGGCCACCATTGACCAGACGTTTTCAGTTGGTGAGAGATCTGGAGAATGTGCTGACCAGGGCAGAAAGGACCATACAGGACCTGCAACATGCGGTCGTGCATTATCCTGCTGAAATGTAGGGTTTCGCAGGGATCGAATGAAGGGTAGAGCCACGGGTCGTAACACATCTGAAATTTAACGTCCACTGTTCCAAATGCCGTCAGTCCGAACAAGATGTGACCGAGACGTGTGACCAATGGCATCCCATACCATCACGCCGGGTGATACGCCAGTATGGCGATGACGAATACACGCTTCCAATGTGCGTTCACCGCGATGTCGCCAACCACAGATGCGACCATCGTGATGCTGTAAACAGAACCTGGACGTTTTGCCATTCGTGCACCCAGGTTCGTCGTTGAGTACACCATGCAGCCTCAAGGGTAACCACAGCCACGGTCTCCGAGCTGATAGTCGGTGCTGCTGCAAACGTCGTCGAACTGTTCGTGCAGATGGTTGTTGTCTTGCAAACGTCCCCATCCGTTGCCTCAGGGATCGAGACGTGGCTGCACGATCCGTTACAGCCATGCGGATAAAATGCCTGCCATCTCGATTGATAGTAATACGAGGCCGTTGGGATCCAGCACGGCGTTCCGTATTACCCTCCTGAACCCACCGATTCCATATTCTACTAACAGTCATTGGATCTCGACCAACGCGAGCAGCAATGTCGTGATACGATAAACCGCAATCGCGATAGGCTACAATCCGACCTTTATCAAAGTCGGAAACGTGATGGTACGCATTTCTCTTCCTTACACGAGGCATCACAACAACGGTTCACAAGGCAACGGGGGTGGGTCATCTGCTGTTTGTGTATGAGAAATCGGTTGGAAACTTTCGTCATGTCAGCACGTTGTAGGTGTCGCCACCGGCGCCAACCTTGTGAGAATGCTCTGAAAAGCTAATCATTTGCATATCACAGGATCTTCTTCCTGTCGGTTTAATTTCGCGTCTGTAACACGCCATCTTCGTCGTGTACCAATTTTAATGGCCAGTAGTGTATAATGCATGTATCCTTATTTATTGTGATGTGCATTAATTTAAAAACCTCAACGATTTGTATGTATTTGGTAAGAATCTTGGTAAGAGTCAGTTGGATTATGATAGAATTCCTATTAAATAAAAATACTTGTTTTGGAATGATAAATAATGGATCGAGTTGGGCCACCCTTTGGCGTGTTTTCCTGAAATTAATTCCGTTCCTTGTTGTGCATGTCGAAGACGAATAAGACTGGTCTGCGGTTCCCCAAGGAATTAATGCAGACCCTGTGTTGCTCTTAACCTGCACAAACGACTTAGGAAACAACTTGCGCAGCCCTCCCACATTGTTTGCGGATAACGCTGTCATACAGCGTCCAGCAAAATCATCTGAAAATCAAAAACAGCTGCAGAATAAACACGATATCTGTATGGTGCGAAAACTGGCAAATGTCTGTCAATAAGGAACTCACAGCTACGAAAAAAAGTCAAATTTCGGTTACACGATAGATCACACAAGTGACGGCTGTCAGTTCAACTAAATACGCAGCAATTACTGTTACGAACAACTTAAATTGTAACGATCGCGTAGATAAAGTTGTGTGGAAGATACACTACAAAAAAAGAAAAGACTGCTTTGTCTGAACATTTTCGATATGTAGCTCGCTTGTCAGTTCTCTGCCACAGTGCCGCCTGTGCAGTATCGGCTCCTTAGCAGACAGGACTGACGGAGGTCATCCAGAAGGTGCAAAGAGGGGCAGTTTGTGTTGTACTGTCACGAAATAGGGGAGGAGTGCGGCGGGTGTGATATGCGAGTTGCGGTGCTAGTCATTAAAACAGACGCGATTTTCGGTACGGCGTAATCTCTTCACGCAACTTCAGTCAACAGCTTCGCGCCTAAACATGAAAGCATTTTATTCCCGCCGAGCTACATAGGGAGGAACAATCATCGTAATGAAATAAGACAAATCGCAGTTCGTACCGTTAGACAGTGGCACGGCAGAGAAATAGTCTGAAGGTGGTTCGAAAAATCCCCTGCCAGGTACTTTAGCGTGGATTGTTGGGTAATCTGTAAATGTAAGAGGGTAATCCGAAAAGAAAGGTCTCCTATTTTCTTATAACTACGTAGACCTGTTTATTTCTACAATGGTTTACATCAGTTTACAGCTTCCACATTTAGCTATTTTTCGACAGATCACCATTTCTGCCGATGCATTTTTGTAGACGCTGTGGCAGTTTTTGTATGGCCATGTCATACCAGCTCGCCGCCATGCTGTTGAGAGAGTTATGAACCTCTTCTTTCACCCCGTCGTCGGAGCTGAATCGCTTTCCGGCCCCATGTTCTTTTAACCTAGGGAACAGGTGATAGTCGCTGGACGCGAAGTCAGGACTATAGGTTGGGTGGGTGATTATGTTCCACTGTTGCAGGAGAGCAACGGTTTGCCGAGCGATGTGTGGGCGAGCGTTGTCACGGAGAATGTGTTCGCCCTTGCTCAACATTCCGCTTCTCTGGTTCTCAATTGCCCGTTTGAGTTTTTTTCAGTTTCACAGTACGTGTCAGCGTTAATTGTGGTCCCAGCGAGTCAGCTCCGACGACGAGGTCAAAGAAGAGGTTCATAATTTTCTGAACAGCATGGCGGCGAGCTGGTATGACATGGGCATACACAAATTGCCTCAGCGTCTACAAAAATGCATCGACAGAAATGGTGATCGTGTCGAAAAATAGCTAAATGTTCAGGCTGTAAGCTGATGTAAACGACTGTAGAAATAAACAGGTTTACGTACTTATAAAAATATAAGAGACCTTACTTTTGGTGTTACCCTCGTAGATGTCCCCCGGATGCATTCACTCCTTTTGCCAGTCACCGTAAACGGCCGCCAGTGGTGTCAGTAAACGACGCGCCCGCCGTGGCGGCTGCAGACGGAGTGGCCGGCCACGCGGACCTAACTTCCGGCTGGCACACGCACCGCACCGCCGCGCACCCGGCCAGCGGAGCGCCACGCGCGGCGAGCCGCCCGCTGCCCGGACACCCCTGCCGCTGCCGCTGCCGCTGCCGGCCTGTTTGCTGTCCGCTCGCCGCCGGCTGTCATCGGAAACACACCACCCCCCCCCCCCAGCACCACCCCCACCCCCGCCCCCACCTCAGCCACTCAACTCCTCGTCCGGAGCTATTCCCTCCGCTCCGAGACTTCCTTCGAACGAGATGGGGTCGTGACATACCACGCCTTGCCCTGTCCGAAGAATACAGTCATCTGGAGAGGAAGGCAAATTTACCTCCACAAGGCCACACTCCGCAGTTAATTTCGTATCCCTGAATATGTTGTACCTTTTCGAAGGATGCTGCAATAGAATGAGATTTTCACTTTGCAGCGGAGTGTGCGCTGACACGAAACTTCCTGGCAGATTAAAACTGTACCGAGCGAGGTGGCGCAGTGGTTAGCACACTGTACTCCCATTCTGGAGGAAGACGGTTCAATCCCGCGTCCGGCCATCCTGATTTAGGTTTTCCGTGATTTCCCTAAATCGCTCCAGGCGAATGCCGGGATGGTTCCTCTGAAAGGGCACGGCCGACTTCCTTGCCCGTCCTTCCCTGATCCGACAAGACCGATGACCTCGCAGTTTGGTCTCTTCCCACAAACAACCCAACCCCATTAAAACTGTGTGCCGGACCGAGACTCGAACTCGGGAGCTATGCCTTCCGCGTGCAGGTGCTCTACCAACTGAGCTACCCAAGCACGACTCGCGACCCCTCCTCACAGTTATAATTCCGCCAGTACCTCGTCGTCTCCTACCTTCCCGAATTCGAGTCACGGCCCGGCACACAGTTTTAATCTGCCAGTAAGTTTCGATACTGCAATAGTCCCACATCAACTGCTGCTTACCTGACAAGTATTCCCTATTTTGCCGAAAACAGACATTTTGTGCCTGTGCCTGTGACTGTGTACAAAACACGTGTTGACTCTTGCAGAGAAGATAACCGCAAGCAGCCATTTTTATAATGATGCTTATTTATATAGATTGCGCCGTTAGCGTTTTCCAACGGACAGGTTCAAAGAAAAAAAAAGTGTGTTCAAATGTGTGTGAAATCTTATGGGACTTAACTGCTAAGGTCATCAGTCCCTAAGCTCACACCCTACTTAACCTAAATTATCCTAAGGACAAACACACACACACCCGTGCCCGAAGGAGGACTCGAACCTCTGCCGGGACCATTCATTCCCCCTTATGATGAAAACTCCTTGAGGTGGTGCTGCCCTACGACGAAATCGTAACGTGAGAATCTCTCTATTTAACCCTAACTATGCCACATAACGATTTCTGACGATGTAAACAAATTTGTTTACACCGTTCGAAGTCGCTTTTAACCCACAATTCTAGTTTCTCATATAATATTTCCGTTTCAGGGCACCAGACTGTCTATTTAACTTTAATTCTTGCTCAAAACAAACTGCAATTGTGTCTCATTACCATTTAGAAGGATGTAAACAAATTTGTTTACATCGTTCGAAATCGGTATGAGGCACAGTTTCAGTTAAATAGACAGTTTCTCACATTACATTTTCGTTGTAGGGCACCACCACCCCAAGGAATTTTCATCATATGGGGCAATGAAAACTGAAAACTAACGTAAACTACAAGAAATATTCTTAATTTTTGTGGCCGTAGTGTCCGTAATTGCTTAATAATTTCTGAGGGTATTTTTGTTCTGTCGTAGTTGCAACGACAGGACAGAAATACCCTCAAGAAGTACGAGAAAAATGTATCTTAACCTGAACAGTCCTCTGATTATGAACCTGTCTGTTCGAAACCGGCAACGACGTTATTTATATAAATAAACAGCTCTATAAAAAATGACTGGCTGCCGTTAACTTCTCTCCAAGAATCAACCTGTAAAAAATAGTTCGTGTTTCCGTAAGAGCGTGCTAAAATTTAACAGGGCATAGAGGATGCTCCAGTGGACAAGTTGAGGTAGGGAACCTCGGTTCAGAGAAGCCAGCCACATAATAGGAATAAAACCGCATTACTCTGTACTTTTTATTTACGAGGGTGAATCAATTGAAAACCTTAAATTTCTAATAACAAATGGAAATATCACGCCGTTATCCTGTAAGTCGGTGAGCGTGCTACAAACATCGTGCAGAATGGCCTGTAGCTGGCAGCATAGTGCAGATGCACACATACCGTCGCAGTATCAGTATAAAGATGGCCGCCCCAAATGCGACTGGCACCAGGGAAGAACAGCGTTCTGTTATTCGGTTTTTGCGTAGTGAAGGTGTGAAACGTATTGAAATTCATCGCCGAATGAAGGTTCAGTACGGTGATGCATGTTTGTCACAGTAGCAAGTCCACGAATGGAGTAGGAAGATGCTCCTCGTGCAGGTCAGGCACAACGAGTTGTGATTCCATAGAACATTGCAGCAGTTGAAGTCATTGTGAAGGTAAACCGCCGAGTGACACTGAATGACATTGCAGCATGTTTACAGATCGGTCATGGGTCAGCACACCACACTGTGCATGATGTGCTCCAGTTTCGCAAAGTGTCTGCAAGATGGGTGCCACGGCAGCTGACTCCTGAAATGAGAGAACGACGTGTTGGTGCTTATGAAGAACTTCTTCGGCGCTTTGAACGAGAAGGTGATGGTTTCCTTGCAAGAATCGTTACTGGGGACGAAACCTGGGTTCACTTCCTCCAACCGGAAACGAAGGGAGCGAGCAAGAATGGCGCCATTCCTGAGCACCAAAACCGAAGAAGTTTCGAACAGAACCATCAGCAGGGAAGGTTATGCTCTCTCTTTTGGGACGAAAAAGGCGTCATTTTGGAGCATTACATGCCTACAGGAACCACTGTCACCAGGGCATCATACACAAATCTCCTAAAAAATCATCTGCGGTCTGCAATCAAATCGAAGTGTCGTGGATTGTTGTCAGCAGGTGTCCTTTTGCAAGATGGCAATGCAAGGTCCCACACTGCCCGTACAACACTTGCAACGATCACAGACTTGCATTTTGAGTGTCTTCCACATCTACTATACTCACCAGACCTTGCCCCAAGCAATTTCCATATGTTTGGACCAATCAAAGACGCAATGGGAGGAAAGAGGTTCTGTTCTGATGAAGAGGTACGCCACGCGGTGCATGAGTGGTTGCCCGGACTACCAAAAGAATTTTTTTCTAAAGGCAATTATGCACTTTGTTAAGCGCCGGAGGACTTGCATTGAGCGTGTGGGAGATTATGTTGAAAAGTGATACAGCTTTGTACCACTTCTGCACAATAAATAATATGTAAAAAAATATTTAAGGTTTTCATTTGATTCACTGTTGTATATTAGTTACAGTTAACTGCAGATAACATCACTGACACAATGAACGTACCATTTGTAGAGTGTCTTACAAAATGTGCTGAAACTGACGGCCATCAACCTCAATGCAAGCATGGCGTCGGCGAATTGGATTCTGACGCACCCTGACAAATACCCCAGTGTATTTCGAATCGCATCACAGGGAGCTACAATTCTGGCAACTAATTCCATCTCCTTATCCACTGGGGTCTCATACACAAGTGACCTTCGATATCCCCACAGCAAATAATCAAGGGAATTCAGGTCAGGTGACATCGCAGGCCGTGCAATAATACATCCCTTTCCAGTGCAGGAAATCCAGCAGACATCCATAGTGAAGGGAGCCGGTGCAACGTCGTGTTGCAGACACGTCCTCTCACGTACAGCCAACGGTACGTTCTGTCAACAACTGAGGTAGGGCTCTCTGTAGGAAACTTAAGTACAAGTGGCCATTCAGACGGCCTAATTCACCATGACTTACTAGTAATCAGGCTAGTCCTCCATGTTTCCTTGCAGGAAATAAAGGATGTACATGTAAATAAAGAGCACACTACGTGTAAACTTGTACGCTTTTCAGTCGTAAATACGCCGGAAAACAGTAGTGCTACCCAAAGAGGTAGACAAGTTTACTTCCACATCTCCTTAAGCTGGCTTCTCCGGCACCAGGCTCGCTACCTCGAATTGTTCAGTGGAGCATTCTCTGCGTTCTGTTACATTTTTACACACTCTTACAGAAACACCCTGTATTTTCTCTTTTACTTTTCGTGCGATTGGTTGGTTTTGGCCTTACAGGCACTTATCGAGTGCTACACGCTCTTATCGAGTGCTGTCTGTAAGAGACAGGAAAGGAAGTAAGTAACCTGTTCATTATTTCAAAAAATTATCATCGTAACTCTAAATACGTGTATCCCACTGCGAGGGAAGACGGTCAAAGCCGTCATGGGGTGCCGGCCCACATCTCGCCAAGATTGTTCCGACTACGTTGCAGAAATTTCCCTGGGTAGCAATTACACATCCTCCATACGATTTCCGTATTTTTTCCATATTTTAGGAGCCCTGAAGAGAGACATTCGTGACCGTCCTTTGCTTCAGACGAGGAGATGCACACCTGGGTACTATCAGGGTTGCGTAGGCAACTACAAACGTTTTTCCGCACTGCACTGGTCGTCTTCTCTCACAGTGAGATGTATGTATTTACTATTATGCAGATTGCTTTTGTAATGCTAAACAGTTTACTTACTTTTTGGGGTTCCGTAGTGCAGTCGGCAAAACCGGAACCTTCCGTAATCTCTTTCTCAATCCGCAGGTCTGTCTCTCTGTCCACCCGACTATCAAGAACTACATTTCCCAACAATGGCTAGATGTATCAAGTTGAAATTTACGTCACACATCTATGGTCCCTCGCTGATGGAATAAACGCTAGCTGCTACGTCGGTGCAGTCAAAACATACGGGCGTTTACGTCACGTGTTTTGATACTCGCAAAGTCACTCATGAAAACCTATAGGGTACCTCTCGTTGGTCTATAATCATGAAATCTGGTAAAAATCAAGGTTTTACAGTAGATCGGAAGAAAATAATCCGAAAACTGTGAATTTATAATTATATCACACGAAAAACGCTTACTGCCATTTGTTATACATCTGTCTGTCTGTTCGTCTGTTAAGACCCATTATCTCAGGAGCGAGCAGACTTACGAAGTTCAGATTAATGTCACACATCAACGTCCATGGTCCCTTGGTGGCTGAAATACGTTAAGCTTCTAAGTCATTGCAATGTTAATATATGACGGTTTGTGTCACATATTTTGATACCCGTTAACTCTCGCATTAAAACGTACACGGAACTTTCCGTTGAAGTAGAGTCAAGAAATTTGGCAAGAAGGAAGCTTTGATAGCACAATTAAAGGAAATAACCAACAAATTGTTAGTTTGTAACTATAGAAGACGAGAAAGATATTTCTTCTGCCATTTGTTATCCGACTTTAAACTGAAAACATTCTCGAAAGTCTTGGAATTCCCTGAACCAATGTCTTGCCAATATTACTATTGATAACAGGCAAAAATCGTCAAGATTCTCAACTCCTTGGATCGACAAACAATGTGAATACATAATTAAGTTACTACGGAACCCTCAGTCCTACTCAAACCTGGCCAATTCTTTTCTATCTGCCTCGTTTTCATTTGACTGCCCCTTATGTAAGTATCGCATATAAACACAGAACTGTATTATTACAGATGATATCCACTCCAGATGGACTAACGTAAAAGGTGAAACGCGTCTGCCACGTAAATAAATACAGGGTGTATGAAAACATGAGTCAGATACTTGACAAATTTGTGGTAATGAGGGAAGCTGAAGAAATAAATTAAAATTCGTGCTATGGCCAGTACTTGAACCCAGTCTTCTTCCTCACTAGAAAGGTGGGGGAGGGGGGGGGGTGCTAGCCATTACACCATCATTGTAGTATAGTAAAGAGTGCTGCAAGAGCTGAAGATGTGAACTGAATTTGTGTTGGGGAGGGCATTGCGAAATGGTGGTCTGTGCGGGACTGTTGGCTGGAATACTGTGGTGGTGTAGTGGCTGCCATTCCAGTCCAGTAATTCTTTTCTTCAACTTTCATCATTATTGCAGATGAAGATGAGACTCAAATGTCTCAACGACCAGGTACGGGTGTTCAGTAGTTGTAAGTAGCCTGTTTAGGTTTTTATATTGGTAACGCCACGTAGCGCTCTGTATCAAAATCACTGGCTGTGCTGTGTGCAGTCTGTGGTTGGTTTGCATTGTTGGAATACTCACTATTCTAGTGTTGGGGAGTCGGATGTGAACAGCGCGTAGCGTTGCGCAGTTGGAGGTGAGCCGCCAGCAGTGGTGGATGTGGGGAGAGACATGGCGGAGTTTTGAGAGAGGACGATCTGGACGTGTGTCCGTCAGAAAAACCAAATTTGTAAGACCGGATGTCATGAACTGATATATATATTATGACTTTCGAACACTATTAAGGTAGATACATTATTTGTTCTGTATCAAAATCTTTCATTTGCTAACTATGCCTATCAGTAGTTAGTGCCTTCCGTAGTTAGAATCCTTTATTTAGCTGGCAATATTGGCGCTCGCTGTATTGCAGTAGTTTGAATGACGAAGATTTTTGTGAGGTAAGTGATTCATAAAAGGTATAGGTTATTGTTAGTCAGGGCCATTCTTTTGTAGGGATTATTGAAAGTCAGATTGCGTTGCGCTAAAAATATTGTGTGTCAGTTTAGTGTTGATCAGAATAAGTAAAGAGAGAAATGTCTGAGGATGTTCAGTTTTGGTCAGCTGTTTGAAAATCAAATAACGTAAGAGGTTTACCAGCACTGTCATTCTTAATTTTTCTAAGGGGACGTTTCATACTGCAAAGACTGGATTCAGATCTGGTCATCGGGCAGGCCATGCAACGGATGCCTCTCGACTAATCCACCTGTTCGGAACTTCTTATCCAGGTACTGCCAAACTATCCACATAAAGTGAGGTGCGGAGCTCCATCGTGGGTAAAAAGCATTTGTTGGATTATGTCTAGGGGTATGTGACCCAGGAAATGACAAACAGTGAATACATCATTGTGAGGTGACAGAAGTTCCTCCAAAACAAAAGAGACGACAATCAGAAAAAAAGAAAATGTCATGACCAAGGAAGTAGGTAAAAACCGACGTTTTGGTAAACTGCACTTCTAGTAGTCACTACACTTTCACACTTCACTAATGAAGCAGTTCTAGACCCGTGTTCATACGAACTTCCTTTAATGTTCTGATGTCAAGAACAAATCGGAAAAGAGACACGTTTTGATACAACGTAAACGTACTGCGGCAAGAAAAAGGCGTTGCAGGAAACAAAACGAACTCTAAGTGATGAATCTAAGAACATTCTGCAATCCACTACGTATTCGTGCCGTAGGGATTGCGTAGGTAAGACTAAGTTAATTACAGCACAACACAGAGGCGTTTAACGAGTCGTTAATCCCTCGCTCCCTGCGTGACTGCGACAGCCCTAATAACTGGTGCAGTGCGAAGTACCCTCTCCCATGCACTTCACAGTGCTTTGCAGAGCATGTATGTAGGTCTCAATTCCATATTCCCCAAGCGGAAGTATGTGCGAATAAGAGAAACGCTCCCTACAGGGCATCCGCAAGTTATTTATCTGCAAGTATTTTGTGCGCATCCGACGACCTAAAAATACTGTGAACCGTATTAATACCTCCAGGGCGCCTAGCCTGAATTTTCATCTGCTGAAGTCGGCGCTTGAATTTACATTCCATAGACTGTCCGAAGTTAGAAAGTTATCGTGACACATTTTCATGAGACACAACCTGTCCTATTCTTTACACTTACCTGAAGTTAAAACTTTCTGTCTTAATTAGTGAAACGGATTCTGCGAAATTTTCTGCAAAATATTTCCATAATATTGGGAATCCCATGGAAACTCGCTACCAGTTCTTGTAACATCTTGCATACTGTTAAATATAGCCATGTAGACTGACGGAAAAAAAGTCGCAACACCAAAAAAATAATGTAATGTAAAGTAATTTCGAGATTGCAGTTGTCTAGGTAACATGTTTAAGTGATTAGCATTAGAACATCACAGATTAATGTAGGCCATTGGAAAAGTGAATTGCTGAAACACTAATGAGCAGTGTAATCGGCAGAAAGTTGAATGCAAGCAAGGAATCATGCGTGCATTGTGTTGCAGCGGTACCGGATGCCAGTTTGTGGGGGGCAGTTCCACGCCTGTTGCCCTTGGTCGCTCAATACAGGGGCGGCAACACTGGCTGTGGGTGACGCACGAGTTGTCGCAAGGTGACGGCCCCTGTGTGCTCGACTGGAGACACATCTGGGCCCGCTACGGTCGCAGGTTCGAATCCTGCCTCTGGCATGGATGTGTGTGATGTGCTTAGGTTAGTCAGGCTTAAGTAGTTCTTAGGGGACTGATGACCTCAGAAGTTAAGTCCCATAGTGCTCAGAGCCATTTGAACCATTTTGAACCAGATCTGGGGATCGAGCAGGCCAAGGCAACATGTCGACACTCTGTAGAGCACGTGGGGCTACAGCAGCGGTATGTGGGCGAGCGCTATCCTGTTGGAAAACACCCCTTGGAATGCTCTTCATGAATGGCAGCACAACAAGCCGAATCGCCCGACTGACGTACAGATCTGTAGTCAGGTAGCGTGGGATAACCGCGAGAGTGTTCCTGCCGTCATACGAAGCCGCACTCCAGACCATGACTCCAGGTGTGTGGTTGGTTGCAGGCTCTCAACTGCTCTACTTCTAACCAAAGGATATCACCGAGGCAGCACCAGATCTGATCAGAAACCACAGCACACGTCCACCCTGCCATCCAATGAGCAGTCGCTTGACGGCACTGAAGCTACAAATGGCGTCGGTCTTGGGGTCAGTGGAATGCGTGCTACAGCGCGTCTGTGCCCGAGCTATCCTGGAAGTAACCGATTCGCAGCAGTTGGTTGCGCCACTGCGGTGCCAACTGCTGCTCGGGTCGCCGCTGCAGATGCAGAACGTTGCGCCAGAGCCGTACGCCGAACACGAAGGTCTCGGCTCTCGCTGGTGCTACGTGGCCATACAGAGCCCCGTCTTCTTGCGGCCGTACATTCTGGTGACCACCTCTACCTGCAGTCGTGTACACCGGCTACATTCCTGCCAAGTCTGTCCGCAGTACCGCAGGAGGAACATTCGGCTTCTCGTGTCGCTATCACACGACCGTGCTCCAAGTCAGTGATAGTGGCACCTTTGCCGCCTTAGAGGCAATTTCAAAGATAACTAACGCTCACACCGGTACGACGTGTGGTTGAAGCAAATCTGATATGCGCTACTAGAACCACTCATATGCGGCTGGCGCGAAATCTGAATTGACATCATGTTCCAGATACAGAAGGCCGCCTACCAACTTTGGTTCATGCCGCACAACTCCTTGTTGCTGTTGTGATTTTTTTTTCCGTCAGTGGAGCTCGCTCATAAAATGAGCGTTCGTGCACCATAGTGTTAAATTGTCCTAATGTGGTTAACTTCTCTGTTTAATGACCATTACATTGTGAGCCTGTGAATCTACTTATAAGGAAGGTTGACAGATTTTATATGGGACAATGTTGCTGCTGAATGTGATAAACAGGAAGCATGGAGAGAAGATTCGAGGGGGTGGAGCGCACCAGGACAACAATGGTGATGCTTTGTGGCAGCTTTCGGTAGTCGCGTCAGTCGCGGCTGTCACTGCTGTCGAAACAACAGCGACTCACTCGTAAGGCAGCCGCCGGTAGGACGAAAACAGGATGAGTGTACAACTGTGGAGACCAACCAGATCGCCACGCCCGAATCTCTAGTCCTTGCTGATACCAGCACTGCGCCTACCGTCACTACAGCACTGGCTGTTCGGGCCGACATACGTCGTCTGGTCCAAAAGGATTCGCACACGTCTTGTTGTTGTTGTTGTCTTCAGTCCTGAGACTGGTTTTATGCAGCTCTCCATGCTACTCTATCCTGTGCAAGCTTCTTCATTTCCCAGTACTTACTGCAACCTACATCCTTCTGAATCTGCTTAGTGTATTCATCTCTTGGTCTCCCTCTACGATTTTTACCCTCCACGCTGCTCTCCAATGCTAAATTTGTAATCCCTTGATGCCTCAGAACATCTCCTAGCAACCGGTCCCTTCTTCTTGTCAAGTTGTGCCACAAACTCCTCCACAATTCTATTCAGTGCCTCCTCATTAGTAATGTGATGTACCCATCTAATCTTCAGCATTCTTCTGTAGCGCCACATTTCGAAAGCTTCTATTCTCTTTTTGTCCAAACTATTTATCACCAATGTATCACTTCCATACATGGCTACATCCTTACAAATACTTTCAGAAACGACTTCCTGACATAAATCTATGCTCGATGTTAACAAATTTCTCTTCTTCAGAAACGCTTTCCTTGCCATTGCCAGTCTACATTTTATATCCTCTCCACTTCGACCATCATCAGTTATTTTGCTCCCCAAATAGCCAAACTCCTTTACTACTTTAAGTGTCTCATTTCCTAATCTAATTCCCTCAGCATCACCCGACTTAATTCGACTACATTCCATTATCCTCGTTTCGCTTTTGTTGATGTTCATCTTATATCCTCCTTTCAAGACACTGTCTATTCCGTTCAACTGCTCTTCCAAGTCCTTTGCTGTCTCTGACAGAATTAAATGTCATCGACGAACCTCAACGTTTTTATTTCTTCTCCGTCGACTTTAATACTTACTCCGAATTTTGTCTTAGTGGTCTTAGTGGACACTTATATGATGTGTGTTCCACCCTTCGCATTCGTGAGACACTTTCAAAGATGTACGGGAACACCTGAGGGGGAATGGCAGCCCGTTCCTCCTGAAGAGCCGAAACCACTGTCTAGACAAGAGGGAAGTCGGCGGTGTACATCATTGCAGAGGTTTTCCATTGGGCTCCACAAACCATTGCTGCGCGAAGGCAGGGCACATCGTAATGGTGATACAAACAGTCGCCTCTCAACTGTTACTCTACTGTATGGAGTCCGCAATGCTATAAAATGTGTTGACATCCTTCCCCATTGAGAGGTTTCTTATGCACGATAAGAGATGGACACCCTAACTGACAGCCCCACACCTGACAGATACTCCAATGGTGACGCTACACCCGATGCCAGGTAGCGTTCTCTGGGCGTTCGTCAAGCCCACACCCTTCCATTTGGTTAGGACAGCGTACAGCGGGATTCATTTCTCCGAATCACTCATTTCCAGCCATCGATTGTCCAGAGGTGTCGCCCTCTACACCACCCCAGTCGATAACTTGCGAGGTGGCAACAACACACAGTGTCCGATCAAACAGATCGATAAATTGATGAACAGATTCTACGAAGAATGGCAAATACCTTCACGTGTGACAACAGAAGATCCCCACAGCCGCCATCTCACTCAAGCCCATGTCCAAATCTAATCCCCATAAAGCCGAATGACAAGTAAGAACACCTACACTTCAAAAGATATCACCACATCAACATCAAATGCTCTGTCCCTGACAGCCTGGGCATCCACAGCAGACATCTTCTTCTGCATACAATCTTGTACTGTCACGGTCTCGCACAACTACCCACACACTAATGCCCTCGTGTCAGACACCCCATCATCCAGTACCTCAAAACTGTGTGGCTTATGACTCCACTGTAGCCATTCTTTTGAAGTGCCCACGCGAAGTCAGAGTATTATGTGAGGTGCTGGTGTCACTTTTGAACTCCCGGGTGATTCCGTCCTCTGATTTGATGCGATTTTTTTAACCCCTCCCCTTAATGCACGACGGTTCGTGTCTGACATTACATGAGGCCTGGCTGGTTTTGTTTGAGCTGTGCTCGTTCCTAGCGTTTCGGCTTAACAGTCACATCACCAACGACTGACTTGGGGAGCTTTAGAACAGTTGAAATGACACCAATGTATCTGTTTGTCGTGTGGCATCCAGTGTACAGTCCAGGTGCAAAGTCACTCATCTCTCGTGGCTCAGCCGCTGTGGCGTTACTGCTTCTCCGGTGACAACAGAACGTCTGTCTCACAGAAGAACCACAGGGCTGTGCCCCTCTCATTTCCGGTATGACTTGATTAATAGAAAATGAAGGTTTATCTACAAAGTTGAAAATCGCTGTGCCGCTGCTGGTAGTTGGGCCTGGGTCTGCTTGCTTACTAGCCAGGTTGTTATTGTTGTTGTTGTTCTTGTTCAGCCCAGAGACTGGTTTGATGCAGCTCTCCACGCTACTGTACCCTGAGCGAGCCTCTTCACCTCTGTACAATTACTGCAGCCTACATCCTTCTGAATCTCGTTACTGCATTCATCTCTTGACGTTCCTCTACAGTTTTGACCCCCTATGCATCCCTACAGCTCTAAATTGGTGATCCTTGGTGCTTCAGGACATGTCCTACCAACCTATCCCTTCTTATTGTCAGGCTGTGCCACAAATTTCTTTACTTCCCAATTCTATTCAGTACCTACTCATTAGTTACGTGATCTACCCATCTGATCTTGACCGATCTTCTGTAGCACCACAGTTCAAAGGCTTCTATTCCGTTTTGTCTAAACTGTTTACTGTCCATGTTTCACTTCCATACATGGCTACACTAGGTAGCTATACTAGACATTACACCACATAGCACTAGAGGCAAAATGGCTGCATGGAATACCCCAGTCCAATGCCCTTCCTAGGACAGACTTCGCATCTTCATCTTATTTTCCCCTCATTAGATCGTCACTGTTGCCAAGGTTTTCCGGTACTGGAACAGCACCACAGTATCGGACATAACGGGCAAATCCTGTCCATATCTGAGGCCCAGATGTAGATCCGACGCTGTCCTGCTATTCCAGTACCGCAGACCCACGACAGTGGTACATCTACATCTACATTTATACTCCGCAAGTCATCCAAGAGTGTGTGGCGGAGGGCACCTTACGTGCCAATGTCGTTACCCCCCTTTCCTGTTCCAGTCGCGTATGGTTCGCGGGAAGAACGACTGCCGGAAAGCCTCCGTGCGCGTTCGAACCTCTCTAATTTTACATTCGTGATCTCCTCGGAATGTATAAGTAGGGGGAAGCAATATATTCGTTACCTCATCCACAAACGCACCCTCTCGAAACCTGGACAGCAAGCTACACGACGATGCAGAGCGCCTCTCTTGTAGAGTCTGCCACTCGAGTTTGCTAAACATCTCCGTGACGCTATCACGCTTACTAAATAACCCTGTGACGAAACGCACCGCTCTTCTTTGGACCTTCTCTATCTCCTGTCTCAACCCGACCTGGTACGGATCCCACACTGATGAGCAATCCTCAAGTATAGGTCGAACGAGTGTTTTGTAAGCCACCTCCTTTGTTGATGGACAACATTTTCTAAGGACTCTCCCAATGAATCTCAACCTGGCACCCACCTTACCAACAATTAATTTTATATGATCATTCCACTTTAAATCGTTCCGTACGCGTACTCCCAGATATTTTACACAAGTAACTGCTACCATTGTTTCTTCCGCTATCAAATAATCATACAATAAAGGATCCTTCTTTCCATGTATTCGCAATACATTAAATTTATCAATATTAAGGGTCAGTTGGCACTCCCTGCACCAAGTGCCTATCCGCTGCAGATCTTCCTGCATTTCGCTGCAATTTTCTAATGCTGCAACTTCTCTATATACTACAGCATCATAGGCGAAAAGCCGCATGGAACTTCCGACAGTATCTATTAGGTCATTTATATATATTGTGAAAAGCAAAGCCGGCCGCTGTGGCCGAGAGGTTCTAGGCGCTTCAGTCCGGAACCGCGCTACTGCTACGGTCGCAGGTTCGAATCCTGCTTCGGGCATGGATGTGTGTGATGTCTTTAGGTTAGTTAGGTTTAAGTAGTTATAACTTCTAGGGAACTGAGGACCTCAGATGTTAAGTCCCATAGTTCTCACGGCCATTTTTGTGAAAAGCAATGGTCGCATAACACTCCCCTGTGGCACGCCAGAGGTTACTTTAACGTCTGTAGACATCTCTCCATTGAGAAAAACATGCTGTGTTCTGTTTGCTAAAAACTCTTCAATCCAGCCACACAGCTGGTCTGGTATTCCGTAGGCTCTTACTTTGTTTATCAGGCGACCGTGCGGTATTGTATCGAATGCCTTCCGGAAGTCAAGGAAAGTTGCATCTACCTGGGAGCCTGTAGCTAACATTTTCTGGGTCTCGTGAACAAATTAAGCGAGTAACGACCCAAGAAGGGGAAAATAAGATGATCTGAACTGGTTTGTGTTAGGTAGGGCTCTACACTAGACTAGTCCGCGCAACTGTGGTAGCTGTTCTGCTGTGTGGTGTAGTGGGTGGCGTACCTGCTTAGTAGGTAGACCTCGGTTCAAGTCGTGGCTGTGGCAAAAATTTTAATTCATTTCTTCAGCTTCGAAGCTGAAGGTGAGACTCAAATTCCTAGAGAGAAATCTAAAAATGGCGATGTTCACATATCTCAATGATTGTGTGGACCTATGGCTTTTGCTTGCAATCTGTTGGAGCATAAATTGTCAGTTCAGTATGGGTAGAGGCGTCTTATTTGAAGTGTCGGGCTAATGTGGTCCCAACTAATGAATGAGATGAGAGTGGAATCCTTCTGAGTTCCTCTCTGTGGCCGGCCGGTGTGGCCGAGCGGTTCTAGGCGCTTCAGTCTGGAACGGCGCGACCGCTACGGTCGCAGGTTCGAATCCTGCCTCGGGCATGGATGTGTGTGCTGTCCTTAGGTTAGTTAGGTTAAAGTAGTTCTAACAAGGGAACCTGCCCCTCGTACCCCCTTCAGATTTAGTTATAAGTTGGCAGAATGGATAGGCCTTGAAAAGCTGAACACAGATCAATCGAGAAAACAGGAAGAAGTTGTGTGGAACTATGAAAGAAATAAGCAAAATATACAAACTGAGTTGTCCATGTGCAAGATATGCAACATCTAGGATAGTGAAAGCGTAGGAGCGCCGTGGTCCCGTGGGTAGCGTGAGCAGTTCCGGAACGACAGGTCCGCGGTTCAAGTCTTCCCTCGAGTGAAATGTTTAATTTTTTTTTATTTATGATCTGTCCGTTCGTTGATTGGCGTCTCTGTTCACTGTAATAAGTTTAGTGTCTGTGTTTTGCGACCGCAGCGCAAAACCGTGCGATTAGTAGACGAAAGGACGTGTCTCTCCAACGGGAACCGAAAACATTTGATCTCAAGGTCATAGGTCAACCGATTCCACCACAGGAAAACACGTCTGATATATTCTATACGACACTGGTGACGGCATATGTATCACATGACAGGAATATGTTGTCGTCCCACCTAACTTGTACACTTGGCGAATGGGTAAAAAGATTCTTCTACGTTGCCCGACACTATGGCGCAGTTAAGACTTGAACCAAGGACCTCTCGTTTCGCAGCTGCTGACGATAACCACGGTACCACGGCGCTCCTGGGCTGACGCTGTCCTTGATGTTGCCTATGTTGCACATGGGCTACTCAGTTTGTATATTTTGCTTATTTCTTTCATAGTCCCACACAACTGCTTCCTGTTTTGTCGATTGATCAGTTTTTCAAGGCCTATCCACTGTACCAACTTATAACTAAATCTGAGGGGGGTATGATGGGGAGGTTCCCTTGTTAAGTTCCAGGGGACTGATGACCTCAGATTTTAAGTCGCATAGTGCTCCGAGCCATTTGAACCATCCTGTCTGTGTCACGCGGTACCCTGCTGGTCCCTTCATGCTGGCATTTCCGCGTCCCTTGACGCCCAGTGGTCAGCCAGGGGTGTCCGGATCCCTGTGACGCTGCAGGCAGGCGCCTCTTCTCTGCGGAGTTGGAGGCGCCTTCCCAGCGCGCTCTTCGCCGCCTCCGCCGCCCCTATTCGCGTCGCCCTTCCTTCTTCTTTTTCTTCTTTCCCTGCCCACTCCTCCCTCTCTCTGCTCTCGCCCCGCCGCCGCGACTGCTCACTCGCTGCTCGCTGCCGCCGCCGACTAAAAATAGCCTCTCTCGGGGTGGCCGTCCCAATTACGCGCCGCCGCCGCCTCCTGCGCCCTCGCTTTTGCTACCCCTGAGAGCCGGTCGCGTTATAAGCGGCCGCTGGCTGACCCAGTGGTGCGCGCGCCGCGACAAAAAAAGCCGCACCGGCGCGCCGGCCGCGCGCAGTGAAAGCCCGCCCCGTCCCCAGCACAGCACAGCACAGCGCAGCGCAGCGCAAGCGGACGCCGCTTGCCCCAGGTCAGGGACGGCGCACAGCGAGGAAGGCGGGCCGCCGCCTGGGTACGGGACACGGCACGCGGCAAACTTCCACGTACACGATCAAACGTCTCTGTAGACTTGGCCACTGTTTCTATGTTTCGATACAGTGTATCGATACGTGCAACTGTTTCAGTGTTTCGGAGCGGCTGTGGTTCGCTGTTTCGAAACAGTGGTGTTTCATTCCACCCCTCTCTCGGATAACCGGACCAGATTCGATCTCGAGCCAGACACAGAAACTGTATCGTTGTTGCAAAATAAGGCTGTTTCAGTCCACCTGTGCTCGGAACGGACTAATTGTATCGAAACAGTGATGTTTCATTCTGCTCTGTGTCGGACGAGATTCGGGCTCGGCACAGGTACTGAAACACAACATACCACTTCGTGAAACTCTTTCAAGAGTGTCGAAATCTTTTTGACAAGCAATAGCATCAAGCTTAAGATATCCGAAAATAAAGCTTCGTTTCTAGCTGACTGTCCTATTCCGAAATGGCGTAACATCTGCTTTATAAACACTAACCAAACAATAAAACAACGCATACTATTCTCATTCAAAATAATAAATATGTGAAAATCATTCAGTTAAATTACACTTTTTTATAACATACGCTTCTCTGCTCATGTACAGTAATCATATTAAGAAACGCAAGTAAGCCTACGACATTTTGAACAAAAAAAGCGTAGAGTGACAGTTATTAGACATATACATAAAATTGATCTAGGTATAATTGCAAGCAATTTGTTTGATATGTCACTGGTAGTGTAATGATGAACGGGACGGGCTGGCAAGCATCGTGAATTTATAGTAACGATTCGAAACATCTTGAAAAACTAAAATTTTTTCTGTTATATTTTGTTGTTGTTGTTGTTGTGGTCTTCAGTCCTGAGACTGGTGTGATGCAGCTCTCCATATTTTGTTATTTATTCGAATTATTTGGCGTTATTTGTGAGTCTACAGTCACTGTGCATATTATCCACAATGATTCCCTATGTGTAGATGGAAATTAGTAGGATGGGTATATTACCCATACTAACGGAATGCAGTTTGCTCAAGCCTTGTCTGCAGCTCGTGGTCGTGCGGTAGCGTTCTCGCTTCCCGCGCCCGGGTTCCCGGGTTCGATTCCCGGCGGGGTCAGAGATTTTCTCTGCCTCGTGATGACTGTGTGTTGTGTGATGTCCTTAGGTTGGTTAGGTTTAAGTAGTTTTAAGTTCTAGGGGACTGATGACCATAGATGTTAAGTCACATAGTGCTCAGAGCCATTTGAACCATTTTTGCTCCCACCTCCAGTTCCGTTCGTGGTGGTTCTTCTGTCTTCAGCTATGGCTGTCCTCAGCCAATTCACAAGTATGAAAGTCACACGACACGAAAGCAGCACATTTGCTGCAGGAAATACGAAACTGATAGTGATAGTTTCATACTTTCTGCGATATGATCATCGTTCTCGCACCTCATTTGTGTTTATATGGACATATTTATACAGTAGACAGTCAAGATGATAAAATGTGTAGGTTTTAATATTAGATTACAAAACACAAACTGTTTCAGTGTTTCGAAACAGCGTATCGGAACATTACATTGTACTGTTTCATTTGTTTCGAAACAGTTACGTGTTTCAGTTTGCCCATCTCTACGTGTCTGGCAAAATCGCAAGGGTTTGCCAACCGACCCTGTACTGGCAAAATCGCAAGGGTTTGCCAACCGAGCCTGTACACCTCCAAACAATGTATGCCGCTCAATTTTATCCATTGTTTGCAGTGTTTCATCTGCGACTGTATTACTTTCGAAAAAAATAGAGAACAAAAGACTTCAACCACAAATCGTGACTTTATTAAAATACGCGGTGCGTTTCAAGCCCTTGGGAGCTCATCTTCAGGTGCTGTGATAGTCTACATAACCTGTACAGTCCGTTTAATTCTGGCTCTGACAACATGACCTTATGAAATACACTGAAGAGCCAAAGAAACTGCTACACCTGCCTGATATCGTGTACAGCTCCCCGCGAGCACGCGGAAGTGTCGCAACACGACGTGGCGTGGACTCGGCTAGTGCCTGAAGTGGTGTTGGAGGGAACTGACACCACGAATACTGCTGCAGGGCTGTGCATAAATCCTCAAGAGTACGAGGGATGGAGATCTCTTAAGAACTCACGTTGCAAGGCATTCCAGATACGCTCGATAATGTTCACGTCTGGGGACTTGGGTGGCCAGCGGAAGTGTTTAAACTCGGAAGGGTGTTCCTGCGTTCAGTCTGTAGCAATTCTGCACGTGTGCGCTGTCGCACTGTTCTGTTGATATTGCTCAAGTTACTCGAAATCAATGTTGACTAACTGAAACCCTCAGCTGCCGACAGGTGTTGTTGATATACCTCGATGAGGACAGCTGAAAATGTGTGCCCCGACCGGGCAAATGTCTATAAGGTACAATACATATGTAGAATTGCGGACAGTTGGGAATGTGCATCTCACGAGGAGCGTGCACGGTCATCAATAGTAACTTCTTTCGAGAACAGTTACTGTCTTCGTATATTACTCGAAATCCGCAATGGACATGAATGGATGCAGGTGATCACAGAGGATGCTTACGTACGTATCAGTTGTTAAGAGTCGTATTTAGACGTCTCAGGAGTCGCATATGGCCTCAACTGCAGACGCCCCACACCATTACAGAGAATCCACCAGCTTGAACAATCCCCTGATGACATATAGGGTCCACGGATTCATGAGGTTGTCACGTACCCGCTCGATACAATTTTAAACGAGACACTTCCAACCAGGCAACATGTTTCCCGTCATCAATGTTCACGGGCCCGCCGGCCGTTGTGGCTGAGCGGTTCTAGGCGCTACAGTCTGGAACCGCGCGACCGCTACGGTGGCAGGTTCGAATCCTGCCTCGTGCATGGATGTGTGCGATGTCCTTAGGTTAGTTAGGTTCAAGTAGTTCTAAGTTCTAGGGGACTGATGACCTCACAAGTTAAGTCCCATACTGCTCACAGCCATTTGAACCATTTTGTTCGCGGGCGCAGGCGACTCGTAACGCTTTTTGTCATGCAGTCATCATGATGGGCCTCCGGCTTCCAAACCCTATACCGACGATGTTTCGTTGAACGGTTCGGACGCTGACACGTGTTGACAGCCCAGCATTGAAATCTACAGCAATTCAACGATTCTCTCCAGTCGTTGTTGCTCCCGTTCTTGCAGGATCGCTTTCCGGCCGCAGCGATGTCGGCCATTCGATGTTTTACCCAATTCCTGACATTCACGACTACAACACCACGGTCAACCTCACTTAAATCTTTATACCCGCCATTGTAGCAAGAGTAACCCACTAAAAACCGAATCACAGAAGCTGGATGGAAAAACATAGGTACAGAGAAGGTAACTGCAAAGAAACCGTGGGTAACAGAAGAAATACTTCAGCTGATTGATGAAAGAAGGAAGTACAAAAATGTTGCGGGAAGCTCAGGAACACAGAAATACAAGTCGCTGAGGAATGAAATAAACAGGAAGCTAAGACGAAACGGGTGCAAGAAAAATGTGAAGAAATCCAAAAAGAAATAATAGTAAGAAAGTCAAATTAACCTTCGGTGAAATTAAAAGAAAGAGTGGTAACATTAAGAGTGCAAACGGAATTCTATTGTTAAACACAGAGGAGATAGCAAATAGGTGGAAGGAGTACATTGAAAACCTTTATGAGGGCAAGATTTGTCTGATGTTACAGGGGAAGAAACAGGAATCGATTTAGAAGACATAGGGGACCCAGTATTAGAATGAGAATTTAAGAGAGATTTGGAGGACTTGACATGAAATAAGGCATAAGGGATCGATTAAATTCCATCAGAATGTCTAAAAACATTAGGGGAAGTGGCAACAAAACGACTATTGACGCTGATGTGTGCAATGTATGAGTCTGGCAATATACCGTCTGACTTTCGGAAAAATATCATCCCCACAGTTCCCAAGACTGCAAGAGCTCACGAGTGCGAGAATATCGCACTGTCAGCTTAACAGCTAATGCATCCAAGTTGTTGACAAGAATAATATACAGAAAAATGGAAAAGAAAATTGAGGATGTGTTAAATCACGACCAGTTTGGCTTTTGGTAAGGTACAAGCACCAGAGAATGAATTCTAAGGTTATGGTTGATAATAGAAGGAAAACTGAAGAAGAACCAAGACACTTTCAAAGGTTCTGTCGACCTAGAAACAGCGTTTGGCATTGTAAAATGGTGCGTGATGTTCCAGATTGTGAGAAAAGTAGCGGTACGCTGTAGGGAGAGACGGGTAATATTTTATATGTACAAGAACCAAAAGGAAATAATAAGAGTGGACGACCAAGAACGAAGTGGCCACACGACATCTGTACTTGGCAGGACGAAGGTTGGAGAATCTGCACAAACGCCGACACTCCAGGTACCACAGCTTATGTACCAAAGACCGGGAACTCCCAGGAGCGAGCAGGCCACAGACCGGCCCACTTCCCAGAGACGCACATACGTAAGGGAGGCGGGAAGCGCACGTTAACCCACGAACTGGCCGTCACCCGGCCCTTGGCTAGTCGGCCGCCGCCTCACGCCTCCCCTACTCTGACGTCACTTGGACGCACGCTCACGACGCTGCACCGGGCACTGTCGGACGAGGTGGTCTGCAGCTTGACAGCGGAAACAGCGTCGGGCGTCAGACACGTTCTGCGTAAGGTTCGTCGGCACCTGTGGCTTGGCGATTCGCGGGGAGCGCGTTTCGGAGACTAAGTTTGACCTCTGCTCATCGGCGAATCTTAAGGCATCCACCGTAATAATGAGACCTTGTTGGAAACTACCTGGCCTCCCCCCATGAACCATGGATCTTGCCGTTGGTGGGGAGGCTTGCGTGCCTCAACGATACAGATGGTCGTACTGTAGGTGCAACCACAACGGAGGGGTATCTGTTGAGAGGCCAGACAAACGTGTGGTTCCTGAAGAGGGGCAGCAGCCTTTTCAGTAGTTGCAGGGGCAACAGTCTGGACGATTGACTGATCTGGCCCTGTAACACTAACCAAAACGGACTTGCTGTTGTCGCACTGCGAACGGCTGAACGCAAAGGGAAAGTACAGCCGTAATTTTTTCCGAGGGCATGCAGCTTTACTGTATTGTTAAATGATCATGGCGTCTTCTTGGGTAAAATATTCCGGAGGTAAAATAGTCCCCCATTCGGATCTCCGAGCGGGGACTACTCAAGAGGACGTCGTTATCAGGACAAAGAAAACTGGCATTCTACGGATCGGAGCGTGGAATCTCAGACCCCTTAATCGGGCAGGTAGGTTAGAAAATTTAAAAAGGGATAGGTTAAAGTTGGATATAGTGGGAATTAGTGAAGTTCGGTGGCAGGAGGAACAAGACTTCTGGTCAGGTGAATACAGGGTTATAAATACAAAATCAAACAGGGGTAATGCCGGAGTAGGTTTCATAATGAATAAAAAAATAGGAGTGCGGGTAAGCTACTACAAACAGCATAGTGAACGTATTATAGTGGCCAAGATAGACACGAAGCCCATGCCTACTACAGTAGTACAAGTTTATATGCCAACTAGCTCTGCAGATGACAAAGAAATTGAAGAAATGTATGATGAGATAACAGAAATTATTCAGGTAGTGATGGCAAACGAAAATTTAATAGTCATGGGTGACTGGAATTCGTCAGTAGGAAAAGGGAGAGAAGGAAACATAGTAGGTGAATATGGATTGGGGCTACGAAATGAAAAAGGAAGCCGTCTGGCAGAATTTTGCACAGAGCATAACTTAATCATAGCTAACACTTGGTTCAAGAATCATAAATGACGGTTGTATACATGGAAGAATCCTGGAGATACTGAAAGGTGTCAGATAGATTATATAATGGTAAGACGGAGATTTAGGAACCAGGTTTTAAACTGTAAAACATTTCCAGTGGGAGATGTGAACTCTGACCACAATCTGTTGGTTATGAAATGTAGATTACAACTGAAGAAATTGCAAAAGGGTCGGAATTTAAGGAGAAGGGACCTGGATAAACTGACAGAACCAGAGGTTGTACTAAGTTTCAGGGACAGCATAAGGGAAGAATTGACAGGAACGCGGGAAAGAAATACAGTAGAAGAAGAATGGGTAGCTCTGAGCGATGAAGTAGTGAAGGCAGCAGAGGATCAAGTAGGTAAAAAGACGAGGGCTAGTAGAAATCCTTGGGTAACAGAAGAAATATTGAATTTAATTGATGAAAGGAGAAAATACAAAAATGCAGTAAATGAAGCAGGCAAAAAGAAATACAAACGTCTCAAAAATGAGATCGACAGGAAGTGCAAAATTGGTAAGCAGGCATGGCTAGAGGACAAATGTAAGGATGTAGAGGCTTATCTCGCTAGGGGTAAGACAGATACAGCCTACAGGAAAATTAAGAAGACATTTGGAGAAAAGAGAGCCACTTGTATGAATATCATGAGCTCAGATGGAAACCCAGTTCTAAGCAAAGAAGGGAAAGCAGAAAGGTGGAAGGAGTATATAGAGGGTCTATACAAGGGCGATGTACTTGAGGACAATATTATGGAAATGGAAGAGGATGTAGGTGAAGATGAAATGGGAGATACGATACTGCGTGAAGAGTTTGACAGAGCACTGAAAGACCTGAGTCGAAACAAGGCCCCGGGAGTAGACAACATTCCATTAGAACTACTGGCGGCCTTGGGAGACCCAGTCCTGACAAAACTCTACCATCTGGCGAGCAAGATGTACGAGACAGGCGAAATACCCTCAGTCTTCAGGAAAAATATAATAATTCCAATCCCAAAGAAAGCAGGTGTTGACAGATGTGAAAATTACCAAACTATCAGTTTAATAAGTCACAGCTGCAAAATACTAACGCGAATTCTTTACAGACGAATGGAAAAACTGGTAGAAGCGGACCTCGGGGAAGATCAGTTTGGATTCCGTAGAAATGTTGGAACACGTGAGGCAATACTGACCTTACAACTTATCTTAGAGGAAAGATTAAGGAAAGGCAAACCTACGTTTCTAGCATTTGTAGATTTAGAGCAAGCTTTTGACAATGTTGACTGGAATTCTCTCTTTCAAATTCTAAAGGTGGCAGGGGTAAAATACAGGGAGCGAAAGGCTATTTACAATTTGTACAGAAACCAGATGGCAGTTATAAGAGTCGAGGGGCATGAAAGGGAAGCAGTGGTTAGGAAAGGAGTGAGACAGGGTTGTAGCCTCTCCCCGATGTTATTCAATCTGTATATTGAGCAAGCAGAGAAGGAAACAAAAGAAAAATTCGGAGTAGGTATTAAAATCCAGGGAGAAGAAATAAAAACTTGGAGGTTCGCCGAGGACATTGTAATTCTGTCAGACACTCGTTCGACCTATACTTGAGTATTGCTCATCAGTGTGGGATCCGTACCAGGTCGGGTTGACGGAGGAGATAGAGAAGATCCAAAGAAGAGCGGCGCGTTTCGTCACTGGGTTATTTGGTAACCGTGATAGCGTTACGGAGATGTTTAATAAACTCAAGTGGCAGACTCTGCAAGAGAGGCGCTCTGCATCGCGGTGTAGCTTGCTCGCCAGGTTTCGAGAGGGTGCGTTTCTGGATGAGGTATCGAATATATTGCTTCCCCCTACTTATACTTCCCGAGGAGATCACGAATGTAAAATTAGAGAGATTAGAGCGCGCACGGAGGCTTTCAGACAGTCGTTCTTCCCGCGAACCATACGCGACTGGAACAGGAAAGGGAGGTAATGACAGTGGCACGTAAAGTGCCCTCCGCCACACACCGTTGGGTGGCTTGCGGAGTATCAATGTAGATGTAGATGTAGATGTAGAAAGAATTTGGAAGAACAGTTGAACGGAATGGACAGTGTCTTGAAAGGAGGATATAAGATGAAGATCAACAAAAGCAATAGGATGATAATGGAATGTAGTCGAATTAAGTCGAGTGATGCTGAGGGAATTAGATCAGAAAATGAGACACTTAAAGTAGTAAAGGAGTTTTGCTATTTGGGGAGCAAAATAATTGATGATGGTCGAAGTAGAGAGGATATAAAATGTAAACTGGCAATGGCAAGGAAAGCGTTTCTGAAGAAATTTGTTAACATCGGGTTTAGATTTAAGTGTCAGGAAGTCGTTTCTTAAAGTGTTTGTATGGAGTGTAGCACGTATGGAAGTGAAACATGGACAATAAATAGTTTGGACAAGAAGAGAATAGAAGCTTTCGAAATGTGGTGCTACAGAAGAATGCTGAAGATTAGATGCGTAGATCACATAACTAATGAGGTGGTATTGAATATGATTGGGGAGAAGTTTGTGGCACAACTTGACTAGAGGAAGGGATCGGTTGGTAGGACATGTCCTGAGGGATCAAGGGATCACAAATTTAGGATTGGAGGGCAGCGTGGAGGGTAAAAATCGTAGAGGGAGACAAAGAGATGAATACACTAAGCAGATTCAGAAGGATGTAGGTTGGAGTAGGTACTGGGAGATGAAGGAGCTTGCACAGGGTAGAGTAGCATGGAGAGCTGCATCAAACCAGTCTTAGGACTGAAGACCACAACAACAACAACAACAACAACCTGGCCCTTCTGCCAAAACTAAGTGTATACGGTCTTGCAGGCGTATTCCCTCCTGTATGTGGTTAACGCAATCATGCTGCGAAACAGTTCGTAGTAATTGGCGGAAAGTCGTCGAGTAAAACAGAAGTGATTTCAGGCGTTCCCCAAGGTAGTGTTATAGGCCCTTTGCTGCTCGTTATCGATATGAACGATATGTGAGAAAATCCAGCCGTCTTCAGTTGCTTGCAGATGACGCTGTCGTTTATCGACTAGTAAAGTCATCAGAAGATCAAAACAAACTGAAAACGATTTTGAACAAAATATGTGAATGGTGCGTAAAGTGAAAGTTGACCCTAAGTAACGAAAAGTGTGAGGTCATCCACATGAGTACTAAAAGGAACTCGTTAAACTTCGGTTACACGATATGTCAGTCTAATTTAAAAGCCGTAAATTCAACTGAATACCTGGGTATTACAATTGCGAACAACTTAAATTGGAAAGAACGCATAGAAAATGCTGTGGGGAAGGCTGATCAAAGACTGCGTTTTATTGGCAGGACACTCAGAACATGTAACAGACCTACTAAGGAGATATACAGGGTGAGTCACCTAACATTACCGCTGGATATATTTCGTAAACCACATCAAATACTGACGAATCGATTCCACAGACCGAACGTGAGGAGAGGGGCTAGTGTAATTGGTTAATACAAACCATACAAAAATGCACGGAAGTATGTTTTTTAACACAAACCTACGTTTTTTTTTAAATGGAACCACGTTAGTTTTGTTAGCACATCTGAACATATAAAGAAATACGCAATCAGTGCCGTTTGTTGCATTGTAAAATGTTAATTACATCCGGAGATATTGTGACCTAAGTTGACGCTTGAGTACCACTCCTCCGCTGTTCGATCGTGTGTATCGGAGAGCAACGAATTACGTAGAGATCCAGAGGGAACGATGATGGACCTTAGGTACAGAAGAGACTGGAACAGCACATTACGTCCACATGCTAACACCTTTTGATTGGTCTTTTTCACTGACGCACATGTACATTACCATGAGGGGTGAGGTACACGTTCGACGGGCGTTTCATAGGACGTGGAGGACGCACAAATTGGCCAGCCCGTTCTCCTGATCTTACACCTCTGGACTTCTTTCTGTGGGGTACGTTAAAGGAGAATGTGTACTGTGATGTGCCTACAAACCCTGAGGATATGAAACAACGTATTGTGGCAGCTTGCGGCGACATTACACCAGATGTACTGCGGCGTGTACGACATTCATTACGCCAGAGATTGCAATTGTGTGCAGCAAATGATGGCCACCGCATTGAACACCTATTGGCCTGACATGTCGGGACACACTCTATTCCACTCCGTAATTGGAAACGGAAACCAGGTGTGTACGTGTACCTCACACCTCATGGTAATGCACATGTGCGTCAGTGAAAAAGACCAATAAAAAGGTGTTAGCATGAGGACGTAATGTGCTGTTCCAGTCTCTTCTGTACCTAAGGTCCATCACCGTTCCCTTTGGATCCCTACGTAATTCGGTGCTCTCCGATACACACGATCGAACAGCGGAGGAGTGGTACTCAAGCGTCAACTTTAGGTTACAATATCTCCGGACGTAATTAACATTTTACAATGCGACAAACGGCACTGATTGCGTATTTCTTTATATGTTCAGATGTGCTAACAAAACTAACGTGGTTCCATTTAAAAAAAACGTAGGTTTGTGTTAAAAAACATACTTCCGTGCATTTTTGTATGGTTTGTATTAACCAATTACAGTAGCCCCTCTCCTCACGTTCGGTCTGTGGAATCGATTCGTCAGTATTTTATGTGGTTTACGAAATATATCCAGCGGTAATGTTAGGTGACTCACCCTGTATATATACAGAAAAGCAATACCTAAATATAAACATATTACAAGTTCTCCAATGAACAGAATAAAGGAGCTTAGTTTCCTTCGACCCAAAAAAAAAGTTTTGGTTACTACGTGGAAAGATGTGCACACCCAATGACTTAAGGTCCACGTTACAAGATAATCCGTCTTTGCTGAATGGCCGATACCACATAAATCAAACGTGCAGTACCTAACGTACAGAATCAGCCTTCAGATAGGTATTTGAAATTGCAATAGAAAACTAATGTCACTTCAGTAGGTCGCTAATGCAATAAGCACGACCGAGCGAGGTGGCGCAGTGGTTAGACACTGGACTCGCATTCGGGAGGACGACGGTTCAATCCCGCGTCCGGCCATCCTGATTTAGGTTTTCCGTGATTTCCCTAAATCACTCCAGGCAAATGCCGGGATGGTTCCCCTGAAAGGGCACGGCCGACTTCCTTCCCCATCCTTCCCTAATCCGATGAGACCGATGACCACGCTGTCTGGTCTCCTTCCCCAAAACAACCAACCAACCAACCAATAAGCACGGCCCCTACGGCTACAGAGCAAAATCCACACGGCCTCTATCCGACCGTAAAACACAACGTGACCCATATCTATCATGGCCACTTGCCTTCCATACACACAAGAAATTATTAAGAAACAACAAGAACCACTAATTCGTAAAACCAGAAAATTCTAAATCTGTAATTAAATTAAGAAATAACGTTCAAGTAAACCAGCCACCTCCAGCGTGCCACTAAACACCAAATCCAAACTTACAAATGCGAGGCGCTATTTCTAGCGACTTTAGTAACATAATTTCATAGCCGTTCCAGAACGTAACTCGCCTCGCCACCACTGCAGTGAATGTTTTGCTGCCCATTATCACGAGCAACTGCAACAGTCAACTGTCCTTTAGTACGCAAATATTCACTATACAGGGTGGTCCACTGATCGTGACCGGGTCAAATACCTCACGAAATAAGCGGCCACCGAAAAAACTACAAAGAACGAAACTCGTCTAGCTTGAAGGGGGAAACCAGATGGCGCTATGATTGGCCCGCTAGATGGCACTGTCATAGGTCAAACGGATATCAACTGCGTCTTTTTAAGTAGGAACTCCCATTTTCTATTACATATTCGTGTAGTACGTAAAGAAATATGAATGTTTTAGTTGGAACACTTTTTCCGCTTTGTGACAGATGGCGCTGTAATACTCACAAACGTATAAGTACATGGTAAAACGTAACATTCCACCAGTGCGGACTGTATTTGCTTCTTGCTACATTATCCGTGTTAAAATGGACAGCTTACCAATTGTGTAAAAGGTCGATATCGTGTTGATGTATGGCTATTGTGATCAAAATGCCGAACGGGCGTGTGCTATGTATGCTGCTGGGTATCCAGGACGACATCATCCAAGTGTCCGGACCGTTCGCCGGATAGTTACATTATTTAATGAAACGGGAAGTGTTCAGCCATATGTGAAACGTCAACCACGACCTGCAACAAATGATGATGCACAAGTATGTCTCTTAGCTGCTGTCGCGTCTAATCCGCACATCAGCAGCAGACAAATTGCGCGAGAATCGGGAATCTCAAAAACGTCGGTGTTGAGAATGCTGCATCAACATCGATTGCACCCGTACCATATAACTATGCACCAGGAATTGCATGGCTACGACTTTGGAAGTCGTGTACAGTTCTGCCACTGTGCACAAGAGAAACTACTGGACGGTTACAGATTTTTTGCACGCGTTCTATTTAGCGATGAAGCGTCATTCACCAACAGCGGTAACGTAAACCGGCATAATATGCACTATTGGGCAACGGAAAATTCACGATGGCTGCGACAAGTGGAACATCAGCGACCTTGGCGGGTTAATGTATGGTGCGGCATTATGGGAGGAGGGATAATTTGCCCCCATTTTATCGATGTCAATCTAAATGGTGCAATGTATGCTGATTTCCTACGTAATGTTCTACCGATGTTACTACAAGATGTTTCACTGCATGACAGAGCGGCGATGTACTTCCAACACAATGAATGTCCGGCACATAGCTCGCGTGGGGTTGAAGCGGTATTGAATAGCATATTTCTTGAGAGGTGGATCGGTCGTCCAAGTACTACACGACGTCACCGGATCTGACGTCCCCGGATTTCTTTCTTTGGGGAAAGGTGAAGGATATTTGCTACCGTGATCCACCGACAACATGCGCCAGCGCATTGTCAATGCATGTGCGAACATTACGGAAGGCGAACTACTCGCTTTTGAGAGGAATGTAGTTACACGTATTGCCAAATGCACTGAGGTTGACGGACATCATTTTGAGCACTTTTTGCATTAATGTGCTATTTACGGGTAATCACGGTGTAACAGCATGCGTTCTCAGAAATGATAAGTTCTCAGAGGTACATGTATCACAATGGAACAACTGAAATAAAATGTTCAAACGTACTTACGTTCTGTATTTCAATATTAAAAACCTACCGGCTACCAACTGTTCGTCTAAAATTGTGAGCCATATGTTTGTGACTATTACAGCGCCATCTATCACAAAGCGAAAAATTGGTCCAACTAAAACATTCATATTTCTTTACGTTCTACACGAATATGTAATAAAAAATGGTGGTTCCTATTTAAAAAAAAACGCTGTTGGTATCCGTTTGACCTATGGCAGCGCCATCTAGCGGGCCAACCATGGCGCCATCTGGTTTCCCCCTTCAAGCTATAGTAGTTTTGTTCTTTGCAGTTTTTTCGTTTGACGCTTATTTCGTGAGATATTTAGCCCGGTCACGATCAATGAATCACCCTGTATATAGAAGGAGGAACCCACCACGAAAGCTTGGCGGTTGATTTTTTCTTCTTCGTGTGAAACTCACACGCCGTCCTTCCACATAGCCCTCGAGGTATTGGCAAATGCTGGCCGCCACTGGCCAGCCGTGTCAACGCAACTGCAATACCTCCCGGCAGCGGGCCACGCTTCTCCGCTGCTCCCACTCGGCTGGTCCTCACGGCACACGGCGTCGCCAGCTCCCCACAGCGACCACACCGAAAGCACGTCACGTCACCGACTGACTCGCATCACGCGCGGACCCGCTCTCCCGGGCTCGCGCACACGCGCCACCACAAATAGCCTGCCTCAAAGACGCAAGGAGAACAACGCACAGGGACAACGATCAAAAATGGAAGTTAGAATCGATATCGCCCGGCGCAGAAACCCACCGGCTCCACGGGCATTTCCATCGCTGACGGCTGGTTCTGGTGCTGCTCTTCGGCCTTCAGATCCCTGCTAATGGTGGTGGCAGGAGCCCCGAGGGCGGCGTTCAGCCCTGCAGAGGTTTTGGGCAGCTGTCGTCCTCCTATTTGTCGTCACATTCCTCTGCTTCCTGGCTTAGCGAATGATGTTTCTCCGCTTTCCCTATGTGAGCTAAAGATTTCGACACTGTGCCACTTGAAACATCACACACTCGGGCCACCTTGTTTCGAGAAGCACCCCCCACGCCCGCACCAGCAATTTCCAGCCATTCGAACCCATCTAGCAGCTCCGACATGGTGAACTCGTGAACACACAGAGCAGCTTCCTAACGAGGATTATGAATCGCAGTGTCGTTAGAGAATCTTATCGCTGGTATCCCTCCGGCCTGAATTTCAGTCCCTCTCGTGAACTTTCCCTTTATCGATGTCCAGTTCTATTGGGAAGCGTGTGCACCACGACCGTATTATTCTCAATATATTTTGTATGAGGTGGCAGGAGTCAAATACAGGGAGCGAGCCGGCCGGAGGGGCCGAGCGGTTCTAGGCGCTACAGTCTGGAACCGCCCGACCGCTACGGTCGCAGGTTTGAATCCTGCCTCGGGCATGGAAGTGTATGATGTCCTTAGGTTAGTTAGGTTTAAGTACTAAGTTCTAGGGGACTGATGACCTCAGAAGGTAAGTCCCATAGTGCTCAGAGCCATTTGAACCATTCTTGAACAGGGAGCGAAAGGTTGTTTACATTTTGTACAGAAACCAGATGGCATTTATAAGAGTCGAAGGGGACGAAAGGGAATCACTGGTTGGGGAGGGAGTGAGACAGTGTTGTAGTCTATCCCCGATGTTACTGAGTCTGTATGTTGAGAACGCAGTAAAGGAAACAAAAAAAAAAAAAAAAACAACAAAAAAATGTGGAGTAGGAATTAAAATTCAAGGAGAAGAAATAAAAAGTATGAAGTTTGCTGATGACATTGTAATTGAGTCAGACACAGCAAAGGACCTGGAAGAACAGTTGAAAGGAATGGACAGTGTCTTAAAAGGAGGATATAAGGCGAACATCAACAAAAGCGAATAGAGGATAATGGAATGTAGTCGAATTAAATCAGGTGATGCTGAGGGAATTAGATTAGGAAATGAGACACTTAAATTAGTAAATGAATTTGCTATTTGGGGAGCTAAATAACTGATGATGGTCGAAGTAGAGAGGATATAATCCACACTTGATACTGTAGCTCTCCGTCCAGAACACACAGCGCAGTATCGCCGTCTTTGCCAGCGACAGCATCGCATCGCCGAAGGCACCGCTACTGTGGAGACTCGTTACCGCATAATGTGGCTGCAGTAAGCCGAGCTTCCACGCTGTAGAGGGGCGTACTGGCTTGGCACGCCCGTGGCCGGTCTGTTTGGCCGGTTTGGCCCGGTCGGAACGGCGGCCCCCGTCTCCGGCTGACCTTGGGCCGCCCCTGCCACCCCCGCCCCCACACAACAAGATGGCGCCACACACACACACGCACACACGCACACAGCCTCCCGCCCCCGGCCGACGCTTCCCTCACGAGGCTCCTGACGTACATCCTCCGACTCTCCTCGCCCATCTGTGTTTCCCCGTGCGCTCCTCTGTGGCAGAGCCCTGTGGACTGCTGTAGAGTGGGTGGCAGGGGGTACTTCCTCACTGAACTCTAGCCCCACGTGCGTCTGCACGCGTTTTGCACGGGGATATATATATATATATATTTTATTTGTTGTTTATTTATTTAACCTGCCAAGATTACGTCCATCTGGCCCTCCCTTACCTCTAACCAGGCAGTCTACATATTTTGCTTTTATATACTACTGGCCATTACAATTACTACACCACGAAGATGACGTGCTACAGACGCGAAATTTAACCGACTGGATGAAGATGCTGTGATATGCAGGTGATTAGCTCTTCAGAGCATTCACACAAGGTTCGCACCGGTGGCGACACCTACAACGTGCTGACATGAGGAAAGTTTCCAACCGATTTCTCATACACAAACAGCAGTTGACCGCCGTTGCCTGGTGAAACGTTGCTGTGATGCCTCGTGTAAGGAGGAGAAATGCGTACCATCATATTTCCGACATTGATGAACGTCGAATTCTAGCCTATCGCGAATGCGGTTTATCGTATCGCGACATTGCTGCTCGCGTTGGTCGAGATCCAATAACTGTTAGCAGAATGCGGAATCGGTGGGTTCAGGAGGGTAATACGGAACGCCGTGCTGGATCTCAACGGCCTCGTATCACTATCAGTCGAGATGACAGGCATCTTATCCGCATGGCTGTAACGGATCGTGCAGCCACGTCCCGATCCCTGAATCAACAGATGGGGACGTTTGCAAGACGACAACCATCTGCACGAACAGTTCGACGACGCTTGCAGCAGCATGGGCTATCAGCTCAGAGACCGTGGCTGCGGTAACCCTTGACTCTGCATCACAGACAGGAGGGTCTGCGATGGTGTACTCGACGACGAATCTGGGTGCACGAATGGCAAAACGTCATTTTTTCGGATGAATCCAGTTTCTGTTTACAGCATCAAGATGGTCGCATCCGTTTGGCGACATCGTGGTGAACGCACAATGGAAGCGTGTAATCGTCATCGCCATACTGGCGTATCACCCCGCGTGATCCTGTGGGGTGCCATTGGTTACACGTCTCGGTCACCTCTTGTTCGCATTGACGGCACTTTGAACAGTGGACGTTACGACCCGTGGCTCTACCCTTCATTCGATCCCTGCGAAACCCTACATTTCAGCAGGATAATGCACGACCGCATGTTGCAGGCCGTGTACGGGCCTTTCTGGATACAGAAAATGCTCGACTGCTGCCCTGGCCAGCACACTCTCGAGATGCCTCACCAATTGAAAACGTCTGGTCAATGGTGGCCGAGCAACTGGCTCGTCACAATACGCCAGTCACTACTCTTGATGAACTGTGGTGTCGTGTTGAAGCTGCATGGGCAGCTGTACCTGTACACGCCATCCGAGCTCTGTTTGACTCAATGCCTAGGCGTATCAAGGCCGTTATTACGGCTAGAGGTGGTTGTTCTGGGTATTGATGTCTCAGGATCTGTGCACCCAAATTGGGTGAAAACGTAATCACATGTCAGTTCTTGTATAATATGTTTGTCCAATGGATACCCGTTTATCATTTGCATTTCTTCTTGGTGTAGCCAATTTTAATGGCCAGTAGTGTAGTTTTCAGTCGTTGTATTTTATCTTCTACTCCTGTAGAAGCGGTGATACAAATGACTTAATGGCCAGTAGTGTATGTTTTATTGGACATATTAAACTACATCTTGTAAAAAAAGTGAAATAAACAATTACAAAGGAATACTTGGGAAAATACATAAACATACGTTTTATACAGTTTATACACGATAACTAATGCAATAATTAGACGTTATGATACAGACAGAGTTTAGATAGGAGAGGTACAGGCAGTGGGTATGAGCGAAACTTGGTGAAGGCAAGGGAAGAACAGGGAAGTGATGAAAAACAGTTAAGGAAATAAGAAGGAAAACAAGATTGCGTGGCTAATGGAGATAGATGATGAGGAAGAAGAGAAAGGAGCAAGATAGGAGACACTAGCTTTGCTATTAGACAGAGGGGAAGATTGGCCTTATACATTAATTTTGTAGAAAACGTTATGACGATGACAGCAGGAAATGCTTCAGCTTTTTCTTAAAAGGTGCAAGGGATTTAATGTTGCGCAAACTAAGAGGCAGTTTGTTCCAGAGGCGGACAGCGGCAACTGAGAAGGAGTTTGCAAATGTTTTTGTTTTGTGAGTGGGCACAGTTAAGAAGCCAAAGAAGAGTGACCTCGTGTTTCGATTATGATGGCATGAAAGGTGATTAATCTGTGAAGCAAGGTCCTGGGGTGCTTGCGTGACGAGGAGTCGGTGAAGTAGACACAGAGTGCGGTAGTCACGCAGTTTGTCCGGCCGCAGCCACCCTAGCTGGGAGTATGAAGCACTCACTAACACGATGATATCGGCGAATGCTGCAGGTGTAACGCACACAGGCATTCGTGGTTAGTTCTGACCGTCTTTTGTTTTCACTACTCATACCGTGTTGAACTAGATCACAATTGTGGACGTTCGGCAGAATGAGTGCTTGCACAAGTTGGCGTTTCAAGTCCTATGGAAATACGTTCCTAAACTTTTTGAGAGCATGGAGACAAGCGGAAGTCTTCCGGCACACTGCGACTGTATTCTCTGCCCAGCTGAGATGCTCATCCAAAGCTACATTCATGTTCTTAACTTTTTTCTGATATGGTATTGGAATGCCGTCGAGCAGAACAGGAGACAGCCGTTCGCGGAAATCTGAGCTTTCTGATGAGCTGTTAAGATTACTTGTGTCTTTCTTGCATTTAGTTTAAGCCGCAGGTTTTTCGCCCATATTACTACTGAAGACAGACTATAATTCATATCAACGATTGCAGTGTTTATATCTTCAGGTCTGACGCTTAGGTAAGGCTGGAGGTCATCGGCATAGAAATGATATTTACAGGAAGCCAGAACGGACGACATGGCGTTGGCATATAAGGAAAACAAAAGTGGCCCTAAGACTGATCCTTGTGGTACTCCTCGGGAGACATGTTTCCAGGAAGATTTTTCGTTTACACCGACACACAATGCTGTCTGTTTTTAAGTAGCGTTCAAACCACCTCATTACACTATCTGAGAAATTAAGCTGTAGCACTTTTCTGAGTAATATGTCAAAGTTAGCAGTGTCAAAAGCTTTGCTGAAGTCTAATACCGTCAATATTGTTGCCTTCCGGCTGTCGATGGAATATTTCAGGTCATCATTAACTTTAATTACATCAGTGTTCGTGCTGTGGTGTTTAAGGAAACCGGATTTAAATTTGTTCAAACGTTCAAATGTGTGTGAATTGCTGAGGGACCAAACTGTTGACGTCATCGGTCCCTCGGCTTACACACTACTAAAACGAACTTGCGCTAAGAACAACACACACACCCAAGCCCGAGGGCGTACCCGGACCTCGGTCGGGAGGGCGCGAGCAGTCCGTGCCATGGCGCCTCAAACCGCGCGGCCACTACGTGCGGCTTTGAAATTTGTCATATGGGTTGAATTCATGCAAGTGTTGAGTGATTTGATGATGAACAATATATTCAAGCGCTTTGGAAACAGCAGGCAGTATGCTAGCTGGTCAGTAATCATTAGCCAGTTGAGGGTTTTCGATCTTAGGGATGGGTCGAATTATGCGTCTTTTCCATGCAGTGGGGTACATTTCATTCACGAGGGAACAATTAAATATGTCAGTTAAGACAGGTACTAAGACACTGGAAACATTCTTAATCACGGTTATACCGATACTGTCGTTGCCTATCGCATCAGAAGAGATTCTCATTATTACTTTTCTTGCCGATCTATTGTTACGTATTTTAGATGGAAGGATTTTTTAAGTTATAGGAGTCGAGTCGTATGAAAGGGAAACAGTGGTTGAGAAGGGAGTGAGACAGGGTTGTAGCCTATCCCGACGTTATTCATTCCCTATACTGAGCAAGCAGTAAAGGAAATCAAAGAAAAATTTGGAGTAGAAATTAAATCCAGGGAGAAGAAATAAAAACTTTGAGGTTTGCCGACGACATTGTAATTCTGTCATAGACAGCAAAGGACCTGGAACAGCGGTTGAACGGAATGGACAGTGTCTTGAAAGGAAGACATGAGATGAACATCGTGAATATCATCAGAAGCAAAATGAGGATAATGGAATGTAGTCGAATTAAGTGAGGCGATGTTGAGGGAATTATATTAGAGAATGAGACGATTAAGACAGTAGATGAGTTTTGCTATTTGGGGATCAAAATAACTGATGACGGTCGAAGGAGAGACGATATAAGATGCTGAGTGGCCTTGGCGAGGAAAGAGTTTCTGAAGAAGAGAGATTTGTTAACATCGAGTATAGATTCAAGTGTTAGGAAGTATTTTCTTAAAGTATTTGTGTGGAGTGTAGACATGTATGGATGTGATACATGGACGATAAACGGTCTAGACAAGAAGCTTTCGAAATGTGGCACTACAGAAGAGTGTTGAAGATTAAATGGGTGGATCACGTAACTAATGAGGAAGTACTCAATAGGTTTGGGGGGCCAGAGGAATTTGTGGCACAACTAGACCAAAGGACAAAGCCTGAAGCATCAAGAGATCACCAATTTAGCACTGGAAGGGAGCATGGAGGGGGGAGGGGGGCGGTAAAACCCGCAGAGGGAGAGCAAGAGATGAATACACTAAGCAGATTCAGAAGGTGTAGGCTGCAGTAGGTACTGGGAGATGAAGAAACTTGCTCAGGATAGAGTAGCATGGAGAGCTGCATCAAACAAGTCTCAGGACTGAAGACCACAACAACAATTGTAACCACGGGTGTTGCTATTCATTTCATTCTCTGAAGTCAACAAACCATTTATTGGTCAGAATTTAAGCAAATGTCATTATTTATATTTGTGGTGTCTGTAGTTTTGGAGCCGGCCTTTGTGGCCGAGCGGTTCTAGGCGCTTCAGTCTGGAATCGCGCTACCGCTACGGTCGCTTGTTCGAATCCTGCCTCGGGCATGGATGTGTGTGTTAGTTAGGTTTAAGTAGTTCTCAGTTCTAGGGGACTGGTGATCTCAGATGTTAAGTCACATAGTGCTCAGAGCCAATTGAACCATTTTTAGTTTATCTCCGAAAGAATAGACGCCCCTAATGTACAGTACAGTTAAGGCGGTGACGCTCAGTGAAGCCTTGGGTGTAGATGCGCACCAGGCTCGAACGCTTACGCCAATCGGCGATTTGCGGCGAGTAATGAGGCTGATGACCAGGGGCACTGCGTCAGTGCCGCGTGCCGTAAGCTCAGAATTTGGCTCTGACCGGAGGCATTCTAGGTAGAACTGTTGATATTTGTAAAAATATCGGGAGTCCGATACATCGATATTTAATAAACTATCGTTACCGGCCATCGATATACCGGAAAGAAGTATTGATATATCAAGGGAAAAAGAAGCGATGTACAAAATATCGGCTCCAAATTACAAATTTACTGCCGGTTTCAGAGCTGTGGATTTAGGTATTGATTTGTTATGAGATATTCTGTACATCAAGAAACTAGCAGCCTGTTTATCCCCATTAGAGGAAGAACTGAAAGGCAAAAGATGCACGCTCCGGGTTGGCGATAACCACTTTGCTAACAATGGTAACGGCAAGCAAGTGGCACAACAGAAGGTGTCCGATGGGTCCGCCTTGCGGTTTTGTCCGGAACACTTCATGTCGACTTCCCTCTTGCTTCACTTCCGTAAACTGCCAAGGATTGGAAAAGGGCACAGGTCATCCCCGTTTTCAAGAAGGGACGTCGAACAGATGTGCAGAACTATAGACCTATATCTCTAACGTCGATCAGTTGTAGAATTTTGGAACACGTATTATGTTCGAGGATAGTGACTTTTCTGGAGACTAGAAATCTACCCTGTAGGAATCAGCATGGGTTTCGAAAAAGACGATCGTGTGAAACCCAGCTCGCTCTATTCGTCCACGAGACTCAGATGGCCATAGACACGGGTTCACAGGTAGATGCCGTGTTTCTCGACTTCCGCAAGGCGTTCGATACAGTTCCCCACAGTCGTTTAATGAACAAAGTAAGAGCATATGGACTATCAGACCAATTGTGTGATTCGATTGAAGAATTCCTAGATAACAGAACGCAGCATGTCATTCTCAAAGGAGAGAAGTCTTCCGAAGTAAGAGTGATTTCAGGTGTGCCGCATGGGAGTGTCATAGGACCGTTGCTATTCACAATATACGTAAATGACCTTGTGGATGACATCGGAAGTTCACTGAGGCTTTTTGCAGATGATGCTGTGGTGTATCGAGAGGTTGTAACAATGGAAAATTGTACTGAAATGCAGGAGGATCTGCAGCGAATTGACGCATGGTGCAGGGATTGGCAATTGAATCTCAATGTAGACAAGTGTAATGTGCTGCGAATACATAGAAAGATAGAACCCTTATCATTTAGCTACAATATAGCAGGTCAGCAACTGGAAGCAGTTAATTCCATAAATTATCTGGGAGTACGCATTAGGAGTGATTTAAAATGGAATGATCATATAATGTTGATCGTCGGTAAAGCAGATGCCAGACTGAGATTCATTGGAAGAATCCTAAGGAAATGCAATCCGAAAACAAAGGAAGTAGGTTACAGTACGCTTGTTCGCCCACTGCTTGAATACTGCTCAGCAGTGTGGGATCCGTACCAGATAGGGTTGATAGAAGAGAGAGAGAAGGAAGAGGAGGAGGATGTTAGTGTTTAACGTCCCGTCGACAACGAGGTCAGTAGAGACGGAGCGCAAGCTCGGATGAGGGAAGGATGGGGAAGGAAATCGGCCGTGCCCTTTCGAAGGAACCATCCCGGCATTTGCCTGAAGCGATTTAGGGAAATCACGGAAAACCTAAATCAGGATGGCCGGAGACGGGATTGAACCGTCGTCCTCCCGAATGCGAGTCCAGTGTGCTAACCACTGCGCCACCTCGCGCGGTAGAGAGAAGAGATAGAGAAGAGCCAACGGAGAGCAGCGCGCTTTCTTACAGGATCATTTAGTAATCGCGAAAGCGTTACGGAGATGATAGATAAACACCAGTGGAAGACTCTGCAACAGAGACACTCAGTAGCTCGATACGGGCTTTTGTTGAAGTTTCGAGAACATACCTTCACCGAGGAGTCAAGCAGTTGATTGCTCCCTCCTACGTGTATCTCGCGAGGAGACCATGAGGATAAAATCAGAGAGATTAGAGCCCACACAGAGGCATACCGAGAATCGTTCTTTCCACGAACAATACGAGACTGGAATAGAAGGGAGAACCGATAGAGGTACTCAGGGTACCCTCCGCCACACACCGTCAGGTGGCTTCCGGAGTATGGATGTAGATGTAGACCTAGCAGCCATGTAAAAAATTATTTCTACCATACCATTGTTCTGATCTCGGATTGTTTGATCATTAAGAATTTCCTGAAAAACGCATTGATTAGGTCTTCAAATATTGCTAAAATACAAATATGGACCATCTAGCAGTCAAAGTGGAACCACCCTAGAATCAACAAGATGAGCCATAACAACTTCGACGAAATCTACGTAGGAATCCATTCAAGATAAGTGCCAAAATTAATGACTTTTTTTGAGTGACTTAATTATTTCCATTCTGACGATGCCATCCACAGTCAATAACTTTGTTGTTGCCCGACAAAGCGATAAAGCTGCGTGAGCAGCATTATTAATCTGATTTCTAACCTACTTTGCAAGTGGTGGTATTGTTAGAGCCCCTACTATTGAGTCATATATTGGCTAGCTTTTGAGCAGCAGTGTATTGAATTATACACGTTCAGATTGAAACTTATTTATTCAAAAGAAACGCTTTAACTTTGTGGCCATGCATTTTTAAATTCACAAATAAATCCTATCTGTACAAACAATAATGGGTGCAATTCGTACACTGTTTATTGTCTCGCACCTACACACTTCCACGTTGTTCCTTCACACACACTGCCGTCCATGCTTACACTAGCGGCACTTTGCTGCTGCCGGCTTGCCACCACAACGGATAACCACCAAATACCCGATTTTCCCCCCCATATCCACAGTCCTGAGTCGGGTCACGTGACACTACATTAGTCAAAATAAACCCTAAACATGACCACAATTGGTTTACAATTTTTTATAAGATTTAAACACTTAAATCTAAATACATTATATAATTTTACACATTTATCACCACAATTTTATAATTCGTTGCAATTAAAAGAACACCAAAACACTATGCAACGGAACTACAACTCCCATCAAAACACAAAGCAAGTATTTTCCGGTCTATTTTGCCCAACATATTATCTCTGCTCCTGTGCTTTAAATTTAAATTACGAGCTACTTGAAAGAGCACCAAATCATCCCCTGTTAGTTTACAAGCAGGGCTCAGTATGGTGTCGTTCCATAGTGATGCTTTCTTCTGTCGAACGGCTTACGCATTACGCAACCACGCTCTCTCTGAGAAACTCCAGTTTCATCACGGATGCACTGGCAGCCATCGATGACGCGCTACTCTACTACTTCTAGCTCATTAATGGGGCTCGTATACACCAAAGGTTTGCGGTGTAAAAAAAAAAGAAAAGAAAGAAAAATCGAAAGATTTGAGATCGGGGGGACGAGTTGACGAACGTACTGGATTTCCCATTGCGCTTTGAATAACTTGCAGTAAAAGATATGTGTTTCACGACGGTCGCAGGTTCGAATCCTGCCTCGGGCATGGATGTTTGTGATGTCCTTAGGTTAGTTAGGTTTAACTAGTTCTAAGTTCTAGGGGACTGATGACCACAGCAGTTAAGTCCCATAGTGCTCAGAGCCATTTGAACCATATGTGTTTCACGATGAAAGGTTTGTACATAAATGGTGTTTCAAGAGCCTGCAAAAATGTAACAGGTCATAGAGAATGCTCCACTCAACAATGTTAGGTAGGAAACCTGGGGTCGGAGAAACCAGTTTAGGGAGATATGGAAGTAAACTTGTGTACCGCTTTTGTGGCATTTCTCTGGCGCGTTGCGTATCCGCCACTATCGACAGCGACTTGCATTTCTGTTTCCGTGTGGTTCGGCCTGCGCAGGCGCTGAGTCGGCTGCTGCCCTCCGGAGCGTTAATCGCGGGGGGCCGCGCGCGCTCGGCTCCGCAGCGGGATTCGCACCGAGCTGGCGGCACTTTGCCTTCCGCCCCGGCAAGGAGGTGTGGTCTCGTTGATGGCGGGCCCCGCTGATTTGGCCGCTGGGCGGTGTGGGGGTGACGTGCTGCAGTGGACAACTGACGGATCCCCGCGCGCGATCGCTCGAGGTTCTCAGCCTCTGAAAATGGTGCCTCGATATCGCTCGGGTTTCCGCACCCGGGAGTTGTAAGGACTACAGGGCAGGCTTTCTGCGTGTTTGCTCTGTCCGGTCTGCGTGGCGGGGTTCGTTTCACCTTACTTCAGCTGTTGTTTATATTTTCTGCGTGATTCCGTTTTAGCCGGAGTCTAGGTGTCGAGTTTTCTGCTGGTGTGTACCAGGTCGTCGCCCCTGTTTTCCCGCCCGGGGGGCAGCCGTATCTCTTGGTGGGAATTATTTGGCAGTGTGCGTTTTGCGTGGACCCGGTGTGCTCACGCGCCCTGATTCTGAGTTGAGATTACTGTGGTCAGGCTGGCTCGGTTGCTGGAGTGTGTGTTGTTGGTTTTCTGGCTTGCTGGGGAAAGCGTGCGCGCCTGTTCCGTTTTGTGATGTGGCAGCAGTCTGATATTTTTATTCGTGCTTGTTAAGTTGCTAGCAGTTGCTTTTAGCCTTGTGCTTACTTATTTTTATTTAAATTGCTAGGCATTGTCATTTGTCTGTTCTTTTACCTTTATTTATTTGTAGTGTCAATTAAGCCTAACACGATGTCCGAGGTGCTAGCAATTGATTTTGGCATCGTGTGTACTTAATCCTATATAAATTCTTGGACATTAGCGTTTGCTTGTTCTTTTACTCTTATTTATTTGATGTGCCAGTTAGCCCTAAGATGATGTCAGACGTTGGTATCTGTCAACCTTATTTTGGCTACTAGCACTCAGGTGCAATATTGTTGGGCCTATCCCAGATTTGTCATTAATTGAGACCCTTTTATACTGTATTTTTAGTAGTAGGTTTGGCAAGTGCACTTGCGTATGGAATTTATTGTGTGTGTGTGTCCCCCTCCCCCCTTGCTTCCTCCTTCGTGTAAACTGATTTTGGCTAGATTGGTAGGTGGCCTGTGTTATTACCTACGTAACTTTGCCCGCTGCTGTAGTCGTAACATGTTTTCACCGGAGAGCGGCCCATGTTGGCGAAAGTTTGAATGTGTTTTGCGCTGTTGTTGTTTGGCCTTGCCGTACATATATTTAGTCATGTACGTGTTGTTGTGTTAAGGATTTTAGGGCATTTTTAACTGAGATACCTGTTGAAAATTTTGTCACTCTTTTGAAGAAGGTATAGCAAGGAGTAACTTGAACTGAAAATTTAATTGTAAATTATACATTTGCGCTTCACATTTGAAAATTTAACTGTATTAGGTGAAAGTATGTAGTTTAATGCACAATAATTATTTCTTAATGTATCAAATTCTAAACAGTTTTGAAGTTTTTCTGTTTACCTGTGCTATATAACATTTTCATTACCTCATATTGTAAGCAGCTTGATTTGTTTGTGTCACTGTAATTTGCAAGCCACAGTGTAATTTATTACAATTAATTAATTGTTTTGGGGAAATAACCCTTTAATTGTATGTCCCCTTTTCATTAACCGAATCCCATCCAAATCGTCCGCTCAGCTTTCTCTAGCATTACTGTTCTCCAGCTTATTTACAGTTAACATGTGTACAAGCATACACGTACTGTGCTGTTCATTTACATGCACATTCTTCATTTACTGCAAGGAGACACGGAGGACGAGCCTGATAAGTAGGGAGTCATGATGCAGGTTTTGTTTACTTTACTTGTCCATAAGGTGGCGCTGTTGTGCTGTGTTTACAGTGTCCCTCGACAGAACGTGCTGTGAATCGACGACAGACCCATTGATTACTCAGTGCTGTTCGGAGACGTACAGCGCAGTACGATGCAGCAGTACCGGGACAGTATCGTAGAGCTCAGTGACACGCGCCTCCTGTATGGAGAAGCCCGTTGTAGTGCTCTCGCTCCTGAAGGCTGTACGGGGGACGATTTCCTAACAGGCATCATGCGTCACGACGAGCCTCTATTTCTCTCGACCGACGAATGCGGGAGACACGTGGGACCCGGCAATGTGAGGACCACTCCCACACCCGGTTCTGAAGGTGCTGCAACGTGTTGCAGCGGACCCCACTGCAAGCACTCGTCGTACTGCACGGGAAAGGGGCGCTGCACGTACCGGCGTGTGGCGAGTACTACACGAACAGCAGTTACACCCGTATCACTGACAGCGAGTACATGCGATGCTTGCGACTGACTTTGCACCAAGGGTCACACTGTGTCAGTGGTTGCTCCAACAGTGGGTTCATCGTCCAGATTCCCTCCGAGTAGAGCTGTTTACTGAAGAGGCCTCATTTCATCGTGATTGTATTTCGAACAGCAGGAACAGCCATGTGTGGGAGAGGGAAACCCTGACGCTGTAGCAGAGTCACACCATCAAGTACGTCTTGCTGCGAATATCTGGACCGGCACTGTAGGCGACAATCTCGCTGTGGCGTATCTTCTACCTGTTTGAATGGCCACCACTACTTGAGGTTCGTGGAAAGTGCTCCACCCGAGCTGTTGCAAAACGGCTGTTCGTGAGAGGGTGTGGATACAACATGACGGTGTGGACGTCTGCGACCATCTCAGTACTCTATTTCCTAGACTCGAAGGAGAGGTCCTATCCCATCGCCTGCGAGGTCACCTGACCTGAATCCGCTGGATTATATCCTATGGGAATATCTAAAGTGGATACGGAGGTGGAACTAGTCGCCAGAACTGCAGCTGCCTGCGATGTGATTCGAAAGACGCCAGGGATATTTTTGAGGGTACGTCACAATCTTGTTCCCCAATGTCACGCTTGCATTGAGGTTGACGGCTGGCAGTTTCAGCACGTATTGTAAGATACAGTACGAATCATACGTTCATTGTGTGAATGATGGTACCTGTAGTTAACTGTAACTAATGTACACCACGAAGATGACGTGCTACAGACGCGAAATTTAACCGACAGGAAAAAGATGCTGTGATATGCAAATGATTAGCTTTTCAGAGCATTCACACAAGGTTCGCGCCGGTGGCGACACCTACAACGTGCTGACAAGAGGAAAGTTTCCAACCGATTTCTCATACACAAACACCAGTTGACCAGCGTTGCCTGGTGAAACGTTGTTGTGATGCTCGTGTAAGGAGGAGAAATGCGTACCATCACGTTTCCGCCTTTGATAAAGGTCGGATTGTAGCCTATCGCGAATGCGGTTTATCGTATCGCGACAATGCTGCTCGCGTTGGTCGAGATCCAATGACTGTTAGCAGAATATGGAATCGGTGGGTTCAGGAGGGTAATACGGAACGCCGTGCTGGATCCCAACGGCCTCGTATCACTAGCAGTCGAGATGACAGGCATCTTATCCGCATGGCTGTAACGGATCGTGCAGCCACGTCTCGATCCCTGAGTCAACAGATGGGGACGTTTGCAAGGCAACAGCCATCTGCACGAACAATTCGACGACGTTTGCAGCAGCATGGACTATCAGCTCACAGAGCATGGCTGCGGTTACCCTTGACGCTGCATCGCAGACAGGACCGTCTCGATGGTGTACTCGACGACGAACCTGGGTGCACGAATGGCAAAACGTCATTTTTTCGGATGAATCCGGGTTCTGTTTACAGCACCGTGGTGGTCGCATCCGTGTTTGGCGACATCGCGGTGAACTCACATTGGAAGCGTGTATTCGTCATCGCCATACTGGCGTATCATCCGGCGTGATGGTATGGGGTGCCACTGGTTACACGTCTCGGTCACCTGTTCGCACTGACGGCACTTTGAACAGTGGACGTTACATTTCAGATGTGTGACCACCCGTTGCTCTACCCTTCATTCGATCCCTGCGAAACCCTACATTTGAGCAGGATAATGCACGATCGCATGTTGCAGGTCCTGTACGGGCCTTTCTGGACACAGAAAATGTTCGACTGCTGCCCTGGCCAGCACATTCTCCAGATCTCTCACCAATTGAAAACGTCTGGTGAATGGAGGCCGAGCAACTGGCTCGTCACAATAAGCCTGTCACTACTCTTGATGAACTGTGGTATCGTGTTGAAGCTGCATGGGCAGCTGTACCTGTACACGCCATCCAAGCTATGTTTGACTCAATGCCCAGGCGTATCAAGGCCGTTATTACGGCCAGAGGTGGGTGTTCTGGGTACTGATTTCTCAGGATCTATGCACCCAAACTGCGTGAAAATGTAATCACATGTCTGTTCTAGTATAATACATCTGTCCAATGAATACCCGCTTATCATGTGTATTTCTTCTTGGTGTAGCAATTTTAATGCCCAGTAGTGTGCATTGATGTAGCATTTGATAATGACAGCAGTTGGCGGCTTCGGACTAACGCTTAACGTAACGTAAAACCTTTTCCAAACTTTTTCTCTCTCATACGCATAACGTAAAATATGTAGCACATTAAATCCTTCCTGAAGTAAGACTAGTAATTAAGCGTTTGAAGTTGTCTTATATAGGAGACTGCGATTCTTTAAAGAAGCGGGGGTGAGGATATCACTGGACTTCGCGAAACGAAACGGACTGAAGAAATGGGAAAACGATTGCCTCGCGGAAGGACTGAATTTCAAAACGACTGCACATTTAGCGGTCTGCCCAACTACTCGAGTGTTCACCTCGGACGTAGGCCGTAGAGGTACACACACAGCCCGCGCTTGCGTCCCTCTGTGTCGTGTTGAGGTCTCAAACCGACGTCTTTGTGACGTCTCGGAGGGCCGAGAACAGTCTCCGCCATTATGCACCAGTCAAACTGGATCCGACAGTTGCAGTTTTTCTCGTTCGTAGCGTTGATTTTAACATCTGAACGACTTGTTGTACTAGCATGAGACACACACTTATGCTGTTACAGTGATTTCTCCAGAATTAGCAGATCAGTATGCCGCTTATCGTTTTTTTCCATTTGGCGAGGTGAAACGCTAACGAACAGTTTGAAACATTGCACTGGCAGTTCTTTCTTTTCACAAACGACACAATTACATTTCTTCAGAGATCTACTGTATTTGTTGCACCGCGAGTCATTTGTGTCACCGCTTGTACAGGAGTAGAAGACAAAATACAACGTCTGAAATGTAATCAAAATAGCAGCATAAACAAAAATATGTTCATATATAAATGCCGCTGAAGATCCCTTGCAAAAAGAATAAATGCGAAACGTGTATGACAGTAAAAACTGTATTTCATTCAGTTGTAATTAGCCAGTCCCACACAAACGAAGTCTACAGGAATCCAAAAGCTGGACACGTTACTACAGCGATGTCAAGTTTTCCCTGTCAACAGCCACAAGTTCAAAAAAATACATCCGTGACTCCGTAACAAGATACATCACACAAAATTCAAGAAAACTAGCCAAAAGAAGGACCAAAACCCAATTCACTTTAATATAAAGGCTAGAATCAGTTCTGCGTAGGCACAGGAGTCGAAATTATATGCAGAACGGTATAGGTTACTAAATGAAATTAACATGCTGTATTCGGAAAGAAAAACACTACCTAAACGTGATAATGAACGAAACTGATTTAACGTTAGAATAGCACATAAGAAACCCCGCAATCGTCGTGCCAGCAATAGAAAAGAAACTCAACACAGCGTTTACACAGCACTGAAACGAATAAGGGACAAACAGGAACACAAAATATTGAAACTGGTGATTAAAACATAGTCCAATGGAAGTAGGACTCGCGCACTTAAAGAGTTCTGCGCAAACTTATTTGTGTGTACATCCATCCAGGGAATCGATAATCTCATCAATTTCTGCCCGTTATCGGTATAGATACTGTCAAGACATCGGTCCTCGGAAATCCAACACCGTGTCAAAATATCTACAGTTGTTCCTCTGACTAACCAAGGCACACGAAAAGAATCGGCTTCATTTCTTACATACAGGTATAGAAGATTTATAACCTAATTTTTATCTACTCACTACAACTGTCATTTTATGTTTCCATCCACTGTTGTTCGTTTCATACGCTTTTGCTGAATGATCAATGCAGTCTATGTTCATATGGGAAAAAGATATTTTGTATCTGGTATCAAAACGTCGAAGCAAAAGTTTGTAACCGATAACATTATAATAACGAGACCGAAGAAGGAAAAGGAAACAGTACTTAGGGAGAAGAACAATACACCATAACAACCAGGGAATAAATAAATGCCAACACCATACAAACACTGAAATGAAACCCAACCACACAGTTGCAGCCAAATCTGAAAAAAGCACTGAAAAACATTAAACACGCAGTTGCTGATAAATAGAGAGACTACACCAGACAGAAGAACCCACAAGCTCCAAGACTCTGCAGGCAATCGATAATATGAAATCACGATGCACCTTGGAAAGCATGAAGGCGAAACGGATACAGTAAAACAACTGTGCCTCATTCACTTGTAATTAGGCAGACCGAAAATAAAAATTATCAACATACCGATATCGAATTATCAGTTTCGCAGGAAGCATTCACTTTTCTGACTATTCGTCTTCCTTGAGGCAGAAAAGCGCCTGCCCACATGTTAGAAGAGATTCAAATGGTTCTAATGGCTCTGAGCACTATGGGACTTAACTGCTGAGGTCATCAGTCCCCTAGAACTTAGAACTACTTAAACGTAACTAACCTAAGGACATCACACACACCCATGCCCGAGGCAGGATTCGAACCTGCGACCGTAGCGGTCGCGCGTTTCCAGACTTTAGCGCCTAGAACCGCTCGGCCACTCCGGCCGGCAGAAGAGATTCAGAAAGCACCACTCATGCATGCCATAGGAAAGCGGTAAGCCACTTCAGCTGTCTCTTTCCGTAATTATTTACTTTTTATACACTGAAGCGAAAAAGAAAGTGGTATAGGCACGCGTATTCAGATACGGAGATATGTAAACGGGAAGAATATTGCGCTGCGGTCGGCAACGCCTATATAAGAAATCAAGTGTCTGGCCCACTTATTAAATCGGTTACTGCTGCTACAATGGTAGGTAATCAAGATTTATGTGAGTTTGAAAATGGTGTTACAGCCGGCGCACAAGAGATGGGACACAGCATCTCGGGGTGGCGATGAAGTGGGGATTCTCTTGTACGACCATTTCACGTACCGTGAATATCGGGAATCCGGTAAAATATCAAATCTCCGACATCAATGCGGCCGGAAAATGATCCTCCAAGGATGGAACCAACGACTGAACAGAATCGTCCAACGTGTCAGAAATGCATCGCTTCCACAGATTGCTGCAGATTTCAGTGCTGGGCCATGAACAAATGTCAGCGTCCGAGCCATTCGTCGAAACATCATCGATGTGGGCTTTCGGAGCCGAAGGTCCACTCGTGTACCCTTGACGACTGCACGACACAAAGCTTTACGCTTCGCCTAGGCCCATCAACACCGACATTGTACTGTAGATGACTGGAAACATGTTGGCTGGTCGGACGAGTCTCGTTTCAAATTGTATCGTTGGATGCACGTGTACGGGTATGGAGACAACCTCACGAATCCGTGGACCATGCATGTCAGCAGGGGACTCTGTTATGGAGCGGGTCGTGTGCAGGTGGAGTGATATGTGACCCATCATACGTCTAGATACGACTTTGTCGGTTACACGTACGTAAGCATCCTGTCTGATACCTGCATCCATTCGTGTCCATTGTGCATTCCGTCGGACTTGTGCAATTCCAGCAGGACAACGTGACACCCCACACGTCCAGAATTGCTACAGAGTGGCTCCGAGAACACTCTTCTGAGTGTAAACACTTCCGCTGACCATCAAACTCCCCAGATATTATTGAGCACATCTGGGACGTCTGACAACGTGCCGTTCAGAAGAGATCTCCACCCCCTCTAACGGATTTATGGACAGGCCTGCGGGATTCATGGAGTCAGTTCCCTCCAGCACTGCTTCAGACATTAGTCGAGTGCGTGCCACGTCGTGCTGCGGCACTCCTGCGAGCTCAAGGAGCCCTACACGATATTCGGAAAGTGTAACAGTTTCTTTGCCTCTTCAGTGTAATTATGCAGTTGCATAATGTGATCAGAAATCATAGATTACATAGGCGCGGATATGAGATTAACTATTACAAAGATTTGTTTTTATTACAGTGGTTGATCAAACCGATTTTCAGTTTCCAGTTAATACCGCAAATAACTTGGTGGTGGTAACTTTTCCTTCTGGCAGCGAGCTGTGAGTTCCGTGGGAGCTGAGAACGGACTAACGGAGCGTCTCAGACTGGTTTGGCGGACGCGACCCCCTGGACCTCCCTGGAGTCTTTCCGGGAACTGCGCTCTGGAGAGGGGGACAGTGACCACGCTTTCCAGCGGGGGCCACCAGACAGCCTTCAATTCTGGAAACCACACAGCAATCGTCTGAAGCTAGACGTGTGTTTGCCCCTGTGATGAGGTCTGCCGACTGTGGGTTGTTGCTGTGGTGGTCTTGAGTCCAGAGACTGGTCTGATGCGGCTCTCCGTGCCACTCTGTCCTGTGCAAGCCCCTTCATCTCCGAATAACTACTGCAACTTACATGCTTCTTAATCTGCTTACTGTATTCATCTCTTTGTCTCCCTCTAGGATTTTTAGCACCCACGGTTCCATACAATACCGAATCCGTTGATGTCTCAGAACACCTCCTATCAACCGATCCCTTCTTCTAGTCAGATTGTGCCACAAATTTGTCTTCTCCGCAATTCTAATCAGTACCTATTTATTAGTTATATGATCCACTGCTCTTATCTTAAGCATCCTTCTGTTTTCTTCTTGGGTGGTTTGTAGGATTAAAGGGACCAGACTGCTACGGTCATCGGTCCTGTTTTCTTCTTGTCTGAACTGTTTGTCATCCATTTTTCACTGTCATACGTGGCTACATTTCATATCAACGCTTTCATAAAAGACTGCCTAACACTTAAGGCTACGTTCCATGTTAATAAATTTCTCTTCATAAATGTTTTTCTTGCCGTTGCCAGCGTACATTTTATGCCTACTCTGCCAGATTACAATGTCGTCGAGAAACCTCGAATATTTTTTTTGTTCTCCCTGAACTTTAATTCGTACTCCAAACCTTTCTTTGGTTTCCTTTACTGCTTGCTCCATATGCAGAATGAATAACATTGGCGGTAGGCTACAATACTCTGTTACTCTCCTGTCAATCACTGCTTCCTTTTCAAGCACCTCGAGTCTTATAGATCCCGTCTGCTTCTCTACAAATTGTAAATAAGGGGCCCTGTATTTTTCAGGATTTCAAAGGGAGTATTACAGTCAACAATGTCAAAAGCTTTCTCTACAACTTCAGATGGTACAAGGGTTGCAGTGCTCAGTAGTGCTGTGTCGACCTGTGATTGTATCTGTTGGATGAAGAATGATTTATTGTGATGAACAGGAAGAATGAATATGATGTATATATTGGAAAGCAGAGAGAATAAAAATTTTGAATGCTTATGAAACTTCCTGGTAGATTAAAACTGTGTGCCCGACCGAGACTCGAACTCGGGACCTTTGCCTTTCGCGGGCAAGTGCTCTACCAACTGAGCTACTCAAGCACGACTCACGTCCGGTACTCACAGCATTACTTCTGCCAGTATCTGCTCGCAGGCTTCTGTAAAGTTTGGAAGGTAGGAGACGAGGTACTGGCAGAAGTAAAGCTGTGAGTACCGGGCGTGAGTCGTACTTGGGTAGCTCAGATGGTAGAGCACTTGCCCGCGAAAGGCAAAGGTCCCGAGTTCGAATCTCGGTCGGCCACACAGTTTTAATCTGCCAGGAAGTTTGATATCAGCGCACACTCCGCTGCAAGGTGAAGATCTCATCCTGGATTTTGAATGCTGTTATTATTTTTTGAAGAGAAGAAGTCAGAGGTAAGACTGCAGCACTGTGCAGCTAGAAATGATTGTTGTCAGTCAATGAACATTCTTCACTTTCTCAGAGCTGAGAAAAAGACCACAACACTTCCCTGCGTCACCCAATAACATATCGACTGATTAAGCTGTTTGGTTTTCATAGAAATTCTCTGTTCAGATTGTGCCCTTTTCAATCATTGTTCACTTTGTTAAGCGCAGTATTGCTCATACCAGTGTTATGTCAGAAGATCATGTGAAATTTTATTCTGTGTCTTTGACTACATATTTCATTCTGATACCACTGTCTTGGAATATTTCACAGGAATAGTTACTCTCTCCACCCCACTCTTTATCATTACACATTACCACATTGCACCATATGGTATGCAATAGCATTAATAATTATTGCCGGCCGCGGTGGTCTAGCGGTTCTAGGCGCTCAGTCCGGAACCGCGCGACTGCTACGGTCGCAGGTTCGAATCCTGCCTCGGGCATGGATGTGTGTGATGTCCTTAGGTTAGTTAGGTTTAAGTAGTTCTAAGTTCTAGGGGACTGATGACCACAGATGTTAAGTCCTATAGTGCTCAGAGCCATTTGAACCATTAAATAATTATTTAGATATGGAAATGTGTCTCATCCGCTGCCTGCTTGATGATTGCTGTTATGCTTCGGAGAAATCTGCAACAGTGTGGTCAACAGCTGAAATTTTTATTGAGACCAGATAATTGCTTTACTTCAGTTGTGCATTTAATATAAAGACAAGTTTTATTCATACCAGTTACACTTAAAATAAGGGTTCAGTCAAAGGTCAGCATATGAGTTTCAGTTGGATAACAGTTTGTGAGCACATATCGTTTTAAAGACTGGGAGGTTAATGTGAGCTACATTTCCTCCAGAAACCTATACTGGGGCGGTTACAGACTTAATGCTAGGACCGCGACCTTCTTTTCATGTTGATTTTCACCAGCATAGGTCGAGTCCCCGTTATGACCAGGTCCAATTCACTTACCTTACCAAATCACCCTTTTCTCCCACGACATATTACGGACCCTGGATTAACGCCAACGTCCAGACTAGATAGTCTTGGATTTCCAGAAAGTGTTCAACCTGGTGCTCTACTGCAGACAGTTAACGAAGGTACGAGCATACGAGTAGGTTCTCAGTTATGTGATCAGCATTTAAGTAGCAAAACCTAGTACTTCGCCCTCAACGGCGACTGTTCATTAGAGACAACTGGTCAGGTGTGTGCCAGGGAAGTGAGAGAGGATCCCTCTTGTTCTCTGTACAAACAAAACATCTGACCAACATCGTGAGCAGCAATCTGTTCGGATCTAGCATTGACACAATTTGGGCGTAACGTAGCAAAGTGGCATGAAACGCGACGAGCATGTGACAACTGTGGCAGGGAAAGCGAGTGGTAGACTTCGGTTTATTGGGACGATCTTAGGAAAGTACAGCTCATCTATAGAGGAGAAATCGTACACAATACTAGTGTCACCCATTCTCGAGTACTGCTCGAGTGTTTGGGATACCCACCGGGTCGAATTAAAGGAAGACGTCGAAGCAATTCAGAGGCGGGCTGCCAGATTTGTCTCCGGTAGGCTCGAGCAACAGACGAGTATACAGAGATGATTCGGGAACCCGAATGGGAATGCCTGGAGAAGAGGCGACGTTCTTTTCGCGAGGCATTATTGAGAAAATTTAGAGAATTCTCTGAATTCAACGTACATCTCGCGCAAGGACACGAAGACAAGAAAGGGAAATCCGAGCCCGAACAGAAGGATATAGGCTGTCGTTTTTCCGTCTCGCCATCTGCGAGTAGAACAGGAAAAGAAACCACTGGTAGTGGTGCAAGGTACCCTCCGCCACGCACCGTAAGGTAGAGTTCGGTCTATGTATGTAGATCTGGCTGTAGATGCAGATGTAGAATACATTTGAAATGTTTTATTATGCTTCTATAACACGTGAGATCAGTTTCCGTCGATAAATTCGTTTCTTTTTCTTTTTTCTTTCAAACTAAGCGTATACGTTTTACGATTTTTTGCTTAACACTGTACACAGACATTGAAACAGCATCAGGTTAAGAAGCACAATATATCATGGAACTTCGTTAAAATGAGAACTTTTACAGCGAATTGGACTTCAATCTTGCGTTGTGTCAAAATCTTTGTCATTTATCGAGTTTTACAGTTGATGACCGGCGTTTGTTTACGAGCTGCACATACGAGGGGCGTTGGAAAAGTCCGTGCAAAAATAAAAACTACTTACTTGTTTGGGGTAAACCTTTTTTATTTTTCGACATAGTCTCCTTTTAGACTTATACACTTCGTCCAACGCTGTAACAATTTGTTGATCCCTTCCGAATAATAGGAATGGTCCAAGTCTGCAAAACAGCTGTTAGTTGCTGCAATCACCTCCTCGTTTGCACAAAATCTTTGTCCCGCCAGCCATTTCTTCAAATTGAGGAGCAAATAGTAGTCCGAGGGAGCCACGTCTGGAGGATAGGGGGGATGTGAAACGAGTTGCAATCCTATTTCCAATAATTTTGCAACCACAACTGCTGAGGTGAGTGTCCTGGTGCATTGTCGTGATGGGAAAGGACTTTTTTGCTGTCCAATCGCCGGCGTTTTTCATGCAGCTCGGTTTTCAAACGGTCCAATAACGATGCATAATACGCACCTGTAACGGTATTACCCTTTTCCAGATAGTCGATGAGGATTACCCCTTGCGAATCCCAAAAGACAGTCGCCATAAACTTTCAGACGGAAGGAATGGTCTTCGCCTTCTTTGGTGCTGATTCTCCCTTGGTAACCCATTATTTAGATTTTTGTTTGGTCTCAGGAGTATAGTAATATATCCATGTTTGATCCACAGTGACGAAACGACGCTTAAAGTGCTGTGGATCCTTCCTAAACAGCTGCAAACCATCTTTGCAACACTAAATACGATTGCGTTTTTGGTCAAGCGTGAGCAATCGCGGAACCCATCCTGCGGATAGCTTTCTCATGTCCGAATGTTCATGCAAAATATTATGTACCCGTTCATTCGAGAGGCCCACAGCACTAGCAATCTCACGCACCTTAACTCTTCTGCCATTCATCACCTGGATTTTATCAATGATTTCTGGAGTCGTAACCACCACAGGGCGTCCAGAACGTTCAGCATCACTTGTGCCCATATGGCCACTTCGAAAATTTTTAAACCACTTATAAACTGCTCTATTCGAAGGTGCAGAGTCACCGTAATGTTTATCAAGCTTCTCTTTAGTCTCCTGAGGCGTTTTGCCTTTCATAAAGTAATGTTTAATCACCACACGAAATTCTTTTTCGGCCATTTTTTGACTTCACTTGACTTTCTTGATTCACACGAATGCCAAACACAAATAAACAGACCAATATGGCTGAAACTTTGTGTGCGTTCTTTCCAAAGATGCTACTAATTAAACATGACCTCGATACCCTCCGGTGGTGCCATCTCTCGGACTTTGCACGGACTTTTCAAACGCCCCTCGTGTAATAACCCTTATCATTCAGTTCGTAAGATTTATAGACAGATAAACAATCTAAAACGCCTGCTTGGCAATGATATCATTCCTTAACTTCGGCGAGTAAATTCACTGACTTTACCTGGAGAAAAGTGTTCGCAATCATTTTTGGGTTTTTCAAAGTACTTTAGCTGAAGAACGAAATATTACTTCTATTCACATATCTTTTGGTGCAACCATTGCGGCACTAGATCTCAGCATTCTATTAAAGAAAACGTTGCTGAAAATTCTATGGTTAAGACAAACTGAACAGTATTCCAGAATCCACTTACAGACGGGTGCTACCACCAGTGGCCTAGTTCGCTTCAGAATAACGACGTCACAGAAGGTTTATATCGTCTACGGTCTGACTTTGCACACAGGAGACATTTAAGAGTGGCCACTGACGAGGACATTGTACAGATATTAACAGAAGGTGGTCAATACAGCCATTCGAGAACCATTACAATGTACCATGTTTTAAAAAGCAAGGATTATTATTCCCTCACAGTAGCTCTTAGTTCCATGGACAGGTGCACTGTCAAATGTATTTACCATCGCCCAGTTCTGTAAAAGTGTGCTCTAAAATTTGAGGTGATGTTCTTGTGTTGCATTATATAGTCTACGTGTATTGTGTGATTTTATATTACAAATTTGTGGCGCTTACGGTAATGGTGCACTCAGACTAATGTACTTTGTAGACTAGTTATCTCGTAAAGCTGTTATAAAATGCGTCCTAGAAATTGCGACAAACTTCAAGGGGTTGTAGGGGGGTGTTTTGAGGGACAAACCGAGGATAGGAATCCGTGACCGGAAACCTTATCCAACATCGCTTAAGTTGTAGGCTCCTGCATCCAGATATTAACCCACGCCTTCGAGAGCAAACGTGACTTTGTATGCTGTAGGACCGTAGGCAGGAATACTCCCTATGATGTTCAGTGATTGCGACTGATTGCCATTAGTGCCCGTGGAAAAGATTAGGTTCTTCATAGGCAGGCATGTCTCCTATAAATAGAATGCTTTGTTGCCTTGCTGGGTGATGGTTTCAACAACAGGTTTCCATCTGCAGTTTATTTTTCTCCTGGAAGCGTCCAAACCCTCCAAAAACCTCCATGTTCTTCAGTACACAGGAGAAAAATAAAGTGCACATGGAAACCCCTATCTGAAAGCGTCATCTGCCGAGGCAACAGAGCATTGCATTCATAGGGGGCAAGACTGTCTATGAAGAACCTAGCTCCATCTTTTCCACTGGCGTTAATGGCAATCAGTCGCAATCACTGAAGAGCAAACAACATTTCGCAAAGCTATTCTTTGCGCTTTCTCTGTGTACTCCACCACTCCTGTCTGGTAAGGATCGCACACTGCACAGCATTAATCTAAAAGAGGACGAGCGCAGCGTAGGCAGTCTCTTTAGTAGATGTGTCACATCTTCTGCCAATAAAGCGCAGTCTACGCCTACGTTCCTTCACCGTACAAAGTCACGTTTGCTGCCGAAGGGGTGGCCGAGAGGCGGAGGCCGTCGCTTTAGCCGGCGTGCATCAGCTGACATATTCTCACACTAACTATGATCTGGCTAGGAGATACCCGAAACTTCGATGTCGAATTTTTTACCCTATAACTGTGTATTAACTATTTTTGTTTACTTGGGATATTAATGACATAGTATTATAACAAGATGAGTAAATAAAATACTATGTTTAAGAGAGAAAAGTATTTCTAGCAGTATTTGTAGATTTACAGAAGACTTTTTGACACTGTACCGCACAAGCGCCTCGTAGTGAATTGCGTGCTCATGGAATATCGTCTCAGTTACGTGACCGGATTTGTGATTTCCTGTCAGGGACAGTTCGTAGTAACTGACGGGAAGTCGTTGAGTAAAACAGAAGTGATTTCTGGCGTTCCAAAAAGTAGTGTTATAGGCCATGCGCTGTTCGTCATCTACAAACATAAAAAAAAGTTTTGCATCACTCCAGTTCCCAGAACTCCTGAGGACAGACGTTGGCTGTGGATATTGTATCACAGACACAGTCCCTTTGACTGTTCAGAGATGTCACTAAACCCGCCCAAAGATGTAAACAACCATGCATGAGCAGCGCTTATTACTTCCAGTCATTCTACCAGGAAGGAGGTACACGGCTCGTGTTGTCTGTAGTTCAACCGTGCCTAGACGATCAATACCGCGGTTCGATCGAGTCCGCATTGTTACTTTGTACCAGGAAGAGCTCTCAACAAGGGAAGCGTCCCGGCGTCTCGGGGTGAACCAAAGCGATGTTGTTCGGAGATGGAGGAGATACAGAGAGACAGGAACTGTAGATCACAAGCATCGCTCAGGCCGCCCAAGGGATACTAGTGCAGTGGATGACCGCTACCTACGGATTATGACTCGGAAGAACCCTGACAGCAACTCCATCATGCTGCATAATGCTTTTCTTGGAGCCACAGGACGTCGTGTTACGACTCAAAGTGTGCGCAGTACGCTGCATGACGCACAAAAAGTGGTTGAAATGCCTCTAAGCACCATGGGACAACCTGTGAGGTCATCAGTCCCCTAGATTTACAACTACTAAAACGTAACTAACCGAAGGACATCACACACATCCATGCCCGAGGTAGGATTCGAACCTGCGACCGTCAGCAGGGCGGGTCCGGACTGAACCGCCTACAAGCGCTCGGCCGCATCGGCCGGCCATGACTCACAGTTTAACTGCCGACGTCCATGGCAGTATGCTGGTCCATCTCTGCAACCACGACAACATACAGCGCGGCACAAATAGGCCCAACAACATGCCGAATGGACCCCTCAGGACTGGCACCACGTTCTCTTCGCCGATGAGTGTCGCATATGCCTTCAATCAGACAATTGTCGGAGACATGTTTGGAGGCAACACGGTCAGGCTGAACGCCTTAGACATATTGTCTAGGGAGTGTAGCAAGTTGGAGGTTCCCTGTTGTTTTGGGGTGGCATTGTGTCGGGCCGACGTATGCCGGTGGTGGTCATGGAAGGCGCCGTAACAGGTCTACGATACGTGAATGCCATTGTCTGACCGGTACTGGAACCATATCGGCAGTATATTGGCGAGGCATTCGTCTTCATGGACAATTCCCACCCGTATCGTGCACACCTTGTGAATGACTTGCTTCAGGATAATGACATCGCTCAGCTAGAGTGGCCAGCATGTTCTCTATCGAACACCCTTAGGATAGATTGAAAAGAGCTGTTTATGGACGTCGTGACCCACCAACCACTCTGAGGGATCTATGCCGAATCGCCGTTGAGGAGTGGGACAATCTGGACCAACAGTGCCTTCCGAACTCGTGGATAAAACTGAAACAAGTGAGACCTCGGTGAGAATTTCTAATCTTATTAACCAGGTTTGTGCCTCCATCAGAATTTAAACGTTTAAAGTGGCCTATAAAAAATACAAATTTTTTAGGAGAAACAAATCTTTTATATAAAATTGTAAGTACTCACTGACAATGCTAGACAGAGACAGTACTTACATGTGACGTACAAAATAAATAACAGGCCAGAAGGGAAAGCATGAAGGCGAGCCACTATGGGCTGCTCGTACCTGCACAGCCTCAGGCAGCCACTCCAATGGAATGTTTCTACACAAATAAATTAAAATTTTGAGTAACCATTATACTTGATTTTCATCCATCAGTTTTGAGAGGCCTGCTTCTATTTTATCACGCCCCACAGCTTTTCCGTCCTTCCTCTGACTCTTCGGACTTCTGCTTCTAGTATATCTGTACCACTCATTTGATTTGTACTTGAATAAAAAGCCACATCTGTTGTGATAAAATAAAGCTCTACCGAGAGCAAACAGACCACGTGCGGATTTTTTTTAAAAATCTTATGGGACTGAAGTGCTAAGGTCATCAGTCCCTAAGCTTACACACTACTTAACCTAAATTATCCTAAGGACAAACACACACAGCCACGCCCGAGGGAGGACTCGAACCTCCGTCGGGACCAGCCGCACAGTCCATGACACGTGCGGAATCGTACCCATAAAAAAACTTACGAGTTTGGCTGCCATTTGTAACAAACCGCGCCGGACGGAGTGGCGAGCGTTTCTAGGCGCTTCAGTGTGGAACCGCGCGACCGCGACGGTCGCAGGTTCGAATCCTGCCTCGGGCATGGATGTGTGTGATGTCCTTAGGTTAGTCAGGTTTAAGTAGTTCTAAGTTCTAGGGGAATTGATGACCACAGATGTTAAGTCCCATAGTCCTCAGAGCCATTTGAACCATTTTTTGTAACAAATAGACTTTTGCAACCAGGGAAAGACTTTGCTCCCGCCTGTACTTTCCGTGCGGACGCACGGGCTACGCGGCGATCCCTAACGCGCGTATTGGGTTACGGGAGGAGACAGCCTGTTGGCTGCAGCACACCTCGTGCTACAGGCGGCGGGCGCACTGTGTGTCCTTCTGGACGCGACACTACGGAACACGGCAGAAGAGAATAGGCTCTGACTGAGGCCAACAAGCGCGCGGCTTGCAACGGCGGGCCAGCTTTGAGCAACACCCCTAGCCCCCCCCCCCCCCATGCCTCGACACAAGCAATGTTGCCGCGTATCTCTGATCCCTGCTCTCTCTCTCTCTCTCTCTCTTCCGACCTCCCCTCTCTGCCCCCCCCCCCCCTGGCAGAGCCGAGTATTTACCCCCCTGGGAGGCTGGTTCCTGACCAAGGTCAACGCAGCGATGCTTCGCTCCATCCACCGCGGCGACCACAGACGCAGCTCCTCGCTCCACACTGTATGACAGCGGCTGCCACAGTAACACCGGCGCAGACAACCTTCAGCACGGCGTCGCTCAGTGACACCCAATTTAATCGACAATCAGAAATGGCGAATCTCGTTTTATCCATTCTGCAATGCCCAACTAAACGAGTTTACTGCCGACAAACCATATCTCCCCAGACACGCATTTGTATCTGTTTTTTCTTCTCTACAAGGCATTTTCTTCTCCCTTATCTTCACTACGTTGTGAGTTGTAACGTTCCGCTTTCTCCCTGCCTTCCACCACTTGATCTCATCCCCAGTTCTCTGATCTAAAACACTCTTAAATTGCAGTCCGCTTAAGACTGGAAAAAAATTGATACTTGATATACAGAGTGGTCCATTGTTAGAGACTCGGCCAAATATCTCACGAAATAAGCGTCAAACGAGAAAACTACAAATAACGAAACTCGTCTACCTTCAAGGGGGAAACCAGATGGCGCTTTTCTAAGTAGGAACCCCCATTTTTTATTACATATTCGTGCAGTACGTAAAGAAATATGAATGTTGTAGTTGGAACACTTTTTCCGCTTTGTGACAGATGGCGCTGTAATAGTCACAAACATATGGCTCACAATTTCGGACCAACACTTGGTAACAGGTAGGTTTTTTAAATTAAAATACACAACGTAGGTACGCTTGAACATTTTATTTCGGTTGTTACAATGTGATAAATGTACCTTTCTGAACATATCATTTCTGAGAACGCATGCTGTTACAGCATGATTACCTGTTAATACCACATTAATGCAATAAATGCTCAAAATGATGTCCTTCAACCTCAAGGCATTTGGCAATACGTGTAACTACATTCCTCTCAACAGCGAGTAGTTTGCCTACGTAATGTTCTTGACAATGCCCTGACGCATGTTCCGAGGCGTTGTCTGTGGATCACGATAGCAAATGTCCTTCAACCTTCGCCACAGAAAGAAATCCGGGGACGTCAGATCCGGTGAACATGCGTGCCATGGTACATACCGCACGCCCGTTGGGCATTTTGATCACAAAAGCCACACATCAACACGATATCGATCTTTTTCACAATTGGTAAAAGGTCCATTTTAACACGGGTAATGTATCACGAAGCAAATACCGTCCGCACTGGCGGAATGTTACGTGATACCACGTAATTGTACGTTTGTCACAGAGCCATCTATCAGAAAGCGAAAAAAGTGGTCCAACTAAAACATTCATATTCCTTTACGTACTACACGAATATGGAATAAAAAATGGGGGTTCCTCTTTAAGGTAACGCAGTTGATATTCGTTCGACCTATGGCAGCGCCATGTAGCGGGCCAACCATAGCGCCATCTGGTTTCCCCTTCAAGCTAGACGAGTTTCGTTCTTTGTAGTTTTTTCGTTTGACGCTTATTTCGTGACGTATTTGGCTCAGTCACGTTCAATGCACCACCCCGTATACACACTGAGGTGACAACAGTAATGGGATAGCGACATGCACATATAGAGATGGCCGTATTACCGCACACGCAAGGTATGAACACGTAGTTCATTGGCGGAGCTCTTATTTGTACTCAAGTGATTCGTATGAGAAGCTTTCTGATGCGACCAGGGACGCACGGCGGCAATTGACAGACGCTGAACGCGTGACGCTAACTGGTCCTAGACAGTTGGAACACTCCATTTCGATAATCGTTAAGGAATTCAACATTCCGAGGTCCACAGTCTCAATAGTGTGCCGAGAATGTCACATTTCCGGCGGCCGCTGCCCCGAATCTTACCGCGGTCAGAAAATGGTACCGAATCTGCCCAAGCCCGCAAGGGTCTGAAAAACGGCGGGACTGAATCCTCCCGTTTGAAGCAGGTATCAGTTCTAAACGTTATGAATACTCCAAGCAGGCAAAGGAAAGCATATGAAGTTACAGTAGATGATGTAAAAATTTTTCGCGTATATTCTATGTTTAGAAATTTTATCTTTTATCTTATTTAGATGTTTATTTTTAGAAACTGGAGTCATTTATAGCCTTGATTTCTTCATAATTAATTTATTAAAATAGCAAATCAAAATTTCGCAACACATATTCTATCTGAGCGTTCATTTTATGAATTATGGTTACATTTCCAACAAGTCTATACATACAACAAATTGATAAGTGTCCGATGTCTGAATATAGGAGATGGTTGAGAAACCTTGATTTGAATGGTCTATAGAAGCGCAATAGACGGCGAAAAATATTTTTATTATTTCCTCTGAGTGCTTGTACTTGTGCAATCGCCAATGTTTGCATTTTTCGCCACCAGCTCTGTCTTAAATGAAATTTGCATCCTTGGATGCGAATTTCAGGCCAGACCTCACTTCCAGCTTTCATTACGCTCTCTTCAAAGTCAGAAAACATTGTTGATGGCGAAAAGTTCAAACCTGCATCACTACATTTATCAACAACGCTTTGAAATACATACTGATACGACGAAGTTTTCTTGTCCTTCAATAAAGAGAAGACCAATGGAACGCAATGGCCATTTTCTAACTGAAGTATTGTAAAGAGTTGAGGAAAACTTTGGACAGCACTTGAATGTACCACCAACATATATAGATTCACACTGCGTTAATGTATTAAGGTTATCAGAATCAAAAAATATGATCACTTTTTTCTCGGCGTTATTTTCTAATAAACACTTTGTCCCGTCTGTGGTTTCCACATTCAGCGTGTTGATAACATCATGAACATCTGCAGCATTAATGGGCAGTTTTGTCAGAATTTTGCGCCTAGCTTTGTAAATAGATTTACGAAAATTGTTGACATATCTCGTAGTTATATCTTGCGTATCTTCTCCTTTTAACTTCTGATAAATTATTTTTGGCGGTGGCTACCAAGTCTTCCGCGACGTATTTCTTGAATAAAAATCTCTCGGTGTACATGCCGCGTCAATTCAGGATAAAACTCCAAGCTTTCGACCACTACCTGCATGGTCGTCGCCAGGGCTAAAACTGACTGTCGTAAACTAGGGAGGCTCCCCCTTTTATATGCAAAGGACGGCTTCCGAATGGCTGGAGTACGTCATAGCAACAGCGATATGGCGCGTAGTGAAGTGGTGCCCTCTACTTCCATCGATGTAGTTTCTATCCCGCGTCCCTCACAAATATCTTCTATGGCTGTTCTCTATAGGTCACAAATGATTTCTTGCCTCTGAATTTTGTTACGAGGCATTTCTTAATGATCCTGCTCTTCTTGACACTCCAAGACGTCCAGCTCCTCAATAGAAATAGTTTTAACAAAACTTCTGCAGCCATTAACGTTGCTCGTCCATCGCGCTAGACCACCTTTCAGCAGTTTTTGAAAACCGAAGGTGTTACCTTTGAAAACCGACATTTTCCTTCCCTTCCTATTTCCTGAAAGTGTAAGCTCTTCTGAGGACATGTTCACTCTACAACGATCTGCCGCGAACCGCGAAGTGGCCGCAGGCAGCTGTGGTCATCAGCGCACACAATGCTCTGTGGCAGTGTGTCAGTGTGGGAGGATTCGGTCCTGTTACCTGCTTACCTGCCTGCTTTCGGGAGGATTCGGGGTTGCGCTCATTCAGGCCTCACCTCTCACCACGGACATCGCCTGCAGCGCCTCTCCTGCGCCCCGCTACCATACCAGTTCGACCCCAAACGACTGGAAAACCGTGTTCCGGTCACACGAGTCTCCGTATCGGTTGGTAGGAACTGATGTTGGGGTTCGAGTGCGGCGCAGACCGCACGAAGCTGTCGACCCAAATGGTCAAGAACGCACGGTGCAAACTAGTGGTGCCGGCCGATGTGGCCGAGTGGTTCTACGCATGTCAGTCTGGAACCGCACGACCGCTACGGTCGCAGCTTCAAATCCTGCCTCGGTCATGGATGTGTGTGATGTCCTTAGGTTCTAACATTCTGCGTGGTGTCTGTTTGTTCTATATCGTGTCTCCCTACCACTTTCGCGCAACGACGCTCTGAGCGTGTTTTTTAGGGAATTGACTAGTTTGAACCTGGGACCTGTTGTTGGTAAGGAGACGCCAGACCACACATGACATGTAGAGTTCAGAAGAGTTCAGTGAGACTAGCGATGATATAACCAAACACTTAATGATTTCAGCGTCAGCTCCACTGCACTCCCTGTAAAAGAATCAATACTAACTAAATTTAGTGGAAGGGGTTCAAGGCTTTCCTGTTTTTAGTTATCTCGTAAAATAACGTCGAAAAAGCAGTTAAGTTTACCATTGGAAATTTTATTCTACTCACAAAACATTCTTTATAAATTGCACTATTGATAAAATGTTTTAATACAGGATGATAAAAACCAACTGCGTTCAACAAAAATGTGAACGAATATTCCCTGAGTGTGTTTCCAAGTTCTACAATGGATCGAAGGATGACCTATGCCATATCACATTTATAATCTAGGTTTAAATTAAGTTTCACAAAAGAGAAAACTATCAAAATGGTCTACAATGACCCTCAATTATCTTTAATTACTTACTAACTTGTCGTAAATTACAGTGGCTGATGTGGCTTCTCAATAATTATATAACAGAAAAATCATCACGTTTCAGATTTTAACTTACGTAGCAAATGTGAATACCATGAGCTTCAATTGACGATCGACACTAGTATTACGCAAAACGGGGATGTAACAGATGAGACTTCTGTAGTTCTGAGTGAAGCCTTATGCGCTCAAAAATGCGGCATCGTGTGCGTTCATTGCCTTGTCGGTGTTCGTCAGGGGGCGGCGGCCGGCACAGCTCCACGCATCTCGCCGTCTCGGAAGCAACTCTCTTCTAATTTCTCCTTACTACAATTTACCGAAGTTGGTTTTAAAAAAGCTATCTGGCTGTGTTTTCATCTGACCAATCAGGTTCTCAATGTTAACCTTAAGCTCCGCCAAAAAAATTCTGTCTATCCAATGAGAAACGTTATACTTTTCGTGGTGGGGCAATGTTTTTAAAGTTTGCAACGTAACAGAGACGCGAAAAAGTCTCACTCTGAAACTTGCAGCTGGTGTGGCCCTTTTAGTGTTATCGTAAGATCTATACCGTTCTTCTGGAGGGCTCTATCTTTTAACATGGTCTGGGGGGTGGTCCTGGTGGTTGGCTAGCGACCTCGGTGTCCGTCCCTTATCTTAGGGCCTTCTAGCTTAACACGGTTCTGCTCTCGGCTTCTCGTTTCTCCCCTCGGAACTGCGTCTGTTTCACGGTGGGAAGGTATGACATGCATTTAGGCATTATTGTGTTAGTCTGTGGTATTCCATTTGCTCACTCGTTACTCGTATGACTTTGGTTAATTTAATGTCACGATTTATTCGGAGCTATGTGACATACTACTGGATTTGCTTATCATGTCAGGGTTTTCATGGAAGGTGTGGGATTTGCCTGACACCTTACAAGGTTAGTTAGGTTTAAGTAGTTCTAAGTTGTAGGCGACTGATGACCTCAGTTGGTAAGTCCCATAGTGCTCAGAGCCATTTCAACCATTTGAAACTGGTGGTGCTTCCATAACGGTTGTGCTAATACTGACCTTTGACTGGAAATGGTTATGTTTGGCATTTCAGCCATTCCTGCGCTTTGTGTTTCTAAACAGCGGTGGAATTTCTGTGGATCACTGTGCGCGATGTCGCCACGCCAGGCCACAACTGTTCGCAGTTAGTTTTTGGACAATCCGAGCGAGAGATCTGGCCACCCAGTCGCCCGACATGGACCCCGTCGAACATTTACAAGACATCGAGACGTCGATTCGTGCACAAAATCCTGCAGCGGCAACTCTTTCGCTATTATGGACGGCTATAGAGGCGGCACGGTTCAGGGGACTCCCAACGGCTTGTCTAGTCCATGGCACGTCGAATTGCAAGGACGTCCAAGGTATCCAATGACTATAGTCACCTCGGTGCACTTCCGTGGCAACTCTGCAGCTTTAACGGCCTCGTCATTGCACAAAAATAGATCCTCTGCTGTACAGACAAACTCCATCCGTAGACACATGAGCAAAATGTTCGATGGTCTGTGTTTCTCCATACTGGTTACCTTCAGAGCAGCCCGTCTTAACCCTGTTTACTTTGTATCCTCTGACTCCTGTTCTTAATCTATTCACTGCCCTCCATGTACTATCCTGTATTGTAATGTGACATTAAAGTCGCTCAGGAAGAATTCAACCATACTGCAAATTAGTTGGTCGCTAAATGAAATACCACTATGAGCCGTGGTAAAATTTGCTGTTTTGAAGAGCGCATACTGTGAAGCAGTCGCCCTCCGTTTCTGGCGGTGGCGCCGCTGTGGCAGTCGCAGCTTTGGTGTCTCCCTCTGGTGGGAAAGGGGAAAGGTTGCCTGTTCACGTGCATTTAATGGGCGCTACGAGGTCGCTAGAAGGCGAGTCGGTCAGTTGGTCAGCCAAGTCAGTGTGGGCCTGTCTCTCGTCCGCATTGCTGAGGCAGTCAGTGTCTGTCTGTCGTCCGGAGTGCCAGTGTGTGTCAGGCCGCCAGTCTGCTCGAGTTTGGCTCAAGCAATGGTCATTGGCGGTTGGATCGATGGGTTGGTCGGTCGCGCACTGAGACACGAGACGACTTGTCCGCCTTGAGCGTCGGCGCGTGTGAGGTCGCCACGTGAGTCCAGTGGGCCGCGCCGTATAGCGAGGGGTAGTGGCTTCGCGGCCGACACGAGAGCAACAGGAGTCAAACCACGACATCGGTCTGGCCGGCGCGAGCTGCGACGCCGTGAGACGGGAGATCGGCGCGCCTTCCTGCGTCCGCTGAAGCGGCTGGCAGCGGACGGTCCGGGAGAGCGTTTTGGGGGTGCTGCGTTATGTCTTCGCCAGAAATCGCAGTGTATTAGAAGTTAAGTGATTGGTGATATGTTGTTTCATTTACTTGTTAAATTCTACTTGCGTTCTTGGTCAGTGTCTCGTTCCCACCTTGCTCCTCTGTCTCTCGTCCGCATTTGTTAGGCAGTTAGTGTCTGCCTGTCGTTCGGAGCTGCCTCTGTCATGTTTGTCGGATTCGGTGTGTTGACGAATTTATTGCTTGGAGTATAACGGCTAATTCCTGAAATATGTTTTGGTCTTGCCTATGATCGTGAGAGGCGGTATCTGTGTTAAGCATGTTAACTTATTTGGCAAACCTTGTATAATTTTATATAAGACTACAATTCATGGGCTTTTATTTAAATGGTCATTTTAGTACATAAAGCTGCCACCCTTCCACGGTAAGACTTTTCTTAGAAGTTAAGATCAAGTTGCACCTTCGGTGGCAAAGTTAATATTTTAATTTTAGTGTTTTGTACCATTTCCATCCCTCCTACGGAGTGCATAGTTTGTGTGCTTGTGTCAGTTGTTAAAACTTTTATTTTAAAGTAATCAGGTGCGTTGCAGATTTGCACCAGTGTAGTCTTGCAGAGGCTGTTGTGAGCGGTCGTAACTACGGCCGTGTCAAAAGGGAGCGGGAAGGTTCTCTGCCCGAAAGCTCATACTGTCAAAAATTTGTTTCTTTCTACCTCTGAATAAATTGTAACTTGATATTTAGAGGATGCTTTCTGATTATAATTTTAAATCTGTTTCTTTAAAAAAATGGTTTACGCACCATTAAAGTGAATAAATTACCATTTGTTAAAAAGGAATTTGCTGATGATTTCATGAGTTGCTCTCTGGCAACTACTTGCACGCTCACATAGTGTGATTAAATGTGTTAATGTTCTTGATAAATCGCTAGTAAATAAAGTAAATTCTTAAGAACATCCTTTGAAAATAAATCCACCGTTTACACTAATTAAAAAAAATTGAATCACTTTATCTGACACGTTTCAGGAGATAGCCATTATAAGATAGTATGCAAACAGAGACACAAATGACAGAAAATATACGAAGGTGTACAGACCAACGTGGCAAGAGCACAAGCATTACAAAGTTTCGATATATTGAGAGCTTACATACTCACAATGACCATCTGACCATCTAGGTAGGAATGTTAAGTCTCATAGTGTTTAGAGCCATTTGAATCATTTGAACCACCTAGGTACCCGGATGCATCAAGACACTATAGCTGTCATGGCAGACTAATTTCAGAAAGAAACATCGTGCGTTCTAGGTAGACAATTTACGCCACAAGAGGGTAGTGAAGCACGCACAGGTGGTGCCGCATAGCGGCGAAAACAGAACGATAAATTTTAATTTATTTACAAACAATTTGTTGAATATCAAAGATAACTTTGAGAAAGATGCACAAAGCAAGAAAGTTAAACGACAGGCCATAAAACAATTTTTACATTGCTATAAAATGCCGTAGATACAATAGACATATAAAGTACAGTGCGTAAGGTATACAAACCAATAATATAAAGTCAAAATTATGCACAAATCACGTGTTGATAAAAGGAGTGAGCCAACCGCATAGTGGCATACAATAACATACATGAAATTCCAGTATGAGAAAAACAAGAAAAAAGCGGTTGTGGTATACGACCCGGATACAAGCACTCACAGGATCAGATAATGGAACAAATACCATTACAAGTTACTAAAAGAAATCAAGAGAAAGCTGAATACATAAAATAATGTAAAAAAGCCCCAGGAGTAAGGAGCAGTATGGCGTAACAATGCTTTGGAAATTCCGAAGAATTAACAGAACAAAATATTATAATAAATAAGCAAAAAGTTTTTACACTTAAAAGATATCAGCAGTGACTCAAACCCTTCAGAAAACACATCACTATGCGGAAGTAGGTTTTCCGTACATACTGCACTTGATTTTTTTTCTCTAGCTAGGCCAGTCAGTTGCAAATTTAGAGACTAATCCAGAAGCATACAACTATCTCACTAATTCTTGTTCAATGTAAAGTGGAAGATAGAGATAATGGGTGTGTGTGTGTGAAACAAACGTTTTCATTCGCTGTAAAATAACATTTGCCGCTGCCGCACACGATTTTCTTCTGTTCGTTTTCCACACCGCAAGTTCCTGTAAATAATTCCCATTACGAAGAGAGTTTCTCATGTTCCACGGTAGTTCTAGCGAAAACGAACATTATCATGCGAATTACTTCCTGGAACGCCTCGTGCAGAGAATAAATAGAAGAAAATCGTTACTGGAAGAAGCATATGTCGATTTATAACAGAAACCTATCAGTTGCAAAGGAGAATGGTAAGACTTTCTGGGCGTGTTTTACATCTTAGTAGCCATCCTTAACTTTACAATAAGCTTAGTACATGACTAATATATAATGATACTGGGATGAATTCTTCTCGGGTTACCAACCGCGCCAAGACGTCGTTCTGCGGCAAGGTTTCGACAAGTTTCTTATTGGTCATCTTCAGGCGAAGTCACTTTAGATAATAATACACTATGATGGGTACATAAACTAAACAGTTGTAGGAGCTATAGAGTATGAAAGGGAAGCGGTGGTTGAGAAGGGAGTGAGACAGGGCTGTAGTCTATCCCCCATGTTATACAGTCTGCACGCACATTGAACAAGCTGTGAAGGAAACAAAGGAGAAATTTGGAAAGAGAGGAGAAATAAAAACACTTAAGGTTTGCCAATGATATTTAATTCAGTCAGAGGCGTCAAAAGACTTGCAAGAGCAGCTGAACGGAACGGATAGTGTGTTGAATGGAGGTCATAAGATGAACATCAACAAAAGTATAAGAATCAGTGTAAGAATCATAGTGGCAGTCTAGTCGAACTAAATCAAATACTCGGGGAATTATATTAGCACATGAGACAGTAAAAGCGGTAGATGAGTTTTTTATTTTGGCAGCAAAATAACTGAGGATGTGAGTAGCTGAGAGGATACAAAATGTAGGGAGAGTATAGCAACAAAATCATTTCTGAGCAAGAAAAATGTGCTGATATCGAAGTTAAATTTTGGCGTTAGGAAGCCTTTTGTGAAGGTAGCAATCTGAAGTGTAGGCTTGTACGGAAATCAAACGTAGACAGTGAACTGCTCAGACAAGGAAAATAAAGAGAGGCTTTTCATATGCGCCGCTAGATAATAATACTTACGGTGAGGTGGGTAGGCCACAGAACGCGTGAGTACGTACTGAATCGAACTGCGAAAATAAGGAATTTACGGGACAACGTAACTGCAAGAAAGGATCGGCCGCCGGCCGGAGTGGCAGAGAGGTTCTAGGCGCTTCAGTCTGGAACCGCGCGACCGCTACGGTCGCAGGTTCGAATCCTGCCTCGGGCATGGATGTATGTGATGTCCTTAGGTTAGTTACGTTTAAGTAGTTCTAAGTTCTAGGGGACTGATGGCCTCAGATGTTAAGTCCCATAGCGCTTAGAGCCATTTGAACCATTTTTAAGGTGCTACAGTCTGGAGCCGCGTGACCGCTACGGTCGCAGGTTCGAATCCTGCCTCGGGCATGGATGTGTGTGATGTCCTTAGGTTAGTTAGGTTTAAGTAGTTCTAAGTTCTAGGGGCTGATGACCACAGCAGTTAAGTCCCATAGTGCTCAGAGCCATGTGAACCATTTTTAAACATTATAGTGAGATGATAATAGCCTCTCGAGGTTGCATGAATTTCGGATTATAAGTATTCACTTGTACAAACGAACAACAATTAGGTGTTAAATTTTGCTTTAGTTGACATACCAGGCCGAGTGGCTACCGCCAGTGACTACCGTCAACATACCATAACGACTCGCAGCACTAGCAGTGGAGGAGTGCAACTGTTGCTATTTTTAAAAATATGGGAAATTTGGAAATTTGTGGTAAGGTCTTATGGGACCAAACTGCTGAGGTCATCGGTCCTTAGGCTCACACACAGTTTAGTCAGACTAACTTACGCTAAGGACAACACACACACACACACACACACACACACACACACACACACACACACCGATGCCCGAGGAGGACTCGAACCTCTGACGGGGGTAGCACCACGAACCGTGGAAAGGCGTCATGGACAAAGCGGCTACCGCTCGCGGCGATCTGCGGATATATCGATATATCATCAGCTCTGGTATACAGGGTGTCACAAAAACGTCCGGCACTAATTGAAGGGCGCATTGCTCACGTGTAGACGAAGAAATTGTGTTATTTGAACATAGCTCAGGAAATGCTTAGTTTCCATGATACAGCTCGTTTTCTCTGACGAGTTTCTGTGGGATCAGACTGTAAATTTTCACAATTGGCATGGATGAGCAGAGGGCAATCCTCACGCATCTACTGAAGCACGTCATCAACAAAGATCTTCCGTCAATGTCTGGACCGGGATAGTTGGTGACTGTCTGGTAGGGCCTTACTTTCATCTACCCAACGGACAAAGTTATCACAGTTTCGTAGAGAATGTTCTGGCTGATATGTTAGCAGATGTACCTTTAGCTGTGCTCCAAAAAATGTTCAGACGTATGTGAAACCTTATGGGTCTTAACTGCTAAGGTCATCAGTCCCTAAGCTTACACACTACTTAACCTAAATTATCCTAACACACACACCCATGCCCGACGGAGGACTCGAACCTCCGCCGGGACCAGCAGCACAAGCTGTGCTCCAAAACATGCAGTACTTCATGCACTATGGAGTACCTTGTAAGTAGCCTGTTTGTATGTTGGCAGCCCTGTAGACTGTGTTAATATCGCTGACAGCGCTCTGCGTCCTCGGCAAGAGACTCTGTGGTCGGGCGGACTAGCAGCTACCGAGTGGGTAGGGAAGTGCATGGACACGATATTCTTAGTGGAGACTCTGTGTAGGCAGGACAAGCAATGTAAAGCGGGATAAAATTTCTTATAAGAAAAGACGCAGGGAAATATATGATATGGATATATGGTTCATAATATTTGCGTAGTGGAACAACTATATAATTTTTTAAACTGGATGTCACATCAATAAGGTAAAATTTTCTAAATACACTATTGGCCATTGAAATTGCTACACCAACAAGAAATGCAGGTGATAAACGGGTATTCATTGGACAAATATATTTTAATAGATCTGACATCACATTTTCACGCAATTTGGGTCCATAGATCCTGAGAAATCAGTATCCCGGGCAATCATCTCTGGCCTTATTAACGGCCTTGATACGCCTGGGCATTCAGTCAAACAGAGCTTGGATGGCGTGTACAGGTACAGCTGCCCATGCAGCTTCAACATGATACCACAGTAAATCGACAGTAGTGACTGGCGTTTCATGACGAGCCAGTTGCTCGAACACCATTGACCAGACGTTTTCAGTTGGTGACAGATCTGGAGAATGTGCTGGCCACGGCAGCAGTCGAACATTTTCTGTATTCAGAAAGACCCGAACAGGACCTGCAACATGCGGTCGCGCATTATACTGCTGAAATGTAGGGTTTCGCAGGGATCAAATGAAGGGTAGAGCCACGGGTCGTAACACATCTGAAATGTAACGTCCACTGTTCAAAGTGCCGTCAATGCGAACAAGCGGTGACCGAGATGCGTAATCAATGGGACCCCATACCATTACGCCGGGTAATATGGCAGTACAGCGATGACGAACACACGCTTCCAATGTGCGGTCACCGCGACATCGCGAAACACGGATGCAACCATCATGATGCTGTAAACAGAACCAGGATTCATCCGAAAAAATGACGTTTTGCCATTCGTGCTGCCAGGTTCGTCGTCGAGTACACCATCTCAGGCGCTTCTGTCTGTGATGCAGCGTCAAGGGTAATCGTAGCCACGGTCTCCGATCTGATAGTCCATGCTGCTGCAAACGTCGTCTAACTGGTAGTGCAGATGGTTGTTGTCTCGCAAACGCCCCCATCTGTTGACTCAGGGATCGAGACGTGGCTGCACGATCCGTTACAGCCATGCGGATAAGATGCCTGTCATCTCGACTGCTAGTGACACGAGTCCGTTGGGATCCAGCACGGCGTTCCGTATTACCCTCCTGAACCCACCGATTCCATATTCTGCTAACAGTCATTGGATCTCGACCAACGCGAGCAGCAATGTTGCGATACGATATACCGCAGCCGCGATGGGCTACAATCCGACCTTTATCAAAGCCGGAAACGTGATGGTACGCATTTCTCCTCCTTACACGAGGCATCACAACAACGTTTCACCAGAAAACGCCGGTCAACTGCTGTTTGTGTATGAGAAATCGGTTGGAAACTTTCCTCGTGTCAGCACGTTGTAGGTGTCGCCACCGGCGCCAACCTTGTGTGAATGCTCTGAAAAGCTAACCATTCGCATATCACAGCATCTTATTCCTATCGGTTAAATTTCGCGTCTATAGCACGTTATCTTGGTGGTGTAGCAGTTTTAATGGCCAGTAGTGTAGTTGTCAACTCCGGCTATCAATTCTTCTTTTGAAGTGAATCTTCGTATCCTCCAGCACACAACAAGTTCCCATGCGCTGTTGTTGGCTTGCAGGAAGTTCAGAAACTCTGTTGGATTGCTATTGTGCCAGTCTCTCGTCCGAGATACGTGGAGATTGAAGTTATAGTTTGCCAGGTCGCTAGCTGTTCTGGGTGGAGAATGTCTGGAGTGGGGCCTGTTGTTTCAGATAGCGGGCATGTCCTCACGTGATGCTCGTTGTTGCAGATGTTCTTTTATTCCCTGAGAACATTGCCCTTTCCTCTCAGGTTAGGTGGTGGGAATGCGGCCTCAGGGCGTGCAGCCAGAGTGGACTTGATTACGCCAGTAAGAATCCGCATAGTTCGGTTGGTTGGTTGATTGATTTGGGGGAGGGGGACAAACAGCGAGGTCATATGTCCTATCGGATTAGGGAAGAAGGGGGAAGGAGGTCGGCTGCGTTCTTTCAAGAGAACCATTCCAGTATTTGCCTGAAGCGATTCAGGGAAATCACGGAAAAACTAAATCAGGATGGCCGGACGCGGGTTTGAACCGTCGTCCTGCTGAATGCGAGTCCAGTGTGCTAACCACTGCGCGACGTCGCTCTGTCGCAGTGTCTGATTTAGTTGTGGATCAAAAATGGTTCAAATGGCTGTGAGCGCTATGGGACTTAACATCTGAGGTCATCAGTCCCCTAGAACTTAGAACTACTTAAACCTAACTAACCTAAGGACATGACACACATCCATGCCCGAGGCAGGACTCGAACCTGCGACCGCAGCGGTCGCGCGGTGCCAGACTGTAACGCCTAGAACCACTCGGCCACCCCAGCTGGCTCTTCGTTTGGAGTGAATCTTCGTCCACCAAGAAAAATTTTCAGTTTTGGGAAGAGATGGAAGTCGGTCGCGCGGTTCCGGACTGACGCGCCTACAACCGCTCGGCCACAGGGCCGGCGCGATTTAGTTGTGTATCTACCAGCCTTGTGTGGCCGCCGTTCAGCCGGACAGCTCTTCAGTACTGTGCCCGCTAAGTACACCAGACCGAAGGCAGGTGATCAAAATGTCGGCGATTATTTATCTTTATAAATAAAACTCAATTGCCGCATATCCGAAAAAATTAGCACTTGAGGACGACTCGACCGATTTAGCTGATTTTTGTTGTTGTGTTTACAACTGCCTGGACAAGGTTTGCACAAAAGAACATTTTTGGAAAATCCACCGGAAAAGTCGGAAATTTGGATGGTATTTTTGTATGAAAATCTCAATGAAATAAGTGTGACGAACAGATTGACAGTTCTACTCTCATATGTTTTAATGACAAAAAAAGTGATGTTCAGTTTCATAGTTACGTTGTCGCATTTTTTCATAAAAACAGCAAATTCCGAGTTGGAATGTGAGAGAATACGAATGTTTTGCGATAATCCGAACGGGATCGCTTTTTCCCTTACGAGGGAAACTCGCCAAGGCGCCCCTCCTCAGATTTAGTGCTCAACTGACCCAGTGAACCGCCTGCCAAAAAGTGAACACAGATCAAGCATGAAACGAGGCAGAAGGTGTACTGGACTGTGAGAAAAGAAGCAAAATAGAGACACTAAGTGGTGCAAGCTCAAGATGTGCAAAGTGTAGCGAGCTGCCACAAGCGTTACGTCGTGGTTGTGTGGTCACTGTGTTGGACTGTAACGCGGCAGAGCCGTGGGCACACCTCTGACGTGGCTTGTTTTTGTTTTCCGTCCGGTCACTGACGTGTCTTTCCCCCCTTCTGTAGTCTTCTCAGTTGTCACACCACACATTGGTCACAGAATGCGAGGCACGTGGTCGCTGGTAAATGTCGTGAATAGTGAGAGCACGCGCGATGTCGCTTAGACCTCTCACAGAAATGAAAGCTACAAATGAACAGATGTGAAATATATTACAACGAAGGAATTCAAGCGTCAAAGACACAAAGAGTCAGAACATGTGGTACTCGTGTACGTATGGAGGTTCAAAAAATGGTTCAAATGGCTCTGAGCAGTATGGGACTTAACATCTGTGGTCATCAGTCCCCTAGAACTTAGAACTACTTAAACCTTACTAATCTAAGGACATCACACACATCCATGCCCGAGGCAGGATTCTAACCTGCGACCGTAGCAGTCGCGCGGTTCCGGACTGAGCGCCTAGAACCGCTAGACCACCGCGGCCGGCCGTATGGAGGTCCCCCGCTGTTGCAAACGGACGTTACACCACGGCACAGACACAAATTTGAACACATCGAACACACACGTCAGTGACTGCAAGGATAGTTCATAATTTTGTGAAAAAAATAATGATTATGGGGCACGAGGGAGATTTTAACACGGACCTCCCCCTTCGCAGCCCAGCAGTGCGCTCACATCTTCACGCCACTGCGGTTCTTGGAACGCGCTCGATGTTTGCACATTTTGAACTTGGATCGTTGACTATTTTGCTTCTTCTTTCACACTTCAGTACACCCTATTCCTATTTTCGTGCTCGATCCGTGTTCAGTTTATCACGGGGCCGTCTTGCCACTAAATCTGAAGGGGCTGAAATGGGGAGTTCACGGCGTTGGTAATGAATTTCGTGTAGAATTCCCAAGAACTGCTGTTACTCGAGAAAGATCTGCAGAAGCCTTGTGATCTCATCAGCATGACAATGGACACTGGTATAAGTCAAACTTTGTCGCCGAGAGATTCCACATAAACGGTGACGAAAACTCTGGTCATAATATGTACATTTGTTTCGGGATATCGTTATTGAATCTTTCATTCATTGTTATGACCCTGAAAAGAAAAATCACTCGGCCGGATAGGTCTTTGGAACGGAACCTAAGACAGCAAAACTGCGACTAATTCGCAATGCTTGTAAGAATATGGTTGCGAGATATTTTTTTTCTAAAACGTGCCTTATTGTTACTGTAAGGCTAGCATTAGAGTAGCGCCACTGCCGGCTGGATCATCAATATCTATCTGTAGCAAATTTTCGAAAATGTTAGTAAAAAGAAAATAATTTTCCATCACGACAACACATCGCCGCATACAGCGAAACCAGTAAGTGAAGGTCTCGATGGTCTAAACGTCACCCCCACGGACCCAGACGTGGCACTTTGCCATCTCATTTTGTTTAACATAAAAAGGCCTGGAATCTATTTTGTGTGTTCAGATGAAGTACTGGTACTCAGGAAGAGTCGCATCATTGGTCTAAGGACTGGTTTTATCGAATGCAGAAATGTATCGATGTGAAACGCGAATGTTTACATGGATGTCTGAAAGAACAGACATTGCTGACGGTCCACCGAGCTATACGAGATACTTCGAAATTATAGTAAGTAAAGTCCCAATATCACTGCTTAAAACATTTATGGATTGTTACGACAGCTGTTACAGACAATTTCCGCTTTCAAGTACAACAACGTTGTCCTGACGCATATGTATCATGTGGTATGACTGTACCTGCTAATTTTTCTCCTTATATTTCACATAAATTTCTAAAATATCGATTTCACTTCGATTTAGTGCTGTTTCGTCCAGTGTGGCGCAACATTTTGATATGATATTGTAAATATTTCCTGTAATTTTTCGGCAGTTCACATCACAGATGTTTTATATTTACATAATAACAGTGTGGAGTAATAATTTAGTATGATATTCTAAGTATTTCCTCTAATTTTTTTTGGACAATTCGTACCATAAATGTTCTATATTTACTTAATAACAGACTGTTAATATATAAATATAAAATGCCTATGATATGAACTGTAAAAAAATCGACGTGAAATCGATATTTTAGAATATCACATGAAATATAACGAGTGCGGCACCAGATACTGTCACACCAGATGTTTTATACATGGTGGACCACTGATCGTAACTGAGCCAAACATCCTACGAAACAAGCATCAAACGAAACTCGTCTAGCTTGAAGAGGGAAACCAGATGGCGGTATTTTTGGCCCGCTAGATGGCGCTGCCATAGATCAAACGGATATCAACTGCGATTTTTTTAAAAATAGGAACCACCATATTTATTACATACTCGAGTAGTACGTAAAGAAATATGAATGTTTTAGTTGGATCACTTTTTTCGCTTTTTGATAGATGGCCCTGTAATAGTCACAAACATATGGCTCACAATTTTAGACAAACAGTTGGTAACAGGTAGGTTTTTTACATTAAAATACAGAACGCAGGTACGTTTGAACATTTTATTTCGGTTGTTCCAATGTTGTACATGTATCTTTGTGAGCTTATCATTTCTGAGAACAGATGGTGTTACAACGCGATTACCTGTAAATACCACATTAACGCAATAAATGCTCAAAATGATGTCCGTCAATCTCAATCCATTTGGCAATACGTGTAACGCCATTCCTCTCAACAGCGAGTAGTTCGCCTTCTGTAACGTTCGCACATGCATTGACAATGCGCTGACGCATGTTGTCAGGCGTTGTCGGTGGATCACAATGGCAAATATCCTTCAACTTTCCGCACAGAAAGAAATCCGGTGACGTCAGATCCGGTGAACGTGCGGGCCATGGTATGGTGCTTGGACGACCAATCCACCTGTCATGAAATATGCTATTCAATACCGCTTCAACCGCACGCGAGCTATGTGCCGGACGTCCATCATGTTCGAAGTATATCGCCATCTGTCATGCAGTGAAACATCTTGTAGTAACATCGGTAGAACATTACGTAAGAAATCAGCATACATTGCACCATTTAGATTGCCATCGATAAAATGGGGGCCAATTATACTTGCTCCCATAATGCCGCACCATACATTAACCCACCAAGGTCACTGATGTGTCACAGTCATCGTGGATTTTCCGTTTCCCAGTAGTGCATGTTATGCCGGTTAACGTTACCGCTATTGGTGAATGACGCTTCGTCGTTAAATAGAACGCGTGCAAAAAATCTGTCATCGTCCCGTAATTTCTCTTGTGCCCAGTGGAAGAACTGTACACGATGTTCAAAGTCGTCTCCATGGAATTCCTGGTGCATATAAATATGGTACGGGTGCAATCGATGTTGATGTAGCATTCTCAACACCGAGGTTTTTTAGATTCCCGATTCTCACGCAATTTGTCTGCTACTGATGTGCGGATTAGCCGTGACAACAGCTAAAACACCTATTTGGGCTTCAGCATTTGTTGCAGGTCGTGGTTGACCCTTCACATGTGGCTGAAGGCTTCCTGTTTCCTTAAATGACGTAACTATCCGGCGAACGGTCCGGACACTTGGATCATGTCCAGAATATCAAGCAGCATACAGAGCACACGCCCGTTGGGCATTTTGAACACAATAGCCAGACAGCAACACGATATCGACCTTTTCCGCATTTTTTTTTCTTTATTCTGATTTTAATACCCGTAGTAAAAAAAGGTAGGCTGCCAGCAGCACAATACGCCGCTCTTCAGCCAAAGATATTACAATGATAAAACAGAGACGACACATGAGTTGGAACAAAACGGTGGGGAAAAACAGGAAACACATGAACATAAAAAACATGAAGCCGTTCACACTCGATGACAATCCACACTACAAACTGTTGACACGACGCACAAACACTGAAGATGTCGATGGCACTGGTGAACGATGGAGTGTGACGGTGAACACTGAACACTAAACACGACGGCACACACGAGACACTAATGGCGATGATCTCCGGGGCGCGAATGTCCACATAGTGTGTGCGAGTCCGGGGACCTACCAAGAGGGGAAGAAGGGTGAGGGGGGGGGGAGAGAGGGGAGAACAAAGATGCCAATGGCTGAAGAGATGGGCGTAAGAGCAAAGGGGCAGGGGAGGGGAAGCGCAGGGGAGAAGTGGGGAGAAATGGAGCAGGGAGGGAAGGGGGGAGATAAGGGAGGGCGGTGTCCAAAGGGGCAAACACAGGAAGAGGGAGGGAGGATCAAAGTTGGTGGGAGGGGTAGATGGTGGGGCGGAGGGCATCATCAGAGAGGGGGAGCTGGCGGAAGCCACCTTGGGAGAGGGTAAGGAGGGTGGAGACTGGGTGGGACGTGGGAGTACAGGCGCGGCAGCGGGCGGGGGTGGGAAAGGATGGGTGAGACAAGTGGGTGAGGAGGATCGAGTTTTCAGGAGGTGTACAGGATCCACATCCGTTCAAGGAAAAGGAGGAGGTGGGGGAATGGAATGAGGTTGTACAGGATCCGCGTGGAGGAGGGGAGACGGATGCGATAGGTGAGGCGGAGAGCATGGTATTCAAGGATCTGAAGGGATTTGTAAAAGGTAGGGGGGGTGGAGATCCAGGCAGGATGGGCATAACAAAGGATAGGGCGGATGAGGAATTTATAGGTGTGGAGGATGGTGGAGGGGTCCAGACCCCATGTGTGGCCGGTAAGGAGCTTGCGGAGACGGAGTCAGGAGCATGCCTTGGCTTGGATTGTCCGGAGATGGCGGGTCCAGGAGAGGCGACGGTCGAGGGTGAGGCCAAGGCACTTAAGGGTGGGAGTGAGGGCAATAGGACGGCCATAGATGGTGAGATAGAAATCAAGGAGGAGGAAGGAAGGGGTGGTTTTGCCTACAATGATCGCCTGGGTTTTGGAGAGATTGACCTTGAGCAACCACTGGTTACACCAAGTGGTGAACCAGTCAAGATGGGATTGGAGAAGGTGTTGGGAATGCTGCAGGGTGGGGGCGAGGGCAAGGAAGGCGATGTCATCGGCAAACTGGAGAAGGTGGACGGGGGGTGACGGCGGCGGCATGTCCGCCGTATGCAAAAGGTACAGAAGGGGGGAGAGGACGGAGCCTTGGGGCACACTGGCGGAGGGAAAAAAGGTGTAGGAATCTGTGTTATGGATGGTGACGTAGGAAGGACAGTAGGAGAGAAAGGAGCCGATCAGACGGACGTAGTTAATGGGAAGGGCAAAGGTTTGGAGCTTGAAGAGGAGACCGGAATGCCATACGCGGTCATAAGCACATCCATGGTCCAGGGAGAGGAAGATTGCGGAGCGACGGGAATTTAGCTGTTCGGAAAGGAGATGAGTGAGGTGGAGGAGAAAGTCATCGGAAGAGCAGGACAGTCGAAAGCCACACTGGGTAACGGGAAGGAGGCGGTGCTGGCAGAGATGCTGGTGGATGCGTCGGGTGAGGATAGATTCCAGGACCTTGCTGAAGACCAAGGTAAGGCTGATGGGACGGTAGGAGGAGACGGCGGACGGTGGTTTACTAGGTTTAGGGAACATCAGGAGACGGGAGGTTTCCCACATTGTAGAGCCTGGCCAGGGTGGAGAAGAAAGAGACAGGAGCTTCACAAAGGTGGCGGTAGGTGACACGATCACGACCAGGAGCAGTGCTGCATTTTGTGCGGAGTGTAGCAGTGAGATCGTGTGTAGTGATGGGGGCATTGAGTTCCATGTGTGCAATGTTGTCCAAGTACTGGAAACCAGGAGCGAGGGGAGGGACAGAGGTGTCAGTTCGATAGCGGACATCCAGGAAGAGGGAGTAATCGAACTGGGGATCTTCAGGGATGGAAAAGACATTGGAAAGGTTGGAGGCAAAGTGATTGGCCTTACTAAGGGTGTCAGGGAAGGGGTGATCATCATGGAGAAGAGGATAGTAGGGAGAGGGTATAGTTCCGGTGAGGCGATGGAAGGCTGACCAGAACTTGGACGAGTTTATAGGTAGGGTAGCAGTTAAACAGGTGCATGTCTGTCGCCAGTCCCAGTGTTTCTTAACCGCGAGCAAGTTTCGGATGTGTCACTGGAGTTGCCGGTGGCGTCGTAGTGTGTCCGTGTCACGCGTGTGAAGGAAGGCACGGTAGAGACGGCGGGATTCACAGAGGAGGAGGACAGCGTGTGGGGGTAAGGTAGGATGGTGGGGGTGGATGGTGACAGTAGGGACGTGGGCCTCAACAGCCTCAGACAAGGTCTGCTGGAGAAAGGAGGTGGCATGGGTAACATCGTCAGGGTGGTGGTAGGTGAAGGGGTGGCCTTCGACCTGGGTGGAGTGGGTATCCTGGTAGGCATACCAGTTGGCACGGGAATAATCATGGACATACTTCGGTGGAGGGTCATTACGAGGGTCGGGGCAGGGGCGATGACCGTCTGAAACAGTGAGGAGGACAGGGTCGCTACCAATGGGATCCAGGACATCCACCGCTATGCGGCCAAGGAGGTTGGAGGAGGAGAGGATGACATCGGGAGTGGAGTTGGATTCGGGGCGGGTGTGCTGAGGAATGGGGACGAGGTCGCCTTGGAGGGTGGAGAGGAACCGATGCCACCAACGTAACTGGGTGGCGGAGTGACTATGGATGTTGAGGTCGGGGCGATCATGTAGGAGGAGAAGGTACGATGAATGTGGGAGAGGAAAGGAATAGGGGCATTAGAGCGGATATAGATGGTGGCACAGGTGACGGTAAGGCTGGGGAAGAAGAGACTGAGGATCAGGTGTTCGGTGGGGTCAGGAAGGAGAGGTTGGAGCCGAACTGGGATCTGGTGGTGGTGGGCAATGGCAACTCCGCCACGCACAATCAGGAGGGGATTATTGGAGCGGTGGAGAAGGCAGGGCGAAGTGTGAACGGTGTGGTAGGGTTGGAGGAAGGTTTCATTGAGGAGGAAGGCATCCACGTAGTGGGTTGCAAGGGTGTGCATGAAGAGGTTCTTGTTGGCGGGAAGGGAACGGACGTTGTTGAACAGGATATGGTGCTGTCGCACCATGACAGGGATTTAGACGAGGGTGTAGAGACCGGGGAAAGTGAAATGGGCCTGGTTGAGGGAGTAGGTGGCATACATTTTTAGGTGGAAGACAGAACAGGCGGCGAGGGAGACCTGTTGGAGGGTGTGAGGGCGCTGGAAAGGGTGGACGTTTTGCAGAAGAATGGTGGGAACACAATGATGTCCTCAGCGGTAGGGGGGGGGGGGGACGGAGGGAATTGCCAGGAGGGGTGGGGACATCCAGAGGACGGACAGGGATGGTGAGTTCAGGAGTTGTCGGAGTGGGTCGGGCTTTACACTTTTGGGATTAGGTGGGATGGGGGAGATTGCAGGTATTTCAGGAGGGAGGGGATTGAAGGTTAGGGCACTGCCTACAATGCGGGCAGGTGGGGGCCTTGTGGCACTCAGCTGTTGGGTGCGCGTTATAGCACAGACACCTCTGCAGCACAGGGATTGAGGAGGGGAACGGGAGGGGTCGACCTTATAGCGCTGGTTGAAGAGGAGGGCACCCTCCTTCAGGAGATGGTTAACGGAGGGGGCGTCCTTGGAGAAAACCCGCATAAGGCAGGTAAGGCTGGCCGAGTTGAAAATGCGGCGGACCGCCCGCACCTCCAGCAAGGGATGCACCTCGAGCTCCGCCAACACCTCCGTAATCGTCGAACTGAGCTGAGTGATCATGGCAGTGAGGGTCAGCGGGCGACGCGGGGGTTGGGGTTGGCGGGTAGGAGATGGAGAAGGAGCAGGGATGAGGGAGGCGTTGGGGCCAAACCGGGTGATGGGAAGGCGAGAGAGGTTGTCAGTATGGAGGGTGGGGCTGTGGGAGGAGATGAGAACTGGATCCCATCAGGGAGTGAGGAGTAAGATGAAGGCACCAGGGAAGCATTGGCAGAGCAGGAGGGAGAGGTTCCAGGACTCGAGAAGGGAAGGATCGGGATGGGAGAGGAGGTATTTGTATAAAGAGGGTGGAAAGGAGGAGGAGGAGGAGGCGGGGGGAGCAGGGCCTGGCGAGGATACATCCATGGCATCCTGGGGGGGGGGGGCAAGGAGGACGGGGTAGGGCCTTTTTGGGAGCGGAGGAGGTGGTGGTGCCACTAGGGCGTTTAACGGCGGCAGAAGGGCGGGTGGTGACATGAGGGACGGGAGTGATAGGGAGGTGGCGGAAAGTGGCAGGTCCCGGCGTGGGCGCAGCAGTGGGCGCCGGAGATGGTGAAGGCGACGGCGACGGCGATGGTGGTGGCAGTGGCGGTGATGGATGAAGGTGACGGGGAGAGCTAGGCATGAGCAGTTGCCCGACGGGCCACCACCCTAGCCGGAGCTGCAGCGACAGCCTGGGGGAGTGGGGGGAAAGGATCAGAGAGAGGAGGGGGAGGAGCGGGAGCAGCGGGAGGATGAAGCTGGGGAGGGGGCGACAAAGAGCGAGGGCGAAGGGAGACTTAGAAGAGGAGGGATGGAAAGAGGGGGGGGGGTGACTGGGCACACCATGTAATGGTGGTAGTGGCAGCAGAGGGCGAATTGTACACAATGGCAGTGGTGGTAGTAGTGGCAGTGGTGGTGGGCGCTGACATGACAACAGGGATGAACGAAAATAGCACAGGACGAAAAGGAGGAAAAAACTGTGGACCGACGAAGATGGACAAAGATCAGAGTCCCACGCTGCTGGCGCTGGCGACGGCTGGCAGGAACGACGTAGCCACTGCTGCTGCTGCTGCTGTTGCTGCGGATGGGGCCGGGGCCGCTGCTGCTGCTGGAAGGCCGGCTGGCTGGAGAGCTGCTGCTGGCTGGACCGCTGCTGCCGGCTGGACCGCTGCTGCTGGCCGGGACCGCTGCTGCTGGCCGGGACGAATGCTGCTGCTGCTGATGATGATACTCGGCTGGACCGCTGCTGCTCAGCTGCCTGGCTGGCTGGCTGGCTGGCACCTGAAACCCTAACGCTTCGATTGGTGCTGGAATGGTACAATCGAAGTGCGGTATCTTTTCGGAGTACCGCCGGAGATGCTTTTCCACAATTGGTAAACGGTCCATTTTTAAGAAGCAAATACCGTCCGAACTGGCGGAATGTTACCTGATACCACGTACTTGTAGTTTGTGACTATTACAGCGCCATCTATCACAAAGCGAAAAAAGTCGTCCAAGTAAAACATTCATGTTTGTGTACGTACTATACGAATATGTAATTAAAAAATGGGGGTTCCTATTTAAAAAAAACGCAGTTGATATCCGTTTGACCTATGGCAGTGCCATCTAGTGGGCCAACCATAGCGCCATCTGGTTTCCCCCTTCAAGCTAGACGAGTTTCGTTCTTTATAGTTTTGTCGTTTGATGCTTATTTCATGAGATATTTGGCCCGGTCACTGTCAATGGACCACCCTGTATAGGTCGGGACAACGTAGACGTACTTGTAATCAGATATCTTCTGATACAGCTGTCGTAATAATCAACAAATACTTAAGTGGTGATACAGGAACCTTACTTACAACATCCTTACGGGATATATATCTCACTGCAAGCGCAATCATCGACAAAATTCTTGATCGTCATGCACTCCGCCTCGCCTTCCGTATACGCCTCCCGTCCCCCATGCTGATCCTCTATGACCTCATTCCTTTCCCCCATCTGTTCCTATTCCTCGAACATATCCGCATCCTCTACACCTCCTGCCGCCTTGATCCCCCTCACCCCCTGGTTGCTCCTCCCCTACCCACCATCTCTACACCCTTCATCTCCTTTCCCAAGATGGCTTCCATCAACTCCCCGTCCTGGATGATGCCCTCTCTCCCTTCATTTATCCCTCCTATCAACTCTGATCCTCACCCCACCTCCTTTCCTCCGTCCTTTCCCTGGGCTCCCTCTCCCCCCCCTTCTCTTTCTTCACCACTTACCCTCTCTCTGCCCCCCTTCTCTCCTCTGAGTCCTTTTACATTTCCCTCCTCTGCCTTTACCCATTCCCTCTCGCATCTGCCCTGCCCCTCCTTCCCCTTATGACTCCTCTCCCTCCTTTGGTGCCACCCCCCTTTCGTTTTTCCTCTCCTCCCTCCTTGTTTTTCCCCTCATCTGTCCAGGTGCCCCCCCCCCCCCATCTGCCCTAGGTTGTGGTGTGTCCTCTTTGTGCCGACATTTTAGTGCAGTGTTTACAGTGAGTGTTCAGTGTTGTGTTTCTTTTCCGAAGTGTTGTGAACGGCCATCATACTGTCGCTAGGTATGATTTTATATCTCTTGCGAACAAATGCCAGACAGTCGCCATGTTTTTTTTTTAAATTGTGTGTCCACTATGTTACCTGTCAGCATCCTGTGTATTTTATTGGCTTTGCCAACCCTTTGCTTTATGTTTTAACTTTCCACAATTTTCGACCGTTTTATAATTTAAGTCTCAGTTTTATCGCCTGCTTTTATTGTTTCTGAACATCTTCTTACGTTTTAAAAAGTCTGTTGGCTGCAGAGCAGCGTAATAAGCTACTGCCAGCCCGCCCCATTAGGGAGGAATCGAAATTCAATAAAGGAAAAAAAAATCATTTCGCTGACTCCGAATTCCTTGCCAGTAGCTGTATCGAGTAGTATATCTACTGCCAGTTTGTGCCAGCACAGGACTCGAACCCGTCACTAATTTCCTCACGTCTCTACTGATGGCAAGGAATTCGCAGTCAGCCAATTCATTTCGAAGTATTTTAAAGGGGAATGTATTGAAAAAACAATTAAGATATTTCGTACACAGTTTTTGACGTTGCTGAGCAACAGTCGTACAATAATTTTTAAAAGAACACACCGCCATTTGAATCTATTGTTGTTTATTTAATTATGACCCAGGTTTCGGCCTTTTATGCCGGTTTCACGTAATTGTGTTTATGTCAATAATATATATTGCAGGAGATCAAGCTCAAAATTGACCATAAATTAAGACAAATATTCGCTCCTCACGAAACTCATTTCTTGCGGACCGAATATTTCTCTTAATTTACGGCCAATTTGAGCTTGATGTCCTGCAGTATACACTGTCGAGCCAACGAAGCTGGTACACGTGCCCGCGAGCATGCAGAAGTGACGCAACATGACGTGGCATGGACTCGACTAATGTCTGAAGTCGTGCTGAATCAACACAATGAATCCAGCAGGGCTGTCCATAAATCTGTAAGAGTACGAAGGGATATAAATGTCTTTGGAACAGCATGTCGCAAGGCATCCCAGATATGCTCAATAATGTTCACGCCTGGGGAGTTTGAATGCCAGTGGAAGTGTTTAAACTCAGAAGAGCGTTCCTGGAGCGACTCCATAGCAATTCTGCACGTGTGGGGTGTCGCATTGTCCTGCTGGAGCTACTCAAGTCCGTCGGAAAGCACAATGGACGCGAATGGATGCAGGTGATCAGAGAGGATGCATACGTGCGCCTTAGCTGTCTAACCGTATCAGGGGTCCCACATCACTCCAACTTCACCCGCCCCACACCTTCACAGAGCCTCCACCAGCTTGAACAGTCTCCTGCTGACAGCCAGGATCCACGGTTCCCGACGTTGTCTCCATATCCGTACCCGTCCATCCACACGATACAATTTGAAACGGGACTCGTCCGACTGGGCAACATATTTCCACTCATAGACTGTCCAATGTAGTTGTTGGCGGGCCCAGGCTAGGCATAAAGCTTTGTGTCCCGCAGGCATCGAGAGTACACAAGTGGACCTTCGGCTCCGAAAGCCCATATCGATGATGTTTCGTTGAATGGTTGGCATGCTGACACTTCTTGATGGCCCAGCGCTGAAATCTGCAGCAATCTGCGCAAGGGTTGCATTTCCGTGAGGTTTAACGATTCTCTTCAGTCGTTGTTGGTCCCGATCTTGCAGGATCTTTTTCCGGCCGCAGCGATATCGGAGATTTGCTGCTTTACCGGATTTTTTATATTCACGGTACACTTTTGAATGGTCGTACGGAAAAGTTCCAACTTCATCACAACCATTGCTCGAGCGCCAACTGTAAGACCACGTTCAAAACTCACTTACATCTTGATAACTTGCCATTGTAGCGTAAATAATCTATCTAACAACTGCACCAGACACTTGTTGTCTTATATATGTATTGCTGACCGCAGCACGGTATTCTGCCTGTTTACAAATCTCTGTTTTTGAATGCGATGTCTGCACCAGTTTCTTTTGCGCCTCAATGTATATACGTCAGGACAAGGTAGACATACACTAGTGGCCATTAAAATTGCTGCAGCAAGAAGAAATACAGATGATAAACGGGTATTCATTGGACAAATATATTATACTAGAACTGACACGTGATTTCATTATCACGCAGTTTCGGTGCATAGCTCCTGAGAAATCAGTACCCAGATCAACCACCTCTGGCCGTAATAACGGCCTGATACGCCTGGGCAATGAGTCAAACAGAGCTTGGGTGGCGTCTACAGGTACAGCTGCCCATGCAGCTTCAATACGATACCACAGTTTATCAAGAGTAGTGACTGGCGTATTCTGACGAGCCAGTTGCTCGGCCACCGTTGACCATTACGTTACCAATTGGTCAGATATCTGGAGAATGTCCTGGCCAGGGCAGCAGTCGAACATTTTCTGTATCCAGAAAGGCCCGTACAGGACCTGCAACGTGCGGTCGTGCATTATCCTGCTGAAATGTAGGATTTGGGAGGGATCGAATGAAGGGTAGAGCCACGGGTCGTAACACATCTGAAATGTAACGTCCACTGTTCAAAGTGCCGTCAATGCGAACAAGAGGTGACCGAGACGTGTGACCAATGGCACCCCATACCATCACGCCAGGTGGTACGCCAGTATGGCGATGACGAATACACGCTTCCAATGTGCGTTCACCGTGATGTCGCCAAACACGGATGCGGCCATCATGCTGCTGTAAACATATCGTGGATTCATCCGAAAAATGACGTTTTGCCATTCGTGCACCCAGGTTCGTCGTGGAGTACACCATCGCAGGCGCTCCTGTCTGTGATGCAGCGTCAAGGGTAACCGCAGCCACGGTCTCCGAGCTGATAGTCCATGCTGCTGCAGACGTCGTCGAACTGTTCGTGCAGATGGTTGTTGTCTTGCAAACGTCCCCATCTGTTGACTCAGGGATCGAGACGTGGCTGCACGATCCGTTATAGCCATGCGGATAAGATGGCTGCCATCTCGACTGCTAGTGATACGAGGCCGTTGGGATCCAGTACGGCGTTCCGCATTGCCCTCCTGAACCCACCGATTCCATATTCTGCTAACAGTCATGGGATCTCGACCAACGCGAGCAGCAATGTCGCGATACGATAAACCACAATCTCGATAGGCTACAATCCGACCTTTATCAAAGTCGGAAACGTAATGCTACGCATTGCTGTGCTTACACGAGGCATCATAACATCGTTTCACGAGGCCATGCCGGTCAACTGCTGTTTGTGTATGAGAAATCGGTTGCAAAGTTTCTTATGTCAGCTCGTTGTAGGTGTCGCCACCGGCGCCAACCTTGTGTGAATGCTCTGAAATGCTAATCATTTGCATATCACAGCATCTCCTTCCTGTCGGTTAAATTTCGCGTCTATAGCGCGTTATCTTCGCCGTGTAGCAATTTTAATGGCCAGTAGTGTACTTGAAAATTGAAATCTTCCGTAACCGTTGTGTTAATAATCAATAAATGTTTTAAGCGGTGATACTGAAACATTACTTACAATGTCTTTCTGGGATATTCTGTATATTTCACTGCAGGGCCAATCACTAATAAATTTCAAAATTAATTCGCTGACAGAATTCCATGCCATCAGCTGTATTGGGTAGTAGTTCTACTACACATGACTCGAATCCGGCACAAATATTCATATGTCTATGCTGGGTAGTAGACCTGAACCTAATACGGCTTATTCCAAGGAATTCGCAATCAATGAATTAATTTCCAAGGAAATTTAAAAGTGAAATATTTTGAAAAAAATAATTAAGACATTTCAGTATCTTATAACTAGCCCTTGTTCGATGGTCTGGAAGCCGCCAGCGTTGCCCTTGGAAAAGAGATGAAAAACGCGTCTCCCGGAGAGTTAGAAGCTACGCCAGAAATGGAATTCCGGAACTGTTTAAAAAAAATTCAAATGGCTCTGAGCACTATGGGTCATCAGTACCCTAGAATTTAGAACCTGAGGACATCACACGCATCTATGTCCGGGGCAGGATTCGAACCTGCGACTGTAGCGGTCGCGCGGTTCCAGACTGTAGCGCCTAGAACCGCTCGGCCACTTCGGCCGGCTGAAGTGTTTCGCGAATTGGTAAATGAAGCTGAGCTTAAGTGTGTGGTATACATTAGGAACAGCACTGAATGGGATAAAAGTGATGTAAAATTCTGACCGATGAAACGAAAACTTGCCTTCAGCTTTCTTCAAGAGAGCACGCCACGCCGCCGAGCACTGTGCATCGCGCCGCGACCGAGCAACAGATAGGGTAGCGGGCGGCCGGGCGGCGCAACAGGTGCCGGCCCGGCGTCGTTTCTTGCTTTCTTTCTGCCGCGGCCTGCCCTCTGCGGGCCGACATAACGGGACACTCCTCCCCCTCCCCCTCCCCCGCCGCAGCCCGCTCCCCTACCCCCTCGCAACCCCTTCGACAAACCCCGTCAGCGGCGGATAAAAAACACCTCGCCGCTGCGCTTCGCCCGGCGCCGATTCATTATTTGGCGCGCGGCGAGGCGCGGCGCAGCTCGGACAAACAGGTGGCCGCCGACTGGTGGTGCGCCGGCGTCCATTCACAGGCGGCGACGGCGGTCGTCCGCTGGCCGGCCTTTCCCTGTCCACTGCGTGCCGAGGCGTGCTTACGGCTGTCTCCCGAGCATCCGGTTTTACTCCTTACTACCGCACTCGGAGCAATAATATTCGCCTTTAAGTCTTTCACTCTGCCCTTGTTGGAAGAAGAAGAATGCACAGGTCACACCCGTTTGCAAGAAGGATAGTACACTACTGGCCATTAAAATTCCTGCACCACGAAGAAGACGTGCTACAGACGCGAAATTTAGCCGACAAGAAGAAGATTCTGTAATATTGCAAATGATTAGCTTTTCAGAGCATTCACACGAGGTTGGCGACGGTGCCGACACCTACAACGTGCTGACATCAGGAAAGTTTCCAACCGATTTCTCATACACTAACAGCAGTTGACCGGCGTTGCCTGGTGAAACGTTGTTGTGATGCCTCGTGTAAGGAGGAGAAATGCGTACCATCACGTTTCCAACATTGATAAAGGTCGGATTGTAGGCTACCGCGATTGCGGTTTATCGTATCGCGACACTGCTGCTCGATGGTCGAGATCCAATGACTGTTAGCAGAATATGGAATCGGTGGGTTCAGGAGGGTAACACGGAACGCCGTGCTGGATCCCAACGGCCTCGTGTCACTAGCAGTCGAGATGACAGGCAAACTTATCCGCATGGCTGTAACGGATCGTGCAGCCACGTCTCGATCCATGAGTCAACAGATGGGGACGTTTGCAAGACAACGACCATCTGCACGAACAATTGGACAACGTTTGCAGCAGCACGGACTATCAGCTCGGACACCGTGGCTGCGGTTACCCTTGACGCTGCATCACAGACAGGAGCGCCGGCGGTGGTGTACTCAACGACGAACCTGGGAGCACGAATGGCAAAACGTCATTTTTTCGGATGAATCCAGGTTCCGTTTACAGCATCATGATGGTCGCATCCGTGTTTGGCGACATCGCGGTGAACGCACAATGGAAGCGTGTATTCGTCATCGCTGTACTGGCGTATCACCCAGTGTGATGGTATGGGGTGCCAAGTGAAAACGTCTGGTCAACGGTGGCTGAGCAACTGGCTCGTCACAATACGCCACTCACAACTCTTGATGAACTGTGGTATCGTGTTGAAGCTGCATGGGCAGCTGTACCTGTACACGCCATCCGAGCTCTGTTTGACTCATTGCCCAGGCGTATCAAGGCCGTTATTACAGCCAGAGGTGGTTGTCCTGGGTACTGATTTCTGAGGATCTATGCACCCAAATTGCGTGAAAATGTAATCACATGTCACTTCTAGTATAATATATTTGTCCAATGAATACCTGTTTATCATCTGCATTTCTTCTTGGTGTAGCAATTTTAATGGCCAGTAGTGTACAAGTTATCCACAAAACTACCGTCCAATACCCTTGACATCGATTTGTTCAATTAAGTCTACAACTTTGCTTCCGCAGTTTTGCAATAGATGGGAGCAGCGGCAAATGGTGACCGAGGTAGGTCGCAAGTGTAATGATGGTGATGGTGTTTGGTTTGTGGGGCGCTCAACTGCGCCGTCACCAGCGCCCTTACAAATTCCCAATTTTTACGCAGACCAATTTTTTTACACAGCACAATCTAGCCAGTGTCACGAATAATGATGATGGTGTTGAAATGATGAGGACAACACAGATACCCAGTCCCCGAGCAGAAAAAAATCCAACTTTTTTTTTAAATTTTCTTTTTAACCGGTACCTCATGATCCAAAGTCAGGAATGCTACCCACTAGACCCTCGTACCGCAAGTATAGCACAATTACCTGAGGCATTTGTAAAGAAAACGCCATCAAACTTTCAGTCGATTTGCGATTGTATCACCGGGCGGCTTGTGCTACTGCTAACAGGACAGTTTCCTTAAATTTAACACAAAGCACTGTACTCCAGCCACGAGCGTTGGAGTACACAGTTTAATGGGTGCATTATTATTTAACTTTTGCATTTCAGATCACTTTTCAAGAATTATGAGATTACATACTTCGTCTTTGTTTGATTTACAGAAAGTCCTCTAGCTTCTAGTACTAGAATTACAGCAGGAAGGAAAATAATAACTGGGATAGACCACCAGCAGACGGTTTCAATTCTGCACATGTGCAGAACTTTGTCTATTTGGGCTCTGACATTAACAGGACAAATTCCATGACAACTGAAATAATACTGCGCATCCTAAGTGGTAATAGATGCTTCCACGCGTTTAAGAAATTGTTGGACTCCACGTTATTAAACTGGCAGCTGAGGCTGCAACCATACAAGGCCATGATCAGGCCATTTGTAACTTACGGACGCGAAAAATGAACGCTAACGAGTGTTTTATAAGCAGCTGCTCAGGATATTCGCCAGCCGCTGTGGCCGAGCAGTTCTAGGCGCTCCAGTTCGGAACCACGCTGCTGCTACTGTCGCAGGTTCGAATCCTGCCTCGGGCATGGATGAGTGTGTTGTCCTTAGTTTAGTTAGGTTTAAGTAGTTCTAGGTCTAGGGGACTGATGACCTCAGGTGTTAAATCCCATAGAGACATTTGAACCATTTGAGTCAGGATAGTCAAACGTAGTGCTGAGCAAAATCTGTGGGGCAGTTCAGGATGATAATCATTTCTGGAGATCTAGGACGAATACCGAGCTAGACCGCCTCATACAATGAGCTGACATCGTAAGAATTATAAAAGTCGAAAAACAGCCTGGCTTGGACACGTCCTCAGGATGGATACTGGAAGAACGACTGAAAAGATTTCTGAATGAAGCCGAACCGGAAGAAGACAGAGGAAGGCCACGAAGACGGTGGATAGATGATAACCCTGTATTCACCTGACCAGAGGTCTTGTTCCTGCTGCCACCGAACTTCACTAATTCCCACTATATCTAACCTATCCATTTCCCTTTCTAAATTTTCTAACCTACCAACCCGATTAAGGGATCTGACATTCCACGCTCCGATCCGTAGAACGCCAGTTTTCTTTCTCCTGATAACAACGTCCTCCTGAGTAGTCCCCGCCCGGAGATCCGAATGGGGGACTATTTTACCTCCGGACTATTTTACCCAAGAGGACGTCATGGTTATGGTCTGGGGTGCGATTTCGTATCACAACAGGGGCACTCCCGTGTTTATCCAACGCACACTGGCTACAAAACTGTACGCCATTCTGGTGATTCGACCTGTTGTGCTGCAAGTCATCAACACCCTTCCGGTGAGTGTTTTCCAACAGGATAACGCTCGTCCAAGCAGCGCTGTTGTGAGCCAACATGCTCCACAGACTGTCGACGTGTTGCCTCGGCGTGCTCCACCACCAGGTCTGTCTCCAGTCGAGCACACGTGGAACATCATCGGACGGCAAGTGCAGCGTCATCCACAACCAGCCTTGACCGTCCCTGTATTGCCCGACCAAGTGCAACACGCATGGAACTCCATTCCACAATCTGACATCCGGCACCTGTGCAACACAATGCATGCAAGTTTACATGCTTGCATCAACACTCTGGCAGTTACACCGGTTATTACTGTGCCAGCATTTCAGATTTGTAACTGCTTATCTCGGACCTGTGATCCTACAGCGTTAGGCACTGACGTATGTTACCTATAGAAACGTACTCCCGAAATTTCATTACTCTACATTTTTAATTTTTTTTTGTTTCGATTTTTTTATGTCAATGTATTTTGTATGCTACTAGCTTCGGTGACACAATACGCCATTGTCTGGTCCTTTATTCTAGATAGTGGCTGAATTTTTCAATGACAAAATGTGTACAGCTAGCGTTGTAGTTGTTGACGTTGCGAAGCGGAGCCGGGGTTGGGCTCAGCCTCTGTAAACATGTAGCGTTGTAAGAGTGCAACTGTCAAACTACTGTCACACCGTGATTGACGTTTTATTTTCGATATACTACGCCATTTAAGGCCTTATTAAGTCAGTGACAATTATAAAACAGTTGGCTGACGCCGTAATATGGACGTCACATCGGGCTAGACGTACTTGACAATGGCGATTAATGGTGAAACAGCCTGTCGTAAATAAAGATCTGTTATTACAAGCAGCTGTTTTGCTGCATCTGTTCTAATAATTATGTCGCTGTCAGCCCTCGTATTTGTAGCAAGGGATATGAAAACGAATGAATCCTCTTATAAGACAACGCAATTAGTAGAAGATAAATACCGTTCAAACATTTAGGAAATTTGTGGTAAGGTCTTATGGGACCAAAATGCTGAGGTCATCGGACCCTAAGTTTATATACTACTTAACCTGACTTAAACTAACTTACGCTAAGAACACCACACACACACACCCACGCCCGTGGAGGACTCGAACCTCCGACGGGGAAAGCCGCGCGGACCGTTACAAGACGCCCTGGACCGCGCGGCTACCCCGCACGGCAAATACCGTTCAAAACATGTATTACAATTCTGTCACGATAGTGCTCATTCTACATAATGCGTACGAATACGAGTTACTGACATTCATCGGTTAATCATTCGCTCACACAGACAACACACCAGTGCTTCGTCACACAGTCGCAGCTTCACAACTTTGGGGTCCGTGTGGGGTGCAGGAATCTGAAACAGAGAACAGTCGACACGAAGTGTTGCAAATGAAAGCGTTTTTAAGGCTCACTACTCGGGGGTCCGGCGCCCAACTTTTTCGCGCCATTACTGTAGCTACTCTACTGCAGATGCATAACTTACTCATTTGTCTAGGTTAACGATCAATAATGAGACCGATACATCTGTGGCCCGAGATGGCACACCGCAATGCAGTATTGGTTCTTCTACACCTGCATCTACGTGGATACTCCTCAAACAAGACTTAAATGCCTGGCAGAGTGTTCGTCGAACCATCTTCACAATAATTTTCTATTATTTCCAATGTCGAACAGCGCGCTGTAAAAAGAACACCTATTTTACTACGATGATCGTTACTTCCTAGATAGATCGTCGGCAACAGAATATTTTCGCATTCGGAGGACAACGTTGATGACTGAAATCTCGTGAGAAGATTCCGCCGCAGCTAAACACCCAAAATCATGTATCATGTAAATGACATTGTCTCCCCTATGTCGCGATAATACAAAACGTGCTGCTCTTCTTTGTTCGATTATTGCTAAGGACCCCAGACCGAGAAGCAGTACTCCGAAAGGGCACGGACAAGCGTAGTGTAGGCAGTCTCCTTAGCAGATCTGTTGCATCTTCTAAGTGTCCTGCTAATAATACGTAGTCTTTGGTTTGCCTTCCCGACAACATTTTCTATGTCTTCTTTGCAATTTAAGTTGTTCGTTGTTTCTAGGTATGTAGATGAATTTGCGGCTTTTAGATTTACCGTGTAACCGAACTTTAACGGATTCCTTTTAACATTCATGTGGATGTCCTCACACTTTGCATTATTTAGGGTCAATTGCCAATCAGCACCATAGTCATGTCTTATCCAAATCGTTTTGCTCTTTGTTTTGGTCTTCCGATGACTTTACTAGACGATAAACGACAGTATCGTCTGCGAAAAAGCGAAGACGGCTGCTCGGATGGTCTCACATATAGTTTATATAGATAAGGAACAGAAAAGGGCCTATACCACTACCTTGGGGAACGCGTGAAATCACTTCTGTTTTACTCGATGACTTTCCGTCAGTTACTAGGAACTGTGACCCCTCTGACACGAAATCGCAGTCCGCAGCTCGTGGTCGTGCGGTAGCTCTCTCGCTTCCCACGCCCGGGTTCCCGGGTTCGATTCCTGGCGGGGTCAGGGATTTTCTCTGCCTCGTGACGACTGGGTGTTGTGTGATGTCCTTAGGTTAGTTAGGTTTAAGTAGTTCTAAGTAGTAGTGGACTGATGACCTCAGATGTTAAGTCCCATAGTGCTCAGAGCCATTTGAACCATTTTTGAACAGGAAATCCCAAATCCAGTCACATAACTGAGACGATATTCCATAAGCAGGCAATTTCACTACAAGCCGCTTGCGTGGAACAGTGTCAAGAGCCTTCCGGAATCCAGGAGTACGGAATCGATCTGAAATCCTTTGTCAATAGCACTCAACACTTCATGTGAATAAAGAGCTAGTTGTGTTTCACAAGAACCGTGTTCTCTAAACCTATGTCGACTGCGTGTAAATAGACAGTTTCCTTCGAGGTAATTCATAATGTTTGAAAACATTATATGTTCTAAAATCCTACTGCATATCGACGTTAACGATATGGACCTCTAATTTAGTGGATTACTCCTACTACCTTTCTAGAATATTGGTGTGACCTGTGCAACTTTCCAGTGTTTGGGTACGGTTCTTTCGTCGAGCGAACAGTTGTTGGTTGGGTTCGGTTTTTTGGGGAAGGAGACCAGACAGCGAGGTCATCGGTCTCATCGGATTAGGGAAGAACGGGGAAGGAAGTCGGCCGTGCCCTTTCAAAGGAACCATCTCGGCATTTGCCTGGAGCGATATAGGGAAATCACGGAAAACCTAAATCAGGATGGCCGGACGCAGGGATTGAACCGTCGTCCTCCCGAATGCGAGTCCAGAGTCTATGAACGGTTGAATATGATTGTTAAGTATGCAGCTAATGCATCGGCGTACTCCGGAAGGAACCTAATTGGTACAGAGTCTGGACCAGAAGACGGTTTTCTTTAGTGACTTAAGTTGATTCACTACTCCGAGGATTTTACTTCTACGTTACTCATGTCGGCAGCTGTCCTCAATTTGAATTTTGGAGTATTTACTTCGTCTTCTTCTGTGGCGGCATTTCGGAAGGCTGTGTTCAGTAACTCTGCTTCGGCGGTACTGTTGTCGATAGTGTTTCCACTGCTATCGCGCAGAGAAGCATTGATTGTGCCTTGCCGCTAGCGTACTAAACGTACGAGCAGAATGTTTTTGGATTTTCTTCTGAGTTTGGAGACAAAATTTCATTGTAGGGACTATTACAAGCATCTCGATAAATTTCGAGCTTCTGTAAAAGATCGCCAGTCTTGGAGATTTTGCGTTCGTCTAAATTTTCCGTACGTTTTTCATTGTCTCTGCAACACTGTTCTGACGTTTTTTCGAGCGGAGAAGATTTTTGGCGACCGGTGCTCCAGCAAGTGTGCCGGCCACCGACGTGCAGCCGGAAGTGCGAGGGTTCGCCCGCCGCGTCGGGGGACTGTGCGCGAGGACACGGACAGAAGGGCCTAGCCCCAGCACGTGGGGTGCGGCTGCGTGCCCCGATTAAACGTTAATAACCGTCGAGTGCGCAGCTACTGTAATCAAACAACAATTAAAAATCGCATACTTTTAATGGTTGCAGATCGGATGATTGCTCAAAACAAACATGCAGACATGGACGTGTGAGAGTTATGGATCTATGGAAGAAAAGGAGCGGAAAAGTGATCGTACAACAGGCCGAACTGGTAAAAAAAAAAATAGCATTAACTTATCTACTAACTGATCACTGATCGCGAAACTGACAGTGATGATGGCATCGGAAGGACAACCCCGAAAGGGTGACGTCAAAGCCGAGAAATCAATGATTAATTAATCTAAAAAAAGACGCCGCTATTGCCCAGTACCAATTACGTACGCCGTTTTGCTGCGGAACTTACACTAAGGTCGCAAGAGTAATGGGATAGAGATACGCACATTTACAGGTGGCGCTAGTATCGAGTACACGAGGTATAAACAGGCACTGCATGGCGGAGCTGTCATCTTCTTCTTCTTCGCGGATGGATCACTTAGGACCACGCGTAATCAACATTTGTTCGCCTTCCTTTTCGCCCAGTATTCCTTCATAAACAACGAATGGGCTAGCTTTCGTTCCGTAGACCATGTATGTCGGTTAGTTTTTCTCTCTTCTTCCTCAAAATCCTGTGTGTTTGTGATTTTTCTGATTTCATTTCTATCACGTAGATTTGGAGACCCTAATTCTCTCAGGTCTTTTTCCGTCTGTTCGTACCAGTTCGGTCTTGTAGTTTTGTTCATTAAAAATTTATGGATTTTGTGCGTTAACCTGTTTGAGTCCATTCTTTCTAAGTGCCCCATGAATTGGATTCTTCTCATGCGCATTGTGTCTGTTATCTTGGAGACATTTTTATATATTTCTGCATTGGGTTTTGGATAATGTACCCCATCTTCAGTTCTTGGTCCTAGGATTTTCCTCATTATCTTACGTTCTTTCACTTCTAATTCCTCTTTTAGTGTTCTGTGTTGAAGGTTTAGTGTCTCAGATGCGTAGAGAGCTTCGCGTCTAATTACTGTTGTATAGTGTCGTATTTTGCAGGTCCACGACAGACTCTTTTTGTTGTAAATGTTTTTCGTTAACTGAAACGCCGTCTCCATTTTCAGGACTCTTGTCCTGACAGATTTCTTTTCATTACAGTTTTCTGCAATCCATTCACCTAAATATTTAAATTCTTTTACTCGAGAGATATAGTTATATTAAAAAAAAAGTTCAAATGGCTCTTGTTGTGACTTGACAAGACAACCAAGCCACTATGAGGTGAAGCCGAAAGGCACGCGTTTAAGCTCACGCAGGCTGGCGTGAGGTCTGGAACAGTTAAAGGAGGTGAGACTAGTAAAAAAGGTACGTGGCTTCTGGAATACTTAACTTTAATCCATAATTGGGGAACATCGCTCTTGACGATACATGAATTACAAGATCAATAGCAACTGATAATGGCGCCTTGCTAGGTCGTAGCAAATGACGTAGCTGAAGGCTATGCTAACTATCGTCTCGGCTGGTGACAGCGTAATTTGTCAGTGAACCATCGCTAGCAAAGTCGGCTGTACAACTGGGGCGAGTGCTAGGAAGTCTCTCTAGACCTGCCGTGTGGCGGCGCTCGGTCTGCAATCACTAACAGTGGCGACACGCGGGTCCGACGTATACTAACGGACCGCGGCCGATTTAAAGGCTACCACCTAGCAAGTGTGGTGTCTGGCGGTGACACCACAGATTCCTTGGGCAGATGGAGGGAATATTTTGAAGAGTTGCTCAATGTTGGTGAAAATACGATCACAATGGGATAGGAATGATGATGGAAATAGGATCACATTTGAGGAAGTGAAGAAAATGGTCTATATATATATATATATATATATATATATATATATATATATATATATATATATATATATATATATACATCACGTAGCGTTCGACCAGTGCGTACAGTATTTGCTTCGTGATACATTGCCCGTGTTAAAATGGACCGTTTACCAATTGCGGAAAAGGTCGATATCGTGTTCATGAATAGCTATTGTGATCAAAATGCCCAACGGGCGTGTGCTATGTATGCTGCTCAGTATCCTGGACGACATCCAAGTGTCCGGACCGTTCGCCGGATAGTTACATTATTTAAGGAAACAGGAAGTATTCCGCCACATGTGAAACATCAACCACGACCTACAACAAATGATGATGCCCAAGTAGGCTTTTAGCTGCTGTCGCGGCTAATCCGCACATCAGTAGCAGACAAATTGCGCGAGAATCGGGAATCTCAAAAACGTCCGTGTTGAGAATGCTACATCAACATCGATTGCACCCGTACCATAGTTCTATGCACCAGGAATTGCATGGCGACGGCTTTGAACGTCGTGTACAGTTCTACCACTGGGCACAAAGAAATTACGGGACGATAACAGATGTCGGCACATAGGTCGCGTGCGGTTGAAGCGGTATTGAATAGCATATTTCATGACAGGTGGATTGGACGTCGAAGCACCATACCTAGGCCAGCATTTTCCTTCTCATAAATGGTTCAAATGGCACTGAGCACTATGGGACTTAACATCTGTGGTCATGAGTCCGCTAGACGTAGAGCTACTCAAACTTAACTAACCTAAGGACATCACACACATCCATGCCTGATGCAGGATTCTTACCTGCGACCGCAGCAGCAGCTCGGTTCCGGACTGAAGCGCCTAGAACCGCTCGGCCACACCGGCCGGCACTTTCCTTTGTACTCGTGTGATTCATTTGAAGAGGTTTCCCACGTGATTATGGCCGCAAGGCGGCAATTAACAACTTTGAACGCGGAACAGCAGTTGGACCTAGATGCGTGGGATATTTCATTTTGGAACTCGTCGGGGAATTCAAATGTCCCGAGACCCACAGTGTCCGTACTGTGCCGAGAACACCAAATTTAAGGCGCTACCTCTCACCACGGGCAACGCAGTTTCCGACGGCGTCCACTTAACGACCGAGAGCAGCGCCGTTTGCGTACAGTTGTCAGTCGTAACAGACAAGCAACACTACGTGAAATATCCGCAGAAATCAACGTACGAAGAACGTATCCAGTAGGCGATATTTGGCAGAAACGGGCTATAGCAGTAGACGACCAGTGCGAGTGCCTCTGCCTGCAGCGCCTCTCTTGGGCTCATGACGGTACTGGTCGGAGCCTCTACCACTGGAAAACCGTCGCCCGGACAGACGAGCCGATTCCATTGGGAACAGCTGGTGGTGGGGTATGAGTGCGGCGCAGAGCCCACCGAGGCATTGTGCAAACAGGCGGTGGCCTCATAACGGTGTGGGCTGTATTTATAGGGAACGGACTGGGCTGTTGGGATGTTCATCTACTTGGACACCATTTGCAGCCATTCATGGACATCGTGTTCCCAAACAACCATGGTATTGTTATGGATCGCAATGCCCCATGTCGCTGTGCCACAGCTGCTCGGGACAATTCCAGCAAGTGATTTAGCCACCCAGGTCGCCTGACATGAATCCCATTCAACATTTACGGGATGTAGTAGAGATGTCAGATGGTGAACAAAGTCCTACATCGGCAACACTGTCGCATTTATGGACAGCTGCGAGACAGCACGGCTCAGTACTTCTGCAAGTGACTCGGGACGACTTGTTGAACGCATGCCAGATCGCGTTGCTGCACTGTGCCGGGAGAAAAGGTCCGCGGCGATTTTCGATGGCATCTGACGACTTTGGACACCTCAGTGAAAATCGATTGTGGGGGAAGAGCTGGAGGCTGATCCTACCCACTCTGTCGTGAACCGCCTGCACCTCCCCAGGTCCCCCTATGCCTCCCGGTGAAAAAGTATCCTCTATCTGCCCCACACCCTGAAGAAGTGTTGTGCCTTTGTTGCTTTGTCTCCGGCTCCCCTGCTGTGTGAGCCCGACAAAACAGCCAACCAGGCCAACCGCAGGACGTGTACTTTATTTCTCCACTGCGAAAGCTGGAAACAGTTTTGTTCTGGAATGTTCGGCGTCCCTTCCCGGAACACTCTGAACGATGACCAGTCACCGCTGCTCGCTCCAAAAACTTGCGAGTGCAATCACCATGCACTCCCACGGATGATACCGCCCTTTCCATGTTGTTGTTGTTGTGGTCTTCAGTCCAGAGACCGGTTTGATGCAGCGCTCCGTGCTGCTCTATCCTGTGCAAGCTTCCTCATCTCCGAGTAACTTAACTTACATCCTTCTCAACCTGCTTCATGTATTCATCTCTTGGTCTCCCTCTATGATTTTTACCCTCCACGCTGCCGTCCAATACTAAATTGGTAATCCCTTGATGCCTCAGAACGTGTCCTACCAACCCATCCTTTCAAGTTCTGCCACAAACTCCTCTCCTCACCAATTCTATTCAGTACCTCCTCATTAGTTATGTGATATAGCCATATAATCTTCAGCATTCTTCTATAACACCACATTTCGAAAGCTTCTATTCTCTTCTTGTCTAAACCATTTATCGTCCATGTTTCACTTCTGTACATGGCTACACTCCATACAAATACTTTCAGAAAAGACTTCCTGACACTTAAATCTATACTCGATGTTAACAGATTTCTCTTCTTCAGAAACGCTTTCCTTGCCATTGCCAGTCTACATTTTATATCCTCTCTACTTCGACCATCATCAGTTACTTTGCTCCCCAAATCGCAAAACTCCTTTACTACTTTAAGTGTCTCATTTCCTAACCTAATTCCCTCAGCACCAACTGATTTAATTCGACTACATTCCATTACCCTCGCTTTGATCTTGTTGATGTTCATCATACATCCTCCTTTTAAGACACTGTCCATTCCGTTCAACTGCTCTTCCAGGTCCTTTGCTGTCTCTGTCAGAAATACAACGTCATCGGCAAACCTCAATGTCTTTATTTCTTTTCCATGAGTTTTAATTCCTATTCCAAATTTTTCTTTTGTTTCCTTTACTGCTTGCTTAGTATACAGATCGAATAACATTCCCTCGCGCCTTCCAACATTTCTTCGGAATCCAAACTGATCTTCCCCGAGGTCAGTTTCTACCAGTTTTTCCATTCGTCTGTAAAAAAATCGTGTTAGTGTTTTGCAACCGTGACTTATTAAACTGTCAACGCCTGCTTTCTTTGGGATTGGAATTATTACATTTTTTTGAAGTCTCAGGATATTTCGTCTGTCTCATACATCTTGCTCACCAGATGGAAGAGATTTCCATATACGTCGGATTTTATCGATCAGTTAGATCTATCGTATCGAGAAATCAAGTCTGCAGAGTGAAGGACAATGAAACACGAGGCTGACTACAACGTAGCACATTCCGAGGTGTGCTAAAATAGTGTGTACATAAACTGGTGCGAAAATTGCCTACCTTTCTTACCTGATGTACGTAGTTCAAGAGCTCAGCCACTATGTAGAACAGAGGGCGTGATAGTCGAAACCGGTAGCCTATAAAATAATTTGGACATTTGGTACAAGTTTAAATACAGTTTTTAACCATTCCTGAGCTGTTTATTGTTTATGGTCATTCCGCACATTAATTTATTTCTAAAGTAAATTCTGAAGCTGTTTTACGCGTGGGGGTTCGACTGTTTAAAGAACCGAAGTTTTGCTTGTGTGTTCATACGACTCAGGTTATATTACAAACATGGGCTTCAAAGCTACGAAAGTAGTGAGTGCTATCGACAGGGGATGTCAGACTAGTTTCATATCTTTAGATTTTCACAAGTTTACTGACACTGTTGCTCACTAGCGACTTCTATCAAATTGTGTATCTGTGGTGTATCGTCTCAGTTGTGCGACTGCATTCCTGTTTCCGTGTCAAAAACATCACAATTCGTAATAACTGACGGAAATTCATCTAGTGAAAGGGACCTGATTTGTTAGGGGACAATCTGAGCATCCCTCATAGATGGTTTGCAGGTGTAGCTGCCGGCCGCTGAGGCCGAGCGGTTCTAGGCGCGACAAAAACGAACACCTATATATTTCCGTGCGTGCTCTGATTTCGGTTATTTTGTTATGATGATCGTTTCTCCCTATGTAGGTCGGCATCAGCGAAGTTGGTGACTGAAATTTCGTGAGAAGATTCCGCCGCAACGAAAGACGCCTTTGATTCAATGATGCCCAATCCAAATCCTGTATCATGTCCGTGACACTCTATCCCCCGCCTCGTTTTTATTTTTGGAGTCATCAGTCTTCTGACCGGTCTCATGCGGCCCGCCACGAATTCCTTTCCTGTGCTAACCTCTTCATCTCAGAGTAGCACTTGCAACCTACGTCCTCAATTATTTGCTTGACGTATTCCAATCTCTGTCTTCCTCTACAGTTTTTGCCCTCTACAGCTCCCTCTAGTATCATGGAAGTCATTCCCTCATGTCTTAGCAGATGTCCTATCATCCTGTCCCTTCTCCTTATCAGTGTTTTCCACATATTCCTTTCCTCTCCGATTCTGCGTAGAACCTCCTCATTCCTTACCTTATCAATCCCCTAATTTTCAACATTCGTCTATAGCACCACGTCTCTAATGCTTCGATTCTCTTCTGTTACGGTCCATGTTTCGCTGCCATAGAATGCTGCACTCCAGACGTACATTTCCTCCTCAAATGAAGGCCTCTGTTTGATAGTAACAGGTTTCTCTTGACCAGGGATGTCCTTTTTGCCATTGTCAGCTATTCTTGATGTGCTCCGTGCTCCGTCCGTCCCTGGTTATTTTGCTGCCTAGGGAGCAGAATTCCCCACCTTCATCTACTTCGTGACCTTCAATCCTGATGTTAAGTTTCTCGCTCTTCTCATTTCTGACACTGTTCATTACATTCGTCTTTCTTCGATTTACTCTCTGTCCATATCGTGTACTCATTAGACTGTTCATTCCATTCACCAGATAATGCAATTCTTCTTGACTTTCTCTCAGGATAGCAGTGTCGTCAGTAAACTGTATCATTCACATCTTCTTACCTTGAATTTTAATTACACTTCTGAACTTTTCATTTCCATTACTCCTTCTTTGATGTATAGACTGAACATTACTACAATTTCGAGAATTTCGTTCTTGGTCGTGCACTCTTATTACTCCCTCTTGTCTCTTGTACATATTGTATATTACCCGTCTCTCCCTATAACTTATCCCTTTTTTCTCAGAGTTTGGAACATCTTGCACCACTTTACACTGTCGAACGCTTTTTAAAGATCGACAAATCCTATGAAGGTGTCTTTATTTTTCTTTAGTCTTGCTTCCATTATCAACGACAACGTCAGAATCGCCTCTCTGGTGCCCTTACTTCCCCTTTTTCTCCCCTATTTCGCGATAATACAAAACGTGGTGCTGTTCTTTCAACTTTCTCTACGTACACACATCAAAAAAAGTTTTCCATCACCCCAGTTCCCAGAACTCCTGAAGATAGACGTTCACTGTGGATACTGTCACACAGACACAGTCCCCTTGGACTGTTCAGAGAGGCCGATGTACGCCGCTGGTGGTCACGAAAGGCGCCGTAACGCCTGTACGATACGTGAATGCCATCCTCCGACCGATAGTGCAACCATATCGGCAGCATATTGGCGAGGCATTCGTCTTCATGGACGACAATTCGCGGCCCCATCGTGCACATCTTGTGAATGACTTCCTTCAGGATAACGACATCGCTCGACTAGAGTGGCCAGTGTGTTCTCCAGACATGAACCCTATCGACATGTATGGGATAGATTGAAAAGGGATGTTTATGGAGGAAGTGACCCATCAACCACTTTGAGGGATCTACGCCTCATCGCCGTTGAGGAGTGGGACAATTTGGACAAACAGTGCCTTGATGAACTTGTGGACAGTATGCGACGACGAATACAGGCGTGCATCAATGCAAGAGGACGTGCTACTGGGTATCAGGGGTACCGGTGTGTACAGCAGTCTGGACCACCACCTCTGAAGGTCTCTCTGTATGGTGGTACAACATGCAATGGGTGGTTTTCATGAGCAATAAAAAGGGTGGAAATGATGTTCATATTGATCTCTATTCCAATTTTCTGTAGAAGTCCCGGAACTCTTCGATCAGAGGTGATGCGAAACTTTTTTTTTGATGTGTGTAATTCGTCAGTGCTATCTGGTAAGCATTCCACAGCGCGATGCAGAACTCCAAAAGAGGACGGACAAGCGTAGTGTAGGGAGTCTCTCAAGTAGATCTGTTACATTTTGTTAGTGTTCTGCCAAAAAAAGGCAGTCCCTGTTTTACCATACTTTGCCATTGTTTGTGTGTTCTTTCCAATTTAAGTTGTTGGTTATTGTAATTCGTTGGTAATTAGTTGAATTTATCGGCTTTAGATTAAACAGATTTATCGTGAAACCAAAGTTCAACGGATTCCTTGTAGCACTCAAGTGGATGGCCTAATAGACCATTCCATTGGAGGTACACTACTGGCCACTAAAATTGCTGCACCACGAAGATGGCGTGCTACAGACGCGAAATTTAACCGACAGGCAGAAGATGCTGTGATATGCAAATGATTAGCGTTTCAGAGCATTCACATAAGGTTGGCGGCGGTGGCGACACCTACCACGTGCTGACATGAGGAAAGTTTCCAACCGATTTCTCATCGACAAACAGCAGTAGACCGGCGTCGCCTGGTGAAACGTTGTTGTGATGCCTCGTGTAAGGAGGACAAATGCGTACCATCACATTTCCGACTTTGATAAAGGTCGGATTATAGCCTATCGGGAGTGCGGTTTATCATATCGCGACATTGCTGCTCGCGTTGGTCGAGATCCAATGACTGTTAGCAGAATATGGAATCGGTAGGTTCAGGAGGGTAATGCGGAACGCCGTGCTGGATCCCAACGGCCTCGTATCAATAGCAGTCGAAATGACAGGCACCTTATCCGCATGGCTGTAACGGATCGTGCAGCCACGTCTCGATCCCTGAGTCAACAGATGGGGACGTTTCCAAGACAAGAACCATCTGCATGAACAGTTCGACGATGTTTGCGGCAGCACCTACTATCAGCTCGGAGACCGTGGCTGCGGTTACCCTTGACGCTGCATCACAGACAGGAGCGCCTGCGATGATGTGCTCAACGACGAACCTGGGTGCACGAATGGCAGAACGTCATTTTTTCGGACGAATCCAAGTTCTGTTTACAGCATCATGATTGTCGCATCCGTGTTTGGCGACATCGCGGTGAACGCACATTAGAAGCGTGTATTCGTCATCGCCATACTGGCGTATCACCTGGCGTGATGGTATGAGGTGCCATTGGTTACACGCCTCGGTCACCTCTTGTTCGCATTGACGGCACTTTGAACAGTGGACGTTACGACCCGTGGCGCTACCATTCATTCGATCCCTACATTTCAGCAGGATAATGCACGACCGCATGCTGCAGGTCCTGTATGGGCCTTTCTGGACACAGAAAATGTTCGACTGCTGTCCTGGCCAGCACATTCTCCAGATGTCTCATCAACTGAATACGTCTGGTGAATGGTGGCCGAGCAACTGGCTCGTCACAATACGCCAGTCACTACTCTTGATGAACTGTGGTATCGTGTTGAAGCTGCATGGGCAGCTGTACCTGTACACGCCATCCGAGCTCTGTTTGGCTCAATGCCCAGGCGTATCAAGGCCGTTATTACGGCCAGAGGTGTTTATTCTGGGTACTGATTTCTCAGGATCTATGCACCCAAATTGCGTGAAAATGTAATCACATGTCAGTTCTAGTATAATATATTTGTCCAATGAGTACCCGTTTATCATCCACATACCTTGTTAGTGTAGCAATTTTAAGGCCAGAAGTGTAATTCGTAATGTTCTGACACAATGTGCATTCGGAAATCCTTCCGCGTTTCGGTGTTAATGACATGGGGCTGTAATTTATCGGATTACTCCTACGGCCTTTCTTGAATATTGGTGTGGCCAGTGCAGCTCTCCAGTCCGGTTACGCTACGGGAGGCTGTGCCCGTGTGAGGGCGGCTGGTCGCGGCCCTCCGCTCTTGAGCGCTGACCTCGCCGGCCGCAGGCAGACGGGGGCAGCGCTTCTCGGAAAGCCCAGACATCAGACAGAGCCTGCAATTTCCGTCTGAGGTTCAGACTGCCCGACCGACGACTGTTGCCGACCGCAGCGGCTCTGCAGAACCGCTCTGCCGCACAGCACTCGCCACGCCGCGCTGGCTGCCTCGGTCAAAGCGAAACGCAAGTACACCGGAGTACGGGGGGAGCATTCGGAAAGTAGTGCAACACTTCTATTTGCGGCCACTTGCGGCTAGAAAGAAAGCTGCAGTTCCTTGTGGGACGTCGTGGCATATTCCCACTGCAGCCCCTACGGTTTCGTGGGGTTCCGATAGGTGGCGGCGCTCAGCAAATCGCTTCTGTAACTTGCAACGAGAGACCCCCAGTGTTGCGATCGACTTCTCCGAGACTGGCTGAACTGTCATGTTGGCTAACAACTCAGCCTTCACGGGGCAGTGTGTTGTGCTGCCCTCAGGAAACTGAAGAAACGACTTAAGCACTTTGGTCGCCACAAAAGGTGACAAGGAGCATCTCCGCGACAAGGCAAGGCCACACACATTGTGAGCGTGTGTGTTTTATTTTGTCAAGTTGCGCAATGGATCGATCCATCAAGTAACCTTTGGCTCCTGCAAGGAAAAATTTCCACCTCACACTGCTACAGAAGTCAGACAGACGCTCCTAATGTACCAACAAGAACTGCTTGAAAAACATTCAGCAACAAATATATTCTGAAGTTGTCCGCTGGTGTATTGCTAGTAAGTGTAAGAAAAACATTAAACGAACGAAAAATATAATTTATTCCAAAAAATATTCTGAGAAATCAAGTCAAACTTTTTCTTATAAATTCATAAATTTCCGGTTTTTTTCGGAACAGTAGGTTGCCTCTTATGGATAGGAATGCTATTATTTTACGAAGTATGGGAAGGTTCTTTTCTCCCTTTTCTTTAAGAACGTTATTTACTCGGTAGAAAGGCTGAGAGCCGAGCCTACACAACTTGAATAACTCTTCTAGGTACGGTCAAGGTTGTCCCATGAGAAATGTAATGCAGTGTACTGTTGTGGAGGAAATATGGGGCTCGCATACACTGTAGCACGCAATACCGTGAGCTGTGACAACTGCTGTCTGCACCACTCGCTGCTGACAAATGAAATATTTTCTATCTGACCTTCGCCAATCAAACTCTCCCTACACCTTGATGAAGTCGAGGACTCCTGTTCGCCCCTAGTCTATTGGCGTGGTACACCGGTCGATAACCAGTCCACCACGATGCCACTCAAAAATTTGCTCGCAGGCATTTAAGTGGTACTCTGTCCACGTTCACCCCGCACAATAAGTGTGGCGACCAACACAGTGAACAACATCTAATTGCAAGCGACTTCAATATAGAGTCGCACTCCGATTCGTTCTCGACAGAGGTGCTCTCCCAGTGAAGTACTGAGGAGAGACTTTGTTCCTCACTCTTTGAGTACACGTACGAGCACACTCGCTCTCGTTACGTGTTCCCACTCCAAGAGCGACAACGAATGGCCCTTTTTTCTGGAAATGTTTCAAGGGTATATCATTCGCTGTCTTCCCTCACTCCTCTTGCTCTTTGCATCAGAAATATTCCGCCAATCAGCGTTTCATTTAAGTCGACCAATGCAGAAATAAGTAACATCTCCATTAGGTGTATACCATCCTCCTGTGAGAACTCCGTAGCTACACAGTCGGTCCGTCAAAAAATGCATCTTCTGGGTGCTCTCACACAATGTAGTGGAATTTGTTTTTAAGTCGAACACGGGGGTCGGTATCCCTTCACTCGGCCAAAAGCTGTCCTCTCTCTCTGGGCAGTCGCTATGGCCGAAATAGGTCTCCGCCGACCCACCCCTCTGAAGGGGCCCTCATGTGGTGCACGCCAACCTCGACTTTTTCAACCTCGGTGTGCACTTGCAATTTACTTATTAGATTTGCATATCGCTTACACGAATTCATACAAAATTGACTCTACCTTATCGAGCTTGGGTTCGAATAAAGCATCTCGATGTGCAGAATACGATTGTGAGGATGGAATATGTAAGAAATCGAGGTCAGGGGACCACGCCACCTTATAAGATGTCTGCTTACTGGAGTGGAGCTCACAAGACTCGATCAGACTGTTCTCCCTCATCCACCCTACAGTACAGCCCGGGCCTCGCAGCTTACGACCTCCATCTGTTCGACCCAGTGGAGGACGCGCTCAGTGGCGAGGTTACTGATGCAGCGAGACGTTGACTAAGACTTTGAACAGTAGAGTGGAAGTATCCGGGCATACAGGCTGTCCCCTTAAGGTACCGTAAGGCTGCCTCATGTGAGTGTGCGAGGTGCCGGGGCTAGCAGTGTATTTAACACTAAATTCTTCTAGAATCTACATATGTAAATGATGCTCTAAGCCCCCCCTATTCTAAATCCGAATTTTGCTGTTGCACATGGATTAAGAAGAAATGCGAACTGACTGTAATCGACCCTGCAAGTGGAGTAGAAAAGAGTTTGGCACCTGCAATAATTTAATATGATAAATAAGTTAAATAAAGGAAAGTTTCATTAATGTAGTGAGAAATGATAGGGTTGCTCTACCGATTAGCAGAATGAAAATTCTGTCCAAAATAACAATATGATTTATTATGACTAAACTCAAAATAATAAACAAAACACATGAAACATTTACAATACATCAAATTCGCTCAAATTAGATACTCAAATAAATGCTGCGAGGGTGAAGTTGTCCCTAAACTAGATTGTGACATTTATGATGAAGTGGTATGTGGAGCCAATTCCTTGCAACTCAAATCTTAAGAGAAATCCACAGCCAACCCAACATTCATTGCTGCTATAGTAGTGAGAACTCAGACAATGAACATCCAAGACAGAAGCACGTAAGAAAAGACGGGAACATGCGCGCTCTGCTCAGCTCTGATTATCACAGAGCAAAATTCCCTAATCTGACGATGCTGCGGACGTACATTACCAGGCTGTCTTCTTAACTGCAAGGACACGATCTGGCGTACCGCAGGCGATGGCTGGTTGCTTCGTCGTCTCGTCGTGGTGATGATAATGTCGCGAGTATAGCCCGAAACAAATTATCGTGGTCTGGTTGTTCCAGACTAAAGACTTCCTAGCAATACAAATGCGCCTCTGAGAGAGACAAAGAAGGCCCGCCCCCACGACAGTGGCCGTGGTTAAACGTTCCAATCAGCAACTCGAAAACCGGCGGAAAATTGTTGCCGACGCAGTACTATTCCACCAATGGAGATACTTGGCGCAAATTTCTGCTCCGAATTTGCTACGTCATGGAGCTATGCCCTGAGCAAGCCAATCACAGTTACGATTTTGCAGAAAACGCGGGAATTTGCCCGCCAAGAGTGCCTCGGAACACAAGTCATTCCCACGCCTCACTGGTAGCCCGCCAGAAAGTGTTTTCAGCGAGTTTCTGCGAAGTAACGGAATCTCTAGCCCAGCCGCTCCTTCAGACCCCTGCGGGCGTGTCTCCGCCGCTCTTATGACAATGTGAGCGCCTGGAAAGCATTCACTTGACTCCCTCACACCCGTCGGCTTAACCCTCTCGAGATCCGCAGTGTCCGCCTGTCACCAGACCACCTGGGTGACGAGTGACGCTGCGTGGGAAGTCCGCGTGTGAAGGAATAGCGACTTTTCACCGCATGCAATTAGAGAGGAAGATCGAATTACTCAGACTAAGATAGAAATATGAGACGGGGCTCATGCCACCTCTCAAATGTTATGTCGAAAAATAGGATTTTGTAGCAAGAAGAAGGCAAATATTAAGCTGTACTGGACTCCTGAACAACCTGGCATCAGAAGAAAAATGTGTTGCATTACTTACTGAATGCCTGCCATAACTTTTGCATGAAGTATCACTACCAAGTAACATAGCTCAATAAAACTAGTACCAGAAACATAGAAAGAACCAATTTGTGCTACAGTATGCTTCAGTTCAGTACACTTTGTTCAGTTCAGAAGGTATGCTAAAGAAATATGCAATGAGACGAACAGATGCCATACTTCTGCTCAGTGACATCCGAGTTGCCGGTTTCATGATGATCCGCTGAACTTTACAAAATGCTGGACACTGTACATAATAGTACTGTGTGGTGTCAAGCTGGCTGGGAGTTCTGTTCCTGGACCAGAGTAGCTGACAGCTGCCGGCTGATCGATCGTTGACGCACGTTCACCTCCTGCAATATGTCTCCCCAACCCACGCCACACGTGCTGGAACGGACTCATGTCGGTGGAATGGGCAGGCCAGTGCATTACCACTACGTAATCGGCGATGGGCCGGGTGTTACAGTGTGCCGAGCACATGTTACGTCGAGCATGGTACATTAGACGGTCAGCGTTACCGTGACACCGTACTCCCTCAACATGTGCGTCTTTTCAGCGCTGCATTCGGCCCTTACTTCATTTTCATGGATGACAATGAGCGACCGCTTCAACACGTTAATGAAAGGAAAGAAACACTGTGTAATTTTAGTATCTTCAGTAAGATACAATTTACCAAATGAGCGCAGATTACCGACACAGCCAATAAATTTTGAAAACAAGCCCATGTGATCACAATTAGAATTTTAAAGCAGGTAACCACAATCACTGCTGAAGGCCTTTAACGCCCAAAATGGCTTTTATTTAAAAAAAAATTAACAAGCATTCATAAAATACATACACAGGAAATAATTTTTGAAAACAAGCCAATGCGGTCGCAATCAGAATTTTAAAGCAGGTAACCACAATCACAGCTGAAGGCCTTTAACGCCCAAAATGGCAATTATTTTTAAAACAAATTTAACAAGCATACATAAAATACAGACACAGGAAATAATTTTTGAAAACAATCCAATGTGGTCGAAATCAGTACTTTAAAGCAAGTAACTATAATCACGGCTGATGTTCTTCAACCCCAAAAATGGCAATTATAAAAAAGAAATTTAACGTACTGTCAAACGGCAAATAGAATGGCATGGTTAATTTAAAAGACAAGCAACAGATCACCAAACAGGTGCGACCAATGATGGTAACTTGCTAATACGATAATACAATAGTAAAACACAAGGGCCAGTTTGAGGCGGTGCTCCAGGAGTCGACCTCTGAGTAGATCAGGCCAAAACACTTTGCGAGCGATGAGGGAGGCAGCCAAGAGCTGCATTCAGATCACAAGATGGTAACTCGGGCTAGTGGCAGTGTAACAGGTGACACGGTAATCTTGGTGAGGCTACCTGACGTCCAATAAAACAAACGCAAAGGCGTCAAAAAACGCCAAAACCCGAACAGGCGGTCTGGACTCTGCCCACAGAATACTGCGCTTAGGGAGCCCGGAACAAGAAGGAATGACTGCCACCAACGTAGAAGGATCGCCAACCAATCTCCAGTGCATGTAAGCGGGGCGCTAGCGGCCACAAGGCAGAAAAATACCGCTGGTCCAGCTTAACACTGTAACAAGATCAAAATGGTTAATAGTAATTAGAAGCCCAGGAAGGCTACTCAGACCCACCTCCCCCAAACTCTCCACTGGCTGGTCTTTGCCTCGGCGACACCACGAGCAGCAACACGAACCCGAGTCACTGGAGAATCGCGAGACTTCTATGGTGCAGGTTTCTCTATGCGAATTGAAATGCATTCAACTTGCAGGATCCGGTTTCGTGCACCCTCGTGACCACAGCCCTTCGACCCGGCAGTCCATCCACACTGCCAGCGGTCCCGGCGTGTTCTCGGTGTGAGCGGACCTGGCTCCCCCTGCGTCCCCAACCGAACTGCCACACTCACACGACACGGAAGAAACACGGCGTCGCCCCAGAGATAGGGCAGCATTTACTACCTATCGGTAAGTGCCGCTGCTGCCACTAGCGGACAGGCAACGCTAGCGAAACGGAGAGGCGCCAGTGAAGACGAGGAGAAGACAAACAACCGCAGCCATGCCAACTAAACTATACAGTCTGACAGAAACCTACCAACAGCACCAACACGCGCCGTAGCACAGCTTATTTATGTTCTGTACTATACCTATGGCAGGTTATCAAGATTTAAATGAGTTCGAACGCCGTGTTACACCCGGTGCACGATCGGTGGAACACAGGATCTCCGAGGTAGCGAAGAAGTGGCGATTTTCCGTTACGACAGTTTCACGAGTGTACCGTGAATATCAGGAATCTGGTAAAACATCAAATGTCCGATATCGCTGCGGCCGGGAAAAGATCCTGCAAGAACAGGACCACCCACCACTGAAGAGAATCAGTCAACGTGACAGGAGTGCAACCCTGCAGATTTCGATGCCTGCTAACGATTCGATGAAACATCATCGATATGGCCTTTCTCAGCCAAAGGCCCTCTCGTGTACCCTTGGTGACTCCAGGACACAAAGCTTTACGCCTCGCGTGAGCCCTGGGCTGTTGATGAATGGAAAGATGTTACCTCGTCGGACGACTCTCGTTTCAAATTGTGTCGACTGGATGGACGTTGAAACGTCCCCTTTGAACAATTATGCCTGACTGTGCTTAAACTGACACACAATATGTTTAGCGCAACGCAATCTGACTTTCAAAAATTCCTACAAAAGAATGGCCCTGACAAACATTAACCTATACGTTTCACAAATCACTTACCTCACAAAAATCTTGGTTATTCGAACTACTGCAATACAGCGAGCGCCACTACTGCCAGCTAAATAAAAGATTCAAACTACGGAAGGCACTAACTACTGATAGGCATAGTTAGCAAATGAAAGATTTTAATAGAGAACAAACAATGTATTTACCTTAATAGTCATAATATATATAGCAGTTCATGACAAATTACAAAACTCCGCCATCTCTCTCCCCACATCCACCACTGCTGGCGGCTCACCTCCAACTGCGCAACGCTACGCGCTGTTCACATCCAGCTGCCGCTGCCCAACACTACAATGGCAGACAACAATGCAAACTAGACACTGACTGCACACAGCACAGCCAGTAAGTTTCATACAGAGCGCTACGTAACGTTGCCAATAAGAAAACATAAACAACCTACTTACAACGTGTACGGGTATGCAGACTAACTCATGAATGAACGGATCCTGCATGCCAGCAGGGGACTATTCAAGCTGCTAGAGGCTCTGTAATGGTGTGGAGCCTCTGTAGTTGGAGTGATTTGGGACCCCTGATACAGGTAGATAAGTGTCAGGTGACACGTACGTACGAATCACCTGCATCGTGTCCATTATGCATTCCGATGGACTTGGGCAATTCCACCAGGACAATGCGACACCACACACGGTCAGAATTGCTACAGTGTGGCTCCACGAACACTCGTCTGAGTTTAAAGACTTCCGCTGATCACCAAACTCCCTAGACACGAACATTATTGATCATATCTGGGATGCCCTGCAACGTGCTGTTCAGAAGAGATCTCCACCACCTCGTACTCCTACGGATTTATGGACAGCCCTGCAGGATTCATGGTGTCGATTCCCTCCAGCACTACTTCACACATCAGTCGAGTCCATGCCACGTCGTACTGCGGCACTTCTGCGTGCTCGCGGGGTCCGTGCGCGAAATTAGGCAGGTGTACCAGTTTGTTCCATTAAGTTTCGGGTGTGCAGCCGCAAGAAATCTCCTTCTTCTTCTAATACTTAGGCTGTATAACGTTCAGCCATCTTCAGACTGAGCCGCAAGACTGCCGCTCCAATGCGCGAGTTGTATCTGTGACTGCGCAGTCGATCTGGGTTGGCATATCGATGTATCATTGTGAGCTGCACTGTGACGACGTCTTTGTGAGTTTATTACAGCAAATGCCGGACTCCATGATTTATCAAGAATGAAACCACTATCTCTATTAATTAAATTCGTCGTCGAGCGAATTTCAATTGCCTCCTTCACTATCGAGTCCCAAAAGGATGATGCAGTTGCCAAAATTTCGACGTTGTCATACAACATACTGTGACCATTATCAATACAGTGCCCTGCCACTGCCGACTTATTAGGTTGTAAAAGTCGTGTGTACCTCCGGTGTTCTGTACATCTTTCTTGGACAGTACGAGATTGAAACCAAGTGGTCCAGTGCCTCCTAGACTTTATGGACTACCAAGGGTCCGCAAGAAAGATGTCCCTCTACGCCCCATAGTGAGTAACATAGGCTCTCCGACCTATGACGTTGCCAAACATCTGGCATCATTGTTGAGAGTCGTGTGAAGTTAGCACCCCTTTTTCGAGAAATATACATTTTTTTCACAGTTCTTGATAGATGTAGCATAGTTCTAGAGTTCTTTGTACAAAATTTCAATTGTTCTGCAGGATTTAGCGACCAAAACAACAAAACTCGAAAAACTTTTCGTACCGAAAATGTTCTTTGGCAGTTTCCGCAAAATGTAAATAAGTACAACAGTTCTGAGCACAGTTCTGAACAGAACTCCAAGAGTTCTATCGAAACCCAAGTAACATTTTTTTGTGCAGCTAATAGTTTACGAGATAATTGCAACTTAAAGAGAAAATCTTTTCACTTACTGTGAAGTTGGCACCCTTTTTTCAGAAGTGTATACTTTTTTCAGATTTCTTGGTAGATATGCCATAGTTCTAGAGTTTTTTGTACAAAATTTCAATAGTTCTGCAGAATTTGGCGAGGATAATAATATTCGAAAAAATTTTCGTATCGAAAACATTCTTCGTCAATTTTCGCAAATTGTAAATAAGTACAACAGTTCTGAGCACAGTTCTGAACAGAACGCCAAGAGTTCTATCGAAAACCCAAGTAACATTTTTTTGTGCAGCTAACAGCTTATGAGATAATTCCAATTTAAGAAGAAAATCTTTTCACTTACTGTGAAGTTGGCACCGTTTTTTTCAGAAATGTATATTTCTTTCACAGTTCTTGACAGGTATGCCATAGTTCTAGAGTTCTTTGTACAAAATTTGAATAGTTCTGCTGAATTTAACGAAGAAAACAACAATACTCAAAAAAATTCGAATAGCAAACATTCGTTATTAATTTTCGCAAAAAGTAAATTCGGACAACAGTTCTGAGGGCAGTTCTGAACAATACCCCAATAGTTCTATCGAATATCCTAATTACAATTTTTTGTGCAGCTAACATGTTACGAGATAATTGCAATTTAAGGAGGGAACCTCTTCACTTACTGTGAAGTTGGAATCCTTTTCTTCAGAAGTATATATTTTTTCAGAGTTCTTGATAGAAATGTCATAGTTCTAGAGTTATTTGTACAAAATTTGAATAGTCCTGCAGAATTTAGCGAGAAAAACAACAATACTCGAAAAATTTTTCTTTTCGAATACATTCTTTGTCAATTTTCGCAAAAAGTAAATTCGTACAACAGTTCTGAACATCACACCAAGAGCTCTATCGAAAATCCTAATAATATCTTTTTGTGGCGATGATAGTTTATACGGTAACTGCTTTGATGTTAGACCCACTTTCTCCACAGAAAAAGTAAATTCGTTCAACAGTTTTGATGAACAGTTCTGGTTAACACCTCAAGACTTCTATCGATAATCATAATATTTTTTGTGGTTATAATAGTTTGTATGGTAATTGATTAAGTGTGGGGCACTCTCACTAAAAAAAAAAAAAATTATGTCTGTTCGTATGCTCTGATGCCAGCTCTGGATAGCATTGTAAGAGTTCTATCGAAAATACTAGTAACATATTCTGTACAGGTAATTGTTTACGTAGTAACTGCCTTTATTAAGGAATGCTTATGAGCATTTCCCGTGAAGTTTGAACCCCTTTTACGATAAATATAAATTTTTTTAACAGTTCTTGATATATATGCAATACTTCTAGATTTCCCTGCTCAAAACACGAATGTTCTACAGAATTTCGGGAAGAAAACAATAACTCGGCAAAATTTTGGTATGGTAAAAAATTATTTGTCAGTTTGGAAAAAATAAATTTGTATAACAGTTCTGTTGGCAGTTCTGGATAGCACCGGAAGAGTTGCATTGAAAATGATAAGAACATTTTTGTGGCGATAATAGTTTATACAATATTTGTTTTAATCTGATACTCACTTTATCTAATATAGCAAAATTCGTAGAATAGTTCTGATGACAGTTCTGAATATCACCCACAGAGTTCTACCAAAAACTATAATAACATTATTTGTGACGATGGCATTATATGAGATAATTAATGTGGGACTCACTTTTGTCATGTAAAAGTAATAAATTCGTACAAAAGATCTGATGGCATTTCTTAATACGACCCTAAGAGTTCTACCGACAACTGTAATAACATTTTTTGTGGGGATAACAGTTAATGAGATAATAGCATTTTCGAGAGACCCACTTGGTCTACATTATAATAAATTGGCACAACCCTTTTGCTGCCAGTTCTGGATAGCACCGAAAGAGTTCTTTTAAAAACCCTCATAACATTTTTATGGTGCCAGTAGATTATGAAATAGATTGTGTGTTCACTCTGCAGTGGGTGTGCGCCGATGTGAAACTTACTGGCAGATAAAAACTGTGTGCCGGACCGGGTCTCTAACCCCAGGCTGTGACGAAAGAATATCGTCACAATATCCTTTCGTCCAGGAGTGCTTCTGCAATTTTCGTAGGACAACTTCTACGAAATTGGGAACGCAGGAGATGAGGTATTGCTGGAAGTACAGCTATGAGGACGATCGTAAATTCTCACTTTTATTTTGGAAAACCGAAAATCGAAAACCCGGATGTATATTCTACTAAATACATAAAGTCTAAATGTTCAGCACTATACAAATGCCAGTACACCTTCTTTAAGACTGACTGTAGTAACTGTAGGTGGAAGCGTGGGATGTGCACGCTTAGATGATTCAAGGAGAGAAGGCTCGTCAGTGCAAAACAAACAGATGGCTGAGAGAGCAGATACATTCACACGCGCCACTAACCAGATGGTGTCACACCTGTCGAGAATCGCACCAGAGGTACAATGAGCTGTGGTGGAGTGCTGTTGGCTTGGTTACTATGCAACTTACTTGTTGGGCATCAATACACCGTTATATTAATGTACAATACTTGAGAAACAATGTCATTCACACACTCCGAGTTCCTTATCACTCAGTACTAGACTAAATTACCAGCCTAGTGATAAGCAGCCTATGTACCTCACCGACTACACATCTTCGTGTTATAAGAAAAAAAGAGAAAAATACCAAGGGACACAAAATATGAATCCGGATAAACCGGAAATCCGGATTACTGAGGACCAAATAAACGAGGTTCTTATTTACAAATTTCGAACTTGTTATTAACTTTAATACTGTATCCCCTCAGCATTATAACACCTCTATCAGTCATGTATTGAATTAGGATTTAAACATACTACTTAGTTCGTTTGTACGATATATTCAGTAAATATACTTACATTTCTATACATTGTAAAGACTTTTAACTCTCGCTGTAGTGTAACTCATCAAACTTCCACACTTCCTTTCTAACTAGAACAAATGTTTGCAACAATATTAACGACAGCAATTTCAAATTTATTCGTTACACACAGCACATGTTTTTATGTATCCTAGCGGCTGGTGATGTTGCCACGTAACTTTCATCCATGAGGGTCCTGGGCATATTTTTAGCTGTTAGTGGGTCCTGGATGTCATGAGAGCTCAAAACAATTACTGTTTTACGTAATAAAATTCATCTGGTTCTTCCTGATTCTAAAAATATACACTTCATGTGTGCCTTTCAACGTTGTATGATTCAGTATCGACGCTAATGCTCTCTTGATGAGATATGAGCCGATTGCTCGTTTTTATCCACTGCGCCCTTTCGAATTTCATTTCAGCGATTAATTTATTTGTTTATCAACGTAGTAAGTAGTACAAAGCTAATCCAGAATGTAAACTGCACTTAAATTCTGTTTGAACTGTTTAATAGTCAGTGTCCGCTGTCTGAACGTCAAATTTCAGATTAATACACTGCGCCTGGTTGCGTTATTTTATAGGAATTTTATTATTGTAAGTGGGAAGTACTAGATAATGTTGAAGAAATCCAAAGCATATTGTTCGGCGAGCATAATATTATTCGAAATTTACCTGTACCAATAGGTGCAGCCAAAGCAGCATTTGTGATGCTGTAATTGCCTCATAGATAACGATATTTGTCTATTGTAGTTTTGTATTCCAATCAGAATTTTGAGAGCATCAAAGCCTCATTTCAGCGTGAGAGAGGGGTAAAATCAATAGATGATATTGAATTGAAAGCCTTCACCTGTCTCTTGTTTTTAATTGTTGTTAACAAAAGTAACAGATAAAGCCTGGAAGATCTGTGTGGAACTGATGGTGATGGCATTGAAAAATTTCACCTTCCAAATGAACATAAAACGTTTCAAATTTATTCTGGAGAGCCTTAGATTTTACAGTCGCGCTATTCGTGATGAAAGGAGACAATTAGACAAGCTAACAGCTATTCGAGAAATATTTACTGTGTTTGTACGCAACTACCACAAATCTTACATCTTGGTCAATGGTTGTATTTTTGTAATGATCAGTACAGTTGGAATCTATGCACAAGTGATTAATTGTGGCAACAGTAAGAACTGTAACAGAAGCAAAGGGTTCCTGAATTAGCTTTGTTATACAATGTTGTTTTCTTCGCTAAATTCTGCATAACTATTGAAATTTTGTACAGAGAACTCTATAACTATGACTTATCTATCAAGAACTCTGAAAAAATATATATTTCTGAAAAAAAAGGGTGCCAGCTTCACAGTAGGAGCTCTTATGGGGTTCTTAATTAAGTTGCAATTACCTCTTAAACTATTACCTGCACTAAAAAATTCTACTAGGAATTTCGATAGAACTCTTCACGTGGTGTCCAGAACTGTCATCAGAACTGTTGTACGAATATATTTATATTTTCTGTAGAGAAAGTGTGTCCCACATTAAATCAATTTATCACAAACTATTATCGCCATAGAAAAATGTTATTAGGATTTTCGATAGGGCTCTTGGGGTTCTGTTCGGAACTGTCCTCAGAACTGTTGTACAAGTTTAATTTTTGCGAAAATTGACAAAAAATGTTTTCGATAGAAAAATTTTTTCGAGTATTGTTGTTTTCTTCGCTAAATTCTGCAGAACTATTGAAATTTTGTACAAAGAACTCTAGAACTATGGCATACCTGTCAAGAACTGTGAAAGAAATATACATTTCTGAAAAACAGGGTGCCAACTTCACAGTAAGTGAAAAGATTTTCATCTTAAATTGCAATTATCTCGTAAACTATTAGCTGCACAAAAAAATGTTACTTGGGTTTTCGATAGAACTCTTGGAGTTCTGTTCAGAACTGTGCTCAGAACTCTTGTACTTATTTACAATTTGCGAAAATTGACGAAGAATGTTTTCGATACGAAAATTTTTTCGAATATTGTTTTCGTCGCTAAATTCTGCAGAACTATTGAAATTTTGTACAAAGAACTCTATAACTATGCCATATCTATCAAGAAATCTGAAAAAAGTATACATTTGTAAAAAAAAGGGTGCCAACTTCACAGTAAGTGAAAAGATTTTCTCTTAAATTGCAATTATCTCGTAAACTATTAGCTGCACAAAAAAATGTTACTTGGATTTTCGATAGAACTCTTGGAGTTCTGTTCAGAACTGTGCTCAGAACTCTTGTACTTATTTACATTTTGTGAAAATTGTCAGTGAATATTTTCGATACGAAAAATTTTTCGAGTATTGTTGTTTTCTTCGTTACATTTTGCAGAACTATTGAAATTTTGTGGAAAGAACTCTAGAACTATGGCACATCTAACAAGAACTGTGAAAAAAATGTATATTTCTCGAAAAAGGGGTGCTAACTTCACACGACTATTGTTGAGGCCTCTTGTAGGAAAATGTACCCATCACATAAGAAACTCGGCTGACTTCATTAGTAAACTGAAATAATTGAAAATGAACCCGTCTGATATATTAGTGAGTTTTGATGTGGTGGCTTTATTTACAAAGGTTCCCCTTCCAGAATCTCTACAGCTTATTGAAAGAAGTTTTGACAAAGAGATTTCAGCTTTATTTAAACATGTTCTGACCTCCACATATTTCTTATTTAACAACGTATTTTTTGAACAGACGGACGGAGTCGCCATGGGTAGTCCCTTATCCCCTCTGGTGGCCAACTTATTTATGGAGGACTTCGAGGAGAAGGCGCTTGAACCTGCTAACTTGAAACCCACGGTATTCTGGAGGTATGTTGATGACACCTTTGTAGTTTGGCCCCATGGTGAAGACAACTTGCAAGACTTCTTAAGACATCTGAACTCCCTCCACGATCAAATAAAGCTCACAATCGAAATTGAAAAGGAGTGATGCCTTCCATTCTTGGATGTTTTGGTTCGGCGCAGAGAGGATGGCACTTTGGGACATGAAGTGTAAACGAAGCCGACGCACACAGATCTGTATTTACGTGCAAATAGCTGCCACCATCCCGCCCAGGCAATGAGTGTTCTCCGAACTTTGACCCACAGAGCGCATCTTATTTCCGACGAAAGCAGTCTGCAAGATGAACTTTCCCACTTACAAAGAGTGTTTGAAGACAATGGGTACTCTCCACAACAAATACAGAGGGCACTGAAAATGAAACCGAAAGAGGGCACAAAGAAAGCAGAAAAACATGAAGAAACCTTTAAATCGATGGCCTTCCTGCCATGTGTGGGTAGCCTCTCATCAAAAATAGGACGCATTCTCTGCAGACACAAAGTAAAAGTGATTTTTCGTCCTCCACCCAAGACAGCTGCAATCGTGGGCTCCGTCAAAGATGATTTGCCGCTCCGAAAATCTGGAGTTTACAAAATTCCACGTCAATGTGGCCTTTCTTACATCGGACAAACAACTCGTACTGTCCAAGAAAGATGTACAGAACACCGGAGGTACACACGACTTTTACAACCTAATAAGTCGGCAGTGGCAGAGCACTGTATTGATAATGGTCACAGTATGTTGTATGACAACGTTGAAATTTTGGCAACTGCATCATCCTTTTGGGACTCGATAGTGAAGGAGGCAATTGAAATTCGCTCGATGACGAATTTAATTAATAGAGATAGTGGTTTCATTCTTGATAAATCATGGAATCCGGCACTTGCTGTAATAGACTCACAAAGACGTCGTCACACTGCAGCTCACAATGATATATCGATATGCCAACACAGATCAACTGCGGAGTCATAGATACAACTCGCGCATTATGCACGTCTCTGCCGCCGACCAACGTCTCTGGCGCATTTGCATCTGCGGCGGCATGCGCAGTCGCGCGGTACAACAGTATAAAGGGACGAAGCGAGCACTGGAGCGGCGATCAGAGGGTTGGATCCCCTCATTCGAAGGCGCCTGATTGCAAAGCCTGGGCTACTCTCAGGTTGGAATCTCCGCTTTCGAAGATTGTGTTTGTCTGTCTGTGCGTCTGCCCGCCGCTGCCTGCTGTAGCTGTTCGTTCGTTCGTTCGTTCGTTCGTCCGTCCGTCCGTACGTCTGTCCGCCTGCCTGCTCGCTGTCCGTCTGCGCCGCTACCGCTGCTACCTGCTGTCCGTCCGTCTGTTCGCCGCCGCCGCCGCCGCCGCCTGGTCGCCGCCGCCGCCGTCGCCGTCCGGTTCTCGCCGCCGCCGCCTGGTCGCCGCCGCCGCCTGGTCGCCGCCACCGTCGCGGGCCGGTTCTCGCCACCACCGCCTGGTCGCCGCCGCCGCCGCCGCCGTCGCCGTCGCAGTCCGACCCCGGTCGTCCGTCTGCGTCTTCGTCCGTCTGCGTCTTCGTCTGTTCCCAGTTTGTGTCCTTTCCTTTTCGTGCTGTGCGTTTTTTCTCCCTGTCGTCATGTCCGCCCCCACCACCACCGCCACCACTACCACCACTGCCATCGTCTATACATCCCCTTCCGCCGCCTCCACCACTATAACTTGGTGTGCCCAGTCCCACCCCCCTCCTTCCATCCCACCTCTCCTCACTCTCCCTTCACCCTCCATCTTTGTCGCCCCCTCTCCCGCTTCTTCGTCTCGCTCCTCTCGTTCTGATCCCTTCCCCCCACTCCCCCAGCCTGTCACTGCAGCTCCGGCTCGGGTGGTGACCCGTCGGGCCACGCCCAGCTCTCCCTGTCGCCATCGCCATCGCCATCGCCGCCACCGCCACCACCGTCATCCTCATCGTCGCCGTCGCCTTCGCCTTCGCCTTTGCCGTCACCGTCACCTTCTCCGGCGCCGACTGCTGCGTCCACACCGGGACCTGTCCCTTCCCACCACCTCCACATTGCTCCCGTCCCTCCTGTCACCACCCGCCCTGCTGCCGCTGTCAAACGCCCTAGTGGCACCCCCACCTCCTCCGCTCCCAAAAAGGCCCCGCCCTGACCTCCATCCCCCCCCCCAGGGTGCCATGGATGTCTCACCGCCTGGCCCTGCTCCCTCCTCCTCCTCCTCCTCCTCCTCCTCCTCCCCCCCCTGTTTATACAAATATCTCCTGTCCCATCCCGATCCTTCCTTTCTCGAGGCCCAGAATCTCTCCCTCCTCCTCCGCCAACATTTCCCTGGTGCCCCATCTCTCTCCTTACTCCCAGACGGGATTCTGTTCTTATCTCCTCCCCCAGCCCAACCCTCCATACTGACATCCTCTCCCGCCTCCCCATCACCCGTTTTGGTCCTAACGCCTCCCTTACCCCTGCTCCTTCTCCATCTCCTACCCGCCAACCCCAACCCCCACGTCGCCCACCGACCCTCACTGCCGTGATCATGCGGCTCAGTCTGTCGATCACGGAGGAGGAGGTGTTGGCGGAGCTCAAGGCTCATCCCACGCTGGAGGTGCGGGCGATCCGCCGCATTTACAACTCAACCGGCCCCACCCGCCTTATGCGGGTTTTCTCTGAGGACGCCCCCTCCATTGACCGTCTCCTGAAGGAGGGTGCCCTCCTCTTCAACCAGCGGTACAAGGTCGACCCCTCCTGTTCCCCTCCTCAATCCCTGCGCTGCCAGAGGTGTCTGCGCTACAATGCACACCCAACAGCTGAGTGCCGCGAGGCCCCCACCTGCCCGCATTGTCGGCAAGCGCACTTCCTCCGGCAGTGCCCTAACCTCCAGTCCCCTCCCTCCTGTAATACCTGCAATCTCCCCCATCCCACCTACTCCCAAAAGTGTAAAGCCCGACCCCCTCCAACCACTCCTGAACTCACCGTACCTGTCCGTCCTCTCGACGCCCCCACTCCTCCTGGCAATTCCCTTCGTCCCCCCCCCCCCGCCGCTGAGTACATCATCAGGTTCCTCACAATCGTCCTTCAAAATGTTCATCCCTTTCAGCGCCCCCACACCCTCCAGCAGATCTCCCTCGCCGCCCGTTCCATATTCCAACTCAAGATGTACGCCACCTACTCCAACAACCAGGCCCATTTCACCTTCTCCCGCCTTGACACCCTCGTCTAAATCCCTGTCATGGCACGACAGCAACGTATCCTTTTCAACAACATCCGCTCCCTTACCGCCAACAAGAACCTCTTCCTGCACACCCTTGCCACCCACCGCGTGGATGCCTTCCTCCTTAATGAAACCTTCCTCCAACCCCACCACACCACCCACACTTCGCCCTACCTCCTCCACCGCTCCGATAATCCCCTCCCAATTGCGCGTGGTGGAGTTGCTATTGGTCACCGCCGCCAGATCCCCGTTCGGCTCCTCTCCTCTCCTTCCCGACCCCACCGAACACCTGATCCTTAGTCTCTTCTTCTCCGGCCTTACTGTTACCTGCGCCACCATCTATGTCCGCCCCAACGCTTCCCTTCGACTTCCTCTCCCACGTCGACCGTCCCGAATCCAACTCCACTCCCGATGTTATTCTCTCCTTCCCCAACCTCCTTGGTCGCATAACGGTGGATGTCCTGGAGCCTATTGGTAGTGACCATCTCCCTGTCCTCATCAGCGTTTCAGACGGACGTCGTCCCCGGCCCGACCCTCGTACTGACCCTCCCCCTAAGTATGTCCATGACTATTCCCGTGCCGACTGGAATGCCTACCGGGATACCCTCTCCACCCAGGTCGATAGCCACCCCTTCACCTACCGCCACCCTGACGATGTCACCCATGCCGCCTCCTTTCTCCAGCAGACCTTGTCTGAGGCCGTGGAGGCCCACGTCCCTACTGTCGCCATCCACCCCCACCGTCCTACCTTACCCCCACAGGTCGTTCTCCTCCTCCGTGAATCCTGTCATCTCTACCATGCCTTCCTCCGCACGCGTGACCCGGACACACTACGACACCACCGGCAACTCCAGCGACACATTCATAATTTGCTCGTGGCTAAGAAACGCCGGGACTGGCGACAGACATGCACCCGTTTAAATGCTACCCTACCAATCAACTCGTCCAAGTTCTGGTCAGCCTTCCGTCGCCTTACCGGAACTAAACCCTCCCCCTATTATCCTCTTCTCCATGATGATCACCCTTTCCCTGACACCCTTAGTAAGGCCAATCACTTTGCCTCCTACCTCTCCGATGTCTTTTCCATCCCCGATGATCCCCAGTTCGATTACTCCCTCTTCCCGGATATCCGCAATCGAACTGACACCTCCGTCCCTCCCCTCGCCCCTGGTTTCCAGTACTTGGGCAACATTGCACACACGGAACTCAATGCCCCTATCACTACACAGGATCTCATTGTTACACTCCGCACCAAACGCAACACCGCTCCTGGTCACGATCGTGTCACCTACCGTCACCTTCGTGAAGCTCCTGTCTCTTTCTTCTCCACCCTGGCCGGGCTCTACAATGTAGTCCTGTCCACTGGTTACTACCCCAACCTGTGGAAAACCTCCCGTATCCTCATGTTCCTTAAACCTGGCAAACCGCCGTCCGCCGTCTCCTCCTACCGTCCCATCAGCGTTACCTCGGTCTTCAGCAAGGTCCTGGAATCTATCCTCACCCGCCGCATCCACCAGCATCTCCGCCAGCACCGCCTCCTTCCCGTTACCCAGTGTGTCTTTCGGCCGTCCTTCTCTTCCGACGACCTTCTCCTTCACCTCACTCATCTCCTTTCCGAACAGCTTAATTCCCGTCGCTCCGCAATCTTCCTCTCCCTGGACCTCGAACGTGCGTATGACCGCGTCTGGCATTCCGGTCTCCTCTTCAAGCTCCAAACCTTCGCCCTTCCCATTAACTACGTCCGTCTGATCGGCTCCTTTCTCTCCCGCCGTCCTTCCTATGTCACCATCCATAACACCGATTCCTACACCTTTTTCCTCTCCGCCGGTGTGCCCCAAGGCTCCGTCCTCTCCCCCCTTCTGTACCTTCTGTACACGGCGGACATGCCGCCGCCGTCACCCCCCGTCCACCTTCTCCAGTTTGCCGCTGACACCGCCTTCCTTGCCCTTGTCCCCACCCTACAGCGCTCCCAACGCCTTCTCCAATCCCATCTTGACCGGTTCACCGCTTGGTGCAACCAGTGGTTGCTCAAGGTCAATCCTTCCAAAACCCAGGCGATCATTGTAGGCAAAACCACCCCTTTCTTCCGCCTCCTTGATTTCTATCTCACCATCTATGGCCGTCCCATCGCCCTCACTCCCACCCTTAAGTACCTTGGCGTCACCCTCGACCGTCGCCTCTCCTGGACTCCCCATCTCCAGACAATCCAAGCCAAGGTACGTTCCCGCCTCCGTCTCCTCAAGCTCCTTTCCGGCCGTACGTGGGGTCTGGACCCCTCCACCATCCTCCATACCTATAAATCCCTCATCCGCCCTATCCTTTGTTATGCCCATCCAGCATGGATCTCCGCTCCCCCTACCTTTTATAAATCCCTCCAAATCCTTGAACGCCATGCTCTCCGCCTCACCTATCGCATCCGTCTCCCCTCCGCCACGCGGATCCTCTACGATCTCATCCCCTTCCCCCACCTCCTCCTTTTCCTTGAAAGGATACGGATCCTGTACACCTCCCGCAAACTCGATCCTCCTCACCCGCTCGTCTCCCCGATCCTCTCCCACCCCCGCCCGCTGCCGCGCCTGTATTCGCACGTCCCACCCGGTCTCCATCTCTCCACCCTCCTTACCCTCTCCCGAGGTGGCTTCCGCCAGCTCCCCCTCCCTGATGATGCCCTCCTCCCCTCCATCTACCCCTCCTACCAACTTTGATCCTCCCGCCCTCCTCCTGTACTTACTCCTCTGGGCACCCTCCCTCCCTCCTCTCCCTTTTCCCTCCCTCCTCCTTTTCTCCCCCATCCTCCCCCGGGCCTCCCCTCCCCTGTCCCTCTCCTCCTGCCCCCGTCTCCTCAGCCATTGGCATCCTTTTTCTCCCCTCTCCCCCACCTCACCCCTTTCCCCTCTTGGCAGGTCCCCGGACTCGCACACGTTACGTGGACATTCGCGCCGCCAAAACCTGAAGATTCACAACAGGTGTACCAGTTTGTTTGGCTCTTCAGTGTATGCATCGTCCAAAACTCATAGAGCTATATTACCAGGCAGTGGTAAATCATGAGAAAGTTGCTTTCGTCTTTAAGTTTTCGATACCAGCGTATTACTTCTGTTGATCTTCAATATATGACCTCTTTTAAGACACCACACACAAAACTGAGGTTCTATTAGCTGACGATCAGTTTGGCTATAGGAGAGGTAAAGCCACCACAGAAGTAGTTCTCGACTGCACTCGATAATCGAAGCAACGCTTATGAAAAACGAAGACCTATTTACATTATTTGATGACTAATGAGAAGCATTCGACGATGTAAAATGTTGCATAGTGCTCTAAAATCGGAGAAATAGATGTGCAGTCAAACATAAAATTATAAAAAAATTTAAAACTTTTCTACAAAACTATTTAAAATTTTCACAAGTCTTCTACGTATCGTCTCAGTAGCATTTTACAATAATTTTTTGTTACAAAGTGATGACCAATTTCAGTAGCTTAAGTACCATCTTCATATCACGTGCGGTATTATAGATGCAACCAGCTGTGTACAACACCTTTGCACCGTCCCTAACATTCTAACTTTAAATCTTCGGGTAAAATTTGTTATACTCAGGAACAGTAAATATGACAGCAATTGAATCATAGAACCTACATAGTGAAACGTCAACTTAATTATTTCCATTACAGTCAGTAACTGCAAACAGAGATTTGCGATGTGAGCTCTACTTGAAGCCAAAGTACAACGTAATACATATAGAGAACATCATAGCGCTGGGTAACCTGTCCGAACAGTAAAGATGTATGTACAGTGGGTGACACATGAGACCCCACGCACTGACAGTTACAACAGTACTCCACTTGCTGTAAGTTTTGTAGAAAGTTTTCATATCAATTATAATTTTGTATTTCGCTTCCTGCTTAAGATCGTTTTCTCCTATTCTGAGGCCGCCCGGGGTAGCCGCGCGGTCTGTGGCACCTCGTCACGGTTCGAGCGGGTCCCTCCTCAGAAGGTTGGAGTCCTCCCTCGGGCATAGGTGTGTGTGTGTTGTCCTTAGCGTAAGTTAGTTTAAGTTAGAGTGAATAGTATGTAAGCTAAGGGACCGATGATCTGAGCAGTTTGGTCCCATAATATCTTACCACAAAATTTCCAATTTCCTATTGAGACAATGTCAGATAAATACAGGTGTAACCTACAACGAAACGCCGGTATTGTACAAGAATTAAGAGGCAGCAATAAGAATGGATGACATAAGAAGCAAGCGCTCGCATTAAGGGGAGTACGTACGTCCTATACCCACAGTGTTAAATTTGCAATATTGATGACACATTATCCCAGAACCTGTGACGGATAGAGATCTGAAATTTTTGGGATGTATAGTATCACTCCTTTCCTGATTACTGAACCAGAATCAAAACGTACAGAGAAATAATTAGCTAGTTTTGATTTTTTAAAAATGTTATTCAATATTTTGTTTTAACAGTCCACTTCTTCTTTCGTAAGTAAAAAACCGTTAGAGGTAGAGATGTTTTGGGAGGTTCAGTAGCTGCAGTATACTAAGTGGTAACATAGTGTAAGATTAGAGGTATGTGTCTGTAATAGTTCCTGAGATAATGGGTAAAATATTTTTAAAAATGTCATTTCCGGTAAATAAAGTTCAAATATTTGATATTACACATGGAGGCATGCCAGCTTCTAGAAACAGCCAGGCCCATAATCAGCATTATCTGGATCCTGTTCTTGACTATCCTGCAAACCTAGAAGCTTCCTTCTGTTCCAGCCCCTTGCTTCTTTAGGCATTTCCTCTGCTGCACGCTGGGCTTTCATGATCCTAAGTCGATCCATTCGCTGAAAGGCTTGCAGCGTGTTGGCACCTGGAGTGATACCAAGTTTCTCTAGTACCACAGTTCTTCCCTTTATACCACCATTAAACGTTATCACAGCATCACAAACACCCAAGCATAGTGTTTTCCTTCCTACAAAGACATTTTTTGGTGTGCGGGTCCAAATTACATTATTGAAAGACTCATTCGGGTTTTGTGTTCGACCATGGAGACATTTGGAAAGAAGGTCATGATGAGCTAATTCTCTATATATCGATTTAATAGCTTCCACCACTGCAGATGATATGCTATTTTTGTGCCCAAACTGTTCCTCGCTACCCGCTGCCTGAGCTTTGCGCTACTTACACCATGTATCAGCACCAGGTGGACAAAGACCATGTATATGTGTATCATCAGTGGAAGATTTGTGGGAGAATGTAGCCCACACTGCTCGTTTCATCCCTTGTAGGTCATGTGTATTGTTTCTTATTGCCATTCCATAATAATGCTGGAGTTCATCAATGTTTTTGTCTGTAAGTCTTCCTTTACCATTTAGAGTCTTTCCATCTGATAACTTCTCTTTTCCTTTTGTCTGCTTCAATTTTCAGAGACGTGTTCCCATCCGTTTTTGAACGTGGCCCACACATTCAATCTTAACAATCTGCTTATTACCATAAGGTTGGCTTTCCACTACTGATTTGTAAGCATTTGAATCACCATCCCCCAAGTACTCAGTGTAACACAAACCTCTCTCCTGTTCTGAACGTCTGAACATAGAAACAACTGCAGTAGCCTCCATACCCCCACTAGTTCCCTCATAATTCTTAGCACAATTTGTTTTATGGCTTTCACTTGTTTCATCAACAGATTTACACTGATGACAGCATTTAGTTACCACTTCAGTGTCTAAAACTTTACCTGTGTCAACACTAGTAACAGTTGCAACTGCATTTGTTGATGTGTGACCTCTCTTCAGCCATGTGCCATCACCTGTCACAGATAAGTCTGTTGTGTTATTTAATTCTACTGCTTCTTTAGCAGCAGCTTTCATAGATGCAAAAGCAACAGATTTGTCACATTCACCAATTACTTCTGTGTACTTACTTGATCTGGTTGGTGGGTTTGACAAGTTCAGCGTTGCATATAATACTTCAGCTGCAGTCAGTCCTTTCCCAATGCACATCATTCCATATAGGAATCTAACATCGCTCTCAAACAAGTCATTCTTGCACTTTTCAGAAGTCCAAAATGATGTCGAGAGCCTGCAAACTTCGCACTGAATATCAAGTTTGTTAGCCAGTCCAGTCTTTGCAGATGAGTCCTCAGAGATGCTAATTTGCCCACCACAAACCTTACATGACACAGCATCTTGCAAAACTTGTCCTAACACACTCAAATCTAAAAGAACATAACCTAAACTATTTTGATCTTTGCCAATAAATAAATCCTCATGGTCTCCAAGATTCCTCTTCGAAGCGCTAGCAGGCGTGTCCTTATCACGGGTCTGTGAAAAACCTATTTCAGGATCAACACTGGATTCAGATTTTGTGATATGCTGATTTCAATGGAAACGTCGCTTCTTGAAACATCCCTTTCTTTTCGTCATGTTGAAAAGAGGTATAAGAGCGTATAATAACACACCAAACCACCATGTTTTCAGTTCAAAACTCATGAAACACGACAACCACAAAGTAAATAAACAAAAGACTTGTGCTATACCGCCATTTCTGTTTACACAGTGCATCCAACCTCTTAACACGAACATTAACATGATTTCAAGAAATAAATAGCTAAAAACCACAGCCTTCTAGATTCAGTAGTTCAAGAGAAAGAGATACTTAAGCAAGTCAGTGCAGAACGACCGGATAATTTTACACACGCACTATTAACTTTGAAATAATAAAAACTACACTTCCAATTGGAATTTTTCGACAAATAAGGCATCAAATTATCCAGGAGAGATTAAACATTAATAAGAGATAATAATCCGAAAATGTCACTTTTTGACCAATTCCGGCATACGTACTCCCCTTAAAAAAATTCTGTAACAGAGGGATGAATGCTATCTGCCGTACTGTTCGATCTACATATCGAGGACGCAATTGCGGAAATAGGAGAAAGGTTCGGGTATGGGGTTGAAATTCAGGATGAAAGGCTATGAGTGACAAGATGCATTGATGACCATGCTGTGTTTAGTGAGAGCAGGGGAAAACTGCAGGACATACTGAATTAAATGGAGAGTGCAATGAGCAAACACTATGGATTAAGTGTAAACAGAAGAAGGACGAAAGGGATGAAGCAGCTAATGGGCTTAGTGATAAACTTGGACATCAAAATTGGGGACCACAAAACAGACGATTTTAAGGAATTCTGCTACCTTTGAACCAAAGTAACGCACGACATGCAAGGGGGACATAAGGAGCAGACTAGCACAAGTGAAGAGGGACTTCCTTGTAAAGAGAAGTCCAGTAACATCAAATATCAATTTGCGGGACAATGTTTTGTGTGAATGTACATCTGAAGGACAACATTATGTGGAAGTGAATGATAGAAAACGGGAAAGCAGAAAAGAAAAGAATGAGATGTGGTGCTATAGAACGGTACTGAAAATTAGGCGTCCTTAGAAGATAAGAAATGAGGAAGTGGCTATCATACAGGAGGTCATAGATAGAACTTTAGTAACTTTAAGTACAAAGTAGTTGTTCATTTTGTAACCATAAATTCCCAGTGTAGCAAGAGTTATAACACTTTTACAGCCAACAAAAAGAATTGTATTTAATTTCGGAAGTGCGAAAAATCCGCACTTACGTAAATAAATACATGAATTTTGAAAATATTTAATTTTTAGAAGTATAGTTTTCTTATCTCTCCTTGAAGTAAGACGCATTATTTGTGTCGCCTCCCAATTGTCATACTAACGTCCAGATGGGAGATACTGAGATAACCGATCGTGCAATAGAAAAGTAATTGCAATTGATTAATAGTGGAGAGCCGCCGGGACCAGATGAGATAGCTATATGAATCTACAAAAAATATGCGAAAGAACTTGCGCTCCTTCTAGCAGTAATTTGTAGTAGATCGCTTGAGTAACGAAAGGTACCTAACGACTGGAAAAAAGCGCAGGTCAGTCCCGTTCTTAAGAAAGTCCTTAGGAGAGATGCACACAATTGTGTAACTATATCGTTGACGACGACCTCTTGTAGAATTATAGGACATGTTTTATGCTCAAGAATTGTAACGTTTTTGTAGAATGAAAGTCTCCTCTATGAAAATCAACGTGGATACTGCAAACAGATATCCTGCGAAACTCAGTTCGCTGTGTTCCTCCATGAGATCCACGCCGCAGTGGACAACGGGGCTCAGTTTAATGCCGTGGTCCTTGGTTTCAGTAAAAGGCATCTGACACCGTCCCCCGTTGCCGTTTAATGAAAATAATACGAGCTTACGGAGTATCGGAGCAGAACTGAGATTGGATTCAAGACCTTTTTGCATGTAGAACTCAACACGTCGCTCTTAACGGAACGAAATCGACAGATGTAAAGGTGATATCCGGAGTAGCACAGAGAAGTGTAATAGGACCGTTGCTGTTTACATTTTATATAAATCATCTAGTAGAAATCGTTGGATGCTCTTTAGGGCCATTCGCAGATGATCCAGTTTGTACCAAAGTAGCAACTCCAGAAGATAGTAAGAATTTGCAGAACGACCTGCAGAGAATTGATGAATGGTGTAGGCTCTGGCAGTTGACCTTGAACGTAAATAAAAGTGACATATTGCGCATACACAGGAAAAGAAATCCACTGCTGTACAGCTACACTGTTGATGACAAACAGCTGGAGACAGCGTATGCCGTAAAATATCTAGGCGTAACTATCCAGAGCGACCTCAAGTAGAATGACCACATAAAACAAATAGTGGGAAAATCAGATCGCAGATTCATAGGAAGAACCTAACAGAAATGTAACTCACCCACGAAAGATGTGGCTCATAAGGCACTTGTTCGACCGAATCTTGAGTATTGTTTATCAATTTGGGATAGAAGAAGAAGAAAAGATCCAACGAAGAGCGGCGCGTTTCGTCACGGGATCGTTTAGCTGGCGAGAGAGCGTTACGGAGATGCTAAACGAACTCCACTGGCAGACGTTACAAGAGAGGCGTTGTGCATCACGGAGAGACTTACTACTGAAATGTCGGGACAGCGCAGGGCTCGGATAACAAATCACATCCCCCCCACATACGTCTCGCGTAGTGACCACGAGGAGAAAATGCGAGAAATTAGAGCCAGTACAAAGTAGGTATTAAAATCCATGGAGAAGAAATAAAAACTTTGAGGTTCGCCGATGACATTGTAACTCTGTCAGAGACAGTAAAGCACTTAGAAGAGCAGCTGAACGGAATGGACAGTGTCTTGGAAGGAGGGTATAACACGAACATCAACAAAAGCAAAACGAGGATAATGGAATGTAGTCGAATTAAGTTGGGTGATGCTGAGGGAATTTGATTAGGATATGAGACACTTAAAGTAGTAAAGGAGTTTTGCTGTTTGGGGAGCAAAATAACTGATGATGGTAGAAGTAGAGAGGATACAAAATGTTGACTGGCAATGGCAAGGAAAGCGTTTGTGAAGAAGAGAAATTTGTTGACATCGAGTATAGATTTAAGTGTCAGGAAGACGTTTCTGAAAGTATTTGTATGGAGCGTAGCCATGTATGGAATTGACACATGGACGATAAGTAGTTTGGACAAGAAGAGAATAGAAGCTTTCGAAATGTGGTGCTACAGAAGAATGCTGAAGATTAGATGGGTAGATCACATAACTAATGAGGAGGTATTGAATAGAATTGGGGAGAAGAGGAGTTTGTGGCACAACTTGACTAGAAGAAGGGACCGGTTGGTAGGACGTGTTCTGAGGCATGAAGGGATCACCAATTTAGTACTGGAGGGCAGCGTGGAGGGTAAGAATCGTAGAGGGAGACCAAGAGATGAATACACTAAGCAGATTGAGAAGGATGTAGGCTGCAGTAGGTACTGGGAGATGAGGAAACTTGCACAGGATAGGGTTGAGAGGTGGCATGAACCTCCTCTCATATTTCTATCTTACGATTCTCCTCTCTAATTGCATGCGGTGGAAAGTTGCTATTCCTTCCCACGCGGACTTCCCACGCAGCGTCTCTCGTCACCCGGGTGGTCCAGTGACAGGCGGGCTCGGTCTGACTTTGAAAGGATAAGCCGACAGGTGTGAGGGGGTCGAGTGAATGCTTTCCAGACGCCGACATTGTCAAGAGGCACACCCACAGGGCTAGAAGTAGCGGCTGGGCTAGAGGTTCCGTTACTTCGCAGAAACTTAGCGAAAACACTTTCTGGCGGGCTACCAGCGAGGCGTGGGAATGACTTGTGTACCCAGGCAGCTGTGGCGGGAAAATTCCCGCGCTTTCTGCAAAATAGTAACTGTGATTGGCTTGCTCAGGGCATAGCTCTGTGACGTAGCAAGATCGGCGCAGAAATTGGCGCCAAGAATCTCCATTGGTGGAATGGTAGCGTTCCGGCAATGGAGTGGAATTTTCCGCCGGTTTTCGAGTTGCTGATTGGAACGTTTAACCACGGCCACTGTCGTGGGGGGCGGGAATGTTCTGTGTTCGGTTTTGTACGGGTGCTCTGGGGAGTAGTTGGCTCTCGCCTTTCGGTCGAGGACGTCGAAGCAACCAGCCAGCGGCTCCGGTACGGCAGATCGTGTCCTGGGAGTCAAGAAGTCGGTTTGGTAATGTATGTCCGCAGCACCGGCAGATAGGGATTTTCCTAGGTGACAATCACAGTTCAGCAGAGCGCGCCTGTTCGTCTTTTTCTAACTTTGTTCTGTCTTGGGTAGCAGCAATTAATGTTGGGTTGGCTATGTGTTTTCTCTAAGAATTGAGTTGCTAGGAATTGGCTGCACATATCACTTCGTCATAATCCTCACAATCTAGTTTTAGGGACAACTTCACTTTCACAGCGTTTGTTTAAGTATCCAATTAGAGCCAATTTGATGTATTGTTAATGTTTCATGTGTTGTTGTTTATTATTTTGTGTTTAGTCTTAATAAATCATATTGTTATTTTGGACAGAACTTTCATTCTGTTAATAGGTAGAGCAACCACATCATTCCTCACTATGTTAATGAAACCTTCGCTTAATTAACTTATTTATCAAATTAAATTATTGCAGGTGCCAAACTCTCTTCTACTCCACTGGCAGGGTTGATTAGAGTCAGTTCGCGTATTTTTTTTTATCCTTGTGCAACAGCAAAAGTTGGAGCTAGAATAGGGGGGGCTCAGAGCATCATGAACATATATGTAGATTCTAGAAGAATTGAGTGTTAAATACACTGCTAGCCCCGGCACCTCGCATAATATGGCGACCCTTAGCCTCGGATCTTTCCTGAGAATCACTGATTAACAAACAGTATTCTTAGTACGAACATTCAAATTTTTTTTCTCTAATTTTTGTTATTGATTAATACCCAAGTTTTTTCTGGTAGTTCCGCGTTTAGTTTTAAGTAGCGGCGCATGATTACAGTTTTTGTTTTCAGTATATATATATATTTTTTGTTCATTGTTTTTGTGTTCCTTTGATGGTGTGTCCGTATCACATCACACTTTGTTGGGTTTGTGTGCGGTTTCTGTACCACAACAAATCGTGCGTATAATTACAGCGTTGGAGCGGCGTTGTTGAAACTTTAGGTCTATGTGTAAAAAATATATGGAGTAGATTAATTTTATTGTGCATTTTAGATAAATTTGTTTTTCATGAATGATAACGAGAAGTAAGGCACGACTATTATCGAGCGACGCTAAAACAAAAGAGGATAGCATAATGGATAAGGGGCAGTTTACCGACGGGAATAGGTTCGGAGATGAGATGGGCACATTTTTAGCAGGACAGGACGCCAGGTTCATTGATGAGCAAGGTGATTTGGACGCGATCTTAGAGCAGCGTTGCGGCCGTGATTATGATAGTGAGGTAGAGGATGAAACAGAGACAGTCACACAGGTCGAGACGGTAGCAGAAGTTTATAATCAAACGAACGAGAGCAGACAGGGGCCAGCTCGGCCACGTCAGAGCTCTAGCGCCCAGGTGTCCAGAGTTACATCACCCATGTGTGACGAGGATCAAAATGATGACATTAACCCAATACTGAGCTTCCTACGATCAATGAAAGAAGAAGCTGACGAACAACGTAAGAAGGAGAAGGAAGAAGCTGACGAACAGCTTAAGAAGGACACTGAGGCAATAATTTCGCATATAGGGAAAATTCGTGGGGAATTACTAACAATAAAGAAAGAATGTGGAGAAGCAAAACAAATGTCAATGGTAGCACAAAAACTAGCAGGCCTAGCCAAAACTGCAGCAACAGGGGCAATGAAAATCGCAAGAGTAACTTCTCAACTCGCAGGGCGCTTGCGACGTGCGACGCAAGTCCACTCAAAATCCCTAGCGGCCTTAAAGACTCAAGGTAATATTGCGGTTACGAACATCACGAAACGAATGAAAGAAGTAGAGAGTCGGATAGCAAAACTAGAGCGAAACAGGCACACGAGAACTGCGCGTTCGGATACCAATGATGGAATACACAGAATTGTGTCTCCGAGGAAAAGCCCGCCGTGCTCTAGCCCAGTGACAGAGTGCGGAACTAACAATGCACACGCAGAAACACCTAGTAATAGCTCCAATAATTGTAGCCCACTTAGGAGAGTGAATTCTGAGTGCCACTGCCACTGTGATACAGAGGTAGCACATCACAGTTATCAGCAAGATAGACCTGGACACTCAGCAGACGTGCAAGTATCGGAAACGAGTGACAACACCAGTGCGAGGATCGGACAGGATTTTGATCACAATCACTTCCTGTCGATACTAAAATTCCAAAAGTTCAGAGATAATGGAGGGTCGATGCATCCGAAGAGCTGGGTGATGCACTTTTCTAATTCATTACCGTCATCATGGCCAACCCTGGCAAAATTAGAATTCATGTGTGGACACATCGAAGGCCAAGCCGCGGAAAAGATGCGGGGTGTGGCAGCGACGTGTCAGACTTATCAGGAATTTGTTGATGCGTTCCTGGGGATTTACTGGTCAAAGGAAACGCAAGACAGGATTAAAGAGGAAATAATATTTTGTCCTGAACTGGAAGTGTCCGGGCAAAGGAGCGCAACCAAATTTTTTGATGATTTACTCAAGAAGAATCAATTTTTAGATAGTCCATATAGCAAGGGAGAAATCATCAAATTTTGTTTTTCCAAATTGCCTGTTAGGTATCAACAGACACTTGTCGGCAAGTGCGGATCTGACGTAGAAGCATTCAAGAGTCTATTGCGCGAACTCGAAGTAGTCTTCGATAAACAAGACGCAAAGGACAGGAAGAAGGCGCAAAATAACAAATACCACGGGCCAGCCAGGGCAGACGACAACAGATCGCATAATCGCGCTCGTCAGTTAGGAAACCAGGGTTACGGAAATCAAGGTTACGCAATTCAAGATTATGGAAACCAGAGACACGGAAACCAGAACGTCAGGGAACAGGGTCAATCTAGACAAGGAATCTGGGACAGGAGGAATAACGAACGGCAAAGCGACCGTAACTGGAGAGAGCGAAATCAAGGACAACAGGAGAACCAGGAGATTGAAATTAGACCTGCAAATCCTAATGCACGTCAGAGGAGGGGGAGTCTGAGAAGGGATTGCCGCTAGTCCATAGGACTCCACCACTTCTCTCACACAAAGAAGTTCGTGGAATAGTAGTAGTGTAAGTGGTGTACATAGTAGAATAGGCAAATATATGAATCTTTCTTCGGGGAACAATAGTCGTTGCATTAATAGATTAAGATTGTTAAAGTATTAACACGCTGCGTTGTCTCGCATAAGAATTTGCTGCTGCTAATTTTTTTCTGTTTATGTTCGCAAGCTCCACTGTCAATGCGATAAGAGGCACTACCTTTCCATGAGCAATGTTTTTGTCCTTTCCAATCTGGTGTCCATGTTAAGGGATAGTGATGAGTGACGAGATGTCGCACAAACGGGCGCATACAAGAACGTGCTCTTAGAAGCGTTCTGAGAAGTCGTGTTACGCTCCATGGCGGCCACAACCAGTTCGTAAAACGTTCGTACCAATGCTTGCAGGCACGCATCATTGCACTGCAAGATTGTGGTATATTGCGTGATTTCGAGGATGAATATGGGCAGCATAGTTTTTTTTGCAGAGCTGCGCCAGCATCGTTGTCTTACAAGTCGCGGTTAACCTGTGAGCGTTTGACTCCAATGGTGCCCTAGACGTTAGAAATGCGGGCATAAAGCCTACCATGCCAATGTGCTGGTTGGGGATTTAGCATGCTGCTTGCGACTGTCACAGATGAATAACCAGTGACTCATACTAGGGTATTCGTGACATACTGTGTAGCTGGCGTGTGGTGGGCGACTGAATCCTCAACAGGAACCAGACTTGGCTGGGTCAAATTACATTGCCTCTGGAAAGGTGCGCTTTCATTGCTAAGACTGCATCACATACAAAATTAAGTTCAACTATAAATTTATTGTCTTGTATAGCCATGGCTAACCCAGTCTCTGGAGTTTCAGTGAGGCGTAGTGAGAACTCGGAGGCCATGTCGTACGGCGCGCACATCACTGTCGTCAATAACGGCGAGCAGCGAGATATCTCAGCGTAACAGTAATTATGTAAGAGTGTTGTATAAGGTAAAAAACAAACAAAAATAATAATAATAATAATAATAATAATAATAATAATAAGAGAGTACCATATACTAGGATAAATTAAACTTTAGGATTTTACAATAACTTGATCCTTAATATTGTGGCGGTTTTCTACCACAAGTGTGGCGCGCGCCTGTTGGGATGCTATTTTTCAGGTCATCAAACCACACACCCGAGATGGAGGGAAGATTGGCGAGCGAAAGTAGCATAGTTGCATGTTCTTTATAGCTCAGTAAAACTTAGACCTGCGTAACAACATAATTTAATTAAAAGACATTGAATGTAGATCGTTGGCAAATGGTAGTTAATTCTTGAGCATGTCTACTGTCGATCTATATAATTAACAGTAATATTAGTACGGGCCCGCACATTTAGTTGTTCATCCATTACATAGCATCAGTTATCACACACCATGTACAATACTGAGATCGGTCTCTACACAAATATCAAGATAAATTATTTCCATGTCTAGATTAGATACACCAAGATAGCTACAGATAAATAACTATAAAATTAAAAATTAGAGTGTCTGAAATGACAGACCATCAATGTATCGTTATGTAAATTTATTATAACATAGAAGGTCATGGGGAAAAGTGAGGCATAAGATTTTTGTAAGAATTGTGCAGATGACGGGGATCGTGGCAATGCAGAGGCCAGCCGGAGCAAAAACAAGAGGTCATCGGCTACCTACAGAAGAGAGCGTCAGCGCGCCACCTGACGTGAAGGGGGCGAGAGCATCCGGTCCTACAAGCTGACAGTCACCGGGCTCTATACCTGAGGGATTTGGCGGCAGACAGTCCTCGCCGGGCCACAAGTGAAAGTGAGGCTGGTCGTTGACACTGACACGCGACCCACACGCGACAGCCAACTAGCTCTCCGGACGCGGCAGCCGTTTGGAGGGATTCCCTGCGGCAGACCACGTTGTCGTGAGTACACGAAGAAGATCACATATGGTGTCATAACCGGCGTCTCATGTGCCTCAGGACAGAAAGGGACGCTATATACTCACCTGTTTGGGTTTTTACAACTCACTAGCATTGGCCGATCTGCATGCACAAAGCAGTATCGTGCCACACTAACAAATGTATGGTCTCATTTCTAACTTCTCCTCTCTATTAGAGAGCAGTTTTGGCAATCGTCGCTTCTAGTTCGATCCTGTATGGATGACCTCACACACTTGTGGAGTCACTCCACGTGCCATCATCCCTCGTCGAACTGCAATATTGGGAAACGTAAAGTACTGTCCAGCGAGAGAAGAGACCTAGACTAGTGATGTATCCCAACAAGTAGACCTCAGAGACAATTAATCGACGTGAGGAGGGCCTATCACTGTGTCTCCCTACCGTACTGCAGTGATCATATGCGTGGGTCTGACTTCAATCTCAACAGCGTACTGCAGACGTTCCAGCACTCCCTATTGCTGTTGCAACAACGTAGCAACAACACCCGACGTTTAGCCCTATGTGATGTCAGTACTGTGGCCCCATCCCAAAAGTCCCCCTCCAATGCTCAAGACATGGAACCACGTGCATCAATGCATATGACTCAACATACCTCAGAGAAACTAATGAATTTGTGAAGTGCTTCGAACATTTCTAACAATGTGATTTAGTGCCTCATTCTCAGCACAGTCGTGAACAGTGTGCAATGTGCACGCACAACTTAATGTCCCATGAACCTTGTTTTTTTTCTTAAATTTCTTTCTCAAGTGTTGTTTTTGTAATGTATGTGATACCTTGTATGTGTTTGTTTTACACTGTAATTCTTATTACAAATTACTGTATTGTTCTCCACACCATGTTTTTTTGTATCTTGTATTTATGGTTGTGTGTATGCAAACAGTGTGCCTGAAGTCCCCATAAACTGAAGCAGATACCACCACTGTCATTGTGAATGGACCATCAGTTCAGGGAACATTTTGTAAAGGTTATTCTTGCTGCAGGGAGACAGAATGAATCGGAGGTTGTAATTAGATTCTGAAAGCTCACAAAGAGATTGTTAACTTAAATAATATCATGTGTGAGTGAGTTCAGGTTAGTTTAATGATTAAAATTGTTGTAACATTTTGGGCATTTAATTGCGGAGCACTCCAACTCTGATTGTAAAGAATAAATTGCTCCATATTTGGCTCACATGTCCGGGCCATATTTAGAGAGTGAATGTCTGTGTGAATCGGTGTTTGGAAGGGGCTCCCTGGGTATGGATGTGTGATGTGAGTGTTAGTGTTCCATATTAAGAAGGTGATGTTGGCTCCATCATAAACAATCCTCCCTCTATGAGCTGCATTTTTCAGTTGCAGTGATTTTCTTTATAGAGTGCGGTATGTGCAGCCAGTTTGCGAGATTGTTCTTGGGCGATTGACTCACTACCTTGCTCCTAAGTGAGCCAACCGCTCACCAATTACAATCTAAAATGGCGTGGGGGCTATGAGAGGTGGCATGAACCTCCTCTCATATTTCTATCTTACGATTCTCCTCTCTAATTGCATGCGGTGGAAAGTTGCTATTCCTTCACACGCGGACTTCCCACGCAGCGTCTCTCGTCACCCGGGTGGTCCAGTGACAGGCGGGCTCGGTCTGACTTTGAAAGGATAAGCCGGCAGGTGTGAGGGGGTCGAGTGAATGCTTTCCAGACGCCGACATTGTCAAGAGGCACACCCACAGGGCTAGAAGTAGCGGCTGGGCTAGAGGTTCCGTTACTTCGCAGAAACTTAGCGAAAACACTTTCTGGCGGGCTACCAGCGAGGCGTGGGAATGACTTGTGTACCCAGGCAGCTGTGGCGGGAAAATTCCCGCGCTTTCTGCAAAATAGTAACTGTGATTGGCTTGCTCAGGGCATAGCTCTGTGACGTAGCAAGATCGGCGCAGAAATTGGCGCCAAGAATCTCCATTGGTGGAATGGTAGCGTTCCGGCAATGGAGTGGAATTTTCCGCCGGTTTTCGAGTTGCTGATTGGAACGTTTAACCACGGCCACTGTCGTGGGGGGCGGGAATGTTCTGTGTTCGGTTTTGTACGGGTGCTCTGGGGAGTAGTTGGCTCTCGCCTTTCGGTCGAGGACGTCGAAGCAACCAGCCAGCGGCTCCGGTACGGCAGATCGTGTCCTGGGAGTCAAGAAGTCGGTTTGGTAATGTATGTCCGCAGCACCGGCAGATAGGGATTTTCCTAGGTGACAATCACAGTTCAGCAGAGCGCGCCTGTTCGTCTTTTTCTAACTTTGTTCTGTCTTGGGTAGCAGCAATTAATGTTGGGTTGGCTATGTGTTTTCTCTAAGAATTGAGTTGCTAGGAATTGGCTGCACATATCACTTCGTCATAATCCTCACAATCTAGTTTTAGGGACAACTTCACTTTCACAGCGTTTGTTTAAGTATCCAATTAGAGCCAATTTGATGTATTGTTAATGTTTCATGTGTTGTTGTTTATTATTTTGTGTTTAGTCTTAATAAATCATATTGTTATTTTGGACAGAACTTTCATTCTGTTAATAGGTAGAGCAACCACATCATTCCTCACTATGTTAATGAAACCTTCGCTTAATTAACTTATTTATCAAATTAAATTATTGCAGGTGCCAAACTCTCTTCTACTCCACTGGCAGGGTTGATTAGAGTCAGTTCGCGTATTTTTTTTTATCCTTGTGCAACAGCAAAAGTTGGAGCTAGAATAGGGGGGGCTCAGAGCATCATGAACATATATGTAGATTCTAGAAGAATTGAGTGTTAAATACACTGCTAGCCCCGGCACCTCGCAGGGTAGCATGGAGAGCTGCATCAAACCAGTCTCAGGACTGAATACCACCACAACAACAACAAGACAGAGGCTTACCGACAGCCACTCTTCCCACGCGCTATTCGCGAGTGGAACGGGGCTGAAGGGCTCAGGTAGTGATACAAAAAGTACCCTCCACCACATATCATTAGTTGGCTTGCGGAATGTGATGTACATGTAGATGTAAGAACGTTGGGAAGCTTGTAGCGGCTGGTGTATGACTGAAAAGGCTGGACGAGTGTGTGAGTGAGAACAACTCACAACCCACACAACCCGGAGAGAGTGTCAAAAAATTCATGTAAGTAGCGCTGCCATCGGAGACGTGTATCAGATAGTTGTCTGATGTTACGAGGAACCTCTCAAACTCGGACGGAGTGTGGAAAACATCCAAACAGCTCACGTGCCCGGAGCTGTAAGTTTCATTCGCCTGAAGAAACGACTGAACGAAAACAGAATCGACCGGCCACACAGTTATTAAAACCAGTTCATTGTTCGATAACTAGCTGCGATCTGCTATGTCAGCATTTTTTTTTATCGGAATGACGTCTACGACTTCTGACGTTGCGACCGAGAGCAGCTGTCGCTCGTTTGCGCCGAGTCTTGGAGAGCACACATTATTAGCGTGTGACCTGTGCGCCCTCTACCCCTTTACAGCGACAGGTTGTAGTTGTGGGGTCCGAATGGCCGGCGGACGGGGCTCCACACTTGTTTGAGAAGTCGCCAGTTTGCAGTACCCCCCCCCCCTCCCCCCCGCCCCTCACCACGCGCTGCGCAGCGAAGCCTTTCAGACGGCGCGTGTGCCTCGTCCGAAACCGGCCTCCAATTACGACGGCTAATCGCATTAGGGTCACGTGTCCCGCACGTGGCGCGCCGCTGGTCAGTCGCACGCGTGCAGCCGTCCCCCACCACGTGCTGACCGCCGCGCCCCACCTGTCTGCTCGCGGCTGCTCTCACTGCACGGGCAGTGCACGGGCGGTTGCCGCCCCCAGTACCGGCTGCGGCGTGTGCACCGCGCCGATGAATATCGTGACCGCGCAGCCAGGAGGCGAGGCATCAGCGCAGGCAGCCCGACTGCTACGTTCGACCAGCTCTTCCAGTCATTTCAGATCGGGTTGTTCACTGGACCAGTCGAGTTACGATGGAGGGTGTGAGTGTCCGTCAAACTGTGAGCGCAGCCCTGCGAAGACGCCTGTTGTCACCGTCAGAGTTCATTGATGTTCATTTTACAACCTCCCGTCAAAAGATTATCCAACGAAAAACACAATCAAACACGACAGGACCACCTTGGCTTGACTCTACCCTCTACCTGACGCATTGTCATCCACAAAGATCCCATCGTTGTTTGGGAACATGAAGTCCATGAATTGTTGCAAATGGTCTCCAAGTAGCCGAATATAACAATTTCCAGACAATGACGCATTCATTTGGACTAGATGCCAACAGAAACTATACTAAACCCCATCCGAACCGCCCAGCCCACATACGTCACTAGACGCGGATATGGAGGGGCATGTGGTCAGCACACCGCCCTCCCGGCCGTATGTCAGTTTACGAGACCACTCGTGTAAACACAGCCCACAGCATTATGGCGGCACCACCAGCTTGCACATTGGCTGTTTGTAACTTAGGTCCATGCCTTCGTAGGACTTGCGCCACACTCGAACGCTGCCACCAGTGGATTAAAAGCCAAGCCGGGCCGTCGGCGTTCCCAGTTCCTCATGTAATTTGAGAAAAAAAGAAGAGTCGGAGAGCGGTCGGACCACACTGCACAGCCACCGTCCACCTTCTGCATCGCTTCGCCCTCTGAAGGTATGTAGAGTTATTTGCCGCTGTGAGCACCAGCCGCTTCTCAGGCCTTTTATCGTTCAGTAGAGGAGGGAAGGAAGATTAGGGTTTGACGTCCCATTGACATCGAATTCAACGGAGACGGTGTTCTTTGGAGCACTGGGTATTTCCGTAACTATGTTACAAACTTTGAGGGGCGATTGTGAAGGGGCGAGGGATCGTGGTCCGGCAACGACCGAATCGAAAACTTCGGGCCAAAGTCGTCCTGATACCTCTGGCAGTGGTCCTCTTGTACTGCAGCCTCACTGCTTCCCATTTCTAGCAGGAAGTAGTACCGACCAGAACAAGAAACAAGTGTCCAGTAAACACGGGCTCTAAAGCGCACACCTTAGCAGCGATCATCACTTGCTCGTCTTTGCTACTGTGAAACACATCTGAAACGCGCTGCTAAGCCCGCAGGATAGGATAAGTAGTAGGAATTGTGGAAGCGGGCCAGAATGAGCAGCTGTCAGTTACACTCCAAACATAACACTTTATTCAGTGCTGCAAACATTACAGCACAACTTCTAAGCTTGACTGTCGACAGAAAACGTCTTTACTTCCAAAAGCGGCTGAAGGCCCATACATTTAAAACAACATAATTACAATAACCTTTCAATAGGCAGAAGGCCCAAGCTTTATGACCAATAAGAAACCTTACTTCAAAACGGCTCAAGGCCTTTGTTTAAGAAAAACTGCTACCATTTTGCCGAGACAGAAGGCCCAAAGCCTTTAACCTTAAATAGTATTCAAGCCCAAGTGACCTAAGACTTGATAAGTAAGAAATCACAATTTTAAAGAGGCTGAAGGCCCATCATTTTAAGAACAACACAACTACAATAAATTTTTAACAGGCAGGAGGCCCACAGCTTTACCATCCAAAAGGTAATACTCCTAAGTAAGATACTTAAAACTTAAAATGACTGAAGGCTGATGCTTTTAAAAACAATACACTGCAATAACTTTTCAATAGGCAGAAAGCCCACAGCTTTATCTTCCAAAACGTAATACTTGAAAAAATAAGATCCCTAAAACTTAAAGCGGCTGAAGGCCGATCCTTTTAAAACCAATACACTACAATAAATTTTCAACAGGCAGAAAGCCTTTGATTTTAAAAACACGAGCATATAAATTCAAACCATCGGCAATGAGCCATTAAAAACACACAATTAAATGCCAATAAGAATGGTAGTCTTGGCAACGGCGCTCAAGGGGCATGGCCTGACCTTGAAATCTTAAGGTGCGCTTAGGTGAGACAAGAAGTCGGCGCAACTACACTCGACCCGCCGGCAGCACTACCAAGAGACAGTCAGGGACCCACTGGCAAGACGACTTGCTAACCACCGACCCGTGTACGAGGATTCCAAAGCCAAAACGTTGCAGCCATAGCCGCCCACAGCCAAAAATACATTAATAGAACTTTCTCGGGCTTCAAGACGCGCCAGGTGGTTTTAACCACCTGACGCAGCAGGAAGCCCGAGCAAATTTTATTAATTCCTATCGCCGCGAAACCATGCATTCAAAAATACATTAAGCTGACAAAAAGTACACAGCATGTTGGACAGCGACTAAAGGTGAGGAAAGGACGCTGCCTGAGTTTACGTCGGCGACCAGGACAGGTTACCGGGACACTAACGGCCACAAGGCAGAAAATTCCACTGCTGCACTTGAATCTTAAACATAGTTAATTCCACCAAACGGCAGCTAAATCTTGACCAAAGAATACCGCCAACAGCGAACCACCAGCCAAGGGGACACCGTGAACAGACGTGGCTTCCGTAATTAAATCACCACTCTACTCTGATGTCCTGGATCGGTGAGCCACGAACCTTGAGGCAATCGGAACAGCTCCCCACACACTCCGACACTGCGTAGAGAGCGCCAGCGAGTCCGGCCGATTGCCACGCGAGGAGACTTGCTTGCTGATCCGCTCCAACCGACCGACTCACTGCCACTACTCCGACAACATTTAAAACAAGTTGTCAGTGGGAATGACACCAACTACACACACAGTTTGACAGACACTTGCACGAAGACACTCAGCAGTGGCTGTGCAATCACGAAAACAGATCGGGAGTCGATACACACACACACACACACACACACACACACACAGCCAACCCATAAGCGATCGGCGAACCAATTCACGTCGTCCCGTAGGACGGCCGACCGACGGTCCACGAAGACCGTGGCGCGGCTCAAGTGATGCGTGGCGGCAACGGTCGGCCGAGCTGTGGACACCCAGGCCCCACTGCTCACTGCTGCTCCAGACCGACTGAACTAGTGCCGCGTTCCAACTCCACGACTCGCAGGTCCCAACTGCCCTTCTGGCTCACTCCGTGGCAGACGACAACCGGGAAGTAATGGCAGTGCAGCAAAAATCACACATGAGGGCTATATCGATAGGCGCTGCTGCTGCCGCTGATGGACAGACAAAGCAGGAACTCAGTGACAACAGACATTCAAACTGACATATCGACGTGGCAACACCAACAAACAGGATGTAAAATAAGAGATGGCATGGGTATGGCTCAACATTTTTTCTACTGAACAAATGTTCATAGCTGTTAACTTGTTTGTAACATCACCACAGAATCGTCCCACTTATGTATTCTGACGGCTTTCAACTGGAAGTTTTTCGTTGTGTTCTGTTTTGAGCATTTTCCTTCATCTCTATGTCTGTCCTCTTCCAATGAAGCCCGCCGTTCCGATTCTCTTCCTACCTCTTCCTCTAATTCCTTCCACTTTCCCCTCTGGAGTTCTTAGTCGTAGAAAATTGCTACACAGGATATCCTCCAGCATATATTTCTTTCCTCTCTGACCACTTTCAATAACCTTCTCTCTTCCCCCATTTTCTTTTATTACTTCTTCATTCTTAAGTCTTTCAGTCCACTTCACCTTACGCGTTCTCTAAGCATTCTTCTCCAAAGCCACATTTCAGAACTATGTAAATATCTTTCTTCTTTCTTTTTAGGTGACCATGATTCACTGTTCTTAACACTACACTCCAGATGAAACATTCAGCAAATCTTTTCTTCGGCTCCACTGAAATTCTTCTAGCTGTTCGGAGCTGCTCAGCCTGTTCTAATCCTCTCCTTCCCGTAGACGCCCTGTTCCTTGTTTCTTCTGGACAGAATCAGTTGATGTAGTGGACTTTTGACTCCAAATGTGCACTGCATGACGTTTCCCCTGGAAAGCTCGCTGGTTGGGAAGGGCATGCATTGTCTCACAGTGGCAGTTCCTCCCTAGTTTGAAACCGATGGTCAGTAACAAGGGATGAGACTTCTCGCCAGTCCATGTCCAATAGGGGCTTCTTACGACCAGTGCTCTTAGGGCTAGTTACGTGACTATGATTGCAACACCATTTCTTATAGGCATGTCTGAAAGCCCACACTGATGCACCAATAAATCAAGCAACTTCATTGATGAAATGGCCATGGCGTCACAGCCACACCTCTTGGTCATTCTGTCATGTCTCCACGTCGACCCATCTGACTCTTACATGCGACCGTCACACAAATGCCACAGCACTGCCATGACATACAGAGGTGACAAAACTCATGGACAACCTCCTAATATCGAGGCGGGCCCCGTCGTGGGCGGCGCAGTGCAGCAGCTCCACCTGCCATGCACCCAACAAGTCGTTCCAACTGCGCTGTAGAAACCTCGAGCCATGCCGCCGCTATAGCCCAACTGTTGTCGCTGCAGGGTGTTCTGCACCAACTGCCTTCTAGGAGATCTCCCATTAATGTTCGATGGCATTCATGTCGGACGATCTGAGTGGCTCGAAATGTCCAGAATATTCTTCATACCAATCGCGGACGGTTGTCGCACAGTGACATGTCTCACTGTCATCCTCAAAAATTCCGTCTTTCTTTGGGAACGAGAGGTCCACGAATGGCTGCAAATGGTCTGCAAGTAGCTGACCTGTTGTGTGCGTACTGTAAGACCTTCGGTGCCCACACCATCAGATTATTTGACCTGTCGCTCTAACGAAGTAGGCGAGTATCAGCAATATGTCTCGTGGCCTTATCGTGGCGTGTTTACCTTCCGCAGTAAGGTCAGACGATAGAAATGCCACTTGCACGCTTAGAGTATCAGATTGACGGTGACCAACTTTAAACAGAACTTGATTAATTTTCACACAACTTTATTAAAATAACAAGAAGCATAAAAATTACTTAACTTGGTTTCAGATGCTATTTACAATTGACAATCTGAAGTTCCTTCGGTATTCGTACGTTAATCTTATTGTCACATATTTCTCTGATACTTGACAAAAGTGTCTATACATTTATCTTCATGACTATGTACAGGAATACGGTAATCTTATTAGGTGCAGACTTTAACTTGACTGTAGACTGGTGCAGACAAATGTAGCACTCGTACAGACTGGTACAGACTAATGCAGACTGGTGCAGACAAATGCAGACTGACTAATCGGAGGTCTGTACACTCGTTATAATACCTCGCGCGTTAACGTATCACTGCGCGAGTGTGATCCGCGAGGAGAAGAGGTTCTACGTTAGCAGCAATCTCATTGGCTGCGTTACACATTAACACGCGGATCGGCAGAAACAGAATTTGGTCCATCTCTACGGCAGTGCCATCTCGTAGTGCGGAGACGGACGAGCGCTGCGCCTGCGCTGTTGTGCTTAGCGGGGCGCGCTCTAGTGGGAAAGTTGCGTACGCGCTGACTACGCGGAACTATGTACACAAAACGAACATAGCCATCTCCAGTAAATGATGGATTCATTTGGACCACAGGACCCAGTCCATTTCATGTCAACACAGCCCACACCACTACGAGGTGCATTCAAGTTCTAAGGCCTCCGATTTTTTTTCTCCAGACTGGAAAGAGATAGAAACATGCGCATTGTTTTAAAATGAGGCTGCATTCATTGTCAATATGTCCCAGAGATGGCAGTACTGTATGGCAGATGGAATTTTATCGCCAGCGGCGAGAATGACAACTGTTTTAAATACTTAAAATGGCGACGTTTTCCTTACTTGAACAGCGTGCAATCATTCGTTTTCTGAATTTGGGTGGTGTGAACCCAATTGAAATTCATCGACAGTTGAAGGAGACATGTGGTGATGGAGTTATGGATGTGTCGAAAGTGCGTTCGTGGGTGCGACAGTTTAATGAAGGCAGAACGTCGCGTGACAACAAATCGAAACAACCTCGGGCTCGCACAAGCCGGTCTGACGACACGATCGAGAAAGTGGAGAGAATTGTTTTGGGGGATCGCCGAATGGCTGTTGAACAGATCGCCTCCAGAGTTGGCATTTCTGCGGGTTCTGTGCACACAATCCTACATGACGACCTGAGAATGCGAAAAGTGTCACCCAGGTGGGTGCCACGAATGCTGGCGGACCACCAGACGGCTGCCCGTGTGGCATATTGCCGAACAATGTTGACACACAACGACAGCACGAATGGGACTTTCTTTTCGTCGGTTGTGACAATGGATGAGACGTGGATGCCATTTTTCAATCCAGAAACAAAGCGCCAGTCAGCTCAATGGAAGCACACAGATTCACCACCACCAAAAAAATTTTGGGTAACTGCCAGTGCTGAAAAAATGATGGTGTCGATGTTCTGGGACAGCGAGGGCGTAATCCTTACCCATTGCATTCCAAAGGGCACTACGGTAACAGGTGCATCCTAAGAAAATGCTTTGAAGAACAAATTGCTTCCTGCACTGCAACGAAAACGTCCGGGAAGGGCTGCGCGTGTACTGTTTCACCTAGACAACGCACCCGCACATCGAGCTAACGTTACGCAACAGTTTCTTCGTGATAACAACTTTGAAGTGATTCCTCATGCTCCCTACTCACCTGACCTGGCTCCTAGTGACTTTTGGCTTTTTCCAACAATGAAAGACACTCTCCGTGGCCGCACATTCACCAGCCGTGCTGCTATTGCCTCAGCGATTTTCCAGTGGTCAAAACAGATTCCTAAAGAAGCCTTCGCCGCTGCCATGGAATCATGGCGTCAGCGTTGTGAAAAATGTGTACGTCTGCAGGGCGATTACGTCGAGAAGTAACGCCAGTTTCATCGATTTCGGGTGAGTAGTTAATTAGAAAAAAAATCGGAGGCCTTAGAACTTGAATGCACCTCGTGTGGAGGCTTGCGTAACGCCTTGTTGACAACTCGTGTCCGTGGCTTCCTGGCGCCTGCGCTACACTGGAAGCCCACCATCAGCTCTCACCAACTGAAGTCGGGACTCGTCTGACCACGTCACGGCTTTCACGTCGTCCAGGGCGCAACCGATGTGGCCACGAGCCCAGGGCAGGAACTGCAGGCGGTGTCCTGCTGTTACCAAAGGCACTCGCGGCGGTCGTCTGCTGCCACAGTCCATTAACGCCGAATTTAATTATCTTAACGAATAAGTCCGCCGTATGTCCCACATTTATATCTGGGGTTATTTCATGCAGTGTTGCTTGCCTGTTAGCACAGAAAACTGTGCCGCTGCGCTCGGTCGTCAAGTGAATGGCTCTGAGCACTATGGGACTTAACTTCTGAGGTCATCAGTCCCCTAGAACTTAGAACTACTTAAACCTAACTAACCTAAGGACATCACACACATCCATGCCCGAGGCAGGATTCGAACCTGCGACCGTCGTGGACGCGCGGTTCCAAACTGAAGCGCTTAGAACCGCACGGCCACACCGGCCGGCGCGTCAAGTGAAGGAGGTCGCCCAGTGAATTGTGCGTAGTGAGAGGTAATGCCTGAAATTTGGTACTCTCGGCAAGGTCTCAACACTATGGATCTCGAAGTAAACGTAAATCGTGCTTTACTTTAACCTCGTACAGTTTTGCGATAGTTTCATATTACCAAAGTCGCCAAATATCAGGCAAAATCTGTCAGTAGTTCTAATGGAATGTTGTCTACTCCTGGGGCCTTGTTTCGACTTAGGTCTTTCAGTGCTCTATCAAACTCTTCACGCAGTACGATATCTCCCATTTCATCTTCATCTACATCCTCTTCCATTTCTATAACATTGCCCTCAAGTACATCGCCCTTGTATAGACCCTCTATATACTCCTTCCACCTTTCTGCTATCCCTTCATTGCTTAGAACTGGGTTTCCATCTGAGCTCTTGATATTCATACAAGTGGTTCTCCTTTCTCCAAAGGTCTCTTTAATTTTGCTGTAGGCAGTATCTATCTTACCCCTCGTGAGAAAAGCCTCTACATCGTTACATTTGTCCTCTAGCCATGCCTGTTTAGCCATTTTGCACTTCCTGTCGATCTCATTTTTGAGACGTTTGTATTCCTTTTTGCCTGCTTCATTTACTGCATTTTTATATTTTCTCCCTTCGTCAGTTAAATTCAATATTTCTTCTGTCACCCAAGGATTTCTACTAGCCCTCGTCTCTTTACCTACTTGATCCTCTGCTGCCTTCACTACTTCATCCCTAAAAACTACCCATTCTTCTTCTACTGTATTTCTTTCCCCCATTCTTGTCATTTGTTCCCTTATGCTCTCCCTGAAACCCTGAAACTCTGTACAGCCTCTGGTTCTTTCAGTTTATCCAGGCCCCATCTCCTTAAATTCCCACCTTTTTGCACTTTTTTCAGTTTTAATCTGCTGTTCATTACCAATAGATTGTGGTCAGAGTCCACATCTGCCCCTGGAAATGCCTTACAATTTAAAACCTGGTTCCTAAATCACAGTCTTACCATTATATAATCTATCTGAAACCTTTTAGTATCTCAAGCGTTCTTCCATGTAAACAACTTTCTTTCGATTCTTGAACCAATTGTTAGCTATGATTAATTTGTGCTCTGTGCAAAATTCTACCAGGCGGCTTCCTCTTTCATTTCTTACCCCCAATCCATATTCACCTACTGCGTTTCCTTCTCTCCCTTTTCCTACTACCGAATTCCAGTCACCCATGACTATTAAATTTTCGTCTCCCTTCACTATCTGAATAATTTCTTTTATGTCACCATACAAGCATATAGACTTGTACTACTGTCGTAGGCGTGGGCTTCGTGTCTATCTTGGCCACAACAATGCGTTCACTGTGCTGTTTGTAGTAGCTTACCCGCATTCCTATTGCTTTATTCATTATTAAACCTACTCCTGCATTACCCCTATTTGATTTTGTATTTATAACCCTGTATTCACCTGACCAAAAGTCTTGTTCCTCCTGCCACCGAACTTCACTAATTCCCACTATATCCAACTTGAACCTATCCATTTGCCTTTTTAAATTTTCTAACCTACCTGCCCGATTAAGGGATCTGACATTCCACGCTCCGATCCGTAGAACGCCAGTTTTCTTTCTCCTGATAACGACGTCCTCCTGAGTAGCCCCCGCGCGGAGATCCGAATGGGGGACTATTTTACCTCCGGAATATTTTACCCAAGAGGACGCCATCATCATTTAATCATACAGTAAAGCTGCATGCCCTCGGGAAAAATTAAGGCTGTAGTTTCCCCTTGCTTTCAGCCGTTCGCAGTACCAGCATAGCAAGGCCATTTTGGTTAGTGTTACAAGGCCAGATCAGTCAATCATCCAGACTGTTGCCCCTGAAACTTCTGAAAAGGCTGCTGCCCCTCTTCAGGAACCAAATGTTTGTCTGGCCTCTCAACAGATACCCCTCCGTTGTGGTTGCACCTACGGTACGGCCATCTGTGTCGCTGAGGCACGCAAGCCTCTCCACCAACGGCAAGGTCCATGGTTCATGGGGGGTTCTTGTACAATAACATATTAAATTATTTGAATATGTTCGTGAATTACCCCGTATATGTGCATGTCACTATCCAATGACTTTCGTCAACTCAATGTACGTCAGCGCTGGAGCACCCGATGACTGTCTGCCATTAAATTTGGCCATCTACTGCACTCCAAGAACGTCGGTGTGAGGTAAGCTTATTCACGGAGACAGTTTGCAATACGGTGACATCCGAATATTTTCTGAGCAAGAAAGAGAAACGGAAACATCCCCCCAAAGTAGACTGTGGTAACAAACAGCGATAGAGTGCTGTTCTTTGCAGTCGAGAATCTTCCGAAGAATTTCAGGGGAAAGAAGTATTAGTATCTGGGACGCTATCCATGGACGGAGTATTGATCTGGAAAGTGTACACTCCAAGAATATCCAGCGCTCCCCTCGCAAGAGTTCTTTAGTGAGAATGGAGTTGAGAACGAAAGATTCAGTCCTTTTCTAACAATACGAAGAAGAAGAATCTAGAGTTACGTATTTTGTGACAGATCGCTGTGGCCGAGCGGTTCTAGGTGCTTCAGTCCGGAACCACGTTGCTGCTGCGGTCGCAGGTTCGAATCCTGCCTCGGGCATGGATGTGTGTGATGTCTTTAGGTTAGTTAACTTTAAGTAGTTCTAAGTTCTAGGAGACTGATGACCTCATATGTGCTTACAGCCATTTGATCCATTTTTTTACGTTATCTTGTTAACCGTTTTGTTTCTTTGCTGCTGTTACCTAAAGTCCGCGCTAATCATTACATGAAAAATGAACATAACACATGCTGACAGTTTTAGAAAGAACATCTGATTGTCTGCTACAAGCTATACTTTTCCAGTATAAATATAAGCTTTAAGGTTAACCGACAGCACTGTAATTCTGTAATACACGGCTAAGGAAAGAGCACATGAACGGACTGGATCGTAGTACAGAGTTAACAGAATTCCGCGTTTCAATCTGTTGAAACGGAACCCTTGCAGGACACCTTTTTTCCTCTCTGCCTGTCTTTTCAAAGCCGTTCTTCTGAGGAACAAGTAGACGTATCCAACTGAAATTTATATCACGTACTAAGATCTACGGTTCGCTGGCGGTGTAAAAAATTGAAGTCAATGTAGTCAAAAGATACGGCTATTTGTGTCACGCATTTTGATACTCGAAAACTCATTCATCAAAGCTTACGGGGTACTTCCCATAGGCCTAAAATCATAAAATTTCGCAACAAGCAGTATTTCACGCTGCAGCCACAGGAAAAATCCGAAAACAGTAAATTTGTAATTATATCAAATGAAAACTTTTTTTTTCTTTTTTTGTAACTTCTTATCTAACTCTCCATCTGTTTAGATCTCTTTTCCTAAGGAGCTGCTAGAGGTACCAAACTGAAATTTAGGTCGCATGCCGAGATCTATAGGCCCCCGACTTTGTAAAAAAATGCAAGCTTCTAAGTCAATGCAGCCATAAGATGCGACCATTTGTGTCACATAATTTGATTTTCGCAAACTCACTCAAACCTTCCAGGGTACTTCCCTTTGGACCAGAATCGTGAAATTTGGCATCAAGCAAGATTTCACGGTGCAGCCAAAGGAACAAATCCGAAAACAGAAAGTTTGTAATCAAATCACACGAAAAAATAATTTTTTATTCATTTCTTGTGCGACTGTATCAATCTCTGTTCCCATCGGCTAAACGTATCAAGTTCCAATGTATATCGCGTACTTAAGTCCACAGACCTTCGGTGGTGTAACAAATGTAAACTGCTATGTCAATCGAACGGAAAGGTACGGCCATTTATGTAGCATATTTTGACACCCGCAAACTCACTCATCAAAATTTTATTTTGACTACTAACAGTTTCGGAATTCCAGTATGCCGTCTTCGGGCCCCATATGCATCTCTGCAGTTGCTATCAAGTATTCGAAAGAAGCGCTTGTGAAACGGTTTGAATTCACGACATGCAGGGCTATATGGCACTGTATGGCATTATCGTTCATTTAGGGACATGCATGTCCGCCCCGATAGCTGAATGGTCAGCCTGACGGACTGCCGTCCCGAGTGGGTCGGGGATTTTTCTCCGCGCAGGGACTGGGTGTTGTGTCGTCTTCATGATCATTTCATCCCCGTCCGGCGCGCAGGTCGCCCAGTCGAACGTAGTGAGACCTGTACCAAGGTGGCCAGACCTGCCACGTAAGGGGCCTCCCGGCCAATGATGCTAGATGCTCATTTCCATTTCCAGAGAGATGCGTAACGGGCCTCAAGATGACGCAATGGAATGCCGAAACTTGTAGTCGTCAAAAAAATAAAATAAAATAACATCTCAGTTACACGGCTGTTGGTGATATTCATTGATATTGACAATTACTTAAGCAGCTGATGTCCCCTCTCCGTGATGGATCAACAGAGATTGAAATTAAAAGACTCAGTAGTTTTACATTCAGGCTGCCAATGTTTGTTTCATACACAACTTGTTTCAATATTAGGGATGCCTACGCGTCCGTGTAGCAATGGCTCGTGGAAACCTGATGATGGATTCATTCCGAAACGCATCACATGTGCGATGAAGTCATTCCTTGCCCGGTGTTTGACTTTTTACCACAGCGATCCAGTCAGCCCGAATGCAGAACTGCCGATTATGCCCCTGCCCCCTGCACGACTGTAAGTCACACTCGTGCTACTGAAAATAAAACATTCCCGCAAATCTTGGAATCCCCGGGGCCGGTAACTTGCCAGTAATAATGTCGACGATGGACAAAAATCACCAAGATTCTCGATTCCCGGAATGGATGAACTGCCATAATTAAGTTTGCACGGAAGCCTCACAGCGCCAATGCTACCCGCAGCTGGCCATCTTTTTTTTTATTTGATCTGTAATATCCCGTACGCCGAACAAGAACATCAATTCATAATGGGTCTCATATGTCATGTACTGACGGTAAACAACTCTGTATTCATTATGAAATAATATACTGGGTGAAGCACCTCAAACGTGCACCGCAAATGTTTCTCAAATGAAAAGTGCTATTGATGTGCGGTTTTCACATGGGCTTGTATTATTAGCCAATAAACAGATTGTAATAAAACTTAGAAGGCGTATTTTTTGCGCAAACACACACTTTTAATGCCTATTGAGATTAACAAACTAAAAGTAGGGTAAAGTGGAACGTCGGTGATCTTTGTTGAAGGATTCCAGTGCAAGTCGTTTACGAGAGATCGCATTTTGAAAAGTTCCCACACCGACGCTTGTACAGTACCTGCGCTCGCACACACAAAAGACAACAGAAGTGCGTACACTAGCTGTGTGGATTCTCACCAGCATCGAGAGAATTTACTTCCACAGGCTGTGTTCATAATGACCACCGGCAGCGGCAGCCCTCGCCTTCAGGCTGGTATGCAACGACTGCTGCACACGTGCCATCATTTCAGTGGATATGTCCGAGCTGGCTGTGGCAACACGTCGTCACGTATCTTCGGGTGCAGTTCCTATGTCCGTATAGACAGCGTCTTTCAGCTTTCCCCATTAAAAGATGACGTCATAGGCTTTCCCCAGTCGGCTCCTGGGTCCCCGCCCCTCCCCTCCCTTCCCCCCTCCCCACCTTCTCTGCTGGAGGGAATTTCGAATTTCAGTGGGAATTGTCAAACTCGCTGGAAATACAAAAACGATGGGAATTTCAAAAATGGTGGGAATTTCTTTGTCCCAAGGCTTTGCTAGTATTATATTGTAACAAATAAGCCCTAGGTCACAAATATTAAGTCAAAATTGGCCTGGTTTCGGCGCTACTATGAGCGTCGTCTTCAGAATTAGACTAACTGTACTAAAACATTAGGTATATAGTACACTTATCGTGTTAACTATAATTTTAATATTGACGACATGTGGATGCAAAGTAACGAACATCTAGAGATTTGTAAAATAGGTATAATGCAGAAACATGAGAAGAAGCTCAGCAATGTTTTTTGTCTGCTTTCTAATGAAAAATGCTCTCAGAATACATTTCAAAAAAGTAGTCACGTCTTTCATGAAAGAATTTTAAATAAAACCAACATCATCTTCACTCAGAATGAAAAAGTCCTGTTAGGAAAAGAACTAAAATACAACGTCAGGCCTAACCTGTCAGACAGAAATGTAAGAGAAAATATGCTTGTTGATTTAAAAATCGGTCTCGATTATAATAAGATAGATAATGCTTCTCAAGCCAGAATTGCGTGTGATGTAACCCGCATGCTAGAGAAAAATGCAGCTACACTCCTGGAAATGGAAAAAAGAACACATTGACACCGGTGTGTCAGACCCACCATACTTGCTCCGGACACTGCGAGAGGGCTGTACAAGCAATGATCACACGCACGACACAGCGGACACACCAGGAACCGCGGTGTTGGCCGTCGAATGGCGCTAGCTGCGCAGCAATTGTGCACCGCCGCCGTCAGTGTCAGCCAGTTTGCCGTGGCATACGGAGCTCCATCGCAGTCTTTAACACTGGTAGCATGCCGCGACAGCGTGGACGTGAACCGTATGTGCAGTTGACGGACTTTGAGCGAGGGCGTATAGTGGGCATGCGGGAGGCCGGGTGGACGTACCGCCGAATTGCTCAACACGTGGGGCGTGAGGTCTCCTCAGTACATCGATGTTGTCGCCAGTGGTTGGCGGAAGGTGCACGTGCCCGTCGACCTGGGACCGGACCGCAGCGACGCACGGATGCACGCCAAGACCGTACGATTCTACGCAGTGCCGTAGGGGACCGCACCGCCACTTCCCAGCAAATTAGGGACACTGTTGCTCCTGGGGTATTGGCGAGGACCATTCGCAACCGTCTCCATGAAGCTGGGCTACGGTCCCGCACACCGTTAGGCCGCCTTTCGCTCACGCCCCAACATCGTGCAGCCCGCCTCCAGTGGCGTCGCGACAGGCGTGAATGGAGGGACGAATGGAGACGTGTCGTCTTCAGCGATGAGAGTCGCTTCTGCCTTGGTGTCAATGATGGTCGTATGCGTGTTTGGCGCCGTGCAGGTGAGCGCCACAATCAGGACTGCATACGACTGAGGCACACAGGGCCAACACCCGGCATCATGGTGTGAGGAGCGATCTCCTACACTGGCCGTACACCACTGGTGATCGTCGAGGGGAGACTGAATAGTGGACAGTACATCCAAACCGTCATCGAATCCATCGTTCTACCATTCCTATACCGGCAAGGGAACTTGCTGTTCCAACAGGACAATGCACGTCCGCATGTATCCCGTGCCACCCAACGTGCTCTAGAAGGTGTAAGTCAACTACCCTGGCCAGCAAGATCTCCGGATCTGTCCCCCATTGAGCATGTTTGGGACTGGATGAAGCGTCGTCTCACGCGGTCTACACGTCCAGCACGAACGCTGGTCCAACAGAGGCGCCAGGTGGAAATGGCATGGCAAGCCGTTCCACAGGACTACATCCAGCATCTCTACGATCGTCTCCATGGGAGAATAGCAGCCTGCATTGCTGCGAAAGGTGGATATACACTGTACTAGTGCCGACATTGTGCATGCTATGTTGCCTGTGTCTATGGGCCTGTGGTTCTGTCAGTGTGATCATGTGATGCATCTGACCCCAGGAATGTGTCAATAAAGTTTCCCCTTCCTGGGACAATGAATTCACGGTGTTCTTATTTCAATTTCCAGGAGTGTATTTTATTGCTGTTTTAATCGGATTTTTGTCTTGTTGAGATTTCTTGTTGGAGGCCTTCAGCCGTGACAGAGTTGATAAATTACAATAAATGATAATCAGAAGCAGAAACTGACCTCAACCTTTCGCCCTTATCTGTTCTGCCCAGCGGGTTTAGCGGGCGTATCATGTACGTTATTTATTTTGGGTGAGAAACTGATGTAAAGATCGCTCCTAAATACGTAATTAATCGTAAAGATCAGATCTAATTACACTTGTATATGTATAGCGCTACACAGGAGCCCCTAAAATTGCTGTACAGTCCAACAATTGACGATGACATACAATTGGTGTTATCCTGTTAAAAAAAAAATTCACGAAACGAGTGACAGACTAACTCAAACCCTACATAGGACGATCCCTTCAAGTACAAACTGGTGGGAAAAAGGCTGAAGTTACCATCTTTATCTTTGGGGGGACATGTGTTCAGCTGGTATTTTAACCTATGCTAGATGGCTCCCATGACCCAGGGTCGGCCTGGGTTTATGTTGAAATGTGGGCCCATCCTGTGTTATATCTGCAATGGTGTCTACAGGTCAGTTCACTATGTATTACGTCCAGGACGGGGTTCAAGGTGATTCCAACATGCGTTATATCCAAAACAGTGTCTAGACAAGGATCCGCTACGTGTTACATCTGGGATAGAGTATGAGGGTGGATCCATGAGGGACAGGACTGGGTCAGCTTTATTGAAGCCATCCACAACACTCCCATAGATAGGGACACACAGTTAATAGAGAAACTGTACTGCATTTGTAGAACACATGATTGTGAGTGACTGAGTGCATTCGAGTGCAGTGCTCTACTACACGAGTCGACTAATGTGCTGTTCCGTACCGCATATAAGAATAATACTCACGTAGGACTGTCTCCGTCTTTCCAATGGACATCTAGCACACAAAATAGTGGAACTGGTATGATTATGTGCCATCGTTGTGAATCTTTAAGAGTATAAAAGGAGATGTGACACGTGCAGCAGGCTGCCTTGGTTTCTTGCTATTATGGAGAATCTAGATAATCTTGTTGCAAAATATTGGTAATATAACTTGCACCAAAGTTGTTACAGTGTTTATCAGGAGAAATTTAAATGTGCTTACATCCCCTACAGAATCGATTTGCGAAGTGTACTTCGCTATTTGTTGGGCTGTAACACTGTCGAAAATAATGTGCAAATGGTTGCAATTGAGCTTTTGCGATTGGTAACACGTATACAGGGTCTCTATGTGTATGTGTGTAGAGCTGTCACTAGTGGACGCTTGTGGTTTGAATGCGTAACTTGCCAACTGTTCGTCTGTATGTGTTTATTACAGTACGTCACCCCATATCACTGGTGTCTTTTCCATACCATTCGTCCGTTGGTACGTTGTTGACTACCACATAATGTTTGACAGACACCGCTTGCCTTAGGTGTAGAGAGCCTTGGCGGAACACTGGACATTAGCTACTTGTCACTGTTCAACACAGCACTAAATGTAGAGGTCGTCACCTTCAGACAGCTGTTTGGAGATGTTCCTCAATGCTGCAGACTCTTCCTATTTCCATATGCTGCAATTCCCGTCACATTTCTTTCACCAATAAGACAACAGTACCTCTTTTTATTTGTACTACCCCACAGCATCTTCCAGGGGTGCTCAACACGGGCACACAGATGATGTACATGGCTGCAGTATGAGGAGACAATGGTCTTGGTCTCTTCGAAATGGAGCGCCGAAACATTTGCTACCTCCTCACTGTGGAAGATGAGATTAAACATGTAGGTCATCACCTTCAGAAACAATGCCACAAACTCTTCCAGGTTCCATATGGTGCGATGTCTCCCACGTTTCTGTCAATAATTAACATCACCACTGTGTTCGTTTCTTGGGGCAGCAGCATAGTTTAAAGCATGCGATGTATATCCCTCTGTGAGAGCCAATGGATCGAAATATGTTAATGTCAGTCTAGCACCTGACACTTGATAATTCAGAAATCTAAAAAGAATTTAATGCCCTCCTGCATGACAATTTACAATTTGAACACAAGAATGCTCTCAAACTACACTACTGGCCATTAAAATTGCTACACCAACAGGAAATGCAGATGATAAACGGGTATTCATTGGACAAATATATTATACTAGAACTGACATGTGATTACATTTTCACGCAATTTGGGTGCATAGATCCTGAGAAATCAGTACTCAGAACAACCACCTATGGCCTTAATAAGGGCCTTCATACGCCTGGGCATTGAGTCAAACAGAGCTTGGACGGCGTGTACAGGTACAGCTGCCCATGCAACTTCAACACGATACCACAGTTCATCAAGAGGAGTGAGTGCCGTATTGTGACGAGCCAGTTGCTCGCCTACCATTGACCAGACGTTTTCAATTGGTGAGAGATCTGGAGAATGTGCTGGCCAGGGCAGCAGTCGAACATTTTCTGTATCCAGAAAGGCCCGTACAGGACCTGCAACATGCGGTCGTGCATTATCCTGCACAAATGTAGGGTTTCGCAGGGATCGAACGAAGGGTAGAGCTACGGGTCGTAACACATCTGAAATGTAACGTGCACTGTTCAAAGTGCCGTCAATGCGAACAAGAGGTGACCGAGACGTGTAACCAATGGCACCCCATACCATCACGCCGGGTGATACGCCGGTATGGCGATGACGAATACACGCTTCCAATGTGCGTTCACTGCGATATCGCCAAACACGGATGCGGCCATCATGATGCTGCAAGCAGAACCTGGATTCATCCGAAAAAATGACGTTTTGCCATTCGTGCACCCACGTTCGTCGTTGTGTACACCATCGCAGGCGCTCCTGTCTGTGATGCAGCGTCTAGGGTAACCGCAGCCACGGTCTGCGAGCTGATAGTCCGTGCTGCTACAAACGTCGTCGAACTGTTCGTGCAGATGGTTGTTGTCTTGCAAACGTCCCCATCTGTTGACTCAGGGATCGAGACGTGGCTGCACGACCCGTTACAGCCATACGGATAAGATGGCTGCCATCTCGACTGCTAGTGATACGAGGCCGTTGGGATCCAGCACGGCGTTCCGCATTACCCTCCTGAACCTACCGATTCCATATTCTGCTAACAGTCATTGGATCTCGACCAACGCGAGCAGCAATGTCGCGATACGATACACCGCACTCGCGATAGACTACAATCCGACCTTTATCAAAGTCGGAAACGTGATGGTACGCATTTCTCCTCCTTACACGAGGCATCACAACAACGTTTCACCAGGCAACGCCGGTCAACTGCTGTTTGTGTATGAGAAATCGGTTGGAAACTTTCCTGATGTCAGCACGTTGTAGGTGTCGCCACCGGCGCCAACCTTGTGTGAATGCTCTGAAAAGCTAATCATTTGCATATCACAGCATCTTCTTCCTGTCGGTTAAATTTCGCGTCTGTAGCACGTCATCTTGGTGGTGTAGCAATTTTAATGGCCAGTAGTGTATGTTTGACAGCTTACAGGAAGAGTCCTGTCCATCTGATTTCCGTAAGAGACAGTATATCACTGGCACCGGATGGATCTGCTTGTGAACCATCAGCAGCAGGACAGAATAAGCCAGTATCCCTACGTACAGTGAGGAGAGGGAGGGATGGGCTGTTCTTCTCGGAGGGGAGGTAATACTGGCCCTATACTAGTTAGACCGTGACCACACACCGATGTGAGTACACGTGCAACTGCGGCCCCACTCCTCTGCTGGTGCGAATCTTTTAGGGTGCGTTTTTGTGGTTGCTGTGTGATTTTCCTCAGTTCCGAGCACATGTGTTGCATTATGTAACATTGTTTACAAGTCCTGCTTTTTTCACGACAATGTCGATGTGTAGTTTGAACAATGAACTGTGGTGTTGTGTACTGGCCATCCTACATTTCAGTGCTGCCCTATCCCTTCTTCTATGTACATGATCTGCAGCAGCTATACCAAGGTGCCTTCTTGGGAGCAGTGGAATAGGGCGAAGTTGACGTGCAGTAAAGATAGCACCGTTTATTTGAATTTCGAGCATCAGGGTGTTTGTCGAGCAATGCAGTGGGAGACGTCTGTAGCGAACTCCAACGTCAAACAGCGATAGACACAGTCCTTCGCTGTTTGCTTACAGGTAGTACAGTCATTAAACTCCTCTCTGTCCAACATCAACATTTCATCAGTTCAACACATTTCCTGCCATTCAAGCCTTTTTCCCGCCAGCTTGTAGGTGAAGCGATCATCCTCTGTAGAGTTTATTTAAGTATGCCTCCCACTACTTTCGTATGGTATCGTGAATTTTTTCCCAGCAGGGTAACAAGTGTGATGTCGTCAGTTTTTGGCTGTATTGCAATTTTAGGCGCTCCTTGTGTAGAGTTGTATATATATATATATATATATATATATATATATATATATATATATATATATATATATATATATATGTGTGTGTGTGTGTGTGTGTGTGTGTGTGTGTGTGTGTAATTAGACCCAGTCTTTACTTCAGTTTCCCACCAAAAATGAATAACGTGCACTAATCCCACCTCCGTCCCCTGCATCTGGACAGTTCCCCTGTGTAGGGAGGTGGGCTGCACTTCGGCCTTCTGCCCATAAGGACTGGTGTTCTAGTTCAAATGGTTCAAATGGCTCTGAGCACTATGCGACTTAACATCTGAGGTCATCAGTCCCCCAGAACTTAGAACTACTTAAACCTAACTAACCTAGGGACAGCACACACATCCATGCTCGAGGCAGGATTCGAACCTGCGACCGTAGCGGTCGCGCGGTTCCAGACTGAAGCGCCTAGAACCGCTCGGCCACTCCGGCCGGCGGTGTTCTAGTCCTCGAAATTTCCGCCATTTTTGAAATTCCCACCATTATTTGAATTTGTAGAAAATTCGAAATTCCTGTCAAAAAAGCAGGTAGGAGAGTGAGAGGGGGAGGGGCCAGGGGAGAGGAGGCGGCTGGGGAAAACTGATGATGTCATCTGGGTGGGTGGGGACACTTAATTAATCAGTCAATTTGATATAAATTTGATATCAAAAGTGTTCTCGTCAATCCACTACTCACGTTACATCTCCTGTGTGTCCAGTCCAACGATTTGGAAACAATTCGTGAAGACATGCCGTACTACCTCGTGCACTATGAGCTGGACAGCCGTGATGTTGGTACCACAGATTTCTCCTAGCCTGCAGAGGAACGTTTTCTAGCATCTGTGGAAGATGGACTACTTGTGCACATTGAGTGTTCCGTCTGTGAAACAAGGACCTATGAGCAGATGCTTCACTGTCCCACACCACACGTTTACACTCCACGGAAGCTGACATTCCACCCGACGAAGCCAACGGGGGTTGTCAGCAGACCAGTAGTGCATGTTCAGCGGTTTACCTTGCCATGACATGTAAATGTTGCTTAATCACTAAAAACAAACTAGGTCTACATCATACTTCTGGAGTCTTCTTTCTTTCTTTTGCTACTGCCTCTATCCTGCATTGTGCGCAGGGTCGGCAGGTTTAAGTACGGAATTGGCATGGTTAATTTTTAGGCCAGATGCCCTTCCAGCCGCCACCCCATACCCCCCGGGACGGAATTAGTGCACCCCAGCTGTCCGCATCCAGTGTAAACCGTGTGAATGTGTTACAAATGTCTGTGAGTCGTGTAACTGAGGCGGGAAGTGGGGACCAGCCCGGTATTCACCTAGTAGGATGTGGAAAACCGCCTAAAAACCACATCCAGGCTGGCCGGCACACCGGCCACCGTCAGTAATCCGCCGGGCGGATTCGATCCGGGGCCGGCGCGCCTACCCGAGTCCAGGAAGCAGCGTGTTAGTGCTCTCGGCTATCCTGGTGGGTTACATCATACTTAGCCGGCCGCGGTGACTGAGCGGTTCTAGGCGCTTGAGTCCGGAACCGCGCGACCGCTACGGTCGCAGGTTCGAATCGTGCCTCGGGCATGCATGTGTGTGATTTCCTTAGGTTAGTTAGGTTTAAGTAGTAAGTTCTAGGGGACTGATGACCTCAGATATTAAGTCCGATAGTGCTCAGAGCCATTCGAACCTTTTGATTTTACATCATTCTTCTGGAGTATCCTGTCCTAATGCCCATGTACAGAAGTTAATACGATTCTGATAATTGTTCCATGTACAGTAGCTCTTGATAGGGTGACAGGGATGGAACCTACGTCGATGGAGAATGCATGGGACACTTGCCTGACTCTTGCCACTTCCTTGGGCGACTGCACGCGATCTGAATTCCGGATCAACTGTAACAGCAGCAAGAGCATTAATTCCCCCATCTTCTGTCATCATTTGTTTCCTTGTGTTACGTTGTCCAGGTGGTACGCTACCACTTTCACGTAACTGTTTGAAGAGACTGATAAATAACTGCAGAGATGGTTGATATCTTTTGGGATGTTTTGCCGTATACATTCTACAAGAAGTAACTGTATTCTTCCTACACTCTCCATACCCCATGAGCACGTCGGCTTTTTCTGCGTTGGTCCATTCGCAACGGACTGCTCGGACTGTGACAAACTGACTGACTGGTAAGTTGTAACGCACTCAGGGGAAACACAAACACACTCTGAAGCAAACATATCGACATCCTACACAGCAGCTATGCGGGTTGACTGGCACAAACAAGCGTCAGTGTGAAAAAATTTCAAAATACGATATCTCTCGTAAACGACTCGCATTAGAATCCTGCAACAAACACCACTCACGTTCTAATTTACCCTACTTTTAGTTTGTTAATGTGAATAGGCATTGTTATATTATTTGTTTTCAAATGTATGTTTGCCAAAAAATACACTTTCTAGGTGGTAATACAATTTCTTCATTGGCTAATAATACAAGCATCTTACTACCAGTGTGTGAAAAACGCGCATCTATAGCACTGTCCATTTCCGCAATATTTGCGGTGCAAGCCAAGCAAGTGAGATGTGCGATGCAAAAGAAACCAGCTCTTACATAAAAAACAACTATATCTGTGGCGATTATCGACTCTCCGAGATTGATCCGTAATTGCCCTTCTTCTCTCTCTGGATGCCCAATAGATCGAAGTAAATGCTATGTTGCTATAGCAAATAATAACCATTGTGTGAGCTAAAAATACCTCTATTTCAGTCTTGACTATACCAACATTGCGTTCCAGATAAATGGTATGCGGAGGTATAGAATTCGGCACTTCAGACAGAGATGGGGATTGTACGTTTGATGACGCAACGGTCAGCCATCTTAAGAGCTTTATTGTTAAATAATCTGTTGTTAAAAGTGAACCTCCATTTTCCAACCAAGCCCGATAACCTTGTTTGCAAAGTATTTCTACATGTGTGTCGTAATGTTACGCCGCCAAGCGCTATCGAGAGAACTGCGGACCAAAATGGCACTCTGGCCTGTGCAATGTGGAACTGATAAAAATTTAAGAAAGGACAGTAACTAAACAGGAAACGTTAAAAGTAAAATCCTAAATTTAAATGATTCCAGCATGCTGTTAATAAAAAAAGGTCAGTTCCATGGAATTCTTGAACTTCTTCTCTTCGACTATTATTTTAAATTTCGTAATTAGTCAGAACTGAAAGATAATAAAACGCGGAACGAACGCATTATTGTCTTGAGAAGAAATTATAACGTCAGCATAAACAAAACTAAAAGAAGCCTTCTTCTGCAGGACCACGTTTCGAAACGCTGTATTATCTTCTTGATGAAACTGAATACCATTCACGTTTCACGTCTGTTCAATACTACACTCGACAAAAAAAAAAAAAAAAAAAAAAAAAAAAAAAAAAAAAAACATCCTGCTGCCTTCAGAATGTCAAAGAGTGTATTCCAGTCAACACTGCCAGAAGTTCTTTCTCAATCTACAAATGTAGTTTTGCATTTCTTTAACCTTTGTCCTAAGAAGTCGTCATGTCAGTACCGCCTCGCGTGTTTGAACAGCAAATCAGGATATCATGCCACGACTTGATCAGCACCTCCGACTGGGCCTGAGAGGAAGAAACGCCTTTTGTCGCCTGGAATACTGGGAGTTTCGAGTTAACACAGTTGGTAGACCTGCAAGGTCGTTCGGCAGTGAGTGTGCAGTTTGTGCTGCGCCGTGTTGACATGTTGTGCCGCGCTATCTCTAGCAGTGACGTTGTCTTGTGTAAACAGTAACTCATGATCACCACAAACTCCGGCTGTGTAATATGTACCTCATCTGAAAGTGTCCACTCCCCGTCTCGAGAACAATGTCACTTCTTGTCTCCCTGGAACTTGTCTTCGATCATCATTAGTTCGGGAGTCATACATACAGTTTTTCGGCGCCGATGTTGCTGGAAACACGCTTCTCGGTTTTTCTTGTCACATCGACTTTTTTCTGTACACTGAAGCTTTCAACAACTTGCTCTGTCTTCGTCATGCCCAGTTCACTGTCGCACTAACTAACTTCCGTTCACCAGCTGATCACCCATCAGTGAACATTAATATGGGGTGGATCCGCACTTCACCCTTACGACGGCTTTACCTCTCGTGTGCACACTTTCGGTGAAGTGTCTCAGTGCCTGTGAACGAATGGCAGCCGTCTCTTCCTCAAGAGCCAAAGTCATGTTGGACTGTGGGGTCTGGAGCGAAGTCAATAATTTGTCCCAAATTTGTCTACAAATTATTGCATACCAGAGTCTCATTTATGACAGGATGTGTTGTCAAGATGATACAAATAATTACTTCGTAAAAATTTTTAATGTATTAACTACTTGGTCCACTTTGTTTTTGTAAATTCCGGGCAATTGTACAAAGTTTGAAACAGAAGTTGTAGAGAATTTTTTTTTGAAAAAATAATGGTAATAATGTTAACTGAAATTCTGTGAATGTCTCATACAATCTGCTTTCGTTAATACCATGGCACACGTGACTTCATGTTAAAACCGAAAAAAAAAGTTCCCTGTTAAGGAAATTGTACAGTGTACATACAACTTCACAATATATTTACAACATATGTTCAATAATGTCTCCACCCAGTTCTATGCATTTAGATGCAGGTGTTTGAACAAATTTTGTTACTCGTTTCAGTTTCACAGAGTTGTTCTTAATTTCGTCGATTGCATTCATAATGCAAGAAAGTAAGGTCTCACGTGTATTGACTACAGCAGATACACGCGTGGGACATGTTTTATTCGATTCACCAGAACAACAACAACAAAATAATAGGAAATCGTGCTTTACTTTAACCTCGCACAGTTTTGCGATGGCTTCATACTAGCAAAGTCGCTAAATTTCAGGCAAAATCTTTTAGTAGCCGTAACTCCGTAACTAAACATTTCCCGACCTATGTTTATCTGAACGTTTTTCTTCAGTTCTACTTGTAGAATTACGTATTAAAATATTTGCATATCTTCGTCAGTCACCCTCTATACGTGCGTGTGATCAACCCCTGCTCTCAAAGAACATTTCTCTCCTTCACACCTCCTATGTGTTACAGACCTCATTTGTGCAGAGACTGCAGTACACGCGCGAGGTGCTGTGAGTGGAATGCACAAATTCTAGGAAATGTTCACCAACCGGCGATCTTATGCAGTTATCGTCCACTGCGCGGGAAACAGCTCGTAGGGCGTGAATCCGCTATCTTGAGGCTGTAAGAAACTCTTAGCGAGGAACTGTTGCTTTAGAAATAATTAAATTTACAATCAGTTTGTTTATAGGTATGCCACTTACTTTTTGTTAGCACAATGCGAGAAACTACGCAATTATTCCACTTCATGAATCATAAATATTTTCCAGTCTTCTCACTTTCATAAAAAAGAAACGATAACTCCATATCTGCCTAATTCTTATCAAATTGACTTCAGTTACACATACAAATAACCGGAGATTGCATATGAAGTCCTTAAACGATACCGACTAAAGTAGACAACATGTCTGTCCTCGGAGACTGTCGAACCGGCTCTGACCTTACAACCGAAGACCTTCGCCCACCATCGAAGTTACACAACTGGCCATTAAAATTGCTACACCAAGAAGAAATGCAGATGATACACCGGTATTCATTGGACAAACATATTATACAAGAACTGACACGTGATTACATTATCACGCAATTTGGGTGCATATAACCTGCGAAATCAGTACCCAGAACAACCACCTCTGTCCGTAATAACGGCCTTCATACGCCTGGGCATTGAGTCAATCAGAGCTCGGATGGCGTGTACAGGTACAGCTGCCCATGCAGCTTCAACACGATGCCACAGTTCATCAAGAGTAGTGACTGGCGTATTGTGACGAGCCAGTTGCTCGGCCACCATTGACCAGACGTTTTCAATTGGTGAGAGATCTGGAGAATGTGCTGGCCAGGGCAGCAGTCGAACATTTTCTGTATCCAGAAAGGCCCGTACAGGACCTGCAATATGAGGTCGTGCATTATCCTGCTGAAATGTACGGTTTCGCAGGGATCGAATGAAGGGTAGAGCCACGGGTCGTAACACATCTGAAATGTAACGTCCACTGTTCAAAGTGCCGTCAACGCGAACAAGAGGTGACCGAGACGTGTAACCAATGGCACTCCACACCTACACGCCGGTTGGTACGCCAGTATGGCGATGACGAATACACGCTTCCAATGTGCGTGATGCTGTAAACGGAACCTGGATTCATCCGAAAAAATTACGTTTTGCCATTTGTGCACCCAGGTTCGTCGCTGAGTTAACCATCGCAGGCTCTCCTGTCCTTGATGCAGCGTCAAGGGTAACCGCAGCCACAGTCTCCGAGCTGATAGTCCATGCTGTTGCAAACGTCGTCGAACTGTCCGTGAAGACGGTTGTTCTCTTGCAAACGTCCCCATCTGTTGACTCAGGGATCGAGACGTGGCTGCACGATCCGTTACAGCCATGCGGATAAGATGCCTGTCATCTCGACTGCTAGTGATACGAGGCCGTTGGGATCCTGCACGGCGTTCCGTATTACCCTCCGGAACCCACCTATTCCATATTCTGCTCACAGTCATTGGATCTCGACCAACGCGAGCAGCAATGCCGCGATACGATAAATCGCAATCGCGATAGGCTACAATCCGAACTTAATCAAAGTCGGAAACGTGATGGCATGCATTTCTCCTCCTTACACGAGGCATCACAACAACGTTTCACCAGGCAACGCCGGTCAAATGGTGTTTGTGTATGAGAAATCGGTTGGAAACTTTCCTCATGTCGGCACGTTCTAGGTGTAGCCACCGGCGCCAACCTTGTGTGAATGCTCTGAAAACCTGATCATTTGCATATCACAGCATGTTCTTCCTGTCGGTTAAATTTCGCGATTGTTGCACGTCATCTTCGTGGTGTCGCAATTTTAATGGCCAGTGTGTAAATTTCGAAAATATATCGACACAAGTCACTGAATGATCGACACGATACACCGATACGAAAACAGCAAATTCGTGTGTCTATATTATTATTTATCATTATTTTCTTCACAATTTTCGGTAAATGTCTGAAGTTATCCTTTCAAATTGTAGTAGAACATAATTTTAATTTCACTGTGCGAAGTATCTTACAGGTTTTAGAGTTTTCATCACGTGCAGCGTTTCTCTTCCAGTGTGTGAAGCAAGTATATGGCACTGTGCGGTAGGAGGGGGGGAGGGGTGGGGGTGAAGGCGGTGTGAATGGAACAACAAGACATCCGATGAAAAATAACACACCAGTTGCGATAAAAAAACAATTTAAGCTCTACTAGTGTGCTATTTCTTCACATCGGCATTCTTCAAAGAGAATTGCTGAAAATTATGAACGCAAATCTAAATGACAGTGATTCGGAATGCTGACGTAATCGGCGTTCGGCGCTACTAGCAGAAACAGCAGCGTTTAACTTCACCAAGTAATGTGGCGCTGCAGCTGCTACGTCGCTGGCGTTTGCAGAAGTGAAAAGTCAGGAAAGTCGACATGAAGTGCTCCGAGCAAATATGAGGTGAGGAAACGGAACGACGGATCCCTCGGACACGTTCTATTGTGCCACTTAAGCGTAGTTAACCGTTCAAAAATGGTTGAAATGGCTCTGAGCACTATGGGACTTGACAGCTATGGTCATCAGTCCCCTAGAATTACTTAAACCTAACTAACCTAAGGACATCACACAACACCCACTCATTACGAGGCAGAGAAAATCCTTGAACCCGCCGGGAATCGAACCCAGGCGCGGGAAGCGAGAACGCTACCGCACGACCACGAGCTGCGGACTGTTAACCCTTGTTACAAACAATCCTGTCTGAGGAATATCCGCAACTGAACACTATACCAGAGGTTGAAAATACCTCCGCAGTTGTAAGGTTCTTTTATTTAGGACACGTCTGATTTCGCCCTCTTATACGCCCATCTTCAGGAGCTGTAACTTGGTGCTGTGACTCCGAGAGCCGCGTTGGATGAGTACAAGACGCTGTGTGCTGCCAGCCACATTTTTCTCTCAATTCCTGCTCTGAGGGAGATAGGCAGACTGCTAGCGTGTTGATTTACAGAATATATGATAATAAGTCAGTACTTAAATGAACACCTCTAAAACCGCCAGTATATTTATAATGTGAAACCGACGTTTTTAAACGCAGGTAAGCCGGTATATCGATACATTTTCTCGATATTTCGAGAGCCGATAATGACTTTTTTTTTAAAATATCGGTGCATAGGATACCCCATATTTTTAAAAATATCAAGAGTCCTACTTCGAATTCCTATTGCTTTTTTTTTTAAGTCTACTGTGATTATTTCCCCGACGTACAGTTTACTATTTCCAATATCAATAGTATATATTCGGCATCCAGGCACACATCGCAAGTTTCGAAAAAAGATGTACGTTAATTCGAAGTCAGTGCTAGGTATCCATGCCTGGAAGACGTGCTGGTGTTTTCGGAATTGAGCTGGACTCTGGGTTTTATGGCGCTGGCCGTCCCGGGATTGGGGTCGTTCCTGTAGGGTGTGAGAAGAGAAAGCGCTGTGGGGTGGACGGGGGTCTGTTGATGAGGGCTGAGGGGGGTTAGTGAACGCCGCTCACAGAAGGCGCCAGCTCTGACTCCTCTGGCACTGGACTGGTTCAAATGGTTCAAATGGCTCTGAGCACTATGCGAATTAACTTCTGAGGTCATCAGTCCCCTAGAACTGAGAACTACTTAAACCTAACTAAGCTAAGGACATCACACACATTTATGAGTCCGCAGCTCGTGGTCGTGCGGAAGCGTTCTCGCTTCCCACGCCCGGGTTCCCGGGTTCGATTCCCGGCGGGGTCAGGGATTTTCTCTGCCTCGTGATGACTGGGTGTTGTGTGCTGTCCTGAGGTTAGTTAGGTTTAAGTAGTTCTAAGTTCTAGGGGACTGATGACCATAGCTGTTAAGTCCCATAGTGCTCAGAGCCATTTGCACCATTTGAACACATTCATGCCCGAGCCAGGATTCGAACCTGCGACCGCTGCGGTCGCTCGGTTCCAGACTGTAGCGCCTAGAACCGCACGTCCACTCCGGCCGGCTGTTCTCTATCAAAATCTTTCATTTGCTAAGTATGCCTATCAGTAGTTAGTGCCTTCAGTAGTTTGAACCTTTTATTTAGCTGGCAGTAGTGGCGCTCGCTGTATTGCAGTACTTCGAGTAACGAAGATTTTTGTGAGGTAGGTGATTCATGAAGGATATTGGTTAGTGTTAGTCAGGGCCATTCTTTTGTAGGGATTATTGAAAGTCAGATTGCGTTGCGCTAAAAATATTGTGTGTCAATTTAGTGATGATCAGAATAAGTCAAGAGAGAAATGTCTGAGTACGTTTAGTTTTGCTCAGCTGTTTGAAAATCAAATAACGTAAGAGTTTTACCAGCACAGTAATCCATTCTTAATTTTTCTGAGGAGATGTTCACACCAATGTATAGCACATCCCTAGGAGTTTAAAGGAACACCTCATTAGGGCTGGAGAACTGAAGTATTCTCAACGACTCGTCACATGGAGGCCGCTGCTAAAACTGCGACATGTCTCAACACGGGTAGCATAGGTGTCGCTTAAGAGCTATGAACCACACTCACCAACAGTTGGCAGCAGACCGACACTCTGCTCAAAGCAGCCCGAAAACCCTAACAGGCAGACAACTACCGAAGAAAAGGAATAGACACCTCTTTGCCGAGGTAAGAGTTGATGGTTGAGCCGTGTTCCCAGTAGACCACTAAACATAAAACAAACCCAAAAGTCACATTCGAGCACACACACGGTAAGGTGAAGGAAGGACATGACAAATATGGGTCTAGATTACAAATGGGAAAGACATGGATCACATAAAGTATTGAGAAACTGATGCAAACCACAAATTGCTTGCACTTAACTCAAATAGCACACCATTGTATGGTGGTGAAGCATGGACTGTGGGAAAGAGAATCGAAGCATTTGAGGTGTGGTGCTACAGACGGATGCTGAAAATTAGGTTGATTGATAAGGTAAGGAATGACGAGGTTCTCTAGAGAATCGGCGAGGGAAAGAATACATGGAAAACACTGACAAGAAGAACGGATGGCATGGTAGGACACGTGTTAAGACATCAGGGAATGACTCGCGTCGTACTAGAGGGAGCTGGAGAGGGCAAAAACTGCAGAGGGTGACAGAGATTGGAATACATCCAGCAGATAACTGAGGACGTAGGCTGTAATCGCTACTCTGTGATCAAGAGTTCGGCACAGAAATTCGTGGCGGGCCGCAACAAACCAGTCAGAAGACGGATGACTCAAAAAAACAGAAAAATCTCCTATAGCATTACATCGCAAACGCTTCGATTCTTCTTACCTCGTCAGCTTCGTCCACAACTCATACTTCTCTTCCATGCAATGTTGTGCGCTAGCCATACGTTCTCAGAAAACTCTACCTCACATTAAGGCCATTGGACCGGAATGGCTTATTTAGACAGCTAGTTTAATTTCATGTCCATCTTGTTTCTTCCATCGTGGATTAATTTCCTTCCAAGGTAGCAAAATTCTTTGACATCTCAACTTCGTGATTCTCAATTTTGTTGTTAATTTTGGCGATAGTCTTATTTCTGCTATTCCTAATCACTTTAAATTTTATTCAGTTTCGATGTATATTCTATAATCAGTAGCCTCTTCATTCTACCTACATCTACATTTATACTCCGCAAGCCACCCAACGGTGTGTGGCGGAGGGCACTTTACGTGCCACTGTCATTACCTCCCTTTTCTGTTCCAGTCGCGTATGGTTCGCGGGATGAACGACTGTCTGAAAGCCTCCGTGCGCGCTCGAATCTCTCTAATTTTACATTCGTGATCTCCTCGGGAGGTATAAGTAGGGGGAAGCAATATATTCGATACCTCATCCAGAAACGCACCCTCTCGAAACCTGGACAGCAAGCTACACCGCGATGCAAAGCGCCTCTCTTGCAGAGTCCGCCACTCCAGTTTACTGGACATCTCCGTAACGCTATCACGCTTACCAAATAACCCTGTGACGAAAAGCGCCGCTCTTCTTTGGATCTTCTCTATCTCCTCCGTCAACCCGATCTGGTACGGATCCCACACTGTTGAGCAGTACTCAAGTATAGGTCGAACGAGTGTTTTGTAGTCCACCTCCTTTGTTGATGGACTACATTTTCTAAGGACTCTCCCAGTGAATCTCAACCCGGTACCCGCCTTACCAACAACTAATTTTATATGATCATTCCACTTCAAATCGTTCCGCACGCATACTCCCGGATATTTCACAGAAGTAACTGCTACCAGTGTTTGTTCCGCTATCATATAATCATACAATAAAGGACCCTTCTTTCTATGTATTCGAAATACATTACATTTGTCTATGTTAAGGGTCAGTTGCCACTCCCTGCACCAAGTGCCTATCCGCTGCAGATCTTCCTGCATTTCGCTACAATTTTCTAATGCTGCAACTTCTCTGTATACTACATTTCGTTCAGTATGTCCTGTAATTCTTTCTCGTTGCCATTGTGTGTAGCAATGTCATCAGCCCACTCCAGAATCTTTGTTTTATTTCCCTCACTGCTTCTTGGATGTAAGGGCGAAAACCTGGATTCCTCTCTTACATCCTTTTTGTTGCGAACACCTTGCTATTCCAATCTTATTCTTCTTTCTTCAGCATATTCTACGCTACGCGACTTTTCCCAGAGCTTACTCCTATTTCTCTTACCCTTTCTAACAGGTTGCGCCATTTTACATGGTGGAACGCTTTTCATGGTTCACCAAATCCCATGAAGGCGTCTTGAAGTTTTTAAACTCTTGCTACCTTTATCAATCACAACGTCAGAACTGATTCTTAGGTGGCCTTACCTTTAATGAAGCAAAACTGACCCTCATCTACTACATCCTCAGTTTTCTTTTCCGTTCTTCTGTATATTATTATTGTCATCAATATTGATTCATGAGCTTTTACTCTAATTGTACGACATCTCTCGCACTTATCTGCTCTCTCTGCCTTTGATTCTGTAGATGACATTTTTCCGAAAGTCTGGTGGTAGTCTGGCGTCACAGATTCTGCACACCTTCCTGGTTACCATTTCCCCCAAGTTACTTCATAAATTCCGAGAGAATGTTTTCCATCCCTCATGCTTTATTTGACCACAGGTCTTTTAACGCTCTGTTAAACTCCGAGACTGCTGACTACTCGATTCCCTGCCTCATTCATATCGGTTCTCAACCCTTCACATCGACCCGTCCTTCACATCGATTCTCAATCCTTCGTGCCTACTCCCAATCCTTCTTGTATCAAGTCCTCAGACAGTTCCCCCCCCCCCCCCCCCTCGTAGACGCCCGCACTGTGGACTTTCGATACATCCTCTCCCCTCTGGGTTCGACAGTGGAAATCGCTACCTGCTCGGTACTGGCGGATGTGCCGCTGAAGGGGTCGGCCTCCCGTGTCAGGTGTTATGTGCGGAGCCCCTGCTCGGTGGCAGGGCTGTGCCTGAGGGCGGCACCCTTACGTACAGTGCGCAGCCCTTTGGCAGGTCGGCCCCCTTCTGCCCTGTCGGATGGAATCAGTCGCAGATTTGCGTGTCGGCTGACAGCGGCAAATCCGTTGCCGGAAGATGTGACCGTTCAGCGGCGCCTACGACCACAGAGCACTGAAGAGGGCTCAGTTTTCAGAGAACGCCCCGTTAAACTGCTTATAGAAACTTTTCGTAATATATTACACGGCTAATTACTGGTTGTGTAAGAACCTACCTCACGCTGGCAAGGGAATATACAGGTTGTCATAAGGGGAACGATCAACTGTTGGATGTAAGGTCCGCCAGTTATACAAAACACCGTTGTTTCAAAGTTCCCAAATATGTTTCAGCACTTGTGTGCCATCATCAGTGAGTTTCTGTTTTATTTTTTACACCTCACACCGCGTTTTGCGTGCAGAAAAATTTTGCATATAGTTGAACACTATGACACGGGATTTCCGGTACCCTTCAGATGATAACGGACACACCTTACAGTATATTTCTCCGTGCTACGTCATCTTGTAATTTCTTTACACATGATTTTACGTGCATATTTTGTGTGTACAAGTAGGATGACTTTGAGCGTCTGTATCTCGGAAATGGATAAACCTATCACTAAAATTTTCAAGGTTGTTCGAATTTCAGCCTTCTGCTGTGCGTAGCTATCCTGGAAACCGCGGCTCGGTTCGGATAAAAAATAAATAAAATAAAATTGGGTTTTTTTTTGTCAGGAACCGTCGATGAACTAAATGGACACTTTAACGTGGACTGTAGACCACATCTAACGCACATCTACATCTACATTTATACTCCGCAAATCATACCTAAGTGTCTAGCAGAGTGTTCATGCAACCACCTTCACAATAATTCTCTATCACTCCACACTCTAACAGATCGCGGAAAAAACGAATACCTATATGTTTCCGTCCGAGCTCTAATTTCCCTTCTGTTATTATCATAATCGTTTCTCCGCAAGTAGGTCGGCCTCAACAAAATATTTTAGCTTTCGGAGGAGAAAGCTGATGAATGAAATTTCGTGAGAAGTTACCGTCACAACGAAAAACGCCTTTCTTTTAATAATATCCACCACAAATTCTGTATGATGTCCGTGACCCTCTCTCTCCTATTTCGGAATAATAAAAAAACTGCTGCTCTTCGTTAAACTTGAACTTTTGGATGTAGTCCTTCAGTGCTATCTGGTAAGGACCCCACACCGCTCAGCAGTATTCTAAAAGAGGACGGACGAGCGTAGTGTAGGCAGTCTCCTTAGGAGGTCTGCCACATTTTCTAAGCCAATAAAACGCAGTCTTTGGTTAGCTTTCCCCACAACATTTTCTATGCGTTCTTTTCAATCCAAATTGCTTGTAACATTAATTTCTAGGTATTTAGCTGAATTTACGGTCTTTACATTTGATCGATTTACCGTGTAACCGAAGTTTAACGGATTCCTTTTAGTATTCCTGTGAACGACCTAACACTCTTCATTATTTAGAGTCGATTGCTAATTTTCATACCTTAAGAAATATCTTTTATAAATCGTTTTGCAATTTGTTTTGATGTTCTGATGACTTTACTGGATGATAAACTACAGCATCATCTGCAAACACCGTAAGGCGTCTCGTAAATCGTTTCTATAGATTCGGACCCGCACAGGACCTATAACACTACCTTGGGGAACGCCAGAAATCACTTACGTTTTACTCTAAGATTTTGCTTCACTTACTACGAACTGTGACCTTTCTGACAGGAAATCACGAATTGAGTCACATTAGTGAGACGATATTCCATAAGCACGCAATTTCACTACAAGCCGCTTGTGTGGTACAGTGTCATAAGCCTTCCGGAAATGTAGAAATACGCATTTAATTTGGCATCCCTTGTCGATAGCACTCAACACTTTGTGCGAGTAAAGAGCTAGTTGTGTTTCAGAAGAACAATGTTTTCTAAATCCGTGTTGATTGTGCGTCAATAGCCCATTCTCTTCGAGGTAATTCATAATGTTCGGACACAATATACGTTCGAAAATCCTGCTGAATAACAACGTTAATGATATGGGACTGTAACTTAGTGGATTGCTCCTACTGCCCTTCTTGAATACTTCTGTGACCTCTGCAACTCTCCAGTCCTTACGTACGGATCTTTCGACGAGCGAGCGTCTGTATATGATTTTCATGCGTCAACATACTCTGAAAGCAAACTAATTGGTACACAGTCTGGACCGGAAGACTTGCTTTTACTTACGGATTTAAAATGGTTCAGCACTCTGAAGATATCTACGGAAAACGATCCAACCGATTTGCTCCATTTGCTTAAGCTGGAGGAAGGGTGTAGCATTCAAAATTTGACCCTGCACTGAAGGGTAATTTCAGTAAGACGATCCCTCTGCTGGGCAGGCAACTGGTCCCTGGCCCAAGCGCCAATCAGACCGCCCTACCATGGCTTACTCTCAGCTACAGAAACCGAGATCCGCTCAAAAGACCCGATGTCATGCGCGACGTTTCGGAACGTACTAGGTTGGTGCCGACATCAGGGGCCGTGTTTTCAGGGCTGCAGGCTTTGCATTGCTGGCAGCCTGTCGCACCCCGAGTGCCCCGCCAGCTCTCAGTCGAATCGAAATTGTCTGACAGCGTTTGGGAGAGCGGGTGGGCTGTAGAGATGAGCATCCCACAATTTGGTGGTTGTAGAAGCTGTAATCAGCAGGCCGTCTTCACCTGGACACAGCACACCTGAAGAAACTTACGGTTTCTCTTCCTTGCTCAGTCAAGAATGCAGGAGATAATAATTTTATTTCCGAACTCTTCCATTGGTCCGTCTTTGCACACTACAGCAACAATATCGGGTTATGCGTCCGCCTCGATGCAAAACACTTTATTTCTTTATTTGTATGTTGCCCCAAACTAGTTTCAGCGACCAATATCACCATCATCAGTGGGTTCTTTGGTTCTAAAACATGCAGAAATAGCATACTTATAAGACACTGTAAAACATTATTATACGTGTCATATTTTGTTCCAGATATTGATTTCTGTGGATACTTGCATACTGAAACGTCCCCTTAGAAAAATTAGTGACTTACTGTGCCGGTAAACATCTTACGTTGTTTGATTTTCAAACAGCTGAGCAAAACTGAACGTACTCAGACATTTCTCTCTTTACTTATTCTGATCAACACTAAACTGACACACAATATTTTTAGCGCAACGCAATCTGACTTTCAATATTCCCTATAAAAGAATGACCCTGAGTAACAATGACCTATACCTTTCATGAATCACTTACCTCACAAAAATCTTCGTTATTCCAACTACTGCAATACAGCGAGCGCCAATACTGACAGCTAAATAAAAGATTCTATTGAAGCCACTAACTACTGATAGGCATAGTTAGCAACTGAAAGATTTTGATAGAGAAGGAACAATTTACCTTAATAGTGTTCAAAAGTCATTATATATATATATATATATATATATATATATATATATATATATATATATATATATACTCCTGGAAATGGAAAAAAGAACACATTGACACCGGTGTGTCAGACCCACCATACTTGCTCCGGACACTGCGAGAGGGCTGTACAAGCAATGATCACACGCACGGCACAGCAGACACACCAGGAACCGCGGTGTTGGCCGTCGAATGGCGCTAGCTGCGCAGCATTTGTGCACCGCCGCCGTCAGTGTCCGCCAGTTTGCCGTGGCATACGGAGCTCCATCGCAGTCTTTAACACTGGTAGCATGCCGCGACAGCGTGGACGTGAACCGTATGTGCAGTTGACGGACTTTGAGCGAGGGCGTATAGTGGGCATGCGGGAGGCCGGGTGGACGTACCGCCGAATTGCTCAACACGTGGGGCGTGAGGTCTCCACAGTACATCGATGTTGTCGCCAGTGGTCGGCGGAAGGTGCACGTGCCCGTCGACCTGGGACCGGACCGCAGCGACGCACGGATGCACGCCAAGACCGTAGGATCCTACGCAGTGCCGTAGGGGACCGCACCCAGCAAATTAGGGACACTGTTGCTCCTGGGGTATCGGCGAGGACCATTCGCAACCGTCTCCATGAAGCAGGGCTACGGTCCCGCACACCGTTAGGCCGTCTTCCGCTCACGCCCCAACATCGTGCAGCCCGCCTCCAGTGGTGTCGCGACAGGCGTGAATGGAGGGACGAATGGAGACGTGTCGTCTTCAGCGATGAGAGTCGCTTCTGCCTTGGTGCCAATGATGGTCGTATGCGTGTTTGGCGCCGTGCAGGTGAGCGCCACAATCAGGACTGCATACGACCGAGGCACACAGGGCCAACACCCGGCAGCATGGTGTGGAGAGCGATCTCCTACACTGGCCGTACACCACTGGTGATCGTCGAGGGGACACTGAATAGTGCACGGTACATCCAAACCGTCATCGAACCCATCGTTCTACCATTCCTAGACCGGCAAGGGAACTTGCTGTTCCAACAGGACAATGCACGTCCGCATGTATCCCGTGCCACCCAACGTGCTCTAGAAGGTGTAAGTCAACTACCCTGGCCAGCAAGATCTCCGGATCTGTCCCCCATTGAGCATGTTTGGGACTGGATGAAGCGTCGTCTCACGCGGTCTGCACGTCCAGCACGAACGCTGGTCCAACTGAGGCGCCACGTGGAAATGGCATGGCAAGCCGTTCCACAGGACTACATCCAGCATCTCTACGATCGTCTCCATGGGAGAATAGCAGCCTGCATTGCTGCGAAAGGTGGATATACACTGTACTAGTGCCGACATTGTGCATGCTCCGTTGCCTGTGTCTATGTGCCTGTGGTTCTGTCAGTGTGATCATATGATGTATCTGACCCCAGGAATGTGTCAATAAAGTTTCCCCTTCCTGGGACAATGAATTCACGGTGTTCTTATTTCAATTTCCAAGAGTGTAGTTATATATGAAAATAAATAAGAAAAGTGTTTTGGATCTAGGCGGAACCACAAATCCATATTGTTGTAATACAGAATGTGTTATCCGGTATTAGCCTTATTGTATCTCCTAGGCGCAGCTACCACATTGCACTATGGGACTTAACATCTGAGGTCATCAGTCGCCTAGAACTTAGATCTACTTAAACCTAACTAACCGAAGGACATCACACACATCCATGCCCGAGGCAGGATTCGAACCTGCGACCGTAGCGGTCGCGCGGTTCCAGACTGGAGCGCCTAGAACCGCTCGGTCACACCGGCCGGCGCCCGGTGCGTCTCGCACATTTGTGAGTGACGATCGAGGCTGTATCGAATGTGTGATACGACGTCAGGCGCAACAGTTCATGGTTGACGATTCGTTATACAGCGCCCGATGTGTTTTCCGAAAAACTTGCCGCTACCGTGCGAGAATTGTTGTAGCAGTGAGTGACGTTCTCGAGTGTGTCTGTGTGTGTGAGTTGGAACTGTGGCTGTTCCCAAAGGGTTGGCTTTTGTGCGCCGCGACGTGATTGATTCCTGGAGGGGCAGAGACGTCACTTCTACCTGCCCACCTGGCCGCCTGCTGGAAATTACAGCGTCGCAGTGCGAGCGTGGCAGCCGGAGACCGTTGCGGCTGCAGCTGCGGCGCCGCCGCCCCTTCTACGAAGGGAGCTTCGAGGCGACAAGGCGAGAGGTTGGCGGGGCCCATCCGACACTTATCCCGCGGCCGCCTCTGCGGCACCTCGTACAAACATGGCCGCGGCAGCTCGCAGACATACGCGGCAGGGGTAAGGCCGGTATTACACTATCAAATTTCTTTGTCCAATATCTTTGTCCAATATCTTTGTCAAAGATATTTGATAGTGTAATAGGGATCTTTGACAAATGTCGTCCAATATTTGATCAAATCTAGGCCGAGGCCGTATATTTGATCAAAGAAATCGCTTGTCTTCTGTTCACTGCAATGTGACATGTTACCACATGGAGCGCTAGCATCGCTGCAGCGTTCTGTCGTCTGTAGTGTTTTTATAACCATTGCCGGCAAATACAATTGGTGTGTGCCGACAACTACAACATTAATAGAGATGTCTGAAGCTGATGAGGCGCTTTACAACGTGAGGCACCCTGAATAAAAAATAGATTAAGAAGATTGGAGACCTAACCTGACCTAACCTAACCCAACCTAACATAACATAACCCTCTCCTCTAGCCAGGAATCGGAGTGTTATAGTGAGTCTGTCTTCTGAAGATGTAGCAGTTCTTAAGTGAATGTTGTGCTTTGTGATATGAGGATACACTTCACTGAGCACATACAGAAGTGTATGCTCATCCATTCTTAAGTAATTGATGTACGATTTCACGTCTTCCACTGTAAGCTCACGTAACAAGTTTTGTTGAATGCTTTTATCGTGTCGTCGTAAAACCCACGGCTTCACCCAGATTAGATTAGATTTTCGTTCCATAGATCCGTACTGAGGAGATCCTCGTGGATGTGGAATATTTCGATTTTTTTTAAGCTGAAATAAAAATACTAATAGTATGAATAAATACATCATTTGTTTCTATTAAAAATTTCGCCAATGGAGTAGAAGGAGTTGGCCAGTAGTAAGTCTTTCAGGCTCCTTTTAAACTGATCTTTATTTCTAACTAAATTTTTTATGTTTCCTGGCAAATTATTGAAGATGAGTGTTCCTGAGTAGTGGACCCCTTTTTGAACTAAAGTAAGTACTTTTAAGTCCTTGTGCAGATCATTTTTGTTCCTGGTATTGTATGTATGAACTGAGTTGTTTGTTGGAAAAAGAGATACATTATTTAGGACAAATTTCATTAAGAAGTAAATATACTGAGAGGCAGTAGTTAGTATACCCAGTTCTTTGAAGAGGTTTCTGCAGGAGGTCCGTGAATTTACTCCACAAATAATACGTATTACACGCTTTTGGACCTTGAAAACTTTTGTTTGACTTCAAGATTTACCCCAAAATATTATCCCATATGACATTATGGAATGAAAGTATCCAAGCTTTTTCATTTTTATGTTGCCTATGTCTGCTAACACTCGAATTGCAAATACAGATTTGTTAAGGCGTTTCTGCAGTTCTGTGGTGTGCTCCTCCCAACTGAATTTATTATCAAGTTGTAATCCCAGGACTTTTAAGACTGCCAGCCTCGTATGTATGGTTCCATTCCCCCCCCCCCCCCCACTTCTTTTCCACATGTGCACACAATGCAATTGGAGTACGTAGAACTGCTGCGGTTAATAACAAGTTGTTGTCAGCCATCTTGAACTTTGACGAAAAATTGGATGACAGTGTAATACCCCTTGTAGCGCTACGTCAAAGATCTTTGTCAAATATATTGGACGCAATATTGGATCACATCTTTGATCAAATCTTTGACAAAGAAATTTGATAGTGTAATACCGGCCTAAACGACGGCCCTGGAGCTGCCGGGGCAGCCACACTGCAGTAGCCGGCTGCCGTCAGAGCATCCCATGAACGGGCGACAACCCAACCCACAACGGCTAACGTCAACGGAAAGATCCGTCAGAACATGGGAGAAACTAACAGCTGCGGACTGTACCGAAGAAGGAAACACTCCTAAGAATCTTAGACCTATCGCACTACTGTGCCATCTTCACGAACTGCTACAGAGAGTGATTTTAAACCGGCTGTCACATGTTATTAATCCCTTGCTTGTGCCGGTCGGTGTGACCGAACGTTCTAGGCGCTACAGTCCGGAACCGCGCGACCGCTACGGTCGCAGGTCTGAATCCTGCCTCGGGCACGGATGTGTGTGATGTCCTTAGGTTAGTTAGGTTTAAGTAGTTCTAAGTTATAGGGGACTGATGACCACAGATGTTAAGCCCCATAGTGCTCAGAGCCGTTTGAACGATTTTTTGAACCCTTGCTTGTACCTCAGCAAGCTGGACTGCGCCCTGGTAAAAGCTGTACAGGACAATTAGTTGGCTGGTTGCTTGGTTTCGGAGAGGGGACCTAACAGCGGATTAGGGAAGGAAGGTCAAAAAATGGTTCAAATGGCTCTGAGCACTATGGGACATCTGAGGTCATCAGTCCCCTAGAACTTAGAACTACTTAAACCTAACTAACCTAAGGACATCACACACATCCATGCCCGAGGCAGGATTCGATCCTGCGACCTTAGCGGTCACGCGGTTCCAGACTGTAGCGCCTAGAACCGCACGGCCACACCGGCCGGCAAGGAATGTCAAGGAAGTCGGCCGTGCCCTTTTCGAAGTAACCGTCCCGGCATTTACGTGAAGCGATTTGGGGAAATCACGGAAAACCTAAATCAAAGATGGCTGGAGGCGGGTTTAAACCGTGGTCCTCCCGAATCCGAGTCCAGTGTGCTAAGCACTGCGCCACCTCGTTAATCACTCAGTCCCACACAGTTCATAGGAGATGATTAAGAAGCCCATAACGTGACGGCAGTGGTATTCGTGGACTCGAGGGCAACGCTCGACACCGTCAACCACTAGTTACTATTTGATAAGGTCTGCAACCCAACCTAGAATTTCAGCCTCATCGCCAATCTTCTGCAGAACCGAGGGTCTCCAAGGACAGCGTAGCCGATGGACGCTACAGAAAAATGTCCTTCCCCAGGCAGGTGTGCTGGCTCCAGTTCTATCCAGTATATATACCAACGACCTTGGTCCCCAACTGCAGGAGTTTCTTGTATGCTGATGCTCTCGCTGTGGCAACCCAAAGCTCAGACCTCGGTTCAATAGAATTCACACTAAGGAATGCTCTTGTAGATATGTCAAAATACTACTGAATAAACCAGCTCGAACTAAACACATCAAAAACACAAGTGCCCGCTTTCCATCTGAGAAATAGGGAAACCACACGCAAGATGGAATGGTCGGGGGTTAAACTGAAACACTGTGAAGCTCAAAAATACCTAGGAATAACACTCCACAGGTCTCCAATGTTCAAAAAACACTGTATGAATTTTAGATCAAAAGTCTCGACAAGGAACAGCTTATTGAGAAAACTGACCGGATCAGAGTTGGACAGTCAGGCTAAAACCATCCGAACTTCTGCAATGGCCTCGTGCTACTCCGCTGCAGAGTCTGTCTGTCCTGTCTGGTACAAGTCTACACTTGCCAAACACGTGGATATTGCCCTGAACGACACGTGCAGAATTATAACAAGCTGCTCAAAGTCAACTCTAGTCGAATGGCTCTGCCACCTTGCAGAGCTGCACTACCTCCTTTTCGAACAGAAATAGCAGACAATGGGGAAAAATGTTCAAATCTTGTAAGTAGGCTGTTTAGGTTTTCTTATTGGTAACGCCACGTAGCGCTCTGTATGAAACTCACTGGCTGTGCTGTGTGCAGTCTGTGGCTAGTTTGCATTGTTGTCTGCCATTGTAGTGTTGGGCAGCGGCTGCTGGATGTTAACAGCGCGTAGCGTTGCGCAGTTGGAGGTGAGCCGCCAGCAGTGGTGGATGTGGGGAGAGAGATGGCGGAGTTTTGAAATTTGTCATGAACTGCTATATTTATATATGATGATATCAAGGTAAATACATTGTTTGTTCTCTATTAATATCTTTCATTTGCTAACTATCCCTATCAGTAGTTAGTGCCTTCCATAGTTTGAATCTTTTATTTAGCTGGCAGTAGTGGCGCTCGCTGTATTGCAGTAGTTCGAGTAACCAAGATTTTTGTGAGGTAAGCGATTTGTGAAATGCATAGGTTAATGTTAGTCAGGGCCATTCTTTTGTAGGGATTTCTGAAAGTCAGATTGCGTTGCGCTAAAAATATTGTGTATCAGTTTAAGCACAGTCATGTATAAATTGTTCTGAGGGGACGTTTCATATGGCGACCCTGCCAAGTTATTTCATTTTCTGCTGCTGGTTGCCAGGCATAATGCTACTCAATTTCACTTTGTATTATTCTGTTAAGCCAGTTTTACTACGAATTTATTTTTCTTGTTTGCTGCTCATTGCCTTATATTAGTTGTAATTTATGCTGCTTGCTTTGCCTTTTGTATTTTTTATCATTGCTGTTTATGTTAATTGTTTTGTGCTGCTGCATTGCCTCGTCAGTTTAGCATCTGAGCTCAGTAGATTGAAGTTGGCTTAAGAGGGGGTAGTCTATATAAGAAACTGACTATGGACAATAGGGAAAAAATGCATTGAGAAGTTATATGAAAAAGATTTGGGCCAAAATGAGTATTGTACACTGAGAAATAATTATTTTGAAAGAAATATAAATAGAATACAGAAAGCAGGTATAGATGGGACTTTTTGGGAATAATGATGAATGAAGGGAGATCTCCAAGAAGTAAAGAAAGTTTTGTTTGCAAAATACTGCAGTATAACAAACCCTGTCCTTTCCTTTTGTATTATTATGCTATGTGTTTGTGTACCCTTGTGTATTTCTTCTCTTCCTGTCTCTGTGTACTGTTTCATAGAAATTTTTTTCTGTTCTAGTACTAAGCTACATTCACTATGATGAGGAATACTGTTATCCTCAAATATAATTTGCATTTATAATGTGTTATTTTCTTTGTAAAGATGTTTAGACATTATTTATTCTCTTCTGTTTTAATGCTTAGGTGTGAAGTTAATGTTTCAAAAGTTATTCTGATCTTTTATGTATGAACTTATGTCATAATTCCTGTAACACTGATGTACATGTTTATTTCTATTCTTTTGTAAAGCCTGTATTACTACAAATGTTATCTGTATTATTATGTTTTAATGATGTTTTCTGTATCTCTGTAATTGTATTCTTATGTTATAAAATTGTAATTGACACCAGTTTATCAAATGAAGTAACTTGTAAGCATTCATTTCACTGCACACATTTCTGTTGGCCATAGTATATGCACAATATGTGGAAAAAAAGAGGACTGTTAGTGTTTGCACGTGTGTTAATAATTCAGCAAGGGACTGGTTAACAGCATTGCTAGTTCTAAGGACAATTCCAAAAATTTCGTGAGTGGACAAGTGGTGGTTTATGGACTTGCTATATTCTCCACAAGACTCTTCGATGGTGATTGTGCACCTGCACAGTCGCAGCAGATGGCTGCTGGCCGTCTCTACAAGGACTACAGTGGGCCTGCATTTTTGATGACCCACCAATACCATTATTTCTACAAGGACTACAGTGGGTCTACACCTTTGATGATTCATCAATACCATTATTTCTACAAGGACTGCAGTGGGTCTGCACCTCTGGTGGCCCACCAATACCACAATCTCTACCAGGACTCCAGTGGGTCTGCTCTGTGATGACCTACCTACCTTTATTCTTCAAAACGTCGACTGACTCTGCTGTGGGTTTGCTCTGTTGTGGCCCATTACCTGTCTGCATCTCAAGAGTCAGCACTGTCTTTTCGTTGGAAGGACAACACTACTTCTTCAAGACTACATTGAAATCCACTACTTCCGTGTGCATTTTCTTTTACTGCTCAGACTTTGAGAAAAACACTGCTATTTTACTATGATGAACGATTACGACTGTCTTTATGGACTGTGAGAAAATTTTAGCTTTTGACCAACATAGTATCAATAAGTGTGCCTTTGATTTCTTTGTTATTGTAATTATGAAAAATTGTATCAAATCATTATTGGCCACTGCCCAAAACAATTTGTAAAATTTTTTGTGGGGAGCATGGGGGCTATGTAAGTAGGCTGTTTATGTTTTCTTATTGGCAACGTTACGTAGCGCTCTGGCTGTGCTGTGTGCAGTCTGTGGCTAGTTTGCATTGTTGTCTGCCATTGTAGTGTTAGGCAGCTGGCTGTGAACAGCACATAGCGTTGCGCAGTTGGAGGTGAGCCGCCAGCAGTGGTGGATGTGGGGAGAGAGATGGCGGAGTTTTGTAATTTGTCATGAACTGCTATATATATTATGACTATTAAGGTAAATATATTGTTTGTTCTCTATTAAAATCTTTCATTTGCTAACTATGCCTATCAGTAGTTAGTGCCTTCCGTAGTTTGAATCTTTTATTTAGCTGGCGGTAGTGGCGCTCGCTGTATTGCAGTAGTTCGAGTAACCAAGATTTTTGTGAGGTAAGCGATTTGTGAAATGCATAGGTTAATGTTAGTCAGGGCCATTCTTTTTTAGGTACTTCTGAAAGTCAGATTGCGTTGCGCTAAAAATATTGTGTGTCAGTTTAAGCACAGTCATGTATAAATTGTTCTAAGGGAACGTTTCATAATCTGTGCCAATTCCAAAGCGACCAAACTGCTGAAATCATCGGCCCTAGACTCACACACTACTTGAACTAACTTATGCTAAGAACAACACACACACACCCATGGCCGAGGGAGGACTCGAACCTCCGCCGGGAGTGGCTACGCAATCCGTGACAAGGCGCCCCAAACCGCGCGGCCACTCCGCGCGGCTAAAAAAACGGGGAAAGAGCGAAAATGGAGCAGGAAAAAAGTATCCCACTCACAACGACTAAGGTCAAGGAAAAGTTCCGTCAGAACATCGGAGAAACTAACAACCACTGATGAAGATGCCAGGCTGCCACTGTGGAGGACTGGGACATCCCACCCTCGTGGTTTGAAAAGATTTTCGGGATCTTCACCCTCTGGTCCCGATGAGAATTGGCCAATCTGGAAATCCTTAAATAAACTGAAGACAGGAGTGGGCGGATCACGGGCTAACCTGGCAACATGGGGACACACTGAAGCAGACAAAACCGAATGTGACTGCGGGGAAGAACAGACTGCTCAAGATACGCTTCAGTGTCGACTGCGTCCAGCCGCGTGCACGAAAGATGACCACCGGGGAGCGGAAAATGCACTGGAAGTGGCCAAATTTTGGCCAAAGATTATAAACTGTATTGGTCTGTCAACAATAGTGCAAACCGTGTTTCTGACACGAGAGTAATAATAACATAGCTAGCGACCACGGTAATACTTTGCAATGGCTGAACATGTGTGGTAATCGGATGCAAGTCCAAACCTCCCCCCCCCCCCACCTCTCACTGTCCATCTCCTCTCTCTCTCCACCTACTGCTCCCTCTCCCCCCTGTCCATCACCTTCCCCTCCCTCTCTCTCTGCGTCGTTGTGCTCCTCCTGCCTCTCCATCTGGTCCTTCCCCCTCTCTACTTTCATTTTCTCCACCCTCTCTATTCACCTCCGCTACCCCCTGCTCTCTTGTTTTGAGCTCTGTTTATTTGTACTCCAAAGAAAACCTGAAATCGCTTAAAATGACTGGTTTAATCATTTGAGGCTATGCGAGAGCTGCTGGTTTTCTGAGGATAGTAACTGTAGCGACAATATTTTGTATGGCTTCCATCTGTGATCGGATAGAACTATAAAGTTTCGGAAGATTTAGATTCTGTAGTAGTATTCCGATCATAGACCAATAAGCCATAAATACAAAAATACAACTTTCCTCTTTTTCGTTAAAACAGACTGCGAGGAATTAAACGAATTGGCACACTGTGCTGTATGCGAAAACTGTTTAAAAATTACATGCAGTATACAGTGAAGCGCCAGAGGAACTGCTATAGGCATGCGTATTCAAATGCAGAAATATGTAAACAGGCGGATTACGGCGCTGCAGTTGGCAATGGCTATATAAGACAGCAAGTGTCTGGGCGCAGTTGTTAGATCGGTTATAGCTGTTACAATGGCAGGTCGTCAGGATTTAAGTGAGTATGAAGGTGCTGTGATCCACGGACCCTACGTGTCAGCAGAGGACTGTTCAAGCTGGCGAAGGCTCTGTGATGGCGTGGGGCGTGTGCAGTTGGAGTGGTATCGGATCCTCTCCTTGATACGTCTAGATACGACTCTGACAGGTGACACATACCTCACCATCCTGTCTGATCACCTGCACCCATTCACGTCCATTGTGCATCCCGACGGACTTGAGCAATTCCAGCATTGCAACGCGACACCCCAGACGTCCAGAATTGCTACAGAGTGGCTCCAGGAACATTCTTCTGACTTTAAACTCTTCCGCTGGTCGGCAAACTCACCATACGTGACGATTTCTGGGATGCCTGAGGACAGATGCACCCATCTGACTTTCAGAATGAACAAAGCAACAAGGTAATGCCCATTGGAGCTGACCCTTCCGACGATTGTTGCAGCGTCTTTGCTTTCAGGCGTTTCACGACGTACACGCCAACGGCCATCTGTCCGACGGAGCATGAAACATGATACTTCTGAAAAGGTGACCTGCCGCCACTCTTCGGTCGTCCAACAGGTGACCAAAATGGTTCAAATGGCTCTGAGCACTATGGGACTTAACATCTGAGGTCATCAGTCCCCTAGAACTCAGAACTACTTAAACGTAACTAACCTAAGGACATCACACACATCCGTGCTCGAGGGAGGATTCGAACCTGCGACGGTAGCGGTCGCGCGGTTCCGGACTGAGGCGACTAGAACCGCTCGGCCACTAGTTCCAATCTTCGTCGGCAATGAAGAGCACTTGTCACGGGTACAGGAACCAGACGCCTGCTGTGGAGGCCCATTCGCAGTAACGTTCCCTTCGTTGAAGGGACACCGTTGGTAGTCCTTTGGTCCAGTTTGGCGGTCAGCTGCTCAACGGCCCCATTCGCCCACGTACATCTGCACAGCCGTCGTTCACCCCTGTACTGTATAGCCCACGATGTACCACAGTTGCCTTGGACAGTGCCTATTTGCCATGCACACTACACTGTAACCACAGAGGCACGCAATAAGTTTACAAATTTAGCACTTTCTGAAATCCACCCTTCGACCGAAACCCAATAATCATGCCCTTTTCACATAAATCGCACCTTTTCCACATTATGACAACGACTGGGTAGTTTTCCGGATCTGCCCCGACACGTGTTACATGTCCTCCGCTACTACCGCTGCCTCCTGCCGTATGACGAAAGTGGGCGGTGTTCACGTTAACGGGACCGGACCGCCTGTTAGTTTCACAAATGCGGTGCATCTACGACCCGAGTTATGGGACGTACAAGACATGTACACAGCGTAATAAAACAGACAGTTGGCAAGTTACTACCCATGATACACACACGTGATGGATCTCCAAAAAAAGTTCATACGTCATCAGAACATTTATCGACCTGGCTCACTGCTGCAGATCTTCTACGCGATGGTAGCGGCGAGCATTTCGTTTTTCAGATATTTTCTGTGTTCGATAGTTGTCGTAGATATACGTATCGTATCAATATTCAAAAGAGAAACGTGCTCGCACAGCCAGCTCCTGTCTCTTCCCTTCCCGATTGCAGCATATCCATTTCTCATGCACCCTTGGAACAAGTGGACCATTTCCTTTATCTCAGAAGCATATTGTCATCTAATTGCTCCTCTGAAAAAAACGTGAAGAATACGTGCTGCCCATGTAGCATTTGGTTGTCTCAGAAAACGTGTCTCCCTGAATAACGACCGAACACTATACACCAAACTGGTGGTGTATAAAGCTGCTGTCATCTCAACGTTGTTCTATGGTTGCGAAACCTGGACATTATACCTCCGCGATGTGAAGAAACTAGAACGCTTTAACCAACAGAAGGTAAGATACATTATCTACATGAAATGGGATGACTTTATATCAAACACCACTGTTCGTGAGAAAGCGAAAACGAATAGTATAGAAGCTCTCATTATTGGGCACTTACAAGATGTAAGTTACGTTACGTTAACGTGAACACCGCCCACTTTCGTCATACGGGAGGAGGCAGCGGTAGTAGCGGAGGACACGTAACACGTGTCGGGGCAGATCCGGAAAACTACCCAGTCGTTGTCATAATGTGGAAAAGGGGCGATTTATCTGAAAAGGGCATGTCCAGCGGATGAGGGATGACAGATTTCCACGTCAAATGATGAAAAGTGGAGTGAGCACAGGTAAAAGACCGCGAGGTGCCCATCTTAAATGCTATAAGGATCAGTACAAGAAAAATCTAAAAACCTTGAACATCGATCCGAGTAACTGGTCCACCATAGCAGAAGATCGCAGTGGCAGTCGCTGGCGCTCAGCTACCTCAAATGCTTCGTGCGGGAACGTCGAAGACTGGAGAAAGACAAACGCCGGGGACGTGAACTCCTCCAGGCCCAGCCACGTCCTCCACATTCTGTCATTTGTAATTTCTGTGGTCGCATGTTCCATGCTACGATTCGACTGCTAAGCCATCAAAGACATTTCGACGCTTGAACCGTGGCAAAGGAAATCTCAGGAGAGAAACGAAAACTCTGATACGAGTATCAGCCGAATTCGAAGACCTATCGCGTTCATGGAATTCATGTTTGTCTCGGTTGCGCACTTCTACAGTCCTTTAGACAACATAGAAATCGACTGCTTCTACGTTTGCGCGTAATCTCCGGAACTGAAGGGAAACGATATTGTTTTACGAAAGTTAGCACAGCAGCTCCTCCGACGAGGCAAAGAGGAAAAAGTAATAGTGAGAGGCAAGAATTTACGTAGTACACTTGGCAATACGTCGGAAGCTACTTTTAACAGCCTGTTCTAACAGCCGTACCTCAGTATTGCCGTGTACTGCAGCCACATTGGAGCAATGTTGTAGTTAATACAATTGCGGCTGCACACTGCCGTACGAATATCCCCAATGTAAACGCACACCACGGCAATACGTCGGAGGCTGCCTCCTGCAACATTGCAATCCCACGCAGCTACATTGCTCGAGTGTTGTCATCGACACTATTGCGGCCACACACTGCCTTCTACACGCACGACTCTACAATACGTCGGCAGCTACACTATGTGATCAAAAGTATCCGGACACCTGACCGAAAATGACTTACAAGTTGGTGGCGCCCTCTATCGGCAATGCTGGAATTCAATATGGTGTTGGCCCACCCTTAGCCTTGATGACAGCTTACACTCTCGCAGGCATACGTTCAATCAGGTGCTGGAAGGTTTCTTGGGGAATGGCAGCCCATTCTTCACGGAGTGCTGCACTGAGGAGGGGTATCCATGTCGATCGGTGAGGCCTGGCACGAAGTCGGCGTTTCAAACCATCTCAAAGGTGTTCTATAGGATTCAGGTCAGGACTCTGTGCAGGCCAGCCCATTACAGGGATGTTTTTGTCGTGTAACCACTCCGCCACAGGCCATGCATTATGGACAGGTGCTCGATCGTGTTGAAAGATACAGTCGCCATCCCCGAAGCGCTCTTCTTGGAAGCAAGAAGGTGTTTAAAACATCAGTGTAGGCCTGTGCTGTGATAGTGCCACGCAAAACAACAAGGGGTGCAAGCCACCTCCATGAAAAACAAGACCACACCGTAACACAACCGCCTCCGAATTTTACTGTCGGCAGTACACACGCTGGCAGATGACGTTCACCGGGCATTCGCCGTATCGACACGCTGCCATCGGATTGTCACATTGTGTACCGTGATTCCTCACTCCAAACAACGTTTTTCCACTGTTCAATCCTCCAATGTTTACCGCCTTTACACCAAGCGAGGCGTCTTTTGGCATTTACTGGTTGTGATGTGTGATTTATGAGCAGCCGCTTTTCCGTGAAATCCAATTTTTCTCATCTCCCAGCTAACTGTCGTAGTACTTGTAGTGCATCCCGATGCAGTTTGGAATTCCTGTGTGACGGTCCGAACAGATGCCTGCCTGTTACACATTACGACCATCTTCAACTGTCGGCGGTCTCTGTCAGTCAACAGACGAGGTCGGCCTGTACGCTTTTGTGCTGTGCGTGTCCCTTCACGTTTCCACTTCACTGTCACACCGGAAACCTAGTGATGTTTAGGAGTGTGGAAATCTCGCGTACAGACGTATGATACAGTGACACCCAGTCACCTGACCACATTCGAAGTCCGTGAGATCCGCGAAGCGCCCCATTCTGCTCTCTCACGATGTGTAATGACTACTGAGGTCGGTGATATGGAGTACCTGGCAGTAGGTGGCAGCACAATGCACCTAATATGAAGAACGTTTGTTTTTTGGAGGTACCAGGATACTTTTGATCACATTGTGTACCCGCAAAGGCCTGCTTCATCAGCAACATTGCACGGCCATGCCGCCATATTGCCGACTATAGCACTCACATCGCAGCAGTGCTAATGCGACACTATTGCGTCCACTCATTTGTGCCAGAAATGACCGCAGTAGACGCACACCTGAGCAATACGTCGGCAGCCATATTTCAGCATTTTTGACTGCAACACCACTGTGGCTGCACCTTGCCGTAAAATACGGCCCCTGGAAACGCAGCAGCCGGAAGTTACGCACGTGTCCTGGGAAGTGAGCGGGCATGTTATTCTCTTCCGGACGGCATGCGTGCTCGCAAAGTCGTTACGCATTACGACGACGCAGCCCTGGACGGCTGCTCGGAGGGGAGAGGACGCAGCGAGAATAGAGGGCGGCCTGAGTAATGGCACGCAGCTGCGCGAGGTGTGCGTAAGGTGGCAAGGGCGTGGCGCGCAGGGCTCAAAGGGTTGCAGGTACGCTCGCACGCACCCCGCGCCGATTGATTCCGACTGCCGCGGCTTGGGTTGGGGTGGACCAGTTGAATAGCTACCGGCGTCCGAGGGCAGTTGGCAGGCAGTGGGGCGGAGAGGAAGTTGGGAGGGGGGGGGGGGAGTGCTCGCAGGTCTCACACGTGTGTCTGTGGCGCCTCCAAGTACCTAGGACCACTCCAGGTTCAGAGTGGCTTTGGAACTGCAACATCGGGAAGAGCACGAGGAGACCAGAAACGCGCCTCAGTCGTAGGCCCAGGTGAAGAAGTCACGGGATACCTCACAGCGTCGTATCGGACCTCGTTTTCCCCAGCGCAGTGCAGCAACCCGACGTCGCCTGGACTCAAACACCTCGTTGCAGGTCCTCGAGCCATCCATAACTCTGAAAGCGCTGCCGGTGCACGATCTTGTGCACGAGCTCACCTCTCGATCATGCCTCCGAAATGTTCGCTGCGATTCACGTCGGTAGATCTCGTTGGCCAAATCAGTGGTTCCAATAGTCCAGAATGTTGTTCAAACCAGTCGCGAAAAGTTGTCGCCCTCTGACATGGTACCCACAAAAATTCCATCATTATTTGGGAATATCAAGTCCGTGAACGGCCGCGAAGGGTCTTCAACGCAGTTCCGATGGACCAGAGGATATGAAGCCAATGCTGATTTACTCGGCGCCTCGTTGGCAACTCGGGTCAGTGGCATCTGCGCCACACTCCAAGCCCGCCATCAGCTCTTACCAACTTAAATCGGGACTCGTCTCACCAGGTCACGCTGTTCCAGTTGTCTACGGTCCAACCGATATGGCCACTAGCCCGAGAGACGCACTGCGGGTGATGTGTGGTTAGCAAAGGCACACGCGTCGCTCGTCTGCTGCCATAGGCCGTTAATGCGAAATTTCGCAGCACTGTCGTAAAAGACACGTTCGTCTCACGTCGCACAATCTGAAGTTACTTCGCGCTGTGTTGCTTGTCTGCTATCACTGACGACTCTACGCAAACACTTCTCCTCTCGGTCGTTAAGTGACGACCGTCGGCCACTGCATTGTCCGTCTGAAATTTGGTATTCTCGGCATACTCTTGCCACTGTAGGTCTCGGAATATTGAGTTCACTAACGATTTCCGCAATGGAATATCCCATGCGTCTAGCTCTAACTACTATTCCGCGTACAGAGTCTGTTAATTCCCGTCAACGGGCATAATAACATCGAAAATCTTTTCACATGAATCGAGTAAATGGAAATGACACCTCCACCAACGCATAGCCCTTTTATAAATTGTGTACGCGACATTGCGGCCATCTGTATATGTAGATATCGCTCTCCTGTGACTTTTGACACCTTAGTACGCTACTGGCCATTAAAATTGCTACACCAAGAAGAAATGCTGATGATAAACGGCTATTCATTGCACAAATATATTATACTAGAACTGATGTGTGATTACATTTTCACGCAATTTAGGTGCATAGATCCTGAGAAATTAGTACCCAGAACAACCACCTCTGGTCCTAATAACGGCCTTGATACGCCTGGGCATTGAGTCAAACAGAGATTGGATGGCGTGTACAGCTTCAACACGATACCACAGTTCATCAAGAGTAGTTACTGGCGTATTGTGACGAGCCAGTTGCTCGACCACCATTGACCAGACGTTTTCACAATTGGTGAGAGATCTGGAGAATGTGCTGGCCAGGGCAGTTGTCGAACATATTCTGTATCCAGAAAGGCCCGTACAGGACCTCCAGTATGCGGTCGTGCATTATCTTGCTGAAATGTAGGATTTCGCAGGGATCGAATGAAGGGTAGAGCCACGGGTAGTAACACATCTGAAATGTAACGTCCACTGTTCAAAGTGCCGTCAGTGCGAACAAGACGTAACAGAGACGTGTAACCAATGGCACCCCATATTGTCACGGCGGGTGATACGCCAGTATGGCGATGACGAATACACGCTTCCAATGTGCGTTCACCGCGATGTCGCCAAACACGGATGCGACCATCGTGATGCTGTAAACAGAACCTGGATTCATCCGAAAAAATGACGTTTTGCCATTCGTGCACCCTGGTTCGTCGTTGAGTACACCATCGCAGGCGCTCCTGTCTGTGATGCAGCGTCAAGGTAACCGCAGCCATGTTCTCCGAGCTGATAGTCCGTGCTGCTGCAAATGTCATCGAACTGTTCGCACAGATGGTTGTTGTCTTGCAAACGCCCCCACCTGCTGACTCAGGGATCGAGACGTGGCTGCACGATTCTTTACAGCCGTGCGGATAAGATGCGTGTCATCTCGACTGCTAGCGATACGAGGCCGTTGGGATCCAGCACGGCGTCCCGTATTACCCTTCTGAACCCACCGATTCTATATTCTGCTAGCAGTCATTGGATCTCGACCAACGCGAGCAGCAATGTCGCGATACGATAAACCGTTATCCCGATAGGCTACAATCCGACCTTTATCAAAGTCGGAAACGTGATATGGTACGCATTTCTCCTCCTTACACGAGGCTTCACAACAACGTTTCACCGGGCAACGCCGGTCAACTGCTGTTTGTGTATGAGAAATCGGTTGGAAACTTTCTTCATGTCAGGACGTTGTAGGTGTCGACTCCGGCGCGAACCTTTTGTGAATGCTCTGAAAGGCTAATCATTTGCATATCGCAGCACCTTCTTCCTGTCGGTTAAATTTCGCGTCCGTAGCACGTCATCTTGGTGGTGTAGCAATTTTAATGGCCAGTAGTGTATATTGCAGCGGCGCTACGGAGCCTTAAAGTGTTCTGAATAGATGAGGTTTTTCAACAAGATGGACTCTTCTCGGTTTTCAATCTGCGTCATTTTGCATAAAACATTGGAGCTTTCGAGGACAATCTCCTCATCGGCATCGGGTGTAAAAAATCTCCGACCAAAGAACAGCAAAATATCTTAAACACAAGGCCTATGTTACAATGTGGAACCAGGGACCGACTGTTGCGCTCTTCGTGGCCTGGCAGCGGACTTGAAATTCGGGAAAATATTCATGATAGTGTATATTCTTTCTTTGCGAAATACGGTTACTAGAATATAATGTTTTTCATTTATGTATCTGGCAGGTTGGTGGTAGTGTATTTACGTGGGGCGGTCGTTGTGGAATTCGTTGTGGGACATCATGGGATATTCGCGCTTCAGTTCCTATCGTTTTACGAATTTCCGATGAGTGCAGCTCTATAGGTAGCCTTTAAAATGGCATATATAATGGACGTCCTTTCCAAGCAGAGAGCTATCAGTGAGTTTATTTTGTCGGAAACCTTGAATATCGCAGATACTCATAGGCGCTTGCAGAATTCTAGGGAATCCCACCAGCGAACAAAAGCACGGCGGCTCGTTGGGCGAGGTCGCGCAAACCCGGCCGGTGCGGCGCTGCCGGCCGCAGACGGCATGGCTGACGCCCAGCAGACTGCAAAACTTGACGGGGCTGCTCTTCCACACCCACCCTACAGCCCGTGTCGTGTCTCACGCCTTCCGACTTCAAACTGTTTGGCGCAGTGAAGGATGCACTCGTGCTGGGAAGCAGTAAGCGGATGATGTGGATGGAGGTTGTTGATACCGCGAGACTTTGGCCGGCCATTGACCTTCGTCTGTTGCGAATGCGCACGGGTTGCCCGGACTCTTACGGCAATCGTCACCTTAGTGGGCGCGAGTAACGAGTGGTTGGGCAAGGTATCTACTAGGAACATTACGTGATGGGTCTCGCGGGGCAGTCGAGCTGTTCATCTGTGTCCTCGTTGGCTCAGGGAACGCTGTAGACACTATTTATGCGGTAGTACAATAAAATGTATGTCAGCAAAGGTTGTAAGTCTGACATTCAATAAAACAAGAGAGTAGCGTCGAAGTCTCAGTGTGACCTTCAAACAACCTTTACCCCATTTTTTCTGACTTTAATGCATTAAAAAAAAGGGGGGGATAGAGGGTGTGCCATGTAAGCAGGAGGTTCCGGGTTCGACTCCCGGTCGGGACACACATTTTCAGCTGTCCCCATCGAGGTATATCAATAATACCTATCGACAGCTGAGGGTTTTAAGTAATTATCATTTATTCTGGAGGATCTGCACGGTCATCAATAGTATCTGTTCTTTCGAGAACAATTACTATCTCTATATTATTTTCTTGATCTAGACAGTGTAATCTGTATTGTGTGTGAATTCTATCGTGATCGCAGCTTTATAAGTGCCTTTAAATTGTTAAACTGATCAACTGGCGGCCACTCCCACCTTTTGCGACATTTGGGAAAGTGCTTGCTTCAGCGGAATTTTTGTCAGTGTGAAGATGTCTTTGGCTGATATCTATGTCTTTGCCTGAAAACATTCTTGCACGTGGTTTATTTACAATTTGACAATACTAACACATGTTAGTAGATGGAAATTTGAATTCGCAAACCTTTACGCCGTAACACCATGCGTTCTCAGAAATGTTAAGTTCACTAAGGTACATGTACCACATTGGAACAACCGAAATAAAATGTTCAAACGTACCTACGTTCTGTATTTTAAAAAACCTACCTGTTACCAACTGCTCGTCTAAAATTGTGAGCCATGTGTTCATGACTATTACAGCGCCATCTATCACAAAGCGAAAAAAGTGGTCCAACTAAAACATTCATATTTCTTTACGTACTACACGAACGTGTAATAAAACATGCGGGTTCCTATTTTAAAAAATGCAGCTGATATACGTTTGACCTATGGGAGAGACATCTAGCGCGCCAACCATAGCGCCATCTGGTTTTCCCCATCAAGCTACACGAGTTTCGTTCTGTGTAATTTTTTCGTTTGACGCTTATTTCGTGAGATATTTGGCCCAGTCACGATGAATGGACTACCCTGTACATATATGAATATTACGTGGACTGATTAGGTTCTGCGCAGAATTGGACAGGAAAGGAATATGTGGAAAACGCTCAAAAGGAAAAGGGACAGGATGACAGGACATGTGTTAAGACATTAGGGAATGAGTTGCATGGTACTAGAGGGAGCTGTAGAGGGCAAAAAGTGTAGAGGAAGGCAGAGATTGGAATACATCCATCAGATAGCTGAGGACGTAGGTTGCAAGGGCTACTCTGAGGCGAAGAGGTCGCCACAGGAGTGATATTCGTGGCGAGCCGCATAAAACCAATCAAAAGAGCCATGACTAAAATAAATCAAGAATTAAAGTAAAAAAGAAGTGGCGCCGAGAAGGGTGGAAAGTGACGGTGGAGAACGGCAACTATGGACTACCATGCGCAGTAGTTATCTCCTGTGTTGCGACCTGTTGATCTCTTTTTCCCTCCTTTTCTTCATGTACTTTCTTGATGCGTTATTTTATAATTTTCTTGTACATATATATATATATATATATATTTCTTCTTGTAGGCCAGTTAAAGCAAGAGACGGTGATGATTATGACAAAATCGTGGACGCACCTGTATTGCTGTGACTGCTCCTAAAAATAGCGATAAAAGAAAAAGTACAAGCAGCAGAAACGAGGTTTGTTAGAGACGTGAGAGGTTTTAGCGGGGAACAAGACAGCTTGACGTGACAGACGTCATGGGACACCTCCCAACACCGCTCGCTGTAGTGCAGAAACTACACGTGGCGTGGACTCAACAAGGCGGCGGGAGTCGCCTGCAGAAACATCCAGCCACGCAGTCTCCACAGCCGTACGTAATCCCGAAAGTGTTGCCAGTGGAGGACTTTGTGCACGGGCTGACCTCTCCATCATGTCAGATAAACGTTCGGTTGTAACACTCCTGTCCGCTACTGCTGTACCATAACCTCAGAGCGGGAAGCAGTTTTGTAAAACGGAACTATTCTGTTAAAGCAATTACGGTATAACGCAACAGAGCAGTGTTACCCTCTGAGAGGAATTTTGTTGTGTTGCTAACGGGGGTGGCTTATCGGAAATGAAAGTCAGAATTACGTAAATATTTGAACAGTACAAAAAATATAAATACCTGTCTACACTGTTGAAGGAACAAGCAGAACGGTCGCCAGCCTAATTAGGCGAGAGAATGATTGACATTCTTGTTCAAGAAATCAAGTATGAGTAACCTATATTTTGCCACACGCGAGTGCAATGAACTCACGCACTTGCATATGTTAACGTTAAGGTTGAAAGTAACAGTTAGAGCAGCACAAATTATTTGCCAAAATATAACAGATAACAATGCACTCTGTCACTTTCAGGGCTTATTCAAACTGCATCGTCTTTATAACATTACTGTTAATACACGCTGTAGAATCACAAATTGGACATAGGTTCAGTACTACTTTTCAAACATTTTCATAGCTGACATACAATTGTAAATGTAGTTCATTGCAAAATTATGAGCTGGTAACAGGTTAAGTCTCTCTCAGTTAAATACTTTTCTACTAAGAAAGAAGGTTAAATGGAATAAAGAAATTATGGTTTTCATAAATAGTGGTCTTCCCGTTACTTGTTACCTAGCATTAGCACAATAGACAAACTGTGAATCCTGTTATACTGTTAATATGCACTTCCAATACACAAGAGAGACAAACACTTAGCAATCATGAACATATAACTTTCTACTGTTGCACTTTTCCACTTATACTACAGTGAAACACAATGTTGACAAATTTGCAAGAAACTGACTCACCTTGTAAAATTTACTGCAGGCAGCACTATGATCATTAACTAAGCAACACTTTATAAGCCTCAATTTTAAGAGCTTTTAATCTTTAAAGAAACTGCAAACTGTCTTTATTACCACAGTCTTCTACTTTCAAGTAAATGATTAAATAGGTGACTTAGAAACTCCACAAAACTTTAAATTAAACTGTTTCCATCCCTGGGAGGCTTTCACAAGACTACATCTACTACTTCCCACAGTTTCACTAAATCCATAGTAAATCTGAACACTCCCTTCTTACCAAAGATAAAACAACATTATTTAATGTTCTGACGCCTTCATTTTGTCCACAAACTAGGACACTCGGTAATCATAGTTTAAATGGAGAGGAACCTGAGAGGTGTTGTGATGGGGAAAAAATCAAGGTAGGTATATAAATTCAGTTATAAGTTACCTTATATTTGTGCACACTAAATCACCCAGTAAGCTGATCCTTCACTGTACATAATTATAGTACTCCTTTACAGTTATTGCGCAATGTGGTGGCAACTGCATGCTGGTAGGCGGATTTGCACACAGAATTGCTGGACTCTGGACTTTCTTGGTGGCGATGATGAATACCAATTCCAGAATCGTTCCAGCTATTTATCCATCCATCCGAGGCATTGGAAAGTAGCAGAAAAGCTTCTGTCGGATCCAGCACAATATACAACATTTACATGGCAGTGCACAGTTTGGTAACTCGTCCCCGACTGACTCTTGTTCCACCTTTTCTACCTAGGCCAACCACAATTTGCGCGCGCTGCACAGTTCCGTTCCCGAGGGGAACCACAACACCTTTTATATACTAAAGAACTAAGAACCCTAAGTGAGGATCAGCAGTTCACATAACAGCAACCAAACACATTAAATAAAACAGAACGTTTGCACATATTATTATTTCTACAAATAAAATTATAAACAGCCGACCAGTTGCAATGGGTAAAGAAATCTTTACCTAGGTTTCAACAAATTTACATTTGTCTTCTTCAGAAGGTGGCAATTTTACATTAGTATGGACTGATGTATCATCGCCGTTTTTACAAATGTCTGCATCGATCCATATGTCCAAATTAAAATATAGCCCTAACAATAGGGTTTGTCATGTAAATACAAACTAGTACATGGATGTTGCAGAGCTCACAAGCGGCGATGATACATCAGTCCATACTAATGTAAAATTGCCACCTTCTGAAGAAGACAAATTTAAATTTGTTGAAACCTAGGTAAAGATTTCTTTACCCATTGCAACTGGTCGGCTGTTTATAATTTTATTACGTGGAACCGTTGCTGTTGTGCAGCTATGTTTAAAATACTGATATTTCTACAAAATTTATTTAAATAAAATTATTGAATTTTAAAGATAACCAAAGAGATTATGTAAGAAAGACAAAACATATCATTACAGAGATTATACTTCATTGCAGTATGAAATTAACCGTACACTACTTACAGAAGTACAAAATAGAAAGCTAAATGAATCAACAAAAGGTATGTAATGTCTAAGCTATGGTGTGCATTTGTGCATTTATGTCGATGTATAATTGCTTTGTTTTGTAAATATTATTTGTATTTTTACGCTGGGTCTTGCCTAGGGCAAACTATGCTATCGAACGATTACATCGATAGGTCGTCTGGACAACCGGAGTGTTTAGGATCAATGCGAGTGTTACCTCTGTCGCATGGAGCGCGGGCAGAGCAGAGTCCGGCTGCAGTAGGACGGTGGAGCAGGTGCGTTGAGTGACGCTCCGGCGAGTTGCCGCGCTTTCCGGGTTTGGCAGCAAGTAATGGCGCTCGACTTGCTGCGATAGTTTCTGGCACGGTGTCGCGGACGGGAAGCATTAGCTGGCGCACACCAAGAGCCCGTTTCGCCTGGTGACCGTGTCGAGAAGAAGGCGCGCCAACATCCAGCTTCTGCAACAGCGACGGCCGACAATGAGTCGCTGTCGCCACCTCCTCTATCGACGGCTTCAAACCTTCAATCAACCAACAAGGAAGACTGGAAGCACGTAAAGTTTTAGAACTGTATGGCAGACCTCAGCTTTTAAAACTGTTCAAATCACAAAATTACAGCAACTTAGCATGAACCTTTGTTGCTCATTGCCCCAATCGCATTACCAAGGAGGGTCCCTTCCTTTTCCGAAATGAACCCGACTGTCGCTGAAATTCAAACGCCAGCATTAAAGTAATATCATTCCATTTCACTGCTTTAATTTCAGTGTTCAGTTAAGGTACTCTGGCTACAATACTTAGATCACACAAGCACAAATTAAGAGTGCGAGTTTTGTTAGCATATTTTAGCTTATCTGTGACTGCAGCTCAGCTTGGTACGTACTAAATTTTACTACTGTTAATTGTCCAAAATTCATTCAAGTTGAAAGTTAAATATCTTATTTCTAAATTGCGTAGATTCAGGTTGCTTTTGAAATGATTGTTGAGGTAGCCCAAGACTAACTTTATTTTATTTAATTTCGTAGTGCTTCAGAAACAAAGTTTACTATTAATTTCAGTCACTAAATTAACTTTCAATTTTCCGGTTTTATTAATTCTTTTGCTAAATTAAGTCAGAGTGTAGCGAAATTTATTACTTCTGACAAACATTCAGTTTTCACACAACACGTCTCAAACTTCAGTTGCCACGCTTTTAGTGCTAATTATATGTGCATTAACCTTTCTTTTTCAGTTATTATAGGTAGTTGTCCATAGGAAAGGGGACCGTAATTTTCCCCAAATCTCAAATATCTAATTAACGTCAGTTAATTGTTAACGTAACGACCGCAAATTTACTTTCTTTATTAACTTTACCCTTTTTCAAAATGAATTTCCACCAATTTCATTTGCATTTTTCCTTCCATCTAGATGTAACCCTTGCTCCCTCTTTACCGACAGATTAACTTCGGTGACGATTGCTTTCCCCAAATCTCCATCAGGTACACGCGGTTTAATTTTTCACTGTCATTAAGGTCGATAAGTGAGTGAGAGGATAGAGGTGGGATTCATGTCGTGCGACATGAGTGGCCACGTCGTTCTCGCCATCTGGCCACAACGTTCTTCAAACCAATCGCGAACAACTGCGGGCCCGCTGACATGCCGCATTATTATCCAGAACAAGTCCGTCGTCGTTTGGCAACACGAACAGCTGCAGACGGTCTGCAAGCAGCAGAACACGACCACTTCCAGTCAATGATCGGCTCATTCCACGTAAGCGCCGCCCACACCGTTATGGGGCCGCCACCAGTTTGCACAGTGCCTCGCTGGCAGCTTAGTTTCGTGGCTTCGTGGGATCCGCGCCACACTACACCCCTACCGTTGTCTCCCACCAATTTGAAACAGGGGCCCACGTGACCTGGCCACGGTTTCCCAGTCCTCTAGGGTCCAACCGATGTGGCCACGAGTCCAGGGGAGGCGGTGCAGGCGGTGTCGTGCTGTCAGCAAAGCCACTCGCGTCGGTCGTCTGCTGACACAGCCCACTAACGCCGAATTTCCCCGCACTGTCCTAAAGCCGTCGCCACACGGACCGTGCTGTCGAACGTGAACGTTGAGCGTGCCGAGTTCAACGCGCTGCTGAACGCTCACGAACGATGCGACTTGTGCACACGGTACGTGGGCCCCAACGTGGTACATGCGATCGCAGCGCACTCCAGCGGCAGCTGAGGGATGTTTCTAGTTCGTAAATCACACTGTTTACTCGACGGGCGCGCGTTAAATTCCCACGTTAGCTCTATTACAACGCACATTTCTTCCATCGTCCATGGAAAGGGAAGTACCATGTCCAATCAATAAGGACACAGGCTTTTAAAGGTCCATTACAAACAGTGCGGCACAAATTTGGAATAACTCTCAGCATAAGATAAACATTATTTCATCATTCCCACATTTTAGCAAAAACCCAATGGTCCCTACTTGATCACTGTTCCTACCCAGTAGCAGACTCTTTCCAACATGTGAATTACGAAGCGTAAAAGAAGAAGGAGCCAAATATCTTTATACAAGTAGCGCAAGCTGTTCTGTAGACTAAGCCAATCGAACAAAGTCACCCCTCAAAAAAAGGTGAACTTATATTTACGTAACATGCAATATTATAGCATATAGTTATATTAAACTAATAATAGAGTATCAGAACCCAATAAAAACGCCAAGATTACGAAAAGAACTTTGGAACTGTTAAGACGCGTACCGCCGCCCTAGCAAAAACTCATTTTAAAAAAATGGCTCTGAGCACTATGGGACTTAACATCTACGGTCATCAGTCCCCTAGAACTTAGAACTACTTAAACCTAACTAACCTAAGGACATGACACACATCCATGCCCGAGGCAGGATTCGAATCTGCGACCGTAACTCATTTTAGTTTAGAGAACAACTCGTTCTTTAAACGTAATCATATTGTGTTACCCGCTGCTATAAACGTTAATCGTTCATAATTATGTTACTAATTGAAATTTTATTATAACAAATTGTACCAAGGACAATGCATTTGGATGGATCTTCACTGTCTTCAAATAGCCTATTCTCTTAATGCGCAACTTACAATAATTCTTTTACCACGAATACGATGTTTCTGATTATTTTATTGGAACAAATCACACAAGTAACAACGTGTTTTCCAGTGATTCTCGATGTGCTGGTGCTGAGAAACGGCATACATATATACATATAGGCTTGAAATGAATGCCAATATGGCGCCTCACAACTCTGTACTGAAGGGAGACGCCGTGTTTGTGACGTAGGTGGCGTTGTGCCATCTGATTGGTCAACGCTCAGACGCACGCTCAGAATATCTGACATGCCAGATACAGCTCTGCACGTTCGGAAAGACTCCCGAACCTGTTATTCCACGCTACGAGGTCAGAAACTCGGCACGCCCAACGCTCAACGTTCGGATGCACGGTCCGTGTGCCGACGGCTTAAGGGATGCGTTCGTATTTCAGGCAGTCTCACTTGTCTGTTAGCACTGACAACTGTACGTAAACGCTGCTGCTCTCGATCGTAAAGTGAAGCCCGCCGGCCGCTGCGTTCTCCGAGGGTTGAGGTAATGTCTGAAATCTGATGTTTTCACCACGCTCTTGACACTGTGCAACTGAGAATACTGAATTCCCTAAAGATGTCCAGAAAGGAAGATCCCATCCGTCTAGGTCCAACTACCATTCCCGTTCAAAGTCTATTAATTCCAGACGCGCGGCCATAATCACGTCGGTAACCATTGCAAGTGAATGAGATGAGTACAAATGACAGCTGTCACAAAGCACTGCCCTTCTATGTCGTGTGCAGCGATACTACGGCCGTCTGTATATGTCCATACCCCGCTGTGGCAGGACTTCAGTCAGCTGAGTGTATAAAACATGAAGGTATTAGGAATAAACTTGGTATTTACAGTATTAATGAAAACATAGAGCAAAAGTGAATACACTACTGGCCACCACGAAGATGACGTGCTACAGACGCGACATTTAACCGCCGGGAAGAACATGCTGTGATATGCAAATGATTAGCATTTCAGAGCATTCACACAAGGTTGTCGCCGGTGGCGACACCTACAACGTGCTGACACGAGGATAGTTTCCAACCGATTTCTCATACACAAACAGCCGTTGACCGTCGTTGCCTGGTGAAACGTTGTTGTGATGCCTCGTGTAAGGAGGACAAATGCGTACCATCACGTTTCCGACTTTGATAAAGGTCGGATTGTAGCCTATCGCGATTGCGGTTTATCGTATCGCGATATTGCTGCTCGCATTGGTTGAGATCCAATGGCTGTTAGCAGAATATGGAATCGATGGGTTCAGGAGGGTAATACGGAACGCCGTGCTGGATCCCAATGGCCTCATATCACTAGCAGTCGAGATGACAGGCATCTTATCCGCAGGGCTGTAACGGATCGTGCAGCCACGTCTCGATCCCTGAGTCAACAGATGGGGACGCTTGCAAGACAACAACCATCGGCACGAACAGTTCGACGACGTTTGCAGCAGCATGGACTATCAGCTCGGAGACCGTGGCTGTGGTTACCCTTGACGCTGCATCACAGACAGGAGCGCCTCCGATGGCGTACTCGACAACGAACCTGGGTGCACGCGTGGCAAAACGTCATTTTTTCGGATGAATCCAGGTTCTGTTTACAGCATCGTGATCGTCGCACTCGTGTTTGGCGACATCGTGATGAACGCACTTTGGAAGCGTGTATTCGTCATCTCCATACTGGCGTATCACCCGGCGTGGTGATATGGGGTGCAATTGGTTACACGTTGTGATGTTACAAAATAGAAGTGATGTTGCTATTCAATGGAAAGTTGGAAATTGAGATTTAACTAACTGTTTTATCAATCACAATTGGCGTAAGAATCATGGATTGACCATTGTCATAAAATATTGCATTATGAGATGTGAATAGTTTTTACTTGCGGTTTCGCGTTTTGATAACCGCTGGCAGGTTGGTAACAGCGGTCGCAGTAGCTCGCTCTCTCCTTGGGCGCATTGTTGTCCGCGTGCGATGCATTCTGCTGGCTGCCAGGGAAGAATTTGCCGCTGCCAACCTTGGAGCGCACATCCTCGCTAATTAAATCTAAGGAATCCAGCACAGAAAGGAATACATCCGTGTCTTCTTCGGACACATTTACTAATTTCTCTCTAATAGACACAGGGAGTTTGCTTTTGAGAATCATAATTACGTCCTTGGAAGATATCGGAGAATCCCAGAATTTAATTTTTGCTAGATACTTCTCAAAGTATCGCCGGAGACTTCCATGCTTCTCATTGAAAATTTCCGCACCATCCACCTCCTTCCTTAATCTTTGCTGTACCCCATTACTCCAAAATTTTGCCAAGAACATTTTCTCAAACTCTTCATAATTCCTACACGTGTCTACCATTTCCGTTCCCCATAATGCTGCATCACCAGAAATAAAGCCAGTGACGAACTGAATACGCTGTCTGTCTGTCCAGCTCCTGGGAAATATGCCGGAAAAATTCTTTAGGAACACGATGGGGTGTATTTCTCGCTTCTGCGGATGAAAAACAGGAAAAGTGCGATGCTTAATCACACTTTCCTCTTGCATTAAACTCACAATTGTGGGCGGATCATTTAGTTTCCCTACTCGGGACTCAACAGGACTGTTGTTTTGCATGTAATCAGGCGGTGAACGATAAGGAGTTGACTGACATTCGTCACCGTCTAAAGAGTTGTTCCCTATAGTTTGCGTATGTGTGTGCGGATTTTCTACCCAGTTTCTCAGCATTCTGACTTCGTCCACTACTTGCTGCTTCCACTCGGGAAGATCCCGTGTAAGTGTCCTCCGAATCTGTCCCAATTCAGAAACTACTGTGTCTCCCGACTTACCAGGAGCAGCTAAGATTTCATAAGTTACATCCCTAAGCTCCTCCCTGACCTTCTTTTCGATAAAAATATCTTTACCCTTTATCCATTCACCGTAGTGTTCCGACAATGCCTCCGCGTGTGCTTTCACGGCGCTCTTAACCTGTTCTTCGATATTGATTGAGTCTATCTGCCTCGACAGATCCTCTACTACACCTTCAATGTCAGATACTGCATTTCTAGCTGAGTTTATTTCTTTGGTAGCTGCCTGAATTTTTGTGTTTAATGTTCCAGATACTTCAGCTATTTCACTTCTCACCTGTTTCTGCATTTTCTGAATTTGATCACTGATCTTAGTTTGCACCTCACCCAAATGGGTATTTAATTCAGCCGTAATTTCTTTATGCAGATCTCTTTTGATTGTGCCTAGCTCTGTTTTTAATGATTCGCTTACAGCATCTAGTCGGGCGTTAACAGTCTCATTTTGTGTTTTTATAGTCTCATTTTGTGTTTTTATATTCTCATTTACTGCGTCAAACTGTTGTTTCAGCATTTCCATTAACGCACCGAGGTCATTTGTAGCTGCAGCGGGACGAGTTTGGACTTTAGGGTCACTTTCCCCTGTTACAGACATGGTTAGTTCAGTTTCCACACGGGAACCTACCGTTCGCGATCGTGAAGGGTATGGAATACTATTAACGTCTTCACTCCCGTCTCCTGTTGTCACCTGTCTCTGTTTACTATCTGCCATTTTCGTCAGTAAATCAGGTGCTACGCAAGGCTTTCGTCGTTTGTCAGTGACGTGGTGAGTCCGCTAAGAGCACCGCCCTCGCGTGAGCAACAAATGAAATTCTATCTGGCGAGAAGACAAGATGGAACCTAACCGTTTCAGACAAATGAATGAAGATGCTCTTCACTGCAAATTGCGCACACTATCCTCCATGTTGAAAATGTAATACAGCTATACTAACAATGGGGAGAAAAATAATTTCTGTTATCAGACTACGAAGAATTTTACTTTGAAAGATAAAATAAAGCAGATTTTCTATAGCGGGAAGGAGATAGAAACGATGTGGATCGACTTGGAAAAGCAACGTTGCTACTGAAGCACTACACTGCGTATGCAAAATTCTGACTTACTTTTTGATGGCTTGAATATCGCTATGTTGTCTCAGCAAATTCACGTCTCTTTTCTTTTCTTTTCTCTCGGTAATTAAACTGCGTTATTGACCAGCATATTTTACGTCATTCTCACAGAGAGATGATGTGTACATGAAACGACAGAACATTTATTAACAAAAGCACATAGAAAATTTTCCAAGTATTTGAACTAATTTTTGGTCAAGTCCCTGGCGCCAAGTGGTGCATTCACTTGTGATTGATAAAACAGTTAGTTAAATCTCAATTTCCAACTTTCCATTGAATAGCAACATCACTTCTATTTTGTAACATCACACTTGGCGCCCGAACAGGGACTTGACCAAAAATTAGTTCAAATACGGCTTCATTTGTTCTCCAGCGAACAAAATAGTGAAGGATCGCATATCCATCCGTACTTTTCTGTTTATATTGCCGCCCAAAGACGACGAATCACTTTCTCTTGAGCCTAACAACTAATACATGAGTACAGTGAGTGCTTATTATCACTAAACTAGAGTGGACAATGTTCGAGCATCTGTTGACTCCTTGTGGTTCAATTACAGTTTAATAACGTAGCACTACACTTCGTGATGCTTTCACTTTCTGTGTTAGCTGTCTACGGCGTTCATTATGCAGTACATCTGTCCTTTCCACTGTGGTGCCAGGAATTCAAGTGGCTTCCCGGGTTTTTATTTACAATATGAAACAGAAGAAGTGGAAAATTATTAGTATGACTTACAAGCTACTGGATACATTTGTTAAGGATCGGGACTGGTCTGGAGTTTAGGGTCTTCCTATAGTGCACATTCATTTTCTTTGTCCATCAAGAGACAGGATTATAATTCATTTTAGCAGTGTTCAGGAGTGCCGGTATTAATGGCTTTAAGGTCTGAGTAATCTAACAATCTACTTCTTACTCATCTTAACTTCAACTCAAGGAAATCGCTTAATTTACATATGAAAATGTAGTCACACAAGTGTACAAATGTCTTTCCTCCAGTATGTACGATTGAAGTCATGGCGGTTAGCAGTTTAAAGTTTGGATTGTTTCGTCACCCACACGCCAGCCACTCACAGCGGCTGCACAGTGTTGCGTGAGCTCCAATACTTAGTATCCGTTCGCGCTCAGGCTGTAACAGAGCTGCTGGTCGTCGATTGCTCCCTTTTTTTTTTTGTGAACTTCGTATCACACGAGTGCATCGATACAAACACCTCGCGCGCGTTTCCCATCGGAGGAGCCAGACACTGAAGCTGCCTCCATACTTCTCTGTCAACTGCCTCCCATGAGGCTCACAGGTAAGTGACGACGAATGTTTTAGCTGTCGCTGCACTTAGAACAACACTGAACTTTGCGTTGCACCTGTTGTCGTAGCCTTGACTTCTTTTTACACTTGCAGTACAACACTACCACTAATATACAGTGAACAGTTACTTTTATTATGCACGTCGCACTTTAGTGTGCATCTTCACACAGCATTCGTGCTTAGTTCCTTCGCCGATGGAGTTCATTTACAAAACAACCAATTTTGCAGGTTTCCTCCATTGGTACAGAAAGACTTATATTCTACTATTTACAAAATATCACTTACGAGCTAATATTTACAATTAATGGTCACTCCTTTTGTTAAGTCCAGTGAACAACTGCTTTATGAATGGACTCTTTATATCTCAAGGTTTACTTTCACTAGTGAACCTAAAAATATTCTTTCAAACTTTCTTTTAAGTGCTCATCTCCTCATTATGAAAACTACAGGTTTCGCAACACTCGTTGCATTTATTCTTTAGTGCAGCCAAGATCATTTTCTACTGCCACGCAGCATATCTACTACTTAACGAGTACGCATTTAACGCTGAATCTTTTTTTTTTTTTTTTGTGCTTTCCTTTGTGCTTGCCAAATTTTTTTTATATTTGAGGGCAGACTGGATAACAATAGTTCTCCCTCTTCGCTTCATGTACTCAGCAATCGTTCTCTGTCAAAAAAAATAGGGTAACGCGTGTCTACTATTTTTTTGCATGAATGGAATTACCGACAGTTCACTGGGTTTACGCAACCGGTCCATAACAAACATTACCAAAGCTAGCGAAATTCATCACGCTACGTGTCTCATTTCTCATAAGCACTGCTTTGCTTCGAAGCACACGTGCCTTTTACAAGTCGACCCTTGGTCTGGGTTAATGAACCAGGATCAAAAGGAACGGGCACAAGGAAAATGGATTTCATAAGAGGAGTGTCTTAGGAGACATTTTTGCAATAAAATCTGCATGTAAATAAAATTATCTTAATAAACATAAGCACATATATAAACTTCAACCTCTTTCATTACAGCATGCTTTGCTACTTCTACGTCTTACTCTGGTTATAGTCAGTATTAAGTTTAAATATCACTGAATTGCTTGATCTTTATATTAGCCTTCAATTAGGGTATTGAATGGTCGCTAGATTACACTACAAATCTTCTGAAGATCTTTACTTGGACTTATTTATGATACAGGGGGCTTGCTGTGTGGTTATTTAGTACCTCGATTCTACTGAAATCAATTCGTCAGCTAACATTCCTCATATACTCTTTACATTGGGCTCAGATCACAGGGAAATAGTTTACTTTCATAGCAATTAGTGGCCTCGTGGAGTACTTACGCTACATTATTGATGCTGCATGGTTTGCCTCTATTTGTACTGTATTTCACCTAACTTAGTTTACTACAGCTTATTGTCTCCTTGCGTGAACACATGTGGGTTACCACTTGTTTTTCCATTTAACAGCACGCTTTAACTGAACCTTTATTTCTTCTACTCCTGTCCACTGTCTGGACTGTTTGACCATGTACCCTTTTTTTTTTTTTTTTTAAAGCAGGTAATTTGGGATTTTACAACAGAACTTCAAGTACTTACATTACTAAAAATAAATCTATAAATCTTCTTGTACCTTGAGAGAAGTGCTTATTTACGCATCCTTCTCCATTTCTCACCTTTACATATTTATATAGCTCCGGGCAATCGCCTCGCAAGCACATTTTTTTTCTTAATACTAACTTAAAATTAAATTGAAATTCTTGGTGCAACCCCTATTTCCTGCTTCAGCTTGTTGAAGAAATATCAGTTCATGTCCATCACTATAAACAATTTTTCCATACTTAACATTTAATACTTAAAGATGACATGTAGTAGCCGTTACCATGTAGTCAGTGCGCTGTTCAACACAATACTTATCATTAACAGTTCACATAAGGGAATTTCCAGTAAGCAAGAATTCATTTCCACGACAGTATTTAACCACTACCATTATAACATCACAACGTCTCGGTCATCTCTTGTTCGCATTGACGGCACTTTGAACAGTTGACGTTACGTTTCAGATGTGTTACGACCCGTGGCTCTACCCTTCATTCGATCCCTGCGAAACCCTGCGTTTCAGCATGATAATGCAAGACCGCATGTTGCAGGTCCTGTACGGGCCTTTCTGGATACAGAAAATGTTCGACAGCTGCCCTGGTCAGCACATTCTCCAGATGTCTCACCAACTGAAAACGTCTGGTCAATGGTGGCCGAGCAACTGGCTCGTCACAATACGCCAGTCACTCCTCTTGATGAACTGTGGTATCGTGTTGAAGCTGCATGGGCAGCTGTACCTGTACACGCCATCCGAGCTCTGTTTGACTCAATGCCCAGGCGTATCATGGCCGTTATTACGGCCACAGGTGGTTGTTCTGGGTACTGATTTCTCAGGATCTGTGCACCCAAATTGCGTAAAAATGTAATCACATGTCAGTTCTAGTATAATATATTTGTACAATGAGTAACCGTTTATCACCTGCATTTCTTCTTGGTGTAGCAATTTTAATGGTCAGTAGTGTACTACTGAAACATAACTTACGAAGAATGACTGAAGAGAGGATCCCACGTCAGGCCAGGCTTCAACAGCCAAGGGGAAGAAGGGGCGTAGGGGGACGCTGAAAGAGGTGGCAGTGGAATGTGAAGACGGAACAGGAACTGCTGACTAAACCTTGAGGTGCTCAACTACAAGAAGTGGTCTGCATGGCAGGCAAGTAGGGACTGACTCGAGAAACGTACTGACCGAAATAGGTCGCACTACGCTGTCTCATGTTCCTCTTTTCGTGGAGCAAGTTGTCAACTGGGCATTCTTGTAGCCGACAGTCTCGGAAGACGAGGAAAATGTCGCGCAACGGTCCAGCAACTCGTCCCCGCGACTTGTGTTCTCCAATGACATCAAACGTATTGGTAAGCCCGGCAAGCAGAGAACGGTGTAGGTAAGGTTTCCGTACGGCCGGCTCGGACAACTCACGGGAAAGAAGCTAAGGTGCGTCCATTTTATCCTCCTACGTATCTGCAGAGGCGGCGCGCGCCACCTGGCCTGTGGATTCGGCCCTCACCTGGCCACCCCCGCACACCCCCTCCATCATACCCCTCCCCTCCTCCAAGCTTGCCCCCCCCCCCATCGTCCAAATCACACCACCCTCCCACGCAGCATCGATGGGCTCTTCCGCTACCCCTGAGCACACACAGGGAGGGAGACGTGGGAAGTGGGTCACATACACACACACACACACACACACGTGCGCACGCCGCCCTGTGACAGGGGAAGACGTGCGTGGGAGTCTGATTGAGAAAGACTGCCCGGAATAGAGCGTCCACAGCGCTGACAAAACTTAAAACACTTCGTTGTTGGCAGACCGAAGGGTCCAACATACACGAGGACCTTACACGACGGCGCTCTTCGATACTATTCGCACTAGAGGATTAGAAGCTCAGCAATAGGACGAAATAAAAAAAATAAAATAAAATAAAATAAAATAGCGCGGAGGAGGTGCAGTAAAGGAAAAATTAATTTTCACTTCACCATCCTTGTCAACAGAAGCTCCCTGAGTACACATTTTGAATCTACATGTTATAAGATAAAATATTTTGTATCTTCAGCTGAAAAAAATGGTGCAAGATGTTTGAAATTCTGAGACAAGTTGGGTTAAGCTATACGAGAAAACGGGTAACATACAATATGTACATGGACCAAGAGGGAACGGTAATACTGGAAAACCAAGAACGAAGGGCACGGATTAAAAAGAGCTTAAGACAGCGATATAGTCTCTCGTCCCTAATGTTCAATCTGTACATCAAAGAAACAATGACGGAAATAAAGGAAGGGTTCAAAAGTACGACGAAAATTCAATGTGATAACATTTGTATCCACACTGAAAATGAAAAAAAATTACAGACGCTCTCGAACTATGTGAACAAACTATTGACTACAGAACATGGATTGAGAGTAAACGAAGAAAAACGAAAGCAATTATAAGTAGCAGAAATGAGTACAGCGAGAAACTTAACATCAGAAATAAGGAGCACGAAGTTACGATATTCTGCTAGCCAGGCAGTAAAATAACCAATGACGGACGGAGCATGGAGGACATCGAAAGCAGACTAGGACTGACAAAGGCGGCATTCCCGACCAATAGAAGCCTGTTAGTATCAAACATGGCCTTAATTTGAGGACGAAGTTTCTGAGGATGTACGTTTGGAGCACAGCATTGCAGGGTAGTGAACCATTGTCTGTCGGAGAATCGGAACAGAAGAGAATCGATGCATCTGAGATCTGGTGCTATACAACAAAACTGGGTGGACTGATAAGGTAAGGAATGACGAGGAACTGCTCACACTCGAAGAGAACTGGGATATATGGAACGTCACAACGTCGAGATCTGATGGAAACTCGATTTTCTAAAGTCGGATTAAATTCAATAATTACGGAAGCGGAGAGAAAAGGAATACATCGATAATGCCGACGAAAAGAATGGATACGGTGTGATCCGTGCTCTGGCCCGTGTTTGTGCCGTTGACAGTTTGGCGTCGTGTTTTCGGATTGTGACCTCTCGTTTTCTTAAAGCGTTCCCTGGCGCTACTATATTTGCTCACTACATCTGTCCGTGACTGGCAGCAGCGGCGTTTATCGATAACGAGTACTGTGGTAATATCTTCAGAGCGACCTCTAGTACACTACTGGCCATTAAAATTGCTACACCACGAAGATGACGTGCTACAGACGCGAAATTTAACCGACAGGAAGAAGATGCTGTGACATGCAAATGATCAGCTTTTGAGAGCATTCAGACAAGGTTGGCGCCGGTGGCGACACCTACAACGTGCTGACATGAGGAAAGTTTCCAACCGATTTCTCATACACAAACAGCAGTTGACCGGCATGGCCTCGTGAAACGATGTTATGATGCCTCGTGTAAGCAGAGAAATGCGTACCATTACGTTTCCGACTTTGATAAAGGTCGGATTGTAGCCTGTCGCGATTGCGGTTTATCGTATCGCGACATTGCTCCTAGCGTTGGTCGAGATCCAATGACTGTTAGCAGACTGTGGAATCGGTGGGTTCAGGAGGGTAATACGGAACGCCGTGCTGGATCTCAGTCGAGATGACAGACATCTTATCCGCACGGCTGTAATGGATCGTGCAGCCACGTCTCGATCCCTGAGTCAACAGATGGCGACGTTTGCAAGACAACAACCATCAGCACGAACAGTTCGACGACGTTTGCAGCAGCACGGACTGTCAGCTTGGAGACCGTGGCTGCGGTTACCCTTGACACCGTATCACAGACAGGAGCGCCTGCGATGGTGTACTCGACGACGAATCTGGGTGCACGAATGCCAAAACGTCATTTTTTCGGGTGAATCCAGGTTCTGTTTTCGGCATCATGGTGGTCGCATCCGTGTTTGGCGACATCGCGGTGAACGCACAATGGAAGCGTGTATTCGCCATCGCCATACTGGCGTACCGCCCGGTGTAATGGTATGGGGTGCCATTGGTTACACGTCTCGGTCACCTCTTGTTCGCATTGACGGCACTTTGAACAGTGGATGTTACATTTGAGATGTGTTACGACCCGTGGCTCCACCCTTCATTCGATCCCTGCGAAGCCATTCATTTCGGCAGGATAATGCACGACCACATGTAGCAGAAAATGTTCGACTGCTGCCCTGGCCAGCACATTCTCCAGATCCCTCACGAATTGAAAACGTCTGGTCAATGGTGGCCGAGCAATTGGCTCGTCACAATACGCCAGTCACTACTTTCGATGAACTGTGGTATCGTGTTGAAGCTGCATGGGCAGCTGTGCCTGTACACGCCATCCAAGCTCTGTTTGACTCAATGCCCAGGTGTATCAAGGCCGTCCGCAGCTCGTGGTCGTGCGGTAGCGTTCTCGCTTCCCACGCCCGGGTTCCCGGGTTTGATTCCCGGCGGGTCACGGATTTTCTCTGCCTCGTGGTGACTGGGTGTTGTGTGATGTCCTTAGGTTAGTTAGGTTTAATTAGTTCTAAGTTCTAGGGGACTGATGACCATAGATGTTAAGTCCAATAGTGCTCAGAGCCGTATCAAGGCCGTTATTACGGCCAGAGGTGGTTGTTCTGGGTACTGATTTCTGAGGATCTATGCACCCAAGTTGCGCGAAAATGTAATCACATGTCGGTTCTGGTATAATATATTTGTCCAATGAATACCCGTTTATCATCTGCATTTCTTCTTGGTGTCGTAATATTAATGGCCAGCAGTGTAGGTCTGCGTCAACCAGCCTGTAGTTACCGATATGCACGCTTGGGGCGCTGGTGCATAGGTGTACGGTCTAGGCGCATCGTGTAATTGGGGCTTCACGCTCCTTGGTAAACAGAGAGAATCGGCCGCGCGTCTTTTTAACGGAGCAGCATTGGCTCCCCGCATCCGGCCCCCGCCGGCTCAACACGGAATGCCTTGCCGGCGGGATAAGAGATTCCCCGGGAAGTATTTACGACCCCGCCGCTTGTAAAACTCCCCTGGGAGGGCAACTTTCCCCGTGACGTCACCGCAGTCTTCCGGGGGTTGGGGGGTGGCCCTCTCCCTCCGCGGACAGGGCGGCCCGTCGCTTGTGCTCGTCGCCCAGCAACGCAGTGTTCGCCTCTAGCAAGGCGCGGCCACGGCGTTTGGAACGCGGATTTACTGCAAACCTCGTACACTCGCAGTTCTCCACGAGGACAACATAATGTGTGAGCAGTAGCGCGGACTTCTCAAGCGTTACTGAGGAAATCGCAAGGTAATTTCGGTCGTCTAATATATATATATGTGTGCGTGGCCATTCGAACCATGAAGCGGCTGCAGCCAAGTGGTGCTGGGAACGAACGGTATCTCACCGTGTTCGGTCAGAGGGTTTAGCTATCCTCTGTAATAAAGAAACTGACTCAACGGATCAACGAACAACCAGAACAAGTGGCATAGGACGTCCGCCACGATCAAAGTCAACGTACAATATAGAACTAAATAAGATTAAAAAAAAAAAAAAGGGTGTTCGGTAGGAGCGTAAGCTACCCTTTATAGTAAGAAAACTGAGTGAACGGATCATCGAACAAACTGAACGGGTGTCATACGACGTCCGCCCTGAACAAATTCCACGACAAATACAGAACAAAATGTTCTGTCCCTTAAAAACAGTGTTTGGCGTTGAAGTCGCTGGATCGCTGCGTCGAGTTCTGGTCGTCAGTTTTTTTTTATTTTCAACACAGTCATTTTCCTTACTATTTATATTACAATTCATATAACTGGGAAAATACGTGTAATCGGATGAACTTTTATTAAATTTACAATGTTATTTGGCAGTCTACTAATTTTTACTACCACAAATAATGTAATATTCATAATTATTGAGTAGTTAGTAAACGACCAAACCCATAAAGTGATACTGAAAATGTATGCTTGTCCGTGTCTTCAAAACTGTTCGTATTTACTCGAAAGAGAACGAGAAATTGCTTCTCGTAAGATGCTATTACATACACATACTTTCAGAAAAGACTTCCTGACTCTTAAATCGATACTCGATGTTAACAAATTTCTCATCTTCTTGCCATTGCCACCAGCCTACATCATCATTTATTTCGCTCCCCAAATAGCGAAACTCATCTACTATTTTAAGTGTCTCATTTCCTAATCTCATTCCCGCAGCATCACCTGATTGGATTCGACTACATTCCTCGTTTTGCTCTTGTTGATGTTCATTTTGTATTGTCCTTTCAACATTCTGTCTATTCCGTCCAACTGCTTCTCCAAGTCATTTGCTTTCTCTGACGTCGGCAAACCTTCTTCTCCATAGATATTAATTCCTTCTCCGAATTTTTCTTTTGTTTCCTCTACTGCTTGCTCAATATACACATTTAGTAACATCGGGGAGAGGCTACAACCCTGTCTCACTCGCTTCCCAACCACTGCTTCTCTTTCATGCCCCTCGACTCTTATAACTGCTTTCTGTACAAATTATAAATAGCCCTTCGCTCCTTGTACTTTACCCCTGCCACCTTCAGAATTACAAAGACAGTATTCCAGTCAACATTGTCAAAAGCTTACTATAAGTCTATAAATGCTATAAAAGTTACTTCGCCTTTCCTTAACCTAGCTTCTAAGATAAGTCGCAGGGTCAGTATTGCCTCACGTGTTGCAAAGTTTTACGGAATGCAAACTGATCTTCCCTGAGGTTGGTTTTTACCAGTATTTCCATTCATCTGTAAAGAATTCGTGTTAGTATTTTGCAGCTGTGACTTCTAGAACTAATAGTTAGATAATTTTCACACCTTCCAGCATCTGCTTCCTTTGGAACTGGAATTATTATATTCTTCTTGAAGTCTGAGGGCATTTCGCTTATCTCATACATCTTGCTTACCAGGTGGTAGAATTTGGGTCAGGGCTGGCTCTCCCAAGGCTATCAGTAGTTCTAATAGAATGTTATCCACTACCAGGGCCTTTTTTTGGCTTAGGACTTTTAGTGCTCTGTCAAATTCTTCACGCAGTATCGTATCTCCCATTCTCTTCAATTTCTATAATACTGTCCTCAAGAACATCACTCTTGTATAGACCCTCTATATACTCCTTCCACCTTTCTGCTTTCCCTTCTTTGCTAAGGACTGCTTTTTCATCTGAGCTTTTGATGTTCATGCAAGTGGTTCTCTTTTCTGTAAATGTCTCTTTAATTTTCCTGTAGGCAGTATCTGCCTTACCCCTGGTGATATATGCCTCTAAATCCCACATTTGTCCTCTAGCCATTCCTGATTAGCCATTTTGCACTTCCTGACGATCTCATTTTGAGACGTTTGTATTCCTTTTCACCTGCTTCATTTACTGCATTTTTGTATTTTCCCCTGTCATCAATTAAATTCAGTATCTCTTTGGTTACACAAGGATTTCTACTAGGCCTCGTCTTTTCACCTATCTTGATCCTCTGCTACCTTCACTATTTCATCTCTGAAAGCTCCCCATTGTTCTTTTTATTACAGACAAACTATGGAAGATAGTGACACACTCTATATGCCACTGGATAGAGGAAGGTTCAAGAATTTTACGTTCGCACAGACACAATACCACACAACATTAGCGCCGTCCGTTTCTAGAGGCACTTGGAAACGGTGGTCCACACCATTCCCCACACGAATCAACAGGTCCGCTGTTTGCTGAATCGACAGCTTCAACAATTCGATTTCTGACCTGTTGAAGACTACGTGCCACACGTGGTACAGAGAATCTGTGTTCCATGTACAGTCACAGAAAAAAAACCGCAAGGTGTGGACCCTGGAGACCTGGCAGGCCAAAACCAGCGAACGAGACCCCGTCCACCGTTTTCATTGCAACGTTGTGGGACGGTGCTGTTAAGATGAGGTCACACCTCGAGGCGAAAGCGGGGCAGGGCACCGCGACGCATGAGAATGAAATCACTGGAATCTTTCCGAAGTCGAGGAAACTAGCATGTCCAGGTATGACATCCCTGTCGCAGTCTCTACCGGAAAGAAGTAAGGTCCATAAAATTCGTGAACAGAAACGCATTCAGTATCCGCGAGTCTCATTTCCTGTCGTCGACGACGCCGGGACTTTGTGAGCCCTCTCAAGTCTAAGATTATGGCGGTTTACTTTACGCGAACCGTCCGAAACGGCGAGTCGCTCGGAGAGAGTTTCCTCTCTCTGCTATATCTTAGGGAACTGAAATGCTTTTGCCGGGAGCGAATTACTGCAGAAGCTGCAACTCGTAAGGCTTCATATGTACGCATCGTTTCAGAAGACGCCACGCCGTCGTTTGAGGAGGTTCAAGTTCCCCACCGCCTGCGCGTCTCGTGCACTTCCGCGTGGTCCGTGTGAACGCATCTCGGATACGCACGGCATTTCCATTAGCGCAAGGCCGACCACTGCCCTGTACATATGCAACCACCAAGATACTAAATAAACGTAAATATTGTCGATAGCAGGCTGTAATGCGACTTTTATTTGATCGTACCATGTCTTTGCTCAATATTAGACGCTTATACATGATTCCCTATCTGCAGGGTGGTCCATTGCTACTGACCGGGCCAAATATCTCACGAAATAAGCGTCAAACGAAAAAACTACAAATAACGAAACTTCTCTAGCTTGAAGGGGGAAACCAGATGGCGCTATGGCTGGCCCGCTAGATGCCACTCCCATAGGTCAAAAGGATATCAACTGCGTTTTTTTAATAGGAACCCCCATTTTTCATTACATAGTCGTTTAGTACGTAAAGAAATATGAATGTTTTAGTTGGACCACTTTTTTCGCTTTGTGATAGATGGCGCTGTAATAGTAACAAACATATGGCTCACGATTTTACACGAACAGTTGGTAACAGGTAGGTTTTTTTAAATTAAAATGCAGAGCGTAAGTACGTTTGAACATTTCATTTCGGTTGTTCCAATTGATACATGTAGCTTTGTCAACTTATCATTTATGAGAACAGCGTGATTACCTGTAAATACCTCATTAATGCAATAAATTGTCAAAATTATGTCCGTCAACCTCAATGCATTTGCCAATACGTATAACGACATTCCTCGGTGGATCACGATAGCAGATATCCTTCAACTTTCCCCACAGAAAGAAATCCGGGGACGTCAGATCCGGTGAACGTGCGGGCCACGGTATGGTGCTTCGACGACCAATCCACCTATCGTGAAATATGCTATTCAATACCGCTTCAACAGCACGCGAGTTATGTGCCGGACATCAACATGTTGGAAGTACATCGCCATTCTGCCATGCAGTGAAACATCTTGCCGGTCGTGATGGCCGAGCAGTTCTAGGCGCTATAGTCTGGAACCGCGCGACCCCTATGGTCGCAGTTACGAATCCTGCCTCGAGCATGGATGTGTCTGATGTCCTTAGGTTAGTTAGGTTTAAGTAGTTCTAAGTTCTAGGCGACTGATGACCTCAGAAGTTAAGTCCCATAGTGCTCAGAGCCATTTGAACCATTTTTTGAAACATCTTGTAGTAACATCGGTAGAATATTTCGTTGGATATCAGCATACATTGCACCATTTGGATTGTCTTTGATAAAATGGGGGCCAATTATCCTTCCTGCCATAATGCCGCACCATTCATCAACCCGCCAAGGTCGCTGATGCTCTACTTGTCGTAGCCATCGTGGATTTTCCGTTGCCCAATAGTGCTTATTATGCCGGTTTACGTTACCGCTGTTGGTGAATGACGCTTCGTCGATAAATTGAACGCGTGCAAAAAATCGTCATCGTCCCGTAATTTCTCTTGTGCCCAGTGGCAGAACTGTACACGACGATCAAAGTCGTTAATATACAATTGCTGGTGCATAGAACTATGGTACGGGTGCAATCGATGTTGATGTAGCATTCTCAACACCGACGTTTTTCAGATTGCCGATTCTCGCGCAATTTGTCTGCTACTGATGTGCGGATTAGCCGCGACAGCAGCTAAAACACCTTCTTGGGCATGATCATTTGTTGCAGGTCGTGTTTGACGTTTCACATGTGGCTGAACACTTCCCGTTTCCTTAAATAACGTAACTATCCGGCGAACGGTCCGGACACTTGGATGATATCGTCCAGGATACCGAGCAGCATACATAGCACACGCCCGTTGGGCATTTTCATCACAATAGCGAAACATCAACACGATATTGACCTTTTTCGCAATTGGTAAACTGTCCATTTTAACACGGTTAATGTATCACGAAACAAATACCGTCCGCACTGGCAGAATGTTACCTGATACCACGTACTTACATGTTTGTGACTATTAAAGAGCCATCTATCACAGAGCGAAAAAAGTGGTCCAACTAAAACAGTCATATTTCTTTACGTACTACGCGAATATGTAATAAAAAATGGGGGTTCCAATCTAAAAAAACGCAGTTGATATGCGTTTGACCTATGGCAGCGCCATCTAGCAGGCCAACCATAGCGTCATCTGGTTTCCCCCTTCAAGCTACATGAGTTTGTAGTTTTTTCGTTTGATGCTTGTTTCGTGAGATATTTGGCCCGGTCACTATCAAGGGAGCACTATATATATATATATATATATATATATATATATATATATATATATATAAATTTGAAAACTGAATAAATCACGGAATAATGTAGATAGAGAGGTACAAATTGACACACATGCTTGGAATGACATGGGTTTTTATTAGAAGCAAAAAAAATGTCTGACAGGTGGCGGTTCATTTGATCAGAATAGCAATAATTAGCATAACAAAATAAGACAAAGCAAAGATGATGTTCTTTACAGGAAATGCTCAATATGTCCACCATTATTCCTCAACAATAGCTGTAGTGGAGGAATAATCTTGTGAACAGCACTGTAAAGCATGTCCGGAGTTGTGGTGAGGCATTGGCGTCGGATGTTGTCTTTCAGCATCCCTAGAGATGTCGGTCGATCACGATACACTTGCGACTTAGGTAACCCCAAAGCCAAAAGTCGCACGGACTGAGGTCTGGGGACCTGGGAAGCCAAGCATGACGAATGTCGCGGCTGAGCACACGATCATCACCAAACGACACGCGCAAGAGATCTTTCACGCATCTAGCAATATGGGGTGGAGCGCCATCATGCATAAACATGGTACGTTGCAGCAGGTGTTTATCAGCCAGGCTGGGGATGATGCGATTCTGTAACATATCGGCGTACCTCTCACCCGTGACGGTAGCGGTTACAAAACCAGAATCACGCATTTCCTCGAAGAAAAAAGGCCCGATAACGATAGATGTGGTAAATCCAACCCATACCGTAACTTTCTCGTCGTGCAATGGAGTTTCCACGACAGTTGTAGAATTTTCGGTAGCCCAAATTCTGCACTTGTGGGCGTTGACAGACCCTCGGAGCGTGAAATGAGCTTCGTCGGTCCACAACACGTTACTCAACCTATCGTCGTCTTCCGCCATCTTTTGAAACGGCCACACCGCAAATGCCCTCCGCTTCACTAAATCGCCAGGTAACAGTTCATGATGCCGATGGATTTTGTACGCATAGCATCGGAGGGTACGCCTCATTGCCAACTAAACAGTAGTGTACGGAATGCCGGTGCAACGTACGACTGCAAGAGCGCTGACTTCCCCGTGCGTAGACGAACCCGCTACAGTCTCCATTTCTTCCTGAACTGTCTCAACAGCATTACGCCTCGTGCTCGGTCGGCCACTACGGGATCTATCGTCTAAACAACCCGTGGCTTCGATCTTCGAAATCATTCTCGCCACAGCTGCATTTGTCAACGTACCTTTACCCGTTCGAATCCCCTTCCTATGGCGATAGGATCGTAACGCTGAACTAGCACATTCCCCATTCCGATAATACAGCTTCACTAAAAGCGCCTTTTCAGGTAACGTCAACATGCTGCGACTGCTGGCGCATCTGATTCTCTCTCTCCTTACAGCTCCTTTTATACACGATTGTCATGCGCAGTCACTGACGTTTTGCTGTCCAGCGCTATCTGTTCCACATTTTGTGAACTTTGTTTTTTGTGTTCCAATAAAACCCCATGTCATTATAAGCACGTGTGTCAATTTTTACCTCTCTGTCTACATTATTCCGTGGTTTATTAAGTTTTCAAATTTATACTGGCTTTTTGATCAGCCGGTATATCTGTCCATATAAAGAATATTTGTAGGATTGACAGCACGCCAGTACGCGCCCCCAGACGGTCAGTGTGTGGACAGTGTGACAGTATTGTTGAAGGTGTGAGGCGTGCAGGGACGCAGGATGGCCGCGGAGTTCCAGCAGGGGGAGCGTTCTCCAGCTGAAGGCCACCCTGTCCCGTCCCGGGCTGGAGCGGCCGCGTTGCCAGTTCGTCCAGGTCCAGAGACTCGGGGTGCTGGAGCCCCCCCCCCCCCCCCCCTCTACCTGCTGCTCCGCTCCACACACCACCTCGCTTCACCTGCCCCTGCCCATCTCCCCACCGGCCCAAACAGCGCGCACACGGTTCCTTCCTACGCTGACCAGCCCCACGCAGCCGCACCACCGTAAATATTACGGCATGTCGATTATTATTACTGCGGAACCGTCTACTCACAACTGAATAAAACACCATTTTTGTGCTATTTCGTCAAAAACTGACATTTTGAGTGCGTGGCTGTGTACATAACATAGGCTGACTCTTACATGCAAGATAACAGCAACCAGCCACTTTTTACAGTGCTATTTATTTATTTAAACATCGCCGTTACAGGTCCATCTTCAGACGGCTAGTTCATTTTCTACATCAGCTTTCGCCTTTTGTTTCCCCAACTGACGTAATTTCCTTGGCGTGATGGTGCCCTACAACCAAAACGCGATCTGACACGACATCTTTTTAGCTCCTAATTGTGCCTCACATCGATTTTAAGTGACGTAAACACGTTGTTAGAGGGAAGATGTTTCCATTACCTACGACGAAGAATCCGCGTCAGTATGTTCCAATGCCTATGATCTTGCAGCAGCGAAAACAGTATAATGCACTTTTTTTCATGCACCGGTACATGGATGCACATAATTTAAAGTACGTTGGATACATACCTCCGTATGACGAAACGGCTTAGTGTGTGAGTGGTGCTTCACATGTACGTGAAAAAAGGGCATTATTCAGTATTCGCTGCTCCAAGATCACAAGCAGTCTCCATTGGTACGTAATGGTGCGGATTCTTCGTCGTAAGTAATGGAAACATCTTCCCTTTAATAATGTTTACCATCACTTAAAATCGTTCTGACGCGCAATTACAGTTAAAAAGACAGTCTCAAATCTTCTTTTGGTTGTAGGTTACCACACCCCAAAGAAATTTTGTCAGTTGGGGAAACAAAAGGCGAAAGCTAATGCAGAACGTGAACTATCCGTCTGAAGATGAACCTCTCGGTTCGAAACTGGTAACAGCACTATTTAAATAAATAGCATTGTAGAAAGTGGCTGGTTGCTGTAATCTTCCATGTAAGAGTCAAACATTTTTGTCCCATGCGCGTTTCTTAAGTGGTTGGAATGAGCACTTATTTTTCTTTACACTACACTGCTCAAAAAGAATTAGAACATGACTTTCGGCGTCCGCCATACTCCACTGAGCAGTAATTGCGGGCTGGGTATGCTACGAAATTATACCTTCAACTTTCACAATTTAAGAACCTTAAACATGGTAGTGAGAAAGCAGTAAAGGAAACAAAAGAAAAATTTGAAGTAGGTGAGGGGAGAAGAAATAAAAACTTCGAGGTTTGCCGATGAGATTGCAATTCTGTCAGAGACAGCAGTACTCTAATTAAACGAGGTGATGCTGAGGGAATTAGATTACGAAATGAGATACTTAAAGTAGTAAATGAGTTCTGCTATTTGGGAAACAAAATAACTGATGATGGTCGAAGAAGGGAGGATATAAAATCCAGACTGGCAACGGCAAGAAAAGTGTTTCTGAAGAAGAGAAATTTGTTAACGTCGGCATGGATTTAAGCGTCAGGAAGTCACTTCTGAAAGTATTTGTATGGAGTGTAGCCATGTACGGAAGTGAAACATGGACGATAAATAATTTAGACTAGATGAGAATATAAGGTGCTACAGAATAATGCTGAAGATTAGGTGGGTAGATCATGTGACTAATGAGGACGTTCTGAACAGAACTGGGGAGACGAGGAATTTGTGGCACAACTTGACTAGAAGAAGGGATCAGTTGGTAGGTTCGCCAATTTAGTATTGGAGGGAAGCGTGGAGGGTAAAAATCGTAGAGGGAGACCAAGAGATGAATGTACTTCAAATGGTTCAAATGGCTCTAAGCATTATGGGACTTAACATCTGAGACAATCAGTCCCCTAGACTTAGAACTTCTTAAACCTGACTAACTTAAGGACATCACACACATCCATGCCCGAGGCAGGATTCGAACCTGCGACCGTAGCAGCAGCGCAGTTCCGGACAGGGCCGTCATGAATGTACTGAGCAGATTCAGAGGGATTAGGCTGCAGTAGCTACTTGGAGATGAAAAGGCTTGCACAGGTTAGAGTAGCATGGAGAGCTGCATCAAACCCGTCTCTGGACTGAGGACCACAACAACAAACAGGGTGTACTTTGACGGCCGTGGTTTCTTTGGCCACCCACATACCAAAAGTTTCACAGTTTTCTACTAGCTCCGTACTGGGTATTTAGTACATACCGTTTGATGGTTAAGTTCCATCACTACGTCACCGCCCGTTAATTGGGTTTAGTTACTTTACTTGCAATTAACATGGAAGGTTATTTCTGGTTGTGAAGTATTTTTACATATTAAAATGAAAAGCAGTGACGGCAACGTAATAAGAAACTGTAAGCTCCTTCATTAAATGACTGACTTAATCCTCAACTTTTACGGAAGTTGATGTAGTTTCTTCTGAAAGTAGCAACGGCCCACAGTTCTGGCTTGGATTTAATCTTTTGGTAAAATTTGTTACAGACCATGAATTTAAATCCGTCTCCTTGGGGAAATTAGTACTAAATTGTTCATCGAATTTCCTAATATTAAAATGGTGGCAGGTTCTATCGTATTTGACAAACAAAAGAATACGGCGCAAGAAACGGCGGACGCGAACTATAATAACCAAAAGAAATGCTTCCGTATCTAAGAAAACACACGAAACTATGAATCTGTAAAGAAAGGACAGGTTTGTAATTGAAATATGGCTAAACTTTAGCAGTGTATTTTAAAGAAATGCAAGTCAACTTACACTATTACACACAGCAAACATTTGAAGCCTAACATTTAAAACAAAAGTTCTTGTACACGGAATGTGCGATATTCAAATGCACGCACTTGATATAGTGATTACTGATACCAGTTACAGTTGCAAGTCATTCAGTAACTGTCCAAGAAAGGTCTCGTATGACAATTTCATCAAATCCGAAGAATTAATTGCGTAACATGAATCGAGCTAACCAAAAGAGACAAGCAGAATGGAAATAGAGTAAAAATCAGAAAGAAAAGAGCAAAAGATAGAGGCGCCCCTGTTTCACTGCTACTTACACTAATTGCACATTACGACCTTCGTATAATAATCGATATATTATCCAGACGTGTCTGACATACGCACACTGCTTTGGGTAAATTTTGCGTAAAAATTTGTGACGTTATAGGCCCCAGGTAGTGCTGATTCTCTTGCGCAACATTTGGCACACCTGTTGCGACTTATAATTGTATACGAAAAAGTGTGTTGAAATCAGGCTGTGCAAAATTCACCGATAGCATTTAGCTAAAATGTGATTGGTGGTTTCAAGTATACCACGTACGTTAGTCGATTAATTTTCTTAACAGACTACTGATTAGTTTCTCCTTCACATCTGTGTACCGGCGAGTGTATTACATTTCCGAGGTTCCTCTGTATCGGCATTGCTTTGAGCACTGGTCATTGTTACCCCAGGATTGCAGGCGCACAATTTATAAAACACTGTTGATCCCAACGACAGTCTGGAACTATGAAATGCAAACATTAGCCATAGATATACAGACGAGGCCTCATTTGTCTTTACGGGCCTACAACTAAGAAAAACAAATGTCAGTCACACACTGCTCAAACTGCAAGCTGCAGTGGTTCAGACAGTGATTTAGTTCCAACATATGACGTCAAATATTTTCGGAAACAAGGAGTGAAGTTTATTTGATCACAAGTGCAGGGTATTGTCTCGATAAGTGAAGAACAGAGGACCTCAATTCTAACTGCATGTTTCTTCCACAGCTAAATTTGGAGCTACGCGTGTAGTATTCTATCTAACTACCTTTCACTGCACATCGAATTCTGACAATTGATCACATTGATTTGTGTACCATACTAAGGTTTTCTTAGTAAAGCGCTTAACAAAACTTTAGATCATTGTAATTTTATCCATGTTTTGCAGTTTCAAACATGACTGTATTCGATACACTTGAAGTATAAATTAATTCGTGTTTTATTAAATGCACGATGAATTTCGGACCCTGTCATGAGGTGTAACTTGTCTTAGAACACGATTTATTTTTTTCTTTTGAATGAAGTGAAATGTGTATTGCTGTCACGAAAAGGTTTCATGTCAGGTTATAAACTTCGTAAGTCAAATGCGGAAAATATGTGCGGAATAGTGGAAAAATGAACACTTTACACTTAACACATAACCCAAGAAAAGCGCTTTTTAACTTTTTGGTTAAAAAAAAAAGTATGATGGCGCGAAAAAGTTAAAAACGCCCTTCTTGTATTAAGTGGTAAGTTTAAACTGGTCATCTTTCCCACTATTTCGCACATATTTTCCGCGTTTGACTTACGAAATTCATAACCTAATTTCGAACGTATTCATGACAGAAATATACATTCCACCTCAATCAAGAGAAAAAATAAATCATGTTTTAAGACAAGTTACACCTAATGATGGAGCCACAGGGTGCGAAAAGCATCGTGTGTTTAATAAAACACGGAAATTTGTGACTGAAGGCCTTTTTTTAATTCGTACTTACAGTGTTTGATCATTGTGATTTTCAGTCTTGACCACACGCAAATGCAATGGTAGCTGACACTTATGCTATGAGTATAGCACAGTTAGTTTATCTCCAAATCCGTGCTAACTAAGACAACCTGCGTTTTTTTTTCTTTTTTTTTCATTACTTACTCTGCATTTCAGAAAATGTATTGTACTAATGACCATTTCACATAAGTCCCTATGTTCACTAACATACGAGGGTGGTTCAATAAGTAATGCCCCACATTTTTTTCTCAGAAGATATTGTTAAAGGTCAGAATTTGGTGATAATATACTTCAACATGTCTTGTTCACGTCCTCTTTTTCTACGTAGTCTCCATCACCTTCTATGGCCGTACGCTGACGTTGAGGAAGAGCATGTGTTCCCTGCTGGTAAAAGCTCTCGCCCTGTAGGTGTAGCCATGTTTTCAATGCATGACTGACACTCTCGTCATCTTCGAAGTGTGTTCCCCGTAGAGAATCGAGCTGTGATGTGCCGGTCTGCACGAATAATTGCATCCGCACGATTCAGCACGTGTGGAGCAGTGGCTGTGGCAGGACGTCCAAAGCGTGGCTGATCGTGGAGGTCTGTTCCTGCATTTCTCGAGGCTGTGACTTTCTGTAGCCATCGCCCAGCTGCACTCCTATCAACTGCGGCATCGCCACTCACTACACCCAAACGTTTATGGGTGTTCACCACCATGACCTGCATAACGCATTCACGTTCACAGGAGCTCCTGTGAACGTGAACGCGTTATGCAGGTGATCAGCACTAGAAACATGTCGGCCAGCGGGTTCAGGATCAACATCGATATCGCGGCGCAACACAACCTGTTGTTGTTGTTGTTGTCGTCTTCAGTCCTGAGACTGGTTTGATGCAGCTCTCTATGCTACTCTATCCTGTGCAAGCTTCTTCATGTCCCAGTACCTACTGCAACTACATCCTTCTGAATCTGGTTGGTGTATTCATCTCTTGGTCTCCCTCTACGATTTTCACCCTCCACGCTGCCCTCCAATACTAAATTGGTGATCCCTTGATGCCTCAGGACATGTCCTACCAACCGATCCCTTCTTCTGGTCAAGTTGTGCCACAAACTCCTCTTCTCCCCAATTCTATTCAATACCTCCTCATTAGATATGTGATCTACCCATCTAATCTTCAGCGTTCTTCTGCAGCACCACATTTCGAAAGCTTCTATTCTCTTCTCGTCCAAACTATTTATCGTCCACGTTTCACTTCCATACATGGCTACAATCCCTACAAATACTTGCAGAAACGACTTCCCGACACTTAAATCTATACTCGATGTTAACAAATTTCTCTTCTTCAGAAACGCTTTCCTTGCCATTGCCAGCCTACATTTTATATCCTCTCTACTTCGACCGTCATCCAGAGGTCCTTTACTACTTTAAGTGTCTCATTTCCTAATCTAATTCCCTCAGCATCACCCGACTTAATTCGACTACGTTCCATTATCCTCGTTTTGCTTTTGTTGATGTTCATCTTATATTCTCCTTTCAAGACACTATCCATTCCGTTCAACTGCTTTTCTAAGTCGTTTGCTGTCTCTGACAGAATTACAATGTCATCGGCGAGCCTCAAAGTTTTTATTTCTTCTCCACGGATTTTAATACCTACTCCGAATTTTTCTTTTATTTCCTTTGCTGCTTGCTGAATATACAGATTGAATAACATCGGGGAGAGGCTACAACCCTGTCCCACTCCCTTCCCAGCCACTGCTTCCCTTTCATGCCCCTCGACTCTTATAACTGACATCTGGTTTCTGTACAAATTGTAAATAGCCTTTCGCTCCCTGTATTTTACCCCTGCCATCTTCAGAATTTGAAAGAGAGTATTCCAGTCAACATTGTCAAAAGCTTTCTCTAAGTTGCTTTCTCTAAATGCTAGAAACGTAGGTTTGCCTTTCCTTGATCTTTCTTCTAAGACAAGCCTTAGGGTCAGTATTGCCTCACGTGTTCCAAAATTTCTACGGAATCCAAACTGATCCTCCCTGAGGTCGGCTTCTACCAGGTTTTCCATTCGTGTGTAAAGAATTCGCGTTAGTATTTTGCAGCCGTGAGTTATTAAACTGATAGTTCAGTAATTTTCACATCTGTCAACACCTGCTTTCTTTGGGATTGGAATTATTATATTCTTCTCGAAGTCTGAGGGTATTTCGCCTGTCTCATACATCTTGCTCACCAGACAGTAGAGTTTTGTCAGGACTGGCTCTCCCAAGGCCGTCAGTAGTTCTAATGGAATGTTATCTACTCCCGGGGCCTTGTTTCGACTTAGGTCTTTCAGTGCTCTGTCAAACTCTTCACGCAGTATTATATCTCCCATTTCATCTTCATCTACATCCTCTTCCATTTCAATAATATTGTCCTCAAGTACATCGCCCTTGTACAGACCCTCTATATACTCCTTGCACCTTTTTGCTTTCCCTTCTTTGCTTAGAACCTACCGGTGAAATATGCCTGCGGCTCCCGTCGTCGCCATAAACCGAAGGTGATGGGTCACCGTGACTTTAGCAGACGTGCAGGTTAGCTCAGAGACATATGCGCGAACCGTACCGTCAAAATCAGTGGGTTTGAGAGAGGGTGCGTTATTGGCACGAGTGAATGTGCCGCATACATCCGGAAAACTGCTACTCGTGCGGGGCGAAGTGTTTCGGCAGTGCAGCGGGCGTCTGCAGAAAGGTTCGCGGAAAACCGTGCAACACGACGAGATGGGTCAGGCTGCACAAGCCGGACCACCCCCCGAGAAAATCGGCATCTCGTCCACATGCCATCACGGGACAGATCTGCGTGCTCCTCGGCTCTGGCGCAACACTGAAACACGTGTCAGGGCTGACAGTCCGTCGCCGTTTATTACGGCAGTGGACTACATGCGCGTCGCCCGCTTCTCTGCCTACCTGTGACAACTGTGCAGAAACACGCTAGATGCCAATGGTGCGTGGAACGACATCACAGAACGGGTTCTGTCTGTTTGAAAATGATGGCCGCCTTTCGGTTCGTCGCAGACAGGGCGAGTGGCATGGCAGTGACTGTATTCGCACAAGACATACGGTACCAAGTGGAGGACTTGTGGTGTGGGTGCTCTTGGGTACAACCAAAATAACTGAGCCCTGGCGCCAGCGTTCTCGCACTTAGGATGGCATTGCTGCCGTCGATTTTAGGGTCACCATCTCTCCCTTCCGCGATTCAGGCCGGTGGTCGGGTAGTTAACGGGGAGAGAGAAGAGACAGCGGGGTGGATATTCTCAGGGTCGGAGGTGGCTTGTTGACGTTTACCGTGAGGCCTGTGGTACGACGCCTGTGCGCTACGGGCAGGGTCAGCGAGAGATCCCGGCAGTGGCTTGGTGGGACCTCGGGTTTGGTACGCGGTGGTGCGCTGTTGCGTTTTGGGGCTTTTCTGCTGCGAGGGCGTGAATAGGTTCTTGTTAGTGGCCATTGAAACTGAGATGTGTCTATGGCGTTACGGAGGAAATGTGTGATGCATGCCGCTGTTGCATGTGAAAACTCTCCGTCTGCCTTGTGTCTGTGCAGGAAATTATGTGAAGTAAACAGTTGATACCACGGCGACGTCTTGCTCTCACGCGTTGTTGTATATTTCGTAATTACTGAATGTTGAAGACATCCCACGAGTAAAGCAAATGAAGCCATTTGCGCCATACTATGGTACTGTGTCAGTTATATGTGTGAGCCGTGGTAAAATTTGCTGTTTTGAAGAGCGCTCCGCAGCGCGTAGTGTGAAGCAGTCGCCCTCCGTTTCTGGCGGTGGCGCCGCTGTGGCAGTCGCAGCTTTGGTGTCTCCCTCTGGTGGGAAAGGGCAGAGGTTGCCCGTTCACGTGCATTTAAGGGGCGCTATGAGCTCGCTACAAGGCGAGTGTTGTCAGCTGGTCAGCCAAGTCAGCCTGGGTCTGTCTCTCGTCCGCATTGCTGAGGCAGTCAGTGTCTGTCTGTCGTCCGGAGTGCCAGTGTGTGTTGGGCCGCCCGTCTCCTCCAGTTTGCTCAGGCAATGGTCATTGGCGGTTGGATCGATGGGTTGGTCGGTCGCGCACTGAGACACGAGACGACTTGTCCGCCTCGAGCGTCGGCGCGTGTGAGGTCGCCACGTGAGTCCAGTGGGCCGCGCCGTATAGCGAGGGGTAGTGGCTTCGCGGCCGACACGAGAGCAGCAGGAGTCAAACCACGACGTCGGTCTGGCCGGCGCGAGCTGCGACGCCGTGAGGCGGGAGATCGGCGCGCCTTCCTGCGTCCGCTGAAGCGGCTGGCAGCGGACGGTTCGGGAGAGCGATTTGGAGGGGTGGGGTGGGGGGTGGGGGTGCTATTGCAGATTATTAGAAGTTAAGTGATTGGTGATATGTTGTTTCATTTACTTGTTAAATTGTTTTCTTGGTGAGGTCACCAGGCGCTTTGTTTTGGGGTCGTTCCACCATTCTTCTCCATTTGCCCGCCCGAGGGTAGGTGGTTATTTATGATTTGGGTGGTCCATTTTTCCCTTGTGGAGTAGGGGCGGGTTAGAGCAACCTGCGGTTCGGGTTGTTCGGTAATCTCCCTGTCAATCTGCCATACGTTAGTAGCTGCGTCTGTCATGTTTGTCGGATTCGGTGTGTTAACGAATTTATTGCTTGGAGTGTAACGGCCTAATTCCTGAAATATGTTTTTATCTTGCCTCTCATAGTATGAAGAGGCGGTATATGTGTACTGTAGAGCATCTTAACTCGTTTGGCCAACCTTTTATAATTTTATATAAGATTGCATTTCATGGGCTTTTATTTAAATGGTCATTTTAGTATATAAAGTTGCCACCCTTCCACCGTAAGACTTTTCTTAGAAGTTAAAAACAAGTTGCACCTTTGGTGGGAAGGTTAATATTTTAATTTTAGTGTTTTGTACCATTTCCATCCCTCCTACGGGGTGCATAGTTTGTGTGCTTGTGTGAGTTGTTAAAACTTTGTTTAAAGTTATCTAGTGTGTTGCAGATTTGCGCCAGTGTAGTCTTTCAGAGGCTGTTGTCAGCGATCGTGACTACGGCCGCGTCAAAAGGGAGCGGCGAGGTTCTCATCCCGAAAGTTCATACACTCAAAAAAATTTTTCTCTCTGCCTATGAATAATTTGTAACTTTATATTTAGAGGGTGCTTTCTGCTTATAATTTTAAATCTGTTTGTTAAAAAAAAAGGCTTTTAGGAATAAAATTCCCATTGTTAAAAGCAATTTGATTTTGATTTCATCAATTACTCCCTGTCAACTACTTCCACGCTCACATAGTGTGATTAAATGTGTTAATGTTCTTGATGAATCGCTAGTAAATAAAGTAAATTCTTTAAGAAAAGGTTTTGAATGTAAATCCACGCTTCAGTAGTGTTATTCATGTGTCCTCATCTCATGTATGCTTATTTATCTTGTTATATTTAATGTCAGTGAAATGTAACTGTTGTGGAAAAAAATTTAAGTGATTGTATTCTCTTTTTAAGTAGCCTTTAGATGTGTACATTTTGCCTCCATGTTTCGTGTTTTTATGGCTTACACGTTAATTAAAATTACAATAAAGATAAATTTGGCTACGGAGGCTTTCGTGTATTTATTAGTTGCTAAGTGCATGCTAAGTTAAGTGCAGGGACCGTATCAATAACAGTTGGTGCGTGTCCAGGATATTTTGACCAACATGAGTATACTGCGACCTGTAGTCCAACCCTTTCTGCACAACACTCCCGACACCATTTTTCAACAAGACAATGCACGACCAGATGTTGCTCCACGAACACAGGCCATCTCGGTGTCACAGGATATCAGCTTTTTGCCCTGGCCCAACGGATCACCAGACTTGTCGTCGGCCGAAAATGTGTGCGATATGGTGAAATGATGGCTGCAGTGCTGTGACTCAACGCGAACCGTCACAGCTCACCTCTGGAACCAGGTGAAGGCACCGCGGATGGCTATACCAGAAGACGCCACGCGCGCCTTACACGCGTCGCTGCCATCACGTGCGGAACAAGTTGCCAGAACCCACGGCGGACCCTGTGCCTACTGGGCAACAGGGCACATGCTGAACCGAGGTGACTGAAATGCTAATCATTTCCGCAGAATGGTAATTACTGGTATTAGGGAACGGAGAACCCACCAATGCAACTTTCTTTTCAGACTACCGGTTTATTTAACAATTTATAATCATAAATTTGTTTTCCTTACAAATTGACAAATTTGTGAAATGAATAAGCTTTTACAAGAGAAATCAAAACAGGAATAACGTGAAATAATTACAAGGGCCCCGACCTGCAGCCCGCCCGGGATTGGGTCAAACGGCGGTGTTTACTACGGCGCTGGGTACTGTTTCTCTTATTAAACACATGAAAACACGTAGGTAATATTTATGACAAGATTGTTTCAATTACTCATACAAAATTCGTATTTTTTTTTTATTTGGAAACTGTATGTCGAAAGGTTCGGGTTTAAGATGCGTACCTATGAATCAGGAAACAATTATGACAATGATAAGACTTGCTTGAAAGCGAGCAACTTCTTCATTTCAATCAGCAACATCTCTGCGCAGCTCGTGGCTTCGGCCGCTCGAACCTTGTGACCGCCAATCCCCGAACGTGGTGCCTCCTCTCTCGGGTCAGCGAACCCGTATATACGTCGACAAGCAAAGAGCTTCTGAGGGCTACCCCCAGATACCAACTCTTCCTCATATATGTTGGCAAGAGGGATAGTCGATACTAACCTCGGGCTAGTGACTTCAGACAAAAAATGGTTCAAATGGCTCTGAGCGCTATGGGGCTTAACATCTGAGGTCACCAGTCCCGTAGAGTCCAGGGATCGAATGAAGGGTAGAGCCACGGGTCGTAACACATCTGAAATGTAACTAACCTAAGGACATCACATTCATCCATGCCCGAGGCAGGATTCGAACCTGCGACCATAGCGGTTGCGCGGTTCCAGACTGAAGCGCCTAGAACCGCTCGGCCACACCGGCCAGTGGCTTCAGACAGAACAGTCTACACACTTAATGGCGCCACGGCTCACTAATGTACATTTCCTGTGAATATGAACGTTCGAGGTCCTCTGTTTTTTTTCTGAACATCAGCGTAATTATACTACTGGCCATTAAAATTGCTACACCAAGAAGAAATGCAGATGATAAACGGGTATTCATTGGACAAATATATTATACTAGAACTGACAGGTGATCACATTTTCACACAATTTTGGTCCATAGATCATGGGAAATCTGTACCCATAACAACCACCTCTGGCCGTAATAAAGCCTTGATACGCCTGGGCATTGAGTCAAACAGACCTGCAACATGCGGTCGTGCATTATCCTGCTGAAATGTAGGGTTTCGCAGGGATCGAATAGAGGGTAGAGCCGTCGCAACAAATCTGAAATCTAACGTCCAGTGTTCAAAGTGCCTTCAATGAGAACAAGAGACGTGTAACCAATGGCACCCCATACCATTACGCCGGGTGATACGCCACTATGGCGATGACGAACACACACTTCCAATGTGCGTTCACCGCGACGTCGGATGCGACCATCATGATGCCGTAAACAGAACCTGGATTCGTCCGAAAAAATGACGTTCTGCCATTCGTGCACCCAGGTTCATTGTTGAGTACACCATCGCAGGCGCTCCTGTCTGTGATGCATGGTGTCCGAGCTGATAGTCCATGCTGCTCCAAACATCGTCGAACTGTTCGTGCAGATGGTTGTTGTCTTGCAAGCGTCCCCATCTGTTAACTGAGGGTTCGAGAAGTGGCTGCACCGTCCTTTACAGCCATGCAGGTAAGATGCCTGTCATCTCGACTGCTAGTGATACGAGGCCGTTGGGATCCAGCACGGCGTTCCGTATTACTCTCCTGAACCCACCGATTCCGTTAACAGTCATTGGATCTCGACCAACGCGAGCATTATGAAAGTCGGAAACGTGATGGTACGCATTTCTCCTCCTTACACGAGGCATCACAACAACGTTTCACCAGGGAACGCCAGTCAACTGCTGTTTGTCTATGAGAAATCGGTTGGAACCTTTCCTCATGTCAGCACGTTGTAGGTGTCGCGACCGGCGCCAACCTCGTGTAAATGCTCTGAAATGCTAATGATTTGCATATCAGAGCATGTTCTTCCTGTCGGTTAAATTTCGCGTCTGTAGGACGTCATCTTCGTGGTGTAGCAATTTTAATGGCCAGTAGTGTATTTATCCTTCATTTTATACATTGCTCGGAACCGTTGTTCCCATGGTACAAAAAGAGTAATCGGTTATCCATTACGTTTCAGTACCATGCTGCTGAGAACTCTTTCGAAGACTTGAACTTTACAAGAGCATTTTCACGTCAATGTACTTGACACTAAGTTGGGAAACATGCCATACAGTAACACACGCGGTAAAGTGCTATATAGAGGTAAGTAACATATACAAACACATATACTCGGAGGTGACGAAAGTCATAATATCGTGGCGGACATCCCTTTGCTCGACGTAGCGTAGCAGCTGGACATGGCGCGGGCCCAGCAAGTCGCCAGAGGTCGCCTGCACAGATACTCAGCTGTGCTGCCCCTGCAGCGCTCCATAACTGCCAAAGTGTAGCCGGTGCAGGATTTTGTGCACCAACTGATCTCTAGATTATGCCTCGTAAAAGTCCGACGGGGCTTATGTCGTGCGATATGTGTGGCCAAATCATTCACTCGGAGTGTCCAGAATGATTTTCAGACCAGTTGCGAACAAGTGTGACCCAGTGATGATGATGTTTTGTTTGCAGGGCGCTCAACTGCGTGGTCACCAGCGCCCATACAAAGTCCCGATTTTTACACAGTCCAATTTTTACACAATCCTGTCTAGCGACTGTGAAGAATGATGATGATGATGATGATGATGTTGATGATGAGGAAATGATAAGGACAACACAAACACCCAGTCTCCGGGCAGAGAAAATCCCCAACCCGGCGGGTATTCAAAGCTAGGACCCCGTGATCCAGAGGCAGCAACGCTAGCCAGTAGACCATGAGTGTGGCCCAGTCACATGGCACTTTTAGGAACATGAAGCCCATGAATGGTTCCAAATGGTTTCGAAGTAGTCGCATATAACCATTTCCAGTCGGTGATCGGTTCACTAGGACCACAGCACCCAGTCCATTCCATGTAACCACAGTTGTCATCATTCTGGAGCCACCACCAGCTTCCACAATGTCTCATTGACGACTGGGGGTCATGGCTATATGGAGTCTGCGCCACACTCGAACCCTACCATCAGCTCTTGAGCTCTTGCCAATTGGAATAGGGTCTCGTCTGACCAGGCTATGCATTTCCACGTGCCTAGGGTCAGACTGGTACGGTCATGAGCCCAGGCGATGTCGTGCCACTAGCAAAAGCTGCCGCCTCAGTCGTCTCCTGCCGCAGCCCATTGAGGGAAAGATTTCTACCCACTGTCCTAAAGCATACGCTCATCGTACGTCCCACATCGATTTTTGCGGTCATTTCGAGCAGTGTTTCTGGTCTGTTAGGACTGACTATGCAAATGGCGCTGCTCTCGGTCATTAAATGGAGGCTGTCGACCAATGCACTGTCTGTGCTGAGAGGAGGCGTCGCGCCAGTTTGCACCCTTCTTATCCGCAGCACGTCTCCAAGGCGAAGAGCCTCTAGTCGACGGAATAACGTAGCTAAAGGAAGCCGGCATATTGGGTTCATAACTTCAGGATAAGGACTGGTTGTGAGGATCGGGGCATGTCGGCTTGGTACATATTTGGTATTCTCGGTACTCTCTTGACACTGTGCATCTCAAAGTAATGAATTCCGTAACGACTTCAGAAATGGAGCGTCTCATGCGTATGGCTCCAACTGTCATTCTGTGATCACAGTCTTTAAGTCCCGTAGAGTGGCTGTAGTCACGTTGAAAATCCGTTCACATGTTTTATGTCGTCTCGTTGTCTCTGTAGAGCTGTACCTAGGGAAGCTAGGAGAGCATGTTGATTGGTGGTGGCTATCCTCTTTCTATAATACAAACTGCACGCATATATTAACTGGGTTCTTTATTCATAAGAACAGAAATTACTTAACCCTAGACAGTCGTTGTGGTACAAGCTCTCTGTAATAGCCCACTTTAGGCTCAGTGCTGGTGAAGTACAAAACCACTACGTACACTATTCTGGGTGCTATGTGCTGCCTGATTCTGAGCTAGGGGCTGTGACTGCGACTGCGACTGGGTTGCGACTGATGACGGACTCCAACTCACTCGGTGCGTCAGACCGCAACTGACTCGCGCCCCGATCCACGGCGGCGATCTAAATACTGGTGGCCGAGAGGGCGTTGGCGGCACGTTTCCTGCGAGTCTGTCAGTGGCTTCTATCGATCTCGTCACAGTCTGTATGTGCCCTGGTGTGCTAGCGCATCAGCTTACACCAGCACATTCTTTGCCCCCAGAATGCTGTGTCGTTGCCTTATAGTGGGGTTGCGAACGTCAACGGGTGGAGGAAGGGGGGGCCAGAATGCTGGAGATTAGCTGGGAGCCGTGACTGTAGAGGACGGTATACTCCCGACCGTACCCCGCCATCTGGCTTGTGAGGCTCCGGAAAACTGCTGCCAGGGCACACGTCCAGCCCTGAGGGCGTGTGGTGGGGCGGCGACGGCGACGGCGACGGCGATGCCAGGTCCACGGGGTCGGCGAGGGCACACCGTCCATCCACTCCTCGCGGGGAGCCCTGGTGGCAGGAGCGGGCGGCCGCGACGGCCGCGTGGCCCCGTGAAGCCGTGAATCTGGAGGGGGGGGGGGGGGGGCGAGAAAAGCAGCAGAGTCACGGGGCACAAATCTTATTCTGGTGAGGGCGCGGCAAGCCATCGGCACCTGCAATTAATTTCATATAGGAACAAATCAGAATCTACAGCAGACCAACACCGACAACGATAGTTCAGGTGTACATGCCGACGTCGCAAGCTGAAGATGAGGATATTGAAAGGGTAATGCAGTATGTAAAAGGGGACGAAAATCTAATAGTCATGGCGACTGGAATGCAGTGGTAGGTGAAGGAGTAGAAGAAAAGGTTACAGAAGAATATGGGCTTGGGACGAGGAATGAAAGAGGAGAAAGACTAATTGAGTTCTGTAACAAGTTTCAGCTAGTAATAGCGAATACCCTGTTCAAGAATCACAAGAGGAGGAGGTATACTTGGAAAAGGCCGGGAGATACGGGAAGATTTCAATTAGACTACATCATGGTCAGACAGAGATTCCGCAATCAGATACTGGATTGTAAGGCGTACCCAGGGGATAGGGGATCCAGTATTAGAATCGGAATTTAAAAGGGCTTTGGAGGACTTACGGTCAAATAAGGCAGAAGGGATAGATAACATTCCATCAGACTTTCTAAAATCATTGGGGGAAGTGGCAACAAAACGACTATTCACGATGGTGTGTAGAATATATGAGTCTGGCGACATACATCTGAATTTCGGAAAAGCATCATCCACACAGTTCCGAAGACGGCAAGAGCTGACAAGTGCGAGAATTATCGCACAATCATCTTAACAGCTCATGCATCGAAGCTGCTTACAAGAATAATATACAGAAGAATGGAAAAGAAAATTGAGAATGCGCTAGGTGACGATCAGTTTGGCTTTAGGAAAAGTAAAGGGACGAGAGAGGCAATTCTGACGTTACGGCTAATAATGGAAGCAAGGCTAAAGAAAAATCAAGACACTTTCATAGGATTCGTCGACCTGGAAAAAGGGTTCGACAATGTAAAATGGTGCAAGCTGTACGAGATTCTGAAAAAAGTAGGGGTAAGCTATAGGGAGAGGCAGGTCATATACAATATGTGCAACAACCAAGAGGGAATAATAAGAGTGGACGATCAAGAACGAAGTGCTCGTATTAAGAAGGGTGTAAGACAAGGCTGTAGCCTTTCGCCCCTACTCTTCAATCTGTACATCGAGGAAGCAATGATGGAAATAAAAGAAAGGTTCAGGAGTGGAATTAAAAAACAAGGTGAAAGGATATCAATGATACGATTCGCTGATGACATTGCTATCCTGAGTGAAAGTGAAGAAGAATTAAATGATCTGCTGAACGGAATGAACAGTCTAATGAGTACACAGTATGGTTTGAGAGTAAATCGGAGAAAGACGAAGGTAATGAGAAGTAGTAGAAATGAGAACAGCGAGAAACTTAACATCAGGATTGATGGTCACGAAGTCAATGAAATTAAGGAATTCTGCTACCTAGGCAGTAAAATAACCAATGATGGACAGAGCAAGGAGGACATCAAAAGCAGACTCGCTATAGCAAAAAAGGCATTTCTGACCAAGAGAAGTCTACTAATATCAAATACCGGCCTTAATTTGAGGAAGAAATTCCTGAGGATGTACGTCTGGAGTACAGCATTGTATGGTAGTGAAACATGGACTGTGGGAAAACCGGAACAGAAGAGAATCGAAGCATTTGAGATGTGGTGCTATAGACGAATGTTGAAAATTAGGTGGACTGATAAGGTAAGGAACGAGGAGGTTCTACGCAGAATCGGAGAGGAAAGGAATATGTGGAAAGCACTGATAAGGAGAAGGGACAGGATGATAGGACATCTGCTAAGACATGAGGGAATGACTTCCATGGTACTAGAGGGAGCTGTAGAGGGCAAAAACTGTAGAGGAAGACAGAGATTGGAATACGGCAAGCAAATAATTGAGGACGTAGGTTGCAAGTTTTACTCTGAGATGAAGAGGTTAGCACAGGAAAGGAATACGTGGCCGCATCAAACCAGTCAGTAGACTGATGATCAAAAAAAAAAAAAAAAAAAAGTAACAAATGCGTTTTCGGATCACGCCTCTTTCTCAGCTCGCACGGTTGGCGTAGGTGCGTTCAAGGGGTGGCCAGATGTCGTTTATGTTGCCTGTGGCTGGCGGGCCTCCGTGTCCAAAATGTGGCAGTTTAACACGCGCCTCTACCTGGGTGGGACTGAAGTACAATCAGTATCGTTCCTGGGCCATCTAAGAAGCACAATACCCTCACAACATGAGCACGAGACTCTCTCATTTTGCGTTTAAGGTGTTTACGCGAGATAAGCATGGGGGTCGAGGGGGCTGAGCCGTAGTTGTGTCCGGCTGTTCGAAAAGCGCGCCAGGCGGAGTGCTTTCGCTTCGCGTCCAGTCTTCGACCATAGATACTGATAGACTGGGCAAGCAGTGCAGCGGCTATACATCTGCCGTGGCTGCAACATAGAATCACGTGACTGTTGGCAGAACGTCGGCGGGAGTTCAAGGCAGCATTCTGATTCCTGATTTCACTTCCAGTATTTCTCAGTGGATTTCCTGCTAACTTCACCACATTAAATGTAGTTTATGTAAACACAGCTATAAGTGATAAATTATTGCGTAACCACGGTACAAATTTAGTTTTACAGCCATTACTTCACAATGAACTTTGTGAACTGCTGAAACACTTTCGATGTTCGGCAATATATTCGCCGCGAATATTTCAGTGTTACCAATTATGAGATGCATTCTCTACTAACAATACGCGTTACGCACTGCATAAAATGTAAATATTGCGTGTGTGTGTTTTAGTGCCGTGGTTGTAGAAAGTGTTATAGACTTCATAAATCGGCATAAACAACGAAACCTGTAACGTAAACACACGTGTTCACATCGAATGTAACGAACTCAATTGTGTCGTTCACCCACAAAACGTAAAGCAGTTTCATTTGAAAGCTCTTTTTTGGTTTAAACAGTTTGTTTCGTAGATGTATCAAATAAGATATCTACAAAATCAGTGCCTACTTACATGAATACTTGTTCCACAGATCATGAATACGATACTTCGCAATGATGTGTCAGTTTAATGAAAGGCAGACCTATCATTACATGATAATTCTTCCAATCACTTATTTATACCTAAAAAAATCGTCTACTGAGTAGAAGCTGTCATTCATAGATTATTTTAGTTTGATTTTAAATGCTGGTTGGCTATCTGTCAGGCTTTTAATGCTTTTTGGTAAATGACCAAAGATTTTTGTAGCAGCATATTATTTATCCCAAACATTACAGCTTATTATCTGGAAACTAACATAGGCCATACAACTACCTTTTTGCAAATTGTATTCAGTATCTGTTTCTGATATTCGTATGTTCTGTAACTGGGAAGTACAAAATAAAACTAAACCCTGATGAGAAATCAAACCCCTAACATGTTTTTGCAAATTGTTCTTTAAAATAATACCAGCATAATTCACCCCTTTTTGTACCAAAGTCAGATTTAATCCAGGATAGTAAAAATCATCCTTTCTTCTTATGTAGTAGCAATGCACATTGCCATTGCTTTTGGAGTGGGAAGGGTTATTGGTAATAAATATATCTCTCTCTCTCTCACACACTATATATATATATATATATATATATATATATATATATATATATATATATATATATATATTCTTCAACTCCGCTGTACCGGTCCCAAGCCCGGGGCCTCATTATGCAAGTGATGAGGAAGGAGGAGGGGGAGGAGTAACAACCTCGTTTAAAAAACCAGAGTTCACCTGGCCCGGGTGATAGTACTCTGTCAGGGCCCCTTTGCTAGGGTTACAGCGAAGACCTCAACGGTAGTGAAGGCGGAGAGAACGAATCTCGGTACGGTGGAACTAGCGGAAGAGGCACATAATACAATAAACCCACCTTGCGTCTGACTTGTAACAAGCGGCACTGTGGTCGGCGTCTGTTCACCAGAGGTGCGGCCGTAATACAAATTCTGGAACTAACCACTCCAGTCTTAACCACTGAGCTTTTCTGAGCTCAACCCTTTGATTCTAAGTACTATTATGGAGCGTTTTAGTAATTACAAAATTACCCCAGGTGGTAACAAATCCTCCGCCATCAGTGGCGCAACTAGTCTATCGGATTCTGGGGAGACTAGGCTGAAACGCTATATCCCAAACCAGAGGAAATCGAAGTCTTTTGACCGACTCATGCCCAAGGTCGAAACATTTTTTGGAACTATCAATATTAACTCTCTCTTGACACCAGGAAAACTCTATAAATTAGGAGACACACTAAAAGAACAAAATATCAAAATTTTAGCCCTGCAAGAAACAAGGTTGCCTGATGAGAATACCATGGATTTTGGAAACTACCGATTGTTTAAAAGTAAAACAGACAAAAGAATTCTTAAAAACACTCCGCATCTGGGTGTTGCATTCGCAATTTCGCAAGACATTCTTGGCTCCGTAATCGAAGTAAATCCAGTAAACAACAGACTAATGACAATTTTCATGAAATGTGCAAATAAAATGTACTGTTTAATTAACGCACACATGCCTATCAACCAGGAGAATAAAACAAATCCAGAAAAAGTAAATAAGTCATGGGAAGTGTTAGAGAATACAGTCTCCAAAATTCCTCAAAATTATGTAAAGATTTTAATGGGTGATTTTAATGCACAGTTAGGGAAAGAGAGAAAATTTAGAAAAACGGTCGGTGAATTCCCTGCACATAAATGGACCAATCAAAATGGAAAGAGGCTGGTAGAATTTTGCAGAAATTTCAATCTCAAAATTATGTCAAGTCATTTTAAGAAAAAACCTTCAAAACAAAAGACATGGCGATCACCTAACAAGGACATAGGTGAATTCCAAATTGACCATATTGCAATCTCGTATCCATGTCACAAAGAAATTTTAAATGTTCAAGTTCGTAAAGGCGCCAATATTGACTCAGACCATTACTTAACCCGTGTGAAACTAAAGCTAAAACCCCAAAAGTTCAACAAAAGGACACCATTAATCCCCAAATTTGACACCAGTAAAATCCAACCATCATTATTAGCAGACGAATTTGACAAAACAAGTGCACAAAATTGGGAACAACTCAAACACAAGATTATCAAAACAGCTCAAGATCAAATTCCTTTACGAAAACACAAGAAACATGCTTGGTGGAATGAAAACTGTGATCATGCAATCAAAGCCAGACTAGAGACATTTAAAGCATGGAATAGCAACAAGACAGAAGACACATATGATACATTCCTGACAACTAGAAAAGACACTTCAAAACTAATTAGACAAACAAAAAGACAATATGAGAATAGTCAACTCTTAGAAATTGAAGAAGATTTTCAGAAATACAATACCAGAAATTTTTATAAAACTTTTAAAACCAAAATAAAGGGGTACCAACCCCAGAATCTTTGCTTCAAGAAGGAAAATGGACAGTTGGCTCTTAACAACCAAGAAAATTGCAAAGAACTTTCTAAATATTTTAAGAATCTTCTAAATTGCCCCGAGCCCACAGAAAGATTTCCACCAAAAATTCCCCAACAATGCAATCCAGTTTCACTTGCACCAAATGAAGAGGAAATCATTAAAGAAATTCATAGGTTGAAAAACAACAAAGCATCTGGTGAAGATGGAATTGTTGCAGAGCTTTTAAAGGCAGCTGGTCCAAAAACCGTTAAAGAAATTACTTCAATCATGCAAAACATTTGGCAAACTGAAAAAATTCCTGATGAATGGAATGGAAAACCGCCTTGATTCACCCACTTCATAAGAAGGGAGACAAAACTGATGTTAATAATTACAGAGGAATTTCTCTTCTTCCAGTCACATACAAAATCCTCTCTCAATGTCTTCTGAACCGAGCACAACAACAACTTGAATGGAAAATTGGCGAATATCAAGCAGGTTTCAGGCCAAATAGACCTTGCCCAGAACAGATTTTAGTCCTCAAACTAATTCTCAGACATCAAAAAATTTACAATAAAACACTAGTTTGTACCTTTGTAGATTTTAGAAAGGCTTATGACTCAGTGGATCGTGAATCTCTTTTCCAAATTGTGAAAGAACAAGGCCTGGATCCTAAAACCACGGCAATTATCAGAGACACACTAACTGGTACAAAATCAAAAGTAAAGTTCAGAGGAGAAATTTCAGAATCCTTTGAAATAAAAACAGGCGTGAGGCAAGGTGATGGACTCTCTCCGTTGCTATTTAACTGCGTTCTAGAAAAAGTAATACAAGAGTGGCGCGAACGAAAATTGGAGTTCAAAATTGACCAACCAGTGAAATTAGGACGAACAAATATTCGAATAGACTGTTTGGCCTTTGCAGACGACTTGGTTATTCTAACGCAGGACATCCAAATTGCTCAGAAACAAATAGAAATTCTTAAAGAAACAGCAGAAAGAGTAGGTCTCCAAATCTCATTTGAAAAAACACAGTATATGACTAGCAACAAACTGGCACCCAAACTTTTGGAAACTAAGTATGGAAAAATCAAAAGAGTTTCGCAATTCAAATATTTAGGTGAAACAATCTCAGAGACTGGTCTAGAAAAAATTGGAAATGAAATTCGTTGTCAAAAGATGGAGACAGCTTTTAGACTTACAAAAGACATCTACAACAAAAAATGTCTCTCGAGGTACTCTAAATTGAGACATTACAACACGGTCATAAAACCAGAGTGCCTTTATGGGGCTGAAACGCTAATTTTAAACAGAAAAAAGGACATTCAAGAAATCCAAAAAAGAGAAAGAAAAGTAATCAGAAAAATTCTAGGTCCAAAATATACTGAAGAAGGAACATACAGGCTAAGAGCAAATAGTGAAATTCAACAATACACCAGCATATATTCGGATATGAAAAAACGCAGATTAAAATTTTATGGGCATATTAAAAGAATGGATGCTACCAGACTAACTAAACAAGTAGTGGAATTCTACGAAAATCGAAGTAAAGCTAAATTTGAGACAATAAAATGGATTGCTGCTATAAAAGAGGACATGAAAGAGGCAGATATAAAACAAGATGAAATTCAAGACAGAAAATTATTTAGGCAAAAAATTCATGACTGGGTAGTTAGTCAAGCTGAAAAACCAAAGAAAACTGGAACCACATGGTCTGATGAAAGGAAAAGAGCTCATTCCGAGAAAATGAAAACAATTTGGGCAGAGAGAAAGTCTAAAAGAAAATAACTGAATGTCCCGTGATTGTACTTCGCGTGGTCCAGTAGGGCCCAAACGTGAATAATAATAATAATATATTCTTCAAAGTGCTTCGAACAGATGCGTGTGTGCGCAGTAGGCTTGAAATCTTTTCGTTTCACTGCCTGTATCCACATCTGCCTGCGCCCTTCATACTTTGGAAACCTATACCAAAGAGAAAAAGCAGCTTTGTAGCTTACCATTTCAAGAAATATATACGATTGCAATGTGCGCCTGGAAACACACACAGCACTTCAAACCGCCAATTTACGTAACTGTGGCGTTCTGGGTAAGGATATGATACACACAATAGCTTATCAGTATTCAAGAATTGCCGCTAAATTAAACTAATAATACTTACACGTGAAATTTAATGTTACTTCCCTTCACAAAACGCTCGGTACAACCATAAGCACAACAGGATACCACCATTGTTTTGCCAATAGTCACGTGGTATAGCAGTAGAGATGTTGGTGCCACGAAATATACGTCATGACCAGTCTACCAATATCTATGGTCGAAGCGTCCAGTGTTTGCGGTGGCGCTTTCGGTTTGGCGCGCTGTTTGGATCGCTACCGCCCTCTGGCCGGAGGTGGAGCGGGTGTAGGGTCCCGTCACGATCGAGAGGTGACCGAGAGAGGTGGTGTCGCGAGCTGGGCCCTGCTGTTGGTGGTCGCCACGTGCTTTGGCCGACACCTCGGCTGTCGGGGGTTGAGTCTGCCTCACCCGCATGTACGTGGCTGGCCTATGAAGCTTAGAAGCCGTGGTCCAGGAGATCAGCGCGTGGCACCGCAAGTCTTCTCATCGGCCGAAACCACTGGAAGCGGTTGGCTCTGACGAGCATAAGGAAGTGCAACGTGTTCCTGGTGGTGTGTGAGAAGCTGATTACTGTTTTTATGTAACAGAGTTATGTAGGGGTTTTTCAAGTTCTAGTGAAGTGTATGAGTTTCTTCACCACTGGTTTTGTTGGTGTCTTCCCACCACAGCTTTCCTTTGCCTGTCCGCGGGAATGTGGTAATTGCTTCTTGGTCGGGCCGTTGCATTCACACCTTGATCGGGTGATATACGGTCGGTGTCGCGAGTCTCTGTGTTTCGGAGTCTGTGGAGGCACCGCCCTCGCTACATCTTCTGGTTTTGGGTAACTCGGGGAGATGGTGACTTGTAACGCAAGTTTTGGGGCTGATCTGCTGTGGCCCTGTAGAGCACCAGTAACTATTCCGCCTGTTGTGATGTGGGTCCCTCACCGAGCTAAGGAAAATTTTTTTTGGGAACTGCCTTTAATGTGAAGGTTTGTGTGCTGGCCTATTCACATTTATCTTGTAACAAATGACAGGTGTAATACAAGTTATTTAATTGGCAAGAGACAACTATCTTAACAAACTACCTACTTAAAAGTTTCTTTTAAAGAATTGTTCTCTTATATATATATATAAAGTTTAAAATCTTATTATTGGGAAGTTGTTAACGTCATACCTTGCAATACCCTGTACATAGAGAAAATTTACCAGCTTTTTAAAAGCGTTTTTTTTTAATTGTTGTCACTTACACACATATATGTCAAGTTTAAAATGTTATTATTGGGAAGTTGTTAACGTCGTACCTTGCAATCTCCTTTTATAAAGAAAATTTGTCACCTATTCGAAAGTGTTTTTGAAATATTTTTTTTAAAAAGCCAAACTTAAAAATTTATTGTTGAGAAAATCTTTTAAAATAAAAAAGGTATCTTTGCATGTGTGTGTTATTGCACCAGCACCTCCTGGCCCCTACTTCCACGATAACGTTTTGGAATAACATGTGTAACCTGAGTTGTTGTTTGTGAACTGCCTTAATTGATGGTTCAGCGGCATTGGATTGGTTGACTCCTATAGTAAAGCACACGGCGATGTAGAATGCCTCTCCTGTAGTATTTGCCCCTGGGATTGGCTGAGAATCTCCGTAGCTTTTCCGCGCTTGCTAAGTCAGTCTGTAACAAAACGCGCTGCCACTCTCTGTATTTGCTGTGCCAGTCCCGTGTACAGCAGGGCGATGGACGGTTGAGGAGAACGAACGTTACCCGAGTGCATTCGCCACCGTACCACCGTACTGGCCACTACGCACTGTCGATTCAGCAGCCCAGAGACGTGCCTGGCCTCAATGTTTGGCTGCGTTTTTCGTCATACGGTGCCAGCTCACACCTGTCGTAAACTCAATTTTCGAGCTGAAATAAAAAACACAAAAAACAATGCAGCCACATACTGCACTGAAATCTAACAAAGTATTGAGTAACTCACGTTGATTTATAATTTGAACAAGTTTCACGAACAGTCTTCGGTATATTGACTAAGCACTTAAAATGCAGTCTGAGGGGCTTTTACATAAGGCCAGCCGTAAATAAGATGCTACAACGCTATACTGTAGAATTGATATGTCGCGATCACGGCACTCGACAGTCCGTTCACAGTTCACAAAATACACTGTTGTCTGCTGTCCTAAACCACTGTGTTGCGCTCACCTCGATCGTTTTCGAACGCCACTACGTACGCACTTGTCCCCGATCGCGGCTACCGACCCAATACTCTGTCCCAGATGGGCGGCACGTCCGGCGCTTAGGGCCGATCAAACCCTACTGTCCTCAAAGAAGGCCGCCCTATGCACCCCCGAAACGACTGCCTAAATCGAAACAGTGTTTGGCAAAAGAATTACGAATACTCCAAAAATAAACACAAAAACACATCTGATATGGAATTTTTCCGGGCATTAACAACTTAAAGTCCACTTTTTTGTATCTGTCACCAATTTTCAGGCCGGCCAGTGTGGCCACGCGGTTAAAGGCGCTTCAGTCTGGAACCGCGCGACCGCTACGGTCCCAGGTTCGAATCCTGCCTCGGGCATGGATGTGTGTGATGTCCTTAGGTTAGTTAGGTTTAAGTAGTTCTAAGTTCTAGGGGACTGATGACCTCAGATGTTAAGTCCCATAGTGCTCAGAGCCATTTGAACCATTTTGAACCAATTTTCGCAAATAATGTTCTTGTGGTGTGATTTCGCTTTTCCCAGATTTTTGATGCTAAGCATAAATAAAATATAAAAATACATACTTAATCACTAACGTAACTCTTTAAACTTTAGACTGTTGTCGCTAGTTTTGTCTCTTTAAATTTATTTATTACCAGAAACCCAGTTTGTCTGAGTCGAATACTATATTCCAACCTCTCATTCAGAAATGGTACATATTCTGCTAAATCGGCTATGGTTGCTCGATGCAGCTCTACTAGCCGCACTTTGTTCATATCAATTGCCAAAAGCGTTTCCGAGATATTTGCTTTTTAACTTTCATAAATTTACAATTTTTAAGCCAACAATAACTTTTAAACTATTATATATTTTTTTGGTTCATCTAGATAATTTAGCTTTGCACATTTTTCTGTCCGTGAGTGCCAATTCGCACCTCCGTGTCACTCTTAGTTCTGTTTCTGTCAGTTTTTATCTGGCATATAAATTTCTACAAGCGCGCACACGCGGCCACATGCGTCCCTGCCAAGCGCCCACTCGGGTTTTTTCAAGGCCGCTTAATCGCCAGCAGCTCGCCACGGCCCCATAGCGAACACCAGGCACGTGACCTACGGCGGAAAACTGTCCTCTAATCTCTCCCCACAGCCTGTACGCTGACATCAGACGAGTACACTGAAGCGCCAAAGAAGCTGGTACAGGCATGTGTATTTAAAAACAGAGATACGGAAACAGGCAAAAATACGGCGCTGCGGTCGGCAACATCTATATAAGGCAGAAAGTGGCGCAGCTGTTAGATCGGTTCCTTCTGCTACAATGGCAGGTTATCAAGATTTAAGCGATTCTGAACGTCGTGTAATAGTCGGCGCGCTAGCGATGGTACACAGCATCTTCGAGGTCGCCATGAAGTGGGGGTTTTCACGTACGAGGCCGGCCGATGTGGCCGAGCGGTTCTACACTCCTGGAAATGGAAAAAAGAACACATTGACACCGGTGTGTCAGACCCACCATACTTGCTCCGGACACTGCGAGAGGGCTGTACAAGCAATGATCACACGCACGGCACAGCGGACACACCAGGAACCGCGGTGTTGGCCGTCGAATGGCGCTAGCTGCGCAGCATTTGTGCACCGCCGCCGTCAGTGTCAGCCAGTTTGCCGTGGCATACGGAGCTTCATCGCAGTCTTTAACACTGATAGCATGCCGCGACAGCGTGGGCGTGAACCGTATGTGCAGTTGACGGACTTTGAGCGAGGGCGTATAGTGGGCATGCGGGAGGCCGGGTGGACGTACCGCCGAATTGCTCAACACGTGGGGCGAGAGGTCTCCACAGTACATCGATGTTGTCGCCAGTGGTCGGCGGAAGGTGCACGTGCCAGTCGACCTGGGACCGGACCGCAGCGACGCACGGATGCACGCCAAGACCGTAGGATCCTACGCAGTGCCGTAGGGGACCGCACCGCCACTTCCCAGCAAATTAGGGACACTGTTGCTCCTGGGGTATCGGCGAGGACCATTCGCAACCGTCTCCATGAAGCTGGGCTACGGTCCCGCACACCGTTAGGCCGTCTTCCGCTCACGCCCCAACATCGTGCAGCCCGCCTCCAGTGGTGTCGTGACAGGCGTGAATGGAGGGACGAATGGAGACGTGTCGTCTTCAGCGATGACAGTCGCTTCTGCCTTGGTGCCAATGATGGTCGTATGCGTGTTTGGCGCCGTGCAGGTGAGCGCCACAATCAGGACTGCATACGACCGAGGCACACAGGGCCAGCACCCGGCATCATGGTGTGGGGAGCGATCTCCTACACTGGCCATACACCACTGGTGATCGTCGAGGGGACACTGAATAGTGCACGGTACATCCAAACCGTCATCGAACCCATCGTTCTACCATTCCTAGACTGGCAAGGGAACTTGCTGTTCCAACAGGACAATGCACGTCCGCATGTATCCCGTGCCACCCAACGTGCTCTAGAAGGTGTAAGTCAACTACCCTGGCCAGCAAGATCTCCGGATCTGTCCCCCATTGAGCATGTTTGGGACTGGATGAAGCGTCGTCTCACGCGGTCTGCACGTCCAGCACGAACGCTGGTCCAACTGAGGCGCCAGGTGGAAATGGCATGGCAAGCCGTTCCACAGGACTGCATCCAGCATCTCTACGATCGTCTCCATGGGAGAATAGCAGCCTGCATTGCTGCGAAAGGTGGATATACACTGTACTAGTGCCGACATTGTGCATGCTCTGTTGCCTGTGTCTATGTGCCTGTGGTTCTGTCAGTGTGATCATGTGATGTATCTGACCCCAGGAATGTGTCAATAACGTTTCCCCTTCCTGGGACAATGAATTCACGGTGTTCTTATTTCAATTTCCAGGAGTGTAGTTACTTCAGTCTGGAACCGCGCGCACGCTACGGTCGCAGGTTCGAATCCTGCCTCGGGCATGAATGTGTGTGATGTCATTAGGTTAGTTACATTTAAGTAGTTTTAAGTTCTAGGGCACCGATGACGTCAGATGTTAAGTCCCATAGAAATTCAAATGGCTCTGAGCAATATTGGACTTAACATCTGAGGTGATCAGTCCCCTAGAATATAGAACTACTTAAACCTAACTAAGGACATCACACACATCCATGCCCATGGCAGGATTGGAGCGCCTAGAACCACTCGGCCACTCCGGCCGGCCTAAGTCCCGTACAGTTCAGAGCCAATTGAACCATTTTTTCACGTACGACCATTTCACGAGCGTACTTTGATAATCAGGAATCCAGTAAAACATCAACTCTCCCACATCGCTGCGGCTGGAAAAGGATCCTGCAGGACTGAGACCAACGGCGACTGAAGAGAATCGTTCAACGTGACAGAAGTGCAACCCGTCCGCAAATTGCTGCAGATTTCAACGCTTGGCCATCAACAAGTGTCGGCGTCCGAACCATTCAACGAGGCATCGTCGATGTGGGCTTTCAGAGCTGAAGGCCCACTCGTGTACCCTTGACGACTACACGACACAAAGCTCTACGCCTCGCCTGGGACTGTTGATGACTAGAAACATGTTATCTGGTCGGACGTATCTCGTTTCAAATTGTTTCGAGCACATACTCGTGTCCCATAGTGCTCAGAGCCATTTTGAACATGCTCGTGTACGGGTATGGAGACGACCTCATGAATCCAAGGACCCTGCATGTGGAGGCTCTGTGATGGTGTGGGGCGTGTGCAGTTGGAGTGATGTGGAATCACTGATATGTCTAGATAAGACTCTGACAGGTGACACGTACGTACATAAGCATCCTGTCTGATCATCTACATCCATTGATGTACATTGTAAATTCCGATGGACTTGCGAAATTCCAGCGGACAATGTGACGCCCGACACGTTTAGAATTCCTACACAGTGGCTTCGGGAACACTCTTCCGAGTTTAAAAACTTCCGCTGTCCACGAAATTCCCCGAGATGATCGTTATTGAGCATATCTGGGATGCCTTGCAGCGTGCTCTTCAGAAGAGATGTCCACCCCGTCGTACTCTTACCGATTTATGGACAGGCCTGCAGGATTCACGGTGTCAGTTCCCTCCAGCACTATTGAGACGTTAATCAAGTTCATGCCACGTCGTGTTGCGGCTCTTGTGCGTGCTCGCGGGGGCCCTACACGGTATTAGGCAGGTGAACCAGTCTCTTTGGTTCTCCAGTGTAGATTGTCAGTGCAGGAGTAGCTCTGAGCAGGCGACACCCCGCCGCTGGTCCGCAAAGCCGCTAGATTAGGCAGCAGCGCCCACCAGCAAGCGAACTTCCGAAGGTCAGTGAAAACAGTTTCTTGCACCTTGCTGCAAGCACTCGCCGAACTGGCCAGTTGCTGGAAATTTTGCCCAAACTTGCTGAAGCTCTGTGTGTTTAGTACTGCCACGACCCTGTCAGTGCGGAAAATGAGACAGATAGGTCGAAACAAACGTGCGTCAGCCAAAGAAGTGTGAAATGAATTTACCGATTACTTTGTTCCACCAAACGGGGAGGTACAATGGCGGCAGAGATACCTTAAATTTTAGCCCTCTTTAGAATCTTAGTGTAAATTTAAATACATAGGGTTTGTAATAAATACCGTTTGCAATAACAAAATAGCACTTAAAAGGCTATCTCCTGGTGATAATACACTACTGCCCATTAAAATTGCTACACCAAGAAGAAATGCAGATGATAAATGGGTATTCATTGGACAAATATATTATACTAAAACTGACATGTGATTACATTTTCACGCAATTTAGGTGCATACATCCTGAGAAATCAGTACCCAGAACAACCACCTCTGGCCGTAATAACCGCCTTGGTACGCCTGGGCATTGAGTCAAACACAGCTTGGATGGCGTGTACTGGTACAGCTGCCCATGCAGCTTCAACACGATACCACAGTTCATCAAGAGTAGTGACTGGCGTATTGTGACGAGCCAGTTGCTCGGCCACCATTGACCAGACGTTTTCAATTGGTGAGAGATCTGGAGAATGTGCTGGCCGGGGCAGCAGTCGAACATTTTCTATATCCAGAAAGGCCCGTACAGGACCTGCAACATGCGGTCGTGCATTATCCTCCTGAAATGCAGGGTTTCGCAGGGATCGAATGAAGGGTAGAGCCACGGGTCGTAACACATCTGAAATGTAACGTCCACTGTTCAAAGTGCCGTCAATGCGAACAAGAGGTGACCGAGACGTGTAACCAATGGCACCCCATACCATAGCGCTGGGTGATACGCCAGTATGGCGATCACGAATACACGCTTCCAATGTGCGTTCATCGCGATGTCGCCAAACACGGATATGACCATCATGATGCTGTAAACAGGACCTGGATTCATCCGAACAAGTGACGTTTAGCCATTCGTGCACCCAGGTTCGTCGTCGAGTACACCATCGCAGGCGCTGCTGATGCAGCGTCAGTGGTAACTGCAGCCATGGTCTCCGAGCTGATAGTCCATGCCGCTGCAAACGTGGTCGACCTGTTCGTGCAGATGGTTGTTGTCTTGCAAACGTTCCCATCTGTCGACTCAGGGATCGAGACGTGGCTGCACGATCCATTACAGCCATGCGGGTAAGATGCCTGTCATGTCGACTGCTAGTGATACGAGACCGTTGGGATCCAGCACGGCGTTCCGTATTACCGTCCTGAACCCACCGATTCCATATTCTGCTAACAGCAATTGGATCTCGACCAACGCGAACAGCAATGTCGCGATACGATAAACCTCAATCGCGATAGGCTACAATCCGACCTTTATGAAAGTCGGAAACGATACGCATTTCTCCTGCTTACACGAGGCATCACAACAACGTTTCACCAGGCAACGCCGGTCAACCGCTGTTTGTGTATGAGAAATCGGTTGCAAACTTTCCTCATTTCAGCACGTTGTAGGTGTCGCCACCGGCGCGAACCTTGTGTGAATTCTCTGAAAAGCTAATCATTTGCTTATCAGAGCATCTTCGTCCTGTCGGTTAAATTTCGCGTCTACAGCACGTCGTCTTCGTGGTGTAGCAATTTTAATGGCCAGTAGTGTACATTCGTTTATAACGTCGACTATTATTTGGCGTTCGGTTTGTCACAGTGCTAGAGGGCATTTATGTCTGTTAACAGAAGTAGTCGTCTGCCATTTTCCAACCAAGAAATTTCTTTGATTCTTTGAGCAAAAGGCTCTATATCGATTGAGTGCTGGACGTAGATCGAAGAGAAGATCCATGTTTCCCCGTCTGAAGTTATTTCGACTGTAACCGTACGGCGTGTGCTCAATTGTGTTACTGGAATGCTATTGTCAACTGCAATTACTGCAGCCTTGGCCTTGTTCGAGCCCGTGATTTGCATGCACTGCCTCGGAAGGCCTGGAGTTCTTCCACGTCGTGTGTACGGCTCTTGCAGACACAGCACGTCTGCGCGTAGCTTGTTCACCAGCGCCGTGACACCCATGCAGCTTAGCTGCAAGACTTTCGCTACGGAAATTCGGCAAAAACAAAGAACTTCGGCCCGCTCTGGGTGTAATCGAGGTACACGCGTCCTTGCGCCCTTGCCACGTCCTTGTACACATTGTCAAGGCTAAGGTCTTCGTTTGTTCGTTCACATGATTTACGTAAAAGGTTACACAGTCGGAGTTTATCTGTTGGTAGATTTTCGATCATTAGAATCATTCTGTCTGTTTGTTCATCGCGGGGCGACATATAGAGGCGCCCAATGGGTGATTCCGTCGTGTTGCCAGCCTTTGTGCAGTTTGAAAGGCTCCTTTCTTCTCCAGTCGACTTAGGCGCAAGTTCTCTTCGATGTCATCGCAGTCTATTTTGTTTCTTACTTCATGGCTTTGTAACTCTGTTTGATGTACTGGGTCGTGGTGTTTATCTCTTGATGTAGTTTCCCGTTGATGGTGATGCGATGTCTCGTCAGCTGAAGATTGTTGTGATTTTTCCGACTGTGTTTTTCCCGTGTTCATTTGGTTTTCAGTACGAATATATGGTGTGTACTCACTTTTGTAGTTTGAAGTTTTCCGTTTGCATTTCTTGCTCATTGATAACAGTTTCTTGCACCTGAGCTGTCTTTTCGTACGTATTGCCACCGTAGACGAAAGGTACAGTTTGCATGTATGGTTTACATTTTGATGTGTCATACTCTTCTTCTGCTTCTTTCTTTCTATATTTCTTCGCTTGGGGCATCTAAGGACCACGCACCAATTTCAATGCTTCCTTCCTTGTTGTTCTTTGTTTTTCCTCCAGTATTCTTTCATCTTTTCAATATGCATCCCTTCTCTCTCCTCAGACCATTTTGATCCTGCCTTCTTCTCCCTGTTGCCCTGGAATCCTCCCATTTTTAACACTGTCCTCTTGAAAATCTCTCTTTCTGTTGCATCTTCTCCACTTATTTTTTTCTTTCCAAATCTTTCCTAACTTCTTGAATCCAGGCTATAGTTGACTTTTTGTCCCAAAGATATGGTTAACTTGATGCTGTTCATTTTGTATAAGTCTCGAAAAACTAGGAGTCGCCTCTTTCGTAGTGTTTCATTTACGTTTTCTAAGTTGCGATAAACTTCTTCATTGCTTCTTAATTTCCATATCCCTGCATTGTTTGGTGCCCCAAGTATTTTTCGAATGATTTTTCTTTGTAGGACTTCAAGTTTGTGTAATTTGCAGTTGACTTGCATAAAAGTATGCTCAAATGTGTGTGACATCTTATGGGACTTAACTGCTTAGGTCATCAGTCCCTAAGCTTAGACACCACTTAACCTAAATTATCCTAAGGACGGCCGGCCGGTGTGGCCGAGCGGTTCTAGGCGCTTCAGTCTGGAACCGCGCTGCTGCTATGGTCGCAGGTTCGAATCCTGCCTCTGGCATGGATGTGTGTGATGTCCTTAGGTTAGCTAGGTTTAAGTAGTTCTAAGTTCTAGGGGACTGATGACCTCAGAAGTTATGTCCCATAGTGCTCAGAGACATTTGAACCATATCCTAAGGACAAACACAGACCTATGCCCGAGGGAGGACTCGAACCTCCGCCGGGACCAGCCGCACAGTCCATGACTGCAGCACCTGAGACCGCTCGGCTAATCCCGCGCGGCCCACTTGCACAAAGACATTCTGGTTTTACTACTGTGTTGTAGTGCGGTATCTTCAAAGTTTAGATAGACACATTTTGTTGTAGACATTCCTAGTTGCATAAGCTCTCTCAAAATGGTTCAAATGGCTCTGCGCACTATGGGACTTAACTGCTCAGGTCATCAGTCCCCTAGGACTTAGAACTACTTAAACCTAACTAACCTAAGGACATCACACACATCCATGCCCGAGGCAGGATTCGAACCTGCGACATTAGCAGTCGCGCGGTTCCGGACTGAAGCGCCTAAGAACGCTCGGCCACCGCGGCCGGCTAAGCTCTCTCCATTTTATGTACTCTTTTTTCTACAGTGAATTTTTCTAAGCTATTTTCTTGCATAGTTTCTCCCAAATATTTAAATTGATTTACCCTCTTTATCTGGCCAATATCTGTTGCTAGGGATTCCGGAGCATATTTTTCTGAAGCTGTGGTTTCATTATACGGTAACCTTTCCTCTGGCCAGTGAATAATTAAATTGCGTTTATGTTGTGTTTGTGTGTCCGGATGTGCAGGTGTTATGCCCGTGTCGTTGTCCTGCTCTGGATGGGCCTGGCCGTGTGTCGGGCGTCTGTTGTCATTGTTATGTGCATCTGGAAAGCGTGGTGTGTTGTGTTTAACGACTGCGCCATTGTCCTGCTATTGATGGGCATGACCGTATCTTCGATGTCTACCGTCATCTATGTACTTCTGTTGTGTGTGATGTGTTGTTTTTAAGGTCTTCCTTCACTCAGGGCTTCCCCTTCCACCTCTTCTACTCTAAGAATGGTCGCCGTTTGGAGTGTTGCCCACTGGAGATGTCCGTGTTTGATGTGCCACATTGTAGCCCACGGCACCGTAGAAAGACGCATCTGTCAGACTAAAATATTTTTGTTGCACAGTGTTGCAACTATTGAGGGGATTGATGTGTGCTGGAGAGTTTGTGGCCAACATCAGCCCGAGGTGTTGCCTCCAGGATACCACTCATCACGACGCTCTTGTCCTGGTTGCTGGTGGTTTGTCTTTGCTTCTGCTGCTGTTCGTATCCGTGTTTTGTTGAGGGGACGTCTGCACATTTCCGTAGTTCGTACTTGTGTTCATGTCCCTTCCTAGATGTCCCAACACTGTTGCCGCACAGCTCTTGCTTTGGTTTGTGCCGGTTCACATTGTTGGTGAGATCACACTCCGTTTTTTCTATTTGACTTTTGTAGCGTTCTTTCTAAGTAGCGCATTCTAATGCCCCAGCCTTGTTACATTTTCTTTTCCTGCTCTTGAAGGAATACACCCAACAGTTGTTTCTTCATGGCATTCGAATTTTTTATAATCGGTTAACCCCATATTTCCCGCAGATAGCTCCCGGTCGCATCTTCTCGACGAATGACCAAAATCCCAACAGCTGAGGCACTTTTCTACTGATAAATAGTATATAGCAATATAAACATATATAGTCTAGTACTAGAATCAGAATTTAAAACAGCTGTGGAGGACTTGAGATCAAATAAGGGAGAAGGGATAGATAACATTCTATCAGAATTTTTAAAACCATTGGGGGAAGTGGCTACAAAACGACTATTCACGTTAGTGTGTAGAATGTATGAGTCTGGCGACATACCATCTGACTTTCGGAAAAGCATCATCCACACAATTCCGAAGACGGCAAGGGCTGATGAAAGGTCTCTGTTGGATTCCTTTCATGTTAATTTCTTAAATCTGTTGTCATTTATGGCATACATTCCTCTTCTAAATTTACTGTGGTGTTTCTGACTCTATCTGGGAGGAGACTGAGCAGTGGAACGTGTTACTTTTACACATAAACAAGAACGATCTGTCACACTACTACACTTTAAAACACAGTTTATATGTAATTCATGTCACACAGTCTCATACGAAACCTACATCCGCTTTCTTTTATATACTGCATATGATAAGATACTGTCAACCCCCTTCCCTTCTGTGTGAGAGGATGAATGAGCAGATGTATTTCTAGTTGCATGCTTGAGGGTAGCAGACAAGCCTGTCTGCTAGAGAGCAGTAGGACCAACGTCGGAACAGGTAGCTACGCTTTCTAAAAGCAGAGAGGTTTCTATCCTTAGTATGGTCCTGTCCTTCCCTTGTCATGTTGGTATAGGAAGCTGCCTCTCTGGTCACTTCCGTTTGTATCTGTTAAGCACGCTCGGTAGGAGCCCAGGTCAGTCTGTCCGTGGCGAACGTCTGAAGTGGTAAGATCTCCGGCTAAGTGCGTCTCTGCTAAGTCCGTAGGACAATGGATTTCTTAAGTTCAGCCTAAATGAAAATTTAATCACCTTTATTTCAGGTTTAGCTCTAAAATATCTTCCAGTAGTTGCTTTGTCACTACTTTGTGAGTACAGTGGAACCACGTGTTGATCAGTAACTCTAAGATCATCAATCTTAAATGCGAATGTGCGTGACATTATAACGTCTCGTCTTGACAATATTTTTCAATATAGCAACTTCTTTATGTTCAACCCACGTGGGGTGTACTTTGTGAGGCCAGTACCACGTACTTATACAATTGTTTGACCCATCAGGTTAATAGTAAGACGATAGTAACCAGTTCGAGGTTTTTCTTTTGTAAATTGCTTTTCGATGTAATTTGTTTTAATTATCAAAATTATTGTCGAGTTACACTCTTTTGTGTAAACCAAGTTGACCAAGTGAAGCATGTGGTGTAATCATCAAAGTAGCCCTCAGCTATTCTTTTCGGGAAGATTTCACAGAGAGTTAGTATGAATTTAGTACACCAGTGTGTGGTAATTACATGACGGACAGGATTGCGCTACGAACGTAACTTCTTTGGGTGAAAATTGAACCGGTTGGTTGTGGTTAATTTCCTCTTGCATATGTTTCAACGTTCTTCGTGTGTTATATCATGAATGCAGTGTTGTGTGGAGTCTCCCAATCTTGGTTGCATATTTGATGTGTTCTGTAAGATTACAAACTCACATTTTCACAATCCTAAATAAGGCACCAGTTTAGTTACGAATCAAGTTTAATATGCTGAAATTTCAATGATCACTGTTAAAATAAATTTTGAAATATAAACTGATTTATTTCTTTTTATTTAAATTCACTTATATATATATATATATATATATATATATATATATATATATATATATATATATATCATCGGTTGTCGTATGACGATTAAAAGATTATAATTAACGTCAGTCTGGTTGGGAATTTGGTAAGCAAGACCGGATACCTGGTGAAACAGTTGCTCAGTAATGCAAGGTTAACTTCCTCAGATAGCTCGCAGCTTTTAACCCACTTTTATGGTCTTGAATATCAGCACCGCTTGCACCTCAAATTAATGCAACAACATTACACTGACAAGTGCGAGAATTACCGCACAACCAGCTTAACAGCTCATGCATCGAAGTTGCCTACGACAATAATATACAGAAGAATGGAAAGGAAAATTAGGGATGCGCTTAATGACGATCTTTTTGGCTTTAGGAAACATAAAGGGACGAGAGAGGCAATTCTGACGTTGCGGCTAATATAGAAGCAAGACTAAAGAAAAATCAAGACACTTTCATAGGATTTTTTGACCCGGAAAAACCGTTCGACAATGTAAAATGGTGCAAGATTTTCGAAATTCTGAGAAAAGTAGGGGTAAACTATAGGGAGAGACTAGTCATACACAATGTGTGCAACAGCCAAGAGGGAATAATAAGACTGGTCGACCAAGAACGAAGTGCTCGTATTAAAAAGGGTGTAAGACAGGGGTGTAGCCTTTCGCTCCTACTGTTCAATCTGTATATCGAGGAAGCAATGATGGAAATAAAAGGAAGGTTCAGGGTTGGAATTAAAATTCTAGGCAATGTAGATGAGGTTAAGGAATTCTGCTACCAACGCAGTAAAATAACGAGTAGCTGACGGAGCAAGGAGGACATCAAAAGCAGACTAGCAAAGGCAAAAAGGGCATTGCTGGCCAAGAGAATTGTACTAATATCAAATATCGGCCTTAATTTGTGGAAGAAATTTCGGAGAATGTACGTCTGGAGTACAGCATTGTATGGTAGTGAAACATGGACTGTGGAAAAACCGGAACGGAAGAGAATCGAAGCATTTGAGATGTGGCGCTATAGACGAATGTTGAAAATTAGGTGGACTGATAAGGTAGGGAACGAGGAGGTTCTACGCAGAATCGGAGAGGAAAGGAGTATGTGCAAATCACTGACAAGGAGAAGGGACAGGATGATAGGGCATCTTTTAAGGCATGAGGGAATGACTTCCATGGTGCTAGAGGTAGCCGTAGAGGGCAAAAACTGTAGAGGAAGACAGAGATTTGAATACGTCAAGCAAATAATTGAGGACGTAGGTTGCAAGTGCTACTCTGAGATGAAGAGGTTAGCACAGGAGAGGAATTGGTGACCGGTCGCACCAAACCAGTCAGTAGGCTGATGATCAAAAAAAAAAAAAAAAAAAAAAGAAAGAAATAGTCGCTAAGCCGTAAAGAATCGAACTGTACGCATACCCTACCCCTCTGTAATAACAATAACCAGACCTCTCACGTCAGCTCTAGCATATCATTTACCGTGCTTATCCCTCTCGGACCCGTCTTCCATATAATTTTGACTTCTTGTTGAAATTCCTCTTTGGTGATGTGGGCGCTGGGATTTATTTCAAACAGTTGCTCCAGAAACGCTCGATCTGTGAGTTTTGTTCGTGTGTACTGCTTAGTTTTCTGGGTTCTTCGCATCGAATGATGTTTGATGTTTTTTCAGTAATTGTCCTCTTCTCTGCGCGTGTCACAGTTACAAGAGTTACTGTATTTGCTGTATTCCTTATTGCTTTAACTTTTATTTTATCAAGTCTATGGTTTATTGCTTTAGTTAGGTTTCGCCTGGTTGTCCTCTGAATTTAAAAACAGACGACAGTTGGCTGTTTATTTTTTGCTAATTCAATTTGTTCTTCAGCGGCTGTTTTCGGCTTGGTGACAGGACCGCCGGCCGGTGTGACCGAGCTGTTCTAGGGGCTTCAGTCTGAACCGCGCGACCGCTACGGTCGCAGGTTCGAATGCTGCCTCGAGCATGGATGTGTGTGATGTCCTTAGGTTAGTTAGGTTTAAGTAGTTCTAAGTTCTAGGGGACTGATGACCTCAGATGTTAAGTGCTATAGTGGTCAGAGCCATTTTTTGAAAGGACCACGTGTCGCGACCGCAGCAAATGTCAGCAGTGTCGGCCCGGTTCAGTACGTATTTTTTGATTTTCTTCCTTTAGGGCTGCGATCTCCATTTCCAAACGCTGACTCCCGTCTGCGATACTCCTTGGCCGTCGTAGTGCCTTGCACGAGCTCCACTGGACCCATGGAGCCGCACGGGATCAGCCGAGAGGTCTCAGGCGCTGCAGTCACGGACTGTGCAGCTGGTCCCGGCGGAGGTTCGAGTCCTCCCTCGGGCACGGGTGTGTGTGTTTGTCCTTAGTATAATTTACGTTGTTGTTGTTGTTGTGGTCTTCAGTCCTGAGGCTGGTTTGATGCAGCTCTCCATATAATCTATCCTGTGCAAGCTCCGTCATGTTGATGTTCATCTTATATCCTCCTTTCAAGACACTGTCCATTCCATTCAACTGCCGTTCCAAGTCCTTTGCTGTCTCTGACAGAATTACAATGTCACCGGCGAACCTCAAAGTTTTTATTTCTTCTCCATGGATTTTAATACCTACTCCGAATTTTTCTTTTGTTTCCTTCACTGCTTGCTCAATATACAGATTGAATAACATCGGGGAGAGGCTACAACCCTGTCTCACTCCTTTCCCAACCACTGCTTCCCTTTCATGCCCCTCGACTCTTATAACTGCCATCTGGTTTCTGTACAAATTGTAAATAGCCTTTCGCTCCCTGTATTTTACCCCTGCCACCTTTAGAATTTGAATTTGAAAGAGAGTATTCCAGTCAACGCTGTCAAAAGCTTTCTCTAAGTCTACAAATGCTAGAAACGTAAGTTTAGGTTAAGTAGTGTGTAAGCTTAGGGACTGATGACCTTAGCAGTTAAGTCCCATAAGATTTCACACACATTTGAACTGGACGCATGGATGGCCACGTGAATGTTCCCCAGAGCACAATGGAGCCGCCGACAACTTGTCCGTGTGTGGCAGGTGTCACGGACCTGTTCCCCTGGAAGGCGACGGATTCGCGCCCTTCCACGGGCACGATGGAGCAGGTACCAGGCATTCATCAGACCGTGCAACGCTCTGCCACTCCCAGTGTGATTGGTCACGTGTCCATTTCAGTCGAAGTTGGCGATGCCGTGGTGTCTAGATTGGCATATGCTAGGGTCAGCGGCTGCGCAGGCCCATCGTCAGGAGTGTTCGGTGCACCGTGTGTCCAGGCAGACTGTACTCTGCCCAGCACTACAGCATGACGTCAGTTTCGCCACGGATTCCCGCCTGTCCTGTTCCACCACACTGCCCGGCACACCAGGTCCGGCATCTGGATTGAGAGTTGGCCGCCCACCCCCACGACGTCTGGACAGAGCTTCTTCACCTTCGTTTTCCCACACGTTGAAGGCACTCACCTCAGCACTCCCCGAACACCCGAAAAGTCGTGCACTTCCCGAAACGTTCGTGCTGAACCTCTGGGCCATCACAATCTGCCCTCGGTCAAATTCACACAGATGGCGCGCCTCCCTCACCCTACACACGGACGGCGCGCTCACTGACACTACATGCACCGTACGTGTGTGGCAGCCATTCCCCGCCAGGTGAAGCGGCTACCGCCTGGACGTGCCACAGCGGAGTGTTATGGGACCATTGCTTTTCACTATATATATAAATGTCCTAGTACATAGTGTCGGAAGTTCCATGCGGCTTTTCGCGGATGATGCTGTAGTATACAGAGAAGTTGCAGCATTAGAAAATTGCAGAGAAATGCAGGAAGATCTGCAGCCGATAGGCACTTGGTGCAGGGAGTGGCAACTGACCCTTAACATAGACATATGTAATGTATTGCGAATACATAGAAAGAAGGATCCTTTATTGTGTGATTATATGATAGCGGAACAAACACTGGTAGCAGTTACTTCTGTAAAATATCTGGGAGTATGCGTGCGGAACGATTTGAAGTGGAACGATCGTATAAAATTAATTGTTGCTAAGGCGGGTGCCAGGTTGAGATTCATTGGGAGAGTCCTTAGAAAATATATTCCATCAACAAAGTAGGTGGCTTACAAAACACTCGTTTGACCTATACTTGAGTATTGCTTATCAGTGTGGGATCCGTACCTGGTCGGGTTGACAGAAGAGATAGAGAAGATCCAAAGAAGAGCGGCGCGTATCGTCACAGGATTATTTGGTAAGCGTGATGGCGTTACGGAGATGTTTAGCAAACTCGAGTGGCAGACTCTGCAAGAGAGGCGCTCTGCATCGCGGTGTAGCTTGCTGTCTAGGTTTGGAGACGGCGCGTTTCTGGATGAGGAATCCAATATATTGCTTCCCCCTACTTATAACTCCCGAGGAGATCACGAGTGTGAAATTAGAGAGATTCGAGCGCGCACGGAGGCTTTCCGGCAGTCGATCTTCCCGCGAACCGTACGCGACTGGAACAGGAAAGGGAGGTAATGACAGTGGCACGTAAAGTGCCCTCCGCCACACACCGTTGGGTGCCTTGCGGAATTAAATGTAGATGTAGATGTAGGCCATAATGTTCTGGCTCGTTAGTATGCATTGAACGGGCGACCGCCACAGAGCAAGATATCCGTTTTGTTTACCACGATGACACGTAGTCTGCAGCAAAGAATGTCGCTTCGAGTCACAACATTGACACACACACACACCGAAGCGCCAAACAAACTGGTATAGCCATCCGCATTCAAATACGGAGATACGTAAACAGGCAGTGCCTACAGGGTGTTTCAAAAATGACCGGTATATTTGAAACGGCAATAAAAACTAAACGAGCAGCGAGAGAAATACACCGTTTGTTGCAATATGCTTGGGACAACAGTACATTTTCAGGCGGACAAACTTTCGAAATTACAGTAGTTACAATTTTCAACAACAGATGGCGCTGCAAGTGATGTGAACGATATAGAAGACAATGCAGTCTGTGGGTGCACCATTCTGTACGTCGTCTTTCTGCTGTAAGCGTGTGCTGTTCACAACGTGCAAGTGTGCTGTAGACAACATGGTTTATTCCTTAGAACAGAGGATTTTTCTGGTGTTGGAATTCCAGCGCCTAGAACACAGTGTTGTTGCAACACGACGAAGTTTTCAACGGAGGTTTAATGTAACCAAAGGACCGAAAAGCGATACAATAAAGGATCTGTTTGAAAAATTTCAACGGACTGGGAACGTGACGGATGAACGTGCTGGAAAGGTAGGGCGACCGCGTACGGCAACCACAGAGGGCAACGCGCAGCTAGTGCAGCAGGTGACCCAACAGCGGCCTCGGGTTTCTGTTCGCCGTGTTGCAGCTGCGGTCCAAATGACGCCAACGTCCACGTATCGTCTCATGCGCCAGAGTTTACACCTCTATCCATACAAAATTCAAACGCGGCAATCCCTCAGCGCCGCTACCATTGCTGCACGAGAGACATTCGCTAACGATATAGTGCACAGGATTGATGACGGCGATATGCATGTGGGCAGCATTTGGTTTACTGACGAAGCTTATTTTTACCTGGACGGCTTCGTCAATAAACAGAACTGGCGCATATGGGGAACCGAAAAGCCCCATGTTGCAGTCCCATCGTCCCTGCATCCTCAAAAAGTACTGGTCTGGGCCGCCATTTCTTCCAAAGGAATCATTGGCCCATTTTTCAGATCCGAAACGATTACTGCATCACGCTATCTGGGCATTCTTCGTGAATTTGTGGCGGTACAAACTGCCTTAGACGACTCTGCGAACACCTCGTGGTTTATGCAAGATGGTGCCCGGCCACATCGCCCGGCCGACGTCTTTAATTTCCTGAATGAATATTTCGATGATCGTGTGATTGCTTTGGGGTATCCGAAACATACAGGAGGCGGCGTTGACTGGCCTCCCTATTCGCCAGACATGAACCCCTGTGACTTCTTTCTGTGGGGACACTTGAAAGACCAGGTGTACCGCCAGAATCCAGAAACAATTGAACAGCTGAAGCAGTACATCTCATCTGCATGTGAAGCCATTCCGCCAGACACGTTGTCAAAGGTTTCGGGTAATTTCATTCAGAGACTACGCCATATTATTGCTACGCATCGTGGATATGTGGAAAATATCGTACTATAGAGTTTCCCAGACCGCAGGGCCATCTGTTGTTGAAAATTGTAACTACTGTAATTTCGAAAGTTTGTCTGCCTGAAAATGTACTGTTGTCCCAAGCATATTGCAACAAACGGTGTATTTCTATCGCTGCTCGTTTAGTTTTTATTGCCGTTTCAAATATACCGGTCATTTTTGAAACACCCTGTATATAAGACCATAAGTGTCTGGCGCAGTTGTTACAAAGTTTACTCCTACTACAATGGCAGGTTATCAAGATTTAAATAGTCGACCCACGAGCGATGGAGTACAGCATCGCCGAGGTAGCGATGAGGTGGGGATTTTCCCGCACGATGGTTTCAGGAATCCGGTAAAATATCAACTCTCCGATTGGATGTGCTAGAAAAAAAATGCTGCAAGGACGGGACCAACGACGACTGAAGAAAATCGTTTAACGTGACAGAAGTGAAACCCATCCGCAAATTGCTACAGACTTCAATCTGCGCCAACAACAAGTTTCGGCGAGCGAACCATTCATCTACATCTATATGGATACTCTGCAAATCACATGTAAGTGCCTGGCAGAGGGTTCATCGAATCACCTTCACAATTCTCTATTATTCCAATCTCTTATAGCGCGCGGAAAGAATGAACACCTGTATCTTTCCGTACGACCTCTGATTTCCCTTAATTTATCGTGGTGATCGTTCCTCCCTATGTAGTTCGGTGTCAACAAAATACTTTCGCATTCGGAGGAGAAAGTTGGTGACTGAAATTTCGTAAATAGATATCGCCGCCCAAATCCTGTATCATTTCTGTGACACTGTCTCCCATATTTCGCGATCATACAAAACGTGCTGCGTTTCTTTGAACTTTTTCGATGTGGTCCGTCAGTCCTACCTGTTAAGGATCCCACACCGCGCAGCAGTATTCGAAAAGAGGACGGACAAGCGTAGTGTAGGCAGTCTCCTTAGTGGATGTGTTACATTTTCTAAGTGTCCTGCCAATAAAACGCAGTCTTTGATTAGCCTTCCCCACAAAATTTTCTATGTCTTCCTTCCAATTTAAATTGTTGGTAATAGTAATACCTATGTATTTATTTGAATTTACAGCTTTTACATTAGACTGATTTATCGTGTAACCGAAGTTTAGCGAGTTCCTTTTAGCACTCATGCGGATTACCTCACACTTTTCGTTATTTAGGGTCAACTGCCAATTTGCGCACTATACGGGCATATTTTCCAAATCGTTTTGCAGTTTCTTTTGATATTCTGATGACTTCATTAGTCGATAGGCAACGTCCTTGCCGCAGTGGTAACACTGGTTCCCGTCAGATCACCGAAGTTATGCGCTGTCGGGCCGGGCTAACACTTGGATCGGTGACCATCTACATGTACTACATCTACATGACTACTCTGCAATTCACATGTAAGTGCTTGGCAGAGGGTACATCGAACCACAATCATACTATCTCTCTACCATTCCACTCCCGAACAGCGCGCGGGAAAAATGAACACCTAAACCTTTCTGTTCGAGCTCTGATTTCTCTTATTTTATTTTGATGATCATTCCTATCTATGTAGGTTGGGCTCAACAAAATATTTTCGCATTCGGAAGAGAAAGTTGGTGACTGAAATGTCGTAAATAGATCTCGCCGCGACGAAAAACGTCTTTGCTTTAATGACTTCCATCCCAACTCGCGTATCATATCTGCCACACTCTCCCCCCTATTACGTGATAATACAAAAGGAGCTGCCTTTTTGCACCCTTTCGATGTCCTCCGTCAATCCCACCTGCTAACGATCCCACACCGCAGAGACCGAACGAGTGTAGTGTAAGCTGTCCCTTTAGTAGACTTCTTGCATCTTCTAAGTGTCCTGCCAATGAAACGCAACCTTTGGCTCGCCTTCCCCACAATATTATCTATGTGGTCTTTCCAACTGAAGTTGTTCGTAATATTAACACCCAGGTACTTAGTTGAATTGACAGCCTTGAGAATTGTACTATTTATCGAGTAATCGAATTCCAACGGATTTCTTTTGGAGCTCGTGTGGATCACCTCACACTTTTCGTTATTTTGCATCAACTGCCACCTGACACAGCATACAGCAATCTTTTCTAAATCGCTTTGCAACTGAGACTGGTCTTCGGATGACCTTGCTTGACGGTAAACTACAGCATCATCTGCGAACAACCTAAGAGAACTGCTCAGATTGTCACCCAGGTCATTTATATAGATCAGGAACAGCAGAGGTCCCAGGACGCTTCCCTACGGAACACCCGATATCACTTCAGTTTTACTCGATGATTTGCCGTCTATTACTACGAACTGTGACCTTCCTGACAGGAAATCACGAATCCAGTCGCACAACTGAGACGATACCCTACAGGCCCGCAGCTTGATTAGAAGTCGCTTGTGAGGAACGGTGTCAAAAGCTTTCCGGAAATTTAGAAATGCGGAATCAACTTGAGAGCCCCTGTCGATAGCGACCATTACTTTGTGCGAATAAAGAGCTAGCTGCGTTGCACAAGAACGATGCTTTCTGAAACCATCCGGTCTGCCGAGCGCTGTTGGCAAGCGGGGTGCACTCAGCCCTCGTGAGGCAAACTGAGGAGCTACTTAACTGAGAAGTAGCGGCTCCGGTCTCGTAAACTGACATACGGCGGGGAGAGCGGCGCGCTGACCACGTGTCCCTCCATATCCGCATCCAGTCACGCCTGTGGGCCGAGGATGACACGGCGGCCGGTCGGTACCGTTGGGCCTTCATGGCCTTTTCGGGAGGAGTTTATCAGTCTTTAAAGACAGCGTCATCTGCAAACAATCGAACACGGCTGCTCAGATTGTCTCCAAAGTCGTTTATATAGATAAGGAAGAGCAAAGGGCCGATAACACTATCTTAGGGAACGCCATAAATCACATCTGTTTTACTCGATGACTCCCCGTCAATTACTAAGAACATTCGACGAAACATCGTCGATATGGGCTTTCGGAGCCGAAGGCTCACTCGTGTAACATTGATGCCTGCACGACACGAAGCTTTACGCCTCTCCTGGGCCCGTCAATACCGACATTGGACGTTGATGACTGGATACATGTTGCCTGGTGGGACGAGTCTCGATTCAGATGGTATCGAGAGGATGTACGTGTACGGGTGTGGAGACAACCTCACGAATGGATGGACCTGCATGTAAGCAGGGGACTGTTCGAGCTGATGGAGGCTCTGCAGTGCTGTGAGGCATGTCCAGTTGGAGTGATATGGGATCCCTGATATGTCTAGATACGACTCTGACAGGTGACTCGTACGTAAGCATCCTGTCTGGTCACCTGTATCCATTCAGGTCCGTTGTGCATTCCGACGGACTTGGGCAATTCCAGCAGGACAATGCGGCACCCCACACGTCCAGAATTGCTACAGAGTGGCTCCAGGAACACTCTTCTGAGTTTAAACTCTTCCGCTCGCCACCAAGCTCCCTAGACATGATTTTATTGAGTATATCTGGGATGCCTTGCAAGGTGCTGTTCAGAAGAGATCTCCACCCCCTAGTACGCTTACGGATTTGTGGACAGCCCTTTGGGATTAATGAAGTCAGTTCCCGCCAGCACTACTTCAGACATTAGTTGAGTCCATGCCACGTCGTGTTGCGGCACTTCTGCCTGCCAGCGGGGGCCCTACACGATATTAGGCAAGTGTACCAGTTTCTTTGGCTCTGGGGTGTAAATGGTGCATGGATTAAAAGAAGAAAGCTCCAGACCTGTACACAGCTATGGACGAATTGATCGCTGTAATATGTAGGAGACACATCTGCAAGATAGACAACTCTGGCCCTAACCAAAAAACCGCTTGATACAATAAATTCAAAAGAGATAAAAATTACTTGCTTTGAAGAAATTAAACACCACTTGCTAGAAACGAACGCTGAGAAAGCTAACAAGTAAGCTGGAAAAGAGTCGGTAGAGAAACGAAAGATACAACACAGCAAGAGATTATCGGAAGCGTAGGAGAAAAAGAAGATGTCAGATCATACTAACAAGTTTAATTGTCCTCTGTAACTCGTCATAACGAAGAAAGAAAGACATCTATACCTATGTCTCCTTCTTGATTTACAGTGTATCTTTCTTTTTCTACATCTTTACTAATAACAAAGCTGAATACATTCGTGTGTGCCTGTTTTTTTGTTTGAACACACTAATCTCCTAAACAACTGAACGAATTTCATTTTTCGCAGGTAACGTGAGCGTAGCTCTATTTCGTCAAATCGTATTAAAAAAAAAAAAAAAAAAAAAAAAAAAAAAAAGATATCGTCCTTTAGTTTTATCTAAAGCCGTCATAACTGTTTATTTGAACACGCTGATCCCTTCATATCGTTCTCAGAAGAAACTTGAGCGTAGTTTGCGATAACGCCTAGGCTTTATTTCTCCAAAATAGGGTAACGAGGCGCGGGATTAGCCGAGCGGTCTGGGCGCTGTAGCCATGGACTGTGTGTCTCGTTCCGGCGGAGGTTCGAGTCCTCCCTCGGGCATGAGTGTGTGCGTTTGTCCTTAGGATAATTTAGGTTGAGTAGTGTGTAAGCTTAGGGACTGAAGACCTTAGCAGTTAAGTGCCATAAGACTTCACACACATTTTCTGAGGGTAACGGGAAAAAAAGAACGAAAACAGATATTGACGTCCGTGTTAGTGAATCAACATTTCCTCTGTTCATGTCCCCAGTCACGCTCTTTCAGTAGTTATGTACAAAAAATCTTTTATAAGTCAAAACTAAATTCCACGCTTAGGAAGTCTCAGCAAGTGGTGTAAATACTCTGACGGAAATATTTACAGCAGCAAAAGCTGATTAATGTAGAATAATGAAATTTCGGGAATACATTTATCTAGGTAATACACTACCGGCCATTAAAATTGCTACACCAAGAAGAAAAGCAGAAGATAAACGGCTATTCATTGGACAAATATATTATACTAGAAATGACATGTGATTACATTTTCACGCAATTTGGGTGCATAGATCCTGAGAAATCAGTACCCAGAACAACCACCTCTGGCCGTAATAACGGCCTTGAAACGCCTGGGCATTGAGTCGAACAGAGCTTGGATGGCGTGTACAGGTACAGCTGCCCATGCAGCTTCGACACGACACCACAGTTAAGAGTAGTGACTGGCGTATTGTGACTAACCAGTTGCTCGGCCTCCATTGACCAGACGTTTTCCATTGATGAGAGATCTGGAGAATGTGCTGGCCAGAGCAGCAGTCGAACATTTTCTGTATCCAGAATGGCCCGTACAGGACCTGCAACATGCGGTCGTGCATTATCCTGCTGAAATGTAGGGTTTCGCAGGGATCGAACGGAGGGTAGTGCCACGGGTATTAACACATCTGAAATGTAGCGTCAACTGTTCAAAGTGCTGCCAATGCGAACAAAGGGTGACCGAGACGTGTAACCAATGGCACCCTACACCATCATGCCGGGTGATACGCCAGTACGACGATGACAGATACACGCTTCCAATGTGCGTTCACCGCGATGTCGCCAAACACGGATGCGACCATCACAATGCTGTAAACAGAGCCTGGATTCATCCGAAAAAATTACGTTTTGCCATTCGTGCACCCAGGTTCGTCGTCGAGTACACCATCGGAAGCGCTCCTGTCTATAATGCAGAGTCAAGGGTAATCACAGCCACGGTTTCCGAGCTGATAGTCCATGCTGCTGCAAACGTCGTCCAACTGTTCGTGCAGATGGTTGTCGTCTTGCAAACGTCCCCATCTGTTGACTCAGGGATCGAGACGTGGCTGCACGATCCGTTACAGCCATGCGGATAAGATGCCTGTCATCTCGACTGCTAGTGATACGAGGCCGTTTGGATCCAGCACGGCCTTCCGTATTAGGCTGCTTAACGCACCGATTCCATATTCTGCTGATAGTCATTCGATCTCGACGAACGCGAGCAGCAATGTCGCGATACGATAAACCGCAATCCCGATAGATTACAATCCGACCTTTATCAAAGTCGGAAACGTGATGTTACGCATTTCTCCTCCTTACAGGAGGCATCACAACAACGTTTCACCAGGCAACGCCGGTCAACTGCTGTTTGTGTATGAGAAATCGGTTGGAAACTTTCCTCACGTCAGCACGTTGTAGGCGGCGCCACCGGCGACAACCTTGTGTGAATGCTCTGAAAAGCTAATCATTTGCATATCACAGCATCTTGTTCCTGTTGGTGGATGCATTGTGTTGCACAGGTCCCGGATGTCAGTTTGTGCCGTGGAGTTCCTCGACTGTTGCACTTGGTCGGTCAACACGGGGACGGTTGATGCTGGATGTGGATGACGCTGCAGTGGTCGTCCGATGATGACCCACGTCTGCTCTATTGGAGACATGTGTGGCCAAGGCAACATGTCGACACACTGTAGAGCATGTTAGGTTACAACAGCGGTATGTGGTCGACCGTTATCCTGTTGGAAAACACCCTCTGGAGTGCTGTTCATGAATGACAGCACAACAGGTCGAATCATGAAATTGACGTAACAGATTTTCAGTGCGTGGGCTAAATGCTGTCGTACGACATTGCACATCAACTGTAACCCCAGGTGTAGGTTCAATCTGTCTAGGATGCAGATAGGATGGTTGGAATCCGTCAACTGGCCTCCTACTAACCAACACATGCCCGTCACGTGCACCGGGGCAGTACCGGCTTCCATCAGAAAACCTAAAAAACGTTTTGAACTCTCGCTTGACACCACTGAAGTCTCACATGGCGATAGTTTGGGATCAGTGTAACGCACGATACACGGCGCCTGGATCGGATCCTTCCTTGAAGTAACCGATTTGTAACGGTTCGTTGCGTCACTGAGTGGTGCCCACTGCTGCTGAGACTGCTGCAGCCACACGCTGGACACGGTGGTCTGCAGCCGTCTGGAGCCCGGTCTTCTTGCGACCGTACTTTCCCGTGACCACCGCTTCCAGCAACCGTGTACAGTGGCTGCATTCCTGCCAAGTCTTTCTGCAGTATCACAGGGGGAACACTCACCTTCTTGTAGCCTTGTTACACGACCTCGTTCAAACTCACCGACGTGCTGATAACGGCGTCTTTGTTGCCTTAAAGCCATTCTCGACCAACATCCACTCACCACGTCCAGTCTCAAAAGTAATTAACGCTCAGAACTGTTACAGCGTGTACTTCAAACAAACTGGCGCGTACCTTGGATAAACATCACCTTTCAGACGTAGAAACACATCTACAAATTGTCGTTTGTGTCGCACAACTACTTCTTGGCGATGCATCATTTTTTTCCAGCAGCGTAAATACCTGGGCAACCACTGGTTTCTCAGTTAGTAGTAGTAATAACGTATAGTCGCTGCTACTGTGTTTTCGCACAATAAGTAAAATTTCCTTGTTTTCTGCCCTTGCTGGAGTCGCTGCTTTAATGGTCAGCATTGTAACTCAAATGTCTACGTCAAATTTTTACGCTGTTTTTCTTTGAGATGTACGTACTCTTCTTTTCGTGACGATGAACTTGTTCGAGTTCGCTTCTTTGACTGTGTTTAGAAATGCGTGGTCCAGTAACGAGAGAGTGACTTCGCGAATAATGCGTGGTGTGCTAAAGGGCAGCCCCCAATTCAGTCGTGGTAGGGAGAGTAATTTCTGGCAACGGATTTCCCGTCACGACTTGTCAGGCAAATCAGCGAGCCTGATGCCTTCTGACAGGGGGTGGGGCCCTGCACGGCTGACACCCCGCCGCGCCACGCCCCCTGTCGCTGTCACACCCGATCGGCCCCCGACATCACAAAGCGCCGATAACAAGTCGTGACACGTCAAGAGCAACCCCTTCGCTACTACTTAGTCCCGCCGACATGTCAGCATCGGCCAAATCGGGGTCTTTAAATTGCACACGCAGGTTGAAAAAGCGGCAGTCCTACATTTATAGCATTTGTGTGGTGTTTAGAGGAACCTTTCGACAATGTCGACTGGAGTACGGTCTTTGAAGTTCTAACCAGTAAAATGCAGGGACCGAGGGGTTGCCTACAGCTAGTACAGAAAGCAGACTGCAGTTATAACAGCCAGAAGGCATGAAAGGCAAGCAGTGGTTGGGAAGGGAGTGAGCCACAGTTATAACCTAACGCCCTCATGCTATTCATCTGTACATTGACGAAGCAGTAAGGGAAACCAATGACGAATTTGGAAAGGGGAATGAAGTTTAGGAAGAACTAATAAAAGCTTTGAGGTATGCTGATGATGCAGAAATTCTGTTAGAGACAGGGAGGTACTAGTTGCACGATCAGCTGAACGGAATGGATGGTGTCCTAAAAGTAAGTTAACAGATGAATGTTTAGTGGAATGTATTTAAGTGTAATCATTCCGCTGTACAATTTCTTCCTCACTCTTACTGGTTGGCTAACTGTCATAAGGAAATGGTTCTCTCTCCCTCCTTACAATAAATATTAGCTGAGTAGCCAGCATTGATCAGGCATGTATTTATTCTATTTCTACTAGGCCGCCACCTTCTTCTATTAGTGCTTCTCCTCCTTCGAGGTGGCGCAGTGGTTAGACACTGGACTCGCATTCGGGAGGGCGACGGTTCAATCCCGCGTCCAGCCATCCTGATTTAGGTTTTCCGTGAGTTCCCTAAATTTGCACCAGGCAAATGCCGGGATGGTTCCTTTGAAAGGGCACGGCCGACTTCCTTCCCCGTCCTTCCCTAATCCGATGAGACCGATGACCTCACTGTTTGGTATCTTCCCCAAACAACCCAACCCAACCTCCTTCCACCTCTCTCTTCGTTTGCTTCCCCCTCCCCCTCATTCACTCTGTTGTCCAACTCCTCCACCACCACCTTCTATCCATCTCCTCCTGCCACTCTCCCTCACCATCTGCCACCCCCTCTCTGTCGATTTCCCCCTCCCCCTCTCACTGTCCATCTGCTCCTTCCACCTGGCCAATCTCCGCCTGAATCCACCTCTTCCTGCCCCCTCTAGTCTCTTTCTTAATCCCTCTATCTGCTCCTCTTCCTATCTCTCTACACCTTCTTCTCATATTTCTATCCATCTTTTTTCCCGTCTTTATCCATCTCCTCGTCCCCTTTCTCTCTGACCATCTTGTCTTCTCCTTCTGTATCCATGTCCTCGTTTCTCCTCTATGACTATGCATCGCCTCATCCCTCCTTCTCTCTTTAGGTTGTCACCCCCACAGTGTTTCCTTCCAGATAGTAAGTTTGCCTCAAATCGATCCACAGGTTTCGAAGCAATTTTTTACTTGTAGCTTTGCCCTCACACAAACATGTCACATTTATTTCACATACAAATATTTAATATATTTCACACCTATTTGTGCACACATTTTACCTGTATCTCTAGCGAATTTCCCCCTGCAGTTTCGTTTTCACGCAGCTCAGTGTTCATCTTTCCTGAATCAAGTGTCGTATATTGATGTAATTTTGTAGGTACATTGGCCAACAGCGGTTCCCGTCAGATCACCAGAGTTAAGCGCTGTCGGGCTGCGCTAGCACTTGGATGGTACATTGAGCGTCAAAGGGGGATACTATATCCGAAATGTGTTGCGAGTAGATCTTGCAGCAAACAAGTAATAAATTTCAAAGTCAAGCATCTTGCAGAAGTTTCTCACGATTCTCATTCTTTTTGACGACGTACCTCCTGAAATATGTGCCGTACAGTGGTATGATTTTGTAGGTACATTCAGCGGCATATTTGGATACTATATAGGGTGTTACAAAAAGATACGGTGAAACTTTCAGGAAACATTCCTCACACACAAATAAAGAAAAGATGTTATGTGGGCATGTGTCCGGAAACGCTTCATTTCCATGTTAGAGCTCATTTTAGTTCCGTCAGTATGTACTGTACTTCCTCGATTCACCGCCAGTTGCCCCAGTTGAAGGAAGGTAATGTTGACTTGGGTGCTTGTGTTGACATGCAACTCATTGCTCTACAGTACTAGCATCAAGCACATCAGTACGTAGCATCAACAGGTTAGTGTTCATCACGAACGTGGTTTTGCTGTCAGTGCAATGTTTACAAATGCGGAGTTGGCAGACGCCCATTTGATGTATGGATTAGCACGGGGCAATAGCCGTGGCGCGGTACGTTTGTATCGAGACAGATTTCGAGAACGAAGGTGTCCCGACAGGAAGACGTTCTAAGCAATTGATCGGCGTCTTAGGCAGCACGGAACGTTCCAGACTATGACTCGCGACTGGGGAAGACCTAGAACGACGAGGACACCTGCAATGGACGAGGCAATTCTTCGTGCAGTTGACGATAACCCTAACGTCAGCGTCAGAGAAGTTGCTGCTGTACAAGGCAACGTTGACCACGTCACTGTATGGAGAGTGCTACGGGAGAACCAGTTGTTTCCGTACCGTGTACAGCGTGTGCAGGCACTGTCAGCAGCTGATTGGCCTCCACGGGTACACTTCTGCGAATGGTTCATCCAACAATGTGTCAATCCTCATTTCAATGCAAATGTTCTCTTTACGGATGAGACTTCATTCCAACGTGATCAAATTGTAAATTTTCACAATCAACATGTGTGGGCTGACGAGAATCCGCACCCAATTGTGCAATCACGTCATCAACACAGATTTTCTGTGAACATTTGGGCAGGCATTGTTGGTGATGTCTCGATTGGGCCCCATGTTCTTCCACCTACGCTCAATGGAGCACGTTATCATGATTTCACGCGGGATACTCTACCTGTGCTGCCAGAACATGTGCCTTCACAAGTACGACACAACATGTGGTTCGTGCACGATGGAGCTCCTGCACATTTCAGTCGAAGTGTTCGTACGCTTCTCGACAACAGATTCGGTGACCGATGGATTGGTAGAGGCGGACCAATTCCATGGCCTCCACGCTCTCCTGACCTCAACCCTCTTGACTTTCATTTATGGGAGCTTTTGAAAGCTCTTGTCTACGCAACCCCGGTACCGAATGTAGAGACTCTTCGTGCTCGTATTGTGGACGGCTGTGATACAATACGCCATTCTCCAGGGCTGCATCAACGCATCAGGGATTCCATGTGACGGAGGGTGGATGCATGTATCCTCGGTAACGGAGGACATTTTGAACATTTCCTGTAACAAATTGTTTGAAGTCACGCTGGTACGTTCTGTTGCTGTGTGTTTCCATTCCATGATTAATGTGATTTGAAGAGAAGTAATAAAATGAGCTCTAACATGGAAAGTAAGCGTTCCCAGACACATGTCCACATAACATATTTTCTTTCTTTGTGTGTGAGGAATGTTTCCTGGAAGTTTGGCCGTACCTTTTTGTAACACCCTGTATATGGTGTATGTTGCGAGCACAGTTGGTAGCAAAGGAGTAATGAATTTAAACGCCATGACTGATGCTGGAATATTACTGCATGAACAACGAAAATGTAGTAAATGATAAACTTTTTTTCGTTTCATCATTTTGCGGGTGTTGTTAGCGAGAAAAAAGTTTCGGGAAGGTTTGAAATAATGTGTGAAGTTTCTTACAAGTCACTAAGTATTCTCATTCTCAGATACTGGAAGAATAAAATCTTGGTACTCGCGATTCGCAGGTTACACACCTTTTTCACCCCCAACCCTTACATAGGTAGGTTGTTTCTTAACCCAACAGTTAATGTTTCCAGATATTAACTGACCGTGTGCCAAGTTTGGTTGAAATCGGTCAAGCAGTTTAGGAGATGTGGAAATACACAAAGGATACAAACATTTTTATAAAATGTATGGATTACAAATGTGCTGAGAATTCCACTTCATTCTTATGAAGAAATCGGAAAAGCGGATTCACATACACCATTCGTTGTTTCGCTGTACGATTTTAGTGACTGCATAATGAGCTTTTTCTTTCACCGTTTAGAGGGCAATATCCCAGAAAGAAAAGTAATTAGAGCAAAGATCGAATACAGCATAACTTTTTACTCTAAGACTACGTGAATTAACATCATTGTATGTATGTAGATCCCTTCCAAATCCCTTCTTAAAATCAGTCGGCGGATTTTAGCCAGATTTGGTACACATAGCTCTTACTCCGCGGGAAGAAGCTGTAATATAATAACAACCTCATACCTGCCATACTGGTGGGGGTATGAGGTGTGACATACAAGCATAATTAAGGAACGCCTGGAGCAGTTTCTATCAAATTTTTCACATACATGACTCATTAATTTTCTTATTTCTATAATTGATTGCTGAGAAATAGTGTGGGGGTGATACAGCTAAACCACTCGTAGGAGTGGAGGTGCAGGTGAGAAGCTGTTTCCGATATCGACCGATCTCTGTTATCGAATCCGTAGTTTCCGTGGGCTGTACGCTCACTGGTGACAGCCCTGGTAATCTTTCAGCTCTAGGGGTGGGGACTGGAGGATGCGGGGAATGGAAAAGTATCAGTGAAGAAGACGCAATGAATATTCGACAATTCGACTCAAGAACTTCTGAAATTCCAGAATGAGATTTTCACTCTGTAGATATGAAACTTTCTGGCAGATTAAAACTGTGTGCCGGACCGAGACTCGAACTCGGAACATTTGCCTTTCGCGGGCAAGTGCTCTTCCAGCTGAGCTACCCAAGCACGACTAACGCCCCGTACTCACAGCTTTACTTCTGCCAGTACCTCGTCTCCTACCTTCCAAACGGGAAGAGCACTTGCCCGCGAAAGGCAAAGGTCCCGGGTTCGAGTCTCGGTCCGGCACACAGTTTTAATCTGCCAGGAAGTTTCACTGCTGGAATTATCTGTATTTTCAAAGCAGATGTCCTTGGTATAGGCAAGCAGCTTGAAGCACTTAACAATGGCAAGTCCTCCGGTCCAGATTGTACACTAGTTAGATTCCTTTCAGAGTACGCTAATATAATAGGTCAGTATTTAACAATCACACACAGCCGCTTGCGCGATGTAAGAACCGTACCGACAACTGAGACTGGAAAGTTGCACAGTTCACGCCAGTACCCAAAAAATGAAGCAGGAGTGATCCGCAAGATTGCCGACGCATGTCACTGGCGTCAATTACCAGCAGGATTTTGTAACGTATGTTGTGTTCAAATATTATGAATCGCCTCGAAGAAAACGATCTGTTAATACACCATTAGCACAGACTCCTAAGATATCGTTCTTGTCATTCCCAACTGATTCTTTATTCTCACGAAGTAATGACTGCTATGGACGAGGTATCTCTAACTGATTCCATATTTTTAAATTTCCAGAACGTTTTTGAGGCCGTTCCTGACAAGAAACTTCTAATCAAATTGCGTGCCTATGGAGTATCGCTTCACGTGTGCAACTGGAATTCTTGTTTTCCTCTCGGAAAGATCACAGTACGTACTAATCGACCGAAAATGGTCGAATAAAACGGAAGTGATATCCGGTGTTCCCCAGGGATGGCCCTCTGCTATTCCTGATCTACATTAACGATTTAAGGGAGACAATCTAAGGAGCCATCTTAGATTGTCTGCAGATGCAGCTGTCAGTTATCCTACACGTAAGTCATCAGAAGATCAAAAAACAGTTGCAAAATGACTTAAGCAAGACATCTGTTGAGGTGAAACATGGCAATTCACCGTAAATGACGAAAAGCATGAGGTCATCCACATGAGTACTAAAAGGAATCCGTTAAATTTGGGTTACATGATGAAGAACATAAATCTAAACTGCCTACAATACTCTTGATTGTCCTGTGCTAGAGTACTGCTGTGCGTTATGGGATCGTCACCTGACAGGATTGGCGGAGGACACCGAAAAAGTCCAAAGAAAGACAGGTCGTTTCAGGATTCATTTGCTGAGTTTTCTTCTTACACGGCCGTCATCAGCCTTTAACTGACTGTCGTCGCCAAGGATTTACTATGTTTGAAAACAACATTGGAAAAATGTTACACCTCCAGACTGAGGTTAAAAAACACAGTACATGACGATTTAGAAAAAATATCTGAATGGTGCGAAAAGTGGCAGTTGACCATAAATAACGAAAAGTGTGAGGTCATCCACATGAGTGCTAAAAGGAACTCGTAAAACGATAAATAAGTCTAATCTAAAAACCGTAAATTCAAGTAAATACCTAGGTATTACAATTACGAACAACTTAAATTGGAAAGAACACATAGAAAATGTTGTGGGGAAGGCTAACCAAAGGCTGCGTTTTATTGGCAGGACACTTGGAAAATGTAACAGACCTACTAAGGAGACTGCCTACACTACGCTTGTGCGTCCTCTTTTAGAATACTGCTGCGCGGTGTGGGATCCTTACCAGGTAGGATTGACGGAGTACATCGACGAAGTTCAAAGAAAGGCAGCACGTTTTGTATTATCGCGAAATATGGGAGAGAGTGTCACAGAAATGATACAGGATTTGGAATGGAAATAATTAGAAGAAAGGCGTTTTTCGTTGCGACGGAATCTTCTCACGTAATTCCAATCACCAACTTTCTCCTTCGAATGCGAAAATATTTTGTTGACACTGACCGACATAGGGCGGAACGATCACCAGGATAAATTAAGGGAAATCAGAGATCGTACGGAAAGATATAGGTGTTCATTCATTCCGCGCTCTATACGAGACTGGAATAATACAGAACTGTGAAGGTGGTTCGATGAACCCTCTGCCAGGCACTTAAATGTGATTTGCAGAGTATCCATGTAGATGCAGATGTAGATGTAGATGTAGATATCTGACAGCGTGGCGGTAATGCAATTTAAAAGGTAAAATGGCGAACCAAAAATACATATGCCAAATGGAGTAGTTCGTTTTGTATTATCGCCGAATAAGGGAGAGGCTGTCAGGGATATGATACTGGAATTGGGTTGGCAGTCATTGAAGCGAAGGTGTTTTTCCTTGCGGCGAGATATTTCACGAAATTTCAGTCTCCATCTTTCTCCTCCGAATTGAGAAATATTTTGCTAACACCTCGCTACATAGGAATGATGACCGTGATGAAACGAGAGAAATCAGAGCTCGCACGGAAATATGTTAGTTTACCCCGCGTCCTGTTCGACAGTGGAACGGTACAGAAATAGTGGTTCGAAGAACCCTCTGCCTGGCACTTAACTGATGAATTGTAGTCATGTAGACGCAGATGTGCCCACGGGCGTACGCGGAAATTTACGCAAGAGGGGCGAAGTTTCTAAAATCGCCATTTTTTACATCAGAAAACCGAGAAATGTCTGTTGATTAAACGCAAAAACAACGACCAAAACTGCTTCTGATTATCAAGCCCAAAAGAGGAAAAAAAAGAGAAGATAAAGATTAAAAACGCTTATTCAATTTGAGAATCTTCACTTGGTTACAATACTTCACATGTGATATTGATAATGCAGTTATTGCATTGTTTTCATGACTTCCATATTTTGAAGTTGACTGACATAATTAATGTTCAGTACAACGTTTTTTGAATGCTCTTTTTGGTTGTTTGGGTAAAGTTGGGCCAGCATTCGATGAGGTGAACGTGGGAAACCTTCAAAACAGCCACAAATTCCCCTTCACAGCCTTGGGTTGGACAAACAAGACGTTTGTTCCCCAGCCTGACATCTCTGCTACTGATTTAGTAACTCGATAACTACCTGTTATGCTATATTCTACCACTACGGAGGTTGAGAAGGTTCCGTTTTTTGAAGTGAATGTCTTTTCGACCTTGACTTTTTTCAGCTTTTTCCCTCTCTTCGGGAGCAGCAAACGGTATGTGTCTGACCTCTGCTTAAGACAGCATTACTACTCAGGGCACCTATTGGTTGTAAGCACCGATGATGGCTGTTAATGAGTTTAAATAGTTTGCAAAAGTGAATAAATAAAACACGATTTTGCGACTGGTTGCTGCATATTTGGAAATTTTATGGTTTACGGTCGCTGCACGACTTGGTAACCACATGGAGCCGACCATTCAGTGGCTCAATGTTTTACGATTATGAACGAAGCTTGAAAGTCGTGTTTTTCTGTGTGTTAAATTAGCTGCTAGCCGTCCAGCGAACGTGAGCGGAACGACAAACTACGTAACAACCTGGTAAACACCAAAACTGTATCCACAGCACTATCGCAATTCCGGTTGCATAGTGGTCACATGCGTAAGATCACGTTTTTGTATTTGTTTACTAACAGCCGCTCACACAGCTGTAGACGAGAACGCCGAGAAAAACGGCAACAGAAAAGCACAGAAAATATGCCGCAAAAGGTGACAATAATCCTCAAACCATGCTGTAACGTACAGTAGAAAACGTGGTGCCAGCCGGGATGGCCGAGCGGTTCTAGGCGCTACAGTCTGGAACCGCGCAACCGCTACGGTCGCAGGTTCGAATCCTGCCTCGGGCATGGATGTGTGTGATGTCCTTAGGTTGGTTAGGTTTAAGTAGTTCTAAGTTCTAGGGGACTAATGACCTAAGAAGTTAAGTCCCATAGTGCTCAGACCCATTTTTCGATAAGGTGGTACGAAAGTTGTAAGTAGGCTGTTTATATTTTCTTATTGGCAAAGTTATGTAGCGCTCTATATGAAAATCACTGGCTGTGCTGTGTGCAGTCTGTGGCTAGTTGCATTGTTGTCTGCCATTGTAGAGGGGCAGCTGGATGTTAACAGCGCGTAGCGTTGCGCAGTTGGAGGTGAGCCGCCAGCAGTGGTGGATGTGGGGAGAGAGATGGCGGAGTTTTGAAATTTGTCATGAACTGATATATATATTATGACTTGTGATGATATTAAGGTAAATACATTGTTTGTTCTCTATTAATATCTTTCATTTGCTAACTATCCCTATCAGTAGTTAGTGCCTTCCATAGTTTGAATCTTTTATTTAGCTGGCAGTAGTGGCGCTCGCTGTATTGCAGTAGCTTGAGCAGCGAAGATTTTTGTGAGGTAAGTGATTTGTGAAAGGTATAGTTTAATGTTAGTCAGGGCCATTCTTTTGTAGGGAATTTTGAAAGTCAGATTGCGTTGCGCTAACAAAATATTGTGTGTCAGTTTGAGCACAGTCATGTATAATTGTTATAAGGGGACGTTTCATATGTCGACCCTTAGCCTAGGATACCTCACTGGAATCTTCTGATTTTTTCTTGTAGTTTGTGTATTTAGTGTAGCTTTTGTTTATTGCTAGCGCGTAATTGTAGAGAGAGTCTCCTTTGTAGTTGCAGTCTTTCATTGTTGTACTGTAAAACAGTTGTGGCATGCATGTAGATTTCCACCAAGTATTTCGCAGCTGCGCTGGTAATTAACTAGATATTATTTTCAGTGCTATGTTAATGTATTCCCCTATCTTTGCTCTTCAAATTGTGCTTTTCTGTGTTATCGTGTGAAATATTGTGACAATAATGGCGTGTGAAAAACGTAACACTCGGCCCCAAAGTAAACTGAGGAATGACAGTGAAGACGAAAGCAGTGTGTTGGCCCCACCATGTAATGAATTAACTAATATTCAAAGTAGTAATTTGGTAACTGTGCATAGGGAAATGGAGCGGGCGTCAAACAATGGCGTAGGCAGTGAAACAGGTAGTGAACAGGGAAGCATTATCGATCGATCGGTCGGCAACAGCTCGCCTCAGGAATCCGAAATGATAGGACACAATTTTGCAAACACTGTAGATTCAGGTTTTGCGTCCTCACCGTTTTCTCAAATGAGTCAAGACACGTTTTCCGCTTGTCAAAATGTGAATGTTGCCGGTGCAAATTCACTGCCGAAAAGCACTGAGGAACATGTTTCAGACACCAGTGCATTGTTATTACAGTTAATGCAACAAATGGGACAAAGGCTACAAAAGTTAGACACAACGCTTGAACAAAATCAGAGACAAACACAGCAAAAGCTTCAAAAGTTAGACTCATTGGAACAAACTCTCGAACAAACACGTGTGGATTTAACTGCTGAGTTACATAACATTGAATCGAAATGTCAGAAAGTGTGTAATGACGTAAAAACACAAATTTGTGAGCATTTTCAACCTATTTTTTCGCGGCATGAAAATGCATTACAGAATCACGAAGCAGCCATAAAAGAACTGCAAACCATTGTTCATGAAAATCATGAGACCTTGTGGGCTAAAATTGACTCAGTTGCATCTACCGATTCGGTTACGCAACTTGCAAAAACTCAGGAAAACTTAAAGGACACAGTAGATTCGATTTCAACACAAATGGACACTCTGAAGCTTGGTTCAGAAAAACACACTGAGGAAATGTGTTCATTATCAGAGAAAGTAGTTGAACTTTCGGATCAGCTAAATAATTTATCTACGAAGGTAGATGATAATCTGAATGACGCAAAACCGGTAGTCTTTAATGACACAGAACAGAGCGAACAAATTAGGAAACTTAAACAAAATCTGAATCAAATTGATACGCAACACCAAAGAGAAATCTGGGAAGTACAAGATCAGCTGACACAGGTAATACAAGAATTACGTATTTCAGAAGACACTCGCGTTCCAACACGGGAAGAGGAACTTAGAAATACGCAAAAGCCACAAAATAATAACACAGGGCATTTCGGTAATTATGAAAGAAATTGGCAAGGTACACCGAATTTTGAAATGGAACCGCCGACACGACCTAACAGTGACCGATATGCGACTCGCCGACATGATGATTTTGACTATAAGCTGTTCATTACTACACGTAAATTCAAAACATTTAAGAATTCTGGCAACGACATTCATCCACAAGCATGGCTCCATCAATTCTCTCATTGTTTTCCTCCCAACTGGTCATTAGAGCACAGATTAGAATTTATGTGTGGCTACTTAGAGAATGAACCAGCTGTAAGAATGCGGTCGGTCATTCACGATTGCCACAGTGAAGGAGAGTTTTACCATGCCTTCCTCTCAGCATATTGGTCTCAAGCTACACAAGACCGTGTAAAACATAGCATCATGATGATGAAACACTTTGAACAATCTGAATTTTCCAGTCTTGTCAAATATTTTGAAGACATGTTGCATAAGAATCAATATCTTTCAAACCCATACAGCCCCTCAGAACTCATCCGCATTTGCTTACTCAAATTGCCTGAACATTTACGACATATTATTTTAGCAGGACGTTGCAAAGATGACATTGAAGCTTTTCAGGGACTGTTACAAGAATTAGAAATCGACACAGACAGTCGCGGGATGCGAAAACAGGAAAACAATCACTACAGGTCACATCCGTCACAATTTCGTGACGATAGAAGCAATAACTGGACACGACAAGCCTATTCTTACAACGCAAATCGTGACCAAAACAGACACCACCCATATGACAACCGTTGGCAAAGTAGTAATAATTACAGAGAAAGATCGCATTTCCGTAGTAAAGAATATGACAGAGCTTACCTTAGAAACAGACAATATGGGAACCAAAATAATTATTATCGAGGGAGACAGAATAACTTCAGACGCAACAGTTCAGCGCGCAGTTACGATTCAGGGAGAAATTCTCCACCACTTAACCGACAAGAAAGAAACTACAGGAACTACCGACATGACGACAGACGATGTGATCGTAACGACAGACCTTCATTGCATCAGAACTGGCGAGCTTTAAACAGAGCTGGGCCCTCTCGGCAAGGCGAATTTGTGGAAGTTAGGCCTCCTAATCCCAGTAACGACGCGCGGCAACAAAGAGACAGACAATGACTCGCACCGCAGGCATACACGTGCGCCGGCTGGCTCCGAGAAAAATAACATTATATCTGTTACTGCTAATGAGATTTTAATGCAACATTTTGGTTTACTTGAAAATACATTATGGATTCAAAGTACTTTCTGTGAGATACCAGATGACACAGTGGTTAGTTTATGGGACAGCTACACGATTTATATCACGACGTTACTAATGTGTGACAATTTACAATGTTGCTTTTGCGGTGTATCTGTTTTATATCTGCATAGTTTTTCTGTATTATTTTGGAAAGTAAAACATGTTTTAATAGTAACTTTTGTGATATAGCTACAATGAGACAGCCTTTTCTGTAGCACAACAATACTTTACAGCACAGTAATTTCTTCATCACAACAATAAGCGTAATAACTAAGATATCTATACGCAAAGCATTTCACTTTTGTTTATCATGAAGTAAGTACATTGGCTTCTGCAGAACTTAGCTTTTGGAGGACGATAACTACGACACTTCCACAGAGATTATCTTACAACAAGATGCACATTTAGCGCTGCAGGACACGCATTTCAGTGATTAATGTTGTACTTAAAACATTTATTTTTAAAGATTTTTGAATTACAAAGAAAGTTTTCCGTGATACATTTCATTCCATTGCTGTAATTTGTAACACTTGGGAGTATAATTACATTTATCCTCAGGGGGGTATACGCCTACTTTGTGTACCATGTGTGTGGCAACCACAAGGAACCCTAGCTAATATGGTATTTGCTTATACAACTTTACACATCGGTACCATATTTCTCTAACACACAAATTACACAGCTGTCTGATTATTTACCTGAGAGAGACAAGCATTTATTTTACTACATCAGTGACAGACGTTTACGTAATTACACCATTGGATAACTTCACACTTACAAAATTGTATGTTGTTTGTACTTTGTGAACTGTTCATATATTTTCGGAACCAATGTGATACTATGAGAGCTTTGAATGATGTATTTGGTATGGATTCATGATTTTTAAAGTACGTTTGAGGCAGATGACACTTTTGACATGAGCAGAGAATTTTTTTAATTATTGGAGGAAGCTACGACGATTTTGAGAATTGACTGAGATGTTACGATATTTTTACGACGACGATGTGTATTATGCTGTAAGATTTTGTTTCTACACATTTGCAACGCAAATTCTTGACCTGTGAAATATTTTTATATGAGACTGTCACTGTAACGGAAGCTGCTGTCGTAAATATTTCCGTAAGAAAGTTAAGTGACCACCTGCACGTGCGTCGTCGGCACACAGCTGTGTCAGACACCTGGAGAACAAGGCATTAGAGTGAGGGCCTTTCCAGAGGCACAGGTAAAAAAAAAAGAAAAAAAAGAAAAAAAAGGCAGGCCTTCATCCTCGCCATTGACATTCCTTTAGAGAAAATATTGCAAATGCGACACCCTCATTACTTCCATTCACCTTGCTATTGATATTCCTTTGTAGAGGGCATCGCTAATGCGACACGCTCGTTACTTGAAAACATATGATTTTTGTAATGCGTTGTGGGCACACAGCTGTGTCAAACACCTGGAGAACAAGCCATTAGGGTGTGCCTTTCATCGCTAATGTGACACCCTCGTTACTTGAAAACATATGATTACTCGCACTTTGTGCTAATTACTGAAATGCTTATGAATTGATGGGAAATATTCGTACATCTGCACACCTGATTATGACAAGTGTCTTTCTCCGAGAGTTGAGTGCTACTGACTTACGAAATGCCACATAGCTATTTAATGATATTTTTATGCTTTGGTTTGCGTAATTGCTTATTTCATTTGATACCTGTTTTCCAGCTGTGTTACAGCATTAGTTTTATAAAATAAACTTAGATGCATTTGCTAATGTGAACACTTTCTGTCAACAGATCTATGAAATAATTATTTTATGATCCACATTCTTTAAAAAAGGAGCACTTGGAAAGGAAAGAACAATAAGAAGGAACTAGTAACAGTAACACATAATTTTCTTTTCAAGTACATGGTAATATTTCTTTTTACAATCAGTTGTTGTGGTGCACCACTTTAATTACATAGACATTAAGATGTGAATATACATTTCCCTTGTCTGCATTATCGTCTTTAGTATAATATTTTTTCTGCTTGCGCTATGTAATGTTTAGGTATAAGTTGCTGCTGTTTGCCAGGCACAGTGTTATTGAATTTGACTTTTGCTAATTTATGCTGCTAGCTTTGCCAATTTGCATTTTTTGTCATTGCTGTTTGTGTTAATTTGTTATGTGATGCTGCATTGCCTCGTCCCTTGGTATATATATCTCTGAGCTCAGTAGATTTAAGTTAGCTTAAGAGGGGGTAGACTATATAAGAAACTGACTATGGAGAATAGGTAAAGAATGCAATGCGAAGTTATATGAAAAAGATTTGGGCCCAAATGAGTATCGTACAATCAGAAATAATTATTTTGAAAGAAATATGAATAGAATACAGGAAGGAGGTATAGATAGGACTTTTTGGGAATAATGATGAATGAAAGGCGATCTCCGAGAAGTAAAGAAAGTTTTGTTTGCAAAATACTGCAGTAAAACAAACCCTGTCCTTTCCTTCCCTTATTCCGCTATATGTTTGTGTACCCTTGTGTATTTGTGTTTTTCCTGTCTTTATGTGTTTAGCTGATGAGAGCTATGTTGTAGAATTTTTCTAATACTCTGTTATTTTCTTTGTAAAGATGCTTAGACATTATTTATTCTGTTTTGTTTTAATGCTCATGTGTAAAGTTGATGTTTCAAAAGTTATTCCGATCGTTTATGTATTTACTTATATCATAATTCCTGTAACACTGATGTATATGTTTATTTCTATTCTGTTGTAAAGCCTGTACTACAAATGTTATCTGTATTGTTATGTTTTTCATGATGTATTTTGTACCTTTGTTACTGTATTCTTCTGTTATAAAATTGTAATTGACACCGGTTCATCTAATTAAGTAACTTGTACGTTACATTTCACTGCACACGTTTCTGTTGGTCATAGTATATGGACAATATGTGAGAAGTAGGGACTGATAGTGTTTGAACGTGTGTTAATAATTCAGCAAGGGACTGGACAACAGCATTGCTGGGTCTAAGGACAATTCCACAAACTTTGTGAGTGCACAAGTGGGGGTTTATGGACTTGCTCTATTATCTGCAAGACTCTTCAATGGTGATTGTGCACCTGCACAGTCACAACAGATGGCTGCTGGCTATCTCTACAAGGACTACAGTGGGTCTACATCTTTGATGATCCATCAATACCATTATTTCTACAAGGACTGCAGTGGGTCTGCACCTCTGGTGGCCCACCAATACCGTAATCTCTACCAGGACTGCAGTGGGTCTGTTCTGTGATGACCTACCTACCAATATTCTTCCAAACTTCGAATGACTCTGCTGTGGGTTTGCTCTGTTGTGGCCCATTACCTGTATACATGTCAAGAGTCAGCACTGTCTTTCCGTTGGAAGGACAACACTACTTCTTCAAGACTGCATGGAAATCCACTACTTCTGTGTGCAATTTTTTTTTACTAATGAGACAATGTGAAAAAAAACTGTAATTACTATTGTGATGAATGATCAGGACTGTCTTTATGGACTGTGAGAAAATTTTAGCTTTTGACCAACATTGTATCAATAAGTGTGTGCATTGGATATCTTTGTTAGTGTAATTATGAAAAATTTTATCAAATCATTATTGGCCACTGGCCAAAAACATTTGTAAAATTTTTTTGTGGGGAGCATGGGGGCTATGTAAGTAGGCTGTTTATATTTTCTTATTGGCAAAGTTATGTAGCGCTCTATATGAAAATCACTGGCTGTGCTGTGTGCAGTCTGTGGCTAGTTGCATTGTTGTCTGCCATTGCAGAGGGGCAGCTGGATGTTAACAGCGCGTAGCGTTGTGCAGTTGGAGGTGAGCCGCCAGCAGTGGTGGATGTGGGGAGAGAGATGGCGGAGTTTTGAAATTTGTCATGAACTGCTATATTTATATATGATGATATCAAGGTAAATACATTGTTTGTTCTCTATTAATATCTTTCATTTGCTAACTATCCCTATCAGTAGTTAGTGCCTTCCATAGTTTGAATCTTTTATTTAGCTGGCAGTAGTGGCGCTCCCTGTATTGCAGTAGCTTGAGCAGCGAAGATTTTTGTGAGGTAAGTGATTTGTGAAAGGTATAGTTTAATGTTAGTCAGGGCCATTCTTTTGTAGGGAATTTTGAAAGTCAGATTGCGTTGCGCTAACAAAATATTGTGTGTCAGTTTAAGCACAGTCATGTATAATTGTTATAAGGGGACGTTTCAAAGTATTCACAGAAAACAATATTTTAAAAAGCAAACAGTACAAATGCAATAATGTTTTACAGTGTTTTGTAACTACGCGATTTTCTAAATGTTTTAGGTTTAAAGAACCCACTGATAATGGCGATAATTGTCGTTGAAACTAGTTTGAAGAATAAATGAAATAAATAAGTGACAACCCCCCCCCCCCCGCCCCACCCACCACGAACCATGCACCTTGCCGTTGCTGGGGAGGCTTGCGTGCCTCAGCGATACAGATAGCCGTACCGTAGGTGCAACCACAACGGAGGGGTATCTGTTGAGAGCCCAGACAAAAGCATGGTTCCTGAAGAGGGGCAGCAGCCCTTTCAGTAGTTGCAGGGGCAACAGTCTGGATGATTGACTGATCTGGCCCTGTAACACTAACCAAAACGGCCTTGCGGTGCTGGTACTGCGAACGGCTGAAAGCAAGGGGAAACTACAGCCGTAATTTTTCCCGAGGGCATGCAGCTTTACTGTATGGTTAATGATGATTGCGTCCTCTTGGGTAAAATATTCCGGAGGTAAAATAGTCCCCCATTCGGATCTCCGGGCGGGGACTACTCAAGAGGACGACGTTATCAGGAGAAAGAAAACTGGCGTTCTACGGATCGGAGCGTGGAATGTCAGATCCCTTAATCGGGGAGGTAGGTTAGAAAATTTAAAAAGGGATAGGTTAAAGCTAGATATAGTGGGAATTAGTGAAATTCGGTGGCAGGAGGAACAAGACTTTTGGTCAGGCGAATACAGGGTTGTAAATACAAAGTCAAATAGTGGTAATGCAGGAGTAGGTTTAATAATGAATAGGAAAATAGGAATGCGGATAAGCTACTACAAAGAGCATAATGAACGCATTATTGTGGCCAAGATAGACACGAAGCCCACGCCTACTACAGAAGTACAAGTTTATATGCCAACTAGCTCTGCAGATGACGAAGAAATTGAAGAAATGTATGATGAAATAAAAGAAATTATTCAGATAATGAAGGGAGACGAAAATTTAATAGTCATGGGTAACTGCAATTCGGTAGTAGGAAAAGGGAGAGAAGGAAACGTAGTAGGTGAATATGGATTGGGGGTAAGAAATGAAAGAGGACGCCGCCTGGTAGAATTCTGTGTAGAGCATAACTTAATCATAGCTAACACTTGGTTCAAGAATCATGAAAGAAGGTTGTATACATGGAAGAACCATGGAGATACTAAACGGTATCAGATAGATTATATAATGGTAAGACAGAGATTTAGGAACCAGGTTTTAAATTGTAAGACATTTCCAGGGGCAGATGTGGACTCTGACCACAATCTACACTCCTGGAAATTGAAATAAGAACACCGTGAATTCATTGTCCCAGGAAGGGGAAACTTTATTGACACATTCCTGGGGTCAGATACATCACATGATCACACTGACAGAACCACAGGCACATAGACACAGACAACAGAGCATGCACAATGTCGGCACTAGTACAGTGTATATCCACCTTTTGCAGCAATGCAGGCTGCTATTCTCCCATGGAGACGATCGTAGAGATGCTGTATGTAGTCCTGTGGAACGGCTTGCCATGCCATTTCCACCTGGCGCCTCAGTTGGACCAGCGTTCGTGCTGGACGTGCAGACCGCGTGAGACGACGCTTCATCCAGTCCCAAACATGCTCAATGGGGGACAGATCCGGAGATCTTGCTGGCCAGGGTAGTTGACTTACACCTTCTAGAGCACGTTGGGTGGCACGGGATTCATGCGGACGTGCATTGTCCTGTTGGAACAGCAAGTTCCCTTGCCGGTCTAGGAATGGTAGAACGATGGGTTCGATGACGGTTTGGATGTACCGTGCACTATCCAGTGTCCCCTCGACGATCACCAGTGGTGTACGGCCAGTGTAGGAGATCGCTCCCCACACCATGATGCCGGGTGTTGGCCCTGTGTGCCTCGGTCGTATGCAGTCCTGATTGTGGCGCTCACCTGCACGGCGCCAAACACGCATACGACCATCATTGGCACCAAGGCAGAAGCGATTCTCATCGCTGAAGACGACACGTCTCCATTCGTCCCTCCATTCACGCCTGTCGCGACACCACTGGAGGCGGGCTGCACGATGTTGGGGCGTGAGCGGAAGACGGCCTAACGGTGTGCGGGACCGTAGCCCAGCTTCATGGAGACGGTTGCGAATGGTCCTCGCCGATACCCCAGGAGCAACAGTGTCCCTAATTTGCTGGGAAGTGGCGGTGCGGTCCCCTACGGCACTGCGTAGGATCCTACGGTCTTGGCGTGCATCCGTGCGTCGCTGCGGTCCGGTCCCAGGTCGACGGGCACGTGCACCTTCCGCCGACCACTGGCGACAACATCGATGTACTGTGGAGACCTCACGCCCCACGTGTTGAGCAATTCGGCGGTACGTCCACCCGGCCTCCCGCATGCCCACTATACGCCCTCGCTCAAAGTCCGTCAACTGCACATACGGTTCACGTCCACGCTGTCGCGGCATGCTACCAGTGTTAAAGACTGCGATGGAGCTCCGTATGCCACGGCAAACTGGCTGACACTGACGGCGGCGGTGCACAAATGCTGCGCAGCTAGCGCCATTCGACGGCCAACACCGCGGTTCCTGGTGTGTCCGCTGTGCCGTGCGTGCGATCATTGCTTGTACAGCCCTCTCGCAGTGTCCGGAGTAAGTATGGTGGGTCTGACACACCGGTGTCAATGTGTTCTTTTTTCCATTTCCAGGAGTGTATTTGTTATGAACTGTAGATTAAAACTGAAGAAACTGCAAAAAGGTGGGAATTTAAGGAGATGGGACCTGGATAAACTGACTAAACCAGAGGTTGTACAGAGTTTCAGGGAGAGCGTAAGGGAACAAATGGCAGGAATGGGGAAAGAAATACAGTACAAGAAGAATGGATAGCGTTGAGGGATGAAGTAGTGAAGGCGGCAGAGGATCAAGTAGGTAAAAAGACGAGGGCTGGTAGAAATCCTTGGGTAACAGAAGAAATATCGAATTTAATTGATGAAAGGAGAAAATATAAAAATGCAGTAAATGAAGCAGGCAAAAAGGAATACAAACGACTCAAAAATGATATCGACAGGAAGTGCAAAATGGCTAAGCAGGAATGGCTAGAGGACAAATGTAAGGATGTAGAGGCATATCTCACCAGGGGTAAGATAGATACTGCCTACAGGAAAATTAAAGAGACCTTTGGAGATAAGAGAACCACTTGTATGAACTTCAAGAGCACAGATGGAGACCCAGTTCTAAGCAAAGAAGGGAAAGCAGAAAGGTGGAAGGAGTATATACAGGGTCTATACAAGGGCGATGTACTTGAGGACAATATTATGGAAATGGACGAGGATGTAGATGAAGATGAAATGGGAGATATGATACTGCGTAAAGAGTTTGACAGAGCACTGAAAGACCTGAGTCGAAACAAGGCCCCGGGAGTAGATAAAATTCCATTAGAACTACTGACAGCCTTGGGAGAGCCAGTCCTGACAAAACTCTACCATCTGGTGAGCAAGATGTATGAAACAGGCGAAATACCCTCAGACTTCAAGAAGAATATAATAATTCCGATCTCAAAGAAAGCAGTTGTTGACAGATGTGAAAATTACCGAACTATCAGTTTAATAAGTCACGGCTGCAAAATACTAACACTAATTCTTTACAGAAGAATGGAAAAACTAGTAGAAGCCGACCTTGGGGAAGATCAGTTTGGATTCGGTAGAAATATTGGAACACGTGAGGCAATACTGACCCTACGGCTTATCTTAGAAGCTAGATTAAGGAAAGGTAAAGCTACGTTTCTAGCATTTGTAGACTTAGAGAAAGCTTTTGACAATGTTGGCTGGAATACTCTCTTTCAAATTCTGAAAGTGGCAAGGGTGAAATACAGGGAGCGAAAGGCTATTTACAATTTGTGTAGAAACCAAATGGCAGTTATAATAGTCGAGGGGCATGAAAGGGAAGCAGTGGTTGGGAAGGGAGTGAGAGAGGATTGTAGCCTCTCCCCGATGTTATTCAATCTGTATTTTCAGCAAGCAGTAAAGGAAATAAAATAAAAGATCGGAGTAGGGATTAAAATCCACGGAGAAGAAATAAAAACTTTGAGGTTCGCCGATGACATTGTAATTCTGTCAGAGACAGCAAAGGACTTGGAAGAGCAGTTGAACGGAATGGACAGTGTCTTGAAGGGAGGATATAAGATGAACATCAACAAAAGCAAAACGAGGATAATGGAATGTAGTCGAATTAAGTCGGGTAATGTTGAGGGAATTAGATTAGGAAATGAGACACTTAAAGTAGTAAAGGAGTTTTCCTATTTGGGGAGCAAAATAACTGATGATGGTCGAAGTAGAGAGGATATAAAAAATAGATTGGCAATGGGAAGGAAAGCGTTTCTGAGGAAGAGATATTTGTTAACATCGAGTGTAGATTTAAGTGTCAGGAAGTCATTTCTGAAAGTATTTGTATGGAGTGTAGCCATGTATGGAAGTGAAACATGGATGATAAATAGTTTGGACAAGAAGAGAATAGAAGCTTTCGAAATGTGATGCTACAGAAGAATGCTGAAGATTAGATAGGTAGATCACATAACTAATGAGGAGGTACTGAATAGAATTGGGGAGAAGAGGAGTTTGTGACACAACTTGACCAGAAGAAGGGATCGGTTGGTAGGACATGTTCTGAGGCATCAAGGGATCACCAATTTAGTATTGGAGGGCAGCGTGGAGGGTAAAAATCGTAGAGGGAGACCAAGAGATGAATACACCAAGCAGTTTCAGAAGGATTTAGGTTGCAGTAGGTACTGGGAGATGAAGAAGCTTGCACAGGATAAGGTAGCATGGAGTACTGCATCAAACCAGTCTCAGGTCTGAAGACCACAACAACAAAACAACAAGTGACTAAAAGTGTTTTGCATGAAGGCGGACGCACAATTTCCATGTTGTTGCGTACTTTCCCGTTAAGAGTCTGTGTGAGAATCCTGTAGCCCGGATTGCAGGAGGGGAGACAACTGCGCCCTCTTGCTCCGCCCCCCCCCCCCCCCCCCCACACTCCACCCCTGGGTTTACACTAGCAAGTCGCTTGCAGAAGTTATTGCTGCAAGTTATTGCTAGCCTCTTGCAGCTGTGTTTACACAGCAGCGCAAGAATTAAGCAAGATTCTTCCACAAGTTCTTTGGCAAGAAACTTGCGTCAACAACGTGCTGATACTGTTTACATATGCTTTCAGTACCACTACGAGTGTGAGCCGAAGTGTAAAATGACAAGTAGGCTGGTGAGATATGCTGCAGCTCTTGTAATTGTAATGTAAAACGTGAAAAAGAAAAAGAGAAGTATTTGAGTTAGAGAGTAGATAATGAGAACATCGCAAATTGGTGTATTTTGCAAGAACTTAATATCGAGAGCATGGATACTTTTGAAAACTTTTGCAGAATGTCCTCAAATGATCTGGAATATTTGTTGATGTTAATAGCGCCCGTCATATCAAAACGAGACACGAACTTCGGTACTGCTATTTCCGCAAAACAACGTTTGCTAGTCACTCTATGATTTATAGCTACCGGTGAGCCACGAATAAAATAGACATTTCATTTATGTGAAACATACAACCAAAAAGAGTTTGAATTTTGAAATCTCTTCTTTGTAGGAGACTCATTCAAGTCCCTAATGTACTTGTTTCATATTCCCGTCAGCACGATTTCTCTGATCGTACCCGATGTACGTAGAGCCATTTTTGACGTCTTGAAAAGGGAAAATTATTTGAAGGTATGTGAAAACACAACAACGAAATTAAATTTGTATTGAAATTAACTGCATTTTACAGAATGATATGCTTATAAAAATGTTTTTTTTTTCCTTGTAACGCTCATAAAATGGAAAGTGACAAGCTAAGTAAATAGAACATGTAATAATTACACATCGTCTTTTTTCTAGACTCCTGAAGCAACAAGCGAGTGGATGCAGGTGGCTAAGGGGCTGTGTCTTCAAGTTATGCTACTTTCTATGTACTTCTTTTATAGATGTGTCGAAATCGACGAGATTTCATTTAATGCGCTCATCTTCTTCACTCTATCCTTAAAGTCTCGGTTATGCACGTTCCGTATTTCGGGGTAGCTCTCCACGGCTTCAATAAAATGTTCTGTATCCTGCTTCATCCATTCCCGTTTCTTCCCCATTTATGAAATTTGTTTGCATATAGTACGTAAGATGGTTGCATAAAATTAAGTCACCACATTGAGTAAAATGTTAAATATGAGTGTTATGCAGGCGACATGCTTACTATAACTTGCGCTTCCTACTTGCAGGAAATAGAAATAAATCCTAAAAGCTGCAAGTTACTTGCAGATACTTCTTGCGTGGTGTTTACACTGGAATCGGAAAACGTGTGCAAGTCACTTCCGCAATAAACTGTTACGGTCGCAAGTCGTCTTGGCGATATGTTTGGTTCAAATGGCTCTGAGTACTATGGGACTCAACTGCTGAGGTCATTAGTCCCCTAGAACTTAGAACTAGTTAAACCTAACTAACCTAAGGACATCACAAACATCCATGCCCGAGGCAGGATTCGAACCTGCGACCGTAGCGGTCGCGCGGTTCCAGACTGAAGCGCCTAGAACCGCTCGGTCACACCGGTCGGCTAACGATTAAATAGCGTTAGGTTTTTGGTGTTTGGTTATTTAGTATGTGTTTATTTTCCATGGCTGCCTTTGAATTTGGAAGTCCTCAGTATACATCGCCGAATACATCTTTTCAGTACGTCGTATGTATGAGACAAGTGGTTAAATTTGAGGGCACGCCCATCCTCTGAGGCTGGCTTGTTTTCGTGTAGGACGGGGATACTCTGCAAGTGACACGTAAGTGCCTGGCAGAGGGCTCATCCAACCACCCTCTCAATAATTCTCTGTCATTCCAGTCTCGAACAGCGCGCGTAAGAAACGAACACCTGTATCTTTCCGTCCGAGCTCTGATTTCTCTTATTTTATTGTGATGATCATTTCTCCATATGTACATCGGCGTCAACAAAATATTTTCACATTCGGACGACAAAGTTGGTGATGGTAATTTCGTGAGATCCCACCGCACTGACAAACGCCTTTGTTTTAATGGTGTCCACCCCAAATCCGGTCTCATGTCCGTGACACTACCTACCCTATTTCCGGACACTACAAAACGCTCTCCCTTTCTATGAACTTTCTCGATGTACTGCGTTAATCCTATCTCGTAAGGATCCCAGACCGCGCAGCAGTATTCTACAAGAGGACGGACAAGCGTAGCGTAGGCAGTCTATTTAGTAAATCTGTTGCAGCTCGTAATTGTTCTGCCAATAATAAATCACGGTCTTCGGTTCGCCTTCCCCACAACATTTTTTTGTGCGTTCTTTCAAGTTGTTCGTAATTGTAATTCCTAGGTATTTAGTTGAATTTACGGCCTTTACATTTGATTCATTTGTCGGGTGGATGAAGTTTAACGGATTCCTTTTAGCACTCATGTGGATGACCTCACACTTTTCATTATTAAGTTCAACTGGGAATATTCACAGCATACGGATATCTTTCTTTACAATTTGCTTTGATTTTCTGATGACTATACTAGGCGTTTAACGACAGCCTCACCTGCAAACGGTCCGCAGCTCGTGGTCTAGTGGCCGGCGTTGCTACCTCTGAAACACGGGGTCCCCGGTTCGATTCCTGGCCGGGTTGGGGATTTTTCTCCGCCCAGGGCCGGGGTGTTTGTGTTGTCTTCATCATTTCATCGTCATTCGTGGCAGTGGCGAGATTGGACTGAGTATTGTTGTGGTCTTCAGTCCTGAGACTGGTTTGATGCAGCTCTCCATGCTACTCTATCCTGTGCCAGCTGGTTCATCTCCCAGTACCTACTGCAACCTACATCCTCCTGAATCTGCTTAGTGTATTCATCTCTTGGTCTCCCTCTACGATTTTTACCCTCCACGCTGCCCTCCAATACTAAATTGGTGATCCCTTGATGCCTCAGAACATGTCCTACCAACCGGTCCATTCTTCTTGTCAAGTTGTCCCACAAATACCTCTTCTCCCCAATTCTATTCAATACCTCCTCATTAGTTGTGTGATCTACCCATCTAATCTTCAGCATTCTTCTGTAGCACCACATTTCGAAAGCTTCTATTCTGTTCTTGTCCAAACTATTTATTCCAGAATGAGATTTTCACTCTGCAGCGGAGTGTGCGCTGATATGAAACTTCCTGGCAGATTAAAACTGTGTGCCCGACCGAGACTCGAACTCGGGACCTTTGCCTTTCGCGGGCAAGTGCTCTACCAACTGAGCTACCGAAGCACGACTCACGCCCGGTACTCACAGCTTTACTTCTGCCAGTACCTCGTCTCCTACCTTCTGTAAAGTTTGGAAGGTAGGAGACGAGGTACTGGCAGAAGTAAAGCTGTGAGTACCGGCCGTGAGTCGTGCTTCGGTAGCTCAGTTGGTAGAGCACTTGCCCGCGAAAGGCAAAGGTCCCGAGTTCGAGTCTCGGTCGGGCACACAGTTTTAATCTGCCAGGAAGTTTCAAACTATTTATTGTCCATGTTTCACTTCCATACAAGCCTCCACTCCATACAAATACTTTCAGAAACGACTTCCTGACACTTAAATCAATACTCGATGTTAGCAAATTTCTCTTCTTCAGAAACGCTTTTCTTGCCATTGCCAGTCTACCTTTTTTATCCTCTCTACTTCGACCATCATCAGTTATTTTGCTCCCCAAATACCAAAACTCCTTTACTACTTTTGGTATCTCATTTGCTGATCTAATTCCCTCAGCATCACCCAACTTAATTGGACTACATTCCATTATCCCCCTTTTGCTTTTGTTGATGTTGATCTTATACCCTCCTTTCAAGACATTGTCCTTTCCGTTCAACTGCTCTTCCAAGTCCTTTGCTGACAGAATTGCAATGTCATCGGCTGGACTGAGTAAAGACTGGGCATTGGTAGGGGCGCTGATAATACCGCAGTTGAGAGCCCCACAAACCAAATGTCAGCATCAACATCGACACCTGCAAACAATCTAAGACTGTCTGCTATATCGTTTATGTAAGTAAGAAACACCAGACGGGCTATAACGGTACCTTGGAGAACGCCAGAAATCTGTTTTGCTCGATGATTTTCCGTCAGTTAGTACGAACTGTGAGAGCTCTGCGACAGGAGATCAGGAATCCAGTCTGGCAGCCGAGACGATACTCTGGGGTCGGTGTTTGGGAGCTTTCCCGCTGGCTGGTGCCGGGACGCCCCGTGTGGTCGGCAGACACCGGCGTGTCTGGGAACACGGACAGGCGATGAACGCCCCTCACCCCCCCTTCTACTGAGACGCTCGCACTTCCCAGAAGCGTCGCTCCCTGAGGGACCCTTAAGGGCCCCACGCCCTCAGCACAGTGCCGGCGCGTACCGCACACCGGGGGACCCACAACACGGCGCGAAGCTGCCGCCTTCTCACAGCCGCACCGGCGGCCGTCGTCCCAAGTCGCCCCATCCCATCGGCCGGCAGAGTGAGGTTCGTTTGAGCAGCTGCCAGACAACAGGCTGTACTGCGCATGCGCAGCTACGATGACGTAGCCAGCCACTCCTTGCTCTGCTCAAACGCTTTTCGCCGCATTTCTGGTGGAATTTCGTGCGTGGTGGGGCATCACGTGACCATGTGCAGTCCTGCGGCATGTTGTTGAGAGGACATGCAGAGTCGTATTTAGAGCAATTGTTTTATCACACCCCACCCAGATACAGGATGCAAATAAGGAAGCAGTTCTTGGCAAAATATCATTTCAAAATTGGACTCCGCAGCTCGTAGTACCATAACATTTTGCCATCTGGTAAATTTGACAGACATTTTTTTTTTTTTTTAATTCGTACTCTGCAATATTGTTATGTAGCATTTCCAACAGGTTTACATCTACACAGCACTGCAAAAAGCTAGAAGGATGGGATTCAAATTTCTTGCAAAAAAAAGAAAAGAAACAGTTTCTTGTGTAGCTTAAACCGGAATAAATGACAATAAATTTCACGACTATTTCAAAATGTGCGAAAAATTAACAACGTTGTCTGTGAGGCGAAGAAACTGTACAACTGACACTTTATATTCTACTCTAGGAATAAATATGAAACCACGTGGGGAGTTAAAACGATAAAACACGGTATGCTGCCAGTCTACAATTTAGCACAGATTGGCATTCTACAAATTTGAGACGTAAACACAAATTAAGAAATAAATTCAGGCCTAGAGGAAGTACTAGACAAGTACCTTGTTTTCGAAAAACACTGTTTCACAGAAGGCAGATTTGTAAAAACCTGCTACACCTATCATTATATTTGAAACAAAATATTTAGTTCAAAACTACTGACCAAATTTGCGTACTTAGTGACCTTCAAGTCAATGTTTACGTATCTTCGTACGTATATAAGCATTAAGAGATCTTACAATGTCATAAAAGGAACAGGACTTCAGAGACTACTCCAGCAGCGTCGGAATTTCATAAACCATAGTAAAATGCTTCATTCCGCTCTAATTGCACATTTCTATGTCCAGATGGACACTGAAGTACCTGATATTCAGCTTTTCATGTGGTTCTCGTGATACCAGTTTTCTTGCAGGTCCACTACTGTATTCTCATGTTTGGTTATTTATTATGGTATAATGTCATTCGTCCCAGAAAATGAAAATCTGCACTTGAAATTGAACGAGGTTGAAAGTAGCCAATAGTGCGGAATGAAATACTTCGTTTCAAATAAACTAACTGCCTCAGCGGAGAAAAAAATTAACAGAAGCAAATTTCTCTATAAAGCAGACACAAATAGCTTCATTAAGACGTTAATAGTTCGTTGCTAATAACGTGAAAATAATATAAAATCACAAAATTGAAACAACTAACTTATTTTGGTCTATCATGGTTATGAAAATGTATGTTAATTTACTTGATGGCTCCCGGCCACAGAAATCTGTTTTGATTTCATTTGACGTGGGAGCTGTAAACGAAGAGACCAGCAATATTACGAAGACAAGTTACACACACACGGGTCACGTGGTGAAGGACCCCCCCCCCCACTATAACTCAGCTTGCTCTGCGCATGCGCGAATCTGGCGGCTTGGGCGCGCCAGGAAAATTTTTCCGGGTAGCATCTGGCTACTTGCCGCTACTGGTGATACGGCAAACAGCCACGCTCCAAGTAGCCAGAAGCGGTAGGGAGGCGCTGCTCACGCGCGATTTCAGCTCTGCGCATGCGCACGAGCCCGCTAGCAACTGCTCACACGAACCTACTGAGTCCCATCTCCTTCGTCAGTTTTTGGCAGAATCAAGAAATCTGGGTTGAAAAATGGTTCTAAGCACTATGGGGCTTAACATCTGAGATCATCAGTCGCCTAGACATAGAACTACTTAAACCTAACTAACCTAAGGACATCACACACATCCATGCCCGATGCAGGAATCGAACCTGCGACTGTAGCAGCAGCGCGGTTCCGGACTGAAGCGCCTAGAACCGCTCGGTCACAGCCGCCGGCTCAAGAAGTCTGGGTTAGGACTTTTCTATCACGGAGGCTAAAATCTGTAGGATGAATGTTATTTTATCAACGTTGGATGCCTTTAGACTAAAAAAAAAAAAAATTAAATTACTCCGCAATAGCCACTTACATGAACGAAATGAACTAATATGGACACTCTGTTTCTAACATTAATGACGAACCTACAGATATTACATACCATTAACAAAGGCAACAAAATGGACCTCTTAGAGGGACTGGAAATATGTATTCACACCCTCATCTCGCCCTAGTACAGTCTAAACGAACAACTGGAGCTAGCCAGTAAAACATTTTCTAAATAATTTGCTTGGGCTGTTCACAGAAATCAGCCTCAAATTCCACCCCTAATAGTCACACCACTGCAGTTTGAGATACCAGTATGTAACCGTGAAAATAGAAGCTACCACGATGAACAAATATGTTGCTCCCATCCTGTCCTCCTACTTTTTAATTTTTCATTTCCTGCTATTGACTTATGAATTGTAGTGATATCCAAATATCCGTCTATGTAAATTTATGTACGTATATGTTATCTTTATAATATGCAATCGGTTGGCTGTGAAGTATTTCGTTAATAATTACCGCTGATAGTATTTTAAAAAAAATCCTATTGAAAATAAAAATATCCTACTGTATTTCAATAATAAGCTTGTGCTTAAGGTGCAAATGTTTTTCTGTAATTAACATGTTACATTTTGCACATACCACACATTATCTTTGCTCTGTTTACATCCTTGGTCGCTGTTTAATGTATCATATCGTTGTATCTTTGCTTAATAATAATCTTTGCATTGTAAATAAAAACATCAAGTGAATAACGAATGTGCGATACTCAACATGCATTTTGAGAATATTGTGAAGTTTGCCACAGAAATTTATTTACAAAATGTGTGTTGTGGTGGGATTCAAGAGCATATACATCGACCTTGAAAACCTTATGGACCACAACAGAACGAACCACCACCTACTGCTTAATATACGTAAGTGAACACGACTGTTTTGCATATTTAATACTGCGTAGTGTAGTTTTATTCCCTCTAAGGATTTTCCTGCAGAAATAGGGACTGTGTTATTAAAGCAAAAGGATCTCGCTATTCTCTGTTAACGTCTCTTTCAAAATGAATAGGTTTTCTCCCTTCCACAAGAGGATCCGATCACAAGAGTCAATAAGTGGGACTCGCATACCATACTCATTGCTATAAATGACACACGCACATTGAGTCACTTCGAGAGAAGATGGCACAGGTAGAAATGAGTATGCTCTGCCGTTACACATACATTAGCGAAATTAAGCTGTATAGCCGATTCATAACCAGTGGACACGTTGCAGCCGCTTCCTACCAACGATAGTTTTTCTTCAAATTTGATAATTCTCGGCATTTGTAATGTTTGGGCATTTACTACATTGTTTGTTTATTAACACCGGTACTAATTATCTGCAATGCTTTGTCAATCAGCAACAAAATTTGTGTTACCAAAATCAGCGAGACAATCTTATCTATTTTTTTTTCTTTTCGTGCCCATTTAATCCTGATATGTAAAAGAAAGCAGGATGTCGATGATGAAAGTGGAGTGAGGAATAATTGAGAACGTCTTCAGATAATATTTTGTGTCAGTGGTTGTCCAAGAAGTGCCGACTGCAAGTGCGAAGCACTAACGATTGACTCAGTTCCATTCATCATAGTAGATGTTTTTGGAAAGCCTGCAACTGTCATTCATTCTTTAAATGCGGTTATGAAACACTGCACCGCTTACGTATTTTTTTCTTGCTTGGCACTCCGCATTTAGAGAATTTCTCATCCTCATGATCACATATTTGCAGCAGTATGTGTGCGTTGTGCTGCCTGCCTTGCACTGCTTGCGTCTTTTCAAGGTTGTACCATACCGTGCCTTCTGCATTAGGCAGAAGACCGCAACGCATCATTCATATTCGTTGTGAAGTTTCACACCCTCTGTTTTTGTTTTTCTGCTCGAAGCAGGAGGGACAGTGCGCTACCTTCCAAGCTCAAAAAGACGACACAGTCCAGTGCAACAGAGGCAGAATACACATACAAATAGCACACAAAATACTTACGTAAATATTTGCACTTCACAAATTAGAATAAATTGCCTAAACTGCAGAGCTAAGCACGAAAAAAAAATACGTACCCGGTGCACTGTTTCGTTATTTAAACCAGAAACATTTGAGCAATGCGAAGACAGCAGAGGTGTCAACTAGCGCTGCAGGTGGTCAGACAACGAAACACGCGAAATGTGCGTCCGAGTAAACCCCCCGCCGGCACGGTAGCACAGCGTGTTCGGTCAGAGGGCTGCGTGCTCTCTGTAATAAAAACACCGACTCTAAGAGTAAACGATCAACTTAAACGGATGTCTTGTGACGTCCGCCCAGACCAAACGCAACAAACGATGTCGAACAAAATGAAAAAAAAAAAGAAGTAAACCCAAAGGGTCCTGACGGTCGAAACTATCACGAAGTTGCGAATGCGCAGTAGAGACAGAAATCCGTTACATTCGGTTGTGATAGCTTTACTCGAACGAAATGACCTGCACACGTTCAGTATTTATTGGCGATACTAGTCCCTCAGATCTTCAATACATTGAATCGACCTCGCACCACCAACAACACTGCCAAAAACCATCACTTGAAATCGCGGGTTTACAAGGTTAAGTTGTCGGACACCCAAAACAAATATAGGTTGCAAGCAACAGAAAACAGCGGAAAAGAGGAAATGGGTCAGAACTGCTGAAAAAAAAGAAGCGACTGGTCACATGTTAACTTACTGACATTCAGAACCACAGGCCCAATACATTTCATCCTACAACAAGTTATTAATGTTGAAACGAGATAAAACAGAGAAGTAAAATACGTTAGTAAGAGAGGCAATCGCAGTCGATGAGAAATTAGGAGCTACTTTTAGATTTGCGGCGACAGGCAGGTCACTCGGAAGCTGAGGTTTAGTTCTGTAATATCAGCAAATACAATTAGCAAATTGCTACGGAAACGTGTGAAGCAATTACATCTGCCTTACAAGTATATGTCGAGGCAACTGACCTTTATTTTTTTACGTCTTGTAACAATTTGGTGAAACTGACAAGCATTTCGTAGACCTCTTACTAATTACTGCAGCTATAGCAATGATGAAATCTGCAAAACGGAAAAAATCCCAGAGGAAAGGAAAGTTATTTTGATACATCCGCTCCACAAAAAAAAGATAATTAACAGGACGAGAACGTCTACAGAGAAATCTCTTTACTGCCAGTGGAGAATTTTTCGAGATTTTATTAAGCCTAATAGAAGCAACGCTAGACAGCCATTTGGGTGAATATCAAGGCAGTTTTAGGAAGGGAAAGTCACGCTCAGAACAAATATTTAATCTCGACTCAGTAATTCGACAAAAATTACTTAAGGACACTGTAGTTATATATGTGGATTCCAAAAAGGCTTTTGATAAGACGATCGATAAAATAATTCGAGAATTTAGCGTAAAGTCTAAACTGGCAAACCTAATCCGGGAAACACCTACGGATAAAGTCTGTAAAGTAAAATTTATGGGAGAAATTTCACAGACATAAAAAAAAGCAGCTGTACGACAAAGTGACGGCCTATCTCCAATTCTTTTTAGTGTGTTGGAGAAAGTAGAGGGAATTTGAAACGAAAAACTTCTTGTACTCAACACTTCGCCGACAAGGTTAGGAAGAGGAAGCAAAAAGACCGAAATCAACTGCCCTGCATTTGCGGATGATTTTTTCTATACTCTCCAAAAATGTGGCACCTGCTATAACACAAATAAATCCCCAGGAAGAAATATCCAGCAGAAAAACAAAATTTTTAACTAACGTAAAGGATGCTCCAAAATTCATGAAAACAGATACTGGTCAAACAGCGAGGGTAAATAATTAAAATATCTAGGGCAGTTAATCCAAGAAAATCCTTTCGAAAAATGTGCAACAAAGAAAAGGTTGCATAAAGTGGGGAGAGCGTATGGTAACACCAAAGACCTCTGCAACAAACAGTGCCTATCCAAAAACGCAAGAATAAGGCATTACAACGCAATGGCGGAACCAGAATGCCTGGCATTAAACCGTAATTTAGAAAAATTAGAAGTATTAGAGAGGTGAATTGTAAGGAAAATATCAGGACCACAAAACACAGCAGAAGGTTAGAAATCACGAAGAAATGCGAAAGTATACAAAAATATAGAAAATATTTCAAGCGTAATGAGAAAAAGTAGACTTATAATTTTGGACACTTATTTCGAACGCAAGACAGTACATTAACTAATAAGATTTTCAAATATTTGTGGGGTATGAAGTCACAACAAGCTGGGACAACGAAGCAAAAAAGGATATAGAAAGAAACAACAAAAAAAAAAAGATGTAAACAAGAGAGGATCCTTTCCGGAAAAAGTAATGAAAATGGAAGGATTCGAAGGCATGGAAGCTAGAAAGACGGGTTCAAAACTATATGAAGATGGAAAGAAGAAACGCAGTGAACAGATGAAAGAATACTGGCAGAAAAGAAGAGGTCAAAGAATGAAGAACTGACATTGGAACGTGGTACTCAGATGGCCTACGCGTAGTAATATACAGGGTGGTGCATTGATAGCGACCGGGTCAAATACCTCACGAAATAAGCACCAAACGAAAAAACTACAAAGAACGGAACTCGTCTAGCTTGTAGGGGGAAACCAGATGGTGCTATGGTTTGCCCGCTAGATGGCGCTGCCACAGGTCAAACGGATATCAATTGCGTTTTTTAAAAAATAGGAACCCACGTTTTTTATTACATATTCGTGTAGTACGTAAAGAAATGTTTTAGTTGGACCACTTTTTTCGCTTTGCGCTGTAATAGTCACAAACGTGTAAGTACGTGGTATCACATAACATTCCGCCAGTGCGGACGGTATTTGCTTCGTGATACATTACCCGTGTTAAAATGAACCGTTTACCAATTGCGGAAAAGGTCGATATCGTGCTGATGTATGGCTATTGTTATGAAAATGCGCAACGGCCGTGTGCGATGTATGCTGCTCGGTATCCTGGACGACATCATCCAAGTGTCCGGACCGTTCGCCGGATAGTTACGTTATTTAATGAAACAGGAAATGTTCAGCCACATGTGAAGCGTCAAACACGATGATGACCAAGTAGGTGTTTTAGTTGCTGTCGCGGCTACTCCGCACATCAGTAACAGACAAATTGCGCAAGAATCGGGAATCTCAAAAACGTCGGTGTTGAGAATACTACATCAAGATAGATAGCACGCGAACAATTTTTCTACGCACCAGGAATTGCATGGAAACGACATTGAACGTCGTGTACAGTTTTGCCACTTGCAACAAGAGAAATTAAGGGACGATGACAGATTTTATGCACGCGTTCTATTTAGCGACGAAGCGTCATTCACCAACAGCGGTAAAGTAAACCGGCATAATATGCACTATTGGGCAACGGAAAATCCACAATGGCTGCGGCAAGTGGAGCATCAGCGACTTATGGGAGGAAGATAATTGGCCCCCATTTTACAGATGTCAATCTAAATGGTGCAATGTATGCTGATTTCCTACGTAATGTTCTACCGATATTATTTCAAGATGTTTCACTGCAGGAAAGAATGGCGATGTACTTCGAACACCATGGATGTCCGACACATGGCTCGCGTGCGGTTGAAGCGGTATTGAATAGCGTATTTCATGACAGGTGGATTGGTCGTCGAAGCACCATACCGTGGCCCGCACGTTCACCGCATCTAACATCCCCGGATTTCTTTTTGTGGGGAAAGTTGAAGGATATTTGCCATCGTGATCCACCGACAACGCCTGATAACATGCGTCAGCGCACTGTCAATTCATGTGCGAACATCACGGAAGGCGAACTACTCGCTGTTGGAGGAATGTCGTTACACGTATTGGCAAATGCATTGAGGTTGACGGACATCATTTTGAGCATTTACTGCATTAATGCGGTATTTACAGGTAATCACGCTGTAACAGCATGCGTTCTCAGAAATGATAAGTTCACAAAGGTACATGTATCACATTGCAACAACCGAAATAAAATGTTCAAACGTACTTACGTTCTGTATTTTAATTTAAAAAACCTACCTGTTACCAACTGTTCGTATAAAATAGTGAGCCATATGTTTGTGACTATTACAGGGCCATCTATCACAAAGCGAAAAAAAGTGATCCAACTAAAACATTCATATTTCTTTACGTACTGCTCGAGTATGTAGTAAAAAATGTGGGTTCCTATTTTTTAAAAAAAAAAACGCAGTTGATATTCGTTTGACCTATTGCAGCGTCATCTAGCGGGCCAACCATAGCGCCATCTGCTTTCCCACTTCAAGCTAGACGAGTTTCGTTCTTTGTAGTTTTTTCGTTTGACGCTAATTTAGCGAGATATTTGGCCCGGTCAAGATGAATGGACCACCCTGTGTATAAACAGTGCACGCTAATGCCGTGTGGCTGGTTTACGAAGCTATGTAACAAGCTGAGTGGAGAATGTTGTCGAACCGTCAGCACTTGACCTCATACGTACAGTGTGTATTGTCAACACTGAGAATATTTCAAAGGCCTTCAGTGTTGCTCGTCAGTATCTCTAGTATTGTCAATAAGTCAAGACGTGCGCTCAGACGGTGAATACATTAACGGTTTGAAAATATTATTGGACACGTGGGGGCCCGTTGAACCTCCTTAGACCGGCCGGATAGATGCCACGAGGACTTTGTGCTTGGAGATGAGTCGTTCATAGTGGCTCTTGCTGTTCAGAAGACGCATGTGAATAAGTTATATCTGTCCAGAACAGAACGTTTCGAGTACTGTACCCTCTTTGTTGAGTTACTGGAAATACCAGACAAGTTTTACGACGAGGAGATAGAAACGTCGTTTTGTACAGCGTGAGTTTTTTTTCCCCCTTGAGACAGCGAAATATCCGAGAAATTACGCACCGGATTGCAAAACGGAAAAATACGCGTCTAGTATTTTAGCATTTTTTTTAAATGCTATCCGGCGATACAGGTGTTCTACTCCCACTGCCCCCTCCCCTACCGTACACGGTGTGGGGTGGAGGGCTACTTTGAAATCTAAAATGGGAATATCACATTTCTATTTTGGATGCGGATTCTATGGGGAAAAAATGTAACTTTTGTGTGTAACATTTGAGTAGTTGCGCGATAGATGGCTCTGTAACAGACTGTTAACGTAGTTGAGCTCCAAAACGATATTTTCTCGAGAAAAATGCACTGGATGTAAAACGAGAAACATGCGTGTTCAGTAATAGCGAATAAAGCTTGTTTGAGGCTGTAACACGACAGTCTAAAGGAAGAGTCGCTTTGTTCGGTCACAGACAAGCGACCGCGGACGCGCAGGCGCCCTGACAGCTGAAAGCAGCTCGACAGGAGCACGTGGGGGGTCAGTTTCGCACTGTGCTCCACAGATGGGGTTGTCTCTGCACTTCCGCCGGCCGCTGCCGTGAGCGCGTGGCCGGGAAAACCCGCCCGTCGGGCACCACAACGGCTGCAAATTCCTCATGGCCGCTTTTCGAGTCCAGTGCGAAATTACAGCTCGCTCCAAAACTGGTGAATTGTGAACCACATGTGTCACCGAGGAGCCATGAGGCTCATTCGAAGCTATAAAGACGGACAATTACGAGTGTGAAGACGCGCCGTCGACATGCGCAACAGTCTATTAGCTTTTGTAAGTTAAAAGTTACAAATAATTGCTGGACTGTAAAAGTGAATATCTCGGCAACACATTTTGCTATTGCTACAAACTAGATGTCTATGGATACCTCTCGTAGAACTGTATCGGACCGTGGTAGTATAATTACTTAACTTATTCAAACATTTAAATGCGAGGCCTAAAAGTGGATTTCGTGCAATTAAAAGTAGATTTTCTTACTAAATAAATAGAGAAACATTAAAAGTAGGGGGAGTAGTGTAAACTTTAGATATAGAGCAAGTTATTTAATTATAATTTCTAATCATTTCTTAATATTTACACCCATAACTGCAAAAATGGAGGAAAACCATATAAATTATTGTTTATAAATAAAATATGGCAGATAAAAGAAAACTGGTGACAGCATATTATTTCTCGGAAAATTTCCGTCTGATTTGATGTGTCATATGTGTGTAAAAGGTTAACATTAAGAATTTCAGCAATTTTCACGTTCAGTAGTTTAAGTGACTTCAGTGGTGCTTGACCGAGGTTTCCAGGGTGAACATGGACATTTCGGAGGAGAGTCTTGTCGGTGTATGTCCAGACGCCATTGCAGGTCGTCGGAAGTTTCATCTCATGAACGGTGGAATAGCCGCTAGTCCGTTTGTGTGAATCATTCAGTGTTCCTACTTTTGGACATAGAAATTTTTCTGCGTCTGACGGACTTGGTTACTTTTCAGGATGCGTGTCACACAAGCAGCGCATAGAAGGGTTCAGTGCGTAGCCATTGTGGAATTTATAGTCTGAGGCACTGTGGAACTTTTCCGGTTTTCTAAAGATAACTCATGCAATTAATGGTGGTTTATTGAACCGCCTCCAAGATCTTAGGAAACCCGGCCGGGCTCTGAAGTTAATTTACTGTGAACTGCAAGTTTCGATTTTTCTACGTTGATATTGGCAAAAATCTGGAATTATTGAAATATTTAAAAAAGAGCGTAAGCGATTTTTTCATAGCAAATCCTATCTGCATTTAAGCACTGCTGTGGAATGTTGGATACTTTGCAACAAAGTGAGCGGGCGCCCCATAGACGAAACGTAGCCAACCTTTGGTTTTCGGCGAGTTGGTGAGAGAGATTGTATTTTATTTCCTCGTCCACACGACGTGCACATTCACATACAACCCGTGCGGTGGTAAGGGGTGTCCTTTCGCCTCTTACCAGTGGGCTACTCGTGTTAGTTGTGTCCGCCCACCTATCACAAATGGTATGCCTATTTGTAAAGATTTGTGGGGACGTAGAACCACTGGCTCTACATGCATTGTGTATACGATGCGAGAATAAAAGTAATCGTGGCAAGTGAAGAGAATGCGCGTGATTATTTATCGTCATAATTACCACCCCCCGCTCTCCACTACCCACAAATTATTTCCTAGTAAGTGCTGAAGAGAAGTTACCGCCTGCTCCGTTGAACTTATTTATCTGCAGATGGAAAAAAATTGTTCAAATGGCTCTGAGCACTATGGGACTTAACTTCTGAGGTCATCAGTCCCCTAGAACTTAGAACTACTTAAATCTAACTAACCTAATGACATCACACACATCCATGCCCAAGGCAGGATTTGAACCTGCGACCGTAGCGGTCGCGCGGTTCCAGACTGTAGCGCCTAGAACCGCTCGGCCACCAGCGGCCGGCAATCAAACTAGGATTAATTTCCGAAACACCTCAGCAGAGTATAACGAACAATAAACAGGTGGGTCAGGAACAGACGTTCTCCCAGCAGAAAACCAAGTCGTAACATTACGTATTAAAACAGGTCGCCAGCCTAATCAGGCATTCTTCTGTCAATAAAAACGATAAAGCAGAAGGCAGTGCTAAGGCTAACCTAACCTTCCTTGGCACACACACTAAACTCTTTCCTTATATCTGTTCAAACTACAGCACAGTAATATGATCGTGCAGCTACATTCCGTGCTACACTATGTGATCAAAAGTATCCGGACACCCCTAAAAACATACGTTTTTAGTATTCGGTGCATTGTCCTGCCACCTACTGCTAGGTACTCCATATCAGCGACCTCAGTAGTCATTAGACATCGGGAGAGAGCAGGATGGGGCGCTCCGCGGAACTCACAGACTTGGAACGTGGTCAGGTGATTGGGTGTCACTTGTGTCATACGTCTGTACGCGAGATATCCAGACTCCTAAACATTCCCAGGTCCACTGTTTCCGATGTGATAGCGAAACTGAAACGTGAAGGCACACGTACAGCACAAAAGCGTACAGGCCGACCTCGTCTGTTGACTGACAGACACCGCCGACAGTTGAAGAGGGTCGTAATGGGTAATAGGCAGACGTCTATCCAGACCATCACACAGGAATTCCAAACTGCATCAGGATCCACCACAAGTACTGCGACAGTTAGGCGGCAGGTGAGAAAACTTGGATTTCACGGTCAAGTGGCTGCTCATAAGCCACACATCACGCCGGTAAATGCCAAACGACGCCTCTCTTGGTGTAAGGAGAGTTAACATTGGACGATTCAACAGTGGCAAAACGATGTGTGGAGTGACGAATCACGGTACACAATGTGGCAGGGTGTGGATATGGCAAATGCCCGGTGAACGTCATCTGCCAGCGTGTGTAGTGCCAACAGTAAAATTCGGAGGCGGTGGTGTTATGGTGTGGTCGTGTTTCTCATGGAGGGGACTTGCACCCGTTGTCGTTTTGCGTGGCACTATCACAGCACAGGCGTACGTTGACGTTTAAAGCAACTTCTTGCTTCCCACTGTTGAAGAGCGCTTCGGGGATGGCGATTGCATCTTTCAACACGATCGAGCACTTGTCCGTAATGCACGGCCTGTGGCGGAGTAGTTACACGGCAATAATATCCCTGTAATGGACTGGCCTGAACAGAGTCCTGACGTGAATCCTATGGAACATCTTCGAGATGTTTTGGAACGCCGACTTTGTGCCAGGCCTCACCGATCGACATTGATAGCTCTGCTCAGTGCAACACTCCGTGAAGAATGGGCTGGCATTCGCCAAGAAACCTTCCAGCACCTGATTGAACGTATGCACGCGAGAAAGGAAGCTGTCACCATGGCTAAGGGTAGGCTAACACCATATTGAATTCCAGCATTACCGATGGAGGGCGGCACGGATACATTTTCAGCCTGGTGTCCGGATACTTTAGATCACTTAATGTATTTGTGGGTGCCGTTCGCAAATAATGTTGCAAACACAGTTATCAGTGAGGAAGTAATAAACTAAAATGACGTGCCTAGCGCTGAAATGTCGATCGATGAACAGTGAAAATGTAGAAAGCGATAGAGGTTTCAGTTTCCATCAATTTTGGAAGTTTTCAGAATGAGATTTTCACTCTGCAGTGGAGTGTGCGCTGATATGAATCTTCCTGGCAGATTAAAACTGTGCGCCGGACCGAGACTCGAACTCGGGACCTTTGCCTTTCGCGGGCAAGTGCTCTACCAACGGAGCTACCCAAGTACGACTCAGGTCCCGTCCTCACAGCTTTATTTCTACCACTACCTCGTCTCCTACCTTCCAAACTTTACGGAAGTTCTCCTGCGAACCTTGCAGAACTAGCACTCCTGAAAGAAAGGATACCGTGGAGACATGGCTTAGCCACAGCCTGGGGGATGTTTCCAGGAGAGCTTCTGTAAAGTTTGGAAAGTAGGAGACGAGGTAGTGGTAGAAGTAAAGCTGTGAGGACGGGGCGTGAGTCGTGCTTGGGTAGCTCTGTTGGTACAGCACTTGCCCGCGAAAGGCAAAGGTCCCGAGTTCGTGTCTCGGTCCAGCACACTTTTAATCTGCCAGGAAGTTTCAATTTTGGAAGTGTCGGCGAAGAGACGTTTCGTAAAGGTTTTAAATTTTGTGTAAAGTTTGTTCCCAAATGCTGGACAAATATAGTCCAGGTCATTTGTAAGCGTTGTGTTACGCCATCTGAAGACAGGTATATAAGTTTATTGCTCTGTATTATGGCAGCGTTTTAGATTCGGTCAATAATTATATGAAATATTGAAACTGTAATTTTCGTTGAGTGTGCAAGCGTCAGACGGGCAACTTACAACCGGGATTTGCAACATGAACGATGGACAAATTATTACGCTATCGGCAACTGTTATTTCAATGTCAATTTATTTGCAACCGCTTTCGACGACTACACTTCGTCATCATCGGGCCTCTTAAGTACATAGTGGATAAATTTTCTCGAAAGACGTAAATCAGAAAGTCCCACGTGAAATGACTGTAGAGTTGAAAACTTGTAATATTCCCGCCGGCTGTGATCCTCTGCTAGTACTTAGCGGGTGTGGACCTGCCGGAATATGATAGAGGCTAGTCGCTGAGTGACAGAGATATTAGCCAGTGGCTGTTGGTTGTTACTTGTTACTAACCACACAGTAATACCGCGATGGTAAACGACAGCAGGAACAAGTTACACGTCGGCGGAGTGCGGAGGGATATAGGTCGTGAATTCCCGAATTTTGGTTTAAAACTGTGACAAATCGCAACTCAGAATACCAGTAACGGTGGCAGCGATAACTGTTATCGGAAAGTAGCAGGTTAGCCCGTCCCTAATGGGGCGCGCGTGCGCGTGCGCGGGTCCGCCGCCAGTGTGGAAGCGGGCACACCAGTTGCGTCGCAGAGCCTTTGTTTGCTGGAGAGGTCCGTCTGGAGGCCAGCGCCCCGGGCAAGGCCGCGCCGCAGACTCCAGTTCCACTGCGGCCAGCTCCAGGCGCGCAGATCGCGTGCGCCGCCGCCTCCAGGCTGGAGGCTCCGGTCACGCACGGCGCGCGGCTGGATTTTCTTTCTCCGGCAGCCGGTACGCAGTACTCGCTTTCCTGCTGGCGGAGAGCTAAAGCGCCCGGCACGCGTTTTGGGAGCGCCGTCGAACGGCCCACGGCCGTAGCAGACAGGTGCGGTGCGTGGTCACCACCTCACAGCTACACCCCCTCTGCCCGAATAAGAGATCTGATCTACTGTTGTTAGTGCGTTACTATCTGACGTCCCGAGATCCAACCACGACAAAATTATTATTCTTGTGTGCGAGATTTTTGAGAGAAACCAAGTAGCCGCAGATTTCAACAACAGTACGCGGTGTTCCTCTTAAAAGAGCTGTCAGGCGCATTTACTCTGCAGTTTCGGCAAGCAATCACAATTTCGGCTTCCCAGTGAGTAACTGGAGTCAGTACAGAGCAACACCGCTAATCACGCCCCCTAGAACTTAGAACTACTTGAACCTAACTAACCTAAGGACATCACACACATCCATGCCCGAGGTAGGATCCGAACCTGCGATCGTAGCGGTAGCGCAGCTCCAGACTGTAGCGCCTAGAACCGCTTGGCCACACCGGCCGGCCTATAAGATCACATGTCTATTGCAAACGAATAGTGAAAAGTAGTTAATGTCTTGCACGTGTGCATACAATGCTTTTCACATACAAATGATTTAACGAGCAGGCTACAAACAGAAAACCACAACGTAAATTCTATAAACGAAGCATTACAAATATTACGTAGTACGCACAAGAGAACTTTCATGAACATACTTGAGGAAATAGAGATATATTCACGTGCACACAGTATCCCTGCAAATTTACTGAACGAACAAACCAACCTAAAGCACAAAAAGTACATAGAAGACTTCCTTCATGTTATAAATCAGTAATAAATCAGGAAGCCTAACAACAGACATAACATGAAGACTATAAAACAGTGACATAACGCCAACGTAAATCAAAGACAAAAAAGAAATTATTACGAAAAAAATTAAAAATTTAAAATATAAATCTGAAATAAAACCAAAACAAACTCCAGACAAAAATATAATTAGAATCGAACCTATAAAAATAATAAAAAAACTGAATTTCACATATCATTTAAAACGGTAAGTACGAGGCGTGTTTTTAAAGTAAGTACCGTTTGAAATTGAAAAAAGACGTGCTAAGATATCTCAATAATTTTATTTTTACGTCAAAGCCTGTACCGTAATATGCGCACTGGCGCCATTACAGTCTGGTTCTTCCTTGTTTACATTGTGTACTGAGTGTTTAAGATGCCTCCGATAATCGTGAGTCCCGCCGACTGTGAAGTACGGGCTGTTACAACATTTCCTTGTGCTAAAGGCCTAAGAGCGATCGATATTCATCGTGAGATCTGTGCAGTTTATCGAGAAAACATTATGAGTGATTGAATGGTAAGAAAGTGGGGGAGAGCATTTAAAGACGGCCGCACAAATGTACATGATGAACGACGGACTGGGCGTCGTTAATAAAAGTTTGGTGGAGGAAGTGGACAATAAGGTCAGAGAAAACAGACGCTTTACGATTTCCTCCTTGCGGAATGACTTCCCTAATGTTTCTCGTAGTGTTTTGTATGTCATTGTGACCGAGCACTTGAATTACCGAAAATTGTGCGCACGTTGGCTACCGAAAATGTTGACGGATGTGCACAAAACCAAACGTTTACATAGTGTACTGACTTTCTTTGAGCGGTACCACCACGACGGTGATGATTTCTTAAGCCAAATTTTACAGGCGATGAAACACGTGTGGCCTACGTCACACCAGAATCAAAGCAACAGTCTGTGGAAGTTGAGCAAGGGCATCGTTTTGCTGCAAGACAATGCCCGTCCGCATGTGGCGAATCAGACCAAAGATCTCGTCACATCTTTTCGATGGGAAACTCGAAATCAACCTCCGTACAGCCCCGACCTTACGCCCAGTGACTACCATCTGTTCCTGCACTTGAAGAAACACCCGGGCGGTCAGCGTGTTCAAGGCGAAGACGAAGTCGAAACAGTGGTGATGCAGTGGTTAACAAGTCAGGCAGCAGACTTCTATGGGGAGGGTATTAAAAAACTGGCACAACGTTATGACAAGTGCCTCAATATTGACGGAAATGATGTAGAAAAGTAGATTAAGGTACAGGCTGTCATGTAAAAATAAAATTATTGAGATATATTAGTACGTCTTTTTTTTAAATTTCAAAACGGTACTTTCCTAGAAAACACGCCTCGTATGTAAACATGTAACATCACTGATCCACTGTCATCCAAGCTGTCAGAAAAGTAGCATACATGGAAACCAAGTAAAATCAAATATACCCCTCGAGTATGCATGCACCTAGGAGAAAGTAGTGATTCTAAAAAATAATAGGATATGACAAGAACGATGTTATATGTAAGACGCTGTGTTATAGCTTTCCTCTTCACAGTTACAGACCACCGTATTAAGACCATTGCTTACTTTTGTATTTACAGGGCACCTGATAATGGCAATATGCCGAATTGGGCTCATCGTGAAAGATATAAAACTAAAGCAATTTACAGAGCAGTGTATATGGCTATTATTCGGAATACTGTTGAATTGCTGGCCTGTGTGGCCAAGCGGTTCTAGGCGCTGCAGTCTGGACCCCGCGACCGCTACGGTCGCATGTTCGAATCCTGCCTCGGGCATTGATGTGTGTGATGTCCTTAGGTTAGCTAGTTTTAAGTAAATCTAAGTTGTAGGGGACTGATGACCTCATAAGTTCAGTCCCATACTGCTCAGAGGCATTTGATTTTGTTCTAATGAATTATTTTTTAACCCTCTAACGGTAAGGTGAAGGTCCCTGACGTAAACGGTAAGGTGGGGTTGGATCAGACCCCTACCCTCCAAATATCGATATTTTTAGGACACCACTCATGAAGAGAAGGCCCATCAACCATTTTATTTCAACGCTCTCTGTTGGTGAATGAAACCACTGGACCGTATTGTACTTTTGCCTAGATTTCTCGATTTCAAGATTTGTGTACAAAACAATTTTTTCTATAATTTTCGAATCTATAAATAATGAAAATATTTCCAATTCACTAGTGAGCCCCGTTGCTTCCCCACGTGGACCAGGGAAATGAGTAATAGTATTTGAGGCTGGTGTCGTAGAAAATTTTGAATGGATGGGTTTGTTGGTCCATATTGTCTCTAAGTCTTTACCTGGTTCAAAATTTTTCTCATCATCTACATCTGACTGACAATTATGAAACTCTACTGCTCCTGCCGCACAATGAAATACATCATCCTCGTCATCGGTAATAGATAATACACCCAACTCGTTGTATATCTCCTCAGGACTTCTAAGGAGTTGATGCGCCATTCTAATAAGATACTAGAAGAGAAAAGAAAACTTAGACGTAATATAAACATCAATATGGGGTTGAATGCTCCCTACAAAAAAACTAGTAAGTGTGACGTAAACAGCAAGGTGGTGTCGGATCCAAACCGAGCGCGGGTAATGTAGGTTTCGGACAGAGAGGGTAGCTGCACGTCACTCACCAGACTCACGTGGCCTCCTCGGCGTTCTCGGGACGACCGGCTGGTAGGGTAGCTGGAACCACAGCGCTCTCAGAAATGGGAGTGGGCAGTTATAAAAAAAACAGACAAGCTGGGGTCGGATCCAACCCCAACCTTACCGTTAGAGGGTTAATGCGGAATTTTATGTGCCCATTCGATAGATCAGTCCCAAATTACTCTAGTGCGATTTTAATTTTTTCGATGTGTGTTAACAGGAACAGTGAAACAACGCAAACAGTGAGCGGTACTCCAGCACCGCCCCGGGCCGCGCTAACTGCTGCCGCCGTGCAGTAGCAGCGCTGCCCAGCCGCTCCACACTCGAACCCTGCAACCAGTGATGTTGTCGTTGTTGTGGTCTTCAGTCCTGAGACTGGTTTGATGCAGCTCTCCATGCTACTCTATCCTGTGCAAGCTTTTTCATCTCCCAGTACCTACTGCAACCTACATCCTTCTGAATCTGCTTAGTGTATTCATCTCTTGGTCTCCCTCTACGACTTTTACTCTCCACGCTGCCCTCCAATACTAAATTGGTGATCCCTTGATGCCTCAGTACATGTCCTACCAACCGATCCCTTCTTCTGGTCAAGTTGTGCCACAAACTTCTCTTCTCCCCAATCCTATTCAATACTTCCTCATTAGTTATGTGATCTACCCATCTAATCTTCAGCATTCTTCTGTAGCACCACATTTCGAAAGCTTCTATTCTCTTCTTGTCCAAACTATTTATCGTCCATGTTTCACTTCCATACATGGCTACACTCCATACGAATACTTTCAGAAATGACTTCCTGACACTTAAATCAATACTGGATGTTAACAAATTTCTCTTCTTCAGAAACGCTTTCCTTGCCATTGCCAGCCTACATTTTATATCCTCTCTACTTCGACCATCATCAGTTATTTTGCTCCCCAAATAGCAAAACTCCTTTACTACTTTAAGTGCCTCATTTCCTAATCTAATTCCCTCAGCATCACCCGACTTAATTCGACTACATTCCATTATCCTTGTTTTGCTTTTGTTGATGTTCATCTTATATCCTCCTTTCAAGACACTGTCCATTCCATTCAACTGCTCTTCCAAGTCCTTTGCTGTCTCTGACAGAATTACAATGTCATCGGCGAACCTCAAACTTTTTATTTCTTCTCCATGAATTTTAATACCTACTCCGAATTTTTCTTTTGTTTCCTTTACTGCTTGCTCAATATACAGATTGAACAACATCGGTGAGAGGCTACAACCCTGTCTTACTCCCTTCCCAACCACTGCTTCCCTTTCATGTCCCTCGACTCTTATAACTGCCATCTGGTTTCTGTACAAATTGTAAATAGCCTTTCGCTCCCTGTATTTTACCCCTGCCACCTTTAGAATTTGAAAGAGAGTATTCCAGTCAACATTGTCAAAAGCTTTCTCTAAGTCTACAAATGCTAGAAACATAGGTTTGCCTTTCCTTAATCTTTCTTCTAAGATAAGTCGTAAGGTCAGTATTGCCTCACGTGTTCCAATATTTCTACGGAATCCAAACTGATCTTCCCCGAGGTTGGCTTCTACTAGTTTTTCCATTCGTCTGTAAAGAATTCGTGTTAGTATTTTGCAGCTGTGACTTATTAAGCTGATAGTTCGGTAATTTTCGCATCTGTCAACACCTGCTTTCTTTGGGATTGATATTATTATATTCTTCTTGAAGTCTGAGGGTATTTCGCCTGTCTCATACATCTTCCTCACCAGATGGTAGAGTTTTGTCAGGACTGGCTCTCCCACGGCCGTCAGTAGTTCCAATGGAATATTGTCTACTCCGGGGACCTTGTTTCGACTCAGGTCTTTCAGTGCTCTGTCAAACTCTTCACGCATTATCGTATCTCCCATTTCATCTTCATCTACATCCTCTTCCATTTCCATAATATTGTCCTCAAGTACATCGCCCTTGTATAGACCCTCTATATACTCCTTCCACCTTTCTGCTTTTCCTTCTTTGCTTAGAACTGGGTTTCCATCTGAGCTCTTGATATTCATACAAGTCGTTCTCTTATCTCCAAAGGTCTCTTTAATTTTCCTGTAAGCGGTATCTATCTTACCCCTAGTGAGATAGGCCTCTACATCCTTATATTTGTCCTCTAGCCATCCCTGCTTAGCCATTTTGCACTTCCTGTCGATCTCATTTTTGAGACGTTTGTATTCCTTTTTGTCTGTTTCATTTACTGCATTTTTATATTTTCTCCTGTCATCAATTAAATTCAATATTTCTTCTGTTACCCAAGGATTTCTACTAGCCCTCGTCTTTTTACCTACTTGATCCTCTGCTGCCTTCAGTACTTCATCCCTCAAAGCTACCCATTCTTCTGCTACTGTATTTATTTCCCCCATTCCTGTCAATTGCTCCCTTATGCTCTCCCTGAATCTCTGTACAACCTATGGTTCTTTTAGTTTATCCAGGTCCCATCTCCTTAAATTCCCACCTTTTTGCAGTTTCTTCACTTTTAATCTACAGGTCATAACCAATAGATTGTGGTCAGAGTCCACATCTGCCCCTGGAAATGTCTTACAATTTAAAACCTGGTTCCTAAATCTCTGTCTTACCATTATATAATCTATCTGATACCTTTTAGTATCTCCAGGGTTCTTCCATGTATACAACCTTCTTTCATGATTCTTAAACCAAGTGTTGGTTATGATTATGTTGTGCTCTGTGCAAAATTCTACCAGGCTCCTTCCTCTTTCATTTCTGTCCCCCAATCCATATTCACCTACTATGTTTCCTTCTCTCCCTTTTCCTACACTCGAATTCCAGTCACCCATGACTATTAAATTTTCGTCTCCCTTCAGAATCTGAATAATTTCTTTTATTTCATCATACATTTCTTCAATTTCTTCGTCATCTGCAGAGCTAGTTGGCATATAAACTTGTACTACTGTAGTAGGTGTGGGCTTCGTATCTATCTTGGCCACAATAATGCGTTCACTATGCTGTTTGTAATAGCTTACCCCCGTTCCTATTTTCCTATTCATTATTAAACCTACTCCTGCATTACCCCTATTTGATTTTGTGTTTATAACCCTGTAGTCACCTGACCAGAAGTCTTGTTCCTCCTGCCACCGAACTTCACTAATTCCCACTATATCTAACTTCAACCTATCCATTTCCCTTTTTAAATTTTCTAACGTACCTGCCCGATTAAGGGATCTGACATTCCACGCTCCGATCCGTAGAACGCCAGTTTTCTTTCTCCTGATAACGACATCCTCTTGAGTAGTCCCCGCCCGGAGATCCGAATGGGGGACTATTTTACCTCCGGAATATTTTACCCAAGAGACGCCATCATCATGTAATCATACAGTAAAGCTGCATGCCCTCGGGAAAAATTACGGCTGTAGTTTCCCCTTGCTTTCAGCCGTTCGCAGTACCAGCACAGCAAGGCCGTTTTGGTTAGTGTTACAATGCCAGATCAGTCAATCATCCAGACTGTTGCCCTTGCAACTACTGAAGCTGCTGCCCCTCTTCAGGAACCACACGTTTGTCTGGCCTCTCAACAGGTACCCCTCCGTTGTGGTTGCACCTACGGTACGGCCATCTGTATCGCTGAGGCACGCAAGCCTCCCCACCAACGGCAAGGTCCATGGTTCATGGGGGGGGGCAACTAGTGATAGCCAACTCAAATCATCTCTGGACAGCAGGCCGCGAGGCATCCCAGGTATGCTCAATAATGTTCATGTCTGGGGAGTCTGGTGGGAAGCGGTGTTTGAACTCAGAAGAGTGTTCCCGGAGACAGTCGGAAGCAATCCTGGACGTGTGGGGTGTCGCATTGTCCTGCTGGAATCACCCAAGTCCGTCGGAATACACTATGGACACGAATGGATGCTGGTGATCAGACAGGATGGTTACGCACGTGTCACCTGTCACAGTCGTATCTAGACGTAATTGGGGTCGCATATTACTACAACTGTACATTCCCCACACCATTACAGAGCCTCCACCAGCTTGAACAGTCACCTGCTGACATTCAAGGTACATGCATTCATGTGGTTGTCTCCATACCCGTACACGTCCATCCTCTCGATACAATTTGAAACGAGACTCGCCCGACCAGGCAGGCAACATGTCTCCAGGCATCGACAGTCCAATGTCGGCGTTGACGGCCCCAGGCGAGGCGTAAGACTTTGTGTCGTGCCGTCATCAAGTGTACACGAGTAGGTCTTGACTTCTGGAAGCCCACATCAATGACGTTTCGTTGATTGGTTCGTACACTGACACTTGTTGATGGCCCCGCATTGAAATCTGCAGCAATATGGGGAATGACCTTGAACGATTCTCTTCAGTCGTCGTTGGTACCGTTCTTGCAGGATCTTTTTCCGGCCGCAGCTTTGCCACATATTTGATCTTTTACCAGATTTCTGATATTGACAGAGCTCTCGTGAAATGGTCGTGTGGGAAAATCTCCATTTCATCGCTACCTCGGAGGTGCCGTGTCCCATCGCTCGTACGCGGACTGTAACGCCACGTTCAGACTCAGTTAGAGCTTGATAACCTGCCATTCTAGCAGCAGTAGCCGATCTACCAATTGCGCCAGACACTTGTTGTCTTCTAGAGGCGTTGCAGACCGCAGCGCCGTATTCTGCCTGTTTACATGTCTCTGTACTCTAATACGCATGTCCGTACCTGTTTCTTTGGAGCTTCAGTGTATTTAAACATAGAAGCACTGCCAAGGCGCCGTCATATATGAAGCCAGCTGCAAACTTAACCGCCATGGTGACTGACGCTTCTCGCCTGCCAGCACGGATCTCACATGGTTGGTCCTGTTTGTTACACACCATGTCTTGTCGCCAATCACAACTTTTCTTTATTTACTGCCCGGACGACGCGTTTCGAGAAAGAATTTCCAACATGAGGTGCGTTTTTCGTGGCACTTAGACACCGCAGGCGTGATGTCTTCTATGTTCGAGCTGTTGCAGTATTGTGGCGACATTCCTGTACTGTAAACACGCGCATTTGTGTAATTACCGACGGATCTTAGTAGATAGTGGCGATATTCCTTGTAACTTTTACCTACAGTTATTGCAGCTTTAACTGAATGACGCTTCACTAACTTTCACGTTTGGAAGTATGGGACAATTAAATGAAAACGAGACGGATGGTAAAAGTTGCAAGGCTTCCTACGTATTCTGCGATTGTGAATAATTCACCTTTACTGTAGTGCGACAAAGAAGCCGCCAGGGTAGCCGAGAGCGCTAACGCGCTGCTTCCGGGACTCGGGTAGGCGCGCCGGCCCCGAATCCAATCCGCCCGGCGCATTAACAACGCGGCCAGCCTGGATGTGGTTTTTCGGCGGTTTTCCAAATCCCGCTAGGTGAATACCGGGCTGGTCCCCAAGTACCGCCTCAGTTACAGGACTCATAGACATCTGAAACACGTTCGCAGTGTTTCACGATTCACACTAGATGCAGACAGCTGAGGTACACTGATTACATCGCTGGGGGGTACGGGGTGGGGGCAGGAAGTGCATCCGGCCACCCCTAAAGCTAAAAGTGCCAAATCCGCTGTAACCACGCCGACCCTGCGATTGCTGCGGTACTATAGCGTAACCGAAAGAAAGAAAGAAACTGTAGTGGGACAAAGATGAATGAGCGCGTGTGTGGTGAACAACACTCTCGACTGTGTTCATCTGTGAGCTGCATCTGAGCTGTGTAGAGGTGGTGCATTCATATTTGAGGCACAGTAGCGAGCAGTTGCCTTTTTAGATAAGAAGATCTGATATTCGTTAATCTGAGAGAAATTATCTGGAATACTTCACTATGGAGACGAACACTTGTTTGTAAACATACCCTATCGATTCTATTGATGGAGAAGACCTTTGGAGGAATTTTTCAAGGTAACCAATGCATGCACAACAGTGCAATGTTTGTTTGTTACAACGATTTTTTATTATTTCGTGGCCTTCATTGGACCACTCTAGTCACTTACACAAAGATTTTATACAAGTTTTTGTTATTCAGTAACACAGTAAAGTTCAATAACAATTCAGTACGACAATTCAATTGTGGAGTGGTTATACAGGGATTATTACAATTTGTTACTATACGAAGGGTGTTTTGCTCTTCTGTTTGCCCAATACTTCTTCATTCTCTCGGATATTGTCTTCCATTCTTCATCTGAGATCACTCTTCCTGTAGGCCTTTTATTGATCTTCGCTTCTAGCGTGGTAAGTCATCTACTGTAATTTCAAGTCCTCTTATATCTTCCTTAATTTCTGTGATCCATTTAATGTTGCTCTCACTATTCCACAATTTTTCTATGATTCACTTACTAATTCTGTTTTTTACTGGTGTTCTCATCAGTCGTCCGAAGAATGTGATATGCTTATTGCTCATTGTCCTCTTTACTGGATCTGCTTTCTTGTATACCGTTTCATTTTAAACTGTTCTCCAATGCCCATTCCCTTAATATTGTTTACTAATGCGTGCCCTAATTATTCATCTTTCTGTCTTTCGTATATTGTCATTTTCTGCTATATGAGTTGTTTTGAATATGGCTTCACCTGCGTAAATCAATCCTGGTCGTGTGCAGTTTTGTCATATGATGACATAAAACATTTAATGTTCTATAGTAATTTACTTTTGCATCTGTAAGCAGGCTTCTAGTTGTATGTGTTTTTGCTAATGTACACTACTGGCCATTAAAATTGCTACACATCCAAGATGAAGTGCTACAGACGCGAAATTTAACCGACAGGAAGAAGATTCTGCGATATGCATATGATTAGCTTTTGAGAGCATTCACACAAGGTTGGCGCCGGTGGCGACACCTACAACGTGCTGACATGAGGAAAGTTTCCAACCGGCGTTGCCTGGTAAAACGTTGTTGTGATGCCTCGTGTAAGGAAGAGAAATGCGTACCATCACGTTTCCGACTTTGATAAAGGTCGGATTGCAGCCTATCGTGAATGCGGTTTATCGTATCACGATATTGCTGCTCTCATTGGTCGACATCCAATGACTGTTAGCAGAATATGGAATCGGTGGGTTCAGGAGGGTAATACGGAACGCCGTGCTGGATCCCAACGGCCTCGTATCACTAGCATTCGAGATGACAGGCATCTTATCCCCATGGCTGTAACGCTTCGTGTAGCCACGTCTCCATCCCTGAGTCAACAGATGGGGACGTTTGCAAGACAGCAACCATCTGCACGAACAGTTCGACGACGTTTGCCACAGCATGGACTAACAGCTCAGAGACCGTGGCTGCGGTTACCCTTGACGCTGCATCACAGACAGGAGCGCCTTCGACGGTGTACTCGACGACGAACCTGGGTGCACGAATGGCAAAACGTCATTTTTTCGGATGAATCCAGGTTCTGTTTACAACATCACGATGGTCGCATCCGTGTTTGGCGACATCGTGATGAACGCACATTGGAAGCGTGTATTCGTCATCGCCATACTGGCGTATCACCCGGCGTCATGGTATGGGGTGCCGTTGGTTACACGTATCGGTTACCTCTTGTTCGCATTGACGGCACTTTGAACAGTGGACGTTACATTTCAAATGTGTTACGACCTGTGGCTCTACTCTTCATTCGATCCGTGCGAAACCCTACATTTCAGGAGGATAATGCAAGACCGCATGGCGCAGGTCCTGTACGGGCCTTTCTGGATACAGAAAATGTTCGACTGCTGCCCTGGCCAGCATATTCTCCAGATCTCTCACCAATTGAAAACGTCTGGTCAATGGTGGCCGAACAACTGGCTCGTCACAATACGCCAGTCACTACTCTCGATGAACTGTGGTATCGTGTTGAAGCTGCATGGGCAGCTGTACCTGTACACGCCGTCTAAGCTCTGTTTGACTCAATGCCCAGGCGTATCAAGGCCGTTATTGCGTCCAGAGGTGGTTGTTCTGGGTACTGAATTCTCAGGATCTATGCACCCAAATTGCGTGAAAATGGCCGGCCGAAGTGGCCGTGCGGTTCTAGGCGCTGCAGTCTGGAACCGCGAGACCGCTACGTTTGCAGGTTCGAATCCTGTCTCGGGCATGGATGTGTGTGATGTCCTTAGGTTAGTTAGGTTTAACTAGTTCTAAGTTCTAGGGGACTAATGACCTTAGAAGTTGAGTCCCATAGTGCTCAGAGCCAGTTGAACCATTTTTTGCGTGAAAATGTAATCACATGTCTGGTCTAGTATAATATATTTGTCCAATGAATACCCGTTTATGTTCTGTATTCTTCTTGGTGTAGTAATTGTAATGGCCAGTAGTGTAATTTGTTTTGTTCCATCTTTTTATTCTATTTTGCCGATTGTTACTCATCTAGATTGTAAATTACAATTCCGCCTAAACTTTTAAATTTATCAACGATTTTGATTTCTTGTTCTCCTATTGTAATTTGTTTGCAAGTGGTGTGTCAGTCAGCACAATCTCTGCTTTTTCGGGTGATATTCTGAGGCCTTTTTTTCTGAGCCACTTCTTATAGTTATATAACTTGTTGCCTGGTTTCTTGAACATTGTTGGCTAGTAAAGCAAGATGACTATTTTTATGAGGTGTGGTTCAAAAATTTCTCGTCTCAACCTAACTTTCGATTTGCTGTTGGTTCGAGTAAGTCCTATTAATGTAATTACTTTTGGATGCAGTCCCAGGTTCCTTAAAATTTAGTACTGAAAGTCTATAGGGACACAGGTATGCCTTCTTGAAATCTACAAATGCCAGAGATCTGTTCCGTTCAATGTTACTCCTGTTCTAGTCGTCCCTTGATTCTTGGATATAGGATCTTGGATAAAATCTTGTACGTGCAGTCTAGTACAAAGATTCCTCTCTAGTTGTCTGGACTGCTCTTCTACCCCTTCTTGTGCGGCGGGTGGATGATGGGTTTTGGATTTTGTAACCAATTCAGGGGTTCTGTTATTAATTTAATAGAAGTGGAAGTGTGTTCTGTAATTTTCGATGTTATATAGCTGTCAAAGCGTTCTCTCTTAGAAATGAGTATATTCCACTTCGTGATCATGTCTGGGAACACTTTCATCTCCACTGTCTGAATCGATCGCACATCAGTATTTATTTATTTATGTAGTCATCAAAAACTATTCCCAGACTGTGGGATACATAATTCCTTTATAAATGTTGTGTGTGACTGTGCATAAACACCGCACGCGGATGGACTACAGAAAACTTAACAATAGCATTGCAGTAAATAAGGGTTTTTTTTTCACTAGAGCTTGCACTATAGGTAGCAGGAGATTTTTCACTTTGGTAAAATGTAGTAATACTCCTTCTCTTCTTAGCGATCGCTGGCCCTGTAGACCACGCGCTGCATCAACTGTCTGCTTCCACCGCGTTCTGTCTCTCGCAGCCTCTCTCCACCCTGTGGAAATTCCTAATGCTGCGATCTCCTTCTCCATGTCATCTTTCCACCTAGAACGAGGTCGGCCCAATGGTCTTGTTGCCTGGAGAGTTCCTTCAGATGCTTTTTTGGTGATTCTGTTGTTTTCCATTCTGGCCACATGTCCAGCCCATTGCAGTCTCCTACTTTTTAATTTCTGGATGATAGTGGGTTGCTTCACTAACTGATAAATTTCATTGTTCTTTCCAATTCTCAATACGTCATTCTCCAACAAAGGTCCCCAGATTTTTTCTCATTACTTTTCTTTCGAAAAGATTCAGTTTTTCTCTTTCATTCTTTGTAAGCGTCCAGCTTTCTGAACGGTACAGTACTATGGGGCAGATAACAGTTGGCGAGTGTGAAATCTTATGGGGACTTAACTGCTAAGGTCATCAGTCCCTAAGCTTACATACTACTTAACCAAAATTATCCTAAGGACAAACACACACACCCACGCCCGAGGGAGGACTCGAACTTCCGCCGGGACTAGCCTCACAGTCCATGACTGCAGCGCCTGAGACCGCTCCGCTAATATCGCACGGCCAGATAATAGTGTTGTATATCTTCATCTTTGTGGTGACTGACAAAGGTTTACTACTAATACTAAAAAGTGAAAACTGAGAAATAGTTAGTCTTATGTGGCAGACGCTGTAAACTTGTATCGCAGTGGAACTGGAAGGAATGGTACGTCCCACGCACTTGACAGAGGTCAGCAGAGCACGGATGTAGGTCCGCGGGATGATGCTGCGTGTATTCGAGAAGAGACAGCCGGTATCTGCAGACGACGCGGCCACACAAAGCGGCTGAAACTCCGTGTCGCGTGGTTTGCGGTCTCTCCAATGCAGTGGCGATGATCCGGAGGCCGTATTCACGTGGGAGCTTCGCGAGCAGCACAATGAGCAGGCAGCGGCACTATACCGGGCATGGGATCGCAGAAGGGGGCCGAAACGTGTCGGGGGGTTGTGGCGGACGTTGGAGGGGGGGGGGGGGGATACGGGACTCTCGAGGGCTGAGGACTGCCGTGCCGGCATGCGTGCGGTGCGTGACGCAGCAGTGCGGGCCGAGGATGAGCGCCTCACGCACTTGCGTGACTCGGCAAAAGAGCAGGTCCAGCTGCAGCTCGCGCGGGGCGCATCTGCACTCCGCGGAGCGAGTGGCCGTGGGTGCTTCTGACACATGGCCCGCGCGGCGCTGGGGGGCGACGTTGTTTATACAGGCGCACGTGCGGTCGCGGGCAAGAGCAGTCGTAGGGTTCTCAGTAGCTTAGGAGGAACACAGTGCTCATTTTGATTGTTTGTTATTATTATACAGGGTGGTCGATAAATCCCCGTACCCCCCGAGCCCGTGTTTTGTATCGGATGTTATTATGCAGGACGGCAGCTATGTTACTTCTTATCATTTGTTGGAGTTCGTGTTTATATGTCTTCGCAGTCTCACAAGGGGAGGCCGCCAATTGTGAAATTCAGATTCGATTCATACTGCGCATAATAAAAGCTCATGGCCAGAGGTGTAATGTGACAAAGCACCAAGATGCACTTCTCAGCCGTTGTCGTGGAAATCGACAGTTAAAAGAAACCGTTGCGGTGAAATACTCTCTACGATTAATAATTTTCCACAGCGTCGTGGCGCAGGGGTAAGCGCTCGGGTTCGTAATCCGAAGGTCGCCGGATCGAATCTCGCACCATGCAATTTTTTTTTTTTTTAGTATTTGTTTTTTGTAATTGACATGTATATATATATATATATATATATATATATATATATATATATATATATATATAATTCCTGGCAATCAGTTGCAACAATTATGCATATAATAAGTTGTTGAAAGTCGTTTGTCGTGGAAAAACTGGCGAAATCCTAAGGACAAACACACACACCCATGCCTGAGGGAGGACTCGAACCTCCGCCGGGACCAGCCGCACAGATTATGGGAGCATTCCAGGAGATATGTACTAAAGTGCCACAGAGGAAAGACGTGCATTTGTTGTTAAAGGCAGGCCGCGGAGTGGAAGGAGGAAGATACGAGAAGAAACATGTGCCGGAGTCTCTGCTTCGATGAAACTATTCCATATGAAGTCGACACGTCGGAACTCGGTATGGCGAGCTCAGCAAAGCGAGATCATATGAAATAATCTTAAGGGCAGACCTTCTCGACCGACGCATACAGATCGGAACGGGCGCTGGTGAGCTTTGTTACTCAATTTCCAAATGCAGTGAGTCGTGCCGAGATAACGCTTTCAGGTGAATATCCCATTTATCGCAGGTCACGTGATCAAAATAATGTCGTTTAGGGCAAAGAGAATCCTCATTACACAGTCGTGTCAGAAAGGAACACCCCTCGCGTAATGATGTAGCAGGGATCACATCACATCCGCCTGGATACTTTTTTGAAGGTAGTATGACCGGCGCAGATTATTTGCTAATGTTGCGAACGTGGTTAGTACCTCAGCTTGAGGGAAGGGGCCTCAAAGGACGCAAACGGTTGCAGCAAGACGGAGCGACTCTTGCAGTGCGCCTCTTCCTCAATAAACACTTTCTAGGACAGCGCATAGGTTTTGGCTCATCAGCAACGACAGCTCCCTTGAAATGGCCACCAAGGAGTCCTGACCTCACAACACCTGGCAGCTAGTTTTGTGGACTCATTAAGGTGCACTTCGGTACCCACAAACGAAGACCTGCACAATGGTCTTGAGGATGCATTTCGCACTGTAACACCGGACACGGTCAAACAAATGTCAAAACGAACATGGGGGCGCATGGAAATGTGTTTAAAACATGATGGGGAACATACCGATGTATTTCACATTTAAAATGTGTGTAAGTATTTGTGCCAAGACAAATCAAATCAGTTATCATTCTGTACAGGCGGGCACGGCGACTTTTCGCCCACCCAGTATATTTCATCCTCAGGTCTGTCAGATAGCATCATCATAGTAAATCATCGTCAGATGGTATCTATACGTGTCACAGACTGAAGTGCGAGAGAAACGGGTAGAAGTGGCTAATATCGTGCAGGGTCACTGCGGAACACGACGTGGCATGGACTCGACTACTTTCTGAAGTAGTGCTGGAGGGAACTGACACCATGAATGCTGCAGGGCTGACCATAAATCCGGAAGAGTACGAGGGGGTGAAGATCTCTTCTGAACAGCATGTTGCAGGGCATCCCAGATATGGTCAATAATGTTCATGTCTGGGGAGTTTGGTGGCCAGCGTTTGAACTCAGAAGAGTGTTCCTGGAGCCACTCTGTAGCAATTTGGGATGTGTGGGGTGTCGCATTGTCCTGCTGGAACTGCCCAAGTTAGTCGGAATGCACAATGGACACGAATTGATGCAGGTGATCAGACAGGATGCTTACGTACGTGTCACCTGTCAGAGTCGTATCTAGGCCTATCAGGGGCCTCACTCCAAGTGCACACGCCTCACACCATTACAGAGCGTCCCCTGCTGACATGCAGGGTCCATGGATTCATGACGTTTTCTCCATACCCGTACACGTCCATCCGCTCAATTTTAAACGAGAGACGTCCGACCAGACAATATTTTTCCAGTCATGAACAGACCAATGTCGGTGTTCGTGGACCCAGGCGAGGCGTAAAACTTTGTGTGGTGCATTCATCGAGGGTACACGAGTTGACCTTCGGCTCCAAAAGCCCATATCGTTGATGTTTCGCCGAATGTTTCGCACGCTGACACTGGTTCATGGCCCAGCGTTGAAGTCTGCAGCAATTTGCGGAAGAGTTGCACTTCTGTCATGTTGAACAATTCAGTCGTCGCTGGTTTCGATCTTGTAGGATTTTTTTCCGGACGCAGCGATGTCCGATATTTGATGCTTTACCGAGTTCCTGATATTCACGGTGCACTCGCGAAATGGTCGTACGGGAAAATCCACACCTCGTCGCTACCTCGGAGATGCTGTGTCGCATCGCTCGTGCGCCGACTGTAACACAACGTTCAAACTCACTTAAATCTTGATAACCTGCTATTGTAGCAGCAGTAACCGATCTAACAATAGGCCACACACTTCTTATATATACGTTGCCGACCGCAGCACCGTACTCTGCCTGTATTCTCTGTATTTGAATCCCATGCCTATACCAGTTTCTTTGGCGGTTCAGTGTAGTATCTATTGCTGACATAGCTGCAACACTTTTTAAGTTTGGATACGCTAATGACTGGGGACGAGCTACACAAGGGAATGAAGAAAATGGAGGATTGTTTAACAAATTATTTGCTCGCAGTGGGTATCCACAGTGGTGTGCAAAACTTACGGACGGAAGTAACTTACGCACGATGTGTCCCTGCCAAAAGATATAGCGCGGCGAAACTCGGACCATATATAGGAAGAACTACTTCAGTATCGGACAGAAGGTAACTGAAAGTAATAAGCAGTGAGGTGAACAGCTATGACGCCTTTGTCCAAAGACAATAATTATCGCGATCTACGATCGTCCCCTGGACATAAAAAAAAGGCGGGGCATGATTTTTAATGCGAGGTGTGGAAGCCGGCAACGTGCTCCCATTCTGGCCACAAAACTGGCCAATGTCCTACAGTGTTCTGGCAAACAAACTTTCGGGTAATTGGATTTGATGCATGCCCTATTTTCTACTTCTTTGCAGATTCAATACTTACGCTCGAATAAAGTTTGCGCTCTTTGTCCCACCTACGTCCTTGTTGATTCTGAACGGCGCATCAGCTACTCCAACTTTGAGCTCATAAAGGCTCTGGTTGTTTTCGGGTACACCAAGGGTGTCACAGTTCCTCCTGTGCAACAGCCATGCATTTACTACCATCGTATCGAGGAAGTGAAAAAAAAAATGCGGATGGCATTACTGTCTCGACCTGAGGTTTATTCTATATAATTTAATTAGCGAATCCAAAAGATCCACGCCTCACACAAAATCATTGAGGGAAAGAATAACTGATGGGCAGTCAACTTCCTTTGCCCTTCTCACCCAGTCGGTTCACCTTGCTCAGTGGTATCACTAGAAAAGGCACACATGCGACGATCATCACTGTCTCAAAAGCGACGATACTCGTCTTCTTCGCATCAAATACTTCAGGATTCACTGTCTACAAAAGAACAGCACGCCTGCGAATGCCAAAGTGACCCTAAAACGCTTAGAAAATACGCTCACAAATTCTAGGAGCGGTCTCTACCGTAATCTTTTTTTACCGAGATATACCTCAGGATTTCATCGACCACGTAATAATTTAGAGTTGATAACTTAAGTTTCTCAACATTGGTAACAATATATACTAGTGTCGCCTGTGGACGTCAGGGGACCTCATATGGAGCAGCAAATGTCATGTCTCTTAAAGTGTGTGGACTTTTGACCGCAGAACTGATCCGTGGCAAATGGTACATTGTAGCTACGTGATTCCTTGAAATAATTCTTTGATTTGTCTGTAACTATACGATAATTTAAAGCGAGTCTTTGATACAATGCGTTCAAACATAAATTTTGTGTTAAAGGCGGCAAATTAACTGTTACTTTGTGACAACACAGTGTGAATGCCGTTTTATCGCGTAAAGTCGCATCAGATGCTAAATGATTTGCGTTACAAATTATGCACTGTAAATTCATCAAAACCGCAATCACAGTTCTCAAAATGCTTTGGAATTACGTTCAGTGCGCATTTAAATGTATCTTTCAGAACCACAATAAGAATTATCGTTATCAACATCTCCGTTATTCCCATTACTTTCTCTACGCAAAAATTGTGTCTCTCTATCTATTCGTCTTTCAGTCTGACTCGTTAACATTCCTCTTCGAGACGGCCGGCCGCGGTGGCCGAGCTTTTCTAGGCCCTTCAGCCCGGAACCGCGCGACTGCTACGGTCGCAGGTTCGAATCCTGTCTCGGATATGGATGTGTGTCATGTCCTTAGGTTAGTTAGATTTAACTAGTTCTAAGTTCTACGGGAGTGATGACCTCAGATGTTAAGTCCCATAGTGCTCAGAGCCATTTGAACCATCTGAGGTCATCAAAAATGGTTTAAATGTCTCTAAGCACTATGGGACTTAACGTCTGAGGTCATCAGTCCCCTAGAACTTAGAACTCCTTAACCATAACTAACCTAAGGACATCACGCACATGCATGCCCGAGGCAGGATTCGAACCTGCGACCGTAGCGGTCGCGCGGTTCCAGACGTAAGCGCCTAGAACCGATCGGCCACAGCGGCCGGCTATGGCTGCCCACACCATCACACTTCCACCTCCACGCTTAACCGTTGGAATCGAGCAATCAGGTCTGTAGGCTTCTTTCGGCGTTCTCGAGAAGCAAACCGGCCCGATGCTGGAAATGACGAAAACCTTCACTCGTCGGACCATATGACGCGTGTCCGCTGATCAGTCGTCCAGGATTTATGCTCCTGACACCGTGTTTTACGCTTCTTAGCGTTTCGGTATAGCAGCTCCTCCACGAACATTCGCTTTATGGAGCTCTCGGCGGACATTGATCTCTGCACTCACTTTAACCGCCATAGTTTTGCGTTATTTTTACATAATTCGTGTTAGCGTACGACGGTCTCTGTCATATAGATCTGATTTGCGCCCACTATTACGTTTACACGATCATGTCTTTCCATGTTTTGTATAGGCTGTAACGACCGTTGAAACAGCTGCTCTTGAAACATTCAATAAGTTGGCTGTCTCGGTTACTGACGCTCCAGCTCATTGGGCCCGCACAATGTGCCCTGTTCCGGATTCTGTTGCACAACGACCTCGCTCTCTGAACGCAAATACGAAGTGTGCACTACTAGTATACAACCTGCACAGATAGCTGGTCCGTGCTGAACACGCACAGTGCACTGCGACACGTGCCTTACCAGCGCTGTTGACCGTCAAACACAGCCGTCCCGTTACTGCCGCTGTTCACGTTATTTTGCCTATTCCCTGTATCTCCAACATTCAAACATGAACGTCGCTAGAATGCAACTTCGCGAAACGTTGTTACTATATTGTGTCGTTTCTACCACAGCACGTGATCTTTACGCGTGGTCGAAGTTGGCAGCAATGTAAGAGACAAACGAAAAGTTTTCTGTTGTGTTTGTGTCTACCTCCTCTTCTAACGATTTTCTATACACATGATTCTTTTTTATTTTGCCACATGTACGGCAAAGTTCCTCTGGAATTATGTAAGTTTCATTGGCCTCTTTATATAATTAATTTCAAAAATCGGTACTTCAGTTTTCGACGCTCACGTATTAATATTATGTTCGCTAAATAAAATGTTATCACAATTAACGTCCACATTGCTATTACTTTCTCTATGCAACAGTTGTGTCTACCTGTGCGTCTTCCACTCTGAAACGTCAGCACTCTCTTTCTAAGCATACCCTCACGCAGATATGGTTCCCACATAATACGGGAAGTCGGAAGTCGTAGTTATTCAAAATGAACAAATTAAAAATCAGGAACTTACTTCAAATTTTCTGACAATGGCAGTCAATGATCACGCAGCTACTCTCAGAGAAAAGTAAGCGAAATAACGACACCAATACACAACATTATTTACAGACTTCGTTACTACGATATGTTGATTTTCACTGCTGTTAACATCATCGATCTAGCAGCTGTCGCATTGTAGCTGCCCGCTATACATATTGTACTGCAAATGAACCATCTGAACAAGACAGCCCCTAGAACGCAATCTCACGAAGTGTTGTTACTTTCGTATGTAATTTCTACCGTAGCACTGACGGGCGCGCAGTGCAGAGGTTGGTAGCTCTCCAATGTCGATGTTCAGGTATTGGAGATTTTAATGCGTGATAGAGAATGTAACTTCAGTGCTGTGAATGTAAAAGCTTCTGTTTCGTTTTACCACTGTTAAACGGCTACATACACACGTTATTTTTGCTTTGGCACATCTATGGCAAAGTACCCTTCGAATTTATGTAAGGATCATTGGCCACCTTCTACAATTAAGATTAAAAATTGGTTCTTCAAGTTTCGTATTCACGTACTAACATCACGATCAACGCTACACTCAAGATGCAACTGTTCAAGTAATTGCACAAGTTCTCACTCTCCACCGCAGCTTCCTATGATTTAGTCCGGAGCGTTACGAATCTGCTACGCACAAGGCGACTGCGAGAAAATGCTTCTTGCTATTCAAATACAGCAACGTATTGTAAGCGTTACAAATTTGTCGAGCTTGTCCATAGAATGCTGATGACGAGGTGCTGAATGAAACTAGGGGAAAGATAAATTTTTGGCACAACCTTCGCCACGAACAATTGTAGTCTGATACCTGTGCAGGTTGTAGACGACTCATTAAAGTAAATATTAAACGTGTAAATATTAAATCTGTCAGGACTTGCCTTCTCTGAAGTTGTAATTATTACATTCTTCGTTAAGTCTGAGGGTATTTCACCTGTCTCGTAAATCTCGCACCTCAGGCAGAATAGTTTTGTCTTGGATGGTTTTTCTAAAGGTTCTCAGTAATACTGAGGGAACTTTGCCGACTGTAGGGTCCTTGTTTCAAATTAAGATTGTCGCGATGTCATGTCTCCCGTCTCACGTTTATATACTGCATTTTCTCTTTTTAAAATACGGTTTTAAAATTTCTTCCCTTGCGCAACCCTTCTACAGTTCCTTCCATTTGTTAGGTTTCCCCTCTGTGTTTAGTGCTGACTTGTCATTCGTCCAGCTGCGTCCCTTTTCTTCTACAGTTTGTTTTATTTTCCAGTGCACTCTTCTACGGCTTGCATTTATCCAGTAGACATTCATGTTTTGCATTTTGCATTACCTGTCAACTTTTTGGACGCCCGTGTTTCCTTCCGCCCGCTTTACTTGATGCGTTTCTGAATTTTTCCTTCCATAATTTAAATAAGTATCTCGTGTCCGATCCCACTACTTCTTCTGTACATTGTCTTGTTGAGTATTTCATCGTCTGCTGCCTTCACTACATCATTTCACAAAGCTCCTCATTCGTCTTCTTTTGTATTCCTTTCCCCTGTTTCACTAAGTCAGTTACCTCGAGAACCTCTGGTTCTTTCAATTTATGCAGCTTCCATGTCCTAAATTTCCTATTTCTTAAGATTTAATCTCCAGTTCATAACCAATAAATTACAGTGAGAGTCAACGTATCAATCTGGAAATGTTTTGAAATTTAAAACCTGGTTTCAAAATCTTATATAAGCACTCCGTCTTCATGCCACAAGTGGCCCATCGCGACCATCCGACCGCCGTGTCATCCTCAGATGAGGAGGCGGTTAGGAGGGTCGTGTGGTCAGCACACCGCTCTCCCGGTCGTTACGATGGTTTTCTTTGACGGGAGCCGCTACTGTTCGGTAGAATACCTCCTCAGTTGGCATCACGAAGCTGAATGCAATCCCGAAAACGGCAACAGCGCATGGCGGCCCGTATGGTCACCCACGCCCGACAGCGCTTAACGTCGGTGATCTGCCGCGAACCGGTGTATCCACTGCGGCGAGGCCTTTGTCCTGCTATTATATAGCCTATCTAAAATTTTTCCTTGTCTTATCCAAATGTGCAGCTTGCTTAGTACTTTTTAAACGAAATAATGGGATTGTTTAAATTATGTCTTTCATTCGTTTCCTTATTCCATATTCACCTACTATTTTTCCTCCTCTTCGTTTTCCTACTATCGATTTCCAGGCACGCATAGAATTAAATTTTCGTATCTCTCAATCATCTGAATAATTTCTTTCATCTCTTCGTGAATGCTCTCAATCTCTTCATCTTTTGTGGAGGTAGTTGGCATATGAACTTGAATTACTGCGGCGAGTGTTGACTTTGTGTGTATTTTGACTACTATAATGCGTTCAGTGCGGTGTACATAGTAGCTTACCCGCATTCTTATTTTCTTATTCATTATTAGGTCTACTGTTGCATTACCCCAATTTGAGTTTTTGTTGATAATCCTGTACTGACGTAAGCGGAAGTCTTGTTCGTCCTGCCACCACAGACCAATAATTTTCTCTTTTCAAATTCTCTAACTTTCTCGGCCGATTACGGGATCTAACATTCCACGCCCCGACACGCAGAATGCGAGTTTTCGTTTTCTCAATGATGGCATCCTCCTGAATAGTCTGCGCTCAGAACTCCGAATGGGAAACTGGTTTACCTCCGGAATATTTTATCCAACAAGCTTCAGTCCTCGTTAAGCCATGGCGTCGAGTTGCATGCCATCGGAAAAGACAGAGATTTGTTCAAAAACTTCCGGAACATTCGTATATTCGCGTCACTGGTATGTTGGAGCGAAATGTGGTTGGCATCGCTCTAAACGCCTGTGTTTCATATGTAACTGCCGGACGTTTCATTGTTGTACGTCTGTTACATATTGTTCATTGTTGTACGTCTGTTACATATTGTTCATTGTTGTACGTCTGTTACATATTGTTCATTGCTGTATTGAGTGCAACGTTGTGCCGCGCAGTTTGCGAATCTCGAGGTGGCAGAGTTAGAGGAGCAACGCGTCTGCAAGAAATTTTGCGTGAAACTCGAGGAGACCTGTGCAGAGACACACCAGATGGTGCAGGAAGCCTACGGTGATGGGTACTTTGGCCATATTCGGTGTTATGAACGGTTCACACGGTTCAAAAATCGCAGGATGAAATTTAAAGATGACCCTCGACTTCCACCTGCGATGCTGGTGTCAGGAACGCCTACGAAATTGTGCGTGCCAGTCGAAGACATGGAGAAACGTGGACAATGGCAGAAAGGGACTGGAGCAGACTGCAAGCAGGGGAAATGAAATTTCTCAGTGCATTTAAGGGAAAAAAAAGAATGAACAGAGTAAGGAATGTATAGATTAGAAGAAAGTATGAGAGAAGAAATTGAAAAGAAGAGATTAAGATAGTATGGGCATGTTAAGAGGATGCCTGGGCAGAGACTCCCCAAAATTATGGAAGAACTACAGATGGATGGGAAAAGACCTAGAGGGCGTCCAAGAACACTGTGGAAAATGGCAGTGAGAATATCTGTGGAAAGGAGATGTGAGACCTGGCAGCAAGTGGGGGAAGGAAAGTGGTGGGGGGACCGAGCCAAATGGAGAGGACTCGTCAGCACCCAGACCTGGCAGTAGCTGGAGCGGGATCCGGATATAGATAGATAGATAGAGTCGAAGACTGACTGACCGAGAGATTCCAGAAGAATGTAACAATTCAGTTAGATCGTTCCTGACACAGAATCTTGGAATGAATCGTGTTGTCACCAAGTTCGTCCCATGTCTGGAGAGTCAATACCAGAAAGACCTTCGCCTCGCCATCCCTGAATAGCTTTTGCATCGCGCAAATGAGAACGAGATGTTCCTTAAGAGAACCTGAACTGGTGCAGTTATGATGTTGAGACCGAGGTCCAGTCTTCACGGTGGGTGGGGAAAGGTTCTCCGAGACCAAGAATAGCTCGTGAGGTAAGGTCAGATGTGAAAGCCACGCTGACAGTTTTCTTTGACTCTGAAGGATTAGTTCATCATGAATTCGTGCCATAGGGACTAACTGCAGTCGATGGTGGTAATGTTGCGGCGCCTGCGAGAAAATGTGAGAAGAAAACGGCCTGAAATGTGGCGAGACAATCCGTGCCTCTTGCAACACGATAGCGCAGCCTCACATTCATCCCTGTTGGTGCGTAAGTAACGCACAAAACACGAAATCGCTCCGCTGCCCCATCCTCCGTAGTCTCCAGACCTGCCCACTGTGGACTTTTTTTTAACACGTTTCTTGTACTGGCATTTTCGCAGCAGCTGTACATAAATTGCAGTTGTTCCAAAGAAAATGCCTTTTTTGCCTGCTGCAGATCGAAATTTTTATTTTTATTTATGCGCCCAGACGCGTTTCGCCTTTCTTACAAGGCATCTTCAGTGGGTGTCCTGAAATATTACTGTACATGCTTTGTCCATTTTTACACATAGGTTATCGTTTCACATGTAGGATATAGATTTAAAAACAGTTCCTTAGCGTTTTTTCATGAAATGGAAAGGTACTTACAGATAACTTCTAATTCATTGCATCTAAGCAAACTACTTTTTCTCATCTGGCAACCAGGTGGACATTTTACATACACTGCTCCCCTCCTTCCCCCCAAATGCCACACCAGGAGCTACAGTAAAAAATAATGTACGAAGTGTTCTAGGATAATCTAGTTTAAGACTCTTTATTTTCAAGTACACTTCTCTATGTATGTATGTATAAACGCCTGAAGATGAACAGAACATGTTCGAAACGCGTTGCATTATGTTAGATTAAGCATAAAATAAAATGTGACTGGTGGCAGAAACTTGAAACAAATAATTATCCCACACAGTCACGGTTCACAGACATAGCCATTATGGCTGAAAATAATTTTACAGTTCACTTTCAGTTCACTGTTTACGTTACACACCGCTGTAACTGCCATCTTTTTAATACAGAGTTTCATTTGTTTTTCTAAGTGTTACCAACATTCTCAGTTTTCCGCATTCAACTGTTTTGCGAGTGTGTATATGTGTGTGTGTGTGTGTGTGTGTGTGTGTGTGTGTGTATTAGAGAGGGACAGAGTTTTTTTAATAAAATAAAAATTTTCTTAAAAATAATAATTATTATTATTATATTTTCCTGTGTATACTTACGAGAGGAATCAGATGTGTAATCATTTGTTGCAATTTCTGTCTATTATATGATCAATCAGTGTAAACAGTGAGTTGTTAGTCATATTTGCTTGGTCATTTAGTAGTTGTTTCTTTTCTGTCTTTGTTTTGTATATATGATAGTTTTCCTGTAATGTTAGGAGATGTCTTTCATTACTTATTCTAATTATTTTCATATCATTTTCTCTTGTAGTAGGTTTGTGGTTATCTTCTCTCAAATGTTCTGCAAAAGTTGAGTGGCTCGTTCCATATTTCCATGTTCTGATATGTTCTTTGCACCGGGCGTCAAATGTTCTGCTGGTTTGTCCTGTGTACCTTCCATCACACGTGTTGCACTGTAGTTTGCATATTCCTGCTTTTTGGTAGATATCTGTGTTTTTTGTTATTTTTGGAATGTGCCTTTCGATTGAATTGTCTGTTTTGAATGCTATGATTATCCCTTGTCATTTCAAAATGTTTGTTATTTTAAGTGTGAGTTTGTGTACCATCTTGAATGTTCTTTCTTGTTTTCCTTCACTCTTTGTGACGTTGTTGTTCTGTCACTGTTTGTGCCTGTTTGTGTAGTGTTTTGTTGTACTGTTGTCTGTGGGTGTTTATGTACCGTGTTCACTGACTGTATTTGTTTTTTAATTATTTTTTTTTGTGTAACGTAGTGACTAGGTTCCTATTGTACCGATTGTTTGTTGCTATTTCTGTGATGATGTCTACTTCTATCTGGTGATTCCGGAAGTGGAAGCGGCGATGGAAGCGGTGCACCAGTTGTGGAGGAGAGTGTTTCGAAGGAGGCCACGCAAGGTAAGCGTAGAAAAGTTTCGCGGACAAAGCTCCGGAACTTTTTCAACAGACCTCGTACAAAGGCTGAAGTTTGCCCTTGCCAGCGGTACGTCCACGTGTATCTGTGAGCCACGCAAGTCGCTCCACCTCGGCTGTATAATGCCTCGCGTGTTCCTAACATTGTCCGGAAACGAAACTGATGTAGCCCAACCTCGACTTCTACCAGTTTTCTCGTCTGTCATTAATTCGAGACAGTATTTTGCAAGGATAGCTTAGTAAACTGATGATGTAATAAGACTCACAAGAGTCTGCACCTTAGTTCTTTGACACTGTGAGTATTACTTCTCTGACTGCTGACGGTATCGCTAGATGCAGGAATCAGATGGGTGGTAGTCGGTCACCGGAGAGGTGTTCAGTGAATGGACCCAACCCGGCTCTCAGCCACCTGCAGCTGCCTGCCGGCTCGCGCAGCTGTGTCCTTATCAGACCGCATCTGGCCGCGGCCCAGGGGTTCCCTATCAGCAGAACCAAACAGCGACATTAGGGCCAGCGTGAGTCTGTACCCTTATGGGACTTAACTGCTAAGGTCATCACTACCTAAGCGTACCCACTACTTAACGTAAATTATCCTAAGGACAAACACACAAACCCATGCCCGAGGGAGAACTCGAACCTCCACCGGGACCAGCCGCACAGTCCATGACTGCAGCGCCCTAGATCCCTCGGCTAATTCCGCGCGGCAAACAACTCAAAATCGCCTGAATTTTGCCCACACGTATCCCATTTTAGTTGATTCATTCATGGCAAATAAAATTCAGAATCTGTTAGTAGAAGCTCAGTTTGGCTTCAAGTACGGAAAAGGCACCGCGGAGGTGGTTCTCACGTTGCGACGCATATTGGAAGATAGGACGAAGAAAAACAAAACACATTCGTAGCATTTCTCCGTCTGGAAAAAGCGTCCGGCAATGTAAAATGGTACGAGATGTTCGAAATTCTGAGGAAAGTAGGGGTAGACTATAGGGAGAGATGGGTAATGTACAATGTGTACTCGAACCAACAGGGAACAGTAATTTCATTTGATTCATTATAAATGGTTTTGAAAGCCTGTGACTGTGAAAACAGTAAGTTTGTTTATAAATAATTCTTCTGCTACCACTCACGATTTTCTTTATCTACTTTTCACGCGTTTTAGGAAATGATTCCCATTTTCAAGTGCGTTTTTTGTGCGTATTATGCCATTTCTACAGACACACTACATCAGTCATAGCAACGCACGTACATAGTACAGGGCACCCATTTGGAAAAACAGAGCAAAATGTCAAAGCACTCCACCGACTAAATAAAGGACATAAAATGGATTTGCTAGAAGAACTGGAGATATATTCACATTACAGGAAATATGAAGACAAAGTTTTAAACGAAAAACGTGAAAGTGAATCAGTGAGTTTCTTCGGATGTTTCAATAGTATACTTAAATAAAAATAGTAACACATAGAAATAAGTACAACTGTAAGATCGACGTAAGTAAATTGTGATCCAAATTATTACGATAGATAACCTCTGTACAAAAGCATATCATACTCTGTGGAAGACATGTAATGTTATCTCTGTTCCACACTTGTAGAAATATCTTTGTAACTGTTTTGTTTATGTACGATATTTTCGATGTTTAAAGTGTACAGCAACTTGTGTGTGGTGTTTACTGTGTGTGAGAATTTGCACAAATGGACCATAAGAAAACTCCAAGTACAAATTTTTCCAAATTTCGCCACTAACTTCACAGAAAGATCGATAACCAACTAAAAATCGCGTGTTTCGTATATATTGCAGTAAAGTCAACGAAATGAAGCAGACACACACACATCGACAACATCACATAGAAATGGCATAATACACACAAAAAACGTACTTGAAAATGGGAATCATTTCCCGAAACGGGTCGTGTGAAAAGTTTATAAACGAACCTATTATAGGGTACAATAAGAATGGAAGACCAACAACCAATTGCTCTGATTAAAAAGGCTACAAGACAAGGCTGCCGTCCTTCAGCCCTATTGTTCAGTCTGTACATCGAAGAAGCAATGACGGAGAAACAGAAAGGTTCGAGAGTGGGATTAAAGTACAGGTTGAAAGTACATCGATGATATGATTCACTCATGACATCGCTCTGCTCCGTGGGAGGGAAGAATAATGACAGGATCTGTTGAATGAAATGGACAGTCTATTGAACACACGATACGGATAGGAAGCAAACCGGAGGAAGCTGAAACTAATGAAGAGAATCGGAAATGGGATTATGTAAATGTTGGGGATCGCGAATTACACGAAGCTGAAGAATGCTGCCACCTTGGAAGTGAAATAACACATGGCAGACGAGGCAAAGCGGAAATAAAAACTAGACCAACTCAGACAAAAAGGGCACCCCTGGTCTGCTAGTAGCAGATTCCCTTAACCTGAGGAAGAAACTTCTGCGACTGGACGTGGGGAGCACGGTATTGTGCGGCAGTGGATGATGGACTGTGGGAAAACCGGAAGGGAAGAAAGAGAATCCAAGCACTTGAGTTAGGGTGTCATAGAAGGATGTTGACAAATAGGTGGACTGATATGACTAGCAATGCAGAGCTTGTCCGCAGAATGGGAGAGGAAAGGGATACATGGAAAACACTGGCAAGAAGAAGGGACAGGGTGATAGAAGATGTGTTAAGACACCAGCGAATGACTTGAAGGGTACTGGAGAGGGTAAAAACCCTACGGGAAGACCGAAAACAAATAACTAATTGTGGATTTAGGGTTAAAGTGCTAGTCTGAGAAATCGTGGCGGGCCACATCATACCAGTGTACCAGTCGCAGGTCTCAAGACTAAAACGAAATTTTCAAGGTACTACGTGGGGCAGAGTGGCAAGAATTTTCAAATTAGATACAACGAACAAATCAACTGTTACACACTTAGCCAATTTACAAAATCAGCAACAGCAACACATATGACAAACACTGGACACCCATCTGAAAACATAGAAGATCTTAAGATACTCCATCGCTTCCAAAAGTCACATACAATGGATGTTTTGAAGGAGTTTGATGTTGAGTCGGTTAACTTTTTCAAGGGTTTCTGCTGCATATGATACTTATTTCCATAAATAGGTACACTTCCTCATACATTTCTATAAATAATATATCAGTAGTCAACAGTGGTAAAAATAAATTTCATAACTGACAACTACATAACATGATCCAAAAACACTATAACAGCCCTGTGTATAAGCTCTTTCTGATACCACAGTGTCGTAATATGTTTGTAACACGTTTTGATTACTAAAACAAACTGTGTAAGTGATGATCTGCGTGCGGGTGACATGTGTAATGCGAAAAGCACAATACATGTAAATAGACAAACAAATTGTAACATTGAAACTTCCTGGCAGATTAAAACTGTGTGCCGGACCGAGACTCGAACTCGAGACCTTTGCCTTTCGCGGGCAAGTGCTCTACCATCTGAGCTACCCAAGCACGACTCACGCCCCGTCCATACAGCTTTACTTCTGGCAGTACCTCGTCTCCTACCTTCCAAACTTTACAGAAGCTCTCCTGCGAACCATGCAGAACTTGCACTCCTGAAAGAAAGGATTTTGCCAGGAACTTTCATTGAGCGAACACTCCGCTGCAGAGTGAAAATCTCATTCTGGAAACATCCCCCAGGCTGTGGCAGCAATATCTTTCCTTTCAGGAGTGCTAGTTCTGCAAGGTTCGCAGGAGGGCTTCTGTAAAGTTTGGAAGGTAGGAGACGCGGTACTGGTGGAATTAAACCTATGAGGACGGGGCGTGAGTCGTGCTTCGGTAGCTCAGCAGTCGTGCTTCGGTGGGCGAGCTGTGCGGACGGGCCTTGTCTACGTGCTCGCTGCGGCCGGCCGCGCGCTGACAAGTAAGTGGGCGCTCTTGCGGCTTACACGCCAATTGTATATTTGAAAATGAATCGAACATGAATATGACGCAACCGCTTCGCAAAGATACTTTGAAGTTCACGTTCGATGAACGCTTTGCACGACCTAAAGCATTCGAAGTAGAACAGTTCTTGCGCGATGTAGTAAAGCTCAGTTCCACTGATATAATTGGGATCCACTTATCGATTGTGAGTAGCACAGTTTATGTAAAGATGGTGAATGCTAGATGCTGTGATACGATTATTGAAGGATGTGGAGGATCTTTTAAATTTAATCACTGTGATGGAAACGTCGGTGATGTCAAAGTAGATCATGCAGGTTTCGGGATAAGAACAGTCCGTATTTTTGAACTTTCCTTTGAAATAACTACGGAACAAATTAATTGCGTCCTCAAAGCATATGGGAAGGTCATTAGTAATGTTGCGGAAAAGTGGACCACCTTTCAAACGTTTCCAGTTTTAAATGGTGTCAGGCAAATAAAAATAGATCTTCAGCAGCATATTCCCTCGTATGTTTACGTATGCGGTTATAGAGCTATTGTGATGTATGATGGACAGCCGCGTACTTGCTCCGGCTGTGGACAGACTGGACACGTACGTTCAGAATGTATACAGAGGAGAGTGACGCAGGTACCGGCGGGGGAAGTAGTCCCTCCCATGACGATGACGACCTTACCAGTGACATATGCTACGGCCACCCGTGGCCACTCTGCTACGACACCGAGTTTCGCTTTGGAGAGCAGTGGCGGCAGAAAAGACGACGACCAAAACTTGTCAGTGACCACTAGCTCTACTGAAGTAACGACTGTCGTTCCGTCGCCTGAAGCGGCGCCCATTACAGAAGCAGGATGTCTTTCCAAAAATGACGGAACTACTGAGCAAGATGTACAGAGAGACGAGAACGAGGATGCTGCACAAGATCCCAGCACGGCTTCCGAGACTGAAGAGCGACAGAAATCCGGATCTCTTCCCAAAAAGCATAAAAAACGGAGGATAGCTCCACCTGACGCTCCTCAAAAGGTACAGTCAGTGCGTGAAAAGGCACAACAAATTGGTCGCAAAATCAGTGGTATGACATCCGTCAATTTTGACGTAGACCCACAGACCCCGCATACAGTGGGAAAAGACGAGTTTCGAAAAGTGAAAACGCAGACGCAACACGATGGTGAAACGAAACGGTCCACAAGTAAAGAAACAAAGAACAGAACTCCATCTCAACGTGGGCCAGAGATAGAGTTGTCTCAACGCAGTGATACGAAAAATTGGGCAGATGACATTGAAGAATTTCCCGCAGATGAGGAAATGAAGGAAGTGTCACACCTACCAGGAGGGAAGATTCCAGTGCAGAAAGACAAGCAAATGAGGGACGAGACATCGTCTCGGCCATAACATGGAAAACCTTAGGCTTTGTCGACAGTGGGTCATAACGACTTGTATACTTACTTAATTAATCATGAATTCGTTACAAGCTTATAGAATCGGGACTTTGAATCTAAACAAGATCTGTAGCGAATTAAACCTTAAGAACTTGCAAGACATGCTCTACGCCGCTGATATTGATGTTATTATGTTACAAGAAGTAACAGATATTAGACTGGATGCCATCACAGGTTACAATGCAGTCGTAAATCCAGGGAGCGACAGTGACCTCGGAACTGCGATACTCGCCAAAGAAGGAATTATCATCAAAGATGTGGAGAAACTGGTAAACGCCAGAGGTCTAGCTGTCACCATTCACAATACGCGTTTTATAAATATTTATGCACCATCTGGCACCGGGAACAGGAGGCGAAGAGCTGAATTTTATAAAGATGATATAGTTCCCCTTTTCGGTGGCCGCTACGAGCGTATCATTTTTGGAGCTGATTATAATTGTGTGCTGTCTCCAAAAGACCAGACGCCGCATTTTAATAACTGTGCAGAACTCGGAGCCGTAATTACAGAACTCCGCTTAACTGACACCTGGGAGCTCAAGAACGGTGCATTGCCGGGTTTCACTCATATTACGAATCATTCCGCTAGTCGCATCGACAGGATCTATGTAACAGTCGACCTGGAAACACACGTTCTCCAGACAGAGTTATGGCCCACTATCTTTTCGGATCACGCTGCATACATATGTACCATAAACTTAAAACGGCAAGAAACGTACAGGGGACGAGGCTTGTGGAAGTTGAACGTGGAACATCTAAAAGACCCTGAATACCACGAAATATTCAATAACGTATGGAACGCGTGCGAGAACAAATTCGCTTCATATACCTCGGCACTGGCATGGTGGATGAAATGTGTGAAACCCGTGATAAGAAAATCGCTGATGAATTACTCCCGCGAGAAAAGTGTTTGGCAAAAACGGACGATAGAATATTATTTCCAAGTCCTTCGTGACCTATATCAATCTGATGAGTCCGTAATCGCCAACTACGTGGAAATAAAACGGATTCAGGCTAAACTTCTCGGACTGAAGCGGAAACAGCTGGAAGGACATCAAGTAAGAGCAGGACTTCACGATGCTGTAAAAGGAGAGCAAACATCTATATATCATGTGATTAATGAGAGGAAGGGGCAACGCAGAAAAATAATAACCGAACTAAGATCTTCTGACGGTAGGTTACTGACGCAGCAAAGTGACATCAAGAACGAAATTCACAAGTACTTCGCAGAGTTATTAGGCAAAACGACAATGGATATCCCGGTGGACAATGACATCATGACGGGATTCACACGCGGGCTCGACCCGGTAGAAGCAAACAACTTGTTAACTGAAATCACAGAAGAAGAAGTCGCAGACGCTATAACACGAAGCCCGAAAAATAAGTCTCCTGGGCCTGACGGAATCCCGGCCGAGTTCTATCAAATGTTCAGAAGACAGTTGATTCCCAAATTAGCGTGTATCTGTAACGAATTAATGAATCCCGCCAATGGCATCCCACGCGACTTCCTAGAAGGAACCATTGTTCTAATCCCGAAACATCCTGCAGGAAAATCTGTAACGCATTTTAGGCCTATCACTCTCCTAAATTCGGACTATAAAATATTTGCCCGCATCATAAACGAAAGATTAAAATCAGTATTGAACACAGTCACTGGATCATATCAATCGAGCGTAGGAAAAGACAGATCAATTTACCAAACACTGTGCGACTACAGAGATATTATTTCCATTGCCGCAGCCTGTAAAATAAAATGCGCCATCGTATCATTCTACTTTGAGAAAGCATTCGATAGAGTCGATCATGCTTATCTTTTTCACACCATGCGTGCCATGAACTTCCCGCAAGGTTTTATCAACATTATTACAAATCTTCTGCAGAAGTCAACATCGATAGTTATGGTAAACGGTCAGTCCAGTAAGCCCATTGTAATGAAAAGTTCGGTGCGACAAGGGTGCCCGATGTCTATGTCACTCTTTGCAATAGCAATCGAGCCATTGCTTTTTCGCCTGAGCGACAACCTACAAGGATTCACTACACGCGGCCGTAGGATTGTCTGCAGAGCATATGCCGATGACGTTGCATTTATTGTCAAAGACAACGACGAGATAGAGAAAGCACTCGACATAATAAACAAATATGAACAAGTATCTGGTGCGAAAATGAATAGGAATAAGTCTGGCATAATGAATATTGGAAGCGGTTTAGGAGTTCCCATTCATGGGCCAATAAAGGAAATTGTCACCATGACATGTCTTGGAGTGGAATACACAAGAAATATTCGGCAGACCATCGCAGTTAATTACAGAAGAATCCTCAACACCATCCGTGCCTGTATACGCCAGCACAATATCCGTACTCTTGATGAGATACAAAGAGTGGCTCTCGTCAACATCTATTTGTCCTCTAAATTAAATTACGTGGCTCAAGCCCTGCCAATGCCGAGGGAAGTGGCGAACAGGATTTTGGCTGCTTTTGGCCATTTCGTCAGCCGCGGCCACATCTTCAAAGTCAAGTACCAGACATTGACTCTACCGACTGGGAATGGTGGATTGAATCTCACAGACGTGTACAATAAAGCACAAGCATTGTACGTCTGTAAAACATATAAACCGTGGAAGCGGTCAGTCGACAGTGTCACCGCATTCTTGTTAAATGAAATAGCGCCGGTCAGCCAGGACGCCCCAATAGACGTTCACCACATCCCAAATGAACTTTACCACCTAAAACATTTCTTCGTAGAGTATAGCTACATTGGACTGGGAACACCCGAGAAAGATGTCATCAAAGTCAAGAAAATATACCAAAACTTAATGAACTTTCAGACCAAGAACATCATAGAACAAAAATACGTCGGTCACTCTTGGCATGATATCTGGAGGAACATACATCACCCATATTTACCAACAAAAGTGCGGTCATTGTGGTACTACTTTGTGAATAGGAAATTTCCAACGAAGTCCAGACTACATTCCATTCACCTGGCTGATTCCCCTTTGTGTACCATTTGCAACCTGATTGATACAGATGAACATCAATTTGTCTGTGGAAATGCGAATAATATATGGTTGTCAATCAGAAAAAAATTAGCAACTATGCAGAGAAAACCGCCGTATTTGATAACGCCAGCGTGCCTTTTATACCCGGAAGAGGAGTTATACCCCACCTGCAAGAAAAATGCCGTCAACTGGTTGAAGGGACACGCAGTATTTTACCTGCTGTCCAGTAAAGAAAGGAGCGAAGAAGATTTTTGGACGTACATTTCCGACCAGCATCACAAGCTACTACGCATGAATAATTATTATGATACATACGCCAACTTCCTCAGAAGAACAGTCATGTGAACTCCATTTTCGATGATGCGATTCAGAACATGAAGAAACGAGAGACAATCTGATCTTTGAAGAACAAATACGATCAAGTGACGAACATCACCATCTGGTTTAGATTTGGATATTTTTTTTTTTTTAAATGCCAAGGAACCTTTGTTTTATTACTTTTAAATGTCAGTTGAAAAATATGTACTACTATAGAATGTTATGACTAATAAAAAAAAAAAAAAAGTTGGTAGAGCACTTGACCGCGAAAGGCAAAGGTCCCGAGTTCGAGTCTTGGTCCGGCACACAGTTTTAATCTGCCAGGAAGTTTCATATCAGCGCACACTTCGCCGCAGAGTGAAAATCTCATTCTGAAATCGTAATATTGGCATATAAAAGTGCGCCAAGATACATTTTGTCCGATTTTACGATTGCAGTATAATCTCAAAAACACATTTACAACGCAAGAGAGGCGAAAATCATACATGTAGAACTCACCAAAAATATTCGTGTGCACAAATACTCTTCAAAATGAGACTAAATTCTCGAAATGCGTTGTGCCAAGCATGAAAAAATAACTAACTGATGAATGTTTTACATTATTTAAATCATAAAGTCACGAAGTCCATGCACGAGACAGTGATCGTATTTGGCACTTTGTTAATAATATTCGTCTTGAGTGCACTACGTAATGCAATTCATAATATTACCGGTTTCGGTTTTCTGTACCGAAAGCTGGCTTGCGGAGTGCAGATGCAGATGAAGTGTGCCCCTGGACTACCCCCGTGTTTGTGCTGGTGGCGAGGAGTACACACGGTGCGCCTGGGTAAACACGAGGAGAGCGAGGTGTGTAGGGGCAGGGGCGAGCATTTAAGTGGGACCAGCAGCTGATGGAGGTTAGCTTGATTTCCTGCCCCGGAGCTGGAAGCTGGAGGAGATGCTGCGGCGTGGGAGACTGGAGTTTGGTGGGGTGGGGTGGGGTGGCAGGGGGGAAGATGGGACGCCTCAGACGGACGGCAGATGTTTGACGGGGCTCGGGCGGGCCGCGTGGGAAATTGTCTGCCGGTCTCTGGGGAGCTGTTTGTAGGTCTGCTCACTGCTCAGCGCCAGCGGCGGCCGGCAGTCGTGTGCCGGGGCGCGGCGTACCGAGCGATGGGCATCAGCGGTATCCTAACAAAATACCGTACTCGCGAAAGAATCGAGAGGAAAATATCGACACCGTCAAGCATCGATGCATCGAGGAAATCTTCTCGCGTCTTCAGCCGAGTTGTGGCGTCAAGTTGTCGCAACGTGTCGTCGAGTTTCCTACTGGCCATCTTCAGGCGAAAACTCGTCGAATCGTTTGCGGCAACAGGACGCTACGACTCGCCTGATAAGCCAAGAAGGATTCTTGAATGTAATTCCCCGAGAAAGCCTACAACATTCTCACACAGCACACCTTTATGGGGAGGATAGCTAGCGCAGCTTCGAGAACCTGAAGATGACGAGTATGGAATTCGTCGAAACGTCAACTCGGTGACATGACTCGGCGGATACTCCGAGACGATTTTATCAGCGAAATTTGTCGAAAAAGCCGCAGTTCCTTATGTACCCATTCTTATCTTTGATAAAAGATTGATGTATACTCACTGCACTGGCTCCAGTATCTCTAGCTCCGCTTTTAAAGTGTATCTGTAACAAAGAAGAGAGAGAGAGAGAGATAGAGAGATAGTCGACTTGCGCAAGTTTTAAATGGAATCATGACAGTAACCCCTTCACCTCATATTCTTTCAAGAATCAAGTCCTATGTATAAAACAGCTTCACACCTTTGATTAATTCACGGCGAATTAATGTGTTAAATATGTGATGTCAAGCTTGAAGAACCTTTGCGTATGAGGCGCAAAATCCTAATTATGTGTGTTTTATTACTTTCGAGTTACTCACTCGTAATACAAGCTGGCTAATTTGCACTCCGATTTAAGGAAAACTAGTTTTCCGCCAATCTCAATGTTTATGACGTCATATTCTCTGAAGAATGTGTCGCATAATAGTATAATTTTGCAGAAACATTCAGTGGAAAACGTGGATACTGTCTGCCAATCAATTTAGTAGTAAAAAAGTAATATATTGAAACTTCCAGACTTGTACTGAATTTTGACTGCATGAACACCGAAAATGTGTAAAATGATAAACTTTTCTCCTCTTGTTATTTTACGGCCGTGTGAATGACAAGACGTTTCGAAAAGTTATGAATTTATGAGCAAAGTTTACTGGAAGTGCAGGAACCGACTGAATCATGCGGTGAAAATTTTGGGTATACATTACTGACTATTAAAATTGCCTCAGCAAAGAAAAAAAACGGGTATTCATTGGACAAATATATTGTACTAGAACTGACATGTGATCACATTTTCACGCAATTTGGGTGCATAGATCCTGAGAAATCAGCACCCAGAACAACCACCTCTGGCCGTAATAACGGCCTTCATACGCCTGGGCATTCAGTCAAACAGAGCTTGGATGGCGTGTACAGGTACAGCTTCAACACGATACCACAGTTCATCAAGAGTAGTGACTGCCGTATTGTGACGAGCCAGTTGCTCGGCCACCATTGACTAGACGTTTTCAATTGGTGAAAGATCTGGAGAATGTGCTGGCCAGGGCAGCAGTCGAACATTTTCTGTATCCAGAAAGGTTCGTACAGGACCTGCAACATGCGGTCCTGCATTAAGATGCTGAAATGTAGGGTTTTGCAGGGTTCGAATGAAGGGGAGGAGCCACGGGTCGTAACACATTTGAAATGTAAACTGTTCAAAGTGCCGTCAATGCGAACAAGAGGTGACCGAGACGTGTAACCAGTGGCACCCCATACCGTCACGCCAGGTGATACACCAGTATGGCGATGGCGAATACACGCTTCCAGCGTGCGTTCACCGCTATGTCGCCAAACACGGATGCGAGCATCATGATACTTTAAACAGAACCTGGATTCATCCCAAAACATGACGTTTTGCCATTCGTGCAACCAGGTACATCGTTGAGTACACCATCGCAGGCGCTCCTGTCTGTGATGCAGCGTCAAGGGTAACTGCAGCCATACTCTACGAGCTGATAGTCCATGCTGCTGCAAACGTCGTCGAACTGTTCTTGCAGATGGTTGTTGTCTTGCAAACGTCCCCATCTGTTGACTCAGGGATCGAGACGTGGCTGCACGATCCGTTACAGCCATGCGGATAACATGCCTGTCATCTCGACTGCTAGTGATATGAGGCCGTAGGGATCCAGCACGGCGTTCCGTATTACCCTCCTGGACCCACCGATTCCATATTCTGCTAGCAGTCATTGGATCTCGACCAACGCGAGCAGCAATGCCGCGATACGATGAACCGCAATCGCGATAGGCTACAATCCGACCTATATCGAAGTCGGAAACGTGATGGCACGCATTTCTTCTCCTTACACGAGGCAACGCCGGTCAACTGCTGTTTCTGTATGAGAAATCGGTTGGAAACGTTCCTCTTGTCAGCACGTTGTAGGTGTCGCCACCGGCGCCAACCTGTGTGAATGCTCTGAAAAGCTAATCATTTGCATATCACAGATCCTTCTTCCTGTCGGTTAATTTCGCGTCTGTAGGATGTTATCTTCGTGGTGTAGCTATTTTAATGGCCAGTAGTGTATAAAGAAAAGGAACGAGCCGGTTAAATAATTAATGCAGCACATTTTTTTCCCTCGGCCATTTTCGGTTGAAATATGCGGAATTTGTTGCGGAACATCGTCGAATGTTCCCGCTTAAGCTCCTATAAGTTCACGAAGTTACTATAGTTGGCATTGCTATAAATAGCCTTCAAACTGGTGTGTGTAACGGAGCTGCGTTCCCAGCAGAGAGCTGAGTTCCTTCCTGCGGAAAACCAGAGTACCGCAGACATATTCATGGGCGGTTGCGGAACGTGTACCCGGTGGTCAACAAAAGCGCGCTGAGTCGTCGCGCGAGGCGTTTGTCACATCGCAACAGAACTGACCGACCTCCCGCGCTCCGGCCGGCCACACACAGCTGTGACTCCTGCAGTGTTGAGCGTGCGGACACTCGCATTCGAGGTGACCGACGGATCACAATCAAACACCAAAAAGTACTTTAGTGGGTACTAGGAGGGCTTGTGGCCGAAGCCCCAGGGGTATGCACTGAATATACACCACAGTGGTTACACCTAGCATTTCGTATGGAACCGTAGTGTGGTGGAAGAAGGTAGAACAGTGGGTTGCTACTAAAGAGCTTGCTAAGGTGCAGAGATTGGCCTGATTAGCCATAACGGGCGGAATTAGCAGCACACCAACCACTGGAATGGAACCGATGCTGGATATGCCTCCACTTCACCTTTGGGTTAAGATTGAGGCAGCAGCTGCGGCACACAGACTTAAAAATGGTCAAAACTGGATCTTATTCGGATATCCAGAATCACACACTAACGTAGTGAGTGAAGTAAAAATAGGTAAGACTGGGAAAATACCTGCCGACTATGTAATAACTCCAAACTGCTTCGACAAGCCTTACAACATAATAATTGGAAGTAGGGAGCAGTGGGAGAAAGCAGTTCTACACCGTATGGGGGACATCGTTTGGTTCACCGATGGGTCGAAATCAGACCCAGGCGTTGGGGCAGGGGTGTACGGGGTTCAGCCAAGATGGTAGAGAATCTAGGGAAACTGGCCTCTGTATTCCAAGCCGAAATTACTGCAACCAGGGCATGTGTGGAGGAGAGTGTGAGTAGGTGCTACAATGGCCGTAGAACCTACATCTATTCAGACAGCCAGGCAGCCCTCACATCATTGGCAGCTCCTGCAACAAGATCTAAGATTGCTGCAGATTGCCAAAGGGCTCTGGTGGAGCTAGGGAGAAGCAATAGGGTGTACGTAGTGTGGGTCCCTGGTCACTCAGGGATCTGTGGCAATGAACAAGCCGATAGATTGGCTAGGATGGGGGCAACAACTCCATTTATTGGACCGGAACCTGTCCTGACAATCACCAAGGCTATGATCAAATTAGAACTACGGAACTGGCTTGGGAAACAGCACGTAGGATGTTGGACCAAGGTCCATAAACAAAAACACGGTAAGGTAATGATGCCCAACCCATGTTTTAAAAGATCCTGTTTAATCCTGTGTCTGAACAGGAAAGAGATCAAACTCATGACTGGACTGATGACCGGCCATAGGAACTTCAAAAAACACCCACACACAATGGGTATAACGGAAGAGAACCCTAAATGTAGCATCTGTGATGAGGGTGAAGAAACTGCACCACACCTAATCTTCGGATGCATGGCATTGGAGAGTGAAAGATATAGAATCTTCGGGACAACTAGACCTGAAGAAATTGTGTCTAACAAAAAACTGGTAGAGGGACTCCTTGCACTATTTAAGAGCACTGGTTGGCTCTGCTAGATATACAGGGAGCGATACTGCACAATAAACCTAGTTTCGGTGCGGGCAGTGGCGGGTCAGACCTAAACTGTTTTATCTCTCCTGTTAAAATCAATCAATCATTCAAATAGCTCGCTGCCCTTCTGGCAACGCGAGGGTCATACACGTCTGCGCACCAGAGAAGGACTCACAAAACTTACTGGACTTTTCCCCCTCATTCACCCTACTGCCCCATATCGCACCTTCCTACTTCCGTTTCCTTGGGTACACAGGCCATCCCGGTAAAGTGGCATAAGGCCGTCGCTTTTAACGGAGGTGATGTTAAAAAACAGGATTTTGCAGCCCAAAGAGTCTAGAAAAGTATGGTCAATGGAAAATGCCGCATAAAACTAACCTGCTTTCAGAAAAAAAGCTTTCCCATTATTGATACGATACGATACTTGCATATTGATATGAGTAAAGGTCTTTTTGTGTGTTACCGCTCCTCTGACCCGTTTTTATTGGCATTTATTGCTCCGGCTAAAAGTTTTCACGTTAATATTATAATCTCCGACATTTTACAAAACTGTGTGCCGTAGCCAACAGCGTACCGTAACGTGACAGAATATGGAAATGAAAACCTCTCTTTCGGGCATACACTGCTCATTGAAGACATGTCTCTGACTATAAATGATCCATTTGGTGTTGATGACGATAATACTTTTGAGGATTTATGCGTTAATCGCCGTCATGCGACCTGATCATTTAGAAAGCCTTTTCGCATGAGTCACCTGAGTATAAAAGACAGGTGTGGCAAGACACTGCCCTACTATACCCTGTGCACCCGCTACTACCAACGTCTGTGTATGCGCATTTCATTGTTGAGGAAATGCCTAGTCTTAGATTTAAGAAAATGTGCGATTTGCGGAGACAACGGCCTTGCCGCAGGGGATACACCGGTTCCCGTGAGATCACCGAAGTTAAGCGCTGTCGGGCGTGGCTGGCACTTGGATGGGTGACCATCCAGGGCGCCATGCGCTGTTGCCATTTTTCGGGGTGCACTCAGCCCCGTGATGCCAACTGAGGAGCTACTCGGCCGAATAGTAGCGGCTTCGGTCAAGAATACCATCATAACGACCGGGAGAGCGGTGTGCTGATCCCACGCCCCTCCTATCCGCATCCTCCAGTGAGGATGACACGGCGGTCGGATGGTCCCGGTAGGCCACTCGTGGCTTGAAGACGGATTGCTTCTTTTTAAAAAAAAAAAAAAATGCGGAGGTGTGCTCCTTACCGTACTCTCATTCAGGCACTTCCGATTGCTGTTGTGCAGAAGGAAGTACCCGCAGTGTACTATTCCGTGCGTCCCTAGATCATTCTGGCTTCATTCTGTTAAACAGTACAGTAGCGATGTATTTGTGGTCGTGCTGTTAATGCACTTACTGCCGGACCCCTCCCCAATTGAGAATGTTTGGAGTTTTACGGGCAGGGCACTCCAGTCGGCTCGGGATTGTCACGATCTAACGCATCACTTGGACAAAATTTGGTGATGTCGCTCAGGAGGATAGCAGGGGAGGACAGAGTTTGAAATACATCCAACAAACCGTCGAAGAAGTTAGGTGTCAGCGCTACTGTAAGGTGAAGAGGTAGGCACAAGTAAGAAAATCGTGGCGGCGTTATTAGTAGGCCAAGGGTATGATGGAGACAGTATTTTCAATACAGATCTGTCACGATTTGAATAGGAAATGGCAAGTGGACGAACTTTACCGGAAGTAGGAGAAAAGCACTTGCACGCTGTGGTGAAATCTGTACCGTGTCCTTCTTCACATATCACTTGCTAAATTTCTTGGTAAAAAAACGTAAATTTGTTTCAGGAACAAAATGGACAATTCCCACAGGTGAGACAGCTAATAACACAGTAAATTCCGTTCAACATATTTGTCGATGCTAGTACGTCTGGTAAACTTACAAGAAACTGTGTCATCCATTGATTAAATAACGCTTTCACTCCAGGTACGGAAGAAAACACCTTAGTGTTGTTTGACTCTTCGATTGAGCAAGCGGATGGAGCTAGATTTTAAGATCCTGAAATTCGGAAATCCTTAAATGGAAAACGTATTCGCACACAAATAATCCGCACACGAACGAGTAAATACATACAGTCTTTAGACGTCTACTTTTGCAGGCAATATACGACACTGAAGGCTGCACTTGAAATAAATTTATTACGGAGGCATCGCAAGTTACATTATATGACCAAGTACTAATAATGAAACTCCACTTAGAACTTTTTTCAACAGACGTCTTCGCCACTTTTCAAGGACGTGGTCGTTTACAACTAGCAGATCTATAGATATGTGACAGAGGAAACTGTAACGAATTCCCACAGTATTTTAAAATCAATGTTACAAGTAAAAAATGGCGATAGTGGTATTAAATATTGTGAAGACAACGCGGTTATTAATTGTTTGTACCGTTCTCAAAAGTCCTGCCCGGAACATTTTGTAAGAAGACCTCATTATCACATACTAGCACTGTCGTACGATGCGGCAAAAGACACCAGGACAGAAACGCCAGTGTACAATAGGCACGTGCAAGTCCGTATTTGTAAGAACGTTATTTGCCACACTGGTTGTGAATAAATGTAATCAGGGTCTTCGGAAATTGCCGTTACATGCTTCTGTTGCTTCTGGAAAATGGAAATGAGCGTTTGGCGTCGTTTCCCGGGAGGCTCCTTGCGGGGCAGGTCCGGCCGCCGTGGTGCAGGTCTTATTAAATTGGACGCCATATTGGGCGACCTGCGCGCCAGATGGGGATGAAGTGATGATGAAGACAACACGCCACCCAGTTCCTGAGCGGAGAAAATCCCCGACCCAGCCGGGAACCGAACCCGGGACCGTAGGACGGAAATCCGTCACGTTGATTTAGTTTTCATTTCTTCGATTTTGATCGTTGTGTTTGGTCGTTGCGGACGTCACATGACATCCGGTCAAGTTCGTGTGCTGATCCTTCCACTCAGTTTTTTTTTTTTTTTTTTTTTTTTTATCACAGAGGCCAACCGGCTCTCTGACCGATAAGGTCTTGATAAGGTGACGGTGACGCGACCACTTTTACAAGTTGTTGATTAGGCGTGACCAGGACATCACTGCTTTTACTATTCCACTCATTGATCGCCAGAGAAATTACTCGAGTAATCGTGACGGGTTCTCTTGAACGTGATGCAGTAGGTGGCCTCTTCCAGTTTGCGGCTCCTTGGAGCACCAGAGTCAGCCTGCTGACGGTGAAGGCACCCTTTCCAGAAGCCGATGCGTTATTCTGGCGAAAAGGGTATGCCATGGAGTCGGACGTTGTGGAGGACGATAAAGGCGACGAGCATGTCTTCAATTACAGTGAGCTCCTGCATTCAGAAGGAGGATCGTGTCGGTGTATTCCGCAAACCTGTACTCAACCACGTTGTTCTAACACTTGCAGACACGTAAAGGAGGCTCGAACCAGGTTCAAAATTGGGGCTCTGAGCACAATGGGACTTAACACCTGAGGTCATCAGTCCACTAGAACTTACAACTACTTAAACCTAACTAACCTAAGGACATCACACACATCCACGCCCGAGGCAGGATTCGAACCTGTGACCGTAGCAGCAGCTCGGTTCCAGACTAAAGCGCCTAGAACCGCTCGGCCATGGCGGCCGGCTCGAACCAAGCCAAACGTCAGATGAAATTAGATGATCCTATTAGCTGATCACCCCCCTCCCCCCTCGCCATCGCTAACCTGTTGCATACCTCCATAGCAAACATGCTTTCACCGGACATGACTTTCTGTTCAAAATATTATCTATGTGCCCACGTGCTAGCTGCAAAGCTGAGTACTGATTCGAAGAGCGCACAGTGGTCTGTACGTATGACTGGTAGAGGTAGTCTGTACTGTTTTAAATTTAGCCTCACCAGTTTGTGTAGTATTTTTCCTGCTTTGTCTGTTGTTAGCCTTATTTGTTCGTGCAAATTCAATTTTTCATCTACGTATACCCCAAGATAGCGCGTAATGCGTGCTCGATGTTTGTGTCCCCATTTTTAACCGAAGGATTCCTTTGGAATGATCCTTTCAGTAAAGTGTATGTTGTTTTGTTTTCGGCTATCCTGAGTTTGTTGTTGTGACACCACTGAGAAATTGTTTGTAGTAATCCACTGGCTTTCTCTTCTAACTGGTATCTGTTGTTTGCAGTGACTACAACTAATAGGTCATCTGCGTAGGTGACAATTCTGTCTGACCTGTCATCCCCATCCAGAAGTTGTAGGAGGGGTTCGATTGTTATGTCCCAGAAGATGGGGCCGCAGATCGACCCTTGAGGAGAGCCTTCGGTAATTCTTTTAATTACTTTCCGGCCGTCCATCTGCCATTCGACTACTCGGTCTTTACAGTAGTCTAGAAAACTGTTGTACCGTGATTGCGGTAGCTCCAGATGTCTTAGCCTCTGAAACAGTGCTGGCCACCACAGATTATCAAATGCTCCGGCAATGTCAATCATTATTGCCATGGCGTATTTCTGTTTTGTGGTGCAGACATACAACAGATCTCTGACGGAGCCTTCTGTACGCCGTTTGCCTCGATGCAACACGTCCTGTGGATGCTGCGGCGTCGGATGCCAGTTTCTGTGCAGTACCGAGGCGGTACCGCCGTGCCCTTACGGCCAAACAACGCCCCCCCCCCCCCCCTTCCTGATGTCACACATGGTCGGCACAGCCCTGGTCTTCGAGATACACTACTCTATAAACTGTCGCCACATCCAAGAAACGACATTACGCCACCGGGCCACATCTGTTTGTGACTCTCCGTCTTCCATTCTTCCTGTGGCTCTCCACAGCAGAGACAGTCTGGTTGACGTGTTCCCTGTGCCAAACTGCGCCGTCTGTGAGTGTGTACACAGCGGCTGTGGATGTGGGGTTACCCGGCGACCACTGCCTCGTTTGGCAGGTGCCGTGACGTCATCGCTGGCGTGGTTGTCCGTTGACTGGAATGCCACCTTCGGTGGAGAACACGACAGTACGGACATCTGTTGACAGTTGATTACGAGGTGCGACAATAAAGCAATGAGACCGATATGAAAAAAAAAAATGTTGCTTGCCGTTTTAGTCAAGTTTAGTGTTGTCTCCTTCAAAGTAGTTCCCTTCTGATTGCACACACTTTTTCCAGCGCTTCTGATGGTAACATTTCTGGAACTCCTGTAATATCCTCCAAGACCCACGTCACAGCTTTTTGGACATCTTGGGTTGTTTGAAAAGGGTGTCCCTTGACCGCCGTTTTGACTCTCGGAAATAGAAAGTTGGACGGAGCGATATCTGGTGAATAAGGTGGCTGTGGTAGTACTGAAATTTGTTTTGAGGTTAAAAATTGCTGTACTGACAGAGCAGTATGGGATGGGGCATCATTATCTTGATACAGAATCCAATTATCAGCAATGTTGGCGTGGACACGAAGAACTGTTTTACAAGTCTTTCTAAAATTTCTTTCTAGTAATATCGGTTAACTATTTGTCCAGGTGGCACCCACTCTTTATGAACAATTCCCTTGGAATCAAAGAAGTACACAAGCGTGCATTTCGCTTTTGACTTTGACATGCGAGCTTTTCTTGGTCTGGGTGATCCCTTTGAGCACTATTGCGAACTTTGGCGTTTTGTCGCTGGATCGTACTGAAAAAAAACTAACTTTCTCACCAGTGATAACACGGCTTAACAATTCTGGGTTGATTTCCATTTGCCTGGCTGCCACATTTTTCCGTGTTTCTCGCTGTTGTGGTGTGAGATTTTTGGGGACCATTTTTGCACAAATCTTTCTCATACCAACATCTTCAGTTATTATTAGATGAACCGTTTCTCGATTAATGTTCGGTTCTTCTGCAGTCATTTTCATGGATAATCTTCGATCAGATCGTACGAGTTGACGCACCCTGGCCAAATCAAATGGTTCAAATGGCTCTGAGTACTATGAGACTTAACTGCTGTGGTCATCAGTCCCCTAGAACTTAGAACTACTTAAATCTAACTAACCTAAGGACATCACACACATCCGTGCCTAAGGCAGGATACGAACCTGCGACCGTAACGGTCGCGCGGTTCCAGACTGAAGCGCGTAGAACTCCTTGGCCATCCTGGCCAAGTTCACATCCGTCTGTGAGGTTGATGGTCGTCCACTGCGGTCTTCATCTTCAACATTCGTTCTGCCTTCACTAAGTATTTTCTGCCAACAAAAAACTTGAGCTCTTGACATAAACTCCTCTTCAAAAGCCTTCTGAAGCTTGCCGTAAGTTTTCGTCGCGTTTTCACACAATTTAATGCAAAAAGAAATGGCATACCGTTGCGCAATATTATGCGGTTCAATTTCCGTGACGAGAGACAACTCAGGACTGAATAGTTGCACTGATGTGCCGCTCGGACTAGAAGCAGGTTATACACCGAGGTCAAAGATATTGTGCCTACGCAAGCCTGCAGGGTTGCCACATCCTGCAAAGAAAATCAGTCTCATTATTGTCGCACCTCGTATATCGTGAATCAGACACAGAATGGGGAAATTGCGGTTTGTTGCTTGAATTTTGGATGCGAGTGTATTATCGTAGAAGGGGAACAATATTGAAACGAAAAGCAAAGAAAATCGAAAACTGTACCGCCAGATGGCGCCGTAAGAGGCAGAAAATGCGAAATAAAAACGCGAGTCCGTTACTGTGTGTCTGAGACGCCCAGCATGGCTGTCTCCAAGACCAGTGACACACTGTTGCTAAAGTTCGTCTGCAAGAACGGTGACTGTGTGTCATCGGTAGCCCTGGAGAAGTTCCGGACACTTGACGGTGTGAAAAAAGGCGTTGGTCCCATGTCGGCCAAGAGTCTGCAGAACACGGCGAAGGGAGTTGGAAGAGGCAGGCTGTTCTGACACACACCGCGGCTGGGGGAGGCAAACAGTTGATCCGACTCCGACGGAGGTGTGACCAGAGCAGTGCAGGCGAGGTGGGGAGTGCTGGTGTGCGGTCAGCCCACTGCCCGAGCCTCGCACGTGCCTGCGGACGCGGCGGACAAAACCCTACCAAACACGTTGCCTTGCTTCTCGATACGAAATCACCCATTTTCAGGAATTGCCTCCTGTTGATCTGTCAGCAATACAAACGTTCGTTGTGGAATTTCTTGTTCGCGTGGAAGTGACTGAGGAATATCCTGTTGACAGACGAAGCCCATTTCCATCTCCAAGGACATGTCATTACACAGAATCGCAGGATATGGACAACGGAAAATCCGCACGGGCATCGGCCGCTACAACTTCATTCCTCCATGGCGACTGTTTGGTGCGGCTTGACGGCATCTTTTATCGCAGGGCCGTTTATTTTCGAGATGAGCTCTACAGATCCTGTTATCTGTAGCGTCATTCGTAAATGCAACGGGTCTCTATAGAATTCTGCAAGAGCCTATGAGTGAATATCTGGAAATGTTCTGGTTTCCCGCCAGACTCAGTGACAGCTCTATGTTTGGAAAGCCACTTAGAAGGCTGCATTTTTTATTTTTTATTTTACACGTCTAATTCCATAGGACCAAATTCAGGAGCGAATCTCCAAGGTCATAATCGCACCTTTGAGACCAAAGCAATGTCTTTTTTTAGGGAAATCGCATGGGGAGTGATCTACATCAACACCTACCACTACGGATATCCTGCAAATCACACTTGAGTTAAGGTTTCATCGAATTACCTTCACAATAACTCTCTAAGAGTGCGCGGAAATGTCGAACACCCATATCTTTCGGTCCGTGCTCTGATTTCCGTTCTTTTATTATGATGATTGTTTCTCCCTAGTAGGTCGGCTTGAACAAAATATTTTCGCATCCGGAGGAGAAAGTTGGTGACTGGAACTTGGTGAGAAGATTCCTCCGCATCGACAAAAACCTTCCTTTTAATGATGTCCATCCCATATCCTGTATCATTTCACTGGCACCCTCTCCACCATTTCGGGATAATACAAAACGTGCTGCCCTTCTTTGAACTTTTTCGATGTACTCCGTCAATCCTATCTGGTAAGGATCCCACACCGCGCAGCAGTATTCTAGAAGAGGACGGACGAGCGTAGTGTAGACAGTGTCCTTAGCAGGTCTGTTACATTATCTAAGAGTTCTGCCAATAAGATGCACTCTTTGATTAGCCTTCCCCACAACATTTTCTTTCTGTTCTTTCCAATTAAAGTTGTTCGTAACTGTAAATCCTAGGTATTTAGTTGAATTTACGCCGTTTAGATTTGTCTGATTTATCGTGTAACCGAAGTTTAACGGATTCCTTTTAGCACTCATGTGGATTACCTCACACTTTTCGTTATTTACGGTCAATTGCCAACTTTCGCAGTATCCAGATATCTCATCTAAATCGTTTGGTAATTTCTTTTGATCTCCCGATGACTTTACTAGGCGATAAAGGATAGCGTCACCTGGAAACAACAGAAGACGGCTGCTCAGATTGTCTCCTGAATCATTTGTATAGATAAGGAACAGCAAAGGGCCTGTAACACTACCTAAGGGCCGGCCGCGGTGGCCGTGCGGTTCTAGGCGCTTCAGTCCGGAACCGCGGGACTGCTACGGTCGCAGGTTCGAATCCTGCCTCGGGCAAGGATGTGTGTGATGTCCTTATGTTAGTTAGGTTTAAGTAGTTCTAAGTTCTAGGGGACTGATGACCTAAGATGCTAAGTCCCATAGTGCTCAGCGCCTTTTGAAGCATTTGAACTACCTAAGGGAACTCCAGAAATCACTTCCGTTTACTCGATGACTTTCTGTCAGTTACTACGAGCTGTGACCTCTCTGACAGGAAATCACGAATCCAGTCACGTAACTGAGATGATATTGCATAAGCACGCATTTCGCTACAAGCCGCCTGCGTGGTACAGTGTCAAAAGCTTTCCGGAAATCTAGAAATACGGAATCGATCTGAAATCCCTTGGCAGTACCACTCAATACTTCCTGTAAGTAAAGAGCTAGCTGTGTTTCACATGAAAGATGTTCTCTAAATTTGTGTTGACTGTGTGTCAATAGACTGCTCTCTTCGAGGCATGTCGTAATGGTCGAACACAATATATTTTCCAAAATCTTGCTGCATATTGACATTAATGATATGGTCCTGTAATTTAGTGGATTACTCCTATCTGCTTTCTTGAGTATTGGTGTTACCTCTGCAACTTTCCAGTCTTTCGTTACGGATCTTTCGTCGAGCGAGCGATTGTATGTGATTGCTAAGGAAAGGAACCTAATTGTATAAAATCTGGACCGGAAGACTTGCTTTTATTGAGTGATTTTAGTTGGTTCAATACCCCGAGGGTACCTGTTTCTAAGATACTTGTATTGGCAGCTGTTCTTGATTCGAAGTCGTCATATTTGGTGAAGTATGCCTGCACTGGTTCGGCTGAGCGTTAAGTTATCCGTCACACCCGTGCACCCAAGTTTCGGCAGCTCTTACGCAAATGGTTCAAATTGCTCTGAGCACTATGGGACTTAACTTATGAGGTCATCAGTCCCCTAGAACTTAGAACTACTTAAACCTATCTAACCTAAGGACATCACACACATGCGTGCTCGAGGCAGGATTCGAACCTGCGACCGCAGCAGTCGCGCGGTTCCGGACTGAAGCGCCTAGAACCGCTTGGCAACCGCGGCCGGCTGCTGTTACGACACGTTTTAATTGTGCACCGTTGTCGATTTCATTTAGCGACTCCCGCACAGCATCCGTTCGCCGCCGTTTCTGCTCGAAATTCAACACATTTGGTACAGCTCTTACTGTAACACGTTATGTACTCACAACACGCAGAAAAGATTTCACGGCATGAACCAATTGACACGTCAACATCATGAGTAACTTACCTATTTGTGATTCGGCAATCGTCGTTAATCATTTCTTTCACTTTTTCCGCGTTTTCGTCGGTTGTTGGTGTGTTGGAAATTGGAAATTTGTGGTAAGGTCTTATGGGGGCAAACTGCTGTGGTCATCGATCCCTAAGCTTACGCGCTACTTAATCTAACTTACGCTAAGGACAACACCTGAGGCACGACTCAAACCTGTGACGGGAGGAGTCACCCGGACCGTGACAAGGCGCCTGAGACCGCGCGGCTGATGTGCTCGGGCGTCCAGGACATCCGTCACCTTCAACTTCTTCGCAGCTGTCTTGGAAATGCTTACACCACTGGTAAAACTTTTTTCTACTCATAGCAGACTCACCAAAAGCCATATTTAAAATTTCTAAAACTCTATTACAGTTTACTCCACTTTTATAGCAAAATTTAATGCCAGTCCTCTAATCCAGTTGTAGAACCAATCAATAATCGCCACTGGTAACTAAACTGTAGACCGACTAAACATCCAATGTGGCTTCCAGTACATAGATACGTTCCACACGCGTTTACCAACTCACCAAAGAACAATCGAGCGAATCGGTTTAGTACACCCCGCGAAATTTCCGGTATTCGTTGAACACACCTTCTCTTGTACAACACACCTCCGAAAACCTTTCGAGATCTTCTCGAGCGCTTGCCATTCACAAGCGCTGCTCTTTTGCTTTCCAAAGTGGGAGCAACACGCTAAGAAAGCAGTTGATCCTCAAGTGTTCGCAGGTCACTGTATGTATTCCCTAAAGCGCTGCACAGCATCTGGCGGCGTGTAGGCCCACTACATACAAATACACTGACGGAGAAGGATGTTAACACTGTCAGGTATCAGGCCTTAATGAGCGCATACTGCGGGACTACGGGGCTGTCGATATTCTTAAAAACACCGGGTACCCGATATATCGATATTTATGGGCCCTCCATACATCGAAGCGGGCGTCTACATATTGATATATCGGAGGAAAAGTATCGACGTAGCTATCAATAAAAATATCGGCCAGACGTTGTAAATATACTGGCGGTTCTAGAGCTGTAGAATTAAGTACTTATTTGTTATAAATAGTCCTTACGGGTGTGCCGCCGGATGACGTGCAAATCCCACAACATTTCCTCGGAGCAACAGTCCGACATCATCAGGTGGTTGAACCTCGCTGGTGGCGAGGTACGACTGTCGTCAGGAAATGTTGTGGGATTTGCACAACGTCATCCCATATTTATTTGCTATTAGATACTCTGTACATCAATAACATACTAGCCTGAATATCGCCCTCAGAGCAAGCATTTAAAGAAAAACGATGCACGGTCATACTTGGCGGTAACCACTTTGCTAACAGTGGTACCTGCATGTAAGATGCAAAATAAAAGAGGATCCATGCTTACGCCGTTCGGTTGCATCACATGTCGGATTTGTTCGAAACACTGCATGTCGACTTCCCTCTTTTTTCATTTGTGCCAACACCAGGCAGCTAATAGTTGCATTGTCAAACTTGCGTCGTGAAGCTGTACGTTGCAGTTTCTGTTGGTGGCGCCGAGAACCGCTCGGCCACCCCGGCCAATCAGAGACAGCTTTCCCGTGACATCGAACATATGGCCATTTTCAAGAGTTTCAAGAATTTTAAATCTGGCACTGGACATTTAAATGCCGATTTCGAATTACGATGCACTTGAATTCTGGAGGCAGTTTTTGGAAGAAGAGAAAAGTGCTTCTTATTGTACTTAAAACACTGTGCGTAGTCTCTCTTCCGAGGATTCCAGTGACGTTCCCCGTACACTCTTGAGTGGGCTGTAGTGACCTGTCAAAACCCCGACGAGTCGGACGGACGCCTTGCCACGCCTGCCTGATAAGAGAACCTGGACAGCCGGCGTAACAGCGTGGGGAGGCAGGAAACGCAGCAAGCAGTTGAGCCCAAAGTACGGACCTCTCGCATCACGCCACGCTGTACGGCCGCCTTATCTGTCAGTATCGGCAGCTACGGCTGGACGGAATCCAGGAAGCACAGAATCAACACCTCCAGCCGCTGCGGTAGCTGGTGACGGTGGAGTAGTCCGCCGCCACAAGGCAACTCTGTCCGCTGCGAAACACTTTCGGAGGTGAAGCACACCGTACGTAGCTCCCTGGCTACCATCGTCCGTGGCGGTCAGAGTCACGTCACAGAAGCGCAAGATGAAACTCGTCTCACCGATCTCTACAGAATCCGTGCTCGTCGGCATGCTGGAGACAAACTGTGTGAGCTCAGATTATGTTCCGGGACTCTACAACAGGTGGATCTCAAAAATGTTCGTTCTCCTGACCTTCCATGTGGTTCGCGTTCTCTGTGGCCATGCTTTCTTTCGTCGCTCCACATCGTCTTGTCTTTGCGTAATTTTCTGGCTATTAAAATCCACGGAGAACAAATAAAAGCTTTGAGGTTTGCAGACGAAACTGTAATTCTGTCAGGGCAGCAAAGGACCTGGAAGAGCAGTTGAACGGAATGGACAGTGTCTTGAAATGACGATAAGAGGTGAACATCAACAAATGCATAACGAGGATAATGGAATGTAGCCGAATGAAATCGGGTGAAGCTGAGGGAGTTAGATTAGGAAATGAGACACTTAAAGTAGTAAATGAATTTTGCTATTTGGGGAGCAAAATTGCTGATAATGGCCGAGGTAGAGAGGATGTAAAATGGCAAGAAAAGCGTTTCTGAAGAAGAGAAATTTCTTAGCATTTAAGTGTCAGGAAATCCTTTCTGAAAGTACATATGTGGAGTACAGCCATGAATGGAAGTGAAACATGGACGATAAACAGTTTAGACGAGGAAAGAATACAAGCTTTCGAAATGTTATGCTACAGAAGAATGTTGAAGATTAGATGGGTAGATCACGTAACTAATGAGGAGGTACTGAATAGGATTGGGGAGAAGAGGAGTTTGTGGCACAACTTGACTAGAAGAAGGGCTCGGTTGGTAGGACACGTTCTGAGAGATCACCAATTTAGTACTGGAGGGAATCGCGTAGGGTCAAAACCGTAGAGGGAGACCAAGAGATGAATACACTAAGCAGATTCAGAAGGATGTAGGCTGCAGTAGGTACTGGGAGATGATGAAGTTTGCACAGGATAGAGTAGCATGGAGAGCTGCATCAAACCAGTCTCAGGACTGAAGACCACAACAACAACAACAACAACCCAACAGTTCAGCTTCTGATTGACCACGCCCCTGCCTCCTACGTGTGGCATTTGTCGATTACCTTTTTAACTTGTTCGATCCGTGCTGTGTTTCATTTAAGATAGGTTCCGCCTTGTGCAGACAAATGTTGTTGTTCTCCCCCCCCCCCCTCAGACATATTTCGCTGATGTTTCAGCATCACCAGTGGTTTTTATATTTTTATTTCTATTAAATAAGAGGAAAAATGTTGTTTACTCCTTTCTTTCCGCATTTGCAGTTCGATTGTAGGATAGGAATTCCGCGTTTTTGCAAAGACACTGCTTTTCCTTTTTATCCTAACATGTTTCAGCACCTCTGTGACATCTTCAATGGGTTTTTCGTTTACTGAAAAACTGTACAAAGTGAAAATATTTTTGATTATAATTCATTTTAAAAAGTGAGGTCTAAAGAAAGTTTTTTTCATTTTACTTCTTACCGTGATTTTACATTATGTCGTTTTGCAGGACCAACTATTTGGTGTCCCGGACGTTTCTAAAAAGTAAGTGATGTATTAAACAGCTGATGAAATTTACATTTTCACCGTTTGCTTTGCAGATCACAAGCTATTAATGCAAGACACTGTACAGTCGGTCCTGCAAAACCACATAATGTAAAATCACGCTAAAAAGCAAAATGAACAAAAACTTTATTTAGGCCTGACTTTGTTAAACCAATTATAACCTAAAATATTTTCACATTCTACAGTTTTTCAACTAAGAAACCCACTGATTATGACACAGAGGTGCTGAAACAAGTCTGGATAAAAAGAAAAAGCAGTGTGCAAGAAGGCGGACGCCATATCCTACGATATTCACAAACTTAAAAATAGACAAATCTGTATGTGCTACGTTGTAAACAAATGCTGTCATTTTGGTGGGTTCCTCTATCTTGCGTGACATCTGTCTTTCTTCACAATCGGTCAATTGCAACAACACAGAACTTTATGAATAAATCAATTTACATCCAAAATTTACGACTGCGAATGTTTTAATTAACATTATTAACTTTCTACATTGCGTTCTGGAAACTGCAGATGACAAACTGTGTAGAAAAACAAGTACGACGCAAAATGCTGAAAATCAGAAAAACCGTGGCGTGTTGTAACGAACTGCGTATGAAATTTCTTTATGTAGAGATACTAAAGAGCTACATTCCTGTAATTTAATAGAAACGAAATTAAAAAATTCTCTAACGATGTTGTATCTTCAGCAAAACATATCTACGTGAGAGAAATAAAAAAGATTGTTTGCTCACAGGGTAACTGATCCGAAGACAAATTTATTTGTAAGCAAACACGGCTCCAAGATTGAGCTTCGAATATCTTATATACCTTAAATTTCATTTATATCGCATCATTTTTTGTGAACCTCTTTCTTTGGAGCATTTCAAAACATCCGTAAAAATCTTATAATTAAATTTTCGTCGAGACATTTAAGTCTCATCTTCATCTAGATAATGGCGTAAGCTGAATAAATGAATTAAAATTTGCGCTACGCCATGGCTCGAATCGCGCACTCCTTTACTCGGCACAAATGCTGACCACTGTACATCTGTAAAATTTCAATATTCGTTTCCTAATGCTTCCTGCCAGGATTGACAATTTTTCTGTCGCTTTGTGGCATTCAAGACCCTATCCACCATTGCCCAAGAGTTTATGTCATGATTGTTGTATTCCTTTTTCCTTGAGGATGTTGTCCAGATCGCCCTTTCTGCTTTCGCTCATTCCTGTAAGGTTGTCAGAAGATGTGTCGCCATGAGCGGTACTGCGAAGCTGCGTGCCAATTGACAAAGGTGGTATCGTGTCGTCAGGGTAGCGTAAACTCCATACGAACTACAAATGATACGAATTTGTGTGAATATTCTGAAATAAAGCTGATGTAAATAACATGTCTGTAAGCGTGGTCATCTTCCGTAGTAGCTATAATACAAAAAAATAGAAACGCACCACGAAGGAATTATCGGAATGGGATGGTAATCACCAGATACGACGAGCACGTGCAGACAAATGACTGCAGTTTCAGAAAACTGGATGATTCATTCAAAAGGAGTCTTCACAAATTTAGCACACTGGTAACGCTTTCATTACCCTCTGGCCCCTATGCAAGCATTTATTCAGCTTTGCATTAGTGATAGAGTTGTTTCGTGTATGTCCTCCTGTGGGATTATTGTGCCAAATTCCGTGCAGTTAACGAGGTTCCTATATATATATATATATATATATATATATATATATATATATATATATATATATATATATATATATTTTATTTTTTTTTTTGAGTTATCAGTCTTCTGACTGGTTTCGTCCAGTCCACAATGAATTCCTCTCCTGTTCCAAACTCTTCATCCCACAGTAGCACTCGCAACAAATGTCCTCAATCATTTGCTCTGTCATGGTCTACAATTTTTGGCCTCTACGGCTCCCTCTAGTGCCGTGGAAGACATTCCCTCGTGTCTTAACAGCTGTGCTATCAACCTGTTCCTTCTCCTTGTCAGTGTTTTCCACATATTTCTCTCCTCTCCGATTCTGCACAGAACCTCCTCCTCATTCCTTACCTTATCAGTCCACCTAATTTTCAACATTCTTTTATAGCACAACATCTTAAAATGCTTCGATTCTCTTCTGTTCCGGTTTTCCCAGAGTCCATGTTTAACTACAATACAATATTGTGCTCCAAACGTACATTCTCAGAAATTCCTACCCGAAATTAAGGCCCATGTTTGATACTAGTAGACTTCTCTTGTTCAGGAATGCGCTTTTTGCCGGTGCTTGTCCGGTTTTCATGTCGTCTTTGCACCACCCTTCACTGATTGTTTTGCTGCCTAGGCAGCAGAATTGCTTAACTTCATCCACTTCGTTGCCATCAATCCTGATGTTAAGTTTCTCCCTGTTCTCATTTCTGCTATTTCTCATTACTTTCTTCTTTCTTCGGTTTACTCTCAGTCTATATTCTGTAGTCATTAGACTGTTCATTCCATTCAGCAGATGTAAATCTTCTTCACTTTCACTCCGGATAGCAATGTCATCAGCGAATCGTATCATTTGAATTTTAATGCCCACTCCTCAATCTTTCTTTTATTTGCATCACTGCTTGTTCTAAGTACAGATTGAACAGTAGGGGCGAAATATTACATCCCTGTCTTACACCTTTCTTAATCCGACCAATTCGATCTTCGTCGTCCACTCTTACTATTCCTTCTTGGCTCTTGTACATATCGTATGTTAACCCGTCTGCCCCTACAGCTTACCCCCATTTTTCTCAGAATTTCGAACATCTTGCACCACTTTACGTTGTCGACCGTTTTCTCCACGTCGAAAAATTCTATGAACGTGTCTTGGTTTTTCTTTAGTCTTGCTTCCATTGATAATTGAGGAGTTGGTTCAAATGGCTCTGAGGACCATGGGACGTAACTTCTAAGGTCATCAGTCCCCTAGAACTTAGAACTACTTAAAGCTGAGTAACCTAAGGACATCACACACATCCATGCCCGAGGCAGGATTCGAACCTGCGACCGTAGCGATCGCGCGGTTCCAGACTGTAGCACCTAGAACCGCTCGACCATTACGGTCGGCTACTCATTCCAAACATACCCGTTATTCTGTCTTACCCTGTACTTCCAATAACAGATTTATTATTCTCATAATCTTTATTCGGAAAAATAAAAAAAAATGACTTGGTAAGGTGGCAGGAAATAGAAAGACGATACTGGGTACTTTTCAATCAAATCAATACAGTCATTTTGTGTATATTACTTTATGTGCATTTGTGACAAGTATGATGTGTAACATGCGGAGCACTGCACAAATCAGGATGATGCTGATCGTAGAAGCATGGAAAGCCACTACTTTGCGACATACAGCACAGGTAATGAACACCGAGTATCAGCGTGTGCATGCTTCCATGTGTCCACTCCAAAACAAACTTGATTTACACCCGTAAGCGGTTCGCACAATTTCGTGGTGTACAACACATAGTTGTTATTGGAATTACGACGAAATGAAGAAAAGGAAGTAGGTTCGATCTAGAGATCTCAGATTTATGAACCTAAGCGCTTAGTCGCCGGGCTGTGCAATCCTTGTACACTAGTTACCTTGTAAAGTATATATGCGCACGCAACATTTTCAAGCTCGATTTTTTCCTAAAACTGTTCGAAGTGGCGTCTTCCTGTTTACATACGTTCAGGTCCTAATCGTGCCCTACACACCTTGTTAACAAGAATGAAATAGTTGTTGGGAAGTCCGTACGGTCCCCTTCTTAGGTGGTTTTGGTGGCCCGGTTTGAGAAATTTTTCCGACTCGATAGACCACAAGCGTCCCATATCAAACCGTTTCTCTTGGCGTCTTCTGCACCGCTGTGGTACGTTGCAAACACCTATCGCTTACACGTTGTATTAAAATTTTTCAACTTATTCGTGTGACTGGGAAAGCTGACTCGTGAAACAGTGAACCCGTGCGAGTGTCTTAGCGAGAGCTGTTGGTACAGTCTGCGGTTGTGTGTGACATCGGACGCCGATATGTGGAAATATCGATATGTCGGAATCAACAACACGATATTGTTAATCGATATTTGCCAACCTGATCTGTCAGTAACATCGATATTTTGTGGCGATATAATCGAATAGTATTAGTATTAGTATTAGTATTATCATCATAATCATATGAGTTTTAACGGAGAAAACTCAGCTCTACTTTCTTTTTAATATCGAAATACGGCCAACGTAAGAACGATGTGTACAGTTCATACTTTGAATTAGTTAGATAATGTTTGACTGGTGTCAACTGTGTACTTGAGTAACCTCCCCTTACGTGAGAGGAGGTTGGCAGAAATATCTGAAATGTGGGAGCTGAAAAAAATAAAATAAAATGAAAGAACAACTCTAGACACTGAAGACACTTCTGCAGAATAGTCGGTATATTTTCAAATACCGCCCCCCAGACTGTTAGGAGATAACTCAAACACGATATCCAGCGAAATGTCTCAACCTAGCACGAATCTGTATCAGATAGCTCTGAAGTATTAATCCGTTGTAGGGAATTCAGTTGCAGCAGAAAGACTGTTTTTAAAAGCTTGGTGAACCGATTTCTGGACAAAGAAGTAGATAAAAAGCAGAAAATACTAACGAATTACGTAAGTCTGCAGGCTTTCGTGGCCGTTGTCTTCGGGGTTATTAGGCCGCATCATGTTTCTTCTAAAATGATCCACGTTGCGACCCCAGTGCTGGGATCTAGCTCCGGATCTTCTGGTGTCCACTACTGCCAAGAACACTATAAAGGGAGAGTTTTCAGGCTTTCGTGCTGGAGAAGTGATAGTATTGGTTAAAATTCATATGGCTACCATTGGTGGGCCATAGTCATAGGCTGATATTCCCGCTCTGATGCAGAAGAAGGGGCCGTTGTTAGCCAACGAATTATTCTAAGTTTCTTAGAAAATAACTTTTGTAACTGACAATTTTTTCATTACTCTGTCCGTATCTTGAGTGACAATTTTTTTCTATTTTTTTATGCTGTAGTATAACTTCTTTTCAATTTTTTCCTAATATTTCTCTATTGATATGTAAAATAGTGATTAATTAAATTCTGCTTTCCTTAAGGGGGGACGTACACGAAACTGCAGTAATTTTAAAAGTATTTTATAAAACTCTAATTTTTTAAGATAATCAATCCAAATTTGGTACAGTTATTAAGAAATGTTATGCGCATATGAACCTAAATTTTCATTTTTATTGACCTTTTACATCTTTAATTATTAACAATTAATTTTTTTTCAACAATGTAATTACAAATGTTCCTTTTTTGAGAAAACTGTGAGAGCAATGTTAATGAATTTTTGTACACACTTTCATACCAAATAATTACAAAACTCTGTGGAGCAGAATTTTTATATCTTCTTTTGTTCAGTTTTTACGGGTCTCCCAATTTCCCTGAAAAATAATATATCAAATTTAAGGAATATTTTCTACCATAAATACCTTACTATTTTATTAAATGAAAATTCCTTCCACAGAATTTTTCACTATAGTACTGACTAGTCATATACCAAATTTCACTTCTCTACCTTTTGTGGTTTTTGAGAAAAAGGTACATAAAGTTATAAAAATGTAAGTTACGGGAAAACTGAATCAATGATTTGATAGTGTTTGTATTAGGTCTTACCGTCTCTGTGTGAACTAGTGCAAGCCATATGCATACTCCTCTTCATCTGCAAGCAGTCTCTTCTTTGCTTGTCTTCTTTGGTTAACCTGCTGTTCAATTTTATTGGCTGTAATATCAGCCGCAGCAACTCTTTTGTCATCGATGTCCTTCAATATTGAATAGGTGAAAGCTCCTGGATGAAATCCTAGCCTCTGTAGAGTTTTTATTCTTCCAAGATTACCATTGTTAAAAACTAAACAAGCATCATATGCAGCAATTTCAACAATAATTGTTGAAACAAATGTTGTTTTTGGGCAACGTTTCCAAATCAGTGAGTTGTAACTTTCATTAGGGTTTTGTGTCTTTCCATGCACACACTTTCGTAGGAGGTCTGGCTCTGCTAAACACCTAAATGTTGGTTTTATAGCACTTAAAACAGCCACAGGTAAACTGTGCTTGTGTGAATAGTTCATGCCATCACGCTCAGCCTGCTTGAATTTGCACCACGATATGTCACACAAATTATGTACAGGTTTGTCATCTGTGGATAGTTTATGAAAATAAATAGACCACACAGCCTTCTGCATGTTATTCAAATTTCCACTGTTGTCCCTTATTGCCTTGCCATAGTACACTTGTAAAGAATGAATTTCTTTGTCTGTGAGTCTGTTGGGACCACCTAAAAGTTTTCCATCCTCAAGTTTCCTGCCCTTCAATTCACGTTTCAATTTTAAAAGTCTGCCTCCCATTCGTTTTTGCACATGTCCAACACATTCCAACTTTTCTATAGCACAATGGGGACCATAAGGTTCACTTTCCAAAACAGTTTTGAAGGAGCTGGAGTCACCATCACCAAGGTATTTTGTGTATCTAACACCGTACTTTTCCACACTTCGATGGAACATAAGTTTCATAGCTGCAGGTTCCATTCCACCACTAGAACCAGAATAATTTCTACAGCACACTTTCTTGTGTTCAACCTGCCACTTATTTTCTTCCACTTCACCAGCTCTCTTTCCGAGTACACAGCTATAGCAATATTTGCTCATTACCTGAACGTCAAGAATTTTTCCAGTATCAACACTAATGACAGATGATACTCCATACAGTGATGTATGTCCACGCTTCATCCACGTTCCATCACATGACACACACAAATCGGTGTCTGGCGTGTTATCTGCTTCTGTCTTTAGTTCACTATTCATCTTCACAGCTTCCTTTGCAGAGGACTTCAAGTTTTCTTCCACTTCCTCTTGAAGAGCACTTAGCAGTGTTTTATTTCCAGTGGTGTACCTAGCACTTGGTTGTGGCATGTTCATGATCCCACAAAACAGTCTGGTACCTTCCCTGCCTATGCCCAAACATCTCATGCCATATATTAAACGCATATTTGCTTCATATATCCGGTTACTTGATGCCGAAGTTCTAAAAGCAGTGTCTGAATGACAGCTTTCACAAGTAAGATGCAACATACACACTATTCCAATTCTGTTTTCTTCGTCATATAATCTCAAACTTTTTGCACCACAGTCAGCACATACACAAGCAGATGATATAATATCAGATAGTATTTTCAAATCAATAAGCCTAAAACCACTAGTAGCTTGAGTGTCTGAGCCACAATCATCAAGTGATTGACAGCTGTCAATTTTCCTTCTCGAAGCACTCGCTTTCTTGGTTGAAGTATCGTTTCCATTTGTTATTATGGGGCTGGTTTTCAAGTTGTCTTTACTACATCGAGAAGCTTGACACTTTCTAACCTTTTTAAACACCTTACTAGAACGCGGCATGCTGCAAAATATAATAACAAGTCTACTTACAACTTTCGTAAAAATGTATTCCAAACAAACACTCGTAAACAAACGCTATAAATCAAAGAATATAAAACCAGCGGCAGAGATATTATTCCACAGCCTTCTTGATGTAGTACACAAACGTTCCCTGCATTGTGACTGCACAAAACTGGAAAAAAACGCAGTATAAATAGATATACGAGAGGATGAAGACCAAGATGGGGGGGCGTCGCCCTGTGCAAGCTATTACAAATTATTATTTTTTTCCCCCTTAGAAGCGGAATTGGAACGTAATATTTGGTAATTGAAATTTCAATACCATGTAGTAAATGAAGAGCCAATAAAATTTTTTTCACAAATTTGGTCATTTTCATGTACGTCCCCCCTTAACTTTCTTGTTAATTAAACCCATTCCTCGCACTTATAAATAACAGATGCAATCTTAATTAACTTGAATTTGAAAACTAAAATTCTGGCACCTGTGTATCGAAATATCGATATTTCACGTACGATGTGTTGTCAATATCAGAAAGTTAGCGCTGTTGACGGGTTGTCGAAATATCGATACTTCTGCCACAACATAGCAATACACAAAGTCCAAAGTTTTACCCCATAAACAGATATCTCGATACAAACATTGCATTGTCGAGTGCCATTATTATTTTATATTACCTCGTTCTCGCAATTATCGCTACATATTTGAAGTTGTGTTTTCGGAAGTGTAGTAGAATATAATTCTGTTTTCACAGTGTGAAAGAGTCTTACCACTTTTTGAGCTTTCAGCACGTCGAATTCTATCTCTTTGGCTGTGCATAGCAAGTATACGTGGCACAAAAAAGAAAAAGACGTCCGATTCCATTGTTGGTCGGAAGGAAGGGGGGGGGGGAGAAAAAAGGGTGGGCGTGTGGATGGAATAACAAGGTTTCCGATGTGGGGAAATAGTACACAGCAGCATTAAGAGAATAATTTTTAACATAAATAGCGTGCTAGTTCTTCACTTATTCACATCGGCATTCTCCAAAAACAGTTCTGAAACTTATACTACAGCATAAAAAAATAGAAAAAAATTGTCACCCAATTGTGAAAATGAACAAAAATCTAAAGGACGAGATTGGCCTTTGCGGTGGGCGGAGACGTGAGAAGGGAAAGCCGGCCAGAGTGGCCAAGCGGTTCTAGGCGCTACAGTCTGGAACCGCGCGACTGCTACGGTCGCAGGTTCGAATCCTGCCTCGGACATGGATGTGTGTGATGTCCTTAGGTTAGTTAGGTTTAAGTAGTTCTAAGTTCTAGGGGACTGATGACCTCCGATGTTAAGTCCCATAGTGCTCACAGCCATTTGAACCATTTTTATGAAGGGAAATGACGTAATCGGCTCTCGGCGGTACCAACAGAAACTGCAATGTTTAGCGTCAGCACGCAATGTTGACACTACGACTGCTAGGTCGCTGGCGTTGGCAGAAATGAAAAAACAGGGAAGTCGACTCGAAGAGCTCCGGACAAGTCCGATGTGTCACGAAACCGAACGACGGACGCACCGGACACCTTTTATTGTGTCACTTACATGCAGTTATGATTGTTAGCAAAGTGCTCATCGCCGAGTGTGAACGTGCCTCGTTTTGCTTTCAGTTGTCGTTCTAAGGAGGATAGGAATGATGCTAGCTAGTTGATGAACAGAATATCTAATAATAAAACAAGCAGCTGTAAAAGCGTAAGTATATTCACGATGTGAGGCCGATATTTTTATGGGTGGATACGTCGGTATGATTCTCGTCGATATATCCATATCTTTCATCGATGTATCGAGCGTATGTTACGATATTTTTTAAATATCTCTGTATGATATTCCCGATATTTTTAAAAATATGAGTAGTCCTAGGAAGTACGGAGGTATCTGATTATATCGATATCGATATTTATCTTCCGACGTCCCAGCCGTGGCCCAGCCATCCGGGACGTCTTCGGCGTAGGAGCACCTGCCTCGCCCCTGCAGGCTGTAAGGCCGCGGGCCCGCTGGAGCTGGAGGCTCCAGATGTGTGAGCCGTGGGAACCCGGACAGCTGTCTGCCAGCGCGCCTCATTGTCTTTTTATGGCGCCTCTGGTTGGCTGTGTGCGTGCGTGTGTGTGCGTGTGCGTGTGCGTGCGTACACAGCCCGAGCTGAGTCTTCCTGCCGGCAGCGCACTGCTCCCAGAGAATGGCCCCACCATTACGTGCGCTACTGCACGGGGACTCCCAGCAGAGGCGGCGGGAGGCTCGCGAACCCCCGGCACGGGCCACCTGGTAATACAGAGTCTCAACGAAGAGCGCATGCAGTTCTCCGTGGGTGGCGGCCTAAGAGCATGCGCATATCGGCACATACAGGGTGATTCTGTGATGGCGTCACAAACTTTCAGGAACGTTGGAGACGGGTAGATGTATCAGTTTGGGGTAACGCATCCTGATGCGGAAACGACTGAGTCGAAAGGTATATGCGAAAATCATTCAGACACCTCTGACAGTAGAGTACATCTACCGGTACTGTTATTGCTAAGAACACTACTGCCTATTAAAATTGCTACACCAGGAACAAATGAAGATGATGAATGAGCATTCATTGGACAAATATATTATACTAGAACTGACATGTGATTACATTTTCACGCAATTGGGGTGCATAGATCCAGAGAAATCAGTACCCAGGACAACCACCTGTGGCCGTAATAACGGCCATGATACGCCTGGGCATTCAGTCAAACAGAGCTCGGATGGCGTGCACAGGCACAGCTGCCCATGCAGCTTCAACACAATACCACAGTTCACCAAGAGTAGTGACTGGCGTATTGTGACGAGCCAGTTGCTCGGCCACCATCGACCAGACGTTTTCAGTTGGTGAGAGATCTCGAGAATGTGCTGACCAGGGCAGCAGTCGAACATTTTCTGTATCCAGAAAGTTCCGTACAGGACCTGCAACATGCGGTCGTGCATTGTCCTGCTGAAATGAGGGCTTTCGCATGGATCGAATGAAGGGTAGAGCCACGGGTCGTAACACATCTGAAATGTAACGTCCACTGTTCAAAGAGCTGTCAATAGGGACAAGAGCTGACCGGGACGTGTAACCAATGGCACCCCATACCATCACGCCGGATGATACGCCAATACGGCGATGACTAATACGCTTCCAATGTGCATTCACCGCGATGTCGCCAAACACGGATGCGACTATCGTGATGCTGTAAACAGAACCTGTATTCATCCGGAAAAATGACGTTTTTCCATTCGTGCACCCATGTTTGTCGTCGAGTACTCCATCGCAGGCGCTCCTGTCTGTGATGCAGCGTCAAGGGTAACCGCAGCCACGGTCTCCGAGCTGATAGTTCGTGATGCTGGAAACATCGTCGAATTGTTCGTGCAGATGGTTGTTGTCTTTCAAACGTCCCCATCTGTTGACTCAGGCATCGAGACGTGGCTGCACGATCCGTTACAGCCATGGCGTTGGGATCCAGCACGGCGTTCCGTATTACCCTCATGAACCCACCGATTCCATATTCTGCAAACAGTCATTAGTCGCAATCGCGATAGGCTACAATCCGACCTTTATCAAAGTCGGAAACGTGATGGTACGCATTTCTCCTCCTTACACGAGCCATCACAACAACGTTTCACCAGGCAACGCCGCTCAACTGCTGTTTGCGTATGAGAAATCGGTTGGAAACGTTTCTCATGTCAACACGTTGCAGGTATCGCTACCGGCGACAACCTTGTGTGAATGCTCTGAAAAGCTAATCATTTGTATATCATAGCATCTTCTTCCTGTCGGTTAAATTTCGCGTCTGTAGCACGTCATCTTCGTGGTGTAGCAATTTTAATGGCCAGTAGTGTAGGACGCTAGGTAAAATTCACAGGTGCCGGTACGGACAACAAAAATAAAAAAAAGTCCAGTAAATATCCGCACTGATCATCTTTCCTACTGTGAAATATACTGAAGTTGCAAAGAAACGGGTACACCTGCCTAATATCGTGTAGGGCCCCCGTGAGTACGCAAGAGTGCCGCAACACGACGTAGCATGGACTCGGCTAATGTCTGAAGCAGCGCTGAAGGTAACTGACACCACGAATCTTGCAGGACTGTCCGTAAATCCGTAAGAGTACGAGGGATTGGAGAGCTCATCTGAACAGCATGTGGCAAGGCATCACAGATATGCTCAATAAAGTTCGTATCTGGAGAGTTTAGTAGCCAGCGGAAGTGTTTAAACTCGGTAGAGTGTTCCTGGAGACACACTGTAGAAATTCTGGACGTGTGGGTTGTCACATTGTCCTGCTGGAATTGCCCAAGTCCGTCGGAATGCACAATGGAAGCAGGTGATCAGACAGCACGTTTACTTACGTGCCATCTGTCAGAGTCGTATCTAGACGTATCAGGGGTCCATATCACTCCAACTGCACACGCCCCACACAATTACAGAGTCTCCATCAGCTTGAACACTCCGCTGCTGACATGCTGGGTCCATGGACTCATGAGGTTGTCTCCATACCCGTATACGTCCGTTCACTCGGTACAATTTCAGACAAGAATCGTCCGACCAGGCAACATGTTTCCAGTCATCAACTTTCCGATGTCGCTGTTGATGGACCCAGGGGATCCATAAGCATTTTGTGGTGCAGTCATTAAGGGTACACGAGTCGGCCTTCTGTCCCGAAAGGCCATATCGATGATATTTCGTTGAATAGTTCGCACGCTAACACTTGATGGGCCAGCAATGAAAGCTGCAGCAATTTCCGGAAGGGTTGCACTTCTGTCATGTTGAACGTGTCAGTCGTCGTTTGTCCCGTTCTTGCAGGATCTTTTTCCCGCGGCAGCGATGTCGGAGATTTGACTTTTTACCGGATTCCTGATATCACGGTACTATCGTGAAACGGTCGTACGGGAAAATCCCGAATTCATCGCTACCTCGGAGATGCTATGGTTCAAATGGCTCTGAGCACTATGCGACTTAGCTTCTGAGGTCATCAGTTCCCTAGAACTTAGAACTACTTAAACCTAACTAACCTAAGGACATCACACACATCCATGCCCGAGGCAGGATTCGAACCTGCGACCGTAGCGGCCGCTCGTTTCCAGACTGTAGCGCCTAGAACCGCACGGCCGGCTGGAGATGCTATGTTCCATCGCTCGTGCGCCGACTATAACACCACGTTCAGACTCAGTTAAATGTTGTTGACCTGCCATTGAAGCAGCAGTAACATAACTTAGATACGCGCTGCCGACCTCAGCTCCCGCCTGTTTACGGATCTACGTATTTGATGATGTTTGGTTTGTGGGGAGCTCAACTGCGCAGTCATCAGCGCCTCAGATCTCTGTATTTGAACACGCATGCCTACACCAGTTTCTATGGCGCTTCAGTGTACATCCGAACGAAAAGACCAGAAAGTTGCTCACGTCACACATTACTGAAGAAAGCAAATACAAATAATCCGCTGAATTACTTACCCATACCACCAACGTCGGCCCGCAGTAGGATTTTATTACATATACTGTGTTCGACCATTACGAATTATCTCAAAGATAAAGTTATGTGTATGAAGATAGTAACTGTTCTCGAAAGAACAGATAGCATTGATGACCGTGCAGCTTCTCTAGAATAAATAATAATTAATTGAAACCCTCAGCTGCCGACAGGTGTTGGTGATATACCTCGATGGGGACAACTGAAAATGTGTGCCCCGACCGGGACTCGAACCCGGGGTCTCCTGCTTACATCGCAGACGCTCTGTCCATCTGAGCCACCGAGGACGCAGATGAATAGCGCGACTGCAGGGACTTATCCCTTTCACGCTTCTCGTGAGCCCCACATTCCCAACTCTCCACAATCTACGTAAGTAATGTATCTATAACATATTTGCCCATCCACTCATTACTCGCACACACTAAGGTGACGAATTCCGTAAGAAAGAGTTATTCATCTGCGTCCTCGGTGGCTCAGATGGACAGAGCGTCTGCGATGTAAGCAGGAGACCCCGGGTTCGAGTCCCGGTCGGGGCACACATTTTCAGCTGTCCCCATCGAGGTATATCACCAACACCTGTCGGCAGCTGAGGGTTTCAATCAATTATCATTTATCAAAGATAAAGGTCTATTGACACACAATCACGACAGATTCAAAAAGTACCGTTCTTGTGGAACACAACTACTGACGAAGTAATGAGTGCTATCGACGGGGTATGTCAAAATGATTCCATAGTTCTAAATCTCAAACTGATCCCATATTTCTAAATCTTGTTACCGCTCCTCACTAGATACTTCTAATCAAACTATGGAGTATCGAATCAGTTGTGTGACTAGGGCCGGGATTTCCTCTCACAAAGGTCACATTACGAATTAATCGACCGAAAATCATCGAGTAAAACAGAATTGATATGTGGCGTTCCCATGGAAGTGTTACAGGCCCTCTGCTGTTCCTGATCTACGTAAACAATTTTGAAGGTAATCAGAGCAGCACCCCTCTTAGACTGTCTGCAGATGATGCTGTCATCTGCCGCCTAGTAAAGTCATCATGAGATCAAAACCAGTTGCAAAAAGACTCGGGCAGTATAGCTGAATTTGAGGTCATGCATTTGACTACAGAAAGAAATCTGTTAAATTTCGATTACACAATAAATCACACAAATCTAAGACCTGTCAATTCGACTAAATATGTAGTAATTATGATTAGGAACTACTGAAGCTGACACGATCACAGACGTAATGTTGTGGGAAAGGCAAACTCAAAGACAACGTTTTGTTTCCAGATTATTCTCTCCTTTATCGTATAATGAAGTCATTGGAAGATCAAAACAAATTGCAAAACGGTTTAGAAAAGATATCTGTATGGTGCGAAAATTGACAGTTGAGCCTAAATAATGAAAAGTGTGAGGTCATCTACAAGACTGCTAAAACAATCCTTTAAACTTCGGCAACACGATAAATCAGTCAGGTGTAAAGGCCGTAAATTCAACTAAATATTTACGAATTACAATTACGAAAAACTTAAATTGGAAAGAACAGATAGAAAATTTTGTGGAGAAGACGAACCAAAGATTATGTTTTATTGGCAGATCATTTAGAAGATGCAACAGGTCTACTAAAGAGACTGCCCACAGTACGCTTGTTCGTCTCCTGCTCTACTGTTTGTCATCGTTACCAGATATAATTGACGGAGGACAGCAAAAATATCAAAAACAGAGCAGCTCGCCTTTTATTATCGCGAAGTAGGGGAGACAGTGTCACGGATATGCTAAGCGAGTTGGGATGGCAGTCATTAAAACAATGCCGTTTTTCGTTGTTGCGAGATCTCGCCACGAAATTTCAGTCACCAACTTTCTCCTCTGAATGTGAAAATGTGTTATTGTCACTCAACTACATGGGGAGAAATGACAATCATTATAAAATTACAGAAACCAGATCTCGAACAGAAGGATTTAAGTGTTTATTTTTTCGACACACTGTTACAGAGAGGAATGGCAGAGAAATGGTCTGAAAGTGGTTCCAAGAACCCTCTGCCAGGCACTTAATTGTGAATTGCAGAGTAATGATACAGATGCACATATCTTATAATGAGCGCTCACAGCTCTTAAGGCAGGTTTTTTACAGCACACGTTTACTAGAATTTTTTTCATATTTCGGTCCATATCAGCACCTCTGAGAGTTGCCTACCCTACTATCCTAGCAACAACAGTACCGGCACATTTATTCTTCTCTCAGAAGGGTCGGATCGGTTTTCGTTCTAAGTTTCAACTCCATCGTTTCCGGACTCTAGTCGCTTATCTCCAGTTGATACATTCATAGTATGAAATTTTCTCTCTGTAGCGCAATGTGCGCTGATACGAAACTTCCTGGCATATTAAAACTGTGTGCCAGACCGAGATTCCAACTCTGGACCTTCGCCTTTCGCAGGCAAGTGCTCTACCATCTGAGCTACCCAAACAAGACTCACGCCCCGTCCTCACAGCTTTACTTTTTCAGGAGAGTTTCTGTGACGTTTGGGAGGTAGGAGACGAGGTACTCGAGGAAGTAAAGCTGTGAGGACGGGGCGTCACTCGTGCTTGGGTAGCTCAGATGGTAGAGCACTTGCCTGCGAAAGGCGAAGGTCCAGAGTTCGAGTCTCGGTGTGGCACGCAGTTTTAATCTGCCAGGAAGTTTCATACATTCACACTTCCCCATCGTCCCTGAAAGTCTCCAACATTATCACGAAATCATCCCGTATGTCCGCGGAAATCTGCATCAACAGTCACTTTGCAGATAAAAGTCCGCTCTCGTGGGGATATCGCCGGGTACACTGCCTGCTCAGAAGTGCCCTGACGCCTGTTAGTGGCTGTTGACAGGGGGCGTGTCCAACCCTCCCCTTCATCACGACTTGACCACGGTTGGGGAGACTTCCAGTGAAGTGTCTGAACGTCTGTGGGAGAATGACGGCCCATTCTTTCTCAACAGCCGAAGCCAGAGAGCGCATTCATGTTGGACACTGGGGTCGGAAGCGAAGTCGGCGTTCTGATTCATCTGAAAAGTGTTCCGCTGGGTTCACGTCTGGACAGTGAGCACGCCAGTCCAGTTCAGCAACGTTATTCTCCGCAAACCACTGCCTCACAGATGCTGAAAGCAACGGTCATCCTCTCCGTAGTGTTCTTCTACTGCACGCAATACGTAACTCTGCAAAATGTCTTCACATCCTTCTGCATTTAGCGTTTTCTTAAACCACAATAAGGGGACCATACCTAACCACGAATAAACACCAACATACCACGAGGCAACAATCTCCGTACTTCACTGTTGGCACCAAACGTGACGAAAGGTAACATTTTCCAAGCAATCGCCAAACCAAACCGGCATAGCGTCATTCATCACTCACATCACCCGATGCCAGTCATCCACTAGGCAGCGCTGCCGTTCCTTACATCACAGCCGTCCGCTGTGACCGAGCGGCTCTAGGCGTTACAGTCTGGAACCGCGAGACCGCTACGGTCGCAGGTTCGAATCCTGCCTCGGGCATGGATGTGTGTGATGTCCTTAGGTTAGTTAGGTTTAAGTAGTTCTAAGTTCTAGGGGACTGATGAGCACAGATAGTCGCATAGTGCTCAGAGCCATTTGAACAATATTTGTAACCATCGCGGTCAAATAGTTACAGCACTGAGGAGTACTTAGCGACAAGATTGTGGGTGCACGAAATACAACGAGACAGATTATGGCAGCTAGAGCCATTTGAACCTTACATCAGGTCAGGAGTAGCTTCACACTAATCAGTGACCACAGATACTTAGAAGGAGCTCCTAGGCCACTGTACCCCAGTCTTGTAACTCCCTACATACAGTTATTGTGCCACATGGACTGCTGGTAACATCTGGCAGCTCACGAGTGATTACTTCCTCTGATTTGACACCATTTTTTGGTGGCCACCCTCTGTGATGGATGTTGTTTGCCAGCTCTCGGTTTTTGCCTGTGGTTGTGACTGTGCGCACTTCAGAGCCTTGTTACCAGCTATCGATGTGGAAGGATTGAAATGTCCCTGATGGATCTGAAACTCAGGTGAGATCCAGTGACTAGACCACATTCGAAGTCTCTGAGCCATCCTCATCAACACATAGTGCTGCTACCGCTTCTCTAGTAATGCCACAGTACTGACCTGTCATGACAACTAGTGGTCCGTTCCACGTTACATGCGAGGTGTGCGGGAAAAGTAATGAGACTGGCTTTTATCTGACAAACTTTTATTTTATTTTCATCAATTAACACTATTGTTCCCCTCAGCAGCTATACACTGGCGGAGTCTTTGTTCCCAGTCTCGGTAGCAGCGCTGAAAGGCCGTGACCAGCACACCAGTCGCCAAACATGAAGCGCGAAGATCGATAAGTAGGCGCAGGATCGAGCGCGACTGTCATAGGAGAGGCCAGAGACACATCCACAAGCAACATGCCGCCAATGCCCTCTCAACAACGTGTAATTTGGCCGCCGCTGCTGACTGGAGGGCTCACTCACTCACTCATCCAGTTTGGAGACTGTCAGTCTACTCGCAGAGCGGGTGTAGTTCGTCACAGGCTACGACAGTACGTAGCGACCAGATCAGTGACCGTAGCAGAACTAGTTTTACTGACATTAGAACAGTCTGCAGACCGCAAACCACACGACACGGAGTTTGAGCCGCTTTATGCGGCCGCGTCGTCTGCAGATACCGGCTGTCTCTTCTCGAATACACGCAGCATCATCCCGCGGACCTACATCTGTGCTCTGCTAACCTCTCTCAAGTGCGTGGGACCTACCGTTCCTTCCAGTTCAGCTGTGATACAAGTTTACACTGTCTGTCACATTTTTTTTTTTTTTTTTTTTTTTTTGTCATCAGTCTACTGACTGGTTTGATGCGGCCCGCCACGAATTCCTTTCCTGTGCTAACCTCTTCATCTCAGAGTAGCACTTCCAACGTACGTCCTCAATTATTTGCTTGGCGTATTCCAATCTCTGTCTTTCTCTACAGTTTTTGCCCTCTACAGCTCCCTCTAGTACCATGGAACTCACTCCCTCATGTCTTAGCAGATGTCCTATCATCCTGTCCCTTCTCATTATCAGTGTTTTCCACATATTCCTTTCCTCTCCGATTCTGCGTAGAACCTCCTCATTCCTTACCTTATCAGTCCACCTAATTTTCAACATTCGTCTATAGCACCACATCTCAAATGCTTCAATTCTCTTCTCTTCCGGTTTTCCCACAGTCCATGTTTCACTACCATACGATGCTGTACTCCAGACGTACATCCTCAGAAATTTCTTCCTCAAATTAAGGCCCGTATTTGATATTAGTAGACTTCTCTTGGCCAGAAATGCCTTTCTTGCCATAGCGAGTCTGCTTTTGATGTCCTCCTTGCTCCGTCCGTCATTGGTTATTTTACTGCCTAGGTAGCAGAATTCCTTAACTTCATTGACTTCGTGACTGTCAATCCTGATGTTAAGTTTCTCGCTGTTCTCATTTCTACTACTTCTCATTACCTTCGTCTTTCTCCGATTTACTCTCAAACCATACTGTGTACTCATTGGACTGTTCATTCCGTTCAGCAGATCATTTAATTCTTCTTCGCTTTCACTCAGGATAGCAATGTCATCAGCGAATCTTATCATTGACATCCTTTCACCTCGTATTTTAATTCCACTCCTAAACCTTTCTTTTATTTCCAACATTGCTTCCTCGATGTACAGATTGAAGAGTAGGGGTGAAAGGCTACAGCCTTGTCTTACACCCTTCTTAATACGAGCACTTCGTTCTTGATCGTCCACTCTTATTATTCCCTCTTGGTTGTTGTACATATTGTATATGACCCGTCTCTCCCTATAGCTTACCCTACTTTTTTCAGAATCTCGAACAGCTTGCACCATTTTATATTGCCGAACGCTTTTTCCAGGTCGACAAATCCTATGAAAGTGTCTTGATTTTTCTTTAGCCTTGCTTCCATTATTAGCCGTAACGTCAGAATTGCCTCTCTCGTCCCTTTACTTTTCCTAAAGCCAAACTGATCGTCACCTAGCGCATTCTCAATTTTCTTTTCCATTCTCCTGTATATTATTCTTGTAAGCAGCTTCGATGCATGAGCTGTTAAGCTGATTGTGCGATAATTCTCGCACTTGTCAGCTCTTGCCGTCTTCGGAATTGTGTGGATGATGCTTTTCCGAAATTCAGATGGTATGTCGCCAGACTCATGTATTCTACACACCAACGTGAATAGTCGTTTTGTTGCCACGTCCCCCAATGACTTTAGAAATTCTGACTGAATGTTATCTATCCCTTCTGCCTTATTTGACCGTAAATTCCGATTCTAATACTGGATCCCCTATCTCTTCTAAATCGACTCCTGTTTCATCTTCTATCACATTACACAAATCTTCACCCTCATAGAGGCTTTCAATGTATTCTTTCCACCTATCTGCTCTCTCCTCTGCATTTAACAGTGGAATTCCCGTTGCATTCTTAATGTTATCACTGTTGCTTTTAATGTCACCAAAGGTTGTTTTGACTTTCCTATATGCTGAGTCTGTCCTTCCGACAATCATATCTTTTTCGATGTCTTCACATTTTTCCTGCAGCCATTTCGTCTTAGCTTCCCTGCGCTTCCTATTTATTTCGTTCCTCAGCGACTTGTATTTCTGTATTCCTGATTTTCCCGGATCATGTTTGTACTTCCTCCTTTCATCAATCAACTGAAGTATTTCTTCTGTTACCCATGGTTTCTTCGCAGCTACCTTCTTTGTACCTATGTTTTCCTTCCCAACTTCTGTGATGGCCCTTTTTAGAGATATCCATTCCTCTTCAACTGTACTGACTGTTGCGCTATTCCTTATTGCTATATCTATAGCGTTAGAGAACTTCAAACGTATCTCGTCATTCCTTAGTACTTCCGTATCCCACTTCTTTGCGTATTGATTCTTCCTGACTAATCTCTTGAACTTCAGCCTACTCTTCATCACTACTATATTGTGATCTGAGTCTATATCTGCTCCTGGGTACGCCTTACAATCCAGTATCTGGTTACGGAATCTCTGTCTGACCATGACGTAATCTAATTGAAATCTTCCCGCATCTCCCGGCCTTTTCCAAGTATACCTCCTCCTCTTGTGATTCTTGAACAGGGTATTCGCTATTACTAGCTGAAACTTGTTACAGAACTCAATTAGTCTTTCTCCTCTTTCATTCCTTGTCCCAAGCCCATATTCTCCCGTAACCTTTTCTTCTACCCCTACATCTGCATTCCAGTCGCCCATGACTATTAGATTTTCGTCCCCCTTTACATACTGCATTATCCTTTCAATATCCTCATACACTTTCTCTATCTGTTCATCTTCAGCTTGCGACGTCGGCATGTATACGTGAACTATCGTTGTCGGTGTTGGTCTGCTGTCGATTCTGATTAGAACAACCCGGTCACTGAACCATTCACAGTAACACACCCTCTGCCCTACCTTCCTATTCATAACGAATCCTACACCTGTTATACCATTTTCTACTGCTGTTGATATTACCCGATACTCATCTCACCAGAAATCGTTGTCTTTCTTCCACTTCACTTCACGGACCCCTACTATATCTAGATTGAGCCTTTGCATTTCCCTTTTCAGATTTTCTAGTTTCCCTACCACGTTCAAGCTTCTGACATTCCACGCCCCGACTCGTAGAACGTTATCCTTTCGTTGATTATTCAATCTTTTTCTCATGGTAACCTCCCCCTTGGCAGTCGCCTCCCGGAGATCCGAATGGGGGACTATTCCGGAATCTTTTGCCAATGGAGAGGTCATCATGACACTTCTTCACTTACAGGCAACATGTCCTGTAGATACACGTTACGTGTCTTTAATGCAGTGGTTTCCATTGCCTTCTGCGTCCTCATGTCGTTGATCATTGCTGATTCTTACGCCTTTAGGGGCAATTTCCCACCCCTAGGATAAGAGAGTGCCCTGAACCTCTATCCGCGCCTCCGCCCTCTTTGACAAGGCCGTTGGCAGAATGAGGCTGACTTCTTATGCCGGAAGTCTTCGGCCGCGAATGCTGATTATTTATCAAAATTTAGGCAGTGGTGGGGATCGAACCCGGGACCGAAGACGTTTTGATTATGAATCAAGGACGCTACCCTTTTTTTTTATATACAAATAGATAAAAGGAAGGCCGTTCCTCTTCGGCTACATAAACAGAATAATAGGAAGTTGTCCCGTTACGACAAAGGATGCTCCATACTATAGCCCGCTGCGAATTTTTCGATGACTGTCTTCTCGTTGCTGTGTTGTTTCCGTTGTTTGTTCAATCTCATAAAAAAAAGGAACTGGGAAGAGGTGCTATGGTTATCTTCTCATGTCATCGATAATCCAGCTGCGAGGCGGATTATGAAATACGCTCCAAAGAAAATTAGAAAAATATTGCCTATATTTAGGGTTCTTGACGATCGTACAATGTCGTTCGTTGAGGTAATACCAAAAATCGGGTACTGTCTTTTCGCCATTACCGAAGAAGTGGTGAACAGCGTGGCCGCTGATCCACGTCACAGAGTTAGCTTTTGCTCTTGGGAAATAAACCTTATCGGGGAGAAGAAGTGATCGGGTAGTTATCCTGTCGGGAGTACTGCGTGTGAGAAAAGCCAATATCTCACGCACCAAATACCAAACGTCCTTTGCCGACCCGCATTCGAAACGATGTTCATCCGTGTCAATCACTTGGCATGTGGCACATAAGGGTGGATCAGGGAGGTGGATGTGATGTAGGCGGGACTGGCACAACTGTTTCCCATTAACAGTTACGTACCATGCAGATTGCACGTCAGTTTCAAGGGTGGTGGCATTCACTGCGTGCCACACAGCACACCACTTTATTATAGTGGGGTGTTTGCTTTCAATCACATTCGGCGTCCTGTTCATTTGCATGGCAGCATATATCGCCCTCGTCATCATCAAGCGTGTGGGTAGTAGTGCGGTGCGGATGTAGCTTAATTCAAGGAAGAATTGGCTAACGTAGAAGAAAGGTGCTGGCATGTCCGATATCATCACAGGGGGTGCGAGTGAGATTGGTCGTAAGGCCTCCAGTAAGAGACTTGTGAGGCACGTCGGACTTGGTCGCCACAGTTGCAGGTGACAGCTGACGAACAGGGCCTTCGCTCTGTTCTGAACATGACAAAGGCCTAAACCCCGCCTGATCTTCGGAAGGGTTAGGGACTCGTCATGAATCTTAAATAACATGCCCGTATTAACAAAGGATCCCAAAACCGCCAACATGCGGTGAGCCAGGGTAGGTGGTATGGGGAGTATCTGTGCAAAATGGGGGATACGTGACGCCAAATAGACGTTAGCATATCGTGTCCAGAGGAGTGGTTCCAAGACGAGGACGTACAATATCGCCGAAAGAGGGCAGCCTTGTCGCACCGATCGCTGGATCTGTATCGGCGGCGTGAGACGGCCATTATATAACACCTCGGACGTCGCGCCGCGTAGGAGACGCATCAGTGCCTTAACTATGGCGTCCGGATACCGCATGTGTCGCAGTACCTCCAGCAAAAATGTGTGGTCGACTCTGTCAAAGGCCTGGCTAAGGTCGAGTGAGGCCAAAACTCCTGGCAGTTGGCGAGCTTCGGCTAGTGCGATCATATCTCTATATCGGCACAAAGCAGTGCGAATATTATGGTCACCACCTAACGATGCCTGGTCCTGCGACACAACACATCGTACTGATCGCTTTAGGCGTGCCGCCAGAAGCCGGGTGAAAATCTTCAAGTCACTGTTGAGTAAGGTCAAGGGCCGATAGTCACTGGTCCTGGATCCGCCTCGTGATTTGTGTATGGGCACAATCAGTCCTTCTAGGAAGGCCCCAGGTATCTGTGTCGTGGGAGACATAAGATCGCGGCAAATATCAGTCCATGCTGGTGCCAGCAATTGTTGATACGTCTGATAAAATTCCAGAGGAAGGCCATCAGGTCCCGGGGACTTATGAGCAGCCCCAGCCTGTATTGCTTCAATGATTTCCTCTTCCGTTACATCTGCAGTCAAATCCGCCGCCGCTGTCGGAGAGACCGTGCCATAAGTGAGTGAGAGACTTCGGCGATCACCTCTGGGGGATGTCGATGTTCCGAGTACGGCCTAGTGTAGTGAGCATGAAGGGCGGTTCCTATGTCGCGCTGGGTATCAAGGCGTCGTCCGTCTTCCGTCGTGGTAGCTTGGATCAGTGTCCTGCGTCGGCGCCGTCGTTCTGCAATGACGTGGTACATCGACGGTTCCTCCTGGGCCACTCTGTCTTGACGATCGCACCCTCAAGGTGGCAACGTGTTAATCTGATGATCTGCGGCTTGGCACGGTTGACCGTCACCTACCTTGCAGGTGAGTACGGCAATGTTGTAGATTCCTTTAACATGCTTTAGGAAGAGTCCATGGTATATCTCTTCCATACTGCAACATCTCGGCCGTAGCCTATCAAGGTCTTCTGGAGGGCTGGTTTGGCGCAGAGTAACCACCACGACAGTGTAGACCGGTAGGTGCCACGCCGGCGGCTACAAGAGTCCCGCGTGTTCTCTATAAGGCGGCGGCATTCCTGAGAAGCGAGGTGGGCGACGTTCAACTTCCAAGGACCACGGCTGTGCCGTACCTTCTGGCGACCGAGGGTAATACCGCAGATGTAGGCCTCGTGGTGAGAAAAAGCTGTGGGCCAAACTTCGGCAGCTCTTGTCCCACAGCCATGGAGCGCGAGATGTAAATCCGGTCGATGCGGCTGGAGGAATGGCTGGTGTAGTGAGTAAATCCGGGCCGATCGCCACAAACATGTTCCCACGAGTCCACCAATTGAAGATTATTTATAATTGTCGTAAGTTCTGCGCAGGGAGAATGATGTGGTAACTGATCCTTAGGTGCTTGGCTACAGTTGAAGTCCCCTCCCATTATCAAGGCGTCCTGACGGCCCATAAAGAGGGGCGTGATTGTATGAGCGAAAAAGGTGGATCGTTCGCGACGCCGACCAGATCCTGACGGTGCATAGATGTTAATAAGTTTGACTCCTTGGATAGTAAGAGCCATGCCTCTGGCGTCAGGGAGATACTCGACGTCTTCTACGGATATACCTTCGCGGAGGAGGATCGCCACACCACCCACACCACTGCCATTGGCAGACGCATGTGAGACCCAAGTCTTGTAGCCATAGGGTCCCTTGAAGTCTGCGACATACACTTCTTGAAGGAGCGCAATGTCGATGTCTGCTGCGTTGAGTAGATCCTGTAGCATCGCTAGTTTATATCGGGCACGTATGTTGTTGATGTTAATCGTCGCTAGACGGTACGTTTGGTCAGCCAGGTCGGCAACTGGGTTGTGTAGGAGGCCAGGTGTGGGCGGCAGGGGCGGCCCCACAGAAGCTAACGATAGAGCCGTAGTCACTGTGGTTGGTCGGTGCTGGGTACAGCCGAGGGAGCATCTCTGCCTTCGGCATCGTCCTGGTGCTGTGGCTCATCCTCGACGTCATCCGCCCAAGAATCAGATGCAGCAGTTGGTAACTGTTGAGTAGTGCTGTCAGCAGAGCGCTTGCGCCCATGTTCAGTAGCGGAAGTGATGTTGTCAGACCGAGGCTCAGAAACTGTATTCGCCGTAGCATCGTGACGGGAAGGGTGAGTTGTGATGGAGTCCCGAGTGTCGTCCGACGCCGGATGTTCGTCCGCGTCACACATCCGAAGCAGGCAATCGTTGGATGGCGTATGGCGCCGTTTCTTGCGTTTTCGAGGGGACCGTTGTTTCCGGACATGTTGTTCTGTGTCAGAGTGCTGGCGGCAATCATCTGATGCGATCTCCATTGGTAGGAAGGCAGAGGTCGGGACAATTTCATTTTCTACTTCCATCTTCTCTTTAGGTTCGTCTCGGTGGCACAATTGATCGCCGTCTTGAGGCAGGTCTGCCGATGACGTCGTAGAGGGGGGTATGCTGTCCGCCACACTGTCATCGACCACTGGCTGCAATACGGTGCTACGATCCTGGGCAGGAACAGCTGCTGCGGTTGCAGCCGCTGCATACGTGATGGGGAGTGAAGTAGGCGACGCCGGGGATGGAACTTCACCAACCGGTGTCTGAGTGAGTCGGCGTTGAATGCAGGCTGATCGGACATGTCCTTCCTGGCCACAGCCGGCGCAAGTACGCGGTTGTCCGTCGTACATGACAATGGCTCTGCAGCCGCCAATTACTAAATAGGATGGCACACGCTTCGTCAGTGCAATCTCAAACGTTTGCCATTTTTCAGCCAGGTGGCTTAGCACGTTGCCGTACGGTTTGAAAGCTGCCATCACAACACCTGGCGGGACTTCGAATGGCAGCTCGAAGACCCTCAGAGTGCGAAGGCCTAACCCAGCGTGGTCGATCGTGACAGTTCCTATGTGACCATCAGGATGCTTAAATTTAAGTCCATGAGCGTGTCGGCACACAACATCAGTGCACGCCTTTTCAGTGATCAGTTTTATGTAGACGACAGTTTGTGTTATAGAAAAGTGGATCCCAATTATGTCTTGAGGTGCAATATGAAGATCTTCCCGGATAAAACGTTCAATGTCAAGTGCTCGAGGTCTTGCGTAGTCCGCTGGAAATGTGATCTTAATTGTGGACTTGCGGTACGAGTGCACCATGGCACTACCGAGACACGGACGCGTGACACTCGCCGCAGCGGAAGGTAAACAGTAAACACTCGCGCGCGCGGTGCGCTAACAGGGGGACACAGGCACGACGACCTTGCCCCACCGCTGCTAACAGCGGACTACCCCTAGACCACGGGTACCCTCCTCAGGGAGTCTATCCAAGTTAAGTAAATGTCTCCATTTCACGTAAATAAAGAACCGTATTAATCCACGTGCGCATTTGTTGTAGAAAGAGGATTCCGGCCACCCATAAGAACGTCCTCTCCCTTGCTTCCTTGCTGTACTATACTCTACAGCTTCAACTAGTAGAGCAGTTACCATCTCGATACTACCCTTTGCATGTTCTCCAGGGCCCTAAAATTACATCCTTTTATAACTTTTTCAATTCCAGCAAAACAAAAAAAGTCGCAAGGGTTCAGATCAGGTGAATTGGCAGCTGTGCAACAACAGGAATGACACGTGAGGTAAAAAATTCCGTGATGGAAGTGGTCACGTGACTCGAGCATTGTCATCATGAAACATCCACTGCCCGCAATGTCTAGCCTCAATCATTCACCCTCTTCCCGAACGCCGGCCAGTGTGGCCGTGCGGTTCTAGGCGCTACAGTCTGGATCCGCGCGGCCGCTATGGTCGCAGGTTCGAATCCTGCCTCGTGCATCGATGTGTGTGATGTCCTTAGGTTAGTTAGGTTTAAGTAGTTTCAAAGGTCTCTGTTGGATTCCTTTCATGTTAATTTCTTAAATCTGTTGTCATTTACGGCATAAATTCCTCTTCTAAATTTACTGTGGTGTTTCTGACTCTATGTGGGAGGAGACTGAGCAGTGAAACGTGTTACTTTTACACATAAACAAGAACGATCTGTCACACTACTATACTTTAAAACACAGTTTATATGTAATTCATGTCACACAGTCTCATACGGAACCTACATCCGCTTTCTTTTATATACTGTATATGATAAGATACTGTCAACCCCCTTCCCTTCTGTGTGAGAGGATGAATGAGCAAATGTATTTCTAGTTGCATGCTGGATGGTAGCAGACAAGCCTGTCTGCTAGAGAACAGTAGGACCAACGTTGGAACAGGTAGCTACGCTTTCTAAAAGCAGAGAGGGTTTCTATTCTTAGTATGGTCCTGTCCGTCCCTTGTCATGTTGGTATAGGAAGCTGCCTCTCTGGTCACTTCCGTTTGCATCTGTCAAGCACGTTCGGTAGGAGCCCAGAGCAGTCTGTCCGTGCCAAGTGTCTGAAGTGGTAAGATCTCCAGCTAAGCGCGTGTCTGCTAAGTCCATAGGACAATGGATTTCTTAAGTTCAGCCTAACTGAAAATTTAATCACCTTTATTTCAGGTTTAGCTCTAAAACATCTAATGTTATCTTAAATTGCAACGCAGTGTAATTCGAGAGTGAAGTTCAGAACATATTCTGGTAGTTGCTTTGTCACTACTTTGTGAGTAAAGTGGAACCACGTGTTGATCAGTAACTCTAACTAAGATCATCAATCTTAAATGCGAACGTGCGTGAGATTATAACGTCTCGTCTTGACAATATTTTTCAATATAGCAACTTTTCTTTATGTTCAACCCACGTGGGGTGTACTTTGTGAGACCAGTACCATGTGCTTATACAATTGTTTGACCCCTCAGGTTAATAGTAAGACGTTAGTAACCAGTTCGAGGTTTTTCTTTTGTAAATTGCGTTTCGATGTAATTTATTGTAATTATCAAAATTATTGTGGAGTTGCACTCTTTGTGTAAAGCAAGTTGACCACGTGAAGCATGTGGTGTAATCATCAGAGTAGCCCTCAGCTATTCTTTTCGGGAAGATTTCACAGAGAGTTTGCATGAATTTAGTATACCAGTGTGTGGTAATTACATGACGGACAGGATTGCGCTACGAACGTAACTTCTTTGGGTGAAAATTGAAACGGTTGGTTGTGGTTAACTTCCTCTTGCATATGTTTCAACGTTCTTCGTGTGTTATTTTATGAATGCAGTGTTGTATGTAGTCTCCCAATCTTGGCTCCCTATTTGATGTGTTCTGTAAGGTTACAAACTCACATTTTCAGAATCCTAAATAAGGCACCAGTCTAATTATGAATCAAGTTTAATATGCTGAAATTTCAATGAACAATGTTAAAATAAATTTCCAAATATAAACTGATTTATTTCTTTTTATTTAAATTCTCTTCACATACATATATATCACCGGTTGTCGTATGACGATTAAAAGATAATAATTAATGTTAGTCTGGTTGGGAATTTGGTAAGCTAGACTGGATACCTGGTGAAACAGTTGCTCAGTAATGCAAGGTTAACTTCCCCAGTCAGCTCACAGCTTTTAACCCGCTTTTATTGTCTATCAGTACCGCTTTCATAGCAAATTAAAGCTACAACGCTACAAGTTTAAAGTTTAGGGGACTGATGACCTCAGCAGTTAAGTTCAAAAACGGCTCTGAGCACTATGGGACTTAACTTCTGAAGTCATCAGTCGCCTAGAACTTAGAACCAATTAAACCTAAGTAACCTAAGGACATCACACACAGCCATGCCCGAGGCAGGATTCGAACCTGCGACCATAGCGGTCGCTCGGTTCCTGACTGTAGCGCCTAGAACCGCACGGCCACTCCGGCCGGCAGCAGCAGTTAAGTCCCGTAGTGCTTAGAGCCATTTGAACCATTCTTCCCGAGCCTTTCGAGGACATCTTTGTAAAATACTTCTTTGACAGTCTGTCCTGCAGGAACAAATTCTTCACGCACGATATCCTTACCGCCAAAACAGCAAATGAGTGTTGTCTTAATCTTTGATTTGTTCATTCGGACTTTTTTCTGTCGAACAGATGTTTCAGTGTGTCACTTTGAATCAGGGTCGTATTCACAAGCCCAGGATTCATCGCCTGTGATCACCCGACGCAACCATTCGTGATCACTGGCATTTCTCTCAAGAAGATCAACTCGCACGTTTCTTCGATTGCCCTTCTACTTAGCTGTGAGGCTTTTAGGCACAATTTTGGCACAAACATTTTGCACGTGCAAATCTTAGATTACTGTACGGTGAAAGTGTTCAACAGGTCACGTGTCATCCTTATTGTTAAATGTCGGTCTGATAGCTCAAGAGCACGGACACGTTCGACATTTTCGTCGGTTTTTGAAGACGAAGGTCTTCCAGAGCTAGGTTCATCTTCAGCATGTCCTGGGCCTTCCAAAATGATTTGTGCCAGCGAAAAAGTTGTGCTCTCGATAAGGGATGTTCCCCCATAGGTCTGTTTCAGCTTTTCAAGGGTTACGCTGGCGGATCGCCCATGTTCCACTCAAAACTTGATGGCATAACGTCGCTCTTAATTCCGTTGTTCCATTTTCGTAACACGACAACAAGAACACATCTTCACTGATGGCGCTCTCAAAAATCACCTACTGGCTGTGCTTAGCTGAAACTCGGACTGAGCATCTGCATGGGATGAGCATACCGCACTTCACAAGCAGAACGACACACCGCTGCCAGATCGCTCGCACTGTTGTCAACCTCATTACTTTTCTCGCACAAATGGTTCAAATGGCTCTGAGCACTATGGGACTTAACTTCTGAGGCCATCAGTCCCCTAGAACTCAGAACTAATTAAACCTAACTAACCTAAGGACATCACACACATCCATGCCCGAGGCAGGATTCTAACCTGCGACCGTAGCGGTCGCGCGGTTCCTGACTGTAGCGCCTAGAACCGCTCGGCCACACGGGCCGGCCTTTCTCGCACACCTCGTATGTAAATCCAGATACGTTTGTTGAGTTAGTGCATACTTCTACATATCCGCAATAAATATTCATTACCGGTTAACTGCATACGGCGCTAGACGCCGTCACACAGACTCCCGAGACTCATGCCGTCTTCTTTGACTACTGGGGGCGATAATAAAATGTTCCGGGCTATTATGCCGTGGTCGAATGGATTTCACATTAAAACTGTTTAAATATTGCCTCACAATCACTTATTTCAAATGGAACGAAGAGTTCTATGAACGGACGGATCGTGTCGCTATGTGGAGCCCATTATGCCCGGTTATAGGGAACTTCTTTAAGGAAAAATTCGAGCAGCAGGCAATCGAAACTGCGAACAAGGAACCGCATATCTGGTTCCGTTAAATGGATGATACGTTTGTGTTGTTGAGGTATGGCAAGGAGGAACTGGATCGTTTTCACTATCCACAGCAAAAGCGAGGCGTCATAGAAACGTTGGCAGATAGAGCAAGGAACATCTGCGAACCAAAGCTACTTGACGCAGAATTAAAACATCACGCCAATGCATTGCTCATGAATAATCCGTTCGTTCAGGTGAAGAGAGCGTTAAGCCCGTCGCGTAGAAATGATAGCGATGCTCAAGCGCATGCGTAATCGAACGTTTTCCTCCCATTCATTAAGGACGTGACTGACTGAGTGGGAAAAATCTTGAAAAGGCGGAACGTTGCGGTAATTTGCACACCCACGCGGAAGATATAAGATCACCTAAAACCGGCCAAGGATTCTCGGCAACCGCCGGAATTTATAGGATTCCGCGTAGTCGTGGGGAGGTGTACGTGGTACCACAAAAAGACCTGTCAGAAAACGACTCGAAGAGCACGAGGGCAGTTGCAGAAGAGATCAGCTGTTGCCGAACATGCTTTACGAGGTGCATTCAAGTTCTAAGGCCTCCGATTTTTTTTCTCCGGACTGGAAAGAGATATAAACATGCGCATTGTTTTAAAATGAGGCCGCGTTCATGGTCAATATGTCCCAGAGATGGCAGCACCGTACGGCAGATGGAATTTTACCGCCAGCGGCGAGAATGAGAACTGTTTTAAATACTTAAAATGGCGACGTTTTCCTTACTTGAACAGCGTGCAATCATTCGTTTTCTGAATTTGCGTGGTGTGAGACCAATTGGAATTCTTCGACAGTCGAAGGAGACATGTGGTGATGGAGTTATGGATGTGTCGAAAGTGCGTTCGTGGGTGCGACAGTTCAATGAAGGCAGAACATCGTGTGACAACAAACCGAAACAACCTCGGGCTCGCACAAGCCGGTCTGACGACACGATCGAGAAAGTGGAGAGAATTGTTTTGGGGGATCGCCGAATGACTGTTGAACAGATCGCCTCCAGAGTTGGCATTTCTGTGGGTTCTGTGCACACAATCCTGCATGACGACCTGAAAATGCGAAAAGTGTCATTCAGGTGGGTGCCACGAATGCTGACGGACGACCAGACGGCTGCCCGTGTAGCATGTTGCCAAGTAATGTTGATGCGCAACGACAGCATGAATGCGACTTTCTTTTCGTCGGTTGTGACAATGGATGAGACGTGGATGCCATTTTTCAATCCAGAAACAAAGCGCCAGTCAGCTCAATGGAAGCACACAGATTCACCGCCACCAAAAAAATTTCGGGTAACCGCCAGTGCTGAAAAAATGATGGTGTCCATGTTCTGGGGCAGCGAGGGCGTAATCCTTACCCACTGCGTTCCAAAGGGCACTACGGTAACAGGTGCATCCTACGAAAATGTTTTGAAGAACAAATTCCTTCTTGCACTGCAACAAAAACGTCCGGGAAGGGCTGCGCGTGTGCTGTTTCACCGAGACAACGCACCCGCACATCGAGCTAACGTTACGCAACAGTTTCTTCGTGATAACAACTTTGAAGTGATTCCTCGTGCTCCCTACTCACCTGACCTGGCTCCTAGTGACTTTTGGCTTTTTCCAACAATGAAAGACACTCTCCGTGGCCGCACATTCACCAGCCGTGCTGCTTTTGCCTCACCGATTTTCCAGTGGTCAAAACAGACTCCTAAAGAAGCCTTCGCCGCTGCCATTGAATCATGGCGTCAGCGTTGTGAAAAATGTGTACGTCTGCAGGGCGATTACGTCGAGAAGTAACGCCAGTTTCATCGATTTCGGGTGAGTAGTTAATTAGAAAAAAAATCAGAGGCCTTAGAACTTGAATGCACCTCGTACAGCCAGGAGAGCAACATATTCATTTCGATAGGACTCAAGTACTGGCCGCCACAAACGAGAACAACGAAAGGCTATACTGAGAGGCCATGGAGATTGTGAAACACCCCAGGAATTTCAGTAGGAAGGAGGAGAGCGCGAAATTGAATGAAATTTGGATTCCGGTGCTGGAGGAGACGGGTGGCAGTCTTCCGTCACGGGGTGATGGCAGCAGCAGACGACGGCCAGTTGCGTTCGCGTCACGCCACTGCGCGGAAGTGGAATTTTGCTGTCGTCAGTGCCGAGCCAGGGTATGAATCTGACATTCAACAAAGCTACGATCCTCCTCGAAAATGTACTCCGCAGGTGGGGTTTTAAACTGAAATCCATTCGACCATTGTATAATAGCCCGGAACATTTTATTAACTGAGACATTTCCGGCCGGGAAAGTTTACATTTTGGGTTCGTTATAGTTCCGCACTGCCGCCCAATGAACAAAATACGAACTACGAAATCAGCTCTCCTATTCGACTGCAGAGTTCCTAGTAAACACAATGCAGCATGTTTTTTGTTTCTTGTTAACGGAGACGAAGCTTCAGACTTGAAAGTAACTAAGGCCATTCCCCGAGGAAGTACTATATAACGATTTCTGTTCACCATACATAAAAATGACGTAGTGAATAATGCCGGAACTTCCCTTGAAACCTTCCCGTCTCCTCTACATCTCTTTTGTTACGCAACCTTCCCTTCTACAATAACCTATGAAACCTTCCCTTAGGATTTCTATCTCTTGCTTAAGAATAACAAATGAAATCTTCCCTCTGAAATTAATTCTCTTTCTCAGTCTTCGCATACAAATTTAAATGCTGCTTATTAAAAGTGATTTGCTGATTACTTCGATCAAACATAGAATGTGTCGTCGTCGTGGTCCTCAGTCGTTACCTGCAATAACCCAAAACTGTTCCTTACCTTTTTTTTACTGTTACTGGATCGCCATCTGACTGCTACATCGAACTGCTACACGAATATACTTACTCTGGTTTACTACACTCTATTAGCTGCTGGTGGGCTGTCATGATAAGTGGCTGTATTTATTACCAAAGCTGACGTTATTCTTTAATAGTAAAGCTGACGTTATTCTTTAAGTAATTTGACTGAAGTTTTGTAATTCATAGTTAAACTTTTTCTTGACAACAATAAAATTTTGCAGAGTTTTACGTTGATGGTTTTTGGAATGGATTATAATTAGAAATGCAATATTGCTGGAAAAATTTAATTATATTCTGAAGGAAATGATTTTACAAACGTTCAAATGGGACTTACTTTTTACAATAATCTTACAACTAGCAATGTGCAAACATACATAGTCTTGAATTTCTAAAAAAAATTAATTAAATAATATTAGTTCCTCTTATTATAATAGTTAGCTGATGTCTCTGTACATCCGTTTATAATCTCTTGTAAATCATAGCTAACGGCCAACAATGCTTTCTGGTGCAGACAAATACTGCTACCGTTACAAAACGTATCAATGCGCGGTCTTTCCCGCTGTTTTCTTAAAATGTATCCATACGCTGTCTCTCCCGCCCTTTTAAAAAGTATATCAATTTGCGGCCTCTCCCGCCAACAAAACTTTGGTGCAGACATTCTCTGCTACCACAATTATTTCCAACATGACAAATATTAATTACTCCTACTTAATCCTATTAATAAAATATAAATGTCTTTCGTAAATTGTGGTTTCACCATAGACAAGAGATATATACACGTCTTACACCCTGAAGCTTCCCAAGCGTGATGCCTGCCGTTGTACACAGTGAAGTCTGAGTGCTAGAAAGTTCTACCCACACTGAAATTCTCAACAGCAAGAAGGGGTTCCGTCAGATAAACCAAAGCTGGTAGTCGTGTTTCTACGTCTGAAAGATGACGTCTATTCAGATTTGACGCCACTCACATAAGAGTGGCGCTAGTGGCGCCACTTTGAACATGCTGATCAGGTTTGCTTTCAGTACACGCTGTGACGGTCCTGAGTGTTAATTACGTTTGAGCTTGGACTTGGCGGGTTGATGTTAGTCGAGAAGACACCACTACCAGCACCTCACTGAGTTTGAACGTCGTCGTATAATATCTACATCTACACTCCGCAAGCCACCGGACGGTGTGTGGCGGAGGGTACCTTGAGTACCTCTATCGGTTCTCCCTTCTATTCCAGTCTCGTATTGTTCGTGGAAAGAAGGATTGTCGGTATCCCTCTGTGTGGGCTCCAATATCTCTGATCTTATCCTCACGGTCTCTTCGCCAGATATACGTAGGAGGGAGAAACATACTGCTTGACTCTTCGGTGAAGGTATGTTCTCGAAACTTCAACTAAAGCCCGTACCGAGCTACTGAGCGTCTCTCCTGCAGAGTCTTCCTCCACTGGAGTTTATCTATCATCTTCGTAATGCTTTCGTGATTACTAAATGACCCTGTAACGAAACGCGCTGCTCTCCGTTGGATCTTCTCTATCTCTTCTATCAACCCTATCTGGTACGGATCCCACACTGCTGAGCAGTATTCAAGCAGTGGGCGAACAAGCGTACTGTAACCTACTTCCTTTGTTTGCGGATTGCATTTCCTTACCATTCTTCCAATGAATCTGCTTTACCGACGATCAACTTTATATGATCATTCCATTTTAAATCACTCCTAATGCGTACTCTCAGATAATTTATGGAATTAACTGCTTCCAGTTGCTGACCTGCTGTTTTGTAGCTAAATGATAAGGAATCTTTCTTTTTACGTATTCGCAGCACATTACACTTGTCTACATTGAGATTGAATTGCCATTCCCTGCACCATGCGTCATTTCGCTGCAGATCCCCCTGCATTTCAGTACAATTTTCCATTGTTACAACCTCTCGATACACCACAGCATCATCTGCAAAAAGCCTCAGTGAACTTCCGATGTTATCCACAAGGTCATTTATGTATATTGTGAATAGCAACGGTCCTATGACACTCCCCTGCGGCACACCTGAAAATACTCTTACTTCGGAAGACTTCTCTCCATTGAGAATGACATGCTGCGTTCTGTTATCTAGGAACTCTTCAATCCGATCACACAATTGGTTTGATAATCCATATGCTCTTACTTTCTTCATTAAAAGACTGTGGGGACCTGTATTTAACGCCTTGCGGAAGTCAAGAAACACGGCATCTACCTGGGAACCCGTGTCTATGGCCCTCTGAGTCTCGTGGACCAAAACGCGAGCTGGGTTACACACGATCGTCTTTTTCGAAACCCATGCTGATTCCTACAGAGTAGATTTCTAGTCTCGAGAAAAGTTATTATACTCGAACATAATACATGTTCGAAAGTTCTACAACTGATAGACGCTAGAGATATGGGTCTATAGTTCTGCACATCTGTTCGACGTCCCTCCTTGAAAACGGGGATGACCTGTGCGCTTTTCCAATCCTTTGGAACGCTACGCTCGTCTAGAGACCTACGGTACACCGCTGCAAGAAGGGGGGCAAGTTTCTTCGCGTACTCTAGGCTACGATAAGCTGTATCTTCATTGTGCGATATTGTAGGAACACGTGGCAGGAACGCAGCCACTCTACACGATTGCTGGCAGCGATGGTTACGGGAATGTACGGTCGCAAGAAGACCGGGCTTTATCTACAGCAGCAATCCGCGCAGCAGTTGGCACCACTGTCACAGAACGAGCTCTTGAAAGTGGTTACTCCAAGGACAGCTCTGAGCCAGTGCCCCATTCCACTGACTCAAAACTACCACCGTTGGCCACTTCAGCCGAGTCGAGCGACAGCTCATACGAGGGCGAATTAGAGGTCTGTTTATGTTTCCTGATGAAAAACGGTTCTCCCTCGGTGCCAGTGATAGCTGTGTGTTGGATAGGAGGCCAGTTGAAGCCCTACAACCAACCTGTCTGCGTGCTGGACGCACTGGACCTACAGCTGGAGTTATGGTCTGGGGTGTGACTTCGTATGACAGCAAGAGCTTTCTCGTGGTTATCTCACCCACACTGACTCCAAATTTGTACGTCGATCTGGTGACTCGATCCGTTGTGCTGCCATTCATGAACAGCATTCCAAGTGGTTTTTTCCAGCACGATAACGGTCGCCCACATAGCGCTGTTGTAACCCAACATGCTCCACAGAGTGTCGACATGTTAGCTTGGCCTGTGTCAGCCCGCGGTAGCTGAGCGGAAGGCGGCACGGTAGCTCAGCGTGTGCGGTCAGAGAGCTGGTTGGCCTCTGTAATAAAGAAACTGAGTGGAACGATCAACAAACGAACTGGAACGGATGTCATGTGACGTCCGCAACGACCAGACACAACGATCAACAACGAACAAAATGGGAAAAAAACAGAAAAGTGGTCAGTGTGAGAGAATGTCAGTCCTAAGGCCCCGGGTTCGATTCCCGGCTGGGTCGGAGATTTTATCCACTCAGGGACTGGGTGTTGTGTTGTCCAAATCACCATCATTTCATCCCCATGGACGCGCAAATCGCCGAAGTGACGTCATCTCGAAAGACCTGCACCAGGCGAACGGTCTACCCGACGGGAGGCCCTAGTCACACGACATTTATTTATTTATTACCTTGGCCTGTTCGATCACCAGATCTGTGAAACGACTGACATCCGACACTGTGCGACAAAACGGATGCACGATTGCGTGCTTGGATTCAACATCGTGGCGGTTACACCGGTTGTTAGTTTACGAGCGTTTCACATTTGCAGTAGATTGTCTCGCCTGTACATTGACCAGTGATCTTGCAGTGTCAACCACATAAATGTGTTACCCAGACAAAATATTAACCGGAATTTCATTACTTCCACACTGATTGTTTCTTGGCGATGGTTATTTTTCCGTCAGTGCAAATGTAGGAAGATATCCTCATTCGATAACTAATCAGTCCATCTAATTTTCAACATTCTTCTGTAGCAGCTCATCTCAAATGCTTCTGTTCTCTTCTGTTCCGATATGCCCACAGTCCGTGTTTCACCTCCATACAACGCTGTGCTCCAACGTACATTCTCAGAACTTCCTTCCTCAAAGTAACACCTGTGTTCGATACTAGCAGACTTTTCTTGGCGAGGAATTTCGTCTTCCCTCTGGCAATCTGTTTTTTATGTCTTTGCTTTGCTTCGGTCGCAGGTTCGAATCCTGCCGGGGGCATGGATGTGTGTGATGTCCTTAAGCCGTCGCCACACGGACCGTGCTGTCGAACGTGAACGTTGAGCGTGCCGAGTTCAACGTGCTGCTGAACGCTCAGGAACGATGCGACTTGTGCACACGGTACGTGGGCCCCAACGTGGTATACGCGTTCGCAGCGCACTCCAGCGGCAGCTGAGGGATGTTTCTAGTTCGTAAATCACACTGTTTACTCAACGGGCGCGCGTAAAATTCCCACGTTAGCTCTATTAAAACGCACATTTCTTCCGTCGTCCACGAAACGAAAGTACCATGTCCAATCAATAAGGACACAGGCTTTTAAAGGTCCATTACAAAGAGTGCGTTACAAATTTGGAATACTTCTCCGCATAAGATAAACATTACTTCATCATTCCCACATTTTAGCAAAACCCCAAGGTCAGTCTTGCTTGATCACTGTTCCCACCCAGTGGCTGAATCTTTGGAACATGTGAATTACGAAGCCTAAAAGAAGAAGGAGCCAAATATCTTTATACAAGTAGCGCAAGCTGTCCTTTAGATTAAGCCAATCGAAGAAAGTCACCCGTCAAAAAAGGGTGAACTTGTACTTACATAACATCAAATATTATAGTCTATACTTATATGAAACCAATAATAAAGTACCGGAACCTAATAAAAACGCGAATGTTAGGAAAAAAAATTGGTTGTCAGGTCGCGAACCACCGCCCTAACAAAAAAAAAAAAAAAATAGTTGTTGGACAGTGATTCTATTCATTACGCTTCTTTTTTTTTTTCGTTGCGGACGTCGCAAGACATCCTGTTCAGGTTCGGTGGTTGATCGTTCCACTCGGTTTTTTATTACACAGACCAACCGGCTCTCTGACTGAACTAAACCAACATCACACCTCTCGACTCTCATCATAGTAACTTACCGCTTGCTAAAGACCTTAATCGTAGATATGGTACTAACTGAAATTTAATTATAACAAATTGTATGAAGAACAATGCGTTTTGGGTGGATCTTCAGTGTGTCGCTGCCTTCAAATAGCCTACTCTCATTATACGAAAGTTACAATAATTCTTTTGCCACGAATATGATGTTTCTCATAATTTTATTGGAACGAATCACGCAGTCAACAACGGGTTTTCCAGTGATTCTCAATTTGCTGGTGCTCGGAACGGCACAATACATGTAGGCTTGAAATGAATGCCAATATGGCGCCTCACAACTCTGTACTGAAGGGAGACGCCGTGTTTGTGACGTAGGTGGCGTTGTGCCATCTGATTGGTCAACGCTCAGACGCACGCTCAGAATATCTGACATGCCAGATACTGCTCTGCACGTTCGGAAAGACTCCCGAGCGTGCTATTCCACGCAATGACGTCAGAGACTCGGCACGCTCAACGCTCAGCGTTCGGATGCACGGTCCGTGTGCCGACGGCTTTAGCTTAGTTAGGCTTAAGTAGTTCTAAGTCCTAGGGGACTGATGACCTCGGACGTTAAGTCCCATAGTGCTCAGAGCCATTTGAACCATTTTGTCTTTCCCTCGTCAGTCACGTATTATTTTGCTTCCAACTTAGCAGTCTCCCTTCACTTTGTCTACTTCGTGCTCCTCAAATTTGCTGTTAAGCCTATCGCTAATTGAAATTCTGTCACTTTTCATTATTTTCGTGATTCCTCGTTTTACTTTCAATACACGTTCTGTACTCGACAGACTCTTCATTCCATTCAACAAGATCTGTAATTCCTTTTTAACTTTGAGTGAGGATAGAAAATGTCGTCAGCGAATCTTATCATTTCTGTGCTTCACACTCAATTGTAATCCCGTTCTTGAACCTTTCTTTTATTTGCGTCATTGCTTCTTCGATGTACACCGACGCGACAAAAGTCACGTGGGAGCGATACTCACATTAGAGATGGCGATAATATCGTGTACACAAGGTATAAAAGGGCTGTGTATTTGTGGAGCTCTCATTTGTACTCACGTGATTCATGTCTGAAGGCTTCCCACGTGATTAAGGCCGCACTACGGCAATGAACCGACTCTGAATGCCGAATGGTAGTTCCAGCTAGACTCATAGGAGATTCCATTTCCAAAATCATTAGGGAATCCAGTATTCCGAGAACCACGATGTCAAGAGAGTGCCAAGAATACCAAATTTCACGCCTTACCTCTCACCTCGGACAACACAGTGGTTTATTAAAATTTTCGCTTTTAATACCGTAATGATTTTTTTTCCTGCGCTCTCCTTTTGAAACTAACTTCCTGAAGCTGCTTACATAACTGCATATCATATTAGGTGATGATGCCCACGTTCAATGGAACACCGATAACCTCTGAAATGTCGTTAACTTAGACGTTGTCGAAGCTCAATCACGTCAATATTGCTACAGACATACACTGGCGCGAAAACAAATCCCAACACCGAGAAGGAGTCTTGCGACACACACAAAAGTTGGTAGGCGTGTTTCTACGTCTGCAAAAGGGACGTCTACTCAAATTCCGCGCCAGACGCTTAAAAGTGTGTCTAATAACGCCACTATGAGGGTGCAAATCAAGTTTGGTTTAAATACACGCTGTAACGGTCGTGTGCGCTAGTTACCTTTGAGATTGGACGTGGTGAGTTGATGTCAGGCAAGAATGACAAAGAGTCCATAACCAGCAGCTCCTTCAACTTGCACGAGGTCGTGCAACAGGGCTACGAGAAGCCGGATGTTCCTTCTGCGACACCGCACAAAGACTTGGTCGGGAAGTAGGCACTGCACGTGACTGCTGGCTGTGATGGTCACCAGAAAGCACGGTCGCTCTGGGGCAACGTACTGCATCTGCAGCAGCAATCTGAACAGCAGCTGACGCCACAGCGGCACAACCAACTGTTACAAATCGGTTACTTCAGAGACAGTTCCAACACAGACGCTCCGAACCGTGACCCCGAATCTCCACCATTTGCGACTTCAGTTCGTCTCAAGTAAGAGCTCGTTGGCGGACAGATCTGCTGAGTTTCCTCGTGAGAACTGGTTCTGCCTCGGTGCCAGCGATGGCCGAGTGTTGATCAGAAGGGGGCCAGGTGAGGGCGTGCAACCGGCCCGCCTACACGCCAGACACACTGGATTCCGGAAACAGCGATCGTGTGAGACCCAACTCGCTTTATTTGTCCATGAGACCCAGAAAACATTACATACAGGCTCCCAGGTAGATGCTATTTTCCTTGACTTCCGGAAGGCGTTCGATACAGCTCCGCACTGTCGCCTGATAAACAAAGTAAGAGCCTACGGAGTATCAGACCAGCTGTGTGGCTGGATTGAAGAGTTTTTAGCAAACAGAACACAGCGTGTTGTTATCAATGGAGAGACGTCTACAGACGTTAAAGTAATCTCTGGTGTGCCACAGGGGAGTGTTATGGAACCATTGCTTTCTACAATATATATAAATGACCTAGTAGATAGTGTCGGAAGTTCCATGCGGCTTTTCGCGGATGATGCTGTAGTATACATAGAAGTTGAGGCATTAGAAAATTGCAGCGAAATGCAGGAAGATCTGCAGCGGATAGGCACTTGGTGCAGGGAGTGGCAACTGACCCTTAACATAGACAAATGTAATGTATTGCGAATACATAGAAAGAAGGATCCTTTATTGTATGATTATATGATAGCGGGACAAACACTGGTAGCAGTTACTTCTGTAAAATATCTGGGAGTATGCGTGCGGAACGATTAGAAGTGGAATGATCATATAAAATTAATTGTTGGTAAGGCGGGTACCAGGTTCATTGGGAATGTCCTTAAAAATGTAGTCCGTAAACAAAGAAGGTGGCTCACAAAACACTCGTTCGACCTATACTTGAGTATTGCTCAACCAAGTCGGGTTGACGGAGGAGATAGAGAAGATCCAAAGAAGAGCGGCGCTTTTCGTCACACGGTTATTTGGTAACCGTGATAGCGTTACGGAGATGTTTAGCAAACTCAAGTGGCGGACTGTGTAAGAGAGGCGCTCTGGATCGCGGTGTAGCTTTCTGTCCAGGTTTCGAGAGGGTGCGTTTCTGGATGAGGTATCGAATATATTGCTTCCCCCTACTTATGCCTCCCGAGGAGATCACGAATGTAAAATTAGAGAGATTAGAGCACGCACGGAGGCTTTCCGGCAGTCGTTCTTCCCGCGAACCATACGCGACTGGAACAGAAAGGGGAGGTAATGACAGTGGCACGTAAAGTGCCCTCCGCCACAGATGTAGAGGTGCGACATGGAATGACAGTGGGACGACTCCCGTGGTTATCCCACACACCGTAGCTGCAAGTTTCTACGACAGCTGGATGATTCGACCTTTAGTGCTGGCATTCACGAACAGCATTCCAGGGGTCGTTTTCCAACAGGGCAACGCTCCCACACATACCGCTGTAGTAACCCAGTATGCTCTACAGTGTGTTGAAATGTTGTCTTGCCCTGCTTGATCACCGTATCTGTGTCCAGTCGAGCACATATGGGACATCATCAGATGATAACTCCAGCATCATCCAGAATCAACATAAACCGCCACTGTGTTCGCCATCCAGCTGCAACGGGCAACGAATTTCCCACAAATGTACATCTGGCACTTGTACAATACAACGCATGCTCGTTTGTGTTCTTGCATTCTGGTGGTTACGACGGTTATTATTAGCGTACCATTTCACATGTTCACATTTGCAAAGGCTTATCTCGCCCTTGCAGTAACATATCACTTAGGTATGTTACCCAGGCAATTGTATTCCCCCAATTTCATTGCTCGACATTCAATATTTTTGTGCTGCGATTTTTTTTTCCATCAGTGTACAAGCTTAGCTTGACAATATGGCGTAACTTAGCAGATGATGCTGCCAGTTACTAAGAACCGCTGTAAAATCTCCAGCTGGCATTTCATGAAAAGCCAAAATTTTCTTAATTTACGGCCAACTTGAAGCCTGACAACATGTTAAGTGTCCTGCTATGTATGTTACAGACACAAAATCAAATACTTGAAAACGGCATAAATGGCCGAAACCTGGGTTTTATTTAAATAAACAATAAAACAACCACGTTTCTTGTAGTGGCCATTTTCACAGCAGCTGTATATACATTGTAGTTGTTTCAAAGAAAGTGCCTTTTTTGCATGCTGCATATGGAAATTTTTATTTATGCGCCCAGACGCGTTTCGCCTTTCTTACAAGGCATCTTCAGTGGGTGTCGTGAAATATAGCTTGATTTGTCCATTTTTACACATAGGTCATGGTTTCACATCTAGGTTATAGATTTAAAAACAGTTCCTTAACGACCTTTTATGAAATGGAAAGGCACTTACAGGTAACTTCTAATTCATTGCATCTAAGCAAACTGCTTTTCCTCATCTGGCAACCAGGTGGGCATCTTACAGTTCACTTTCAGTTCAGGGTTATAATTACAAAATCAAATAGGGGTAATGCAGGAGTAGGTATAATAATGAATAAAAAAATAGGAGTGCGGGTTAGCTACTACAAACAGCATAGTGAACGTATTATTGTGGCCAAGATAGACACAAAGCCCATGCCTACTACAGTAGTACAAGTTTATATGCCAACTAGCTCTGCAGACGATGAAGAAATTGATGAAATGTATGACGAGATAAAAGAAATTATTCAGGTAGTGAAGGGAGACGAAAATTTAATAGTCATGGGTGACTGGAATTCGTCAGTAGGAAAAGGGAGAGAAGGAAACATAGTAGGTGAATATGGATTGGGGGGAAGAAATGAAAGAGGAAGCCGCCTTGTAGAATTTTGCACAGAGCATAACTTAATCATAGCTAACACTTGGCTCAAGAATCATAAAAGAAGGTTGTATACCTGGAAGAATCCTGGAGATACTAAAAGGTATCAGATAGATTATATAATGGTAAGACAGAGATTTAGGAAGCAGGTTTTAAATTGTAAGACATTTCCAGGGACAGATGTGGATTCTGACCACAATCTATTGGTTATGAACTGCAGATTGAAACTGAAGAAACTGCAAAAAGGTGGGCATTTAAGGAGATGGGACCTGGATAAACTGAAAGAACCAGAGGTTGTAGAGAGTTTCAGGGAGAGCATAAGGGAACAATTGACAGGAATGGGGGAAAGAAATACAGTAGAAGAATGGGTAGCTCTGAGGGATGAAGTAGTGAAGGCAGCAGAGGATCACGTAGGTAAAAAGACGAGGGCTAATAGAAATCCTTGGGTAACAGAAGAAATATTGAATTTAATTGATGAAAGGAGAAAATATAAAAATGCAGTAAATGAAGCAGGCAAAAAGGAATACAAACGTCTCAAAAATGAGATCGACAGGAAATGCAAAATGGCTAAGCAGGAATGTCTAGAGGACAAATGTAAGGATGTAGAGGCTTGTCTCACTAGGGGTAAGATAGATAATGCCTACAGGAAAATTAAAGAGACCTTTGGAGAGAAGAGAACCACTTGTATGAATATCAAGAGCTCAGATGGCAACCCAGTTCTAAGCAAAGAAGGGAAGGCAGAAAGGTGGAATATTGTCCTCAAGTACATCGTCCTTGTATAAACCCTCTATATACTATATAGAGGGTTTATACCAGGGCGATGTACTTGAGGACAATATTATGGAAATGGAAGAGGATGTAGATGAAGATGAAATGGGAGATACGATACTGCGTGAAGAGTTTGACAGAGCACTGAAAGACCTGAGTCGAAACAAGGCCCCGGGAGTAGACAACATTCCATTAGAACTACTGATGGCCTTGGGAGAACCAGTCATGACAAAACTCTACCATCTGGTGAGCAAGATGTATGAGACAGGCGAAATACCCACAGACTTCAAGAAGAATATAATAATTCCAATTCCAAAGAAAGCAGGTGTTGACAGATGTGAAAATTACCGAACTATCAGTTTAATAAGTCACAGCTGCGGAATACTAACGCGAATTCTTTACAGACGAATGGAAAAACTGGTAGAAGTGGACCTCGGGGAAGATCAGTTTGGATTCCGTAGAAATGTTGGAACACGTGAGGCAATACTGACCTTACGACTTATCTTAGAAGAAAGATTAAGAAAAGGCAAACCTACGTTTCTAGCATTTGTAGACTTAGAGAAAGCTTTTGACAACGTTAACTGGAATACTCTCTTTCAAATTCTGGAGGTGGCAGGGGTAAAATACAGGGAGCGAAAGGCTATTTACAATTTGTACAGAAACCAGATGGCAGTTGTAAGAGTCGAGGGGCATGAAAGGGAAGCAGTGGTTGGGAAAGGAGTGAGACAGGGTTGTAGCCTCTCCCCGATGTTATTCAATCTGTATATTGATCAAGCAGTAAAGGAAACAAAAGAAAAATTCGGAGTAGGTATTAAAATCCATGGAGAAGAAATAAAAACTTTGAGGTTTGCCGATGACATTGTAATTATGTCAGACACAGCAAAGGACCTGGAAGAGCGGATGAGCGAAATGGACAGTGTCTTTAAAGGAGGATATAAGATGAACAGATGAACATCAACAAAAGCAAAACGAGGATAATGGAAAGTAGTCAAATTAAATCGGGTGATGCTGAGGGGATTAGATTAGGAAATGAGACACTTAAAGTAGTAAAGGAGTTTTGCTATTTGGGGAGTAAAATAACTGATGATGGTCGAAGTACAGAGGATATAAAATGTAGACTGGCAATGGCAAGGAAATCGTTTCTGAAGAAGAGAAATTTGTTAACATCGAGTAAAGATTTAAGTGTCAGGAAGTCGTTTCTGAAAGTATTTGTATGGAGTGTAGCCATGTATGGAAGTGAAACATGGACGATAACCAGTTTGGACAAGAAGAGAATAGAAGCTTTCGAAATGTGGTGCTACAGAAGAATGCTGAAGATAAGGTGGGTAGATCACGTAACTAATGAGGAGGTATTGAATAGGGTTGGGGAGAAGAGAAGTTTGTGGCACAACTTGACTGGAAGAAGGGATCGGTTGGTAGGACATGTTTTGAGGCATCAAAGGATCACAAATTTAGCATTGGAGGGCAGCGTGGAGGGTAAAAATCGTAGAGGGAGACCAAGAGATGAATACACTAAGCAGATTCAGAAGAATGTAGGTTGCAGTAGGTACTGGGAGGAAGAAGCTTGCACAGGATAGAGTTGCATGGAGAGCTGCATCAAACCAGTCTCGGGACTGAGGACCACAACAACAACAACAACAACATCAATATTCTCAGTTTTCTGCATTGAACTGTTTTGTGAATGTGTGTGTGTGTGTGTGTGTGTGTGTGTGTGTGTGTGTGTGTGTGTGTGCAAAATACAGGGTGTGTGTACACCGTATTTTGCAAAATCGGGACAAAATAGGGTCTTGTCGGGATGCCGGCCCGATATATTGGGACGGCTAGCAACCCCAAATAATAGTAACGGGCGTGGAGAGTAGCTGTCACTGAGAAGAATCGCAGAACCACTCATGCATCGATTTTCTATCATATGTACCCCACATTTTTCCTTTTATTTTTGGCAGTGTTATCATACCTATTAAAATTTCGTAAGAACAAATTTTCAGGAATATCTGTAGCGGGCACGGAATACATATTGGGCGACGAGAAATTGTTTTATACTTTTCAGTTAATTTAAGAACGTGATGTAAATAGGGCTATATGTAAGTGATACGCAACATTCTGACAAAATGCAGAAATGAAATTGGTCATTCTTATACAAAAAAAAAGAAAAGAATTAAGACCCTGTCGATAGCTGAGGGAATTTTACGGAAATCGAACAATTTTTCAGATGACACATAGCATTTTACTACCATGCTGTCAATTTTCTCAAATGGTTAACTTGTACTGTAGTAAACGAATCTACTTTGAGTTTTGTGTTGTACTTCATAGCCCTTGTGTATGAGACACCGATAACCTTTCAAACAGCAACTGAAATGTTATGGACAGTTAATTGGCTACGATTACGACACATTCCCGCCAGTTCTCAGTTTTAATTATACTGGTAAACTAAGTTGACGAATTATCCATCTTTTTGATTTGCAACTCCTTGTATTGGTCGTGTTTGCAGTTAAAAATTTTTTGGATGTGAAGTCCGCCAGTTAGGCAAAACACCGTTTTTCTCAGTACCCAAACATGTTTCAGCACCACTGTGCCATCATCTGTGGGTTTCCGTTTCTATTTATTCTGCAAAGTGAATATTTTTGTTAAATGATTATGAAATTATGTGCATTTTTAGTTCAAACAACAGATCATTTATTTTTGTAGATACCTTTACATTTGGTGTGCATGAATTTTCTGGATTACTGCAGGTAGCTTGTCATCTGCAACGAAACGATGCTGATGTTTTTCGCTGGGAGTTAACCTATCTTCTAGAATGTAATTTAGTTTTTCGCGATGTTCTCGTGCCTATTTTCGTATTTACTTACGTTTTAGTGTGGCAAGCACTTCTATTCTCCACATCTTACTGAGATGTTGTGATGCATACGTAACTCTAACAAGTATTTTCCACAAATAACGTAGTACAACACGTTTCAACTACACCAGAACACAGCGTGATTGTGGTTTGTTGTGTGTCCCAGCCCAGTCAGTGTGCATTTGTTCACCAGAGAGTTCGGCGCCAAATCTGAATTTTGTTTGCATTTTATCTTGGTGTGTGTGTGTGTGTGTGTGTGTGTGTGTGTGTGTGTGTGTGTGTGTAGACTTTATCTGTTTGTGCTGTTTTTATTTGTAAAGTTCCTCTAATGTGTTAAATAGTGTGCCCTAGCAGAGTGTACTCAGCATGATCCGGAGAATGGAAGTGCTTGCCACACGGAAACGTAAGTAAATACGAAAATAGGCGCGAAAACATCACGAAAAACTAAATTAGATTCTAGCAGATAGGTTAACTCCCAGCAAAAAACTTTGTCATCAGCATCGTTTGGTTGCAGATGACAAGCTACCTGTAGTAATCCAGAAAATTCATGCACACCAAATGTAAAGGCATTTACAAAAGAAATGATCTATTGTTTGAACTAAAAATGCACATAATTTTATAATCATTTAACAAAAATGTTAACGTCACAGAATAAATAGAAACGAAAACCCACTGAGGATGGCACAGTGGTGCCGAAACATGTTTGGGGTACTGAGAAAAAACGGTCTTCTGCGTAACTGGCGGAGCTCACATCCAAAACATTTATAAGTTGACGAATTCCATTTACTTAGTTATTTAACCGACGAATTCGGCAGTAAAATAACTGATAGTTATAAGTAACTTGTGAAAGTATAAGAAATAACCGTAACCGCGATAACTGATACTTGCGAATAACCGTTTTGCTCATTATCGCGGGAATGGGAGGCGACAGTTGCAGAGGTATTGGCGACGAAGGACGAACGCTCGGTTGCATTTGTGGGGCGGCTGGACTGCGACCGGGGGGAGGGGGTAGAGAGGGGCGGTCTGGCAGAGGGGTGGGGGTGCACTCGTGGACAATGCGGGGCCCGTGCTGCCACAAGGGAGGAAGATTTGGCAGGAAAGCAGCAGGTAGGGCCTGCTCTGGCCGATCCAGACAGCGACAACACCGCCCTCCCTGTGCAGGCCGCGACCGCCACTTCCTTTGCCGAGGAACACACTGCGCCGTGCACGGCCTACGCTTTCGATTCACTTCTAGTCTGACCTTAAAATAAACGTTAAGGTTCGTTTGAGCAGTTACCAGACAGCGCCAGACAACAGGCTGTACTGCGCAAGCGCAGCCGCAGCTACGATGACGTAGGCAGTCCGTGCTTGGTGCCTGCTCTGGTTTTCGTCGCATTTCTGGTGGAATTTCGTGCGTGGTGGGGCATCACGTGACCATGGGCGGCCCCGCGGCATGCTGTTCAGAGGACATACAGAGATGTACTTAGAGCAATTGTTTTATCATATCCCACCCACATAAGGGATGCAAATAAGGAAGCAGTTCTTGGCAAAATATCATTTCAAAACTAGACTCCACTGCTCAAATTGTTATGTAGCATTTCCAACAGATTTACATCTACACAGCACTGCAAAAAGCTAGTAGAATGGAATACAAATTTCTTGCAAAAAAAAAAATTAGACAGTTTCTTGCGTAGGTTACATCGGAATAAAATACAATAAATTTCACGACTATTTGAAAATGTGTAAAAAATTAACATGGTTGTCTGTGAGGCAAAGAAACTGTACAACTGATAGTTTATATTCTATTCTAGGAGTAAATATAAAGCCATGTGTGGAGCTAAACCGATAAAACACGGTATGCTGCCGGTCTACAATTTAGCACAGATTGGCGTTCTATAAATTTAAGACGTAAACACAAATTAAGAAATAACTTCAGGCCTAGAGGAAGTACTAGACAAGTGCCTTGTGGTCGAAAAACATTTTCACAGAAGGCAGATTTGTAAAATTCTGCTACAGCTGTCATTATGTTTGAAACATAATATTTAGTTCAAAACTACTGACCAAATTTGCCTACTTAGTGAGCTTCAAGTCAATGTTTACGTATGGTATATAGCATTGTGAGATTTAACAGTGCCATAAAAGGCAGAGGACATCAGAGACCTACTTGAGCAGCATCGGAAATTCATAAATCATACGAAAAAGCGCTTCATTCCGCTCTAATTGCTCATTTCTATGTCCACATGGACTCTGACGTACCTGATACTCAGCTTTTCATGTGGTTTTCGTGCTACCAATTTTCTTGGCACTTTTGTTCTTCATTATGGTATAACGTCATTCGTCCCAGAAAATGAAAATTTGCACTTGAAATTGAACGAGGTTGAAAGTACCCAATAGTGCGGAATGAAATACTTCGTTTCAAATAAACTAACTGCCTCAGCGGGAAAAAAATTAATAGAAGCAAATTTCTCTATACAGCAGACAGAAATAGCTTCATTAAGACATTAATCGTTCGTTGCTAATAACGTGGAAATAATATAAAATCAGAAAATTGAAACTACTAAATTATTTTGGTCTATCATGGTTATGAAAATGTATGTTAATTCACTTGATGGCTCCCGGCCACAGAAATCTGTCTTCATTCTATTTGACGTGGGAGCTGTAAACGAAGAGACCAGCAATATTACGAAGACAAGTTACACATACACGGGTCACGTGGGAAAGCTCCCCCTCCCGACCCGGATTCCCTGACTTGTCCCAGCTGAAGCTTCGTTGCCAACCGAATTTCAGATGCTTCTTTCACTACTGAGTCCCGAAAAGATGAAGTCGAGGCTATAATTTGGACATTATCGTACACCATAGAGTGGCCAGTGTCAATACAGTGCTCCGCTACCGCAGATGTAGTAGGTTGTAAGAGACGGGTGTACCTGCGCTGCTCTGTGCATCTCTGCTGGACTGTACGTGTCGTGTCTCCGATGTATAGAACAGTATGAGAGTCGCCGAAATGTTGCGGCAACTGGGTCATCAGCCGAGAAGACATCATCAGTTACTTCCGCCGAAAAAAGCCTATATTCTGATAGAACGCAGCAAAATTTCCGTGTTTGGCCGTGCACTTCCAGTAAGTCTTTTTTACGAAACAGTTAAGGCTTTCGTGGCCACTTGTTGACAAACTGCCTGTTGGCTTGTGTCTCGCGTTCTTCGGTCGACGTTTATTTGATGGTTTTTCTGACGTTTCGCCAGTGCGATAGGCTGGCATTTTTAAAGTTTCACCCTCCATCGCCGGTGGTGAACCGGAGGCGAGCTCGCGGCCGCAGACTATATGTACCTGGCGCGCCAACGTGCGGGAGCTTCTCCGCGGTCATTTCCGGTGCGGTTCTCCTCTTGCCACCTGCGACGGTCATTCGCTACAGGTTCTTTGTTGAAGCTGATTTGGTGTTTGTGTATTTGTACAGCTTCTCTGAACAAGCGGATGTGATAGCTCTTCTGTACAGACGAATTTTAGGGCATGATCGGCCTGTCTCAGCGCGTGCTCTGCCACGGCCGATTCCTGCACCTGCCCCAACCTGCAATGCCGCTTATGTGCTGTGTTCCGGGTGTTGATTGATTGTCCATTCATTCCAACATATTGCGCAAACACGGCGCAAAGACTGTTTATAAACACACGAAGAATATCAAAGACTGTCTCAGATCGCCAAAGGAGAAAAGCGACCCACTTCCAATGTGGGCAAGTGCATAACGTGGACATGCGGACAAGTTTCTGTCGCAATGACTGGACGATCAATCAGCACCAGGATCTGAGAACACAAGCGAAAAAAATGGTTCAAATGGCTCTGAGCGCTATGGGACAACATCTGAGGTCATCAGTCCCCTAGAACTTAGAACTAGTTAAACCTAACTAACCTAAGGACATCACACACACCTATGCTCGAGGCAGGATCCGAACCTGCGACCGTAGCGGTCGTGCAATTCCAGACTGTAGCGCGTAGAACCGCTCGGCCACTCTGGCCGGCGAACACAAGCGACACTGCAGGTTGGGAGAGGCGGAGAAATCGGCTGTGGCACATCACGTGCTGTAGCAAAATTCGCCGACACGGAAGTTCTGCCTGTAGAGAAGAACTACCACGTCCGCTTGTTCAGAGAAGCTGTAGAAATACACAAACACGAAAATGGCTCCAACAAGAAACCTGCAGCGAATGACCGTCGCAAGTAGCAAGATCCGCACTGAAAATGACCGTGGACAAGTCCTCCGCCGTTGGCGCAAGCTCGGTTCCAGTGCACCACCACCAACGGAGGGGGGGGGGGGGGGGGTGAAATTTTTTGACAATTCCAACCTATCACATTGGCGAAAAGTCAAAGAAAAACCATCAAACACGACGGCCGAAGAACCCGAAACAGAAGTCAATAGGCAGTTTCTAAGCCTTTAGTGTTCAAGACAAGCTTAAAAATACAAAAGAAACTTGTCGATACTTTTGTTCCGATCTTGTCGAGGTTTCGGTGTTTGGGTTGTGTTATTTGGGGGGAAGAGACCAAACTGCGGGGCCATCGGTGTCATCAGATTAGGGAAGGACGAGGAAGGAAGTCGGCCGTGACCTTTCCAAGGAACCATCCCGGCATTTGCCTCGAGTGATTTAGGGAAATCGCGGGAAACCTAAATCAGGATGGCCGGGCGCGGGATTGAACCGTCGGCCTCCCGAATGCGAGTCCAGTGTGCCAACCACTGCACCACCTCGCTCGGTATATATTTTATCAATAGTACAATCTGTTACGTAATAGGGCATGCTTTTCAAATCATCCTATGGATTCCAGAACTGAGGCCCTTTACTTACTAAGTTACCCAATGGTCCTCATGGCGACTTACCCTCCCTCCCCCCCCCCCCCCTTTCCCACCTACCCCCTTGCCTAGTTGAACAGCTGACCGGTCACCAAAACTCCTCAGAACAAGATCTCTCCATACCTAATGGGATTCGACAAAAATATGAAGACGCCAAAGACACCACAGAGTACCGTGCCTTCTGTGACGTATGGAACCTGTTGTCATCCAAAACTGCTTGCAGTTGCCTCGGAATGGATAAATACAGCTCTTGTATGGTTTTCAAGTGAACCTTACACCATTCTTACAGCAAAAGAGTGGCGAGTTCGGTTAGCGATCACGTGCCCTTGTCTCCGAAGCAGACCACAAACGTTCAATAAATATTGAGGTCTGACGACTGCGAGAATCCATCCTTGTGCTCAAAAAACCAGTCCTGGACGAGGAGATCTATGAGAGCAGGGGTCCTCCCGTCATGGAACACAACATTGCCATTTGGGAGCCAACATTGTACTATGGGATGGATCTGATCAGCCAAAATGGTCACATAATCCTTGCAGAGTACCCGCGGGGCCCATGGAATAGCGCGATGTGACTGCCCAAATAATCACGGAGTACCCGCAATGTTGCAACCACGGGAAGAACTGGCCAGGTGTTCGAAACAGTGTGAAACACAGCTCATCCGAGCAAATCACTTTCCTTCATAGCTCCACAGCCCAAGTGTTCCAGTTACCAGCATTTGCATCACTGGATGGATGGTTTTGTAATTCCAGCTGACCCTGCAATTCCCTGCTTCTGGAAGACCCTTGGTGGTGTTTTGGAGCTGACAAGGTTCACGAGACCGACATTTAGTTCTGGGGTGACTTTCGCAGCTGTCGTGCTCTTATTTCTCGCTACATCCCTCTTCAGTGACCGACTCAGAACACACATTCGTCCGCGTTGTGCCTTAGCGGAATAAACCTTCGATACGGTGCCTCTTGAATCAGCACCAAAATCCCTTCGGCTACCTCGGTTACGGACACACCCTTCCTGCGACCACCAACCATTTGCGCCAAGTTCCAGGTGACGCAGCTCCGACATCTCCAGTCGTGCTGCATGGAGTATAAGTCCTCGATTCTTTGCTGAAGTTGAAACTTCTCTGTGGAGTCACTTCATAAGACTCTTGACTCACTTCATTCTGTACATCCTATTCCGTCCACCGCCTGATTGCGATTTAATTTATAAACCCACCCCGAAAGACTGAGCAATCAAACTAAGGCATGTTAAATGATATTACACTACTGGCCATTAAAATTGCTATACCACGAAGATGACGTGCTACAGACGCGAAATTTAACCGACGGAAAGAAGGTGCTGTGATATGCAAATGATCAGCTTTTCAGAGCATTCTCACAAGGTTGGCGCCGGTGACGACACCTACAACGAACTGACACGAGGAACATTTCCAACCGATTTCTCATACACAAACAGCAGTTGACCGGCGTAGCCTTGTGAAACGTTGTTGTGATGCCTCGTGTAAGGAGAAGAAATGCGTACCATTACATTTCCGACTTTGATAAAGTTCGGATTGTAGCTTATTGCGATTGCGGTTTATCGTGTCGCGACATTGCTGCTCGCGTCGGTCGAAATCCAATGACTGTTAGCAGAATATGGAATCGGTGGGTTCAGGAGGGTAATACGGAACGCCGTGCTGGATACCAACGGCCTCGTATCACTAGCAGTCGAGATGACAGGCATCTTATCCGCGCGGCTATAACGGATCGTGCAGCCACGTCTCGATCGCTGAGTCAACAGATGGCGACGTTTGAAAGACAACAACCATCTGCATGAACAGTTCGACGACGTTTGCAGCAGCACAGACTATCAGCTCGGAGACCGTGGCTGCGGTTACCCTTGACGCTGCATCACAGACAGGAGCGCCTCCGATGGTGTACTCGACGACGAACCTGGGTGCACGAATGGCAAAACTTCATTTCTTCCGATGAATCTAGGTTCTGTTTACAGCGTCATGATTGTCGCATGCGTGTTTGGCGACATCGCGGTGAACGCACATTGGAAGCGTGCATTCGTCATCGCCATACTGGGGTATCACCCGGCGTGATGGTATGGGGTGCCACTGGTTACAGGTCTCGGTCACCTGTTGTTTGCATTGACGGCATTTTGAACAGTCGACGTTACATTTCAGCAGGATAATGCACGACCGCACGTTGCAGGTCCTGTACGGGCATTTCTGGATACAAAAATGGTCGACTGCTGTCCTGGCCAGCACATTCTCCAGATCTCTCACAAATTGAAAACGTCTGGTCAATGGTGGCCGAGCAACTGGCTCGTCACAATACGCCAGTCACTACTCCCGATGAACTGTGGTATCGTGTTGAAGCTGCATGGGCAGCTGTACGTGTACACACTATCCGAGCTATGTTTGACTCAATGGCCAGGCGTATCAAGGCCGTTATTACGGCCAGAGGTGGTTGTTCTTGTTACTGATTACTCAGGATCTATGCACCCAAATTACGTGAAAATGTAATCGCATGTCAGTTCTAGTATAATATATTTGTCCAATGAATACCCGTTTATCATCTGCATTTCTTCTTGGTGTAGCAATTTTAATGGCCAGTATTGTATGTTTGATTTTTTTGTGTTCCATAAGAAATCATGACTTGTATTTATTACGTTTTTTCCTTCAGCCTACTCTATGTGTTCGTAAATGTGATTGAATGAGTGTTTTTACGTGTGGTTTCGGGTTTCTTTTGAGGGGGATGCTTAGTTGGTTGTCGTCTTCTAGGAGCAGGTGACGTTTGCTTGTCATTTGGAGGGTAGCACGGGATGACCAAGTTAGGATCCCAGTACCTGGACAGAGAAGTTTACCCCTTTTAGTCTGAGGTTGGTTTGTCTGTCAGGTTGGTGGCGGAAGCCTGTCCCTCTGCCAGCTTCCGTTGCACCGGTAGTTAGGCGAAGCCCGGTGGAGGCAGGACACTCTGCAGCTAGCGGTTGGCGAGTACAGTTCAGAGAGTTTCTGCCTTGCCGAGTTAATTTTATTTCGTGACGGCAAAATCATTCTGCTATTGCACCATTAAAATATCTTACATATGTGCCTGGTTTAATGTCTAATTTCTGAACAGTTAACTCGTAATCAAGTTTAGCACGTGCCGAAGTTCGGCCGTTCGTAAGCGGCAGGCGCGGATTCCATGTCGTATATCTAGTGTAGAAACCTCGCGAATCGGATAAACCTCTTTCCAAGCTAGTGCATGAGCATAATGGTGATAGGTATCTCTCTGAACTATTTCTGTCGTGGGTATGTAGATGGAATGATTCAATTATTGTGTTCCACTTCGCTTTTGTGTGTTTTTTCTTTTTTTTAATGCGCTATTCTACCGTTTTTTTGGCTAATTATTTAGTTAAATTTTTCATTCAGGCAGAAGTCATGTGTATTCATAGGATGTGCATTAAATTCAGTAATGAAATAAATATGCTACGTAAAAGATAAACTCTGCGTCCTTTATATTTCTCATTGATGCCAGTCTTCAAATTAATTTTCTATTTCCTGATTTTTTTAAGTTAATCTGCTTGCTTCTGATGGACAAAAATGGGAGGGAAAAATCAATTTAACTAAACAAGCTCACTGATATACAATGCCGTCGGCCTGGCTCGTTCTGTTCATCTGCGCTGGCGCTCTTTTGTTCTCGTTTCGTTTCTTATGATGGCAAGTTCAAGTGAACAACGTACAGCTGTGAAATTTTGTCTTCTGCTCGGTAAAAATATTGCTGAAACTGTTTTAATGTCGGAAGCAGCTTACCCAGGTGACGCTACGGCTTTCACTCGAGTGTACGAGCGGCTTGGTCGATTTAAAAATGGCGACAAGTCGGTTGATGACAAACCTCGCTCTGGACGTCCATCAGCTGCCTGAATCAACGAAAATATTGAAACAGTTCGACAGCTGGTGTTCACAGACCGTCGACAGACAACTGATCAACTGTCAGAGACTAGTGGGTTACCTTGGAGCTCGGTTCAGACAGGCGGCTGGCTCTTCTACCACGACAACGCAACTGCACGCACGGCCATCTATGTTAGACAGTTATTGGCTAAAAATGGCACGGTTCCGCTGCCCCACGCACCTTACTCGCATGTCCTGGCTGTGTGAGTCTTTTTTCCCATGCATGAAAAGGGACATGGAAGAACACCGATTTGACAGCAATGAAGAAGTCAAGGAAAAAAAAAAAAACAGGGAGCTGCTGTCAGCCATTTGTAAAGATGACTACAAAGAATGTTTTGGACAGTGGAAGCACCAATGGGACAAATGTATCAGTTGCAATGGAGACTATTTTGAACGCGTAAACAGTTTCAAAGGATAGCTTTTAAAAAATAATACCCTTTTTTTGGGTGGCTCCTGGTATTGGGGTTTTACTAGGGCTTTTCCGTGTTCCGTCTTCGTATGGAAAGCGGGAGAACGAGTGTTGAAATGGCACTGTGCGTGCTGTAATTAGTCAGTCTTAGCTCATTGTCTCCACGGGAGCGATTCGTAGGGGGTTGTAGTGTATTCCTACAGCCACCAGTTAGAGCCGGTTCTTCGAACCTCGTAAGTAAACTTTCTGGAGATAGTTTACGGCTATCTGCAAGAGTCTGCCAGATCGGTTTCTTCAGCACCTCTGTGGCGGTCTTCCGCGGGTCAGACAAACCTGCGACCATTCGTGCAGCCCTACTGCGCATACGTAAAAAAAAAAAAAAATTTAAAAGAAGGTATTTGTATGAGCTGGCCGACTCCGACAGTGACTCATCAATATTATAGGATGCAACGGTTTTTGTTTTGTGAAGTTGTAACACTTGCATCGATTAGAAGTAGGTTGGCATTATGTAACTATGTATCTGCAATTATGGAGTGTGTATTCTTTGTTATTTAAAGTCCTTGCTTTGTGATAGGAAAATTAGAGTTTTGTAATGTATATATGAAAAAAGCAATATGATTTGTTAAATTATTGTAATATGTGTACGTTAATAAGAAGGACATGTTTATTGATAGCTGGTTCATGCTTAGGGCACGTGCATTTGTAACACATAAAAGATGTAGGGAAGTCCCTCCGCAAAGGAAGTGACATGGTCCGATGTAAAAGGTGGTTTTGGCGGTCGAATTGACCGGCTCCTTGGTGTGTCTGTCATGCAGTGTGTGGCTAGCCATAGCACGGTACACTTCGACGGTACTAAGAGAGGCAGTTGGAAGTTCCTTCACAAAGTCTTTGCCTCGGATATGAATCTGGCTATTATTTGGCATTCTCGGCAAAAAGGAATGGCTCTTCTATGGTGAAAATCCGACTCCAAGAAGAGGTTTTATAGAGCATTCGGACATCAAGAGGCGTGAGTACAGTTAGCTGCCATGTCGCTTGCCACCGATCTTCGCCACTGCTTCACTAACTTCACACATTCAGTAATGTATATGGGCATCGACCAGTTAATCTGTGTGTGGTTTGAATAATAATCACAAAAAACTGTGTCCAGGACCATATTTTCTATCCTGATCGCGAACCTATGCAGGGTCCTCACCTAAGTGCTATTAAAACCGAGTATCCTGATTTAAATGAACAACTCTTACATTCAAGCGTTTAAAAGTTATTTTTTTCTGTGGTGTAAAAGGAGTAGTGAAATTTAAAGTTCAAACCACAAAAGTGAAGTTGATAGGATTTTGCTAAAGCATCCTTAATTTATTATAAAGTATAGTTTTGTAGGAATACAGCGCAACATTGTGTAAATATTATTGTCTAAAATACCTGCCTCACAAGTGATATAATAAGTTAAGCTAATTTTCAAAAACTAGTGTGGTTATGATTTCTATGATGAATGGTTCCCTTTTTTGAAGTTAATTAAGCCCAGTGTTGTGTTTTATTGTCTTACAAAGTAAATCATGAATTACTCCAAATGAAGTGGATGATTAGCTGTTTAAATTAGTCTTTTCTACTATAATAATCAGAGAGCGTTGACTAGTGAAACTATACTAGTCTATGGGTCCCCGTCATATTCTCCACTTATTAGAAAGTAATTGAGCTGTTACTATTGTCTAGAAAAACTGATATGTAGTAGAGTTTAGACACTGCTTTTACGATATTATTTATCTTCTTAGTTCTACAGTTCATGCAGTAACATTTCAGTATTTGATTGAGTGTAGTTGTCATTAGTACGAGTTTGGCACAAATTTGCTTCCCATAATTTGCTGGTGTTTGTGTATTGTGTTATTGGTAACTGCTGCTGCACACAGTTCAGAGTGCAATGTGTCAGTTTGTATCCTGTGTGCTATTCAGAGGGAAATATCAACGAAAGTAACTTCAATAGCCAATATCCAATTTTCTTAAACATATATTTCCAAATAAATATGCCTAATTGGGCTGGCGACCGTTCATTTTTTTTTTCATTCCCTTATGATTTTACCACTTTCATTAACTCCCACGGTTAGAGTCGGTTTAGTTTTTCTGTTAATTTCACCATATTCAGAATTATAGTCCGATATCTTTGACCATTACACACGCGTGGTCAATTTTCGAAATCCTCTCAGATGGTAACATTAGTTTGTTTCACGGCCAGTTAGTGTTATACATGGCTTTTCCTGTGACAGTACTAACGGTTAGGTTGTTAGTAAAAAGTGACGTAAAACACTAGTGTTATAAAGTGCACTATTTTACATTTCTGGACGATTAAAGCAAGTTGCCAATCTTTGTACTACAGATATCACTGTGAAAAAACCTGCCAAAAAGTTGCCGCCAGGAAAAATATTTTAAGAAAACTGACGAATAGTAAATGGGGAGCTAGTGTGACTGTATTAC